>NC_083098.1:121707979-122933780 GCF_949774975.1 Lagenorhynchus albirostris | reverse complement strand
CATCATTATATAGTAGCAGAGTAGCATCACAATTTAAGGTAGATGTTATCTATTTATTCTTTTTTTTTTTTGTAGCGTTTGTGTGATCTCTTTTTTTTTAGCTTTTTATTTTATATTGGAGTATAGTTGATTAACAATGTTGTGTTAGTTTCAGTTGTATAGCAAACTGAGTCATTTATACATATACATGTATATATTCTTTTTCAAATTCTTTAACAGAAGAGGAGACAGACTACAGAGACATTGTATAGCATGCCCCAGCAGACAAGAGCCCCTAAGTGGTAGAGTAGGTTTCAAACCTCTCTCTGCCCATGTTCTTTCCTATTGGCAATGCTGCCTTTAGGCATGATGATAATATCTGTCTTGGAAGGTTCACACAGTGGATATAAAAATAAGTTGATTTTATGAACTAACTTGAAAACTGTAAACGATTATTGAAAACTGGGCACATTTTAACAATTATTATTAAGAACTGCCCAGTGCTTAGTTGAGGGTTGTTGTGAAAATAAGGTATACTACATAATTCTAATCCTGAAGGAGTTTACAATATTATATACATATAAGACTAATACATTAGTGAAAAAAATTAGTGAAAACACTTATAAATATGTAACTAAATTCTAATATAGGGCTCCCATAAAAGTTACCTAATATACAGAGTTGTTTTTCTTTGTTAATCAAATGGAATCAGGCTGTGGTTATCTTAAGCAAAATCAGTTGGAAGGTATATGTATTAGAAAGCTGGAGGGGAAAAAAATTGTTTTCAAAACAGAGAGCAGGACAGCCCTGATAGTCTAGGTGGGGGAAATTAATGGCCATACTCTCTACAGCATCACTTTAGTAAGTCAATCAACTCTAAGCATCTGTCTTTGGGTCACTCCACTGAATAATTAAAATCCTGGAAGAGAGAGTCTGGTCCACCTAGTTTGTGTGCATGCTCACTCCTTAGATAAAGCAGGGCAGGCATTAAGAAACCCGCTAAGACATCATGCAATGGAGGAAAATTAAGGTGCTAGTATGAGGGAAATAAATAATTGGCAAGGAAAATAAAAATTACCACTCTAAGGAGAAAATTATGATGGGTGGAGGATTTCAACAAAGGCTTCAGTAAAGATGTAGATCTTGAAAGATAGGATTTGAACAGCTGGATGCAGAAAACTCTAGCAGAAGGGAAAGAATTTTTGCATAAAAACTAGTATCATACCTACCAAGACTTTGGACAATGAAGACAGAGTTTTTGAGTTCCTGCATCAAGGAATTTGGGGGTTGTTTGGTTTTACTTTAGTTTCTTTTTAAAATGATTGGCAATCCACTTGGAACTAGGTTTAAACAAAGTTCTCACTGCATATATGGAAAGGAGCTAAAACATCTTAAAATCCTTTGTATCTTTGATTTATCATCATGTGCTGATTAATGGAGATATTTGATTTCTTAGCAGGACTTCTAAGGAGCACATATTCCCATGAGGCAATGTATAAGAGACAAGAAAGATTAAATTCCTGGGAAATGAGGTAAACTGTTAAAATGAAGATACTTGATTTTCCCACACTGCCTGTAATTTATGTCAATTAACTTTACCCTTAATTTACCATGATTTTGAGTTGGCATTATAGTCAAATCAGTTCCCATTTAGTGTAAGATGATCTAGCTGCCGTGATATTTTAGAAGTGAATTGGATTGATAAACTATAGCTTTTAAACAAGTATAAAATTTAATATTTTGAAACATAATTTTGAATTCCACATTGTTGCATTACAACATAGAATGACAGATGTTCGTGACTGTTGATCAAAAAAAGTCAGACGAATATACTTTATTACGGATTTTGAATATATTTGAGAAAGATGAAAATGTTGCCACTTAAACTAAGATTGGAAAAGTGAGGATTTGTCCGTATAGGTCTTTTTTTTTTATTTATTTTTTTTTTTGCGGTACACGGGCCTCTCACTGTTGTGGCCTCTCCCGTTGCGGGGCACAGGCTTCGGATGCGCAGGCTCAGCGGCCACGGCTCACGGGCCAAGCCGCTCCGCGGATCTTCCCGGACCGGGGCACGAACTCGTGTCCCCTGCATCGGCAGGTGGACTCTCAACCACTGCGCCACCAGGGAAGCCCCGTATAGGTCTTTTAATTGATCACCTCCACCAAGGGCCTTCCCTACATGTCAATTACGTGCTTAGTAAATATCTTATTGGGACTGTGAGGTATTATACACTTCCTAACTGTCCTTACCACAATGATTCTTTCCCTACTACAGCCCATATTTCAGAATAATCATCCTGGAAAGCCTCTGTGATTACTTGTTACCTAGAAAATAACTTCCAACTTATTAGTAAGAAAAGAATAGAAAGGACATTCAGAATGTTTTACCATTCCATGAACATGCTATGCTATGACCATTTGCATACATTTCTTATGCTTTAAATCTTCTCCATTTGGCAAAGTCAGGTACAAGTTTAGTTAAATGAATGCACATCCAGATAACAATTATGTAAATGTTTTATTATGATAATATTAATCACTCATCTTTATTGAGCACTTTCTGTTTGCCAGGAAACTATTCTAAGCATTTTCTATGTAGCATCTCTGTTATTGATCACAAGACACTATTGGGTGGATACAAATATTTGTCCCATTTTACAGATGATGGAAGTAAGAGGTGAATGAAATTCCAAATGGTCACATTACTAGTACTTAGCAAGCCAGATTTCAAAATTCAGAGATCCTGCAAGGGTTCTGAAGCAAAACCATCTATGATTAAATCCAGGCTTTGCCTCATACCAGCTGTTTGACTTTACTTACCTCTCTGAGCCACAGTTTCATCATCTGTAAAATGAAGTAGTAGTAACAGGTACCCAACTAATACAGATTAAATGAGTTAATATGTATATAGTGCTTAGAACAGTGCTTAATAAATGCTCAATAGAGGTTAGTTTTTATTACCTATTAATTTCTATGGAAGTACAATCTAAAAATCACATTTACAAAAATGAGCAGATGATTAAATATCTTGATGAAACATAAAACTGTCATTGATGTGTTAATCTATCCATTAATTTGCATAGATGCATTTAAGTACTTAGTATAGTACAAACCAGAAACTGTGCTTGGCATTGGTGATATAGCAATAAACAAAACAGACATTGACTCTGCTTTCATGAAGCTTATTCTCCCAGTCTTTCATGGTTGTTAGTAGGAATTAAGCAAGATACATTCTCAACATGATCCAAAGTTTAGGCCCAGAATGGAGGGGATAGCAAATCATGCCTTGTTATGAGGCGTGGTGGTTGAAGTGACTCATCTGAGAAGAGCTAGCACAATTTAAATTCAAGGGATAAAAGATCTCTCTTTGCCAGTAGGAGATCTTCAACCAAAGGGTAAAATATACATCATGAGGCAGTAGCCTCATCAAACAGAGGCAAGACCACAAAATATTAAGTCTGAGGTTAAGTTAAAAGAAAAGTCTGAGTGCAAAACTATAGTCAGACCACAAAACTTCCTCTATCAGCAGTGTCACTATATCTGAGAGCAATGAGGCTTGAAAGCCTGAATTTTAGCACTTATGTTATGAGACTGCTTTTAATCCTTGCCCAGAGCCTGCTTTCTTTTAGAAACAATGTTTCCCTAAGGCCTTCATCAAGGGGGTGAGGTATGCGAGTATCTGCTACCCAGGGAATAGTTAATGGGCTTGTACAATACGAGCCATGACCTTCAGGTCTCTGCATTTTGGAGACTCCATTTTCAACTTGGATTCTAAGCTAGAAGTGATTCTTTCCATTAAAACAGGTTTTAAAAAGCCTCTCTCATACCCACAGTATGCCAGAAAAAGTATCTCCAGAAGAGGCTATAGATATAAGATGCTCACTTGGGGGATAGATGGAGAAAGTTGCAGTGTGCAATAGCCGTTCTTGCATTTAGCAAAGCAAACACTAAGTTTTGTGGACAGTTGCAAGAATTCTGAGACTAGAGGACATGCCAGGAAAGCAGGCAGGGGATAAGAGCCTCTAGTGGAAATTATTAATCCCCAGGCCCTCTAAGTACAGAAATACAGTACAAGGCAGAACGATTCCATTAGCCACACTACTTAAGTTATCATCAGTGGAGGAAAACCAGAGAGGACTATCACAACATATTGTAGATGCTTATGTATCATAGACTTCATATAATTTCCAATATAGAGTGTCATTTCCAACAAATCCTTTAATCCTCTTCAAAAGGATGCAAGTTTAAAACCCCTAGAACTAGGGAAATAGTACTCCTCTATTAAATCAGGATTTTGATGGTTGGAGTGGGCAAAAAAGAACATCACTAACATAATTCTTCCAAAATGAGTCATATTTCTCTCCGGGTATATTAAGAAATCTAATGGTGTATTCAGTTCAATTCAATCCAGTAGCTGCTGGGTCCGTACTATGGACAGTGCACTGTGCATGTTTGTTTACATAAGAAATATGAAGATAAATAAGATTAAGTTCCTTCTTTCTGAGCCCTTGCTATCGTGTAGGAAGTTAAGAAGAGACCCACAAAAACTATAAGACTGAATCACTGGCATAGCTTTCTTCTGAGGTAATATTACGTCTATATTCAGATTACTTGTAAATGGAGGTGGACGTTACTTTCTACTGTACTGAAAAAATCGGTCACTGAAAAATTAGAATGATGACATATTTCACACCTTTAAGAGCTGATTTTATGAATTTTTGATAATATTATCACCGATTTTATAGATATATATTTCCTATAGGAACTTGGAGAGCCTATCCATTTTTTTTCCTTGTTCTGTCTCCTTCATCTATATGGATGACTAAATATGCTAGAAGTAGAATGAAAATAGGATGGAAAGGGAAATTCTCTCCTAATGAAGAACTGGGAAAAGCATCATGGAAATTTTAGATTTATAAGTGGATTTGGAGGAAGAGTAATTTTTATAATAGATAGAGCTGCAGTGGAAGTGAAAAGTACCCCAAATACACAAAAGCTCAGAAATTGGAGAAGGAATCGTATTTGCTAAGCAGCAAGTGATACTGAGACAGGCTGGGACGTGGGACCCTTTGCTGCAGTTCTGCAGTGCTTGCACCTGGACAAATGTCTCCTCCAGCAACAAAATACAAAGAAACTATACTGGACTAAAAATAACATGCACAGTTGGGGCAAATTCTGAACAAAAGATACAAAGAGACCAAAAAGTCCCAACTGCCACTTCTGAAGAGCCAGGAGCAGAAACAGGGTGTCGAGAGCAAAAGCAGGGTACTGTGCATGACCCCTGCACTCAACACTACCTAAGGGGTGGGCAAAATTTCTAAACCACACCTCAGGCCCGACCCCTGGACACACCCCTACCCTCACCCCACATAAGGAACCAGCTGACCCCATCTTGGGGAGTGGGCAAGGGAACGTGTTACTTGATTTCACTTTTTCCTGTGGCCGCAGGAGCCCCAGTAAAGCCTTGTCTGTATTTCTTGTCTGGCCAGTAGTCAATTTCTATTGATTGGGAAAGGTCAAGAACCCTGATTGGTATCAATATCATCAGCCTGGATAATAGAGAAATGTGTGGAAATGTAAAAGGTATACATGACTCCCTCCAGGGTCCCTAAATTCAACTAAGTACAGCATGGACAGTTGAGGTAGCTGCCTCACTGAAACCTACATGCCTCAGTTGAACATCTTGCAGCATCACTGATTTTTTTAAGAATGCATTGAAATAAAAACAAGTAGTTATTTCTTCTGAACATGACTTTTTTTTTTTCATTTTGGTCTGTGAGGCCACCTATGAACACATGAAAGGAATTCTCCAGAGTCATTTTCTAATTTAGCCTGAATGAAGAGACTCACACTGGCAAGTAATTTGAGTTCTCAGTTTAAGCCAGTGGAGGGCTGCAGACTGAATGAAAATTAGATTTTTAATATTGGCCTTGTTTAAATAACTTAAGGAGTTTGTCATAATAAAAATGAGGGGTGTTTATTTGATCCTAGGCTGATCACCTTTCTGACAGGTACAGGGAGGGGACTAGGCTTGCTGCAGAAAGCAAATGTCTCCAGATCTGAGATGGAACTTGGGAAACAGAGGTAAGAGATGAAGATTCAGCCCTGCCTGAGAATGCCTCTTGCATATTACTGTTATTTAAATGTGTCCTTATGGTGAAAGGTGTTCTTTGACACAACAATTTGGAGTTAGACATGAATAACAACATAGCATAGTAGAAAGATGAGGGAGCAGAAAACAAGGATCCCGATCTCTAAGATGAACTTCCTCTAAGACTTTAAGAAATCTTATTATCATGGTTTTCTACTTCTCTGTACATAAAAAGTATATGTGCAAGGCAGCTTTTCATGATTTGTATCATTTATATCTCACATTAATTCTTCAAGGTAAGTCTTTTTATTTCTATTTTAAGGATGGGAAAACTCACTCATTTTAACGTTCCGAAAACTCACTCAGTGGACAACGCAAGTTTCTACTTTAACTCTTTACTGCATTATAATTTTAATGCATCAAAAAACCAATAGAAGTTTTTTTCACAGTAACAAAAGAGATTTTTTTAAAAGATTATTTTTACAGAGAAATTACAAAAGGTATTTGTAAAAATCAAATGTACAATATACGAAACAAATAAAAACCAAGGCATTCAATTAAAATGAATGATTGGGAAGACAATTTTGGAGAATTCAAATAAAATTTACAAAGAAATGCCAGGATCATTTAACATCATTTAGTCTCTGGTCATGTATGGTAGCCAGAAGAAATGTATTGGACCACACAAAATAATGTCTGCACATGTGTCTAATGTAGATGCTTATTCAAATTAACATTATATTTCAATATCAGAATTTTAGCAGTGTAATGATAATAGTTATATAAAAGAGATGTCAAAATATTTTCATCTTTCATTACTCCTAAGTGAAAATAGCAGAGGTATCAGTTTATTGAAAATGAATCAGTAATATAAATTATGATGAATCTAATATCTTAATTCAAATTAAAATATATGTCAACATATCATTGTAAATGTTTCATGTACTGATTTGAGGTTCACAATTCCCTTAACAGTGATGAAATAGCTCTGGATTCATCTGATTATATCATTAACCAACAGTTCATAACTGTATATCTTCCTGCCCAGTTTAGGGGAAATTAGAAAAAAATGAGAAATGCTTCTTTGAGATTCTCAGAGAGGAACTGTGTGAATTAGAGCAGACAGTTCAGCACACATTTCAGTCTCTAAATTTATACTTCTTGTACCACTTCAGAGATCTGTAATAGTTACAAATCAGAGAGAATTTCAGAGACTTCTTGAAGTGACCTATTCCAAGAAAAGCAGATAATTTATTCAGAGATTTTTCTGCTGCTGCTCAAAATGTCTATTGAGATTTTTATGGTTTTCTCCATTTAGCGTGGCATTTTCTGGTTAGTTAATCATGAATACCTACTTACTTCCAGCTTGTTGATTAATTAACAGGAAAAATGAAAGCCATTATTTATTTTTTTTTAACTCTAGGGGTTTATTTTTCACAAGATCAAAGTGTTCTTCAAGTTGCAATCTTACTCTTACAGTATGATCTGATTATCTAACCCAACAGGCTCAAATACCCAGTTATATACAATGGGCCAGTAACGAAAGAAAACATGGTGAACATGATTCTCTATTCCTCTCAGCCAATAGACAGTAATTACAGCTCCACTGGAATGTCTTCACCCTGGGGCTGTGAAATGTGAGCACCTACATCCTAGTAATTGATTTCCATCAGTTCCAAACACTGTCATCATTCATTCACTGCATATTTATTGAGCACTCTAAGTTCCAGGTACTGTTTTAGCCCCCTGGGATACATCAGGGTACAAAGACAGAAAGGTCTCCTACCCTTATTTGAGTGGCAGGGGGGCAGGGAAGTGACAGTTCACATATATAATAAGTAATATGACATATTGAAGGAGTTAAGTCCTATGGCAAATAAAGAAAATGTAGAACAGGATAAGGAGTACTGAGTGAGGGTTGGAGGAGGCTGCATCATTAAATCGCTCATTCAAGGTTGCTTTAGGGGGAGATTAGATGGAAATCTTGAATTAATCCCAGAATTAACTGCCAGTACTGCTTCAACAAACCAAGGACCCTGTTTTTCTGTGTGAAACCAAGAAAATCATTGTTAGCCAAGGAAGATCTATTCAAAATAAGTAATTACATGAAATGATGGAACATAACTCCCGTCACATTTGAAATGCAAATTATACTGAACCTCTTATCAAGAGTTCCCTTCAGGACTTCCCTGGTGGCGCAGTGGTTGACAGTCTGCCTGCCGATGCAGGGGACACGAGTTCGTGCCCCAGTCCGGGAAGATCCCACATGCCATGGAGCAACTAGGCCCGTGAACCATGGCTGCTGAGCCTGCGCGTCTGGAGCCTGTGCTCCGAAATGGGAGAGGCCACAACAGTGAGAGGCCCGCATACCGCAAAAAAAAAAAAAAAAAAAAGTTCCCTTCCAAGAAAAAGAGATTGGGTCACAGTTGTTTTGTTTTGTTTTTAAATAATAACTTCATCAGATTAATTTTATAAAAATATCTTCTATCACATATTGAAAATAAATATTCTAGCAGAGAGGAAGGAATTTACTAATATATGCAAAAGAGAATGAAGCTATAGCTAACACATGGGCCCCACACACATTGCATGATATCATATTGAAGACTGACAAAAAGAAAGGAGGTTTGAGGTAATGCCAAATAACTCCAGTATATATGTACATTTGAGTTCATGGAACTAATATAATCTCACACATTCTGGATCCTGCCTGACCTCAGATGGATTCTTTGTTGTCATATAACAACAGCAACAATGATTTGTGTTTATTGAAGGCTTATTACCTACCACACGTTGTTCACCTGTTGGAACAATATATGTTACTTCAATTATTCCTCCCAACATGTCTACAAAGTATGTAACACCCTCGTTTTACAGGTGGGGGAGTTAGGAAACAGAAGGCATAAGTAAGGTAAGTGGTAGAGCTCATTTTGAACCCATGCATATGACTTCTGAGCTCTTAACCACAATGTGACCTTGACAAGCACCACTCCAATGTGGGTTAAATACAAGGCAATCAATTGGCGTTTGGGAAAAAGTGTTAGGACACTGATGGATATTCATCTAAAAGAAAGAGAGGTATTGACCTAAAATATTATTTTGTAGGGATGAACCCTGATGCCCCACTAGGCTGAATCTCAGGCAGCCTCCTCTCTCAGACCACATCACAGCATCCTTGGAGGAGAAAGGGAGTGACACAGTGAGCAGGGTTGACAACAGTAACCTCCCTGCTTTCTTCAATTCCAATCTATTATTACATATTGTACTTTATAAAACGATATAAAGGCACTTACAGATTTTTATGCTCCAGTTTGATTAAGTTAACCCTCCCAGATGAAGCAAGTAGTTTGAAAACTCTTCCTAGGAAGAGACCACTGATTAAACGTAATACCAATAACTCGAGCACAAATGAACAGCAAGAAAATGGCACAGCTGACAGTACTCCCACTTCCTTAGTGCATGTTTTGTCAGTCAAGTCACATTACAGGTTTCAAACAAGGATCTCTAATCAGATCTGACTTGTTCAGTCACATTTCTTTCAGTTAAGACATTATAATTTTTGTTAGCACCAAAAAAAAATTACGCTGTTAACAAATATAATAAAACATTTAAAATTAGTGTTCATTTCATTTACTCATTTCTATTTTGCACATTTTATAAACTACATAAGTGATTATGGGAGTACAAGTATATGATTTATAAAAATAAATATTCATGTATTAAGGACATAATCTCAAAATATTTACTGATAGTTGTAAGGCCACAGATCCAGATCATCAAAACTATTACCATTACAAGTGGGAATGAATTTTTATTATAAAATTAACATTAATTTACTTCTGTATTAACATACAAATTAATAATAATTAAATGTCCATACTTACACCTTTTGAATAATGGCTCTAAATGTCTGAATGAATCTTACTCTTTCAAGCTTAGTTCTAACTCTGGGTTTTTTCTATCATTTTATAAATGGTTATATTTGGGACATAGGCATGCATTTATGCAAGAATATAGTATGTTTAATTCATCTTCAGGTCATTTTAACTCATTTAAAATATTTAATGTTAACACTTCATTGATGTCACCATCCATACCAGTTATTTTTCCTTTAACGTCAATATCATTCTATGTGTGGGCTCCGAGTCCTCTCAGACACTCAGGCTCAAAGTTCTCTATTTCCTCTCTATTTCTTGGCATGTAACAAAACTAGCAAGTCCTGCGTTTTCTTCCTCTGCATGGTACTCCATTTGTCTCTTCCTTTGTGTTCATGGCTACCACCACCAAAGCTCTTAAAGCCCAAGTAAATATTACTTTAATAACCTCTTTTTCAGTAGTTTCCCGTTATGTCCAAATCCCATCTAACAGCCATGACTGATCTGTCCACACTTGCCAGATTATTCTAATTTTAAAGATTAAAGTTTTTTGAAGAGGGCTTATTTCCAATCCTCTTCAAAAAACCATCCTGAAGTACACAAGTTCTCCCACCTGGCTCATAAAACTCTCTGCCTCACCTGTCTTATCTTGCACCCTTTGGCCTCCTCATTCTGTATTTTGCCTGCTGCCTGGTACAAGACAATAATGTCAAGCCTCTTTTGAACTTTCATAGCACTTTGCTGATAAAATACTTATGATATTTTTTCTGCTTTTTATTATAATTACTCAGGTACATGTTTTCCTTCACACTGATTACCCTTGAGGATAGAGACCATGTTTCACACATAAGAAAAAAATCTTACCAACTTCTAGCATATTTGCATGCTGATAAGTACTCAAAGTTAATATTTGATGAGTAAAAGTACTCTAAAATAATGCAATATTTCCCTGGTTATTTATAATGGACTTTAACATATTTCAGGACCTTATAGGCCCTAATATTCTCTTTGTCCTTGATCAGTGTGTTTGAGTAAACATTAGCTAATATTGTACATGTGGAAGCTACTTAGACACATGTACAAAGAAGTGCAGGAAATTTAACAATATGTCATTTTATGGGAAATGTGGAAATAAACTCTCATAGCCAGATATTCAAACTGTGGGATGTCATTTAAAATAACCCAGTTCTCTCCAAAATCAGAGAATGGGGAGAAAAGAAATGCAACTTCCAAAATATATGATAGTAAATAATTCACCTCTGCCTGCTCTCTCTCACCTTTCCCTGATTTTTTTCTTCTTGTACACTAAGTCAAATATTACAATTTCCTCAAAGATCTGGGTTTTTTTTAAATTTTTATTGGAGTATGGTTCATTTACAATGTTGTGTTAGTTTCAGGTGTAAAGCAAAGTGAATCAGTTATACATGTACATATATCCAGTCTTGGTTTTTAGATTCTTTTCCCATATAGGCCATTACAGAGTATTGAGTAGAGATCCCTGTGCTATACAGCAGGTTCTTATTAGTTATCTATTTTATATATAGTAGTGTGTATATGTCAATCCCAATCTCCCAATTTATCCATCCCCCCCTTATCCCCTGGTAACCATAAGTTTATTTTCTACATCTGTGACTATTTCTGTTTTGTATATAAGTTCATTTGTACCCGTTTTTTTTTAGATTCCACATGTAAGCCATATCATATGATATTTGTCTTTCTGTATCTGACTTACTTCAATCAGTATGACAATCTCTAGGTCCATCCATGTTGCTGCAAATGGCATTTATCTTGTTCTTTTTTATGGCTGAGTAATATTTCATTATATATATGTAGCACATCTTCTTTATCCATTCCTCTGGTGATAGACATTTAGGTTGCTTCCATCTCCTGGCTATTGTAAATAGAGCTGCAGTGAACATTGTGGTACATGACTCTTTTTGAATTATGGTTTTCTCTGGGTATATGCCCAGTAGTGGGTTTGATGGGTCATATGGTAATTCTATTTTTTAGTTTTTTAAGGAACCTCCATACTGTTCTCCATAGGGGCTGTACCAATTTACATTCCCACCAGCAGTGTAGGAGGGTTCCCTTTACTCCACACCCTCTCTAGCATTTATTGTTTGTAGATTTTTTGATGATGGCCATTCTGACCAGTGTGTGGTGATACCTCATTGTAGTTTTGATTTGCATTTCTCTAATAATTAGTGATGTTGAACATCTTTTCATGTGCTCTTTGGCCATCTGTCAAAGATCTGTTTTAAACTCACTAACTTAATGGAACCTCCTCTGATCAACATTATACTGCTCTACTCTTTTCTTTAATTTGGATTCATTGAGCATTTACGTCTAGTTGCTTCTGTCATACCATTCTTTTCATGCTGCCTTTTATACAGCTTTATTTTGTTTTGTTTGTTCAACAGAAAATTACTTCTTTTAGATGTAGGGACAATTACTTTATATATTTTGGTTCCTGCTAAAACCATGGAAGAGTTTCAAGTATATACTAAGTACTCCATCTGTACAAGTTTTATTGAATGGGAATAAGAATATGATTTTTGACAAATATAACACTATATCAAAAAAAAGTCAGCACATTGTTTTTGAGACTTATACAAATGTATCTTAACAATTTGGCATCAATCTCTGAACCAAATACCAGGGTCAAATATGGCTTTCAAAATGAAACAGATACAGGGTAATACTTTTAACAATTTCCTTAAGATTTGCCAATAAACAGTGCCCCTAGAAAAGAAGATATGGAATGCAGTTGACCATTTATGAATCATGAATAAAAACAGAATTACTAATCTGCTTTTACATCTTGAATTGAGGTGGTACAACCAAAACCAGAGGAACAATGTGTTTATGGAAGTTCACTTCAAGGATAAGGATTTTAACTTTAAATAACTAGAGAACTCCTAGACAGAAGATAGACTTGATGCGTGCACAGGTTTCCAGGATTCATAACAAACCTGTATAGACAGTTGCCTCCATCACTTGGTTTTGAAAACAGAAGCTCAAATATAATTTTTAAAATTATTTTAAATTTGTTCATCTGTCAAAAGGGATGTAAAGTACACATAAAATATCCAACAAAAACAGATCTAAAAGTCAGCAGAATAGGTGTCCGCTGGAAGGCATCATCATAACAACTTGGAATTAATGCTGAGACCGAGCTACTTTCTATGTCTCATTCTTCCTGTCAGCCACGAGCACATCTAAAAGTAGTCTTCTTTAAACCAGAAACAATAACTTTAAGGTTAGAGGGCAAAAAGACACCTAATAAGTCTGCAGCCTATCCTGTTCTTATCAGATAAGGAAAAATATGAAGAAATACATTACTAATTCAGGTTTTTGTCAAAATAAATGAGTCCTAAACCTTTCAGATTGGGTCCAATTTAGCAGTGGACCCGGATGAAATTCCTATATCCAAAACAGCTCTAGATTCTTAGCATGGAAATAAGAGTAATGAGCAAAAAGATTTTTTAAAATCTCAACTAAATTTTTTAAACAGTATAGATGCTTTGTAACTTGAGTCTCATTTCTTTATTTGAGATTCCAAGCACTTACTGTATATAGCACAGCATGAAACTAAATTATAATTATATAACATAATTTAAATACTATTTTATTTATGTGAGTTTTAACTCCTTCCTTTGAGACATTAAATTCTGAAACTGAAGTGGCTATTTAAGTGAAATATACGTAGCTCAGCTAAACTAGTCACAGTTCAGCTAACCATCAGTAAGTAGATGGTGGTACACAGAGGACAGTAGCCAGAGGTCCCATAGGTACTGTGAGGAACAAGAGATTTGGAATCATAAGTTTCAGATTTCAGAGCCTGGTTGAGCCACACCACTTTTTAGATGAATTTTTAACCTCAGCTGTGAAATAAAGATAACAACAATGCACAGAATTATTCTGAACATTAAGTGAAATACTATATGACAATATTTTGAAAAATTTAAAACGCTCAACAGACATTATTCATAGTATAGCAGTATGGTATAATGTTTTCTCAACTTAAAAAAAAAAAAAAAACTTTTGAAATAAGTCCTCATTTGTAAAATTCTCTTCTTTCCCAAATCTTAATTTTCCCCTCTGCATATCTGGAAAAGCCAAAGCAAGGAGACTGTCAAAAGGAAAACTGAGAGCCAATTTTATTGTCTCTCATAACTGGATATTTTGGGCTTTGTAGTTAATATATATTTTATTTATTGAATAACTTCCAAGTGCACACAATTGACCACCTTTGATTTCATTTAAATACATTTAGACAAAACCATAAAATGGTGTTTAAATAAATATATACAGTAATTTCTTTATGATCAACAACTATACAGAATTTTATTCTCCTTAAAGACAAGGGATGTTTACTGTATTGTCTCCTTCCCACATCATTTTACTCTAGTCCATATCACAGTGCTACATACAAAAAGATGGTCAATAAAAACTGATCTGCCTTTTTGTATTGAGTCATTTACCAAATAAATTTTATTTCAAGCATTATCCATAAAAGAAAAAAATTGTTAAGTGGAACTTCAGTAAAATTCAAAACTTCTGCTCTGCAAAAGACATTGTGAGAGAATGGAAAGACAAGCCAGAGAAAATATTTGTAAAACACATATCTGAAAAAGGACTTGCATCCAAATACATAAAGAACTCTAAAAACTCAATAACAAGAAAACAGACAACCCAAATGAAAAGTGGGCAAAAGAACTGAACAGATACCTCACCAGAGAAGATAAACAGATGGCAAATAGTATATGAAAAGATGCTCAACAGCATATGTCATTAGGGAACTGCAAATTAAAACAATGAGTTACCACTACCACACCTATCAGAATGGCCAAAGCCAAAGTACTGACATCACCAAATGCCGGGGAGGATGTAGAGCGGCAGGAACTTTCATTCATTGCAAAATGAATGCAAAATGGTACAATGCAAAATGGTACAGTCACTTTGGAAGACAGTTTGGCAGTTCCTCACAAGACTAAACATACTCTTACCTTACCATCTAGCAATTGCACTCCTTGGTATTTACTCAAATGAGTTGAAACTTATGTCCACACAAAAACCTGCACCTGAATGTTTATAGCAACTTTATTCATAATTGCCCAAACTTGGAAGTAACCAGGATGTCCTTCAAAAGGTCAATGGATAAACAAAACATGTATATCCAGACAACGGAATCCAGCAATAAAAACAAATGAGCTATGAAGCCACAAAAAGACGTGGAGGAGTCTTAAATGCACATTGCAAAGTGAGAGAAGCCAATCTGAAAAAGCTACATGCTGTATAATTGTATAATTTAATTGTATAATCATTCAATTAAATGATATCCTAGAAAGGGCAGAACTAGGGAGTTAGTAAAAAGATCAGTGGTTGCCACGAGGAGAGGGAAGGGATGAATAAGTGGAGTGCAGGGGATTTTTAGGGAAGTGAAACTTTTCTACGTGGAATTGTAATGGTGGATACATGAAATTCTACGTTTGTCAAAACCCATAGAATTTACAACACAAGGAAGGAACCCTAATGTAAACTATAGACTTTAGTTAATAATAACGTTAATTCATCAATTTTAACAAATGGGGAATCTGGGAGGGGATACAGGGAAGAGGGAGTATATGGGAACTCTGTACTTTTGCTTATTTTTTCTGTAAACCTAGAACTGCTCTAAAAAAAAAGTGTGACTCTCATAAACAAGAGGAGCCTAAGGAGACATATACTTAAATGTAATGTGGTATCCTGAAGCAGAAACAGGATATTAAGGAAAACCTGAGAAAAATATGAATAAAGTATAGACTTAGTTAATAATAATATATCAGTATTAGCTCTTTAATAGTGATAAATGTACCACACTAACATAAGATGCCATGGGTGTTGGTATATAGGAACTGTCTGTACTGTCATTGCAATTTTTCTGTAAATCTAAAAAATTCTACAATTTTATTGAAGTAAAATATTTATGGTTCATATACTCTAATCCAGGAACAATGCTTAGAAACATAAAAAGGTATGTACTAGATTTCATGTGTAAATATAAAGTTACTGAAGGCATATGTTTAAATTAAAAATATATTATCATTAAACATTTAGATATTAATTAGAAAGCAATGTACAAGATTAAAATCACCCGTGTGTGAATGTGTATGCTGTCAGAGCAAAATGAAAGTGTTTTGGGCTTTAACCACACTATTTGTTAAGTGCAGAGGCTTCATGTAATTGCTATGCTCGAATCTCTTGGTTTCATTCATATTAAAATTTACGTAAGTAGCAAGTTGTTCATACTATCTGTTATGACAGGACTACATATTATTTAAATTCACCTTCCCCTGTGGTTAGAGGTATGCATTGCCTGCAAAGGCAAATAAGAACTGACATTCCCAGGAATTTCACAGTTTAGCAGCTAAGTTTCCTCTGAATATACATATTCTTATATCTCATGCTAGGTCCACATATCTTATACATTATTAAAAATAGTTCCCCAAATATTGACTTGCTTTTGCTTCACATTCTGTGATAAAATGTTTGAGATTAGTTTTTCTGGGCTCAATTAATATAGCATGTTTTCTCTCAACCCCATAACTCATTCCTCATGCAAAAGACAAATCATGCCCCTGCAGCCCTATTGATCCAGAGGGCCCTTTTGGTTAGGAGTAAAGCCTCTTTAATTACTTTGGCTGACTTTCATTTTTTACAGTCTTAGGCACATTAGCTATCGTACTGTAGGGTTCTCATTCGTCTTAAATTTAGATGCACCTTGGTCTCTGGAGATTGATTGACTGTCGATATTCTTGAGAAACCACCACCTGCCCCAGTCTACACTAACTCTGCTTAGCTTAGAAATCTGAAAGAGCTATCTCTCAGCTTCTCCTAGGGTTTGATAACCTTCCCTTTCCTTCACCAGAGGTGTTTTGACCTTTAATTAAAAGGAAAATTTGTTGTCTTCCTTTCAGAAGACAGCAAATAATGAACTCATTAAAATGAGGTTACTGTTCAGGCCTTAGAGCAATAAGAGTTGAAGTCTCATTAGCAGCTAACAATGCAGAACACAGTACATAAATAAACCTAATATTGGCACAGCAAAATGCCTCGGTGCATTAAATTTGAGCAGAATCAAATGTTTACCGTCAATGATGTCTAGGGCATGAAGTTTTAGTGCACTTAATAAAGGAAAGCAAGTTGCTTCCTATTAGCCATGAAATGTTACCACAGAAATTGCCCCCAAAAGTGTATTATGTAAATGTGGGATATGTTAGTAATTAACAAGGATATTGTAGAAAAATATCTGTCTTGCTTAATAGATGCAGCAATTAGGAAGAATAAAGATGGCTCAAAAATCTAAAAGTAATTCTGGAGATTAATGTAAAATAATGTGGAATGTGAGAGTAAGATTTTTTTAAGAGGCTTTATCTCATTCATGGCCCAAGGTGAGAGATATTTGCAACGTCAAACTAAAGAGTCAGTTAATAAAATGAAATGTCCCTGTAGTTGATTAAATATATTCTAGGAAAGAGATTCCTTAAGAATTTATTTAAAAGAATTAACTACACTTCATTTATAGAAGTAAGAAGACTTTTGTTTCAACAAATTCTAACAGTTAAGTTTTTTTTATAATGCTAAATGAGCCATAATTAGTAAAATAAGAATTAAGTTTTATTGAGTTTTATTTCAACAGTTCAGAGAATGGAATGAAAGTGTAAATCCTATTTAATATCTGATGTCTATACCACAATATCTACATAAAATGATTGGTAATGATATGCTTTTCATTTTACATTGTTTCAGATACCTTAAATAAGGTTTGTTAAATATGTCTCAATGTATTTCCTCTGCATTTACCCTGTATCTAATATTCGTAAATAAAAAATCATTAGAGCAGTAGTTTTACTGGATAACTCATCCCAACATTTTTTTTCCAAAATATTTGAAAAAGCTTGTTTTCACTCCACACTTTTTGAGCTCTCATGAAAACACAGATGGAAAAAAAAAATTGTTCGGCCAAAAATTTTAATTGATTAGGAACACCTGCTTTTTGTAGATGAAGCCAACACGCTAAATGATACTCTGGGGATGCTGAAGAGATACTTCAGTCCCTGAGAATAGATGTGGCTGGTAACTTCCAAACAACTTTCATCTGATACACAAAATATGGGAACAAATGCAGTAGTCATCATGCACCCCATTCAGATCTCTCACAAGCTGCATTCAGTTCATCATGTGATATTTAGAGTCCTAGATGTTTACAAGCTCTATCCCGAATCTGACCACTTTCCTCCTACATTACCACCAACTCCAAGACATTCATTCCTCAAATAGGGTAGTACTTTCTTCTAAATGTTTCCCTCTTCCATACATGTCCTCCTTGACCCAGGTAATTCTTCATACAATGACCAGATTTCAAGGTGTGATGAACATGATATCTCTGCTTGATCAAAACTGCCCAACGGCTTCTTAGTACCGTCCTCTTACTGCACCATATCTTTATTTGTTTATTGTCTGTCTCATCCACTGGAATATGAACTCCTAAAGAAAGGACTTTGTTTTGTTCAAAGCTGAATCTCTACTATGTAGAACAGCTGGAATATTAGCTACTCAAATATTTCCTGCATGAGTAAATACAATAACATATTTCACTTATTTGAGAGGCCTTCTTAAAATTAAATTATAGCCAAATTCTGTATAAAAACTATACTGTGAAAGGTGGATAAAGTCAGTCATAGAACTCTAAAGGATACCTTTTACATAGAAAATATTTTGAATGTTGCCTTCTTGTGTTGGAAAATGAGAGCTGTACAGAAAATGTTGCCATTAATATATTTTTGTTTTTGTCGGTCTCCTTTATGAATATCTCACTAGTTTCCCTTCATTTACCAGAAAGCAGAGTTGGTCGACTAGTAGGTGTTTATCAGATGATGTCAAGACTGTTTTGTTAAGAGCCTGAATCGTAATTAGGCTTTAAATAGAATTGAGCTTGAGGGGGTGTTAACAACATCTCACAGGAGCTTTTTATTTTCAAAAGTCTTAAATTTTGTCAGAGGGAGGAAGAGACTTGCTGAAAGATAATTTGTCTACAACATACAGGAAAAATCCACCTTGAAATATCTATACTATGAATGGTAATATACTTTGGGTATGGTTTCTATAACCAAATCTATATAGATAATGACATGTATATTTCATATTGATTTTTTTTTTGAAAACTACAAATAGATGCATCTTTTCCTTGCTGGCAGTATAATGAGAAGATTCTACTACATATGAACTTAAACAGTAAAGAAGATTTAATGCCTCCAATGTATATAATTTGACGCATGATTTGATATTTAGCCTTTGGAAATGATTTTTGTGATATGCATTTAAAATATATGTATCTGAATGTGCATTTGCAAAATATTAAACTATGTAGCATACGAAAAATTTTCTGAAGTTTATGGGATTGATCATGAAATTTTTAACTAACCCAGATTTATTCAAAATGGTAAAATAACATGAAAATAAGACACAGAAATGTTTCTACACAGAGACTATTTACTTATTTACACAGAGACTATTTACTTATTTACATAATTTTTAAAGGGGCACAGTATATTAGCAAGACCTAGGAGACAGCTTCAAAGATACCAGTGGTTTGGGCTTCCCTGATGGCGCAGTGGTTGGGAGTCCGCCTGCCGATGCGGGGGGCGCGGGTTCGTGCCCCGGTCCGGGGGGATCCCGCGTACCGCGGAGCGGCTGGGCCCGTGAGCCATGGCCGCTGAGCCTGCGCGTCCGGAGCCTGTGCTCCGCGGCGGGAGAGGCCACAGCAGTGAGAGGCCCGCGTACAGCAAAAAAAAAAAAAAAAAAAAAAAGATACCAGTGGTTAGATAAATGCTTGTTGGAGTACAGTTCCTTATGGAGATAAAGTTTTTGGTATTTACTTAAAGTCTAATTGGTTACTACAGGTAGATGTGTTTATTTACAAATAAATTTTTCTCATTTCACCTGTTAAATAAACTAAATACTGAATTTATACTATTACAATGACTAAATGAAAAATTCTAATGACCATTGCAGTTTCAATTTTATTATCAGTAATAACCTTTCTTTGTTTTCTAAGCCATCAAGGGAATGTTCTTGATTTTTTTAATTTGACACTCCTATCCTTTTATCCAAATACGTCAATATTCTGAAGTAATGATCCTTTTTAAAAGTCTAAACAATTATGTTATCATGTACCACCTTAATAGAGTACACCCTGATGATAAATAATAAATTTGCTAATAGATGCAGTCTGTTTATTCATCTATTAGCCCAATTATGTATTTAAAAATAGATATCCTTATTCAGAAAGAAGACAAATATATTCACTGTGGGACGTAAAACACACACACATATAGATATAGATATATAGATATCAGCATGCCACCTATCCTACACGTATTATGCAATTTTTCAATAGCCAATAAAGTCAATGATTTATCTTTGTTCAAATCACTTACAGCATGTCAATCAGTTGAATCATTACTGCACACAGCTATTTTCACCATTATCAACTTGCTCTGCCCCAGTGGTAACTTCAGATTGATAAGATTGACTCTATTAATGTAGCAAATAAAAGTAAGGCAAAGCTTTGGTTCCTTTAAAATTAATAACAGAAAGATAGTAATAAAGTTAAAACATATGATTTGTAATTTTTAAGTATAATCTTAAAGAAATAACTCTAGTGAAAGGAAAAGTTTGGCCACTGGAAAGATCATATGGATTTTAACCTGAAATTTATTTATACTTTGAGTAGAGAGAAATTGTGAGTGAAATCACAGAGAAGACAGGAAGAGACTATACCTTACTAAGAGAAAGTGGATAAAAACCTGCAGACATCCCTTGATACTCTCAGTAATGTATCCTTCTGTGGGACAGGAATGATGGAAATTGACAAGAAAGTAAATTTTTTTCTTTTTAATCTTTAATGAAATGGCTGTAGAGATAAAACTAAAATTAAAATGCTGAATACCTACCATCCTCAGAACTCCCTTTCTGTGGTTCCAGGACATTTTTAGGAGAATTATTATAGAACAGACATATCTGCCAAAGCTATGGCAGGAATCTCTGAAGCCTGTCTCCAATCTCCTAAAAATCTGACACAGCGCTCAGGTGTTTCTAGGGTGCATCCATGAAAGAATGGGGAGTTGTATAAAGCTGAGAATAGAGTGTACACCTTCTGTGCTCAAGAAATATTTTGGAATTGTTACAACACAATATTTAATGAAAGAATGATAGCTAATAAGCAAAAGAATGAAAGATGATAGCTAATAAGCTGATACCTCGACATTTTGAAGAGATTTCTGACTGTATGTGAGCAGAGGGTATTTCTAGAGATGAAATTAGGGAGGTGAGTTACAACACCAGCCTACAACTACTGGATATCTGTGTTGTGCCAGGAACTGTTGTAAGAGGCCCTAGACTTGTACCGAGTGACCAGAGGATGGAGAATGAGACATGGAGATTGTGACCAGAGGATGGAGAATGAGACATGGAGATTGTGAACAGAGGCAGAGCACGATTCCTAAGGAAGGATGCCAGTACCTGACCTTGATTAAGCAGACAGCTGCTGGAGAGGCCTACATTTTTTAAGGCCTAAAAAATAAAATGAGAATTTTTTTTTTTGGATCATGAAGTAAAACGTAATTTAGAGATACGTCTAAATTTATTTAATTAGACCTATCCTTACTTAATTTAGGTAATGAAAACAACTTAATAGTTGTTTTTAATAAGTTTTCAACAAGAATGAGATGCTCCAAGAAGTAACATCATGTTTATCTAAAGGGTAATTATTTCTAAGTATATTTCCACTATTTCATTATACTATGAAACTGATTTTGATCTGAAGTTCTTGTGGGATGACAAATCCTGGAATAATGGAAAAGTCCTCTTTTTCTACAGATCACATGCAGAGATTTAATGTGATTATATAACTGAATACATATGCAGAACCACATTTCATGTAAAATTACAGCTATTATATTTTGCAATTTGCATTTGATACTAAATAGAAAACTGTATTTGATCAAGGATATCATGACCCCAGGAAATACCTCTACCTCCAAGGTATTAGCCATCCACTTAATGTTTTTTTCCTAAGTCTGTATCTTAAAATTAGGCAGGTAGGAGTGTGTGTTACTGGCAAATAGTTTGGGGGAAAAGCTGAGAGAAATCAAGTACAAAATTTTTTCTGCTAAAGACTTTAGCATGTAAACGTGAATTGAGAACCTCCCAAGAGGGATATACTACAGAGTGTTTCCCAAACATTTTGAACATGGAATTATTTTTTCATGGAACTGTTAAATTTTACAGACCCAGTGACCCATGGATCACCGTTTGGAAATCTGTAATCAGGAACTCTTGTTTCACTAGTTATCATCTCTTACATAATAAAATCATCCATGATGACTCATTATTGAAGGCAGCCCAAGCTTCCACACTTCAGAGACCCCAAGCTAGCTCCAAAGGTGATTCTGTGTCTGCTTTGGTACTTCCACCGCAGGACAAAGCATTTCTATCACGTAGGCTCTCCAACACAGAAGTCAGGATTACGCAGGGTGACTCAAGTTTCATTTTATAGTTTCAACCTAACACAGAGAGAATTTGGGCCCAGTTCAGTGCAGATCCTTACTTAGAATCTCTGGAAATATTTTGAGTTAAAACCACTTTGCTCCCATCCTTCCTTAATAAAGGTCTGACATTATTATTTTGTTGTGCATGTGTATGTTTCTCTCAGCTCTCTGATTCCTGATGATTCCTGAAGCCATCTTTCAGTCACTGAGCTTACAATGACCAGTTTCATTCCACATCCCCGAAGAAGTCCTCATGTAAGATAGTTCTATCTCACTATTACTTTATCATTTACTTAAACATTTGGGCCTAGGGAAAATAAGACAGTTATTCTTGCCATTACTTTATAAAATCCTTTTAAGGAAATAATCATGCTACATGAACCATGAATTCTAAAGTTACATTATATTTATCTTTTTACAACTCAAAAATTCTTGCAGGCCATGATGGAGACTTGGGAGCAAAGCTTATAGAAAAAGTAAATTAAATAATACAATTGAAGACGAGACTTAGAAGAACTAACTTATAAAGGAAAAAGCCAGTGGTTCAAGTAGTACTATCTCAAGGGTCATATGAGTTCATATTTGATTCAAATTTATTTATTTGATTCAAAATTCCAATCGATTAGGTAGAGCATGAAAAACATGGAAACCGAGGTAGAGAGAGAAGGGCATACTCACAGTTTAAGGTGACCTCTATGGGCTGAACTTGAGAATACAGTTGAAGAGAAACTGGGGCTCTTAAGAACTGGGCAGTAAGTCACCACCTTTATGGATTTTTTCCGATCCCAGGGAGAGAACCAGAGTGCCAATCAGAAAGCAGAAGCAGAAATTCATCTCACATGCTTTCAGAATGGACTGAAGTCATTGGCTTAGAATTCTGTGGACACCGAGATGCCAATGACATTCCCCCGTAACACAGTTTAGGGCACAAGACAAATCAGTCCATAGCCACTGGGAAGGGAGTCAAAGACACATGCTTTGACTTTGCTGATACAATCAAAATTTACAACACTGTAAATGCATTTCAAGTTTAATGATTTATATAACCTTCATTGTGTTCTTTGATAATCAAGCAGAAAATGCAGACTCTTCACATACGTGACATGAATTAATATTATTTTACAAGGTCAAACTAATTTTCAATTTTTTTCTTCTCTTTGCCTGTATCTTTAATCAGTATCAATGTTTAACCTTCCGGTATCCAAAAAGCACTCCCTGTGCTATGAGACCACTCCCCTTGCTAATATATACACTCCTTGTTCAGTTACCTCTAATCATGGGTACCAATGTTTGAAAACAATGACGATGTGGGACTTTAAACTCTGTTTTTCCTGTTAGGGGTAATGTAGAGGTTTCAACAACATAGCCATCCTGCTGTGGGGAAGAAATGTTTAGTGTAGCCATGGAAGTGTTGATTTTCCCTCAAAACGTATCTCAACTCTTCCCTCACTTCATCGAATGTCAGAAATCTGAATCATTAATGAAATCACTCAGCTTTACTTCCCACGTCGGCCCATCAATAATTACACTATTTACTTCTTTCCATTCCCAGTACCACCAGTAGAAGCCATGCCTTTATTTTCTCTTACTGGAACTACTGCAAAATCCTCCTAAATGATTTCCCCCATTTCTTACAGTTTCCCCCATTCCCCCCAGTTTTCCTACAATTCCTTATCAGCAAGTAGCCAGAGAAATCAATTTAAAATGTAAATCATATCCTATGTGAGGTGAAGTAGAGGGTGGTGTATTAAAAAGGTGTCAAGGTCCTTCCTGACATGGAGCCCTGTTTTCACTGGCCCCCTTGCCTGGAGCACATGCTCTGGAGTCCCTGTTTTAGACATAGCTGGCCTCTCATCTCTCTCTTTCAACTGAACTGCCACTGTTTCAGAAAGACCTTCATACAACTCATTGCCTATCCTGTTAAAATGTAGGTACTCTGTGTTAGTTTCAATATTAGCATATACTATAATTATTTTTACATTAATAATAATTCAATTAAATAATTATTTGATTGATTTGCCATGTGTATCATCTGCATGTCTAAAAAGAATGTAAGCTCCATGAAAACAACAAATATAGTGGTTTTGTCTGGCAGACACTTTCTATCTCCATAACCTTAGGTAGCTTATTTAGGCTCTCTGCGATTTATTTTCCCCACTTGTAAAATAGGTTTAATAAAGGGATCATGGAGAGATTTTTTTTAATAAATTTATTTATTTTATTTATTTATTTTTGGCTGTGTTGGGTCTTTGTTGCTGCACATGGGCTTTCTCTAATTGCGGCGAGCGGGGGCTACTCTTCGCTGTGGTGTGCAGGCTTCTCATTGCGGTGGCTTCTCTTGTTGCGGAGCACGGGCTTTAGGCATGCGGGCTGAGTAGTTGTGGCTCGTGGGCTCTAGAGCACAGGCTCAGAAGTTGTGGTGCACAGGCTTAGTTGTTCCCCAGCATGTGGGGTCTTCCCGGACCAGGGCTCAAACCCATGTCCCCTGCATTGGCAGGTGGATTCTCAACCACTGCGCCACCAGGGAAGCCCAAGGGATCGTGGAGAGATTTAGAGATAATTCAAGTTGAGTGCTTCTTATAGTACTCATAGTACCTAGCAATACCTAACACAATTATGTTAGATATTATTGTTACCATTCTCTACTGTGTCCTTAGTACCTAGAAGAATGCCTAAAACAAGAAGCAGGGGTTCAGTCAATACTGTTTGAATGGATAAATGAGTGAATAATAGCACAAGGAGGTAGAGAGCCCAGAGAGTTCCAGATTCTTTGCTTCCTGGAGACTTAAGTGAGAGAAGATAGATAGCAGTGGAACACTTAGGTGATGGGCAGAAAGCAAGAGGATAATTGCTCTGAAACACTATGGTGTTTTTCTACCTGGCAAGTTGTTCTTTGAATTGAATGTGATTTCATCAGAAGGACGCCCCCCCCCAATCCCCAAACCTTTCTCCCCACAAAAGATATCAGAAGTATACATTCATTCCTTCTTAATTAACTCACCCATTCCACAATCATAGCTAAACTGTTCCATGTGAAATTCTTTAGAAGACTCAGCATGTTGGTATAATAAGCTTTTGTCAATTCATAAATTATATCAAACAATTTCCTCTTTGAGCAGCAGTAAGATTTTATCCAAAAAAAAAGGAAGAGAGTAGATTTCTGAAGGAATGGAGATTTCTTCTAAGGGGAAAGAGATGAACAAGAAGGGAGGCAGAAACTATCAAAGGCAAACTTCAAAAGCTGCATACTTTCACCCTGGGTCAGCCCTATTCATTTTCATCTGTACATTGACAAATAGTCTCTGCACAAAAGTTCATGAAATTCCGAGTCAAACTGGGTGGCCACACAGATTTACTGTAGAGAGACCTGAGGTTAAAGTCGGACCAAGTGTTAAGGCAAACGTGCTCAATTTTGGCCCTCTTGTTGTGTTATCTGGGTGGGTCATTTAAACTTTTCATGAAGCAATTTTTTTCCACCTGGAAAATAAGTATAGATGTAACCTTTTCTGATTCCCACATCAAGATCTTGTAAGTAAGATAAAAAGATAAGTAAGATCTTGTAAATAAGATAACATTTTTATTGAGTTATTGAATGTAATAAAAAACTTTCCAAGGCAGACAAACAAAAACTATCACCCTTTGGTATTTGATTTGAAATTCTGAAAACATAAGGCTATACCAAAGTATGTATACAGTCATGACTTATTAATTACGTACACGTAGAGAAAGTGTTAACCTGATGATAAACAATCTGAATATCAGAATGGCTTAAAACATATGCAGTATACCTTGAAATTAAATATGAACAGTGCACTAACAATATTTCCTGAAGTTCCTTGATGGCTATAATCTCCAGTTTGAAACTATAAGAATCACTGTTAAAAACACAGATTCCTAGGCTCCATCCTATACTGTAACTCAGAATACCCAGAAAATGGGCCTGGGAAAAGCATCCTGGTGTTTCATTTCATTTCTTATGGGTAAATTGGAAACAATTGCTTGACGCTTCTTAAGAACCAACTGGGGTCTATAATGAAATACACATACTTGGGCCCCATCATAGACAGATTAAATCAATAACTCTTCAAGTGGGTCCCCAGAATTGACAATTTTAGCAGCCTCCTCTAGAAAATTTTATGTCTGGTGAAGTTTGAAAACCATTGTTCTCTTTAACATTTTGCAGTAGGGCAGAGTTGGACTTGCTTTATTAAATACTGAGGAACTTATTATAAGAACATTAAGTGAATGCAAGTAATGTTTGTTAAAATAATGACTTTTTGCTTCTGCTTATATACATTATATATTTATTCTCTTTGATACCCAATCAAATAACTTAGTGAGCCTTTCATAAATAAGGCAAGGGAAAACTTCAAAGCCGTTTATATATATTTTTATGACTTATAAACTATTAAAGAAAATAACTAAGGTTTATTATCCAAACACTGTATATATTTTATTTTACATATATTTTCAAAAGTTAGTCAAATTTCCCCACAAAATATTCAGATAAAAATAGTATATATACAGCTGTATACTATTTCCTATGCTTTACTGTTTGATTTTTATCTCAAATTG
Organism: Lagenorhynchus albirostris; assembly: GCF_949774975.1. NCBI lineage: Eukaryota > Metazoa > Chordata > Mammalia > Artiodactyla > Delphinidae > Lagenorhynchus > Lagenorhynchus albirostris. The sequence goes on along the minus strand of NC_083098.1, from coordinate 122,906,667 downwards.
AGACCTTATTTCTAGTCCATTAACAAATTTTTCCAAAAGAAGTTTTTTTGGTTTTATTATATTTTATTTATTCATAATTTTATATTTTTCCTGTCTGGTATTTCCTCTGGCATTTTACATTTTTCCTGTATTTCAATCCTTTATTTTTTTCCATATTTCTTCATTATTTTTTATGGTTTAACATGTTTTTCTTTTACATTTATTTCTGAGTTTTATTTTTAAAAATTATATCCACTTTATACATATTTATTTGTGTCTCTCTTTTTCTTATCATTGAAAGACATGTAACCTTTCTTTCCTTGAATTTTGAAACTCAAAGAACATTCAGTTACAATGAAGTAGGAAAGCTTGAATCTTTTAGAATTTGCTTCTTTTTATCCATTTGTTTTATTTTTACTTACAGAAATTGTCATTTTACTCCCACATTAATCAAGATTACATGTTGGGAGGCTGTGACTAGACAACTCTACTTCTTTTAACAGTGGAAAGGTCTGTCAAATTCTTCATATAGCTAATTAGCGCCAGTGGAAGAAAATCCACATGCCCTCGCCTCTGTGAGCTTGTCTTACTAGGCGACTTACAATAGAAGATTATAAAACATCCATATTACGAATGTGCTCATGAAATGCAAGATCCTATCTATATCATTTAATGGTATGGTCCATGAGCCATTTTTATCATTTTACCATCATAAAAATATTAGTAATAAAAATAAATGAAACTAATTCAATTGACAGCTGTGCATTAATATATGCTCCTATCACATTTTTTAAATGCCTTCCATATTTATGAAGCTATATTTAGCAACATGGCATGTGTAAAAATGAGTCAGGTTTGATCAACCTTCAGGTACTTTTAGACAAAAAGGAGAAATAAAATACAAAGTTATATAGTAAAGTGGAAAATGATACAAGTCTTAAGATAAACAATTTAGGAACTTACTTTGGGAGATGAGAAAAGGAAAAGCTTTAAGGCATCAGGGAAGGCTTCATACAAAAAGGTGCCATTTGGGCAGATCTTTAAAAATGGGTTGGGACTGGAAAATGAGATTGGGAACAACTGGACACTTTCCAGCACCCGCCCCCCCAAAAAAACAGAGAAAAACATGGAGAAATGTAGGAGGTGGGGAATAGTGCAGACGACAGCGTGATTTGGGGAAATACCAATGTAGGTAGCTTAATATGGAAATATGAAGTCACCATTTATACCTAATTGGTGGGAAGAGAATGACATATTAAGTGATCATTAACAGCATTTATCAAGTTCTTACTATGTACCAGGCACTTAGCTAAGCACTTTGTATGCCTAATACAATGTAATCTTCACAATAATAGTGTGAAACAAGTGTTAAGCATGATCCCATTTCACAGATAAGGGGAAAGTTGTGAGAAGTGAAATGACCGACCAAGCTGAGTCATTAAGTGAATGGCTTGCCTGACCTCAAGGGTAAAGTGCATTTACTGCTTCTAGGATGTTAGCATGACTGCAGAGTGTAAAATAGAATAGAGGAAGGTGGGAATATGGTTAGCAGTCTACAGTGTTTTAAAGCCCAAGAAAAAGACATGAAGGCCTGCCTAAAGTGGTAGCAAGCTGATTGGGAAAAAATAGATCGTTTGATCTTTATAAAATGGCCCCTTAGAAAGCATCAAGTGTAGGCCCACTTCCCCAGTCTAAATTAAATCCCTTATTGCATCTATCACAACATGCTCTAGATTTGTTTTGTAGCACTTATTATGATTTGTAATTACACATTTGTGGGACCCTCTATTTAATAGCTCTCTCCCTCTCAGTAAAGACCAAGGTTACAGAGACTATACTTGCCAAACCCAACACTGTATCCACCTACAAGGAATATTTCCTGAATTTAAGAATGGATGGTGGATAAATAAATGTGGAATAAAGAATGCCTTCAAGACCCCAGAGGTAGAAAATTGAGTGGATGTGGTTGGAGCAGTGAGGAGAACAGGGAAAGGAAGAATTAAAAAAAAAAAAAACGATTTCAATATATGAAAGCTCAGGGATTGTGCACTGAACATAACAAGAGTGCCAGAAAAAGGAACTCCCTTAGAAAAAAGGATGCATGATCGTTTTATTTTTTTAATTTTAAAGCTATATTCTACAGTCTTTACCAATAAGCTCAACTAGTTCAATAAATTTATTTATTTTTAACTCTACTCTCTTTTTAGTATCTAGTTTGCTTTTTTATGAGAACTTTTTTGAATATTTTATATAACTGAGTCAAACTACTAGGTCTATTTTTTCCTTTTTCTATTGAATTGATAATATTTAAATAAGTTAGCCAGAATTACATGCAGTATAACTGTAATCTTGGATAACCAGAAACTATAGCTTATCAACCTTTTAATTATTTGGTCATTTCTTTCTTTCTTTTTTTTTTTTTCTTTACAAATTTGCCGGAGAGCCCTCTTAACTCTGGGGAAATAAAAAGTTAGGTTCACAAATTTTTGAAGCAAATGCTTAGCCACCATAACTAATGCTCAAAAGAAATTGTCTAAACCTTTGACTCTTTATTTACCTTAAAAGATGGATAGTAGTAACAAAAATCAGTCTTAATAATATGTTCTTATCCTGTCTACAAACAAGAAATTAACATAGAATAATTCCAAAAGGAGAAATTAGGAAAATTTTTGCAATGTTTAGAGAATATTTCTTTATGGAATTACCCATTTCCTACCTGTCCTTTCCTTGTTCATTTGTAATTACCGTCCTATAAAGTATAAAAATTGCTGTTTAGTTTGTAAAGTAAAAATCCAAGCTTTCAACTCAATAATTATGCCTTAAAAATGATAGGAGAGGTTGCACAGTTAAGTAGAATACTCAGTTACTACTCAAACAAAAGTTAACTTCTTATCCTTTACCAACAAATACAGGACCTGCCTGCATCCAACAATTCTGAAAAATTTTCCCCAAGGAAAAGAAGTGTGATAATCTGAAATTCAAGAAATGTCTCACACAGAAATGAAAAATGATTTCAGTGCTGTGTGGTTAGAGAATTGCCTCTCAGCCACTTATAAAATGCTTAGGACTTAACTGCTTCATAATTCGTAACCTTCAGTAAAAATAATAACAATAGTGATTATAATACGTACCAGTAGCCATCAAAAACCCAAAAAGCAACAAAGCCCACATTTTGTTTCACTCATGCATACACTTTTGAAAAAGAGGCATCCCAAATCTTCATATTTATTTTTCTAAAATCATGTTAATTTCTTATTTATTTCAGGCATTACTAGAGACTCAAAATTTACTGCGCACTCAGGTTGCAAATTTTACCTTCAACCTTGGATTTTCAGGGAAGTTTTACCACACAGGTAAGAAGGAGCTTTGTGTTCTCAGGCAGCTACATATAAATAGGAGAGAGGATTTTTAATGTTTCATAAGTAGGAGAAATAGAATATCCAGGCTGATTATGGGAAAAACTTGGGTGCATTATGAGTAGCCAAATCCAAAATCAATGAACTTGTTTACTTTTTCAAATACTGTTAGAATCAAGGGCAAAAGAGGAAGAGAACTGACTTTGTCAACTCAGTAAAAGAAACTATAACCATTGTTCTAAGTGTGTCTGTGCATCTTGTGTCAGCATAGTCTAAGTAGGAAGCATAGTGATGACGATGATGATGATGATGACAATGACATGATAATAATAATAATGGACAGTGTTTTTAAATTGTAGGACAATCCAGGTGACATTTTTGTATGTATTATTTTCCTTTTGAAAACATCTAGTGATAAGAGAGGAATTTTATAGCCTCAAAGAAATTTAATAGATTTTGAATCATCTTGCTTAATTTACCTTCCCTTGCAGGATTTTCCTTAAAAATATTACAGTGATTTGGCTCAACATACATTAATACCATCACAATCAGGTTTATATTTCTTTCCATGTCTATCTAGTCACAGTTACACTTCTGTTCAGTCTCAGCCTCTCAACAGATTCTCAGAATGTGAACGGTGTTCATGCACTACTCCATGTTCTCATATTTCTCACCTCTTTACCCATCTTTACCTCCAGAATTTGACTCTTATTTTCTGAATAGCAAAATTACAATGTCAGGGACTAGTACAGAGAAAACTATGTGCATAAAAGTGATTGTTGGATAGTAATAATAAAAATGGCACAAAATGGTGTCTTACAGACTGTATTAGGGCAATACCTACTATCTGCTTCGATTTCTGCATCTCTGGTGAAAGCTAAATGCTTTGTTTAGGACTCTGCATCGTTCTTCCTTCACAGTATCTTAGTGAAAACATTTCATAGTATTCTCTATGAATGCATGCAGTTTAGTGACTCATCAAAAATATCCCATGCAAAGGTAGTCTTTTATTATCATATATGTAGTTCATTTACCCAAAGAGGCTTTTTAATGTTTACCCAAATAAGCTCAGCATGGTTTATTAGAATATTGAAGTAGCAATGTCTTATTGGCTTTTCTTTAATGCTTTTCTCCTCCTGCTCTGAAACATGTAAATCTGTTTAAAGTAATAGAAGGAAAAGTTGTATTTAGACCAGTTGATAAATCAAATCATTGCGTATTTTAAAAGGATGTTTTGCAGAGAAAGATTTGGGTCATCACATCTGCACAGGCAAAGCAATTCTAGCTTACAATTTTGAAAATAGACATGGTGTTGTAAATCCTTTTCAAAAGCCCCCTCAGGAAATGAGTTCAGACCTAAGAATCACCGACTATGAAGTTATAAAGCAGGTAGCTCTAAAGGCTGTATCTACTCATGCTGGGGAAAAAAACCATGGGATTATTTGGAGTTCACACACAAACAGTACTATTTTGTCTTAAATAGCTGTATAGGGTAAGTAAAGCCATTCTTTAGGCTGAAATATATCTGGATAACAGCCTCAGCTTTTATATACTTTTCATATTCAGACCTATTAAACCTGCCAGACATTTGCAGCATTAATGTTCATAGCAGGTTACAACACTTCCCATTTCTTTTTTATAATCCCAAACATGTACACACTACACATCCACTAGGAAATGAACAACACACTAGTAAATATCACGGGGACGGTTGTTGGAGGAAGGTACCAAACAACAATAACAAAAAAAGGTATTATATCTCTTAAATGGACCTTATTGACTCTTTATGTTAGTACTAACCTAATAAAAATACTGGAAGAAACACTATCCTGTTATGCTGTGGGGTAACTCACTTTAGAGACTAAGTAATATATATATATATATATATATATATATATACACACACACACACACATATATATATGTATTTATAGTTTTATATATAAATTTGTGAGTCCTGGAAGTTTAATTACCTTCACATAAATATGAAACTTTATTTGATTTGCTACTTTATGTGTAGAATCATTGAAATGCATCCATGACGTTTTTCAAGGGTGCAGTCGTATACATTAAGTACTTATTTATTCACTCGGGGATATCAAGGCTTCTTCCAGAGTGGAGTTAAACATTGATGATACTCACCATGGGGAGAGCATGCCTCTCCCCTTTCTAGTCACATTCCTATATGGAGGTTTAACTGTCGCAAGCTTAACAAATCAGAAAAGTATTTTCCTCACCTATGCACTTGATTGTGATGTGTAACCATGAGAAGATGGCCTTGTCATAGTGAGTGTCTCAGATCTCTCCCGGGATGATCTGATTTCCCAATGCATGAAGATACAGATTGATGAGCCTCATTGTTTTGAAGACATTTAATCACATATGCCCACTGTAATAATGATAGATTCTGCCTTCTCAGACTGCTTCACTTATTTGTATTTTCCATGTATTCTTTCCTGTTCAGTTTCTCTGTCCTTCACATGCTAAAAACAATCTCACCCAAAAAGGACATATCACTAAGCCTTCCCTAAAAGTCAGTCACTCATGGGTGCCAAATTGAAAGGGGAAGGACATGCTGTTGATTAAAAGTAAAAAAATAAAAGCATGGAGTTCAGAGTAAAATATTTTAGTCTGGAAATATTTAAAGCATGATTGGAATTGCACAATGAAAACTCAATTGAAAAATGGAGACATTACAAGATTAAGATGGCTTGTAGGGATGGAAGGCTACAAATACTTTTTGTAGACATGATTTCTGGTGGCAGTCATTGCCATTCTCTAACTAATAATGAATTGAATATGAATCAAACAATTACCTCGTATAGTATTTACAAATTGAATAAATACTGGTCTTTTCTATAAGAGGTCATTTTTATATAAAGAAAACAGATCTTTATATAAAACTATTAACTTTTAAACATGAAAGTAAAAAACAGTGTTACATTTATTCTCTTTTGTTTGCTTTTCTGTATAATATATTGGCTCAAGGACTCGACATTGGAAATGGCCTGCTTTTGTTTAAATCTAGTCTCTGACATTTCGCTAGCTATGTGAACATAAACAGATCACTTTTCTGTACCTCAATTTCCACATCTCCAAAATGGGAATAATAATATCTCTCTTGTCTAGAACAGTGCATAGCATGTCATGCTATGTAAGTGTCTATTATTATTACTTTTTAAAGTTTTGGGTTTGTTTTTTTTTTGCTATACACGGGCCTCTCACTGTTGTGGCCTCTCTCGTTGCAGAGCACAGGCTCCGGATGCGCAGGCCCAGCGGCCATGGCTCACGGGCCCAGCCACTCCACGGCATGAGGGATCTTCCCGGACCGGGGCACGAACCCGTGTCGCCTGCATCGGCAGGCGGACTCTCAACCACTGCGCTACCAGGGAAGCCCTAAAGCATTTTTAAAAATCAAATATTATTTTAAAATATTGAATTATTCCCCAGGCTTTATTTTCCAGTTTTGGAAATGCAGATAGCTTGTAATCAATTTTCATCATCAAATGATTCTTTTCATTTAGTATGCTATTTAAAATGAGTTTATTCTATACCCACTTATAGGGAACTGTGCCAGGTACAGTGTACAAAGAAAATTAGACACCTCTTCTTGCTTTTGAGGAATTACAATATTTCATATATAATAGCAAATATAAGACAAACATTTGTACAAAATTGATAATGCAGACAATGGAACTGTATGTATCTGATTTTTTTACGAGTAAATACAAAAGAAGTTATTTCATTTTTAAATTTCTTCAAAACTTAACATACAGTTTAAAACAAAGATGATAACGATGTATTGTGAGATCTATAATACATGTAGAAGTTTTATAGTTTTAGCTTCTATTTCTAGTTTTCAGCACCTATTCTAGGTCCTTTGCTTTATAGCACTATAAGTTTTTAAAATATCCATCAATTTCTTTTAAGAAGCTTCCTAAGATTATGAATCTATAGATTTATTTTAGAATCTGAATCCATAGATAATTCAGGGAAAATTGATCTAGCCACAAAATTGAGTCTTTTGATCCATGAACACTCATACCTCTCTATTTATTTAGGGCTTTAAAATTTTGTCTCAGAAATAATAAGGTAGTTTTTATTGTAGCGGTCTTAGACATTTTTCTTAAATTAATGGGTATTTTATGTTTTTTGATACTATTGTGAATGGCGTTTTGTACTTTTATTTTGTAATTGTTCACTGTCCTAGTATACAGATAGCAAATGGTTCTTTAAATACTAATCTTGTAGTCTTCCTATATTCACCTATTAGTTATAATAGTTTTTATTGTAGATTCTTTAGGATTTTCAATACGTACAATCATGTCATCTGCGAATAAAGTAAGTTTTACTTTTTCCTTTCACATCTGTAGGCCTTTTATTATCTTTTTATTGAGTTGGCAAGGATCTCCATTACAACACTGAATGAAAGTGATGAGATCACACATCCTTGCCTTGTCCCCAGTATTAGGTGGAAAACATTTAGTTTGGCATTAAATATAACAGCTGTAGATTTTTTTCTGTAGATGCTTTTTATTGGGTTGAGGAAGTTCCATCTACTCCTAGTTTGCTGAGGAACTTTAAAAATATATGTGCAAAGGGCTTCCCTGGTGGCGCAGTGGTTGAGAGTCCGCCTGCTGATGCAGGGGACACTGGTTCGTGCCCCAGTCCGGGAAGATCCCACATGCCGCGGAGCGGCTGGGCCCGTGAGCCATGGCCGCTGAGCCTGCGCGTCCGGAGCCTGTGCTCTGCAACGGGAGAGGCCACAACAGTGAGAGGCCCGCATACCGAAAAAAAAAAATAATATATATATATATATATATGTGTGTGTGTGTGTGTGTATATATATATATGTGCATGGTTGTTGAATTTCTCCAGTACTTTTTCTGCATCTATCAGGATGGTTATAGAGTTTTTCTCTTTGATACGATGTATTGCATTCATTTATGTATCTCATTTTAATGTCACAACTGTGCCTTATGGAAACTAACCTATGGCCCAAATCTTGCTAAAATTATTCTTATTTTGGTAGACTTAAAAACTTCTGAAGCACGCTATTATCTCATAACACAGATCCTCCAAGAGCGGAAACAAAGAAATGAGTGCATAAATATTTTACTTCTGAATTAAAATACTTTTATCCTCTGGGAATCAGTAAAGCAAAATGATATAACATTTAAATGAAAACAAAAAATACCATATTTTTAATTAACAATGATGTAAATTTGAATCTAGATCAGGTTAGAAGTGAAAGGCTCAGTTTGAACATAGACACCTTAATGTACTAGAACTTGTGCTAAATATAGTCATGTATGAACTGTAAATTTTATTCTCAAGTGTAATTTAATCATAAATTAGGTATAAAAAATAAGTGTATACAAGGAGTCAAAAGTTTAATATTTTAATTTAGCTATATTTGAAAATATTTGAAATTCTTCTTTGGTCCCTCAGCATGACTTGAGATCACATTTTTCATTAAGCAATTTCTAGTGTGATGAGCTAGGCTTATGTGGCTTTGAATTATATGACCTGTATAAAATAAGAGAAAGGCTGATAGGGAATTAATCCTAGGAGTAAAAAAAGAGGTTTTAAATATCACTGTTAACCTTGTGAGGAGTACTTATAAATTAACACACTCTCTGGTATAAAAATCACCAAGATTTTAGGATCAGTTATACATCTGTTTATATCAATAGTTGGCAAAATTTTCTTTAAATGAGTAATTGACCTCTTTCTTGGTCAAGTATGCATTATGTGCTTCCTGCCGCTTCCAATAACAATCTATAGAGTTTAAAGTGAATGGAAGCATTTCTCAAACATTGTATATTCAAAGCACAACAGAACTGTGGGAGAACGATCAATTCATTCATCTCATGTGACATAAAGTAAAGTAGCCCTTTCTAATCTATGCCTTAGTCTGCTAAATTATGACCATGAGAGACACTTGGTCTGTGGCATAAACACTTCATACTTAAAATCCATCTGAGGAAGTGACAAACTTCTCTTCATTTGGATTTCAATATTTGAAATTCTCAATATAGTAACAAAAGCCAATGAATTGTAAGTCTATATTACTAACAGTTTTGGCTCAAGTTAACAAAAATTAAGAATTTTTGTCTGCTTATCTAATTCATAGAACTTTATCACATTCAGAAGTCCTGTTTCTTTACCTTTTATATATTTATATAGTAGCAACTGTTATAGCAGTAACTGCCAAAATACTAACTAAACTTGGTGGTCCTTACACCTTTTGAGAATTATGGATTATGGAATATATACCAAGAATGTTGCATATACATAAATACACACAGGAATTGACATGCACTTAAGCAGACATATGAAGGCTCTAAAATTCACTGACTATATATATTAAGACTGAATTAAATTATTCCCTTATTTACTCTCCTGCGGAAGTGGCATGATACAATGCATATTAAAGGGATCCAGTCTCTGACTTCAAGAATTTAATAATATAGGCAGGCAACATTTTTCATAACGTGTGGAAACATGTAAATTTAGAACGCCACAGGTATAAACCAGTAGATACTATTTTTAAGAAGAAACTGATCCTAATGTTTATGAATGCTAACTATCTGCAATTCACAATGTTAACTGCTTTAATAGATTGATCTCCTTGACTCTTCACAAGAGCCTGTGAGATAGATATTCATTTCCCCATTTTTAAACCAGGAAACCAAGACTCAAAGAAGTTAACTTATACAAGATCACATAGCCAAATGTATGCTTTAACAAATATATGCTTTAACCATTTCATGGCACTACTTCATGATTCATGCAATCTTTACTATAGGGCCCTCAAATGGAATATTTAAAGAAGAGTCTTTTAAAAATTTTCCTTAATATTTATCTAAGTAAAGGATATAAAATCACCTATAAAACATACTCCAATTTAAAAAAAATAATCCAAATAAATATACCTCACACTGTAAGCCAGGATTTGTTACTTTATTTATTTAGTTAAGTATCTAGAGAGCACATAGGAATCAATTCATATGCTATTGATTCAGAATATTTTAAAATTGGGCTGAATGTTGTAAAATTGTACAAAAACTATGAATTCATACAGTGAAAATGTTTTTGGATAGCCTGCAACATAGTGAATTTCCTTGGAACTAAGTTGCTGATGTTGTTTTTCCTTCCTTTGTTTAATTTTTTTTCACTTGTGGCATGACAAATACTTTTTTGTATGCATTGGGCATTGTTAGCAAATTTTCCTAATAGAGGATGAGAAATTAATATTAGTTTTAAATTCCCAAGTCAAGTTTCTATTGTGTTAATAGATTTATTGTTTACATTTTATAAAATATTTATATCAAAATGAGAAATGTTTTTTCATAATGGTAAGTTTAAAATGTAAGGACACAAACGTATTTATACAGTAAGACCTCAACTTTTAAAAAAATAAGTAGAAAAGGATTTAACGAAAGATACCAAAACGTTTCCACTGGGTTAGTTCTGGAAGATGTTTTTTTGTTTGGTTTGGTTTTTTGTTTTTGAGTTTTATGTATCACTTGTCTATCCTTCTCACATTTCTTCAGTAAGCACATATTATTTTATAATCAGAAAAAAATCAACAAACTTCATCAATTAAATTTAAAGATTTTTCAGCTCAATATTAGACATATGCAGAAATATTTTTAAGAGTAAAAAGAATAATCACCTTTGACTACGCTTCCCCTATGTATGCAACAAAGGAGAGAATTAAGAGTTAATGAATTTAAAACAAAAATAAATTGACTAATACTCGGTCTTTTTTTTTATTACCACCATATGCTAGCTATTCTAAACAATGTCAGTGATAAAATTCCCCTAAATTCTAAATCTAAACAACTATCTGCACTTACCCCCCCCCCAACCCGCATTGCCTCTGATGTAATTTAGGGTATGGTCATTTCTCTTTTATTAGAACAACACAAAATCGGATTTATGTATCAGGAGCAAGAAGAATAACAAAAATATGACAAGCATAACCTTTAGCTAATATAGAATTTTCACTTAAGCCATTTTATATGCTGTACAGGGACTGAAGAGGAGGATGAAGGAGATGACCTTTTACTTCATTCTGTGGATGAGTTCTGGTGGTTTCCTCACATGTGGAGCCACATGCAGCCCCATCTCTTCCACAATGAGTCATCTTTAGTGGAGCAGATGATTCTCAACAAGGAATTTGCACTGGTGAGCACATTTTATTGCAGAATTTTTCAAATTATGAGTTGTGATATATTGTAAAATCAATTTATTGGATTTAATCTAATAGAAATATATAGAATGAAACAGAAGATACCAGAGTGCATCACAAGCATTAAGGGTACACATTGCTTTGTATTATTTCGTTTCAGGCACGTGTGTGTATTTGTATTGGGTCGTGATGTGCTGTAAAATGTATTTCAGAAAAATTGGTCGTTGACAGAGAGTTACCATCTCCTGATTTATGGAAGGGTTATTCTATGAAGAGGGAAAATAGTACTTTCTCCATTGTATTTCTAGTACATGATAATTGCCGTCTCAAAAAGTATTTGTTGCAAGGGTGAATAAATAGACGGATAAATTGAATCATTAGAACAATGGCTCTAGATCAGTGCTTCTCAAACTTTAGCATGTAACTTTTTCACCTAGAAGACTTTTTAAGACACAGATGCTAGGCCCACTCCTGGAGTTTCTGGTTTAGTAGATTGTCCAAGAGGCCTGAGAATTTGCATTTCCAACAAATTCTCAGAGGATACCCTTGCTGCTGGGACTGCACTTTGAGAACCACTGTTCTGGACTAGCAGTTGGCAAACTGTGGCCTATGGGCCAGATCTGGCCTGCTGCTTGCTTTTTATTGTTCCTGAACTAAGATAGTTTTGTTTGGGGTTCTCTAAATTACGTCTTAAAATGAAAAACAAAGACAGTAATATTCTGTGACATAAAAATTATATAAAATTCATATTTCAATGTCCATAAATAAAGTGTTATTGGAACAGTACCACAACTCTTCTCTTTATGCATTGTCTGCAGCTGCTTTTTCACTGCAACAGCAGAGTTGGGTAGTTGCAAAAGAGATTATATGTCCCACAGAGCCCAAAATATTAACTATCTGGACCTTTACCGAGAAAGTCTGTCCACCCCTGTGCTGGATATCAAGTAAATCATGTATCCTTTTAACAATCTAATGAAAGAAATATTTTCCCCAGAAAAATACTCAGATGCATATTCTCACATCTTCACACAGTGTGGCAGTTGGTCACAAGGGGTATGTGAATTCCCCAAAGACCCTGGGCCCCAGTTAAAATCTCTGTCTTCAAGTTTTCATTTAAAATAAACAGTTCATTTGCACTGTATGATTGTTGATATGTTTAACTTTTTAAAAGCCAAATTGGGAGGCGTAGACCCAAGGCCATATGAGTACAATGATATTTAATAATGTTATGCCTAGCTATTATGTTAGTGGCTCACCCCTCTTTCCATCTCTAAAGCTCCAGGACTGTGTCAAATCTGCACATAGGATCCTTACTAGTAAGTGTGGGAGTATAAAAAGCAGTTAAGATCATTAACTCAATCACCAGATTTCCTGTGTTTGAATCCTGACCTTCCATCAATGGCTGCTTGATCTTGAACAAAAATTACTTAGACTCTGTGTCTCAGTTTCCCCATCTGTAAAAATGAAAATAATCATGACAACTATTTCATACGACTGTTTTGAGGAAATGTATAATGTGCTTAGAGCAGTGCCTGGAATACAATAAGTATTCAATGTGTGTTAATTAATCAATTATGATATTTCTAAATCCAGACAATTATGCAGTTGTCTTACTTTACAAAAGCCAAATATTTTTCAAAATATGGATTTATAAAAGTTTGATCCTCACTCACTTTTGGGGAATGTCTAAAAATTTTGTACTGCTTCATAACGTTGGAAAATTAAGTAAATATTCCTTTTTCAAAAAAATAAACTTACCTTGAGTAAGCATGCTGAATTCTCTCAGTGCAGTTACCTTGAAAATAGACTGTGTTTATCTTTTGGCTTAAACCTCCCCCACCCCACCTCATTCCCACTCTGAAGGCTTGCTTTTTAGGCATGTAGATTATATTTCATAATGGTTGATTTCACCTGTTTTTTTTTAAAGCCATGCTGAGAGCACTGGGAAAGACTCAGATGTAATTGCTTTGTAATGAAATGTTGAAAGCTATTTAGAGTCCATTCAGAACAATTACATTTGTTTAGTTGGTGGCTAGAAACTAGACTGAAGCCTATAAATATACTTTGTAAGAAAAATATCTTATTATATGTTGCATAATCAAAATATGATAACTAAAGTGAAGTCCGTTAAACACACATAGTGAAATGACATTGTCCTTTTCCTTCTGGTGTTGAGCTCAATAAAACTTCTCAAGATTCTTCAAGCGGTGACATTCAGAACCCCACCTTTAACTGTAAACCTAGGATGGCAATATGTGTGTTGTTCAAAGAGCCAGGAAATGTATTTCTTTCTTATTAAATTATTATCTTTCCGTGCCCAGATGACACTTCAAAACCCTCAACAGTATCAAGATGGGATAGGGTAGTGGAAAGCACTATATTAGCAGGCTAAATTTTATCCCTGACAGCTAGTAACAAGTTCTAATATAGCTGGCAACGCATTTAATATCTTTATGCCTCGGTTTCCTCCCCTGAGATGGTAATGATTCCTTTTTTTCACTCTAAACTACAGAGTTTTTAGATAATTAACTTAAATCAACTCATCTGCCAACCAAAAGCACGGGGCCAGATAATCCACTGATCAATTCCAATTCCAAAATTCCTTGATCATTGACATCAGTCCACAAATTTGGAATGGACATCTTGAAATACTCATCTAGCTGCAATCGAAGCAATTATGGGAAGAGATTTTCAAACTAACTGACCAATTTATACTGAAAAAAATCAAAAGTGTTTAAATCTCTTTTTTCTTTCATCCTGACATTCCTCCCTATTCCTTGATATGACCTTGTCTGGCAGAGGGACTATCAGTGAAAGGCACAGTTGTTCTCACAACATTTACAAAAATGATTCAAATAACATATTAGTAGCTTCATACTGATATTTCAAAAACTGTTAATCAATCGAAATGGTTCCATTTGTAGAATTTCTCCGAATTCTTTCTGGATAGAGTTTATTTTCTGTTGTAATATGTCTAAAGGTCATGAGAAAAACATATTGCAAGTCTGTTTCTTTACTATTTCATTATGTCAGAAGAACTATTATTACTGTACAGCATCATTATTTCTTAATCCATGCACACTTATGTATGCAGTGTGAATGTTTGTGTATATGTATGGGCAGTTACATGTATGTCTGTGTTTAATCCATGAGCACATGTGTATGCAGTGTGAGTGTGCATATATATATATGTATGTATGTTTAATCCATGAACATATATGCCATGAGTGTGCGTGCATGTGTATGTTTTTATAGAAGGTGTTAATCTAATGATTAGCACAGGCAACCCAGATATGGTCATTGCAAGACACTATACTTGTATGGCAGTAGGGTAGGGGGAAATAATTTTGATCCTTTTTTTTTTTTTTTTTTTTACTAAATCATACTGTTAGTATGATTAGTTTTATTTTAGTGACTTTTTATTGTCACTAAATAAAAACAACACTTCAAAGATGACAACAGAGGGCTTCCCTGGTGGTGCAGTCGTTGAGAATCCGCCTGCCGATGCAGGTGACACGGGTTCGCGCCCCGGTCCGGGAAAATCCCACATGCCGCGGAGCGGCTGGGCCCGTGGGCCATGGCCGCTGAGCCTGTGCGTCCGGAGTCTGTGCTGTGCAACGGGAGAGGCCACAACAGTGAGAGGCCCGCGTACTGCAAAAAAAAAAAAGATGACCACAGAAAAATTAAGGCTAAGGAGAATAAGAATAATCGACTAATATTAAAATGCTTGATGAAAAAGCTACCAAAAATCATTCCTGGCTTAACCCACATCTCCTTCTCAAACACAGAGAGAATGCCTGTAGCATAAACCTGAATTATTTATTTTTATTTCACAATAGATTTGTGGGGGAAAAGTAAGAAATGGTGGTTTGTTGTTATAAGTTTTGTATATAGATTCATTAAAATTTCGAAATGAGTGGAGCTTTTCAGTTCACTAATAGTAGCAGACCAAAAATATCCCAAAGGGAAAAAGAGCACTTTCCGTCTTCAGTGGTAACTTTTCAAAAATGCTGTGAGGTTTTTTTGACATTTTATCAAACATTTGGAAACCTTATTCATAAGTAAATAAGTAAAGGATTCTTGAAATAAAGGCACAGGTTTTTAAATCTGCTTTTAAAACGCTACACGTATTTATGAATTCTATATAATTTTTTTCATAATAAGCACAATATCCCTGATATGAAAAATTCTGACATTTAAATTGTTCTCATAGAAACCCAAACTGTTCAAAGAGCAACTATGGGGCTTCCCTGGTGGCACGGTGGTTGAGAGTCCGCCTGCCGATGCAGGGGATACGGGTTCGTGTCCCGATCCGGGAAGATCCCACATGCCGCGGAGCGGCTGGGCCCGTGAGCCATGGCCGCTGAGCCTGCGTGTCCGGAGCCTGTGCTCCGAAACGGGAGAGGCCACAGCAGTGAGAGGCCCACGTACCATAAAAAAATAGAGCAACTATGAACAATCTTTGTGTCGTAATGACCTGCACACTAAATCAGCTATGTAGAGATTTCAATTAAAAAATAAAGGAGTATGATAGTGGAATTAATGGCACAATGAAATAAAACAGAGGGAGAGCTGCCTTTCAATAGCTGCTAAGCCTCTATGTTTACTAAATGATGCAGTATGTAGCCTTATACTGTACATCAAATACCAGATGTCAAAAAACCCTGATAATTACAACTAATAACGTATTTCAATGGTAGGAAATGTAGAGAAGGTAATAATATTTAATCAACAGTAAAACTGTGAACAAATATTGATTTGATGAAAGTTTACTATGGAGCAAATAGTATATTTTGGAGGTTCAGTGATGTATAAGGCAGTCTGTACACTCAGCAGAGTGGACATTTACATGAACATGGACTTAGATAAAATATAAAGAAGCAAAGCATCCAGGCAAAGAAAAGTTTGAAATATTTTCAGCAATTGCATGAGTTCTTGAGGGATCCTTCAGAATACACACCCTTGTGGTACAAATATCCATGTAAAATACTTTGGTAATTGAGTGTATTTGTCATCTATTGCTTCATAACAAATTAGCCCAAGACTTAACAACTTAAAACAACACACACTGATATCTAACAGTTTGTGTAGGTCAGAAAGTTGAATATGACTTAACTGGATCCTGCAGTTCAGAATCTCTTAAAAGACTTCAACCAAGGTGTCAGCTGGGGCAGCAGTCATTTCAAGGCTCAACTAGAGGGTGGACCAGCTCTGAAGTTCACTCACATGGTTGTTGACAAGATTCAGTTCCTCATGGATTGTAAGACTATGGACCTGAGTTTCTCCTCAGTTGTTGCCTGGGTCCACCCTCCGTTCCTCACCATGTGGGCCACTCTAGAGGGCAACTCACAACATGCAGATTGTTTTGGCTCTTTGAAGTTCTTTGAAATTACCATATGAATTGTAGGATCAGCTTATCAATTTCTGCACAATGGCCGGCTGGAATTTTGATAAGGATAGCATTGAATCCACAGATCAATTTGGGAAATATTGTCATCTTAACAACATTAGCTCTTCTGATACATAAACATGGGCTGTTTTTTCATTTATTTAGGTGGTCTTTAATTTCTTCCAACAATATTTTATAATTTTCAGGGTCTATGTTTTACACTGCTTTTATTAAAAATAATCCTAAGTATTGTATTCTTTTTAATGCTATTGTAAATGGAAATTTTTATTAATTTCATTTTCACATTGTTCATTTTTATGCATAGAAGTACAATTGATTTTTGTATATGGACCTTGTAACCTTCAAATTTGCTGTACTCACGTATTAGTTCTAGAGGTTTTTTTTAATGGATTCCTCAGGATAGTCTATATGCAAGATCATGTTATATGTAAATAAAGATAGTTTTACTTCTTCTCCAGTTTGTATACAGTTTATTTCATTTTATTGTTTAATTTCCCTGACTAGAACCTGGAATATAATGTTGAATAGAAATGGTAAGACCAAATATCCTTGTCTTATTCCTGATCTTAGGAGGGAAGCATCCAGTCCTTCACCATTAAGCATGATCTTAATTGTGGGCTTTTTATAGATACTCATTATCAAGTTGAATTTTCTGTCTATTCCTACTCAGTTGAGTATTTTTATCATAAAAGGCTGTTGGATTTGTCACATGATTTTTTTTTTTGGTGTCTATCCAGTTGATTATGTTTTTTTCTTTTTTTATTGTTATAGTATATTATATTAATTGATTTTTAGACGTTAAACCAACCTTACGTGTGTGTGATAAATCCCATTGACCATGGTGTATAATGCTTTTCATATGTTGTTGAATTTAACTGCTAGTGTTTTGTTGAGGGTTTTGCATCTATGTTCATAAGGATATTCATCTGTAGTTTTCTTTTATTATGATATCTTTGTCTGGTTGTGGTGTTAAGGTAATAACCAAATATACTGATACACTTAACAGTGTCCTACATTTCTCTGAGATTCTACTGAATTTTCTTACTTTTTTCCTCTGAGTTCTTCAGACTGCATAATCTCTATAGATCTATCTCTAAGTTCATGGGATCTTTCTTCTGCCAGCTCTAATGTACTGTTGAACCTCTCTAATAAATTTTTCATTTTAGTAATTGTACTTTTCAATTGCAGGATTTCCACTTGATTCTTTTTTAATAATTTCTGTCTTTTTATTGATATGATATATTTGATGAGTCACTGTTATCATATATTCCTTTATGTCTGGAAGTATGGTTTGTTTCAGTTCTTAGAATACATTTGAAATCTTTGTCTACTAAGTCTGGCATCTGGGCCCTTTAAAGACAGTTTGCATTGCTTACTTTATTGTCCTGTCTATAGGTCACCCTTCCAGTTTCTTTGCATATCTTGTAATTTTCTGCTTAAAACTGGACATTTTAAATAATTTTTGTAGCACTCTTGATATTGATTCCCTCCTCCCATCTCCAGGGTTTTGTTTTTGTTATTGTTATTTACTCATCAGTTTACTTGTTTAGTATATGATTGGGAAATAAGTGAAGACTCTTTCCCTTGTAGTGTGTAGCCTCAACGCTACTCCTCAGAGGCAGCACAGTCACTCTGTCGTAACAGTATTTTTAGTAAGGTTGCTTTTACATCTTTTCCTGATGTCTCTATTAAGCTGTCTGCCTGTGGTAGACAGCTAGCCAGGTATAAAAGTTAGCTAGATAAGAACCTACAGTAATTACCAACAATATGCTTTATTGTTTTTGACAATGCCCTAGGATGCAAATTGTGCCATAGTCTGAACCACTGAAATGTGGGCCTTTTCACAGTAGTCTTTGAAGCCAGTATATGAGGCTTTTTATGACTCCAGGAGCAACCCGAGCTGTCTCTTTCCCCGATTCTGTCTAGTAAACTTTTGTTTGGTCTATTATCAGCTTGTTGTTAATCTTAATTAAAATGAAAACAACCTCCTCTTAATTGCTTATTATCAAAATCATCATTTGTTTTCAAGAGTGATCTTAGGTTTGAACTTCTTAACTCCCTGTCCCAAAAAAAGTCAGTTCCCTTCGAGAGAACTTAGGAACTCTCTCTTCTTATGGTGTGCCTCCTACCCTGGGCAAAATCTCTACACCAATGCTCCAGAGCTGAGGGTGGAGATAATGGCCCCATCTCTCAGAGTGAATACCCAGATTTATGATCAGGGTGCTGGGTTGAGATAGTAGCCTCTGGTCCTCTCAGCTTGCCTCTCCTGGCTTAGAACTACCACCCTATAATTGAGCTGGAGCCAGGACAAATCATGGTTCCAGTATTCTTGGTCTGCATCTGGGGTACAGTTTCTGCTCTACGAGTGTGGCTACCTTGAGGAGGAGAGGTACCCCCTGTGTTCTTGGCTGCACCCAACGTGGGTAGGGGTTTTGCCACTTTAAACTAGAGCAAGTGGGGAAAGGGGTGGGCCATGGCTCAAATGCTACACACTTTCACTGTTCTTACCAATCTTAGTAGATTTCTTGAATAAATATTTCTTTGCTGTATCTTCTTGGTTCATTTTCCAGAGATTTAAAATGCTTGGCATTTTTAAAAAATAATTTCTACCAGGTATGGTTGTTTTGCTGGAAAAGGGACCACGGAGCTCCTCACAGCACCATTCCAGATGTCTGAACTCTATCATCATTTTTTTTTTAAGCTGCACATAGACTATTTTAAATGAAAGCTCGTGAATATTTTTTCATGCAGTGTCTTGCTGATAGTCTCTTAAAAGACTATAGATATTTCAAATGTATGTCCTTATTAAAGTATTTTCATATAACTGTCCTATTGATATAATAAAAGTTAAAAGTCTAGTTGCAAAATATGTACCCAAGAAGAGCTATTACCCATCTCTGCATATCTCTAAATGAATCATGTTTTGAATTGGAGAATAAAGGAGGACTTTCCAACTATTTTGATTTAATAAAAACTTACTCAGCTTTAACTATAGTTATGGACAATTTGTTTAGACAGAAGACATCTTTACTATTATATATTTATCACTTGGCTTTGAAAAATGAAAGGACTGATATCTATCATTTTTTAACATCTTTATTGGAGTATAATTGCTTTACAATGGTGTGTTAGTTTCTGCTATATAACAAAGTGAATCAGTTATACATATACATATGTTCCCATATCTCTTCCCTCTTGCGACTCCCTCCTTCCCACCCTCCCTATCCCACCCTCTAGGTGGTCACAAACCACCGAGCTGATCTCCCTGTGCTATGCGGCTGCTTCCCACTAGCTATCTATTTTACATTTGGTAGTGTATATATGTCCACGCCACTCTCTCACTTTGTCACAGCTTACCATTCCCCCTCCGCATATCCTCAAGTCCATGCTCTAGTAGGTCTGTGTCTTTAATCCTGTCTTACCCCTAGGTACTTCAGGACCGTTTTTTTTTCTTTTTTTCTTAGATTCCATATATATGTGTTAGCATACAGTATTTGTTTTCCTCTTTCTGACTTACTTCACTCTGTATGACAGACTCTAGGTCCATCCACCGCACGACAAAAAATTCAATTTCTTTTCTTTTTATGGCTGAGTAGTATTCCATTGTATATATGTGCCACATCTTCTTTATCCATTCATCTGTTGATGGACACTTAGGTTACTTCCATGTCCTGGCTATTGTACATAGAGCTGCAATGAACATTTTGGTACATGACTCTTTTTGAATTATGGTTTTCTCATGGTATATGCCCAGTAGTGGGATGGTAGTTCTACTTGTAGTATTTTAAGGAACCTCCATACTGTTCTCCATAGTGAGTGTATCAATCTACATTCCCACCAACAGTGCAAGAGTGTTCCCTTTTCTCCACACCCTCTCCAGCATTTATTGTTTCTAGATTTTTTGATGATGGCCATTCTGACCGGTGTGGGGTGATACCTCATTGTAGTTTTGATTTGCATTTCTCTAATGATTAGTGATGCTGAGCATCCTTTCATGTGTTTGTTGGCCATCTGTATATCTTCTTTGGATAAATGTCTATTTAGGTCTTCTGCCCATTTTTGGATTGGGTTGTTTGTTTTTTTGATATTGAGCTCCATGAGCTGCTTGTAAGTTTTGGAGATTAATCCTTTGTCAGTTGCTTCATTTGCAAATATTTTCTCCCATTCTGAGGGTTGCCTTATTGTCTTGTTTATAGTTTCCTTTACTGTGCAGAAGCTTTTAAGTTTCGTTAGGTCCCATTTGTTTATTTTTGTTTTTATTTCCATTCCTCTAGGAGGTGGGTCAAAAAGGGTCTTGCTATGATTTATGTCATAGAGCATTCTGCCTGTGTTTTCCTCTGTTTGATAGTTTCTGGCCTTACATTTAGGTCTTTAATCCATTTTGAGTTTATTTTTGTGTATCGTGTTAGGGAGTGTTCTAATTTCATACTTTTACATGTACCTGTCCAGTTTTCCCAGCACCACTTATTGAAGAGGCTGTCTTTTCTCCACTGTATATTCTTGCCTCCTTTATCAAAGATAAGGTGACCATATGTGCGTGGGTTTATCTCTGGGCTTTCTATCCTGTTCCATTGATCTATATTTCTGTTTTTGTGCCAGTACCATACTGTCTTGATTACTGTAGCTTTGTAGTATACTCTGAAGTCAGGGAGCCTGATTCCTCCAGCTCCATTTTTCGTTCTCAAGATTGCTTTGGGTATTCGGGATCTTTTGTGTTTCCATACAGATTGTGAAATTTTTTGTTCTAGTTCTGTGAAAAATGCCAGTGGTAGTTTGATAGGGATTGCATTGAATCTGTAGATTGCTTTGGGTAGTAGAGTCATTTTCACAATGTTGATTCTTCAAATCCAGGAACATGGTACATCTCTCCATCTATTTGTATCATCTTTAATTTCTTTCCTCAGTGTCTTGTAATTTTCTGCATACAGGTCTTTTTTCTCCTTTGGTAGGTTTATTCCTAGATATTTTATTGTTTTTGTTGCAATGGTAAATGGGAGTGCTTTCTTAATTTCACTTTCAGATTTTTCATCATTAGTGTGTAAGAATGCCAGAGAATTCTGTGCATTAATTTTGTATCCTGCTACTTTACCAAATTCATTGCTTAGCTCTAGTAGTTTTCTGGTAGCATCTTTAGGATTCTCTATGTAGAGTATCATGTCATCTGCAAACAGTAACACCTTTACTTCTTCTTTTCTGATTTGGATTCCTTTTATTTCTTTCTCTTCTCTGGTTGCTGCGGCTAAAACTTCCAAAACTATGTTGAATAAGAGTGATGAGAATGGGCAACCTTGTCTTGTTCCTGATCTTAGTGGAAACGGTTTCAGTTTTTCACCATTGAGGATGATGTTGGCTGTGGGCTTGTCATATATGGCCTTTATTATGTTCAGGAAAGTTCCCTCTATGCCTACTTTCTGCAGGGTTTTTATCATAAATGGTTGTTGAATTGTGTCAAAAGCTTTCTCTGCGTCTATTGAGATGATCATATGGTTTTTCTCCTTCAATTTGTTAATATGGTGTATCACGTTGATTGATTTGTGTTTATTGAAGAATCCTTGCATTCCTGGAATAAACCCCACTTGATCATGGTGTATGATCCTTTTAATGTACTGTTGGATTCTGTTTGCTAGTATTTTGTTGAGGATTTTTGCATCTATGTTCATCAGTGATATTGGCCTGTAGTTTTCTTTCTTTGTGACAGCTTTGTCTGATTTTGGTATCAGGGTGATGGTGGCCTCATAGAATGAGTTTGGGAGTGTTTCTCCCTCTGGTATATTTTGGAAGAGTTTGAGAAGGATAGGTGTTAGCTCTTCACTAAATGTTTGATAGAATTCACCTGTGAAGCCATCTGGTCTTGGGCTTTTGTTTGTTGGAAGATTTTTAATCACAGTTTCAATTTCAGTGCTTGTGATTGGTCTGTTCATATTTTCTATTTCTTCCTGGTTCAGTCTCAGCAGGTTGTGCATTTCTAAGAATTTGTTCATTTCTTCCAGGTTGTCCATTTTATTGGCATAGAGTTGCTTGTAGTAATCTCTCATGATCCTTTATATTTCTGCAGTGTCAGTTGTTACTTCTTTTTCATTTCTAATTCTATTGATTTGAGTCTTCCTTTTTTTCTTGATGAGCCTGGCTAGTGGTTTATCAATTTTGTTTATCTTTTCAAAGAACGATCTTTTAGTTTTATTGATCTTTGCTCTCGTTTCCTTCATTTCTTTTTCATTTATTTCTGATCTGATCTTTATGATTTCTTTCCTTCTGCTATCTTTGGGGTTAAGAAAATGGGAGTAGGAACATACATATCAATAATTACCTTAAAAGTAAATGGATTAAATGCTCCCACCAAAAGACACAGACTGGCTGAATGGATACAAAAACAAGACCCATATATTTGCTGTCTACAAGAGCACCACTTCAGACCTTGGGACACATACAGACTGAAAGTGAGGGGATGGAAAAAGATATTCCATGCAAATGGAAATCAAAAGAAAGCTGGAGTAGCAATTCTTATATCAGACAAGATAGACTTTAAAACAAAGATTATTACAAGAGACAAAGAAGGACACTACATCATGATCAAGGGATCGATCCAAGAAGAAGATATAACAATTGTAAATATTTATGCACCCAACATAGGAGCACCTCAATATATAAGGCAAATGCTAACAGCCAAAAAAGGGGAAATCAACAGTAACACACCATAGTAGGGGACTTTAACACCCCAGTTTCACCAATGGACAGATCATTCAAAATGAAAATAAATAAGGAAACACAAGCTTTAAATGATACATTAAACAAGATGGACTTAATTGATATTTATAGGACATTCCATCCAAAAACAACAGAATACACATTTTTCTCAAGTGCTCATGGAATATTCTCCAGGATAGATCATATCTTGTATCACAAATCAAGCCTTGGTAAATTTAAGAAAATTGAAATCGTATCAAGTATCTTTTCCCACCACAACGCTATGAGACTAGTTATCAGTTACAGGAAAACATCTGTGAAAAATACAAGCACATGGAGGCTAAACAATACACTACTAAGTGACCAAGAGAGCACTGAAGAAATCAAAGAGGGAAACAAAAAATACCTAGAAACAAATGACGATGGAAACACAATGACCCAAAACCTATGGGATGCAGCAAAAGCAGTTCTAAGAGGGAAGTTTATAGCAATACAATCCTACCTTAAGAAACAGGCAATATCTCAAATAAACAACCTAACCTTGCACCTAAGGCAATTAGAGAAAGAAGAATATCATCATTTCTTGACTCATTTGTTTCAATAGCCTCTTCACTGGTCTCCAGTTCCACTCTTGACCCTGTGGAGTCTGTTCTTATCAAAGTAACTACAGTGATCTTGTTAACATGTAATTCAGATTCTGTGACATTTTGTCTGAAAGCCCTTCAAACTACCTTAAAAGAGCCCACAAGGCCCTAGCATCTGGCCCTTTATATTGTGTTTTATATGCTGCCATCTCATTTTTTAATGAATAATACTTGAAAGTCTCCAGTGCGCCTCCCTTCATGCAGTCCTTGATGATGACTGTTGTTTTTCACAGTTATCACACTTGTGTTGTGCTGCTCCTCCCAGTTTGGTGACTCTGGTTTTGACCCCAGTTTTCTCCTACTCTCCCTACAAGTCACTGCTAACATAATGTCATCCAGGCTCTGGGGTTCTTGAATTTGGAGGAGCATTTCCTTACCTCCCATTCTCTACACCATATACACACTCTTAAGAACAAATGAGAAAGGTATGGGTTAAAGAATATTTTAGTGACATCATCTTGTGTTAATTCAAAAGTTATCCTTGACAGTACTGAAAAGAAGTTGAAGAGAGAGGAAAGTACTGCCTTTGTCTCTTCTCCCTAAAAGTTAATTGCCTGTGTTCTAGTCTTATCTTCCCTTTTCCCTTTTCCTTGCTCCTTAAGGATGGGACCACTGGTATTTTACTTCGTTTTTCATATACTTCAGTCTGTGTAATCCACTATCCTAATTCTCCATACCAAAGTTGCCATCCTACTTTTAGATTTAAGCCCTGTGATAGAAATGCAACTATAATTGCTGGTAATTTCCCCTGATAAGCTAGAATTTCTAGACTGGGTTTTCAAATTAAAACCCACTATATATTTGGAAACGATTTTTTGTATCAGTTTTTAATCCTGAAACAGGCAAAATATATTTTTAAGCTTGAAAAAGCATTAAATAATGAAATCAAATATTAATGGCATTACCTTGGAAGACAGAGCAGTGAAAGTTTGCTAAATGTTTAGTAAATGGAATATTTGTATGATCTTGAATATATTTAATTCTACTTATTGGAAACCTATGATGAGCAAAATGGTGTTCGGAAAGAAGAAAATAATAAAATCACAGTGGGATGATTATAGGATACCAGCCAGCAAACTTGAAGCTCATTGATATGAGCATTTAAATGATTTTGTTACTGAATATAGAATGTTTATTTATAGATGGCATTTTCCAACAGTTTAAAAGTATTTCCATATATCCATGTGGTCAGTAGAGATATCCCTTCATCATTATGTCTGTTAATTTTTTCTTTTTATATTATATATACATATATTTCTCATCTCTTGTTCGAAACTATTCACAGACACAATTCATCCATTACCATATTCCTTTTCTGTGACAATATTGAAATATCACAATCCTTTGTACCTTCCTGTTAATATTCTTGTGTTTTATTTACAATAAAAGTGAATAAAACTTAGTGTGAAAAATTGCACACCTATAGATTCAACCTTTAATATATGCTATATCAAGATGAAATATTGTGTTACAATAAGTGAGCTATCCATTTGTCACTGAAAATCTTTAGCCTTTGAGTGCTTTATTGTTTTAAGCATTTCAGAGAGTAACCTTTTAAAATACATAACTTACCACTTTTAAAATGGTAAATGTGTCCTAAGCATCATGACACATTTTTCACGACAGCTAAAGGTTTTCATGTTAATACAAATGATTTTACTGTACTCTTTTCCTGCTGTGCTGTCAGAGTCAGCTGTGATTATATGGATTATTTGCTCCTAAACTATGTTCACAGAATTTTTGAATTCTTGTGTCTACTTTTTCTAGTTTTCCAGTCTATTGTTTGTAATGTTGGTAGCTTTCTTTTCTAGCCATTGTCATGTTATCTGGGCCTAGTAGCCAGATTCCCATTTCAGTAAAATGAAGTGGTCAAAGTAGATGACCACTGAAACCCCTGATATCTGTAAAATTATGTGAATCTGAATTGCCCTGAGCTTGGAAATCAGGTAGAGAAGGCTTCCTAGGTTTGTTTCTAAAGTGATAATGAAAGCTCTCAATTTCACAAATGAAAAAACTGAGCTCATAAGTGACTTGTACTTGGTCACACAGGGAACCCACACTCTGCCTTGTGGTTCCTAATTCATTGCTCTCAATTGCACCATACAACACCCCAAGCAAGAGCTGATGATCTGTGGGAAAACCAGACAGTATCTTCCCAAGGTAAAATGAACCAACTTGTGTGCCCTGTTATTCTAATGGCCTTTTGTTAACCATAGTCCAGGTAATTAAGGTAATATATGTGACTTCTGCAAAGCTGAATAATAGTTGAAGAACCCAGACCTTTCTTCTGTATTGAGAGAAGTAGATGTTATTGTATAAAATTTCAAAGATTAATATGGAAAATTTCATGTATTAATGGCATAATTATCAATGCATTGTGTAACAAGCGAAAATATTTTGATTTCCCTTTCAGCTACCCATTGACAGCAGATAGGTATAGGTTTTTGGCCTTTTTACAAGTAGGATGATATTGTTTAATAAAATTCTTAGCTAGTTTATTCAAGCAGTCGCTAAAGTTCTCAATTTCTGTTTTCACCAAACCTAGGCCATGAAGAATAGGATAAACTTTTTGCCTGGAAATTAGAATTGGTTTTTCACTAGCTATTAATATTCATACTGCTTAGTAATGGATTTAGAGAAAAAAATGGCTTTTCTTGTCATGTGTTGTATCATGGTCAGTCCTTGACTTGCCAGTCTGGTATTGACGGGTAGATAAAAGAATTTCCCTTAGACAGAAAATTTCTACAATACATATTTATCTATTTGATTTTTTTTTAGCAGAGGGGACCATCAGACACCCCCCATCCCCCAAATCCCTATTTTAGCTGCAGCATCTTTTTTCCGTATAGTAGCTTTTTTTTTCCTGAACATGTTTAATCTCAAAGGAATAAATGCCACCTACAGAATGCACTTTAATATTGGGCAGCAATAATTGAAGGAAATGAACTATTTATATTACTCAGATGCATTGATATGAATCTACCAAGGTTTGCACCTGTCTGTTCTTGTTGTCATTATTTTTAGTAAGTATAAAGTCTTGAAAGTCATTCTTTCTGCTTTATGGTTTTTATGCATTTAAATAATATTTTAAGATTAACTAGAGGAGCTCCAATTCTTTTCAAGTGCTGATACATATAACAGTTGCAACAAAGATTTCCCCCTATAGGAGGTAAGCTGATAACTGCTTAAAGTAGTTGTTAATATTTAATTTACTTGCTTTAAGGTAAATAAATATTTCCTCTAAATATTAAGTTTTATTTATATAATATTTATTATAGTTTTATTTATATAATACAGAGCAATAAACTGTGCACAAAATACAAAAGAAAAATTCACGTTCCTCTGCAGAAAACAAAACCTTAACTATTTTTATACATAAAAATCTTTTATGACGTGAGTTTACCCTGTGTGTGACACAGCCTAATTGCCCTGAGTAGTAAGTTCATGTGTTTAGCTTCAGATGTATCTTGGTTCAAATTTTGCCAATTACTAGATGGGTGCCCTTAGCAAATGACTTAAAATTCCAGTGCTTTAATTATGAATGTGTAAACTGGAGATGATAGTTGTTTCTACCACATAGGTTTTTACGAGGTTTAGGTGATGTGTGTACATGTTCATATGTGTATAATGCTTAGCTAAGTGCTTGGCACATAAGTCTTTCAAAAAGCATTTGTCCTCCTCCTCATCATCATCATGGCTACCATCATTCTTACCATATTTCTTCAGGAAGCATGTGATCATTCCTCTTGAAATAAGAGGTTGATGATGATTGTAAAATGACCAAGTGACTTTTTCAAGGTAATGTAATATGCACATTGGGAACAGATCCAAGATAGTCTAATTTGCTTTGCAGTCCTCCATCTATCCATCATTCAGTACTGAATGTGGTCACTAATTTTTGGTGATTCAAAGAGACCAATATCTTACCAAACATTCCAGGAAAAAGGAACATTCATGATAAAAGTTGTGTTTTTAAAGAAAATAAGCGAAATATAAAAAAAAAAAGTTGATACATGTATATGTGAACTCTTGAATCTTTGAAATTATTGCTTTCCAATTATGTCCAAAAATTTTCAGATACTTCCTCCAGTGTGAAAAAGTAACTCCCGTCTTTCATTTGTTCAGCTGTTTGTTCATTTCTTTCTTCTTTCTTCCCTTTCTTTCTCCCTCTTTTCCTTCCTTCCTCTCCTCAACAGATAATTAATGAATGTGTATTATCTACTAAGCACTCTACTTGACACCAAGAATGCAAAAATGAATGAGATGCTGCTTATTCTTGGGATATAACTTCAGTTTAACAAAACAGCATTTTGGGTTTTTGAGAGACAGGTACAGAGCCCAGCATAGCCACAAAGGAGACACGGGTTATTTATAAGAGGAAGAAAAATCATAAACAGGACAGACAATTGAGATAACACCACTTGTGAAAAATGAGTAGGTGTGCTTGAGGCAGAAGGCAGGAACAGGGCATCCAAGCAGAGGGAGCAGTATGAGAAAGGGCACAAGATAGTGCCCAAAAGAACGTGTTCCACTCTTGCGACAAAATATATATCAATATATATTGCTTCAGCAACAACCTATCTGTGGGTCAGGAAACTATTGCCTGTGGAATTTAGCTGCAGCCTGTTTTGGTATGGCTGGTCTGCTAAGAGTGGATTTTACATTTGTAAACGGTTGTAAAAATCAAGTAAACAAACAAAAACATGTGACAGAGACATGTTGTTGCTGGCAAAGCCTAAAATATTTCCTACATAGCCCTTTGGAGAAAAAGTCTCCCAAACTTTGACCTACACACTTTGACCTATAAAGATGCAGAGGAAGGTGTGTCAAATTGGAATCATAATAATGGACAGTATTTCATGAATCCCTATTAATGTACATCTATCCATAATGATTATTGGTAACTTGCTGTGTCCTTAGAAATATGAAATTTGTGGAACATAAAATACACTTCTGATAATTCTTGCCCTTACGAATCTCCAAAAGGAGCATAAAATATTGAAGAAAAGAAGAAGAAATTGATTTGGTGTCAGAAGAGGCTTTGAGTTGGGAATTAAGAGAAAATGAGCCCGTGTAGTTCATGTGGAGCCAGAATATGAAGGAACTTTTCCCTCTAGGTTTTAGGGCCTCAGGGACCCTAAATCCAACTGTTCTGATCACTTTTGCTTAGAACTCTACCTTCTGAAATTCCAGTTCTCCAGATTCTCATAACACCTCCCCTAATTAATGTATTCTAATCTACTGCTCTCCTGTTTACCTCCTAGATCAGGACTCTTATGTGCCTTTGATACATAAGATTAGGAAGTGGGCTGCTTAGCAACAAGGCATGAGAATTCTTATTTCTACATTCTGGTAGGGTACAGATTAATACTTGGTCATCACTTCTGAATGCATACTCAGTACCCATTTTCACACTCTTCCTAGTGAATAAAGCCAAAGTTTGCTTGTGGAGCCAAAATGTCTAGCTAGAGGACAGATTTTTCAGCTTTTATTTCAGGTAGAGAGCATTTAACATAGTTCTGGCCAATTAGATATAAAAGTAAGTCACGGTATGGAACTTCCAGGAAAGCAGGTTAGAGATGGCTGATGTTTGCCCTTCTGCACTTTGCCTTTGTTCCTTTCTCTTGCCTGGTATGTGGTCCTATTGGCTGGAACAAAGACATTCATCTAAAACATGAAGGAAAGGCCAAGAGAATCAGAGACCTCACTTCTGGCATTCTTGAACTTCTGAACCAACCACTCATCTCTGGATTTCCAATTACTCAAGAAAAATAAGCACTTTTCTTTTTCTCAATCCACTGTTTCTTGCTTTTCTGATGCAAAGTTTGACCATTTCCTATCCAGTCCTTTTCCATTGCATTTTTTCTCTTAAGCTGTTTTGAGATTTGCCTACATCGAAACTGCCCCATTGTCTAAAATTTGTAGACCCTTCAAAGGAATATTTATATAGAATACCCTAAACATGGCCTAACACTTTTTAAGAAGTGTTGATAGTGAAAATTTTACGCCTAATTATCAATCAATTATTAGATAGCAGTTTTGTGAGTGAATTCTTAGAATGCTTAATAATAGCATAATTAACTTTCAGTGACAGATTTTCATTTTATTGCTTCAATGACCAAACTTGTTTTTAATTAATAAATGATTGTGAGCTAATCAAAAGCCAAGGTTTGCAAGATTTTTTTAAAAATTTAACTCCTGCTCTACTGAGTATACCCTATTCAAATTGGATAATCCATCAAAAGCAGTAGTTATCACATGTTTTTCGTTTTCTTTTCTTTTATTCTCTTTTGTTTTTCAATTTGAAAAGTTCATCTAGATAAGTTTCTTTTATGCTTTATCGGTAGGGGCTGAACATTTTCATCATTCTGTAATCACCTCTTCAGAGTCAACATTTCAGTTCCATGCAGTCACTTCTGCAGTAACCAGAGCAATATGAGAAATTGTTTTCAAACATGTTGACAGTGGAGAGCGTTAAAGCTGGTTAATAATAT
Organism: Lagenorhynchus albirostris; assembly: GCF_949774975.1. Taxonomy (NCBI): domain Eukaryota; kingdom Metazoa; phylum Chordata; class Mammalia; order Artiodactyla; family Delphinidae; genus Lagenorhynchus; species Lagenorhynchus albirostris. The sequence continues at coordinate 122,875,900 of NC_083098.1, read as the reverse complement.
AGGAGAACTGAAGGGCTTGAACTGGAGTTGCTTTGAGATGAAAACTGTATTGAAACTTTGATTTCCAAATATCATGCCACTTTAACATGAAGATAACAAAATGGAAGTATAATATTTGGTATGGCATGTCTACAGAAACATATAGTAATTTACCCATCTTTATAGGCAGTTACTTAAATCATCATAATTTATTTAAGTTTTTTTATTATATACGTACCATTTATTAACATAAGCTTTTTGTCTGATGAAATTTATTTCACATGGTAGCAAAGTTTCCACAAAATTGGAAACAATCACGGATGGGAATTATTTTAACTCTTAGAGAAGGCACAGGATGTCACAGAGGACAACATGTAATAATCCTTTGTATTTTGGAGGTGGGGGAGAAAATTTACAACCAGAGGGATGGCTCATTCCTACACCAAATGTTTAAAGCATTTTTCCATAAATGCATTAAGCTGGCATTAAGGGGAAAAATGACTCCTAAGGGAAATCTCAGCTTGACTCAAAAATAATATTAGAAATATATTCCATTGCTCAGAGTAAGTAATAGTTTATGCAAATCTATTTCTGCAAAGTGATGCATTTAAATTAATGATTCTAAACCATCAGCTATATAACTGTGGAAGCATCCAAAAAGTTAGGAAATGTGAGCAAAATTTTTAAATGAAGGACATTCCAGCCAGTTTCAAAAAGGACAAGTTGCCCTCCTCTACTTGTCTACCACACACACACACACACACACACACACACACACACACACACACACACCCCTAGCCATTTCATCTAAACCAGAGCTTTATTTCATGAACATAGGCAATCAGGTAGAAGATTTTTAAAAATTATTTAATACTTGCTGTGTATAGATATTTGAGGTACTAAGAATGGAAATATATGGGAAGGTAAGTTAGTTACATTATTTACTTGAGATAAAATTACAGATGAACGTATTGTGAAAATGCTGTGATTTGTATTAAGCAAAATTATTTTGAGTACCTTCTTTTTGCACGTTTCTGCTTATAGTAACTATAGAAATGATATCATAATGGAATGGATCATACTATTCTTGTTTCCATCTCTTAACACATTTACAAAGAATCTTGAATGTTATTCCTTCCAGGTTAAAGGCATTGTTAGAAGCTCTAAATATTTACTATCTGGTATCATTTCTCTTGTCACTAACTTACATCTAGAACTAGATCTTTCCATGCAGCAGAGGCAACAATGAAGAGAAAGGTACTAAAATGCAGATATAGTATTTCCTGAGATAGCCTGATATCACATCTTTGCTGCCCCAAACTCTTCACAGGTCTTTGCTTTCCTCTTTATTAAGCTCTTCTCAAGAACCCATCATTATAAGCATTCTCTTGAATCCTCCCTGAACTCCTTTACATTTCTTGGTAAAGGAGAACTCCCTTGCAAAGTCTCAATTTGGTAAAGGTAACTCCCTTGCAAAGTCTCAACTCCTTTTAAATCCAAATCTCTACCTAGTCCACTCCTGTACCCCTGAAAATTAATGTGGCTAGATCAACACTTAATTGTTATCACTTTAAAACCATGACCACAGACCTCAAGTGGAGCTCAATACTGCCCAGAAGTTACACAGCAAGTCCTTATTTTGTTCACAATCTTACTCTCCTGAATCACTGTTTCATACCTTCTCTTTCTGCAAATTACTACACGTCTTGCCCCATCTTAATTCTCAACTGATGAGTTTCTTATTTCACTGAAAAAAAAAAAAAAGGTCAAGCAATTGAAAGAGGACTTCCACATGGCCCCATTACTACAACTACTACTTCAACGTGGTGGTAACAAAATGTAAATATAATAATAGGTTTGATTTTAATTTGAAACGTGAGCATGTCTATACAGAAAAAAAAAACATACAAATTATAATAATCTTCATAGCTAGTTACTCAAGTGGTCCTAATATTTAGTACAATCTTTTTGAATATGTAGGTACCCCTTATTACCATAAACTGTGTTAACAGTGACCTAAATATTCGTCGTGGCTTGGCATGCAGAGAGGGCAGCACACAATCCTGGTTTCTGTCTTGAAACAACGAATAAAAGAGCTAGAAATGCAAAGACCAAATTCTGTCCTTTTGCACTCAATCACGTCCCTTCCCAACTGTTCGAGAATATCATTCCAGGGCCCTGCCCAGAAGGCCCGGCAGGGACCTGGCCCTGCGCATCCAGAGCTTGGGCGGCGTTTTCGCGCGGGGCGGGATACGCACCTGCAGATCCTGGGCGAGCTGGCGATGGAGAGCTGGGAGACCCTTACCTGCAAGCGCTGGCGGCCGCCGCCGCCTCCAGAAAGGGCCAGGTCCTGGAGGTGGGCTTCGGTGCGGCCATGACAGCTACGAAGGTGCAGGAGGCCCACATCGACGCGCACTGGATCGTTGAATGCAAAGACGAAGTTTTCCAGCGGCTCCAGAACTGGGCTCAGCGGCCTCCCCGCAAGGTGGTTCCCTTGAAAGGCCTGTGGGAGAAGGTGGCGCCCCCCCTGACAGACAGTCACTTTGATGGGATCCTGTACGACACGTACCCGCTGTGTGAGGGGACCTGGCACACACACCAGTTCAACCTCATTAGGGACCATGCCCTTCCGCCTGCTGAAGCCAGGGAGCATCCTCACCTACTGCAACCTCACCTCCTGGGGGAGCTGATGAAGTCCAAGTACTACTCAGACATCACCACCGTGTTCCAAGAGACGCAGGTGTCTGCCCTGCTGAAGGCGGGCTTCAGGCGGAAGAACATCCACACACAGGTCACGGCCGACTACCGCTACTACCCCTTCCGGTGGATGATCACGCCCGGTCACCGAGCACTGAGGCCACTGGGCCCACCCGCTCAGCGCCCACAAAGCCCTGCGGACTCCAGGCTTCAGGTACTCCCAACTCCCACGACCCTGCTCAGCACCTTAGTGGCCGGGAGTGCAGGCTCTGGCCTCTCAGCCCGAGCCCAGACCCACGCCAGCTGCGTGACATCAGCAAGCTTCCCTGGCCTCTGCAACGGGATTACCACTACCTTCCTCCTAGGGTCTTGAGGCTGAAATAAACGCTAACGCTGGGTTTGGCCAAGCAAAAAATTTTAAATATATATATATATATATAAATTATATAATATAAAAAACTGTAATTCCATTAGTTCTCCCCTGTCTTCTAAATCATTACCCTTTCTATAAACATGCAGCTATTTCTCCCCTCTTTAGATAGTCCTGCGCTTATGTTGTTTCTCCAACTAGAGCACCATTTCTTGACTCTTCATTTTAGCAAAACTTCTTAAAATCGTTGTTATACTCACTTTCACCATTTCAGCTCCCTCTAGACTCTCTTAAATCCACTCTGATTTTCTTGCCCTTCACCACTCCACCAGATCTTCTCTTTTCCAGTTCATTAAAGGACATCCAGTGTTAAACCCAATGGGCAATTCTTCGTTCTCCTTGGAAATTCCTGGTATTCCTCCCATCTCACTTGCAATACTCTTTCTGAGTGTATTTTCTGGATTTCTTCTCTCCTCTCTGCCTTCTTGATGTTAATCTGTCCCAGACTTAGCCTTCCTCTTCTCTCTGTTTACACATTCATTCTGTTGGTGATCTTAATGAGTTTTATGACTTTAAATAAAATTGATATCTTGAGCTCTCCAGCTGAACTTGCTCCTCTAAATGCTAAACTTATTTATTTGACTTCCCAATTGAATGGGAAGACATTAGACATCCAATTGAATGCCTAATCTCAAACATATGTCCTTTCTCCCCCAAACCTGTTTAATTTTTTTTATTATTTTTTATTTATTTATTTATTTATTTTTGTGGTACGCGGGCCTCTCACTGTTGTGGCCTCTCCCGTTGTGGAGCACAGGCTCCAGACGCGCAGGCTCAGCGGCCATGGCTCATGGGCCCAGCCACTCCGCGGCACGTGGGATCTTCCCAGACCGGGGCACGAACCCGTGTCCACTGCATCGGCAGGCGGACTCTCAACCACTGCGTCACCAGGGAAGCCCAACCTGTTTAATTTTTAAACTCTCCAGACTCACTTGATGGAAATTCTATCCTTCTTGTTGAGCACCTTGTCTCATCTTGCATATTCAATCTATCATCAAATTCTGTGGCTCCACCTTCACAATATATCCAGAATAAAATCACTTTTCACCAGTTACATTGTCCCCACCCTGGTCCAAGCTATCATTATCTCTCACTTAGATTGTTACCAAGACCTAGTAACTGGCTCCTACTTTCCTCCTTACTTCCTTTCAGTCAGCTGGCAACATAGAAGCCAGAAGAACTTAGATCATCTATCTGCTCAAAACTTTCCAGTAGCTTCTCATCTCATTCAAGGTAAATACCAACATCCTTTTGTGGCACATTAAGGACTTAAATGCTCTGCACCCATTCCTTCTTGTCAGTGATACTGCATCATACAACCTCTGTAAAAGCATAGTCGATGTGAATGGTGCCCCCTGGAGTTGTTCAGTAAATAACTGACAAGGCTACTTGCAGCAGTGCCACCTCTTGACATTATCTCTTGCTACTCTTCCCCTTTGCTAACGCTGCTCCAAAAGCAACTGAATTCTTATTCTTCCTCAAAAATACCTGAGGTTCTTTCCACTCACAACAATGTATGTACTGTCCTTCTGCCTGGAATGATCTTCTCCAAGTTATCTGTATGGCTTAATCTCTTACAACTTTAGACCTTGTTTCAAAATATTACCTTCTCCATGAATAATCTATTTAATATTGCAACCCATACCCCTTCATTCCTCTCCTTTTCTCTGCTTTATTTTTCCCAGTAGCTCTTAGCCCTTCTAATATAATATACAATTTACCTACTTGTTTTGTGTAATCTTGGTCTCACCCCACTAAAATAAAAGCTTCCCTATGGCAGGAATTTCTGTCTGTTTGTTCAATGCTGTATCCTCTGCAACAAATGGCTCCTAGTATGTTATTATACATAATAAGTATATATTGAATGATTGTCAATGAAGTGGGACTTCTGGGTACCAAAAATTAGCAATGAAAATGCTTAATCAACCACATTTTATACAGTGTGAATGAAGACTTTCTTCGTCTTTGTGTTAGTTCTTTTCAAGCAGCTAAGTAGACCTTCAGCAGGGTCAAGAATATTAAAGGGATGTGTCTCAGTTGCCCAAAATAGCTCTACTTAGAATTGGAAAGTTCACACTCTAGAAGAAATACTATTGCTGTGCTATTCCTATTTCAAAAGAAAAATCCATTTGTAACACAGAGCTCTCCAGAGATTTGTCACCATTTACTAGGCTTCAGTCCAAAAAGTGTAAGGACTGACCCAGCCAATTTCCAGGGTCACACAGTCATTGCTTTTATCACTTATGAAAACAGAAGACAATTTCAGTTCCCCAAACACTGTGCAAAATCAATGATCCTAGGATCATTCTCAAAGTTGACAAGTGATTCCACATTGTCCTTATTAAAAGGAAAATTAGATAATGAGATGTTTCCTTTAGCGCCAGTGTCACTCCCTAGAAATTGTATATTTAGGAAGACAAATCAATACTTTAAGTTCAAAAAGTTACCGTTCAGGCTCCCCTGGTGGCGCAGTGGTTGAGAGTCTGCCTGCCGATGCAGGGGACACGGGTCTGTGCCCCGGTCCGAGAAGATCCCACATGCCGCGGAGCGGCTGGGCCCGTGAGCCATGGCCGCTGGGCCTGCGCGTCTGGAGCCTGTGCTCCGCAACGGGAGAGGCCACAGCAGTGAGAGGCCCGCGTACCGCAAAGAAAAAAAAAAGTTACTGTTCAATGAACTATCTCTTTACTACAAGTACATTCATTTATGCAAAAATCATTTTATTTATTTTTCTTTTCTATTCATTTATTAAATTTCTATGATGAATTTAATAAAAAATTTTATTTGCTATTTCCTTTAAAAAATATTTATTCAACACCAACAATGTGCCAGTCATGGTGCTAACACTGGGACTATTAAACCATCCTACATGTATTAGGTCTGGTTTCACAAGCCATATCTCCTGGAGTGTAGACAGAAGGTCATAATAATAGGGAAAACTGCCATTTGTCTGGCTCTTTCTCCTCTCTGTATCAGGACCTCCAACCATTATTCAGGTTACTGTCCAGCTATTTGTGGTAGCTGTAGGAAATATCTCTTATATATCCATGAGTCCAATCCTCCCAACTCCTAGTTTTCTCCTTTTCTTCTCTGGTTCTCTATGGTGTGCCAGGTCTTCTAAAGAGTATCTACCAATGACTGGCCACAGATTGTTCTTTCCACCTCTGCATGTGATGCCTGCAGTTCTTTTTGCCCGTATATTAGGACGTGTTTATCCTATGAAGGGGTATTGCTTGCGAGCGCAAGTCATCAGAATTAATCCATTAGAGCAATGTTCTTTCAGTGCAATCCATTCCCCTTCTTTTGTTATAACATGATTTCACCATGGGGTTCACCTGGGACTTTTATTATTTAAACAGACTAGTCTCCTAGTTATTTTCTCTATACACTAGTCATTGATCAACATAGGATTTAACAGTCGTATATATAACATGATAGTATCTAGCTAAACAAATAGGTGTTTCGCATGTATCAATGAGTTTTCTTGGAGAAATGCTGGGCAGTGCTTTAGCAAACTCTTCTTCTAGTTTTCCTAGTTTCCAACCACTGACATCTCACCTGAACCTCTTAAACCTTTTATACTTATTAGAAAGGGGAAAGACCACTTGTATCAGTCAGATTTCCATGATAGACGCAGAAGCCATTTGGAACTTTTTGAAAGGGAGTTTTTATTCAGCGATCTAAGTGCTTCCAAAAACTTTGGAAGGGCTGATGGAGCAGATTCTAGGCTGTACTCTTCTGGGACTTTGCAGAGCCAGACAGAACTGGTTCCCTGTGGGGCCACTGCTTTTAAAGCTGCCACTGGAGCTCTGACAGAAGCAATAAGTTTTCACCGCTGCCCTGCAAATGGGCACCAAATACTGCTTCAGAAAAGACCTTACGTACCAGCAACAGGAGCCAGGAGCTGCCAGACTTTAGCATCTGCCCACCTGCTTCCTTCTGACATCTATCCTGAGTACTTCTAATTGGCTGAAACTTGTTTGCATCAAAAATGATAGCGGCAGAGTTTGGGAAATGTATAATTTTGCTTTATAACCCCCCCCCAAGTAAAAATAGAGTGGTAGGAGTTCCAATTCAGAAGTATATATTAAAATCAATTCCCTTTTGTCAGTAAAGTGCTTCTAGTCATTAACTTGGAGCAGGGAGAGAGGGTCACAGTAGTAGCAACCTAGTAGAAAGGCAAAAGCAACGAATTTAGAGGACTTGGGTATAATTCTAGCTCTGACATTTGTGAACATGAGTAAGTCATTTGCTTTCTCTGAGCCTCAGTTTCCACATTTGATAATCCAGGCCACCTCACAGGGTAATTATGAGGATAATGTTAGACATGAATGTAAAAACACTTCATAACTATCAGGTACTAAGCAATTGCAAGCAGATAGGATCAGTAAGAATGATTAAAGAAAAATTAAATGAGATCATTTCCATTACGTTAGATGTTTGGTGCTAAATATATTTTCTAGTTTTGGAAAAATGATGACCCTGTTTTTATATAGTCTGTAAGTTACCACATTATCTCATTTTCCAATCAACTGGGAATTTCATGTAAATAGGAATGATCAAGTTAAGCTTCCCATAAACATTTGTGGTGCTATCTCATATTATGATATCATAGAACTCCTAGATCTTTTCAAAGACATTGTTTTAATAAATAATAAAAGCCACGTTTGAATTAGTTTACTCTGTCATTTACATGTCTAATTTTGTAGTCTCCAATGCTTCCTATATTCACATTAGAAAGTCTTTCAAATTTTGCAATTTTTGTGATCCTGTGTAAATATATGTTTAGCTCACTTTTTAGTTTACCAAGTCACTGGGAAGGGTGTTTTAAGCTCTGGACAGTAAAGAATGAAGATTTCTATAGAAAGCCCCTTGATAACAGAAAAAGAGTTTGACTAGGGAATTACTTTTCATTTTGTGTTATCGTTTAGATTGAAAAAATATAAACTCATAATTATCTAGTGTGATTTACTATTTTGATTGAGCTCCAGTTGTCAGTGTGATAAGATGACCTTATAAGCAGTAGAACATTAAGCTCCCAGAAATCAATAAATATAATAAAATCCTTTTACTTCCTTCCTACTCACCAAATCAATTGCTTTTTACCTTCTGGTTTCTTCATGAAAGTTCTACAGTTCATTTTACTACCTGTCAAAAGTGAAATGTCTTTTTTTTCTGAAGAGATACAGCTGTTTAATATTTCAATTCTCTCATTTTTTTTTTTTTATCTCTTTGCTTCTGGAAGATTCGCACACTTATCTAGTGTTCTGGGCCCAAAATTTGAAATAAAATATTAAACAGTGATAAAAAATGGACACTAACAAAATGATTGGTGAAGGCTATTAGGATTCATACACCGATGATTTTGTTATTCTTCTAGTCATGGGACAAGACAGTTAGGAAACCTCGGTATGAATCGCTTGAAAGAGTAATAAGAGTATAACAGATTGTCTTCCCCCTTTTTGTAAATCAGAACTACTTCTCTAAGCAACAGTCATACAAATTCTATTTACCAGACAGAAAGGTTTGAACACCCTTGACCTTAGATTTCTCTCATGAGAAAGTTCATCTGTATCTCATACCCAGTGCATCCACATCTTGGCTACTCTGCGATACTCATCCTCAGAACACTTTGTGACAATTCACTGGGCAACATGGAACTAACCAGAGATCTAAGGCTTTTTCCAGTACATGCTTCCCAGTGAGTGTCAGGGTAACAGTAGTTGCCTGCTCCCTCTGGTAGTTTCCTAGTAGTTTTTTTACTGGACTTTTCCAACTTCGCTTTATATTGAAAATACAGGCTCCTGGAAGAAGTATTTTTCTTCTGCACACACAAAGAAATGAATTTTCCCCAATACCTAGCCAAAGACTCCAGATCACTTTACAGCATTGATTTCATAATTCAGTCTTTCTACAGTCATTTATTGTAATAGATGTTAGAAAACACATACTCCTAGTGAAAGAGAGGTGAATTTGGCCATACAATGAGGGTCATTCCATAAAAGGAAGAATGAAGGAAACTTGCAAAATATTTAGGGCCCATCTTCTGAACTGAACATGGCGTATGACTTAGGTATTGTAGATATGTGACCCATTCACTACTTGCTTATTATGCCAAACTGAATTCTTTTCCTATGCTGTGTGTCATGTAATAGAAAATATAAATGGCAATTGTCAAGTCAACACTTTTGTGTTCTGTTTATTGATTCAATCAGCCTTCATGTATTACTGTATATTATCATTTATAACCTCAGTTGATGAGATTCAATCCTATAAGGCATCTTTATAAAGCAGATAAGCATTTAAAGGGAGAAATATAAAGAAGCGGAAATTAGAAGACTGCAGATCTGTATCGTGTACTTCACAATATAATACCATTCTTCGACAATTTTTTTCATATTCTTGTTTTAAATTTATACCTCTTTTCCTTTAGAGTTGACTGTCTACCCAAGGCAAGCATCTCATAGTAAACAGTAGGCTTTATAAAAATAAATTGAGCTGCTAAGACCCAAAACCAATCTTCACTTTTCCTTTACCGTCAGTATCCAAAACATCACTGAATCTTGTGTGGCATTTATCCCCAGGCTTTTAATCTGACCACCAACAATCAAGTTTAGGTACTCATGTGCCCTCTAATCTGCGCCATTGTAATAGCTTCCTAATGCACAGCCTTGATTCATTTCTTCCCCACTCCTAGTTCATCTTAACATGTTGTGACTATATCCTTCTTCCCAAGACATAGAGCAGATCATGGCCCTCCATGCTCACAGAGCTTCCTGTCTATACTATTCAAATAGAATAAATCCCAATCCCTTAGGTCAACAGTAAAAGCTTATCACATTATGGTTCATACCTACCTTTCTGGTTGTCTTCAACATCATAGACACACACACACACACACACACCACATTGGGCTATTCTGTCTTCCATATTTGGGTACTTACTCAAGTGGCACCTTTTTTTTTTTGTATCTGTCTGAGAAAGGGCCATATCTTCTTCCTATCTTCCCCCCAAACCTTCTATTTTCAAAATTCAGAGTTAATCTTAGCTACACACCACATGCCCAAAGTATTTACTATGTCTATCATAGGATTATAAAACTCTACCCTATAAGTTTTTATATTTCTCATCATTAGCATAGATGTTTGTGGAAACAATTTTAGTTGAATTCAATTGACCACACTCCATGTGATGTTGTTCTGGCTTTCTTTTAGGAACATGGAATACCTGTCAACATGGGCTATGCTGTGGCACCACATCACTCAGGGGTCTACCCAGTTCATATTCAGCTGTATGCAGCTTGGAAGAAGGTCTGGGGTATTCAGGTCACCAGCACTGAAGAGTATCCACATTTGAAACCTGCACGGTACCGAAAGGGCTTCATTCACGATAGCATCATGGTGAGCATATACTGCTGTGTGTATTGAAGGTTCTTAGTATCTACATGTGGTATGAAGACAAAATCTAACTTCAGAAATCTTTTACATGAGTATCATAAATCCCTTGCCTACCATGGTGGGCACACATTAATACATTGCTTACCCATAGACTTGCTTCTTAAGCTGTGAGGTAGTTTTGGCAAATTCAAGGCAAAGCTCAAAATATTGGAAACAAGCTTCATATAGGTCATCCACTGCAGTTTCTGGATTAAAGTTTTGTCTAGGGACCTTATACTTCTGGGGAGTTTTTCCATGTCTATTAAACACCTCTCAAGTCACTACACCATCAACAGACAGAATCCAACAAATAGCATCGAAAGCTAAATTTATCTACTCAGTTTATTTTGGCTTTCAGACACTCAAGAATCTTAAGATAGCATTTTTCATTGTTCTTTTTCTTGCATACTATGAAAACAAAGGTATAAATTTTTTTTCAAATAAATTAACTGAAAAAATAATAATCTGATGTAAGAATGATATGCTCCTATAAATGAGAATAAAACCAAGTGAATATTAGATGGGAATTTATAATTATTCATTGGAATGAAAAAAATCCTATTTTTTACTTTGAGATAAAATAGTTCATTTTAAAACTTCCATCCCCACGTCCAGTGCCTTAGGTCATGTTCTCATCATCAGTTGCCAAGATCATAGGAAAGGTTTACAAACTGTTCTCCCTCCTTTAAATATTTACATCTTTTCAGTCCATTGTTCAGATTGCTATTAGAATTATCTACCTGTCTGTCTGTCTATCTAATAATTATCTAAAACCAAAGAAAAAGTAATAGCACATATGTTAACCAGAGCTAATACTCAATATTCTTTAATCATAAAACTTTAATATTTTATTGTAAATTGGTACTAGAAGACGTAAAGAAGCCTTGGATTTAAATGGAGCTATTGATAATGCAAATAATAGTATATGGTGTCCATAGAAATCAAGGCGATATAAAAAGTATTACTCTGATATAATTGCAAAGCAAAGTGAAAGCAGTTTTCTTAACTGAGTAGCATGACCATTTGTTATATTATTAAATAAAAACATTCCTTTAAACCAATACTGCACACATTCATTTACCTTGAATTTAATACAAACTGTTATGAAAATTAAGCAAAGAATAAATAAAATTATAGCTATTCTGTGCAATTGGATGCATTTTTCCATTAGATTATAAATAGTTTATTATTCAAAATAAGTTTTGGAATAAAATTACTTATTTGCTTTCTCTGCTGAACATTCAGATGTACAACAGAATTAACCACAGAATATGCAGGAAGCAATCATTAGATGATCTGACTACTACTGTGATTAAAATTTTAATTCAGAGTAGTAAAAACAAAACAAAGTAAAGGTGGCGAGGGTGATGAAAACTCATTGTTTTGAATCCCAGAACCTGAGGACCATGTAAAACTGTATTTCAGAAACAAGGAGAGTAATGGTCTAATACCATGAAAAATGCAACCCTGGAGAATCTCTATATTTGAATTAAACCAACCCTAAGAAGACTTTTATTTTTTACCATTTCTTTAACATAACTCAGATGATGAGTGAGATTTATAGGCATGAATGAAAATGCTTTAACCTATATGTCCTATAGCAGGGGTCCCCAACCCCGCGGCTGCAAACCGGTACCGGTCCACGGCCTGTTAGGAGCCGGGCTGCACAACAGGAGGTGAGCGGTGGGTGAGCAAGTGAAGCTTCATCTGTCGCTCCCCATGGCTCCCCATGGCTCCCCATTGCTCACATTACCTCCTGAACCATCCCCCCCATAGCTCGTGTTACTGCCTGAACACCCCGCACCCCAATCTGTGGAAAATTTCTCTTCCATGAAACCCATCCCTAGTGCCAGAAAGGTTGGGGACTGCTGTCCTATAGCTTTTATTTAGCAAGTCTCTTAATATGTGCATAATTACACCAACATCAACTCTTGATTACATTAAGATTTTGGCTTTATCAGTTAAGGAACTGCAATAGGAATGAAATTCGCAGACTCTGAAGTCATGACACAGTGATGGAGCTTTTAATTAAGTCGTGTCGATGTGCTGCTTTTTCTTTTTCCTCAGGTCCTCCCTCGACAGACCTGTGGGTTGTTCACACACACTATTTTCTACAAAGAGTATCCAGGAGGCCCCCAAGAATTGGATAAAAGTATCAGAGGAGGTGAACTTTTCCTCACAATCCTTCTCAACCCAGTACGTATTCTATTTATGCTTTTTACCGTAACATCAGAACTTTCAAATATATGTTTTGTTTTGTTTCTATTGTCAACCCTCTCACAAGAATAGTTGGTAAATACTAGAGAGAAATTAGACTAAATCTCCAAATATTCAATTCCCTTTATAATCGTCAATCAAGAAAAAACACAGATGTGTTAAGATTCGTATGTTGAATATAACAGTTAAATGTAAGATATCTCAATGTTGTCTCCTATACTTGAATTGTAGTAAAGACATATATACAGTTCTATAACCACAAATTAACATTCAGAATATTGTGGTGCATACTTTGTCTATAAGTTGAATTTGCTCCTAGCTCAAGGTATTAGTAGACATACATTTCAGTCTCTAAAAATGATCACGATGCAAAACTGCATTGAAAATACATAGCTATGCATTATTTTTGTATAGTAGGGTCATCTGAGGCCTGTTTTTAAAATCTCTATTAATTTTATTTGGAATCAAAGCTAGAGAATTTGTCCCTTTCGATTGTGCCCTTTCATCTTTCAAAGTTTTGCAATTTTATTTCCAGTTATATGTGGAAAAGTATAGCAGTGTGGGAATATATTATCATTAGATAATGTTGAGATTATTTCAGCTTTCTCAATTTTTTCCCATAAAGATTCCATTTCTGAGGCCTTAAAGAGGCATGTCCTTTTTTACATCCCACTGCACCAATAAAAAATATGAAATAGTGAGTTGCATGCTATGTCCACCTTGTTTAGTATAAGAAATTTTCATACTCAGGGAAAATGATTCATGCTTTAAACAAAACTATAGCTCAGTTGTCTGTGGCAAAGCTCCAGGTATGTTTTAAACAAATTATTTAGATAATTTATATATGATGTTTTTAATTCCTGAAGAAATTAATAAAAACCTACCTTGTGTAAAGGTGAAAACTTTTAAATTGGATTGGAGGGATAGGGAAGTGGGGGGCAAAAATGCTTCACATGAGTGTGGGTAATCAACAACCTCCTCAAACTGCAGAACTATTAAAAACAAAACAAAACGGTCTGTTGTATTGGGGTACCACTAAACTGGGGAACAGATTGGATGCTCTATGATCTTAGCAAGAAACTCTATTTCTCAGAGCTTGCTTGCTCTCCTGTAAAACAAGCTTGTTGAACTGGACAGTCTTCAATGTTCCTCAAAAGTATTCCTTTTGGATATTCCATTTTTTGTGTATAATTCAAATTCATTGAGACTTAAAAGAATCAAAAACGTTACAAAAATATTTTTTTGGAAATTGAGGTATACATGTGAATGTTAATTCAAGCAAATGTGGGAAATCTTTCTCTTTAACCCTTCCCTCACTAATTGAGAATTTGATCTCCATAGAGGCAACGGCCACATCTTCATACCGTTTTCACTCTGGAGCTACACTCCCAACCCCAAATCTGCTCTGGTCACCTACTCAGGGGAAGAGATAAGCATCACAACACTGATGATTGCCCCCCCTAAACCTCTTGCTCCCCAGGTCTGATTGTTACTGATATTTACTACCTGGGTGCCCATCTGACTACTTGTCGTTAAAGAGATGGATTTATAACTGTTTTTTTGTTTTTTGGGGTTTTTTTGTTGTACGCGGGCCTCTCACTGTTGTGGCCTCTCCCATTGCGGAGCACAGGCTCTGGACACGCAGGCTCAGCGGACATGGCGCACGGGCCCAGCCGCTCCGCGGCATGTGGGATCTTCCCGGACCGGGGCACGAACCCGTGCCCCTGCATCGGCAGGTGCGCCACCAGGGAAGCCCTATAACTGTTTTTAAAATTTTTGAATTCAGTACTCTTTATAAAACATCATTCAGAGACTAATAGTTGGTCCCTTAAATAAGATGAAAGACTATTTGGCATTTCTATCTTTAGCACTTGTTGTGAACTAGCAAAATAACACTAACCTCACGTAAAAAGCTTACCATTGCCACACAGATTTATTTTAATTGCAGAGGAATAGAACGGTGGAAGAGGAGAGTTTTCAGGAGACTTCTAGAGTCCAATCACAAACTGCAGTTACTTTATCATTGTGAATTGATGGTGATCTTAAAGTAGGATCCATGAGTAAATGAGAGAGACCCAGATAGACACAGAAAAAAAGCAATGCTACAGGTAGTCAATAGTGTGGATAATATAAGACATTCTATGTATGGCGATATGAGCCTGGATCAGACAAATAATGGTCCACAAAGATATGGGAGAAAGGAATAATGTTGCTCAAAACATGAACAGCGTAGCCATAGGCAATCCAGGTAGATGCTACTCAGCTCTCTATGGAGACAGGCTGCAAGCAGCATCTGACAGAACCCAGATCAAAACAGGGCTTAGTTCTAGAGCTGCATACACAGAAGTTACCAGATGTATTAGTCAGGGTTCTCCAGAGAAACAGAACCAAGAGGATGAGTGGGAGAAGAGATTTATTATAAGGAATTTGCTTATGTGTTTATGGAGGTTGACAAGTCTCAAAATCTATAGTTGACAAGCTAGAGTCCCAAGAGAACTGATAGTGTAGTTCTAGTAGAAGTTCTATGGCTTGAGAAACAGGAGACCTAATGGTATAGTTCCAGTCCAAAAGCTGGCAGGATTGAGACCCAGGAAGAGCCAATGTTTCAGTTCAAGCTCGAAGGCAGGAAAAACAACAACAACAAAAAAAAAAAAAAAAAAAAAACCCCAAAAGCAACCATCTTGTTCAAAGGCAATCAGGCAGGAGGAGTTCCTTTTTACTCACAAGAGAGTGAGACTCTTTGTTCTATTTGGCCTCAACTGATTGGATGAGGCCCATCCACATTAGGGAGGGCAATCTGCTTTACTCAGTTGATCAATTCTGTTGTCAATCTCATCCAAAAGCATCCTCACAGGCACACCCAGAATAATGTTTGAGCAAATATCTGAGTAACCTGTGGTCCAGTTGAGTTGAGACATGAAATTAACTATCATTCCTAATGAGGAACTTAAGATGGGAGCAGACTGGAAGTAAGTGAAATGAAAAGGGGAGCACAGAAAGAGGGGAAGAAGTGATGAATGAAGTAAAGATAATGTAAGCTTGGAATTTTTTGTACGTGTGTCCTATTGTGAATAGAGAGGCATCACAGATGATGGGCTATGATCAATAGTCACTTCACCGATGTGAAAAAAAGAAGTATTGAGGCTGCTTGATTATTATTTTAAGTTATATGGTTCCAGCAAGGCTGGCAAAGATGGAGTCTGCAGGAAGAGAATGAGGAAAGAAGAAAACAAAAAATAATACTGATACACAGCCTTCTCCTCTGGTCTATTCTTTTTCTCTAGTCATCACTTAATTCTTTCTCAGAATAAAGAGTATCTCATTATTCTTTCACCAAAACCATGCTGAAGAAAAAAAATCTATAAATTAATTGATGTGAAGGTATGTTTTCAACATTAATTAATTAATATGCTAACTCTAAAGAATATTTGTATTCTAACAGAGCCTATTCCCGAATGAGAGGTCTATGATTGTATTAATTTAGGTATCAAAGTTCCTTGGGGAAATATGATTTTAGTAAAAAGCATTCAACATGCATGAAATCATAGAGAAAGATGACTGACCACCTCTTCTACCTAGGAAAATTGATGTCTGTGAGGGCTTATAAGTAGGATAAGTGATCATAGTGTTAGTATAAACTCTAAAGATTTAAGGCCATTCTAACTTTATTTCATTTTTTCAATAATGATCTATACTTTCACATCATGAAAATACTGTAGACATCCTGTATTATAACACCTCTCCTGCATGGTGATTTTCTCCTCTGATTTGTAAATGATCCATAGAATTTTGTCCTTTTACTTTTTGGTTTTCAGTATGTTAATGAATGGATGAATAACGATATAGATAGCATGACACAAAGCTGGCAGTGACGGTAATTACACCAGATGATAATATTAATACCCAGTTATACTTAGCAAATTGGAGTGATAGACAAAATCTAGCAAGATGAAATTTAACAGGGAATAATGAAAAGCCCCCAAATTACTTTCAAACAAAATAGTGTATAATGCCAGCATTATATAAGGATAAATATTATATAAAGACAGAGTAAATCTGCCAGAAAATTGTATGGGCTGCATCATGTCCTATTCAATTCCTTGTCATTGAAGTTGTCTAAACAGAAATTTTGTAGGAATGTGAAATCTCTTACTTTTAATCTGACGCTAAGACTGTGATTCTGTTCTTATCCAGTTAGACGTGGGGTATATCTTTTTCACTGTAAAATATAAAAAATATGAAGTAGGTTTAATTTTACGTATTACAGACCAGCATTATATATTTAGTTTTAGTCTATGATTATAAGGTCAGAGGAAAAAGGGAAATGGTAACTTATCAACATGTATAAGAACTAAAAAATGAGATAAAAATGGGAAGATATTCAGTGGTAGATGTATTGAGGGAAGTAGAAGAGAAAAAATTTTCTATCATCAATATACTGAAAGAAATATTAGTGCCAGATTTAGCAGACCATTTTGAACTAGTTGGTAGTTTCTAGATTCATTTGTATGCAAGCATCCTATGAGTCTAATAAAAGCTGGAAAAGGTATGTGAGGGAATATCCTGGAATTTCCCCCTCTAGAGTACTTTAAAAGAGAATCAATGACTATATAGTTCTTTCTTATTGCCTTGGGAGTTCATCTACCTAAAGGAAGGGGACTGGATTAAATAATGTTGAAAAGTTCCACATATTTTTTTTTTCTGGTTCATAACTTCCACAACTCTGCTCTGAAGTCAAAAAGGCATGAACCACACCAAGACCAGCATAGCCTCTTTCCCTGTCCAGCTTCCAATTTAGGAATTCACATTATTTTGTGTCACCCCCCCCCCCA
Source organism: Lagenorhynchus albirostris (assembly GCF_949774975.1). Taxonomy (NCBI): domain Eukaryota; kingdom Metazoa; phylum Chordata; class Mammalia; order Artiodactyla; family Delphinidae; genus Lagenorhynchus; species Lagenorhynchus albirostris. The sequence goes on along the minus strand of NC_083098.1, from coordinate 122,858,312 downwards.
CTTAGAATAGACCTGTATCCTTTCTGTGTTCAAAGGTCTCTGATATTTTTTCTTTATGCATTTTCAATAGTTTTTTAAAGTTAATTTTGACTCTAGCTGCTATCTTGTTCTCATAGTTTGACACATTTTAAAATATGTCATTATTTCTAATATATCATAAAGCAGAAAATGCAAATTGAAATATATTTTTACATCTTGACTCACATATGAACTCCTAATACTGTTGCATGTTAGATTTTTTGATTCAGAAAACTGCAAGAAATGGGGTTTCTTGATTTCCTTAGATACCAACTTGTTTTGCCCAAATGAATATAAAAATTAAAAATTAAATGATATTAGGGCTGTTTGAATGACATTTCAAAAGAAGAGCTAGGCATCTGTCCACTTAACATTCAGGTAACTTCCTCATTTTTTTTTAGATTCTATCATGACCTCATCACATATTGATATTTGCCTGTACTGTTCCACACTTGTCAAATACTAACATGTATTTCCCTAGTGCCAAATTCTTCTTGTATTTTCAATATAGTCTTTGTACAGATAGGAAGAAAGATAATTTAATCATGTATGAGGTGAAACAGCTTACACCAGGTAACCCACCATCATTCAAATTGAGACACTACCCTATAAAATATGCAGCAACTGGCAATAGTAAGGAAGTCTGGAGTCTTATCAGATGGTGTCACTAGTAACTATAAAAGCTTGAAATGAATATGCCTTACCGGATTTAATTTTTTTTTCTAGCTCATTTTAATTTTGTGCTACACAAAGAACAGTATGAAGATAGAATTTTCTAAGTTTTCTTAACATATATATCTAAAGATGCTCCGATTCTAGAGTGCTTTAAAATGGCAGTAGTAACCAGGAAGTCTACATTGTCCAAAGTTCAGAGCAGTGCCTAGACTCATTAACCTTTGTCTGTTCTTTGGCCAGTTGCAAATTCAGGTGAACAAAAAATATGTGCCTGAAACAGCAGTGTACTTGAAATTGACAGTAGAGTATAATGGAACCGCAATGATATACTTCCCCATGTGCTGTCTCCTGAAACTTCATACACTTAGGCTGGTTAATGAGCTTTCCTTTCTCATGTATATCAATCTCCAAAATCATGGAATCTAATAGCAGGTCAGTACATTATGGATTAGAGCTGGCTTTTCAGACAGATTAGAGAAAAGGCAGCTGCAAGGCGTAGGAAAACATCAACATGAAATAACCTGAACCAAACTTTAATTTCTTTTTCATGCTTAAATAATATGGAAGTAGATATGTAAGATAATTCACAGAAACATATTTTATGTGCGGTGTAGCAAAATAAAATGCAAGAAACATCCTGAGTCCTTTTCAGAGAAGATTAAAAAGAATTACAGATTACTGATATTCAAAGCCCCCAAATATTCTTTGACGATTTTGATTTTCTATAAATGCTGCACTTTATAGAAGATTGTAACAATCAGATAATATTTCATGTAGAACAAAACAAATATATATTCCACCAAAATATACTTCTTTATAAAATAATATATTAATATTTCTAACTCAGGGTCACGGGGGATATTGACACATGTTCCAGCAGTGTTTATTAGACAAACAATAATAAATTAACTTCCAACTGCTCTACTACAGTTAAATGTGCCTCTCTTATCTGTGCAGGGACTTTGAAGCAATTAATGTTATTGGGAGCTCTGAGGCTTAGAGCCTGGGAGAACAGCCACCAACTGTGAGAAGAATGAACCCCTGTAGAATATATAGATTGTGGAAAATTGTATTTCCACTCACTGAAAAACCTACAGTCACCTCTTTTTTGCCCTTTATCTGTTTTTTGAGTTTTGGGGGTTTTGGGGTTGTTTTTTTTTTCTGTTTTTTACTTTTCTTAAAGATTTGCAAGACTAACCTTTACAAAAGGACATGAATCACCACTTCTGCAGTGATTCACACTCTCAGCAGGGATACTGTAGAATATGGAGTCAGCTAAGATCCATGGCCTCGGTACAGATGATATTTTTTTCTGTCCACACTGAAAATCAGGATCAGAGTTATTATAAGGTTTTAGAGAATGAGGAGAAAATTTTACTTTCTCCTGATTTGGGGGTAGTGCATGTTTTGTATGATTTCCCACAGTTGGATTTACTTAGCAATTAATAGCTCAGAATATAAAGTGCACCACCACAAAAGAACAGGATCTTTTGTCTCCTAAACCTGAACTCTGTCTTCTTGCCAAATGAGAGAAAGGTTGCTATTATTGTACAGACATGCATCTTTCTAAAGCAATGGTGGCTACAGGTCCTGATGGAATACAATTTACATTCCTTTATACTTCTAGATCATGAACAAATCCATAAAATTGCGTTGTTTTTTTCAATTTTGTTTCCCTAGAAAAATAAATGAAAGCAGCAATATTTTACTGGGGAAGTCTATTTCATCTTGTGTAACTGGGTAATTTAGTTTTCCCAAAGCATGTTATGAAAGGTAGTGGAATAGCTCTTTAGCATAAATAAATTTTCAACAGCAAAAAATACAACCTCCTGTTTATGTAGTTGTTAGTCAATAGATAAACCTTTTATTCCTCTCTGTTTTGAGGCTTACAGTATATAAATATTAGGCGCATAATGCTCACGACGATTAGGGATAGTTTGGAAGGAAAATCAGTGAATTCATGATTGTTAAAAAAACAAAACCATCTCTGCATTAGTCTTTATATGATTTAGTGGCTGGTGAGATAGTAAGAAATTAGGGGGTTCGGTGGGAGTCCACAAAATTAATATTGATATGTGTGCTTTTTTTGGCTTGTGAGTATTCACCCACCATAGTGTTCAAAATGGTTGATTTTATTCTCTCTTGCACAAATTATAGAACACCTAGATATATATGCAATATATATCGTTTCTCTCTTTCTCATTTATTTATTTATTTTTAAATCTTAAAGTGCATTGAAGCAGAAAGGCCTCTTTCGATCACTTTACTTTATTTCATCTCGGTTTTTCCTACTTCATTTTCCTCTGACTGCTCCTCAGAGTAAGATATTGTGAAAATAAAAATGTGCGTTCTTTTCTAAAACATGTTGATATTTTCACATTTTTGTATTTTAAGAGCCCAAATTATTTTGTCTTAGTTTTTCCATTAGTGGCTTAATGGAAAACTTAATGCTGATATGATAAGGAGTATTTATAAATATTAAACTTGCTGGTACCCATTGAGGAATTAAAAAGTCTTATAATTTCCATCCATACAGTCTTATCCACAGATGTCCAAAGGGGTCTATCACTCAAGTTAGCTTGAGTTGATATTTGTTAAATTTTTCTTTGAGATTCATAAAATCTCAAACGTAAAAATTGTTGACAAAAATAATTGGGAGTCTGGTGTTTAATTCATAATGAATTGTTAGAATGCCATCAATGGTATTTGTATCTCAATCATTTTATTTTTGTTTATTTGATCTTTTTTTTCAAGGAGATCTTCTTGATGTGTTCACTATCAAGTAGTTCTATTGTATGGATGTTCATGTATGTGTATAACCCCTTCAAGGAAGGCTTCGGAATCCTGTCCAGAGGAGTTGATATTTGAACTGAGCATTGTAGGGACTTATCAGACAAATGAGGTAGTGTGGTGGGGAATGTGAGTTTGCAGTAGGAGAGGGAAGAGCTGCATAATGTTACAGAGGCTAAAATGACCGTGGCAAGTTTGGGAACTGTAAATGTTTGCATTTCACAGGAGTACAAAATGAAGATAAGAGTGGGTAAATAAAATTATGAAAGGTTTTGTATGACATGTTGACAGTTTGAATGCTATTATTCTATTGTGAAGAGGGAAGGAATTTAAACAAGGGAGTGATAGATAGACCCAAATAATAATTGTTATTTGTAATTCTAGTTGACAGGTCAGGGCCTTCCTACACACTCCTTCTTATGCCTATAGTACTTTTCTATTCCCACCGCTCTTGATTCGACCTTACTGTTTTCCCTCAGATTTTACCTCTAATTTCTTTTGCTCACCTGGGTCCCCTCACAGGCTTAGGTCAGCTCTCACTGCTGTATGTTCACACAGAGCCACATGCATAATACTGTTCACAGTGGTGTCTTTATGTTTAGTGAATGTTGTCTCCCTCACCTGGGCTACATGCATACCCTGGAACATAGTATTGCCTCAGTAGGTACTTGTTCAATTAGACAATAAATAAAAATTATAGCATCAGAACTGTATGTGTCTACCTCATGCCATTTCACATGGTTTGTTAACTTTGTATCAGAAGAAAAGGGAAAGGAAAGGAGAAGGAAGGAATGAAAAAGGGGGTGGGGAGAGGAAATAAAGGAGAGGGGAAATATAAAAGGAAAAGGAAGAAAAAAGAGGAGAAGAAGGGAGTTAAGGATGGAAAGAAAGAAGGAAAATGGGAAGCCATTTCTTCCTCTTTTCATAAAAGCAGATGGGCAGCAGGAATGTAACTGTATTGTCTACTAACCAAACTCAGAAAATCTTGTTTTATTTTATTTTTCCTGGCTGGCTAAATACTGAAGAAAAAGTCCTATGATTTCTCTGTGCCTCAGAATTTCTCTGTCCATAAAATGGGGAAAATAATGTTGGTTCCCTTACTGTTTTACACAGATAGTGTGAGACGTAGCGAAAAGTAAGTGCTTTGATTTTTCAGAGAAAATGTATATAATTTGGACATAATTCTTATTTGAAAAAGTAGAAGTATATATCACTTTTATTATCAATGATATCTGAGGTGTGTTAGCAACCCATAAACCGTGGTTTTATTTACAGTTTGAATTGTGCTTGATTGTTTCTCCCTGCTAGAACACATAAATCATGTGATAAAGACAGTCTCCTTTACAAAGGTATTTATTTCATTATAAGTTTTGCTTCTGAAAACGTTTTTGGTTGTCACCTTATTGTGCTTTCTGAGCTATTTTTAAATGATAAAATTTCTACCATTATTCTTTATTCCAGTGAAACAAACTGAGTCATTGAACCCAGTGCTTGCTTGGTCGGTCAAGACTGCTTTTTTTTGGGGGGGGGGCGGGTACGCGGGCCTCTCACTGTTGTGGCCTCTCCCGTTGCGGAGCACAGGCTCTGGACGCGCAGGCTCAGCGGCCATGGCTCACGGGCCCAGCCGCTCCACGGCATGTGGGATCCTCCCGGACCGGGGCACGAACCCGTGTCCCCTGCATCGGCAGGTGGACTCTCAACCACTGCGCCACCAGGGAAGCCCAAGACTGCTTTTTTAATTTGATTTTGTTGTCTACCAAAGTACCTCAGATGTTTTTGCCAAAGGTTTTTGTTTTTGTTGTTAGTGTTGCTGATTTTGAGGCCTTTTATTTATTTTTTGTTTTATATTAATAGAGAGTTTTTCTGGAAACACTACGTCCATACTTTGTAATACTTTATGGTTAACACTGACTGTAGTGCTCAAATGAGAGGTGAGTAGAATTATTGCAGTCTGTGTTTAGTACACAAAATTAATGACATGAAAAATGGAAGACCTTCCTAAATAAAACATAATTACAGATAATTTAGATGAATGAGTTGAACTTACTAGAAATAAGAAAACCCAACCCCACAAGCCAAATAGAAAACTCTAGGCTGATTTTCATGATGTATCACAAGGGGAAAGATACTCTTCATGTCAGCCAGCCTTGATCCTATAGATCTGTCTCCACTGGACTTCACATCTAACAGAACAGTCAGTGTTCAATTACCTCTCTGTGATGACATTAACTACAACTAGAGAGGGAGCCAACAGATTTACAAGTAAAGTAAGGTCATGTTTTTGTGAACAGAGTTCATGGTGACTGCCAGCCTCCTTTAGCACTGTATGAAAATTACTAGCTTAAACAATGTAAAAGGTAAGATTTCGAGCATGAAGTGTTTCCCTGATTTATAGTTGTCACTTTTAACACAATTTAAGGTATCCAATAATGCCATTCAAAACATAAAGTGTAAGTAGCAGAATTGTTCTCCTTCTTTTTTATTTTTTTCCTTAATACTTATAAGCTAGGTATTATTATTTTTTAACATCTTTATTGGAGTATAATTGCTTTACAATGGTGTGTTAGTTTCTGCTTTAGAGCAAAGTGAATCAGCTGTACATCTACATATATCCCCATATCTCCTCCCTCTTGCATCTCCCTCCCACCCTCCCTATCTCACCCCTCTAGGTGGATACAAACCACTGAGCTGATCTCCCTGTGCTATGTGGCTGCTTCCCACTAGCTATCTGTTTTACATTTGGTAGTGTATGTATGTCCATGCCACTCTCTCACTTCATCCCAGCTTACCCTTCACCTTCCCCATGTCCTCAATTCCATTTTTTACCTCTGCATCTTTATTCCTGTCCTGCCCCTAGGTTCTTCAGAACCTTTTTTTTTTCTTTTAGATTCCATATATATGTGTTAGCATACGATATTTGTTTTTCTCTTTCTGACTTACTTCACTCTGTATAACAGTCTCTAGGTCCATCCACCTCACTACAAATAACTCAATTTCATTTCTTTTTATGGCTGAGTAATATTCCATTGTATATATGTGCCACATCTTCTTTATCCATTCATCTGTTAATGGACACTTAGGTTGCTTCCATGTCCTGGCTATTGTAAATAGAGCTGCAAAAGAACAAAAAATTTCACAATTTGTATGGAAACACAAAAGACCCCAAATAGCCAAGGCAATCTTGAGAAAGAAAAATGAAGCTGGAGGAACCAGGCTTCCGGACTTCAGACTATACTACAAAGTTACAATAACCAAGACAGTATGGTACTGGCACAAAAACAGAAATATAGATCAATGGAACAGGATAGAAAGCCCAGAGATAAACCCACACACATATGGTCACCTTATTTTTGATAAAGGAGGCAAGAATATACGATGGAGAAAAGACAGCCTCTTCAATAAGTGGTGCTGGGAAAACTGGACGGCTACATATAAAAGAATGAAATTAGAACACTCCTTAACACCATACACAAAAATAAACTCAAAATGGATTAAAGACCTAAATGTAAGGCCAGGCACTATCAAACTCTTAGAGGAAAACATAGGCAGAACACTCTATGTCATAAATCATAACAAGATCCTTTCTGACCCACCTCCTAGAGAAATGGAAATAAAAGCAAAAATAAACAAATGGGACCTAATGAAACTTCAAAGCTTTTGCACAGCAAAGGAAACCATAAACAAGATGAAATGACCACCCTCAGAATGGGAGAAAATATTTGCAAACGAAGCAACTGACAAAGGGTTAATCTCCAAAATATACAAGCAGCTCATGCAGCTCAATATCAAAAATACAAACAACCCAATCCAAAAATGGGCAGAAGACCTAAATAGATATTTATCCAAAGAAGATATACAGATTGCCAACAAACACATGAAAGGATGTGCTCCTTCTTGAAGCTGTTATCATATCCACTTAAACTCTCTTTCACACACAGGTACACATTCAAATCAAATGTGAATAAAAGATGGGACTTGAAAATTGCCATTCTCCTGCAATTTCTTTTCAGAAGTCCATTCTGTAGTTCACTTAAACAACTTGCTCAAGCAATCACATATATAGAGTAGAGTTTTCTACATGGGCTGAGTTTTTATGATCATAAACACAGAGATTTTAGGAATTATGAGCTATTTAAAGATATAAAAAAGAAACTTTAAACACATCGCATTGCCCCAAATTGGAATCACCTCTTATTCCATCTTTTGCTGAATTCATCTTAAAAAAATATATGCTATAGCTTATAATGATTCTTGAATTTTTAGTAGTTTAGATTTTAGAAAAGAAACCCATCTATAGGAAGCGCAGTGATAGTGACTTACAATGTAAAGAATCATTGGCTCAATTATTGTGGTTTTGGAAATGATTTTCTAGAGAGCAGTCAAACTCCCAAGTAACATCAGGAGACATTCTTTTTACACGTTTATTCTCAAAGTAGGTCCCATTATATATCTGTTGAATGAATAAATCTATCAATAAGTACTGTCAACTCTACTTCCAGTGGCTCCATCATCTCTCCCCCAGAGAACTGCTATCATTCTGGCCACATAGAATCCGTTATCCCCAAGAGCAGTCAGAATGCTATTGTTAAATTCAAAATACAGCATGTCATGGCCATTCTTAAATACCAAAGACTTCTCATTTAATCCCAGAATAAAATTCAAACCGTGGTCTATGACCTGGCCCTCTGCTGGCTTCTCTGCATTGACCAAGTTCCATTCTCACCATGCCATGATTATTTCCACACAGTCCTTCAAATATGCCAAGATTGTTTTCCCCTCAGGGCTTTTGTGCTACCATCACTTTGCTTGGAGTGAGCTGCTTCCAGGAATTTGTTAGCCTTAATTTCTTCTGACTTTTATGTCTCAGGTCAAAAGTCACTACCTCGGAGAGTGGCTGCCTGGCCTTTTCGCAGTCATTCTCTATCACTTATCTGTCTTATTTTTTCATGGTATTCACTACTCTCTAGACCTCTCCTATTGATTTATGTGTTCACCATCTGTTTCCCTTCCCCAGTTTCACTCCGCATCCTCAAACCACCAATGATCCACTCCACGTTAGCTCCATGAGTCCAGCAACATTTATGTTGCGGTGGAGGGTACAGGGAGGATATGAGTGGCATAGAAATTGCTAAACCATTTGATGGTTAATCATTGTTTATTCCTAGGTAGATATCTTTGTGAGCTTTGGAAGTGATATTTAGCTAAAGATTTAAAATGTTAATGTGCAAATGAAAACAATTCTGTATATTTGATCATTGTTTATTTGTTTTGATGTACACAGATAATTTTACAATTTTTATGGAAAACAATCCATATACCTGAAGTGTTTTATAATATTTATGCAAATTTGACTTAAAGTAATATTTCATTTTACCTTACCAAACTGGTTAGATTAATATCTGCCTAATATTAGAAAAATATACCCAGTAATCATATCTTAAGAAACACAAATATAAATCAGGAATGTTCAATATTCTCTCAAGTATTGATGTCTATTACTTTTAATATAATAGAGCTCTTTGTTCTATTTAGAGTAACTAGTACTTATTCAATGTTACCTATATTTAAAATTCTATATGCTTTCCATGTATTAACTCATTTAATTCTCCCAGCAACCACATAATGATAATGCTATTATTATCCCCACTTTCTGAATGAGGAAACTATCCAGAGAAGTTAGCTAATTAATCCAATATCATGCAGATAGAGAGCAGCAGAGCTACGATTTAAACTCAGGAGGCTGGGTTCTAAAACCCCTCACTCTTACCAGTATAGTACACTGTCTCTCCAAGTCAGACTACTGTGCAAAATAATAATATAACTTGGGAAAAATCTGTCTTTTTGTGGGAGAGTGATTCTAACAGCAATAACTATACTCCATCAACTTCCAGGGTTGAATACATTTATGCAATTGCAGATATGTATACATATCTATATCTATATTTTTCAAAATTCCTTGCTCACCTCAAAGCTGTAGGCTCCTTGATTCTTTCGGTATACACCTATTAGGTATGATTAGTGTGCCAGAGACATAAGAAAACAAAGAGTGCAGTCCTCCCAGACTGGTGGGAGAAATAAACATATGGCAGAAATTTGGATACAGTTTGATATGTGCTGTCACAAAAGGCATGTAAATACAGACAAGGGGAGATTGTCACACACCTACAAGGGCGATGTGATATTTGAGCTGAACAGAATGTATAGAGTTTTGAGTGTCATTGGAGAAGGGTGTTTCACACTGTGAGGAAGCTAATGAGCTAATGAGCTGGAGACATATAAAGAAAAGGGTATGGAAAGAACAAATAATAAAAAGAGGGAGGGATAAGAGTGAAAGGAAAGAATGAGATGGGCAGAGGGTCAGGGCTGCAGGTTTTATGGATCATTCATTTGTAGGGATGCTGAGTGATGTGATACTCAGATGTAGAGACAAACCTAGTATTCTTATTTCTTAATATTTGAGCTATTCCATCAAAATGATAACCTTCCTTGAGAGAGGATAGTTTTTTGTTTTGTTTTGTTTTGTTTTAATCAGACCACAAGTTTGCTAGAACTTTTTTTAAAAAACTATCCTCATCTCAAGGAAGTACAGAAATAAATCTTCTTAGTCCTTTGCTCACAAAGAAAATGGTGATATAAGAGACAAATATATACGTATACAAAGTATATGCTGTCCTTTCTTCCTAGGCTCTCTTTGCAAAATGAGCAAACCTCAGGACTTTGAAGATTAGTCTTTTTAAATTGATTTTAAAACCATGTAAGAATTAGAAATATTGCAATATTAGATCCATAGTCTTTGTGGTTTTTTCCTTTTTTTGTTTTTTTCTTCTTTTTCTCTCTCCTCCCTCTTTCCCCTCTCTCCCCTCTCCCCTCTCCTCCTTCTCTCCCCCTTCCATTTTTACCTTCTTCTCCTTCTGTCTTCTTTGATTAACAGGTTCAGCTAATTACTTCTAGAATCATTATATTATTAGTCCACAAGAAACATGTTGTAATTTTATACCATCCATTGACATTCGATGTCATTTATAATGACAAAAATAATAGACTCCAATTAACAACCAATGACTTAGACTTTAAAATGAACTTATGTTTAGAAGAACACACAGGCTTTGTATACTTCATCTAGTATTTTTAATGAAATCTTTTCTGTGTTAAAGAAAAACAGAAATCTGTTCTTAAGACTGTCACTACCCAAGAAAAATAACTTTAACTTATAATTTTAATGATGAAAAGGAGGGCTGTAATTCTTTGCACATTTGACTGTTAAACAGATGGTTATAAAAGAGGAATAAATTTAATACCGTGTATGTGTGTGTGTGTGTGTATATATATATATATATATATATATATATATATATATATCTTAACTTCTAATTAGACTTATTAACCTCATTGCATCTTATCTGGTGTCACTGGAGGGAAAATACTGAGCCATTAAGAAACAAAACCAAATTCAAGTACAACTAGCTCACTGGCTCCATTATGGCATTGACCAGTCTTTCGAGGTTCCTTCTTGGGGATCTGACAGCTTTGTGGTTTTGTTCTTAGAAGACTGGCAGAGGCTGCCTATTTGTGATTGCTGGAGAACCCCTGAGAACAGAGGGAGGCTAGTGAGAACAATTTCCTTCAGGGGTCATCTTACCAGTTTACTGGAGAACTTTGCTTTTCAGGTTCATATCTAGCACTTTTGCTAAGCAATATGTTATATTCAATTTTTTCTGCATTTAAAAAAATTCATTAGGATAGTACCAGTTTAATATTTCAAGAGAAAATAAAGATCAGATCAACATCTGTAGTAAAGGAGAAATTATAGGAGCAGACATAAAAAATGCCCCTATCTCCACCTGCCACTGTCTGAGTGCAAGTTACCTATTCTCTGCCTGGCGATGCCAGGAGTGAAAAAGAACTTGATAAAACATTAAAGGGAAACAAGCAGTTGCTCTTGCCTTTCAAAAGATGGTGATTAAAAGTGTCAACTGGAAATTCAAGTCCTCCCTATCTCAATTTCCTGCCGCCTCAGAATGGTACTAATTCTGAAAGGATGATTGTTACCTTATTAAAAAAATAAGTGCTAAGGAAGGCGGAAGATGGCGGAAGAGTAAGACGCGGAGATCACCTTCCTCCCCACAGATACACCAGAAATACATCTACACGTGGAACAACTCCTACAGAACACCTACTGAAGGCTGGCAGAAGACCTCAGACCTCCCAAAAGGTGAAGAAATGTTCACCCAAATTAAGGGACACACGAAGTCCCTTGTGAATTATGATAAACATTAAATTTTACCTGACTTTGTCTGAAAAAAAAAAAAATAAGTGCTGATGGATACAAGCACATTTGCAAGATGGGGAATATTGGGAGAGGAGCCAGTTTGGAAAAAGGACTATCAAGAACACATTTATTGATAAGTTGATTTTGAGATGTACTTTAGGCATCCAACACGTTATTTGTTTGCTATTTGGCTACATGAGTCAGCAGCTCAAGAGCTCTCTCTGTAAGATATATTGGCATCAAGATGGAATATAAAGTTATGGGACTGAACGATCTATCTGCAGAGCAGAAGAATAGATTCAATAGCAGGCAAAAATTATTTCTCATATTTAGAAATATTATCCAGACTGCTATGTCTTATTAGTAATTGCAAGGAAAATCTCATTTTCTCTGACAAAGAACAAGCCAGAATACACACACACAAAACCCACTCCCTTTAATGACTGTCATAATATTGAAATGTGGTGATGTTTTAGGGCCTCTTTTTTCTTCTAATAGAAATGTTCATTTCCTGAAGTGGCAATTTTGAGAAATTAAGGACATGGATGATTGAAATGAGCTTTCCATTTTTGCTCACATACTAAAGTTTTTGCCTCATTGGATAACTTTAATTTTCCCCCTATTTCTTCACCAAGATTTTGAGGAGGTCTGAAGAGAAAGTGCTCTGACATATTTAAGACATCCTGAGACAGAATCTGCACCCATGATCATATCTCTTTAGTGTCTACAAGGTCTCATAGAATGTTTTTCCTAGCTCATCTTTCTTGCTCCCTTGCCATTTTGGAAGATAAAGAACCAGCTCATAAATACTTAACAGACAAGATAAGCTAATAAATACAGCTCTAAATACCATCCCCTTACAATAGTCCAAGAATTATCAATCCTGGAATAATTCCTTATACCAACCAAGAAGAGCTCTCTATAAAGCCAAACTGTTTAAGTCAAAATTCAAAACAAAATCTACATTTCAAATGAGATATTAACAACTCTTCTGGCATTTTAGTGATACATTTGCTACTCATCTCAATAACCTTTTAATTTCATACTAATGCATAAGATTGTCTTTACTAATGAGTAAGGATTTGCCCAAGGAAATTGGTGATATCTTAATTTATAAATTTTTGAATGGCCATTGAATTAATCTAAATTAGAAATTTAGATTTCAAATAAGTCTTAGTGGTTGAGATTTTTTTAAGCCAGTAACCCTGATGCTATGCCAGCCTATATATAATGAATTATCTAACAACCTCTTCATCCTCAACATGCCTTATTCATAGACATCATACTGATTAAGGGAAAACATTAAATTATTTATTTATTTATTTAATATTTTCGTTTTTAAGGGTATCCCAGAATAGGAGGGGGTAATTTTTTGATAAGTGAATTTTGAAAATAATAATAAATATATAAATATTTTTCAATTATATATTTGGGTCAAATCAAAACACTATTTTGGTTAGGATATTGACAGAGAAATAATATTGAGGTTATAGAAAAAGAATTGGTCCATTCCAAGCCATTATATTATATAAAATATTATTGTATTTTGTAACATATTTTTTGTAAAAATTTCCTTTATTTTTATAGACTTATTAATTTAACAAATTTAGTAAAAGACATTACTTATATTTATTGAAAGCAAAATTTTCATAAAATATGCAAAGACTCCAGTCTTGACAAACAGGCTTAATTGTGAAAAATAAATGCACCACAGTCCCTTCAGAAGAGCTGGAGTCCCAGATATGTTCAAATGCAAGTTGATCCGAAGCTTGCCTCTAGTCTATATAAAGACCAGATTTATACATATAATATATATCTTCCAAACTTAAAGTCAGAAGGTCTATAACAAGATAGACAAAAAAATGATTTTATTCAATAAATATGGGAAAACTTAACAATTAAGTATTTTACATATCTTGTATCTGTGATGGCATGTGAAATTAACTGAGTTAGGGCACAGAGTGGCTTAACCACCTCCATTTGTTTACAGTATGGAAGTTTAAAGATTACATTAATAGTGAAAGGTACGTTACTAAAGAATGTTTATCTGTAGAATAATCTCCCCCAAATATCTCCTTTCATAACAAGAAAAGCTGCTAGAGGTGATAACATGGTAGAAAAAGTATAGTACAAACATAAAAGTCAAAGGGACTTTTATCATCCAACTCCAGATACGTGATTAAATCTGTTTCTTCCTAATTCAAGGTTTTCTACACAATTTCTCTTCCTAAATATGATTGTGTAAGTCTATCTTTCTTTACAATCCTTCTCCCTCACTTTCCTTCTTAATGCAGAGTTCCTAAATGAAGCAAAATATCAGGGTGTATGGAAAATAATACTTTTCAGCTTCATATTTTATAGTTAATTATGTTATGACTCATAGAAAAATTGATCCCAAGGTTCATAATTTTTCTTTTTCTAATTTCTTCTATTTGAAATCTGCCTTTCCACCATTTCCTCATTAACGTAAACCAACAGTGGTCCTTGTTTGAAAGTACTTCATCAGAATTAGCCTCAAGTGAGTGAGCTGATGGAAGAAATGGTAATAAATTAACATGTGTCAACAGAGGGCTGTTAAGCAAAAAATTCAGTTACCTCCAGCACAGACTACAGGATAATTTATTAAAGTGTCAGAAGCAAACCTTTAAGGTAAAAAATAGCTGATACAAAATTCTCGGATTACCCAAAATGAAACTTTAATGTAAGTAAACAGAAAAGAACAGAATCGTGACTGTGCTGTTCACCATTCAAAATTATTTGGAAAATGGTTGATTTGAAAATATGAAATACTCTAACTGACCACATAGTGAATAAAATTAATTCCAAGGATTGTTTACACACAGTAGAGTTCCAAAATGAGTGTTAATTATCACTTGCAAGTGATTTGAATCATAAAAGTTATTTTTAAAAAACTGAAATGAAATCAGCTAGACAATGGAAAACAAAGAGAAAGTCATGAAAACAAATAACTTATCTTTTGTATCTCAATTTCACCGGTTCTTTGCAGTTTTTATAACCTAAGTTTTAAAAAGCATTCTTAATCTAAGCAAAGTTAAATAAAGCCCTTTATCTACACTTATAAGGACATTCTGATTAAAAAGTCAGATTAAGTCTTCTCTGTGAGCAGCTGATAAGTTGATATGAAATCCCTATTAACACATTACAGAGAGATTCAATTTGTATGTGCTACACAGTGGTTTTAAGAAGCTAAATATTACCTGTATAATTCTATCCAGGATGAATAGCCTACTTAACAAGCTTTATTCTCACAAATTAGCAATGAAGTGGTCCAGGGATGCATTATGTAGGACTTTTATAGAGTGGTATATCAATTAGTTTAAGGCTATGCATGTACACAGATTGATCTGCAAGAGGGAAAAAAAAAGAAAGAATTTCCACCATGCCACTATATTTTGGGTAGGGCAGATGAAGAAAGAAACTAACTTTAAACAAATTATTATAGATTTTTTGTTCATTTGTTTGTTCATTTGTTTTCCATTTTTAGCTTGGTTTAATGGTGTGGGTAAAGTACCTTTAAGAGGATGTGGAAATTTTAAACTCTACAACCCACTACCAAAGAGTGAAAATGTTCCTTTTTTGGGTCTGTTCCAGTCTTTAATTAACTGTTAATTATACGGATGGGTAAACATAACAAAGTCTCAAAATTGTTTGATTATCTGAAAATTTCTATAATACATGTGTGGCCTATAATAATAATTTCTATAATACATGTGTGGCCTATATAATACATGTGTGGCCTATAGTAATTAGTGGAGGGGATATTAGATATAATACCTATCGGTCTACTTGGAATTGTATATATTTAATAGTATTGCTATTGATGTTTTATATCTTGTTCTTTATTAAAAACAATTAAACAAAAAACAATTAAAAACAATCTCTAGAACTTAGTAAAATGATACATATTCTTTTTGTCCAATATGTTAGAATTACAGAAATAGTTATTCTAAAAATTTCTTTTAACATTAAGCTATTTCTAGCATCTATGTAACAAAGCAGTTGGATGAATATTGTCAAAAGTAAGTTTCAGATACACATACATGAGAAATACATGATATACATTACAGTAAAGACTTACACTTGAATGAGAAATAGGAAATTGAAGAAACTACTGTTATTCAGGTATCATTTATATGGAAAAGTATAACGGTTTTTGTGACTTAGAATATCTTTCTCAAATGTTTTCTCTCATATTTCTAATTATACATTAACCAAAGGGCAAATATTTTCATATTTAAATCACTAATATTATGAAAGATATGTGACATTAGGACTAACATTTTTTTAAAAACATGAATATAGGAATTATAATGCCAATCTTAAAGGAACCCTAAACTAAGCTTTGCAGAATCTTATTTCATTCCATCAGCTTCTGCCTTTAGCATCTGTAACTTAAGTGAAAATTCCTATAGGTGTCAATAATCTAGAGATTTCCAGATACTGGAGAATTAAGATGGGAGACCAAAGTTTAGATCACAAGTGTTTCAAACTTAAAGATAGTGCATATGTTGCTTTTTATTTATTTCTTTTTTGTTTTTCTTTACAATAAATCAATCCAGACTTCAGATTTCTGGTCTGGCATGTAAAAAGTTTGGAAGTCACCACTCCATCCTAACAACAAATAAAAAGCTAAACAAACTGGAAAATCAACAACTGTTCTTAGACAGGTCAGAGAAGTGAGGTCACAGAGCAAACTGCTGCCTCCAAAATTGGAAACAGAGAGAGGTGAATAGAGAGAATCACAACTTTCTGTAGCAGAAACTTCCTTGCAAACCAGTGGCCAGGTAGAAGAAACTGAACTGTAATTGATATGTTGTTGGAGGCTCAGTGGAGATAGTCTGAGAGTCCAACAGGGGGACCCAGTCTTAGGGGACCCCCCACACTTTTGTGAGTTTTACATTCAGAAGCTCAACCAGGAAATTTCCAGTTTTAAAATAAGCCACAGGGATGTAATATATAGCATAAAGGATATGGTCAATAATACTGTAATAACTTTGTAAGGGGCAAATGGTTACTATACTCATCATGGTGATCATTTCATAATGTATGCAAATATCAAATCGCTACATAGTACAGCTAAAACTAACATAATGTACATAAACTACATTTCAATAATAATTTTATTTTTTTTTAAGAGTGAATACCTGAGAAAATTCCTCCTGTGCTTCTGGCAGGGGGAAGGAAAAAGGAACCATTGTGAAGTACCCCAGAGCACTCTGTTTTTCTTAACAAGGGCTTCCCTCAGGAGAAACTTTTTGACCAAAGCCTAGCCTACAGGGATTTTATAAGAACCTAATTGACTTGGGAGAAGAAAAATACCCAACTCCAGGCCAGTCTAGACATCCTGTCCCATCTGAGTGAAGACGGTGACTAAGAAGCACTTGAGAAATTCACAGTCCAAGACATAGGTGCAGCACAAGACTGAGACCTTATCATAGGACTAGAGACTGCTTCACCTCTTCCCACACCTCACAACCACATCAATTAAAGTCTGTTTACCACAGATCCTTCTATCCAGTACATCATGTCAGGCTATCAAGAAAAGTATTAAAGGCACAGTAAGAGACAAAAAACACATTTTGAAGAGACAAAGCAAGCATCAGAACTAAACTCAGATACAGTAGGGATGTTGGAATTAACAGACCAAGGTTTTTAACACCATTATGATTAATAATGTTAATTAATAATTTTTGTAATGTTTATAAATATCGAATCCCTATGTTTTACACCTGAAAATAACATAATGTTGTAAGTCAATTATATTTCAATAAATAGGAAAAAAAAAAAAGAAAGTGGAGTAAAATATTTAAAGTGTTGAGAGGAAAACATCCACCAACCTAGAATTCTGTGTCCTGTGAAATAATCCTTTAAAGTGAAGGAGAAATAAGGACTCTCTCAGACAAAAATTGAGGGAATTTGTTGGCAGTAGACTTGCCTGCAAGAAATGTTAAAGGCATTTCATTAGAGAAAAGGAAAATTATATAGGACAGAAACTCAGATCTACTCAGAATAAAAGGCAAAAATATGAACAAAGAATAAGGGCAACAAAGGAAAAACAGTAACAAATATTGTAGATATTAACCAACTATATCACTAATCAATATGAATTTGACATGAGCCTAAATATACCAAATAAAAGACAAATTGTCAGAGTGGATCAACAAACAAGACCCAACTATATGTTCTCTACAGGAAATCAACTTTAAATATAAAAACATATATACATGTAAAATAAATGGATGGAGACATATATAATACTAGCACTAATAAAAAAAGTAGGAGTCGCTATATTAGTTTCAAACAGAACAGACTTCAAGGTAAGAAGTTATCAGGAATAAAAAGGGGAATTACATAATGATAAAGGGGTCAATTCTCCAAGAAGACATAACAATTCTCAATGTGTATATGCCTAATAACAGAGCATCAAACTATGGAAGGCAAAAACTGATAGAACTGCAAGCAAAAATAGATGAATCCAATATCATAGTTGGAGACTTCAATACTCCTTTCTCAGAAATAGACAAATCCAGCAGGCAGAAACTCAGGACATGATTGAATTCAACACCATCAATCAACAGGATATAATGGACATCTATGTACTATTTCATCCAAAAACAGCAGAATACACATTCTTTCCAAGTTCACATGGAACATTCACCAAGATAGATCACTTTCTGGGCCTTAAAAGATACCTTAACAAATGGAAAAGAATATAAATCATACACAGTGGAATTAAACTAGCAAACAATAACAGAGAAATAGCTGGAAAATCCCCAGGTACATGGAGATTGAACAATACACTTTTAAATAACATATGAGTCAAAAAAGAAATCTTATGAGATATTAGAAAATATTTTAAACTAAATGAAAATGAAAATACAATTTATCGAAATTTGTGGGATGTAGCGAACACAGTACTTAAAGGTAAATTTATAGCATTGAATGAATATATTATAAAAGAATAAAGTTCTATAATCAATCATCTAAGCCTCCACCTTAGAAAACTAGAAAAAGAAGAGCAATTCAAATCCAAAGTAGTCAGAAGAAGAGAAATAATGAAAATTATAGTAGAAAGGACATTAAAACGATAATCAAATAATACTATGAACAACTCTATTCCAACAAATTTGATAACCTAGGTGAAATGGATCAATTTCTTGAAAGTACAATTTGCCAAAACTCACATAAGAAGTAACAGACAGTTGGAGAAGACAAACCACAGACATGGAGAAGGTATCTGCAAAAGACACATCTGATAAAGAACTACTGTCCAAAATACACACAAAAGAGTCTTAAAACTCAACAGGAAGAAAAAAACCCACACAATTAAAAAGTGAGCCAAAGACCTTAACAGAAACCTCTCCAAGACAGATATACAGATGGCAAATAAGTATATGAAAAGATGTTCCACATCATAAGATATCAGTGAAGTACAAATTAAAACAACAGTAAGATAACACAGTACACTTCTTAGAATGGCCAAAATCCACAACACTGATAACACCAATTTTTGGCAAAGATGTAGAGCGATAGAAGCTCTCAGTCATTGCTGGTGGGAATGCAAACTGGAACAACCACTTTGGAAGACAGCTTGGCAGTTTCTTACAAAACTAACACACTTTTACCATATTATCCAGCAATTTCACTCCTTAGTAATTCTCCAAAAGAGTTGAAAACTATGTCCGCACAAAATCTGCATACAGATGTTTATAGCAGCTTTATTCACAATTGCCAAAACTTGAAAACAACCAAGATATTTGTCAGTTAGGTGAATGGATAAATAAACTGTAGTACTTCCAGACAAGGGAATACATTTAGAGATAAAAAGGAATGACCAAACCATGAAAAGACATGGAAGAATCCTAAATCCATATTACTACATGAAAGAAATCAATATGAAAAGGGTACATACTGTATAATCCCAACTATATAACCTTCTGGGAAAGGAAAAACTATGAAGGAGATAGTAAAAAGATCAGTGGTTGCTAGGGGTTAGAAAGGAGAGAGAGATGAAGAGTTGGAGCACAGAGGATTTTTAGGGCAGCGAAACTATTCTGTATGACACTATAATGGTGGATATATGTCATACATTTGTCCAAACCAATAGAACACACAACATTAAGAGTGAACTCTAATGTAAACTGTAGGCTTTGGGTGACAAAGATGTGTTGATGTAGATTCATCAATTGTAATAAATGTACCAATCTGGTGGTGAATGTTGATAAAGGGAGAAGTTATGTATGTATGGGAGCAAGAGGTTTACGGGAAATCTCTGTACTTTAAGCTCAATTATGCTGTGAACCTAAAACAGCTCTAAAAAATAATAACATCTGGGCTTCCCTGGTGGCGCAGTGGTTGAGAGTCCGCCTGCCGATGCAGGGGACACGGGTCCGTGCCCTGGTCCGGGAAGATCCCACATGCCGCGGAGCGGCTGGGCCCGTGAGCCATGGCCGCTGAGCCTGCGCATCCAGAGCCTGTGCTCCACAATGGGAGAGGCCACAACAGTGAGAGGCCCGCGTACCGCAAATAATAATAATAATAATAATGACATCTATTTAAATACATGCATATACGATATATATTGATACATACATACATAAATCCTTGAGTTAGACATGGTTGACTCTGACAAACATTTTGACAACAAACCATAATTTTCTTAAAAACATGAAAACAAACATAAAAAGGTAGTAATCCTAAAAACATGTAAAATAACTGTTTGCTTGTATTTTCTTGCAAATAATTTGCATGCAATCTGAATAATTCATATATAGTCCAGGTGAATATCCAGATGCATATTTTTTTGTCCAAAGCAAATAATTTAGAAATGGGCAATGATACTTTCACCCTCACTTAAAAAGCCATCATGATTGAAAACCATACTAGTCAATGTCTTCATTCTTGGTTTCAACTAAAAGAAATACAGGTGAATGATCTCAAAGACTGAGTCAGGACCATACCACAGAGACAGACTTTCATAGTTGTCACTGGTTATATGGTATTAAAGCTTCTATGTTCTTGATAATTTTATACCATAATTCCATGAATATAAGGAGAGTTTTAACATTGTTTAATTATTCTTTTATAACAGAATCACATTTATTTATTGCTTTGTTAGATTAAATACAAGATTCTGAATTCTTAATACAAATTTGTTAGGTAGATTTAACACTTTTGAAAATGAGGAAGCAGATATAGACATAATCTTAACACTCACAATCCCTTTTTAGGCCTTCTCATCTCTCCAGCATACCTATTTCTATCTCAAAATGTCACCGAAAGTGGGGTCTGGCTGCTTGCTGCTCAAAAGCAAATAGAGAGGCAAGGTTGGTGGAAAGGAAAGTTTGCTTTATTTTGGATGCCAGCAACCAGGGGAGAGGGCAGACTCCTGTTCAAAGGCCGACTCCCCGCCACTGACAATCAGTGGGCAAGAGCATTTATAGGCAGAAGGAGGGAGCTACATGTCATCTCTGACAATCATCTTGAAATTAGTCATGCAATGGTCTGATCAGCACCATCTTGATTATTTTAAGTACAGTTAGTCTTTAGTTCCAGGGTTGGTTTTTTCCCATTTCTTTGAGGCCAGCTCTTAGAATTGTGGCAACTTATGCCATGGCTACAGTCTGGTCATCATGTAGTTAACATCTTCCACCTGGTGAGGGGCTCAGTATCTACAAGACAGCTCAAAGGATATGGCTTAGAATATTACCTATAGCCCTTGAGAAAAAACTAAAGGTCCTTGACTTTGCTTACTGACTAAACTATTATTTAGTCATGTTGGACTGTTTTCCTTTGCTTCTGCATTTTCTCACTTCTCTGATTGAACTTATATACTGGCTAAAGTTTTTCTACAGATGAAAGGCAGGCAGAGGACATTGCGGGCAGGAGGGAAGGACCATAGTGTCCTGCTCCATTTCAGATACATGTACACACTCTCTAATAATTAACGAATTAGTTATGAGAGGCATAATATATGTGAAATGCATTTACTTGCATTATGATAAAAATTTAAGCAGTGTGGATATGAAACAGGGATTTCTTGGTGGTGAAATTTACTGGTTACTCAGGCATCATTCTTATACAAAAGAAGGATAGCACTTTACAGCTCTTTGAGAAGAAGAAAGTGGGACAACTCACACAACTGGATACCAAAGCTAATTATAAAAATGCATTATGTACCTTTCTGTATGTGTGTTATATTTCAAAGCACAGAATGTCAAAAAATATTAGGGTAGAAAAGTATAAGTAGGCTAATAGTACTAAGTTAATTATTCACAATATATCCCAACTATAAATGATGTATATGGTATTCATTATCAACTCATAAATTCAATAAGTTAATATTAACTGAGCAATCATAAATATAAATATATGCTGGGAATTTTTCAAAAAAAGATAAACCTCAATTCTACCTTTAAGGAGCTTCTAATTTAATAGAGGAAAATGTTAGGTTACACCAGGTAAAATTGCCTGTACTCAAACATTTTTGGCCTAAAAAACGGCAATTTCATATGGTTCACCTAGTATAACCAAAAAATCTCACACAGAATGTGTGGTATATGCAGTAAGAGAAGGATGGGGTGCTAAAATTATTCAGGAGGTGAACCTGAGGAAGGACTAGAATTTCCAAAAGTAAAATTGGAAAGGAGAACACATAGACAAGAGTACATACACTGATATGGGGAAATAAATGTTTGAGAAACAGCAGTGACATGCAGTTATATCAGAGTCAAGACCTGGGATTCTGGTCTGGGACCTGTGATTTAATCCCAAGACCTGGTTGGGATTAAATCACAAAGGGTCTCAAACAGTACTGAAGCAGCTTCAACTTCAATTAACAGGTACTGAAAGCAGTGAACAGTTCTGAGAGAGAAAGACAAAGATATGCCTTATGGTGAATAATGTGGTGGTTGATGCTGAATGAATTATGATGGCAAAGATGGAAGCTCAGACCAAGGAGGAGATTCTTGCAATAAAGCTAAAGACATGGAAAAAGACTCTAAATTAAAATGATGGAAATGCAAATGGAAAGGAAAAACTTGTAGCAGGAGTAGTGCCAGGGTAAACTCAATAGTCAAATGACATAAAGATTCTAAACTGATAGAAATGGTGAAGAGAAACTGACTTGGAGATACAAACAAGGAGTTGAGAAGAACCTGAGAGGGCTACAGCTCAGATTGCAAATATGGCATTAAATTTTTTCAGCTCTGAAGGTATTTTTGATTCCTTTACTTTTAGACAATAATCAGAGACAAGACCTTTTATAATATTAGGAGAGGATATTGCACAGCGAAAGAGAAGGAAACGATTGTATACAGAACTCAGAGGACTTTTCAAGAGGAGAGGAAGAATCAATAAAAGAGAACAAGCAAGTGTGAACTGAGTTTGTTTTCTTGGTAGAAGATGAGCACTGTAGAAAAGGAAAAGTCAACACTGTCCTCAAGTCCATCCTCTAGTAGGTCTGCGTCTTTATTCCCGTCCTGCCCCTAGGTTCTTCATGACCATCTTTTTGGTTTGTTTTTAGATTCCATATATATGTGTTAACATACGGTATTTGTTTTTGTCCTTCTGACTTACTTCACTCTGTATGACAGATTCTAGGTCCATCCACCTCACTACAAATAACTGAATTTCATTTCTTTTCATGGCTGAGTAATATTCCATTATATATATATATGTGCCACATCTTCTTTATCCATTCATCTGCCAATGGACAGATAAGTTGCTTCCATGCCCTGGCTATTGTAAATAGAGCTGCAGTGAACATTGTGGTACATGACTCTTTTTGAATTATGGTTTTCTCAGGGTATGTGCCCAGTAGTGGGATTGCTGTGTTGTATGGTAGTTCTATTTTTAGTTTTTTAAGGAATCTCCATACTGTTCTCCATAGTGGTTGTTTTAGTTTACATTCCCCCCAACAGTGCAGGAGGGTTCTCTTTTCTCCACGCCCTCTCCAGCATTTATTGTTTGTAGATTTTTGGATGATAGCCATTCTGACTGGTGTGAGGATGATATCTCATTGTACTTTTGATTTGCATTTCTCTAATGATTAATGATGTTGAGCATCCTTTCATGTGTTTGTTGGCCATCTGTATATATTGTTTGGATAAATGTCTATTTAGGTCTTCTGCCCATTTTTGGATTAGGTTGTTTGTTTTTCTGATATTGAGCTCCATGAGCTGCTTGTATATTTTGGAGATTAACCCTTTGTCAGTTGCTTCATTTGCAAATATATTCTCCCATTCTGAGGGTTGTCTTTTCGTCTTGTTTATGGTTTCCTTTGCTATGCAAAACCTTTTAAGTTTCATTAGGTCCCATTACTTTATTTTTGTTCTTCTTTCCATTTCTCTAGGAGGGGGTCAAAAAGGATCTTGCTGTGATTTATGTTATAGAGCGATCTGCCTATGTTTTCCTCTAAGAGTTTGATAGTTTCTGGCCTTACATTTAGGTCTTCACCCATTTTGAGTTTTATTTTTGTGTATGGTATTAGGGAGTGTTCTAATTTCATTCTTTTACATGTAGTTGTCCAGTTTTCCCAACACCATTTATTGAAGAGGCTGTCTTTTCTCCATTGTATATTCTGGTCTCCTTTTTCAAAAATAAGGTGACCATATGTTCATGGGTTTATCTCTGGGCTTTCTATACTGTTCCATTGATCTATATTTCTGTTTTTGTGCCAATACCATACTGCCTTGATTACTGTAGCTTTGTAGTATAGTCTGAAGTCAGGGAGTCTGATTCCTCCAGCTCCGTTTTCCTTTCTCAAGATTGCTTTGGCTATTCAGGGTCTTTTGTGTTTCCATAAAAGTTGTGAAATATTTTGTATTACTTCTGTGAAAAATGCCAGTGGTAGTTTGATAGGGATTGCATTAAATCTGTAGATTGCTTTGGGTAGTATAGTCATTTTCACAATGTTGATTCTTCCAATCCAAGAACATGGTATATCTCTCCATCTGTTTGTATCATTTTAATTTCTTTCATCAGTGTCTTATAGTTCTCTGCATACAGATCTTTAGTCTCCTTAGGTAGGGTTATTCCTAAGTATTTTATTCTTTTTCTTGCAATGGTAAATGGGAGTGTTTCCTAATTTTCACTTTCAGATTTTTCATCATTAGTGTTTAGGAATGCAAGAGATTTCTGTGCATTAATTGTGTATCCTGCTACTTTACCAAATCCATTGATTAGCTCTAATAGTTTTCTGGTAACATCTTTAGGATTCTCTATGTATAGTATCATGTCATCTGCAAACAGTGACAGCTTTACTTCTTTTCAGATTTCAATTCCTTTCATTTCTTTTTCATCTCTGATTGCTGTGGCTAAAACTTCCAAAACTATGTTGAATAATAGTGGTGAAATTGGGCAACCTTGTCTTGTTCCTGATCTTAGTGGAAATGGTTTCATTTTTTCACCATTGAGGATGATGTTGGCTGTGGGCTTGTCATATATGGCCTTTCCTATGTTGAGGTAAGTTCCCTCTATGCCTACTTTCTGGAGGGTTTTTATCATAAATGGGTTTTCAATTTTATCGAAAGCTTTTTCTGCATCTATTGAGATGATCATATGGTTTTTCTCCTTCAATTTGTTAATATGGTGTATCACGTTGATTGATTTGTGTTTATTGAAGAATCCTTCCATTTCTGGAATAAACCCCACTTGATCATGGTGTATGACCCTTTTAATGTGCTGTTGGATTCTGTTCGCTAGTATGTTGTTGAGGATTTTTGCATCAATGTTCATCAGTGATATTGGCCTGTAGTTTTCTTTCTTTGTGGCATATTAGTCTGGTTTTGGTGTCAAGGTGACGGTGGACTTGTAGAATGAGTTTGGGAGTGTTCCTCCCTCTGCTATATTTTGGAAGAGTTTGAGAAGGATAGGTGTTAGCTCTTCTCTAAATGTTTGATAGAATTCTCCTGTGAAGCCATCTGGTCCTGGGCTTTTGTTTGTTGGAAGTTTTTTAATCACAGTCTCAATTTCATTGATTGTAATTGGTCATTTATATTTTCTATTTCTTCCTGGTTCAGTCTCGGCAGGTTGTGTTTTCTAAGAATGTCTCCATTTCTTCCAGGTTGTCCATTTTATTGGCATAGAGTTGCTTGTAGTAATTTCTCATGATCCTTTGTATTTCTGCAATGTCAGTTGTTACTTCTCCTTTTTCATTTCTAATTCTATTAATTTGAGTCTTCTCCCTTTTTTTCTTGATGAGTCTGGCTAATGGTTTATCAATTTTGTTTATCTTCTCAATGAACCAGCTTTTAGTTTTATTGATCTTTGCTCTCGTTTCCTTCATTTCTTTTTCATTTATTTCTGATCTGATCTTTATGATTTCTTTCCTTCTGCTAACTTTGGGGTTTTTTTGTTCTTCTTTCTCTATTTGCTTTAGGTGGAAGGTTAGGTTGTTTATTTGAGATGTATTTTGTCTCTTAAGGTAGCACTGTATTGCTATAAACTTCCCTCTTAGAACTGCTTTTGCTGCATCCCATAGACTTTGGGTTGTTGTGGTTTCATTGTCATTTGTTTCTAGGTATTTTTTGATTTCCTCTTTGATTTCTTCAGTGATCTCTTGGTTATTAAGTAGTGTATTGTTTAGCCTCCATGTGTTTGTATTTCTTAAGGATTTTTTCCTGTAATTGATATCTAGTCTTATAGCATTGTGGTCAGAAAAGATACTTGATACAATTTCAATTTTCTTAAATTTACCAAGGCTTGACTTGTGACCCAGGATATGGTCTATCCTGGAGAATGTTCCATGAGCACTTGAGAAGAAAGTGTATTCTGTTGTTTTGTGATGGAATGTCCTATAAATATCAATTAAGTCCATCTTCTTTAATGTATCATTTAAAGTTTCTGTTTCCTTATTTATTTTCATTTTGGATGATCTGTCCATTGGTGAAAGTGGGGTGTTAAAGTCCCCTACTCTGATTGTGTTACTGTTGATTTCCCCTTTTATGGCTGTTAGTATTTGCCTTATGTATTGAGGTGCTCCTATTTTGGGTGCATAGATATTTACAATTGTTACATCATCTTCTTGGATTGATCCCTTGATCATTATGTAGTGTCCTTCTTTGTCGCTTGTAATAGTCTTTTCTTTAAAGTCTATTTTGTCTGATATGAGAATTGCTACTCCAGCTTTCTTTTGATTTCCATTTGCATGGAATATCTTTTTCCATCCCCTCACTTTCAGTCTGTATGTGTCCCAAGGTCTGAAGTGGGTCTCTTGTAGACAGCATATTTATGGGTCTTGTTATTGTATCCATTCAGCCAGTCTTTGTCTTTTGATTGCAGCATTTAATCCATTTACATTTAAGGTAATTATCTATATGCATGTTCCTATTACCATTTTCTTAATTGTTTTGGGTTTGTTACTGTAGGTCTTTTCCTTTACTTGTGTTTCTTGTCTAGAGAAGTTCCTTTAGCATTTGTTGTAAAGCTGGTTTGTTGGTGCTGAATTCTTTTAGCTTTTGCTTGTCTGTAAAGGTTTTAATTTCTCCCTCAAATCTGAATGAGATCCCTGCTGGGTAGAGTAATCTTGTTTGTAGGTTTTTCCCTTTCATCATTTTAAATATGTCCTGCCACTCCCTTTTTGTTTGCACAGTTTCTGCTGAAAGATCAGCTGTTAACCTTATGAGGATTCCCTTGTATGTTATTTGTTGCCTTTCCCTTGCTGTTTTTAACATTTTTTTCTTTGTATTTAATTTTTGATAGTTTGATTAATATGTGCCTTGGCATGTTTCTCCTTGGATTTATCCTCTATGGGACTCTCTGCAGTTCCCGGACTTGATTAACTATTTCCTTTCCCATATTAGGGAAGTTTTCAGCTATAATCTCCAGATATTTTCTCAGTCCCTTTCTTTTTCTCTTCTTCTTCTGGGACCACTGTAACTCGAATGTTGGTGCATTTAATGTTGTCCCAGAGGTCTCTGAGACTGTCCTCAATTCTTTTCTTTCTTTTTTCTTTACTCTGCTCTGCAGTAGTTATTTCTACTTTTTTTATCTTCTAGGTCACTTATCCGTTCTTCTGCCTCTGTTATTCTGCTATTGATTCCTTCTAGAGAACTTTTTATTTCGTTTATTGTGTGGTTCATCATTGTTTGTTTGCTCTTTAGTTCTTCTAGGTCCTTGTTTAACATTTCTTGTATTTTCTCCATTCTATTTCCAAGAGTTTGGATCATCTTTACTATCACTATTCTGAATTCTTTTTCAGGTAAACTGCCTATTTCCTCTTCATTTGTTTGGTCTGGTGGGTTTTTACCTTGCTCCTTCATCTGCTTTTTTTTTAATTTTCTCCATTCTATTTCTAAGATTTTAGATCATCTTTACTGTTATTATTGTGAATTCTTTTTCAGGTAGACTGCCTATTTCCTCTTCATCTGTTTGGTCTGGTGGGTTTTTACCTTGCTCCTTCATCTGCTTTGTGTTTCTCTGTCTTCTCATTTTGCTTTACTTACTGTGTTTGGGGTCTCCTTTTCACAGGCTGCACGTTCGTAGTTCCGGTTGTTTTTGGTGTCTGCCCCCAGTGGCTAATGTTGGTTCAGTAGGTTGTGTAGGCTTCCTGGTGGAGGGGACTGATGCCTGTGTTCTGGTGGATGAAGCTGGATCTTGTCTTTCTGGTGGGCAAGTGTGCATCTGGTGGGTATTTTTTGTGGTGTCTGTGACCTTATTATGATTTTAGGCAACCTCTCTGCTAATGGGTGGTGTTGTGTTCCTGTCTTGCTAGTTGTTTGGCACAGGGTGTCCAGCAGTGTAGCTTGCTGGTTGTTGATTGGAGCTGGGTCTTGGCGTAGCGATGGAGATCTCTGGGAGATTTTTGTCATTTGATGTTACATGGAGCTGGGAGGTCTCTGGTGGGCCAATGTCGTGAACTCAGCTCTCCCACCTCAGAGGCACAGTCCTGATGCCCAGCTGGAGCACCAAGACACTGTCATCCACACAGTTCAGAATAAAAGGTAGAAAAAAAGAAAAGGAAGGAAGGAAAGAAAGAAAGAGAGAGAGAGAGAGAAAGAAAGAAAATAATAAAGTTATTAAAATAAATAAAAAATAATTATTAAAAAATTAGTAAAAATTTTTAAAGGTAATTTAAAAAAAAGAAAGAAGAGAGCAACCAAATCAAAAAACAAATCCACCACTGGTAACAAACACTAAAATCTAGTACAAATGTAAAAGGAAAAGCTATACAGAGAAAATCACACACAGAAGCATACATGTTCACACTCACAAAAAAAGAAAAAGGAACGAAATATATATATCGTTGCTCCCAAAGTCTACTACCTCAATTTGGGATGATTCATTTTCTATTCAGGTATTCCACAGATGCAGGGTACATCAAGTTGATTGTGGAGATTTAATCCGCTGCTCCTGAGGCTGCTGGGAGAGATTTCCCTTTCTCTTCTCTGTTCGCACAGCTCCCGGGGCTCAACTTTGGATTTGGCCCTGCCTCTGCGTGTAGGTCGCTGGAGGGCGTCTGTTCTTTGCTCAGACAGGACGGGGTTAAAGGAGCCGCTTATCCAGGGACTCTGGCTCACTCAGGCCCGGGGGGAGGGAGGGGTATGGAGTGCGGGGCGAGCCTGCAGCGGCAGAGGCCAGCGTGACGTTGCACCAGCGTGAGGCACACTGTGTGTTCTCCCGGGGAAGTTGTCCCTGCATCACGGGACCCTGGCAGTGGCAGGCTGCACAGGCTCCCGGGAGGGGAGGTGTGGAGAGTGACCTGTGCTCGCACACAGGCTTCTTGGTGGCGGTAGCAGCAGCCTTAGCGTCTCATGCCCTTTACTGGCGTCCGCGATGATAGCCGCGGCTCCCGCCCGTCTCTGGAGCTCGTTTAGGCGACGCTCTTAATGCCTTCTCCTTGCGCACCAGGAAACAAAGAGGGAAGAAAAAGTCTTCTTGCCTCTTCGGCAGCTCCAGCTCTTTTCCCAGACTCCCTCCCGGCTAGCCGTGGTGCACTAAGCCCCTGCAGGCTGTGTTCATGCCGCCAACC
This sequence comes from Lagenorhynchus albirostris, assembly GCF_949774975.1. NCBI lineage: Eukaryota > Metazoa > Chordata > Mammalia > Artiodactyla > Delphinidae > Lagenorhynchus > Lagenorhynchus albirostris. The sequence continues at coordinate 122,828,568 of NC_083098.1, read as the reverse complement.
CCAGTCCTCTCTCTGCGCCCCGCCCGAAGCCCGAGCCTCACCTCTCAGCCCCGCCCGCCCCGGCGGTGAGCAGACAAGCCTCTCCAGCTGGTGAGTGCTGGTCGGCCCTGATCCTCTGTGCGGGAATCTCCCCGCTTTGCCCTCCGCACCCCTGTGGCTGCGCTCTCCTACGCGGCTCCAAAGCTTCCCCCCTCCGCCACCCGCAGTCTCCGCCCGCGAAGGGGCTTCCTAGTGTGTGGAATGCTTTCCTTCTTCACGGCTCCCTCCCACTGGTGCAGGTCCCGTCCCTATTCTTTTGTCTCCAGGTACGTGGGGAGTTTCTTGCCTTTTGGGAGGTCTGAGGTCTTCTGCCGGCGTTCAGTAGGTGTTCTGTAGGAGTTGTTCCACGTGTAGATGTATTTCTGATGTATTTGTGGAGAGGAAGGTGATCTCCGCGTCTTACTCTTCCACCATCTTGAAGCTCCTCTGAAGGCAATTTCAGAATAAAGAGACTAGATGATTGTAAGCAAAGTGATAATGGAAAGTAGGTAGAATAAATTTGCAAGAGTATGTCTTAGAATGGGAGAAGGGTTTGGGTAATTACTAGGAAAAATGCCCTGAGGACAGAGGAGAGTACCACGAAGAGTACACAGGATTAACTTTGGGTGACCAGCCTAGTCTACGCTATTCTGAGAAGCAAGAAGAGTGAAAAAGAGGATAACGTGTTTTGGAGATATTAGGAAATAAGTTGCAGGAGCCCTTAACTATCTCTTATATTGAGATAGGAATAACAACTGTTATTTCTGCTGGGGGAAAGTTTCTGCATTGTAGTCAACTTCCATAATTTTACTGAAAATATTGGTGGTGATGACTCTTGAGGAAAAGGTGTTTGGGGGCTTCTCTCAGGACATTTCCCATGAATGAGTCACTGTCTCGTTACTTGTAAGGTGATCCTATAGGCAAGGCTTTGTGCGTTAATGAAGTTTCATCAGAATGTCCCTGACTTACTGCTCTTATTTATTTAAAGGTGCTCTAACACTTTATTTATATTCCTACTTACAGTCTTCCCAATAAACTATATTAGATTTGTAAATATTCTTACCCCCCAAACTATAACTTGGAAAATGGTACAAATGTAGACTCTACAAAAAGAGATGCCAAGAGACTTTACAAAGAAAGTGGAACTTTCTGTTTTTAACTACTAAAAATTTGTATACTTGTTATACAATGATTAAAAGAACTGTCAGTGGGGCTTCCCTGGTGACGCGGTGGTTGAGAGTCTGCCTGCCGATGCAGGGGACATGGGTTCGTGCCCCGGACCGGGAAGATCCCACATGCCGCGGAGCGGCTGGGCCCGTGAGCCATGGCCGCTAAGCCTGCGCGTCCCGAGCCTGTGCTCCGCAACGGGAGAAGCCACAACAGTGAGAGGCCCACGTACTGCAAAAAAAACAAAAAGAAAGAACTGTCTGTGGATAAAACAACAAATGATTTAGTGTTTAGCATTGGAGTTTCCAAAGAATAGCTTGAGAAAGGTGCCAAGATTTCTTAAGATCCATCTCTGTCATTATTGTACTTTCATTGAACATTCAAAAACACAGTATTCACTGTGAACCAAGTACTTTTCTTCTCGCGATAATCTTATGATGTGGGTATCATTATCCCCAGTTTGCAGATGGAGTCACTGAGGTTCTAAGAAGCTAAATAAATTCCCCAAGGCCAATAGCTAGAAAAAGATGAAATCAGAAGTTACGTACAGGTGCATTTGATATCAAGTTCTGTACTTTTTTCTCATGCAATCTACCTCCCTGGAAGGTGCAGCTGTTCCATTTAGGGACAGCACATAACATTTTTTAAAGAAGTTTATAATTGATGCTTGCTTTGACATTTTCTAAAGGTCTTTGTAAACCTCTAAGAGGATTATCAATTTTGCTGCACCTCTCTTGAGTTTAGTGCTTTGCTCCAAGTATGACTTAACTTCAAGCACATTATTACCTAAAGTGAAAACAGGTTTTATTATCCCTGCCAGCTATCACGTTCAGCTTAGTCTTATTATTCGACTTAGTGTGCTCTTCAAGGTCATCTTCAGTCTACTCCCTTCTTTGAATACTCCTTAATATTTGATAAGAAATAACCAGTTATATAATATGTATGTTTATCACCTGTCAAAAGTAAATGGGAGCAAAATCCATTTAGTGTAAAATGTACTAAAATGAACCACTTAAAAGTATCTTGCACAGGTAATCCAAAAGAATATCCCCATTTTCCAAAGAAAGGACTACAAATTGAAATATTCACTTTGGTGGCAAAGGGGATAGGGATAGCTGTTCTTTTGCTCAAAAACATGTGCTTTTTTGAGATATAAAAATCTATGGTTTGAAAATGTAGATGTGCATATTTTATACCATAAAGGATGTTATTTAAGAAAGTATGATAATATCCAGCCTGCCTAAATATGTGGAAGGGGTATCTCAGCAGAGAGGTGTGGATGAGAACTGGAGGTGGAAATGACATAAGAGAAAGAAAGAAAGAAAGGAAGGAAGGAAAAGGGAAAGGAAGGAAAGAAGGAGGGGAAGGGGGAGGGAAGGAAGGAAGGAAAAAAGAAAAGGAAAGAAATAAAGGAAAATAAATTTAAGGTAGAAATAAATTACTTGTTCTGATCCCCAAAGTACCAAAAATGTAGAATGAGAAAACAAATCAGAATGACTATGGGATGTAAGATCCAATACCTAAACTATCATGATCTCTACAGAAGAAATAGTGACCAATTGTCTTTCTTAGGACCAAAGTCAAGGGCTACTCATTGATCAGGAAAGTAGTAACAAGGCCAAAAAATTAAACATGTTAAGGAGGAAATTTTTATCAAATGTAAAAAAAAAAAAACTTGTAGATTAACAGGAAAATGATACATTGCACATAGAATACTGTTTAAGAGGGTTTGAGAATCATAAACTCCTTGTGTTTTAAGCCCAACCTGTGTTATTGTGTGTAGGTTATGTAATCTCTCTGTTTCAGCTTCTTCAGCGATTAAATAAGCATTATAGGGCAATTGCAAAGACTAGAATATAGGCACTACTTTGTGAGTACTCGTGATTAGACATTTTTAAACTTCAACCGTCCTCTGACTCAGTGACTAGGCAAATAAATGCTTTTAAGCTTGAGCCTTAATAACTGAGCAGCGTGAAACTGAACTGATTCTACTTCTCAGGTGTATTATTTCTCCCTGGAATTTTTGTCACTGGTAGTAGAGTGTAGTTACATTCTAAGACAGTGCTAGCTGCAATGAATAAGGGAGAGAGCAGCCGAATCAATATGAAAGCTCCAATAGAAGGTTTGCTAGGACCCAGACAACCAATTATATGAGAAGAATCTGTTTCCCTTTTTATCATAATGAAGGCAATCAAAGAAACCTGAGATTACCTAGTGATAACAAGTGGGAAATCCCTGGGTAAAGTATGTGTCCTTTGCCTACCTGTAGTCCAAAAGGTGAAAAAGTTAAATTGCATAGGGAAAATAAACTCATTACTTTAGTAAATGAACTGAATGTGTTCCAGGTGAGCAAAGATATTATCTAACATTTCAGGCATTTTAAATGCCAAATTACCTTCAGCTAGATAGCTTGCGATTTCATAGAATAATTAGGGAACAGATCTACACATGGATGCCTGTTTGTTTTTGTGCCAACAGGCAGACAGGAGATGGTTATAAGTTTTAATCACAGAGCCTGTTCTGTGTAGCTGCAGCTGAATGTCAATTTAGCCTTAATCGAAAACTCGACACTAAACCTTATAGAGAGGTATGTGCAGGTGGACGTTTCCTTAAACACTTCTCACTTAAGCACTGACCTCTTCCTTGCTCAGGTTTGAAATGTTCTCCTGCATGATTCTCAAAACAATCCAGATTCCATTGTCACAATATTTGCTAATTTCTATCTATCTAGCTCTTTCTTGACGTTAAAAAATCACATTTAATTTGAAGTACATTAATATTTACAGCAATCAAAGAGTTTGCTGCTGCTTCTTAGAGTACACCAAGTTAGACCCAGATATTCTTAAAAGTCTTTATTCATAAATTACCTGGTTTCTCCTCTAGAAACTGATTTTGAATTCAGATTCTCTGAGAACCAAACTTTAGCCTGTTTAGGAATACTTGGTTTCACATTTGCCTCTTGTCGCTGCATCGTTGTTTTCTGAGTGTAGTTCACAATGGACTCATTGCTATTATGCACCTCTTAAAAAGCACCTACATAGGCCTATCTGACAGATAATATCACATACTCACTAAAATGCATAACTCTCTCTTATCTTTTCTGGTTTTCTAAGTCCTCCTGTGAGTTCCTTTGTTTGTAAGGTGTTCATAAGTCTAAGCCCTCTGTACTCACATAAAAATATTCAAAACTTCTGTTTGTTATTTGCCAACAAGCAGGCAGGAGATACAGAGATATGGAAGATCCAGAGCCATGTAAGCTGCTGGATTTCTCTTTCCATCTTTCATCACGTGTTTCTCATTCTCTCATTGAATGAAGCCTCAGATGGTATCTAAGAGTAAGAGAAATCAATTTTTCCCATCAAAAAATGATTAGTTCTGGGCTTCCCTGGTGGCGCAGTGGTTGAGAGTCCGCCTGCCGATGCAGGGGACACGAGTTTGTGCCCCGGTCCGGGAAGATCCCACATGCCGCAGAGCGGCTAGGCCTGTGAGCCATGGCTGCGGAGCCTGCGCGTCCGGAGCCTGTGGTCCACAATGGGAGAGGCCACAGCAGTGAGAGGCCTGCGTACCGCAAAAAAAAAAAAAAAAATTAGTTCTACCAAAAAATACATGGTAATGAGCAAAACCATAAACTGTAAACAAAAATGTAAGAGGTTTATAATACTTTAAAAATTAGACAATACTCAATAGTGTACAACCCGCTCCCTTGTTTAGGTTCACAGCCTAATTGCTCATGTCACAGATATTTCTCTTCACCAAGAATTGGCAATGTGAAATCTTCACACAAGGTGGAAAATAACTTACAGGAAAACAGTAAACAGCTACAAGAAAGTGTTTTCTGCATCCATCCAGAGTTGCCCAGTGAATCCAAGGACTTGTCTCTATGTTCTAAAGAATTTGATGGACATTCAGTTCCTTGTTCAATTCCAAGAATGAAGTAGGGGTGCTGCATGGACCAATACTTCTCTACTACATAAGACAGTGAAACAAGCCCCCAATGTTATATGCCATCCAAGCCTTCACTTATCACCCCATAAATATCTTTCTCAGCGCTGGTTGATTCAATGATCTCTTTCATCTGGCCTCAGGCTTTCCTAAGCTACATCCCACTGTCTATCTACATAAATCCTCTACTCCTACTAAAATGGTGTGCTCATTAGTTCGCTGGGGACGCCATAACAAAATACCACAGACCAGGTGGCTTAAACAGCAATTACTTTCTCACAGCTCTGGAAACGAAGTCCATGATCCTGAGGCCTCTCTCCTTGGCTCTCAGACGGCCACTTTCTTGCTGTGTCCTCACATGGTCTTTTCTCTGTGCTCATACATCCTTGGTATCACTTTCTTCTTTTTATAATGTCACCAGCTAGATTGGATTAGGGCCCATACTAAAGGCCACATTTTAGCGTAATCACTTCTTTAAAGTTTATATCTCCAAATAGTCACATTCTGACATATTGGGGGTTAGTGCTTCAATGACTAAATTTTAAGGGAACATCATCAGCTCATAAAACATTCTCCAGTGTGCCTTACAGGTCCCATTTTCATACTTTCCTTCCTATCCAAAGTGAAATAATACCAAACACTTTCTTCTAGAGATAGTCAAAATATACTTATATTCAAAGTATAATTGAAGTTCCTTTTATTTTGTGAATTCTTCCTGGACTGTTCCAATACACTGAAGACCTCCTCTGTTTTCAAAGCAAATGCTATCTGTTGTGTTCATCCAACAGCCTTATAACATATTTGCATTGCTTGTTTTCATAATTTTTACCTTTCTTTCTCTGTTGACATTTTCACTGGAATATATATATATATATATATATATATAAAAATTTTTTTTTTTTTTTTTTTTTGCGGTACGTGGGCCTCTTACTGTTGTGGCCTCTTCCGTTGCGAAGCACAGGCTCCGGACACGCAGGCTTCGCAGCCATGGCTCACGGACCTAGCCGCTCTGCGGCATGTGGGATCTTCCCAGACTGGGGCACGAACTCGTGTCCCCTGCATCGGCAGGCGGACTCTCAACCACTGCGCCACCAGGGAAGCCCCCACTGGATTATATTTTGTTTCTACATAATAATTGTCAATGGTTCCAAGTAAGTATAACTCCATAAAACTAGGACAAATGCTGAAATTGTTCAATACTTTCTTTTTACATCTGTTTTTCCCTATTAAATGGTGATATCATGAAAATATTAGTATTATATTTAATAATAATTTTATTAAGAGCACAAAGAGATTTTCAAATTGCATGAGTACTTGAAGAATTTAAAAGGTTGTTTTTTCTTTAATTTGAATATTTTAAGTAGCCATATATTGATCAACCAGTCTTTCACTTCTCTCTTCATGACTTTCTAAATTTCAATATGGATGTTTAAAGGAAAAAATATTTGGGGTTCACTTTTTAGAAAAGTCAATGGAAATTTCATTTTACTTGTAACAATATTACACAGTTGCTTAGTGTGCCTCACAGATCCCATTACTGAAATTTAGAAATTCATGAGGAGATAAGTGAAAGATTGTTTGATCACTATATGGTGGCTTAAAATATTTAAATTAAAGGAAAATCAACTTTTCAAATTTGCAAGCACTCATTCAATTTGAAAACTATCTCTTTATGCTCTTGATTTATAAATTTGTATAGCCAAAAAAGAAATTGTACTGCATTTTATTTATTTTTTTGTTTGCATTTTATTTTTTTAAGTATTTTTATGACTTTAAACTCATTTTCTGTAGAATAGTTATTAGTTTTATTAATTAATATAAATGTATGTTTTAATAAATGATAAATTTTAAAATACTAACAACTGGTTAATGAAACCATGCTTCAGAATGAATGGTCTATGAAATATATAACTTTTGATGCCCTGCTTTTAGCCATTTATATATTTGTTGAGTACCTTCTTCAAAGTTTAAAAGACTGTCAACACGTGACCTAAATTCAATTCACAGATATGTTTTGTTTGGGAGGAAGATTGTTCACCATTACTTCAAAATGGAAATGTATTAGCAAAGTTTATACGAAACCTTGAAAAGAAGCATGGCCATCTACTGGAGAGTAGAGAGCAAAGCATGGGCTTGCTAGGTCAATACTGACACCACCACCTCGATTGTCTTGAATGTGAATTTGAGCTTTCTATCGTGTGCATCTTGTTTTTGTTTTGCTTTCTTAAATTTATGAATCCAAACTATTGTATTATACTTTAACTGCTGGCCCCTACATTCATATGCGTGTGTGGTTCCTGTTCTGTCTTATGCCAGGAACTACACAGAGTCCAAGATAAAGAAATGTATAAAATTTTTCCCTGCTCCAGATATGCTCACAATCCGGTGGAAAAAATAATTAATTAAAATATAATAAACAAGCATATAAAGCCATATTCAAAATGCTATGGGAACACAGAAGAGAGAAAACATTTCATTCACATGTTGCCTCTTTGTCCTTTCATTGAAGAAATATTACAACGACAACATTTAACTCTTATGTCAGATGTGCTGAAGTAAAAACACACTTGTATTGTATATCAATACAAGTACCAAATTAAAGCACAGGAACAATTTTCAGGCACATAAATTACTTTGTTTCAGGAGCAAAAGGGTCATGCATATGAAAAGTGTTGAATTCTGAGACAATTTGTCATTATTAAAATTAGTGCTCTGTCAGTCCAAAATCTCTGTTTCAGCAATCCTTTTGTGTTACTGCAGCTGCTTGTTGAGTTACCAGATCCAAGTGCTCCAGGAGATCCAACAGCAGTGAATGGACTATACTTTTTAATCTGTAATAGCAGATTGTGATCTGTAATGGTAGACTGTCAGGAGATGATACATGTTAAACACTCAAATCTCAAAGAACTGCTGTGACAGATAACCAAGGATGGAGCTGTTTTGGTACTGAGAAATGCACAATTGACAGGAATGTTTTTGTTCACAAGGCTATTCATGTATTTAAAAATATAGCCTTCTGGCATGCAGATCAGATTTTGACAGTTTGGAAATTATAGGACATTTTGCTAGTTCAATAAAAAGACTGAGGCCAGCAAAACCCATAGTTATATCAGCATACAATATAAAGCAGAAAATAGGAACATGGTAGACAGAAGTTTAAAAAATGGTGAAATGAAAAGATAATTTTTTCTTCATATCTGACCATTGCAAAACCATAAAGGTCACAAGTCACTGAGATGACTATCACACAGTAGGGTCATTTTAGCTGCCTGGCTCACTTTAATCAAAATTTCAGTACCCCTATTTTTAAATATGTATTTTGATATTATTTGTCAATCATGATGTTTCAGTAGAGGAGTTATTCTAATATTCTTCATTTAGTGTTAGGTGGAACACCGTTTATATCCTTTACATGACTTCTTTACTCAAAGGCAACAAAGAAAAAAAAACCAAACCACAGATACTTTTAAATGAGAAACAATACCTCTTAAAAGTTAATTCAGGGATTCCCTGGTGGCGCAGTGGTTGAGAGTCCGCCTGCCGATGCACGGGACACGGGTTCGTGCCCCGATCCGGGAAGATCCCACATGCTGCGGAGCGGCTGGGACTGTGAGCCATGGCCACTGAGCCTGCGTGTCCGTCCGGAGCCTGTGCTCCGTAACGGGAGAGACCACAACAGTGAGAGGCCCGCGTACCGCAAAAAAAAAAAAAAAAAAAGTTAATCCAAATCAATATTATACATGGATATTGATTTAACCCATGTTAAAGTAAGTTTTAACGCAGATATAAGCATTACCTATGTTAAAGTGTTTAGATAAAATAATTTTAAAGGTACCATATCACTGTGAGCTATTAAAGAACTATTATTGGAAAACATATGATTATATAATAAGATTATTATATAAGAACTCTACATGTGCTACATTGAACCTTGCTTCCTGCAGGGTAGGGGATTCAATAAGACTATCTTAACCAGAATCCATAACTCTCTGGCCACTTTTAGTTATAAGAACATTATAAATATTTTAAGTTGAAAGTTGTGATTTTAAACCCAAAGATTTTTCCTTCTCCCAATGTTGACTGTGTCTGCTTGTCTCCCCAGTAGCTTGGAGTTTGTGTAGGTGTGCACACAAGTCTACATATGGATGTGCAAGTGAATATGTCTGAGCGCATATGTGCATGAGTGTACCTGCACATGTGTGTGTGTGAAGAGTGTATGTGTGAGTGTGCAAAGTCTGGTGTCTGTTCTTGGCAATGTATGTACTCTTTATTCATGAAATCCTTCTTGTTCTGGAGCCAACTTTTCTAAAATAAAAATAGGTACTCCAGCTTTCTTTGTTTTATGTCAGCATGACATATTTTTCTCCATCCTTCTACTTTTAACCTGGTTGAGTCATATTTAAAGTGGGTTTCTTGTAGACAACATATAGAGTCTTGTTTTTTTAATCCATTCTTATCATCTCTAATTGTTGGATTTAGAACATTTACAATTAATGGGATTATTAATAGTTGGATTAGTATCTACCATGTTATAACTGTTTTCTATTTGTTGCATTTGCTCTTGCCCCCCTTTCTTTTTTGGTTTTTGCCGGTTTTAATTGAACTTTTTTTTTTTTTTTTTTTTGCGGTACGCGGGCCTCTCACTGTTGTGGCCTCTCCCGTTGCGGAGCACAGGCTCCAGACGCGCAGGCTCAGCGGCCATGGCTCACGGACCCAGCCGCTCCAAGGCATGTGGGATCTTCCAGGACCGGGGCACGAACCCGCGTCTCCTGCATTGGCAGGAGGACTCTCAACCACTGCGCCACCAGGGAAGCCCTAATTGAACATTTTAAATGACTCCATTTTATTTCCTCTTTTAGCATGTCAATTATACTTCTTTTAAAAAGATTTTTAGTGGTGGCCCTAGAGTTTGCAATATACATTTTTAACTAACTTGTGATTATTTTCAAATAACACTGTATGTTTCAAATATGTTTCAAATATATGTTTCAAATAACACACATATGCAGTGCAGGTACCTGTACCAGAGTATTCAGAATTCTTCCTTCCCATTCCTTATGACATTGTGTATCTATAAAGTGAGTAGTTTAAAGTATAAAAATATACTTTAAAAGATTGAAAATATTGTTAATTTACAGAAAATACTTTGAGATAATTTCAATCTCTGTCTGCCAGTCATTACTAAGAAACCCCTTGTCCCACTTCTCTTCCATTCCATTACTTTGGCAAATTCCCAAATCTGGAAGAGTTCAACTGTCTGCCCCCTTCAGATCTATAACTGGCTTCTAACTGACAAAATACTGGAGAATATCATACAGCTTGGAGTCTCTGTAAATGTATGTGGTATCAACAGACCCCTCAGAGCAGCCATAGCAAGAGCCTGTGCTTCCCTTTTGAACTTTCTGTCTGGTTCTCTATAGCCACTGTTTTAGAGCTTTTGTTTCTCAATCTTTTCTTCTATTCATTCCTCTGTTGTTTCCTATTTTGGTAAAATTGTTCCAGTTACCTAAGCCAGAAAATCGAGTGTCATCTTTGATCGCTTCTTTTTTTCACTTTTCACATATGATCAAACACAGATCATTAGAGATTCATTATTTTTTCCATCTTTATAGAGATATAATTGACATATTGTGTAAGTTTAAGATGTACAACAAGGTGATTTGATACACATACATCACAAAATGATTACCACTGTAAGGTTAGTTAACATCACCATCACCTCACATAATTATCATTGTGTGTGTGTGTGTGTGTGTGCGCGTGCGCGTGTGAGTGCGTGTGTGTGTGCGGTGAGAACAATTACGATTTGCTCTCTTGGCAACTTTAGAGTATATAGTAGAGTATATGATACGGTATTGTTAGCTATAATCACTATGCTGTCCATTAGATCCTCAGAACTTATTCCTCTTATAGCTGGAAGTTTGTATCCTTTGACCAACATCTCCCCATTTCTCTCACCTCAGAGCCCCTGGTAACCACCATTTTACTCTCTGTGACTATGAGTTTGACTTTTTTAGATTTTTTTAGATTCCACATATAAGTGATATCATATAGTATTTGTCTTTCTCTGTTTACCTTATTTCACTTAGCAGAATGCCCATGAAGTCCATCCATTGTTTTAAATTGCAAGATTTCCTCCTTTCTCATGGCTGAATAATATCCCATGACCTCCATGTCTTTGGGGTCAGTTACTGGAAGATTACTGTGATCCTTTGGTGTTTCCTTGATTTTTCATGTTCTTTGAAGTCTTGCATCTCCATCTTCACATTTGAAGTAGTAATCACCTCCTCCAGTCTTCAGTAACTGACTTTGGGAGAGAAATACCTTCCTTCAGCCCTGCTAGAGATTCTGAGGTTTTCTCAGTCCTTCTTAAATACACTTTCTCCACACTTCTTCTCTCTTGTGAGAGAGTTCTTAATTGTATGCCTTCTCTTGATCCTGTAACGTACCAGCATGGCTTCTGACAGTCTCCCTTTTGCTTTCCCAGGGGTGGAGCTAAAGCTGAAATTTGTAGTCTCTTAATAGGCCACCAAGTCTGCCTGGTTCCCTGCGCACGTTCATTAGTTGTCTGCCAAGGCTCTTGCTGCCCTTGGAGCGTGCACTGGGAGCCGGCCACAGGGTAGAAGTGTGTGTGGGTGAGGTGTGCAGGGCTCTGGGGTTTCCTGTAGGCCATTTGGGGGAATCTGCAGACAGGCATGCCCAGAGGCTCCTGGGTGGGCTTCCTGATGGAGTCTGAGAAGCAGTTAGTAGGACCCACAACCTTTGAATCCCTCTGAGAGTCTTATCTGCGGCTCTCCCAGCCTCTCCCACCTCCCAGTCACACAGCTCATGACTCAGCATGCTGGATGGAGTGAGACGCGTAGCCCTCTTTGGCAGCACCCTGCATAGCTGAGGAAGCTGGGTGCTCCCTCACAAGCTTTCACTTTCCCCCTCAGGAGAAATCATGGGTTGAGAAAATGTCTCTTGGCCCTGAACTATGCTGTCTTGGGGGAAAGATGATGTGAGGTAAACTCAAACTCTTCCTCTTACCCTCTCCAATGCATCCAAACTCATATTTTTTTTTCCTCTCTAACGGTGGTGTGCTGGAAATTCTCCACTGGAATCTGGACTTCCACAAGGGGTCTCTCATCAATGGGTGATTGTCTAAGACAGTGTTCTCCAGGGACCCCTGGACCGAATCCAAGAGGGGCCAGACTCAGTTCATAGGCCACTGCAGGGACCACAGCTGGGACTGAGGTCTGTATGCCTATTACTGTCCCCCCACCAACACACACACACACACACACACACACACACACACACACACACACACACAGCTAGACTCCTAGACTCCTTCTAGGTCCCTTGGCATGTGATGCTGGATCCCACAGCTCTCTCAAAGGCACTTTGGTCCACGGATGTATGCCAGATTGTTATTGTTTGAAGGAAAGACACAAGTAAGGGGCATCTTATTCCGCCACATTGCTGACATCACTGCTGGAGATTGATTAGCTTAATATCACTCAAATCTATTTAATTTCTCTCCTTTCCCATGGCCACTGGCCAGGTCATCATTATCTCCCAATCATATGCCTAGAAAAACTTCCTAAATGACTCCTGACCTCCAATCTTCACCCTTTTTCATAAGGCACTCAGGATATATTTCCTAAAATGCATATCTGACTATCTCTCACCCCTACGCAAAATCTGTCAGTGTTCCTCCATTGTTCTTAGGATTAAAGCCCAAGCCCTTCAAGAATTTAAAAGATTGATATGACTGGTCTTTTCTTTTCTCTTGCTACCTTACCCCCTTGCATGGACTACATTGCATTTTTAGTTTCTGGAATGTAAACTTTCACCAACTGCCTTTCACATACACAGTTCCTTCTTCTAACACATGACCTCAGCCTCATGTCACCCACTTCTACTCCAACCTATCCTCTCACCTGAAGTGTCCCTAACTCATCACTTTTCAGATCTTAGCTCCAAGGTTCTTTTTTTTTTTTTTTCAAGAAGCCTTCCGCAAGTCTTAGATCAATGCCCAACTGCCTGCATCTGTGTGATGTCGTAGAGCAGGGAATTTCCACTTCACATTGTATTATAATCTGCTATGTTCTTTTCTATATCAACACTTAATCCTAGACTCCTTTAGGCAAAAACTATTCATAATTTATTCACAATTATATCTCCAGTTCCTAATAGACTGGCACTTAGTAGGCATTTAATAAATATTTGTCAATTGGTTGATTGTTTGAATAAATAAAAATTACTTTTTTTCCCCCTGAAAACTGTTGAACTCTGAGGCTGTTACTGCAGCTTACACCAATCACTAATGGACATGTTTTCTCTACCCAGGGGCTGAACTGCCCGTGATTATTCGCGGGGTTATGAATTTGCACTTCAATGACTTTTATGTGGCATCACTGCAACATGGTTGGAAAGGAGATTTCTTTTCTTGAAAAGAGAGTAGTGCTAAGTAGCTCAGATGGAAAGCAGCTTTGGTAGTTTGTCTTTGTGTAAAATGGTAGATCTTTGTCCAAAATCAGGGCATTCTAAAAGGCAGTTACTGTCACATCTAAAACCTCAGTTCTGACTTGACTATTAAAGCAGGACAAAACACAAATATATGCAATAACAATGTGGTTGTGAGCATGTGTTGCCTTTTAATGACTTAGGCCTCTATTAATGTACAAGAAAAATGGAGAGTTAAGCTCCTACTCACTGAAATAGAGCAGGAGCCTTCTGTTCTCCGTTAGAACAGCTGCCCTATTTCCGGCTGCTTTGACGAAATCACTGCCCAACTTCTTTATTCAGGAGGATCAGTGTTTACACTCTAGTTGGTCTTGAATCAAAACAGTCCTGATTTGTTAATAATTCACTAACCAAATATTATGACTGAAAAACTGGGACACTGGTAAATAATCAGATGCAGAATGGAACTTCTGTTGCATTTAGTCTGATAATGGAAATGGAAAACACAAATAAAAAAAATGTAATTTAGCAGTTCATTGTATCCTGTTAAATGCCAGCTGTTTTCAGGGATTGAGGATAGAATGTTTTGGTTTTCCCCTCACATCTTTAGAATATGGGAATAATTGGAAAGCAATTAAGTTATTTCACATTTTCTACTAGCAAAAGAAGGGTATGGTACCAAGGATTCATTTGTTTATTCAATAAATATTTGTTGTGCGCCTAGTATTGCCAAACTTCTTACAAACCCTGAGGATATAGCAGCAGTAGAGTGTCTAGACACAGGGAGCTTACATTCTAACATGGGAGTGTGGAAACAATAAATAACCAAACAAATGCATAATATGGCAAGCGGTGAGTGCCTTTAAGGGCAGGGGAGAGGGCTGGAGTTGCTCTTTGATTTGGGGTGCATGGGGTAAAGCAAAGCAGACAGCAGCTCATGGCACTACCACCCTTGAGTCCTGTCTCTAAAATCTCCTCATGGCACTTTTTGAAATGAAACAAAGGATTCTATTTAACAATCTCCTCCTATACTGATTTTTAACTGCAGCTGTCAGAGGTGATTCTGGGGGATAAAACTTGCATTTATTAAGAAATTACATGAAGACTACAAAAGAGCTTCATATATTAGGTATCAAACTTAGTGGTTTTTACTCTGGTGTAAATATACCCAACATTTTCTGTTTTGACTAAAAATCACAGTAATTATCATAAGCACCACATATGCAGTTACTTCAGCGGAACAAAGAAACACCGACTTTGCTTCCAAAAGATATTATTGTCGCTGAGATATATATCAACTGATTTAAAATTATATTTGATATGTTAACTACTCCATAGTTACCTTAATTGAATGTGCATAATGATGATAAATTTTATACAATGTTTTTCATTTTACAAAATATTTTGGAATTCCCCAACTCATTGGAGCATCACATAGAACTGTAAAATAAGGTATTGTTTCCATTTACAGTAGGAAAGTCAGAGATTCAGAGAATTAATTGATATGGTAAGACAGAGACAGTCCTCAAACCCAGACATTCTGGTTCCAAATTTCACATTGCTACTGTCCCACTGTGTGCAAACCAAACCAATGTGAATTATAACAGCAACCCAAAGTCCTTTCTCTATATTTTCTGACTCATGCAATAGAGACTCCCAGGATAATATTTTAATTACTAACTCTTTTGTTTTTTAAACTGTTTGATTAGCATTATTTTCTTCATTAAACCTGCTCCAAATTAAAAACAAAGGTTTAGTTTGGTTTATGAGAAAAGGTTTAGTTTGGGGTTTTTTTGTTTGTGTTTTTTTACACACCCAAGAAAAGTCTTCCTTTTAATAGTCAAGGGTGTGGGGTATTAAAACGTCAACTAAGAATAGTAATTAATTATAAATGCCTGTGGTGATGCACATCTTACATGAAACCACATTGAAAGTCACGTGGAGCAAGAGAGCTCCGTCTGCTTAGTGGTTTCACTTAAGTTTCCTGAGTGGTTGAATCAATAGATTCAGTAGAGTTCAGTTTACTCAGTAGAGAGTTAAAGCCATGAACTAAATCATTCCTACTTTTTTCCTGTCCATGTGCCCTACAGATGGTGAGATATGTTTGATTTTGGAGCTATTCTTTGCTTCTCTTTCTTCCTTTTGTTCTCTTCCTTCCTGCCCACCTGCCTTCTTCCCTCCCTCCATGCTTCCCTCCCTTCCTTCCTTCTTTCCTTCTTTCTTTCCATTCTTTATTCCTTTCTTCTTCTCCTCTTTTTCTTTCTCCTTCTAAGAGTAGTTCTTAGAGGGATATATCTTGAAGGGTCTGTTAAAATCAAACATGTTTCTTTAAGATTGGAAGGTTGGAGTTACTTTTAATTTCTATAACACATTTATATTAAGAAATATGCTAGGGCTTCCCTGGTGGCACAGTGGTTGAGAGTCCGCCTGCTGATGCAGGGGACACGGGTTTGTGCCCAGGTTCGGGAAGATCCCACATGCCGCGGAGCGGCTGGGCCTGTGGGCCATGGCCACTGAGCCTGGCTCCGCAACGGGAGAGGCCACAGCAGTGAGAGGCCCGCGTACTGCAAAAAAAAAAAAAAATAAGAAGAAATATGCTAATCTTTGCAAATGAAATAACCATTTCTCTCTTCAGTGTGAATTATCTTGAAATGTTCAGAGTCAATAATCAGTTGAAACGTATGTATGTAGAAATATAAATATTGAAATATTGACTTTTATTTCTTATACTTCTAAAAAATTTTAATACATAAGTGAAATTTTATGTTGGATCAATTCTAGGAAAAGTACACAAAGAAATATTAGTTTTAACCTAATATTGTTACAAATAAAATCTACCAGGTAATTAAAATAATAGAAGGAGGAAAAGCAGAAAATAGAAGTTAGATGAACTTGCGGCCAAAGTCTCTGGCAGAACACTGGCTGTGAGAGAGCACGGGTTCCGAACCCGCATGCCCAACTTTGAGCACTGGTTCTGAACCCGCATGCCCAACTTTGAGCACTGGTTCTGAACTCGCATGCCCAACTTTGAGCACTGGTTCTGAACTCGCATGCCCAACTTTGAGCACTGGTTCTGAACCCGCATGCCCAACTTTGAGCACTGATTTGCTAGGATTTCCTCTGTAGTCTCAGAAAGATCACTTAAACCCTTTGATCTTAATTTCCTTTTCTTTAAAAATTAGGATGAGTTCTTAGTACCTAATCAATACAACAAAAATGAACATAAAATCCCATGGCAAAGTTATTAAATAAATTCACATTTAGATTCAACAACATCATGTGTTTAAAAAAGATCAGTCATTGACCAATCATTCAATATATGATACATTTTTTAAAAATAAACTTGTATATCTCAATAGTGAATTCCAGTCTAATGATGGGTTTTAGATTGAGTGGCAGAGTAATATAATTATATTAGGTTTGGGCAAATATTCCTTACTTTTGGCATCTGAGGACATAGATGTATGCATATACCAACTTATTAGTTGCCCAGGACCAAAAAGTAGTGCTGGGGAGCCTCTAATTATTTCACAACAATTACGTCATTGGTGTTTAAATCTGGAAATGTACCGGCGGCATACAAATTGGTAATGTTAAGCATGATCCGACTCTTAGTATCTTTTGTCTGGTTCCAGCCCATATTCAGAAAAAATGAAGACATAAAATTGCCTTTTATAGGAAAAATATGAGTAGATTCCAAAGCACATAAGATGAGCCATCAAAGATGCCTTCCCCTTTTTTCTATCTATCTTCACATTTTATGAGAACTAAAAGCCTAATCAATAATTTAACAAACTAATGGACATATTTTTAGACACAATGGACTCTTTCTGAAAAGCAGTACACTGACAGGGCCACAGAGGCAAAAATGGAAACTAACTGCTAATATTTAATGTTTGTCTTGAAAAGTTCCGTGCTGTGTCATGAGCACAGGGCAAGCTGCCTTAAAACAGAGTACATCTCTTCTTTCTCTGCAGAGCTATTGTTTCTGTATTTGTTATAATAATGTGTTTTTCCTATGAGCTATATATCCAACAACTCTGTAAATGATACCATTTTTAGAGGCACTATAACACACAGAACTGATATCCAAATATTTAATGGGTACTTTAAATAAGAATACATGCTCTAAAAAGATTTTAAATTCTAATTTAAGATACTATACTTGATATTCTGGTTATGGATATTAATATCCATACAATTTACAATGACATTGTGCTTGCCATACAAGTAGGAAAAGCCAGAAAATTATTCTGGTATTGGCAGTCTGAAAATATTTTAGCTCAACTTAGAGAGGGTTGATGCTTCATTTTCTGGATAAAATAAAGCCTTTGTTTTTTATTTTATTTTTCCCTTTTTCCTTTATCCTTTCTACTTAGTAAGAGAGGCAAAGTAAAATGCTATACAAAACAATTGTGTGACTTGCAGCTAAAGACTCAGAAGAACAGCCACTTGCCCACATTTACATAATATTGATACTATCCTGTTTGTCTCTACAACAGGCAGTGCTTTTACCCACATTTAAAGATTATCCTTAGAGTTCCATTATTTTTATGCAATTCCCTATTATCAAGATTTATACATCACTTTATTTAAAACCTCCTTTTTCCTTGGACTCTAGACACATCATTAAATGGATTTATTCCACAGGTAAACGATCTTCCTAAATTTAGTGCATGCATATTGCATCTGACATTGAGAAATGCTGTTATATATTTTTAATGAATAATTAGACTATGAGAGTGCCTTCAAGATTGGTTTTTAATTTTTACAACAGGTAAAAGGTAGAATGTAGATTTGTTTCTTGTTCGGTTATAATGGAGTTGAGAGTGTTGAGAGTTGAGGAAGGGGCATGTGTAGCAGCGTCAATGACAAGGTGGGGGGCAGCCCAGAGGCCAGCTTGGTGATAGAAGCCCGACCTCGGTGACCCCTCTGGAAGGCCTGCTGCAGGTGGCCTGCTGACATTAGCATTTTATATCTTATTCTTAAACTCATCCATCGAACACGGTGTCATTGCCCATGTTTATCATGTGAGAGGTAAACTGCTGCTTGTCTGAATCCATGCAGATCTCTGAGCTGCAATATTTCAAGGTACAGTGGGTTTGCATCTGCAAACCATTTGCACCAATGTAGCACAGTCATACCTTTTCTAGATGATGCTTTGGGGAGTACTGAGCCAGAATAGTCTTACTGTATCCTTAAGGAAATAACAATCAAAATAAATAAATATATAATAGCACAGAATAAGTGGAGGAACAAACACTGTCATATAAAAAATAATAGCAATATGCTATGTCTGTGAGAAATTATTTGCAAATATTTCATACTGCATTTCTTTCCACTTCCCTTATTTATGCTTCAAACCTCATACATTCTTAATTTGTCTTATTCTTCCTACACTCTCTGAACAGGTTTTGCTTTTCCTTTTTATAAACAAGCCATGTGGCCAGAAATACTAAAACTAAAATGTTCTGTCTGCACAATAGCTGCTTTTAGCAAGTCAGATATGCACAGTTAAGCTGTGCTTGCAGAATCTTTCTTCTGAAAGTGCAGTCAATTGACCATGTACCAGCACGAATATATTTCTAACCAGTAAAGCATGTACACATGCTACCCTGTACACAGTGATTTCAACTGTTGTGGCCAGGGTGCTCATCTTTTTTCTTGGCAAAGGAACATTTAAATGCAGAAGCATGCCTCAGCTTAGAACCATGCCTCAGCTTAGAACCATGCAACATCTCCAGACCCTGCTTTCTTCCAAAGGTGGATTTTCCGTTTGCCCTGCATCAATGTTACACTTCCTTCAGAAAGCAAGGCTTGTTCTCCTAAAGAGATTCTGGATAAATGACTTAGAATTAGTGGGCCACAAAATCATTTAGAAGCATTATGGCAATACCCTAACAAAATGGTATACATCTGCCCATGATATAAAAATAATTTTTACAGTATTCTTCAAGTAGTATTTTTATTTACAATTTTGGCAGATTTTAGACACTTACAGGTGCCTTAAAGTTTCGTCTTAAAATAACAGTGCTAGCGGGCAGGTGGCAGATTTCTAGGACATTATTGTATTTCTACAGGCATTCAAGCGCTAGCCGGGTTTTTCAGTCCCAAGAAACTATAATTATCATGGAGAACACTGCTTATACTGTCTTATTTCTTAATTACAGTAGCAACATGAGATAAATGCATACTTATTGGGATCAAATGCATATTATTTTGTGGTGATTACAAAGACGTTCTCATGACAATGATTGCAATTATATGGTCATCAAGTACTGATACTATGTTATGTTCTAAAAACTCTATAATTAAAGTCCTGCCAAGAGGGCACTTCCTATTTGAAAAAAAGAAAAAGAGCTTAAGAGTGAGGGAGAGTTTGGCCAATGTAAAAATCAGTGACGTAGTTACCCTGAGTCTGTTCAAGTGATTCCACATGAATCTTAACATCATTTTATCAACTAGCATTTGAGGGCTTTAATTTAAATTTCTATCCAAGCAAGCTATGTAAAGAATATTCTTTAAAATAGCTTTTCTCTTTTTTTGACCTTCAGAATAAAAAGCTTTGAATATACCCTGGGTGGGGGGGGGGTGGAAATGGACTGGAAATATGATAGGAGTGATACTGCCTTCAGAGATAAATTTGCAGTCTGTCAGTAAAATTCTTTTCAAATATTATAAATCGTTGTCTGAAAAGTTTTCATGTAAGATTCCAAAAATAATTTATGTTCTGTCATTCTGATTTTTAAAAAAAAGACTTTAAGTTGCCAAGATAATACTTACATAAATTTTCCACTTTCTTCTATAAATAGATACTCTTTGTCTTTTATTTTCAAAACGGCAAATGGAAAACAATGATGGATGTCAAACTCTATACATAAAACTATTTGGGTGAAGGTTTCAGATATATCATGTGTCAGATTTGCCTAGCTTTTAAATTCTGCTCTGCTATTGACTAGATGTGAGACTTGAACAAATTATTTCACTGTGCCTCAGTTTCTTCATCTGTAGAAGGGGACAATAACTGTACCTACCTTATAAGATTGTTGTGAGGACTTAATCATTCCATACAAGTAAAGGGCTTAGATTTATGCCTAGCACATAGTAAGCTCTATATACTTTTTAGGTGATATTTACAGGGAATAGGCCAAGTTCTCCCACTCTCTTCCCCACCTTCAACTTTGGTGAGGAGTATCTTTAATCATCTTAATGGGCTTTCCTCAGAGGATCCTTTTCAGCATTCTAGTAAAGGGCATTCCATGAACCTGATACCTTTGACTTACACTACCTTATCAGAATGTTGTTTTTTTAATTCTTATGCAAACTAATGCTCTATTATTTTTTTCTTCTAGTTTTATTGAGATATAATTGACATACAGCAGTGTATAAGTTTAAGGTGTGATTTGACTTAACATACACTATGAAATGATGACCACAATAAGTTTAGTGACCATCCATCATTTTATATAGATACAGAATTAAAGAAATTAGAGGGCTTCCCTGGTGGCGCAGTGGTTGAGAGTCCGCCTGCCGGTGCAGGGGACATGGGTTCGTGCCCCGGTCCGGGAAGATCCCACATGCCGCGGAGCGGCTGGGCCCGTGAGCCATGGCCACTGAGCCTGCGCTTCCGGAGCCTGTGCTCCGCAACGGGAGAGGCCACAACAGTGAGAGGCCCGCGTACCACAAAAAAAAAAAAAAAAAAAGAAAAAGAAAAAAAGAAATTAGCAAAGAAATATTTTCTCCTTATGATGAGAACTTAGGATTTCCTCTCTTACCAACTTTCATATATAACATAGAGCAGTGTTCGTTATCTTTATCATATTGTGCATCACATCCCTTATAGTTATTTAGCTTGGAACTGGAAGGTTGTACCTTTGGACTACCTTCATCCAATTCCCCCTCCCCCAGTACCCACTACCTGCCACCGGCTCTGGTAGCCACAGATCTGATCTCTTTTTCTATGAGTTTGTATATTTGTTTGTTTGTTTGTTTTTGAGGTATAATTGGCCTACCACACTATATTAGTTCCTGGTTCACAATATATTGATTCATTATTTCTATACATTTAAAAATGACCACCATGATAAGTCTAGTTACCATCTATCACCATACAAAAATATTAAATATTTATTGACTGTATTCCCCACACTGTACGTTTCATACTCATGAGCCATTAGACCATACACACACAAAAAAAACAAACACGTTTTCTTGAGTTTGATTTCATTTCAACCTGTATACATATCTATACCAAAAAAGGTCTGGAACAGTTTTTTAAATGTTAGAACTGGTCTAATTCTGGTTCTTCTCTAGGTTGGGAGTTATTAGATTATTGGATTTGATAGTTTTGATTCCACAATGGGGGAAAAAACTGATATGTAAAGTAATACCATACTTTTAATGGGCAGTGAGGGGATGCCAATCCCAATTTCAATTTTTATTTTAAGAGTGAGCTTAAGAGTGACTTTGAAATAGAAATCAAATGTGTGGCTTTCTACCTGTATTAGTCTTTGCAAGCTGCCATAAGAAGACACCACAGACCGGGTGGTTTAAACAACGGACATTCATTTTCTCACAGTTCTGGAGGCTAGAAGTCCGTAATCGAGGTGTCAGAAAATTCAGTTTCTGGTGAGACTTCTCTTCCTGACTTAAAGACAGCCGCCCTCTGGCTGTGTTCCCAATTGGCCTCTTCTCTGTGCATTGCGGGGGGAGGGATAGAGAAAGAAAGAGACAGAGAGAGAGGGAGAGAGAGAAAGAGAGAGGGAGGGAACGCACTGTGGTGTCTTTTTATAAGGGCATCAGACCTATCAGATTAGGGTCCCACCCTTATGACTTCATTTAAGCTTAAGTACCTCCTTAAAGAACCTATCTTTGAATACAGTCACATTGGGACATACAGTTTCAACATATGAATGTGGGTGCGGTGTACACAATTCCATCCATAACACCCCACCTGAAATGATAATGTACTTCTCATGAAATTCAGCGTTTAGGTGAGGTACTTCCTAGGGCTTCTATGCCACTTTTGAGCATATGCATATGATATTTATGGTCATTTTTATTTATTTTTCAGATCAGCATTTTCATGACCCATTTGTCAAACTATGGGAATGACCGCCTCGGGCTGTACACCTTTGTGAACTTGGCCAACTTCGCGCAGAGCTGGACCAACCTGAAATTGCAAACTCTGCCTCCAGTGCAACTAGCCCACAAGTACTTTGAGCTCTTCCCTGAGCAGAAAGACCCTCTCTGGCAGGTAACACTGCACGTTCTCACCTGGGCTGAAAGAAAAGAAACTAGCAATTTGTGAGTGCCAAGTTTGTGTTAGGAACTCTGCTGGAGATACTAAAACTGTCATTTAATGCAAACTTCTTTTTTATCCAATAGTTTCATTCTCTTCAATAATATTTTTTATTTGTTTTATGGATTAAGTGTTCGTATTTTGGATTTGTTTTTCTGGGATTTTGTTAGTTGGTCAGTCAGTTTGGAAGTTTTGCGTTGAGGATGTTGTTTTATTGTTGGTTTTTTCTCAGAGCTAATCACTTTGGCTTGCATTTAGTGTGGGCACTAACTAGCAGTAAAATGGTTAGGCATTGGGTATCTAGGAAGATAGAAACAAAGGACCACAATAATCTAAGAGCATAGAATTAGACCCTGATGTGTGTGTGTACAACACAGATAGTCTAAATAAAAAAGGGAAAAGCAATTTTTACTCCATGCTCATACAGATTCTATCTTTAAGATGTCTTTGTGCATTTTTTTTAATCTAATCTTTTGCTAGGATCATATCTATTAATAAAGAAGGAACTGTCAGTTTTAGGATTGCTTTTATGAATAATTCAACTTTATGTGGGAGCTACTGAGCCTCAGTGCATGAAAATGTAAACGAGCTGCTTCTTACCATTTATCTAGGAAAATGCCACCTTCCACTTTCTCGGTTCTTTATGCATCAGATTACATTGACCCACACAATCAATAAGCTAGCTGCAGAGAGCAGATCATATGGTCTCCTGCTAAGTAGTCAGTAGAGGGCTAGCATCCTCATTAATGAGAAATCACTGCAAAACAGACTTTTTACCATCCTATCTCCCTCTCCTGTGTTTCTATTCCATAATTCATGTTACATGCCCCTCTGTGTCTATATGGTCAGGAATTCATCCACTGTATGTTTATTGAGCATCTACTATGTATAAGGCAAGGCTAGTTGCTCTTGAGAATGCAAAGAAAAACAAAATGCAATATTTTCTCTCAAAGTCAGCAGAACATTTCCTTGTTATTCTTATTCACTGCTATATATTTCAAAATGTGTTTTAAAACTGCTACAGTAAGTCATACTTTATTTTGATGATTTATTCAGCAGCTTGACCAGCTATATGTTTGGTGTATATATTAAGTAGACGAATAAATAGATAAAGACATAGTTCTTGTAGTGTATATAGTCACACCACGTAGATGTTGAATTTCATAAAGGCAAAGCTTTGTCTCCCATAAGTGGTAGTTACTCAGAAGTGCTCACATACTTATAAAATTGATAAATCATTGACAGTAAATCAGTTCTTTTTTCACACGTTTATTTATAAGATATCTATAATTCATGGTTACAGTAACAATAAAAAGTAAGCAACTTAACAAATATGGCAGACAGATGATCTAAAAAATGAGTCAACGGCCCCAAGCTCTGCTCTTTCTTTTCCTTCATAAAAAAAAAAAAATGTTTTTTTATGAAGAATTTGTATTTCTTAATATTGTGTGAGTTTTTATAAGTAAAGAATTGTATTTATTGATACTTTTGGTATCAGTGACACTGTTCATTTTGTTAGGGAATGAATATAATCAAAGACATGCCAGCTCCAATAAGGTTTGGTTAATATGATTATTTTATTTTATTTTACTTTATTTGTTTTTTATTCATTTTTATTGGAGTATAGTTGCTTTACAATGTTGTGTTAGTTTCTTGCTGTAAAGCAAAGTGAATCAGTCATACATATACATATATCCCCTCTTTTTAGATTTCCTTCCCATTTAGGTCACCACAGAGCATTGAGTAGAGTTCCCTGTGCTGTACAGTAGTTTCTCATTATGATGATTTTAAATACGATGATCGAATGCTTGTTAAATATGAAATACTGTGCTAGTTGATTGGAGGTATAAATGAAAATTAGAATGAGAAAGTAGAATTATTCCTTGAGAACTACGTCACTTTGGAAGACATGAGAACATATACATACACAAACAAAACATTTGTGAGTGTGACTTTTAATTTTGAATAGCATCATAGAGGTAAATTCCTAGGGAGTTCTTAATAAGTGATACAATTAATCAGAAGAGGCTTCAGAGAGTTCACAGATTTTTGTTATTGTTGTCATATATATGTCTATTATCAAAACAGCTTATTATAAGAGTATTTAAGTAACACTCAAGAGTAAATGTTTACTAAAAGACTCCTGTTTTATCACATGAATTATATCCTTTATATGGTTTCTCTTTTTAAATTTATTCATTTTATTTATTCTTTTTTTTTTTTCTTTCTTTTTGGCTGTGTTGTGTCTTTGTTGTGGTGCGTGGGCTTCTCACTGTGGAGGCTTCTCTCGTTGCGGAGCATGGGCTCTAGGCACGTGGGCTTCAGTAGTTGTGACACGTGTGCTCAGTAGCTGTGGTGCACGGGCTTAGTTGCTCCACAGCATGTGGGATCTTCCCAGACCAGGGCTCGAACCCGTGTCCCCCGCATTGGCAGGCAGATTCTTAACCGCTGCGCCACCAGGGAAGCCCTATATGGTTTCTTTTGACTGAAAAATAAAGTTGCAAACATTTCCCATTAACAAAA
This sequence comes from Lagenorhynchus albirostris, assembly GCF_949774975.1. Classification (NCBI taxonomy): domain Eukaryota; kingdom Metazoa; phylum Chordata; class Mammalia; order Artiodactyla; family Delphinidae; genus Lagenorhynchus; species Lagenorhynchus albirostris. Next base: position 122,803,166 of record NC_083098.1, on the reverse strand, counting down.
GTGCCATATATTCTCAAATATATTTAAGAAAGAAAACAAGGAATAGAAAGCAAAATAGTGGTTAAGTTGAACAGGGAATTATTCACATACATGAGATTTTGAGAACAGTAGACTTACTGAAACAAATCTGATAAACTTTGCCAGTCATAAAGGGTGTTAGAAAACTGCAAATGATCAGGTAAAGATAAAGTGCATAATACTTTTGAGTTCCTTTCCCTGGTGGTTTTCTCCTCTTCTCATATTTGTATTTCTAACATCAAGTAAAACAGCTAAAGGCGTTATCATCATGTCCTTTATAAAACATGAATTTAATTTTACAAAAAACATTTCAGCATAACCAACACTAATTAAATGTTTTTTGTTTTTGAGGGTTTTTTTGCGGTACGCGGGCCTCTCACTGTTGTGGCCTCTCCCGTTGCGGAGCACAGGCTCCGGACGCGCAGGCTCAGCGGCCACGGCTCACGGGCCCAGCCACTCCGCGGCATGTGGGATCTTCCCGGACCGGGGCACGAACCCATGTCTTCTGCACCGGCAGGCGGACTCTTAACCACTGCGCCACCAGGGAAGCCCTAATTAAATGTTTTTTAGTCCATTCATCACAACCCTACAGAGTTAGGATCGATTAATATTATGTCACTGCCATTGCTATACATTCTCTAAATTAAATGTCGCAGGTACTTTATTGTATTTATAAACATACCTTTTTATTTAGTGCATTTCACTTTTAAAAAGTTATCTTTCCTTAGATTTTCAATTCACACTTTTTTATTACCACAAATAAAAAGAAAACATGCAAAATGATAATCTTAACATCTATTTAATTCCCTTTGGTTCCTTATGTAAATTTTCATTAGCACCAACTACCATATATGTGAAAACTGCTTTGTCACCTAATTAAAAAGTGCAATATGAATATCTGTCAATGGACAGCATGGTAAGTACAATGCAGAATGTATGTGTGCCCTTCACTGGAAGTGGAGTCTTTCGGAGTTGTTTACTATGAGAATATGTGCTGAGGACACACACGGAACTCTATCCCTAGAGTATATCCTCCTCAGTATAGTCCCTGGTGTGTAAGATTCTTAAAATTATACTCATGGGTTTCTGTTAATTCATGTCCCTTTTTGTTTGGGTAGAATAATCACTACAAAGCATAAAAGAATAAGGTTTCCTCTTTTTTTTTTTTAACCTCTTATTATAGAAACCAAAACCACAACATGGAGGCAGTTGGAAGGTCAGATTCTTGCACATTCACTAATCAATGCTTTTAAGCTCTCAAGCTGTCAGGTTAGCTCAGTCTCAATCTTCAGTCAGTCACTCCAGAGTCTCACTATCAATAAACATGCCAAGCGTGATGTGGTTTCCTGCTTGCCTGTGTGACCAAGACTATGGTCAAAGAGCTGCAGTTTCAAAAAAAAAAAAGAGCTTCAGTTTCTCTCTTTCCAGGCCAGTGTCTCCAGGATTAAAGAAGTAGGGAAGTAAAGCCACAGTGTGCTGACCTTAGGGAGTTAGTACCTTAGTTGATTGTAGCCGTGAAATCATCCAACTCCAGCTTAGAAACGATGAGATTTGAACGTCTGTGACATAAACATATCACAGGGTCTAGTGACATACACATTGTAGATTCTATTAGTTTGTGTCTATTGAAGGAATGCTGATGCAGAGAATTACAGATTGTAAGAGCAGGAGAAGTTAGGGACATCTAGCCCAACTTACTCATTTTAGACACTTAAGGAGGTGAAATGTCTTGTTCTAAGTCACGTGGCTTATTAGGGACAAGTCAGGACTGAAGCTCAAGTTGCCTTATTTCTAAGCCAGTGTAGTCCCAACCACACCAAGATGATAGTTTTACATTTAGAAAAATAAATCTACTTCTACCATCGACTGTCTGTGTAGAATGAAATATCAGGAATACCTTGTGACCTCTGAAGAATCTGATGGGGTATTCAGTGTGAGTTTTTGCAACCTATGCTTCTGAAGTACCTACATAATAAAAAGAAAGGTCTTTGCCTTCGTGTAATTTACAAACCATAATAGCATCTGGTTATGTGAACAAAATGACATCAAAAATTTGTCTTCAAATTTTTTCCTCTCTTTTCCACTCTATACCTATTTATCACTCTATTATTGCACTTACCTTATGGTATTGCAGACACTTGTGCTTGTCATACACCAGCTCATGCAGTCCTTAAGGAGTGAGACTGTGTTTATTCATTCGTGTTTGTAACCTAGAACCTAGCGTAGAACTTACTGAGGTTTTGTCATGGAAAAACTACTTGCAGGTAGCTCATAAAATAAAATTAAATTAAATTAAATTAAATTAAATGTAAATTGTTATAATACTTTCATACTTTATGAATCAAAATCATCATAAAATAAGTATATTTTGAACCCCTAATCCAAGTATAACAATAAAAAACTGAATTTTTTGTGTGTGCCCTACAGAAATGTCTGATAACTTTAATTTCATACTAAAAATGTCATACTATGAGTGAATACATTGTATGAGACCAACCTATTAATAAGAGTTTAAAAATATAGTTTCTTTCATTGAGTTGGTTATCCAGATTCCCTGACAGGATATTCTTATAACAGTAAGTAATAATATAAGGTATTGTATGCGAGAGTGTGCAGTTATCTGTTTGAAGATACCCAGAGCTACAGAGTAAACTTGTCACCTTCTCCTGGGGTCAGTTTTGCTTTTGAGACTATTTCATTGGAAAATACAAATAGTATACATTTATTGAAATAAAGGTGGTGTAATATGGTGAAGAATGCATAGGGGTTTAGGATAAATCAGAGGTAGTTTGTGCTTAAAGCAACTCTCGTGGCATTATTACCCCGGATCCACACATGAACCACAGGTCCCTTTTACCCACTTCCACCCCCAGAGGTTGGCATTTATGTGCCTCTGTAATCAGAGTACTTTGGTAGAAAAGTCTGAGTATGAATCAGACTATCAAGTGCTACAGGAGTTCTGTGGAGAGAGCATTCATTACGGATCAGTGCACGCAGAAAGGAAGGGCGTTTCCAAGGAGCTGAAGGACTCCCTAGCTTACATGGTGTACAGGTAGAGTCGAGTCTCTGTAAGGATGGTGTGTGTCTCAGAGTTTCTCCATATGGATTTGCTGATTGAAGCACTGAGAATACACATCCGTAACCTATTAAAATTCCTCATCAGTGTCCGTGGATTGTATTAAGCTTAAATGACACTGAGAGACAAAAAAACTGAAAGTCACCAGCTTGTATAATGCAGATTTGGAAAAGGATTTTGTTTAAAGACATGTACACGCCAAAATTAATAAGCAGAAGAAAATTTAACCCAACACATCCAGATAGTGGGAAGCAGAAGAATTTAAAAAGAAAAACAAAAACATCTTTCATAGCATTCTCCATTAAACAGTGAGGTCAGAACAGCAGAAAGCAAGCAGTGGGGGATAGAGAGAAAACCAGTAACCTGGGAATGTTTCTAATTAACAAAATAATCCTTCTACCATGAGCACTGGGCATTTTTAATGTTTCAGCTATTAAGGTCTAGAGATCGCCTCGTTATCTGGAAAAGGCACATGACTTGAGAGGGGATAATCAGTCTAACTGATAATTCCATGGTGTTCTTCTCAGGGAAGGATGTGTAGAAGCAGTGAGCAGAGCAGATTCTTAGTAGAGAAAAGGCAGGTAGGTTGGAATAACCAGATCTAATGAGAACCAAAGTTATCTTCATATCTTCTATAAAAATATGAACTTCAGGATAAGATCAGTAGTGTGATTTTTTTTTTTAGTATGTGTTTTTAGCTTGATTATGAATTTGTAATTTTTACTCAGAGAGGGAGAATCTGAGTGCTCATACCCTTCTACGTAACATGATGTCATCAGAATTTACTGCCCTTTCTAAGTCTGGTTCATAACCTCAGGGAATCTCCTGTCCATTTTGCTGATGTCTACTTCAAAGTAAATCTGCCTCACCTCATCATATATTCCATGTACAGAAACCACTTGCATCCCCTTTGCCTGTGTGAGAGCTAGTTACATGCATTTTCACTACACTGGCGCTGTTCTGCCTAAAGCAGTTTTAACTGAGAATATTTTCAAAGTTTCAATATGTCTATAATGCCAGATACTAAAAACAGTAAATTACTTTGTGTAACAGTTTCAGATATGTGGGGAACAATCAGATAGGGATATAATTGCTTTGTAACTTTCTGACCTTTAGAATTAAAACCGTAACAATGGAGTAAAGTATGAAAGTGCATGCAAATGTATCCTTTTTTTTCATAATCATTGCAGGATCCTGTCTCTCTCTCTCTTTCTGTCTCATACACACACACACATACACACACACACACACACACACACACACACACACACACAATTTAACTGCAGAGACAATCCCAGCTTTGGATTTCAAATCTGAAACTAATGTGCTGTGTCACCTTCAGCACGACCTAAATAAAACACCTTGCATCTCAGCTTCCTCAGCTATAAAGAAAGGATAATAATATCTGTCTTGCCAGGTTGCTTTGAGGATTAGAAATAATCTGTCAAGCAAGTGCCTGGAATATAGAAGGTGATCAATAAAACTTAGATATTATGTTAGCTGTTATTCAGACCATATAAGGAAAGTCAGAGTAGGAAAAGTCTAAACAAAAATTTTCAGAATATAAAATAGGAAATGCAAACATCCTGTTATTAAAGTTGTGATTAAACAGTTACAAGGGAAAACATGCTAAGAAGAGACATAAATGAAGAAATATGGGCACCCGGATAGCCCTAAAACAGCATAAAATAGAAGGAATGCAGTTTTAAAAAAAGTCTGCCTAGGGACTTCCCTGGTGGTGCAGTGGTTAAGAATCCACCTGCCAGTGCAGGGGACATGGGTTCAAACTCTGGTCCGGGAAGATCCCACATGCCGCAGAGCAACTAAGCCCATGCGCCACAACTACTGAGCCTGAGCTCTAGAGCCCGCAAGCCACAACTACTGAGCCCACGCACCAAAACTACTGAAGCCCACATGCCTGTAGCCTGTGCTCTGCAACAAGAGAAGACACCACAATGAGAAGCCCGCACACCACAACGAAGAGTAGCCCCCGCGCACCACAACTAGAGAAAGCCCTTGTGCAGCAACAAAGACCCAGTGCAGCCAAAAATAAATTAATTAATTAATTTTTTAAAAAAGTCTGCCTAGATTGACGTATACAAATGCCACCAATTATAAGATACCTACTGGAAAAACTGAAGTAATGTAAATTGAATAGTTAATAATAAAAACATTTGGAACAGCAAGTATTATAACATCTTAGCATCCAGGTAATTTTATTTGATACTTTACTCCTATCAGTATAACTTCCTGGGAAAGTACAACTAAAATAACTAGTGTCTTTGTCTACCAAAATAAGTGTTTATCCATGTTCAGTGTGTTAAAGTCAAAGGAAACTCTTTCCAAATCTTATCAATCTGCCTATTTCTGTGAAAGTTTTTTTTTTTTTTTTTTTTGCTGCGTTGGGTCTTCGTTGCTGCACGTGGGCTTTCTCTAGTTGTGGCGAGTGGGAGCTACTCTTCGTTGTGGAGCACGGGATCTAGGCACACAGGCTTCAGTAGTTGCAGCACGTGGGCTCAGTAGTTGCAGCAAATGGGCCCTAGAGCACGCAGGCTTCAGTAGTTGTGGCGCAGGGCTCAGTAGCTGTGGCGCACGGGCTTAGTTGCTCCACAGCATGTGGGATCTTCCCGGACCAGGGATCGAACCCCTGTCCCCTGCATTGGCAGGTGGATTCTTAACCACTGCGCCACCAGGGAAGTCCCGTGAGAGTTTTACTTCGCCAGTCTTGCATGCAGAAATTTGAATGGCAAAAACATGTGTATTGCAATAAAGAATAAAATTGGTCTAGTTGAACCTACAGAACGAAGAGAGGTCGCACAAAAGGCTTTGACTTTCAACAGCGGCACTGAATAATTGATCAGTTTGCTCATCCACTTTGCTGAGCATAAAGAAACCATTTGAGCAAATGAACTGAGCACCTACTCTGAGATTTTTTCTTTGTTGAGTTATATGTGGGGAATAGGTAATGGAAACTGCTTTCCTATTGCCTAACATCTAAAATACATCTAAAATTTGCAAAATTCTTTGCAAATGAAGCAGTTAAATGATAATATGAGGAAAAAAATTTTAAGTTCTAAAGTGATGGTGTGAGTAAATGGCAAGACCTAGCTTCTGGGACCATCATGAAGAACATCACTGGCAACTGTGAATGATTTTTTTGTGGATGTTTGAGAAGTAAAATATCTACACAGTTCATGTTATGTTAATTTTTAAACATATAGCAAAATCTGCCTATGCTTGTTACTAAATGTTTATGGTGCCTGTCCCAAGGCAGTTAATTGATCCTTCAGTCCATAATTATCAAGCACGTCTTATGTATTAGATTGTAGCAATCAAGAAGACAGAGGTCGGGCTTCCCTGGTGGCACAGTGGTTAAGAATCCGCCTGCCAATGCAGGGGACACAGGTTTGAGCCCTGATCCAGGAGGATCCCACATGCCATGGAGCAACTGAGCCCGTGCACTGCAACTACTGAGCCTGTTCTCTAGAGTCCGCGAGCCACAACTACTGAGCCTGCGAGCCACAACTACTGAGCCCACGTGTCACAACTACTGAAGCCTGCGTGTCTAGAGCCCGTGCTCCACAACAAGAGAAGCCACAACAATGAGAAGCCCAATCACTGCAACTAGAGAAAGCCCATGAGCAGCAATGAAGACCCAAAGCAGCCAAAAATAAATAAATAAATAAATAAAATCTATTAAAAAAAAAAAGACAAGAGGTCTTCTCTTCAGAGCACTTACATTCTAGTTGAATATAATTATTATAGATACAACTATACTATTAGTTTTCATATTATATACTATTACTAGAAACACATCCTTGAATAAAATAATTTCAGGTACTGAAATGCAGTGAAGAAAATATGGCAGGAAGCTGTTATAGAGAGACAGGAACAAAAGGAAGTGCTTTGGCTCTGCTCATCAGGGAAGACATCTCATGTGGGGTGATATTTGAATTGAGCCCTGAAGGATGACAAGTGCTAAAACAATGAATTGGAGAGTTGCAGTAGCCATATAGCAAGAATATCCAGAAATAAACTGAATTAGGATTATATAGGAGTCTTTGGGTCATCTGGTAAGACAGCCCACAGCTTCTGGTTTGCCTGAAGAAACTCCAAGCCATTTCCTTATCGGGTATCCCAGAAGTCTAGCCATCTGGCTGTGAGGAGGGGCACCTTAGGTGCTGGTGCTTCTGACAAGCACCAGGAAGTCAGCTCTCAGCATGGCTATCTGCAAGAAATCAGTCCATCAGCAAGAGTAATCTCCTGCTGCTGCTCCAACTGCCTAACTAATCTAGGCAAAGGAAAGAAAAAAGTTAATGTGGGATTACAGAATAAGCATTTTCTTTCATAGAGCACGATTTAATCATTTAAAATATATTAACTCATTTAATATATATATATATTTTGTTTGTTTTCTTTTTTTTTTTTTTTTTTTTTTTGCGGTACGCGGGCCTCTCACTGTTGTGGCCTCTCCCGTTGCGGGGCACAGGCTCCGGACGTGCAGGCTCAGCGGCCATGGCTCACGGGCCCAGCCGCTCCACGGCATGTGGGATCTTCCCGGACCGGGGCACGAACCCGTGTCCCCCGCATCGGCAGGCGGACTCTCAACCACTGCGCCACCAGGGAAGCCCCTCATTTAATATATTTATGCAATATATTTATATTTATGCATATATATACCTATATGCAAGGTAGATAATATCAATCATTATTTTTTATTATAGGAATCTGAGGTCCAGAGAGTTTAGGACAATTCCTTAAGACACAGACAGTCTCTCTCCTGAGCTCACACTCTTAACAACTGGGCTATGCTGCCCCTCCAAAATAAATAGGAAAGGTTTATGGTGGATATTAGCTTCAGCAAGAAGAACTGGCAAGATTTTGACTCTGTATTGTGGGGGAAAAAATAAAATCATTGCACAGAAAGATAAATAATTCAAAGATTCAGGTGCAGGTATATCTATAGTAGGGAACACAGTAGAACTGAAACTTTAGGTTGGTGTTGGCAGTTGTTAATTCACAGCAGTGCTACTCAAAGTGTGGTCCACGAACAGGCTTGAATTAGTTGTTGCTGATTCGCCATAAGACAAGAAGTTTGTGCCAACATATAAACAATCTATACCACTAAGCAGCTGGTTGCATCATCCGGAATCTTCTTTTTTTCCTGTAGCAGGATGTTCTTGTTGAAGCATGCAGTGCAGTAATTGACATTCTGACACAAGTTTTTTTTTTACCTTCTCGCAAAGTGCTTTGAAACACATTGAGTGAGAATATAGGCAATGTTGCTATAATGATGACACTCCAAAACTACAGTGGCTAAATAAAGTAGAAATCTATTTCTCCCTCATACAACTGTCTAAAAATGGGCAAGCAGTCTACGAGAGTTAGACAGCTCCGTTCCACATGATTATCCAGGGCCCCAGGTTGGCAGGTATTCAACATATGTATGGCTTCCACCTCTGAGTCCAAGGCACACGCTGCAATTGTAGCCATTTTAGAGCTGGCAGTAAGTAGGAAAGGAAAAATCTAGGGAGAGCAAGTTTATCCTTAAGAAGATACTTTACGTCCTTTTGGCTCCCTTTCCTTAAACTGAAATGATTCATAGGAAGAAAGCTAAATTCAAGAGACACTGTGAAATATAGTCTGTAGCTGAGAACCCAGAGACTGAACAAGAGGATGCTCTGTTACTGAAGGAAGAAAAGGAGACAAGATAGTTTAGCCTTCTGTGCTCTAGTGAAAATTACGTTTAGAGAGTTAAGCTGAAGCTAGACCACAAGAGGATTGGCGATTGAACATTGAATGAAAGATTGCAGAAAACAGAGACACCAGTAAAAATAAAATAAAATTTCATCTTTATGTAAAATAAGAAATGTTGAGTTTATTGGCTTGTAATTAACTCCTTTTATCACAGTTTCTATAGATGAATTCATCAAGAAATCCAAGATATATAGCCTAACCTTTTGCAAGGCGAATTCTCACACAATGCATACATAACTGGTCTCTCTATATTGCACTCTGTTCTTCTTCCAACGGAAGATGGTAATGGAAAGTGCACTGGGATCAATTCTGAGATAGGGCTCTGGTTCAATGATTTATTGAGGAAGCGCTTTCAGGAAAAGCTTATAAGGGAAAATGTAGAACAGGAAAAAGCAGAGCGTGGATGTGGTCTTAGGAAAAGTCTGGATCCTTGACTGGATCTGCAGGGAGAGAGCTAATTACACAAGTTGTCCACCTTGAAGCAAGCTGGTCAGGCTTTTACACCCCTGTATCAGTCAGTCCCTGGACACGGGCCACCTCTGGAGTGTCGGGAGGGGATGCACGACTTCCTGTCGGGTAGCTCCTATTGGCCAAGGGCAATACTCAATCTCCCCAGCTGGGGGCGGAAGTGGGGTGGGAATGGGGATAAGGTGTTGCATTGGCCAGAGATAGGGTTTTTGCTTCAGTGGAGGAAAGAGCACTCAGCCCGCCACACACCCCTGTCCATACTTTGTACCACATAGCTATACTTGCTTCTCACATTGCACTGATTCACCCAGGAACAATTTTTCCACAATCGTGAGCATTATTCCTGGGGAAACCTATAAGAGGAAGGTCATTAGGAGAAACTGCAACCTTGTTGCTGCAGTTGGCTCCAAAGCTGAAACCAGTGCACAGTTTCTCCCACCTCTATCCCCTATTCTGGATTTCCCCCACCTGTGGTTAGCACTGCTGCTGGTCTAGATGGCTGGCCCTGTGGGTCAGCTACAGTCTCAGGACCAACTGCAGTAGCAACAGTTCTAGTTTGTCTCACTAATTCTTTTCTTGTAAATTTCCCTAGGAATTATGACAGAGGAAGGCTGTGCCTGGATAAAGATAACTTAATTTGTGAAGCAAGGAGTGCACTTTGGTAGACTCTGATCTGGTGCCCAGCCCAACCCTAATCAGGCTGTGGTGGCTCTGCTTTCTCAATTATTAACATTGGGCACGGAAGTATCAACAAGTAACCTAGTGAATTATTTGAGTGCCAAAGATATTTCTCCCTGTATAGTAGCTGTTCTACATCTCATGATGATCAGAGTCAATTGTCCCTATCAGGATGGTAGCTCATGTCCATGCCTGATGGTCTACTGGCACAAGAAAGCCAAAGTGAATGGGTACAAGCTGCAACTTTTAGTGTGGTGATCCACACTAAAGCATCTCTCCTCTGGGAACCAGAACTCCTAGACCAATAGACCTTAAAGTTGTGGAGATGGAAAGCACAAATTCTCTAATTAAGCCATTAGAAATGATGGTGGATGGGTCCACTCCTACATCTACTCCTTAATTCCTAGACACAGCTACACTACCCTTTGGAGACACAGCACCAACCAACAGCTTTTGATTTAAGAAGTACAGTGTATCTCCAAGCTGGTACTTCAACTGTATCTTTCATGCAGTCTTTCACCACTCTATCAGGCCAGCAGCTCTGGATAGTGCGGCGTGATAGGACCACTGACTCCCATGGGCAGAAGCCTACTATCACACTTCACTTTGTCAAGAGTGGTCCCTTTACCTGAAGCAATATTATGTGAGATACCGTGTCAATGAGTCAGACACTCCATGAGGCCTTGCATAGTGATGATGGCTAAGGCTATGTAAGCAGAGAAGGTAAATTCATACTCTGAATATGTGTCAGATGAGATCAGGATGAGTCACTGCCCTTTGAAGGATGGAAGTGTCCAACATAATCCGTTTTCTACTAAGTGGTAGGAGAGTGCTATTTCTGGGACTTAGAACTGGCCTCTGTTACTGACACGTCAGGTATTCAGCAGCAGCTGTAACTAAAGCAGACTTGGGGGAAGGAAGCCCAGGAATGGCTTCCATCTTGCTACCACAGCTTCTCCATTCATAAGCCCATTGCTTCAGCACTGGGTTGGTTGAGAACAGAGGTTACATGACATGTGGGAGTGCTGGGAACTGGCTAAATCATCTGACTGCTTGGTTGTTCAGCACTTCTACATTGGATACTCTCTGGTGTACATCAATGGGCAATACAAAGATTATCCACGTTTTGGTCGCTATCACAGGTCCATCCACCTGCCTCTTCCCTAGAACTTAGTAGCCCTAATATTCCTGTCTTGCTCCTTTAAGTTCCTTGGCTAACCCATTCATCACTGCTTATTAGTCCACTATACCCTTACCTTGGGCTACTAGTCTATTTGCAAAAATGTGGATGGCCAGAGACACTGTCCAGAACTTTGCCAATTGGACACTTTCCCTTAACCATTTGTTTTTAGGAACCTCCCTGAATGGGCCTGTAGGGCAGCTGCAGTCCACTTTAGGCTTCTACCAACCTATGGGTCAACCTACCTACAAACCAAGCTAGGGTTTCCCCCTCTTCATCAGCAGGTTATAGAGGACCTTCCATGAAACTATAAGAATGAACTGATATAGAGGCATGAGTGGAACAGTGATAGGTGACATGGGGTCTGGGCACTTGTTTATGAAGTTAACTTATAGCTTTTGTATCTTCTTGAAATCAGTTCTGGATGCACCACCCCATCTTACAATGAATTGCTACTGGGTACACTTGAACTTATGACTTGGTTGGTCTGTCAATACTCAGCTTATGATGGCCAATTAACGGCCACATGATCACTTTGAAAATCCATGACAAGCATTATCTCTTCCAGGGCCCAGCAACACCTTGCTGCAGAACCTTAGGGGAGTACACTGTGATTCTCTTGTGGGACTTGACCAAAACTCTCTTTGGTGTCATTTTATACCATAGATGCCATGGTACCATGGGTCTGGCAGGATGTATGGCCCGAGTGGGAGGGCTGCTTGGACCTCAGTCTTACCTCTTATAGGGTTCTTTCTTTTTCTGGGTTCCACTCAAAATTAGCAGGTTTCTGCATCATCTGGTCGGTGACTCAGAGCAATAATTCCTAGGGCAAAAACAAAAATGCTGCGTCCAAAACCCAAAGAAGCCCATCCAGCACTGTGCTTCTATCTTAGTAGTAGGAGTTGCAAAGTACAATAACACAGCCTGTACCTTGGAGGGCATGTCCCAGCATGCTCCAGACCACTGGGCTTTGAAAACCCAGCAAAGGTAATAGGCCCCTGACATGATATTAGAGAAGATATGGCTAAAAAACTGATTAAAGTATATAAATGTGAACCATAAATGATTATTCGTCTTATGCTATTTTTAATATTTGAATAATAAATGTAAAATTATAATTGTTTTAATGGTCAACATATTTTTAGAAAGAATTTTATTTGTAAAAATTATTTTTGAATATAATTATTAATTTCATTACCAATATAATAAAACCAATTTGTCAGTCAATAGATATTTCAAAAATTGTATCACTTTCATTTAAGGGCTCTTTTAATTCTCAGAAGTGTCATGAATTGGATGATGAATCTGGTCACTTGAATGGAATGGACAGCATCACAGAAGAACGTTGAGATGGGGATAAAATTGGACAGATGGCTATGTTAGGTCTGGCATTTCCTCACCATATCTATACAACAGTGACACATATTCAATTTAAAATATTGGTCTAGAGTTCAGGAGGGAAGTAGGGGCTAGAAATAATGATCTGCATGGTATCTGCTTGTGGGGTAGGGCCAAACTAAGAGATTATCTGGATCAGCAGAGAATAGCACATAGTGTGAAAAGGAAAGGAAAAGTTGGCCAAGTTTGGAGTTGAAGGATGGCTTTCAAGCCACTAGGGAAAAAAAAAAAAAATAGGAACGATTAGGGCAGAGCACAGAAAACTGAGAAACTATGTTCAAACCAGGTAGAGACAAGTTAAGGCTCAGGTGTACTGAAGTAAAACATGAATTCAGAGACAGAGTGGAATCTCAGCAGTTAGAATGTAGCCAAGGCTCAGAAGGATGACGGCAGGAGCGACTTGATGCTGAGCTCTAACCATGAGGGAAAGGAAGGTGCCAATTTAGAAACCAAAGAACCAGAACAAGAACAAAGTCTAACTCCTAGTTTTAGGGTATCAGGCAAGAAGTTGATCCTGTCTTTTGAACAATTTTTATGGAACAGAGCTAGGCATTCATTACACAGTAAGATTCATTATTCTTCTTTCTTGCAGAATCCATGTGATGATAAAAGACACAAAGACATCTGGTCCAGAGAGAAAACTTGTGACCACTTACCAAAATTCCTTGTAATTGGGCCACAAAAAACAGGTAAGAACAGCCAACTGTGCTGTTTACATTCTTTTTTTTTTTTTTTCTGGTCATGAAACACATGGTCACATGGTATTTGATTATTTGGCTTTGTGAAATATTTAGACACCCATGCAAGTTCATTATTTGAATTGTTCTTCATCCCTGTGGATCATCTTTATGCCATGATCCTCAAAGAGACCCTACAGTTGCTCATTTAATTAGACTTATGGGCTAAAGTTTTATCTATCAATTTAAAAACTGTTCAACAGACATCACATTTTTGTTTGTTTGTTTTTTTTTTGTTTGTTTTTGCGGTACGTGGGCCTCTCACTGTTGTGGCCTCTCCTGTTGCGGAGCACAGGCTCCGGACGCGCAGGCTCAGCAGCAATGGCTCACGGGCCCAGCCGCTCCGCAGCATGTGGGATCTTCCCGGACCGGGGCACGAACCCGTGTCCCCTGCATCGGCAGGCGGACTCTCAACTACTGAGCCACCAGGGAAGCCCCAGACATCACATTTTTGACAACTTGCAGCTTATATATCACAGTTGTGATATCTGATTTTTAATTTCTACTTTTTGTGGCTTTGCCTAATTAACTCCTGAATTAAGTTATAAAAAAGGGCTTTGGCTTGATTCAAATTATTTTACACTGCATATCAACCTTGAACTGATTTATTTTTCAGAACCACTGTCATTATTACCTTCAAATATTCTACCTGTGTAGTTTGTTTTCCAGATAATCATTATGTATGAATACGGTTTAGACTTATTTTCTGATACACCTATGGCTCATCAGGCATTTTTTTTCCCTTGATATTTTCTCATGTGCTGAAGGACAAGTGTATAAGAATGTAGTAAAAGAGCTGAAGGATGGCTTTCATTGGTATTTCACCCATGAGATGACACTTTCAATTAGAACATTTTATACTTTCTTCAGCATGTGAGAGCTTTATATACTTTGCTCATGTCCTGATTAATTAAACTTTTTATTGAGTTGCTGTATTTTGAATTCACAACTTTGGCTAGAAGCACTTTCATCAGTGAGTACACAAACCATAACACAAAACAAACAGTCACAATAAATAAGACTGGCCTAGATGAAGATATTTATAATACAAGCATGTAGACCATTTTAAAGGTTGTGGGCAAATTTTCCAGACTATTAGATATTTGTTGTTGAAATCTTTTCTTCCTCCATGAATATAACTTGTATTACAATAATAAGTTACATGTGCAGGGACGGAAAAAAGCAGCACATATTTTCAGATATACCACTTTTGTTGTTGTTATTGTTTAAAATGTGCATTAATTTTCTACCAACTCCCTCACAGCAGTTCTAACACTGGAATGACTACTAAAGAAACAAAACATTCCTATGTTGTAAAATCATGCTAAAAATTTAAGTCATATCCTCTATCATTTGTCACTGAATATTACTACTTCTTAGATCTGCTAGAACACTACAGGTTAGTAAGAAAAGATCTAGTTTTCTTCTTTGCTGTTTGTATTTACAGACAATAACTTATACTTTTAGATTTTAATATTTGACCTACCAGTATGGAAATGATAAAGCTTTTAGCTGGTTTTGGTCTTCCCAAGACAAACAAACAAGTTAAAGGAATTGGATGATAATATTTTATATGCTATGAAAATGCTATCTTAGTGTGAAAATGATTGTGATAATTCTTAAAATCCATTCAGTCATAGAAGTCTGAAGTCTTCATTTGTTCTCCTATTGCTTCTGTTGGCAAAACTCCCTGTCAGAGGCTGTAAATTCCCTGGAGAATGGGCACAGATAAATGCTAAGAACCTGGCCTTTAATGTAAAGTTGTCTTTAAATAACTTAAACCTGACCCATGCATCCCTTGCAATAAACATGAGATATAAAAGTGGTCCTCAAACCCCTATTTGCTGTTGTTCTGAGGTGAGAATGGAAAGATGAAATATCCCACCTCATTGCTGAATCCTGGAAAAAATTTCTATCAGCTAAAAGTGGGGCAGTGAATGGGGATTGACAGGGAGTGGCCTGGGTTTAAGGCACTCAAAGTTGACACCGTAGTCCTACTAGAATCCTGTGGACACATGGGCATTCTTCATGATTCTAGGTCATGTGATTTTGATATCACTAGGGTAGGAGAGGATTTCCAAAAGGGTTAAGTTTAGCACAATAGTTCTGAAAGCATAATTCATTGGCCTTAAATCTTCTAGAAGATCAGATTTCCCATTGTCAATATTGATTTCTCACAATTTGACTGACTTACCCTGGTACATTTACTCTGGTAAAACTAAAAAGAAGTTGATTATACGCAAAATAGAACAAAGTTTCTCTTAGAGCATTACAACGTGTGAGAAACTTCCTCTACAAAATATTTATATCAAAGACAGTGGATAAAAATGAATGTCAAGGATAGATGAAAGCACAGGCAATAATAAAGTAAATATACATTTTGAGCCCATGGACCCAGATTTTATGGCTGATCATATGAACATCAAGCCATGTGTCTACTGTCCCTGGCTGAAATTGCTTTCTCCTTCCTTCCTCTCAGAGGCCTCCCGACATCCCTCCTGCTTCTGGCAGCGTGAAGGTGTATGGCTCAGAGCATAAAGGCTTTGACTTTCTGTAGCCCAGGGGAGCTCTGGGTGCAATTCTGTGACCATCAGGGTGGCTAAACATTTGTACATGCTACCAAATGAGGTTATAGAGTATTCATTTTAAAATATTCAGCAATAATTCAAAAATATCCCTATATCTTTGCCCTGGATCCATCCAATCTCGACATCTCAGGGATGTTAACCTATTAATATTTTCAGCTCTTGTGTGTCTCAAAAATCTCCCTCTCTGTCTCTCTCTGTCTCTGTCTTTCTCTGTCTCTCTCTCACACACAAACACAAGCTTCTTTCTCATCATCAATTAAATATTTTTATGTAGGCCCCATTCTAAAAAGTATTTAGAAAGAAACCTTCTGGATTCCCTGTTCCCTTCCAGCTGCTCTTCTATACTACTCCACCTCTAATTGATTTCCTCTCCCTGGAAGATTTTTGTTCCTCCTCTCACATTTTCTCCTTGTTGAACTCCTTTTATTTTCAGGAGAAAATCAGGTCAGTTCTTCAGGACTGCTATTGCCCCCCATAACTTTCATGTCTAAATTTTTCAGTGTGTTTGAGATAGTTCTTCTGTAGTTTGGGCCTCTAATTTAGTTCTTAACCAGTTCTGACTCCTTTAATATTTTTTGTTACTTTTATATAATTTGATTCCATATTTGTTCATTTTAAACATGTTTTTCAATTAGTAATTAAATCTCCTTAAGGGCATTTATTAATTTTTGTCCTCACATTTCACTAGGAGCCACCCATTCTGGATTTCTTAGGTCCCCCAAGATCTGTTGTTACTTTCCTTTATATACACAACTCTCTGATGATCTTCTCTGCTTCCAGATCCCCAACTACTATCATTTTTGTTGTGCCAGCCCTCCTGTGTAGATCATTCCAAGCTCTCCTAGGGCTGGAAAATCCAACAAAATCTCCTGGGTGCAACACGTTACAAAAGAAAGAACCTTTTCCACGAGGGAAGTTTTGATTTATGAGAGCCTGTCCCTTCATGACCCTTCCTGCTGTGGTCCTCAGTATCTGGCCTGACTCAGGTTTAGAGGTGACATTTGTGCCTTCTGTGATATGTACATTCAGTGGGTTCTATCACCCAGTCTGTTTAGCCTAGTGTCTCAGCTATCAGACTTGATTGTCCCATCTTGTCAGGGTAGAACATTCAACTGGCCGCCTTCCAGAATCCTGCACTCCTCTTTCAGCCTTACTGGAAACATGTTTTTAAGGTACAACCTTAAAAAATGCTTCCTCCTGGAAGTCTTCACTGACTTCCCAAGTATAAATCACCCATTTTCTCAGGTATTAGAAACACACTCTGCTCTTATCATGGAACCTCCCTCACTACGCTGCAATTACCTGTTTACGTGACTCAAGTCCACAGATACACTTTAAGTCTATCGAGGGCAGCAAATGTATTTTTCTTATCAAGATTTATCGTCAATCATTACTACAGCAACTTGTACAGAGTTGCACGGGTCAACATCTTTAGAATAGTTTGATTTAATTTAATTGATCTGAATATAATATTAATTGAGGTTCAGGTATTGTGCTCGATGTCTTTGATACTTTTGCCACTCATCCGACTCCAGGAGGGAAATTGAACCACCTGATTTCTGAAGTTCTCCCCTAGCTAGCTGTATTATCTACCAGTCTGCTTGACTTTGACTATGTCCTCATATTACATGAAGTGTTTAGGTCAATAGAATCATGAAGACTAATATAAGAACACAAATCATTGCCACATGAAATGCACTCAACTGATTTTAAGGAAATCATCTTGATACTGGAATGATTTGGTCTTTTGCATATTACCTTTTGAGCAGAAATTTTGTTACAATATATGTCTCTTCTTTTATTGCTGTATAACCTGTTGCCTCCTGTTTTGTAATAGGAACAACAGCACTTTATTTATTTCTTCTTATGCACCCTTCCATCATCAGCAATCTCCCCAGCCCCAAAACATTTGAAGAAGTCCAATTCTTTAATGGCAACAACTACCACAAGGGAATTGACTGGTAAGAAAAATAACAAAAAGTAAAGTCCATTATTAACACATGCTCGTTCACAGCTGAGCAATTATAGATGTATGCATGGCATCTACATAATTACAGAATAAATGTATGTTCAATTCTACCATAGTGAATTAGAAATTAATTTATAATGATATATTTAATCAGTGTTGCCTATAATTTGATTTGGACAGTGCAATAATGATAATATTTTTCTGGTAAATTATTATGATTGAATAAAGAGGATTATGGAATATTTTTCATCAGCACTATTCATAAGGATATTTAAAATTCTCCTTAAGCATATTATTATTTTACTGTGCCTAGAATTTTTTTTAACTAAATACATAATTTGTCTTCACAATGACTCTTGAGAAAACAAATAAATCAGTAGGTTGTTTTATTTTACAGTCCGTGACATGTATCTTCATTAATCACATAGACTGTAAATGTTGTATTATAATATAAGCTGATATTTGTCATGCCAATAACAGAGCATTTCCAAAATCATATTACTGCTAGTCACACATGTGCATAAGAGGAAAATTACTTTGTATTTGATAAGTTATGATAATTTCAAAATCACAATATTTTTCCTTAACTGAAATAGAATAAACCTGGTATTGTAACTGATGTTCACTCTGGGGAATTTTTCTAGGTCTATCCCAATTTTCTAAGGAAAATATGGCCCTGATTTCCAAATCCCCCCCTGAGGAAAGTTCCCCTCAATGCATACCTCTGTAGCATGTAACCTTATGTCAACATTACACGTGAATATGTCCTCATAAAAGGCTCATTCTTTTAAGATGCAGCTAGGAGGAGAGGGGGGCAGGGGCGATGCCAGTGAGCAGATTTGACTTCCCATCTTGAGTAGAGCCGTGTCCACTCTGCACCTAGGAGATCACTATTCTACCTTACTTTAAAAAGACTAAATAAATTTTGAAATTGCATGCAAGTTACTGAAAGCAGAGCAGCAATTTTATCTGTGAGCTCAAATGGAACACAAATTGTTAAGCAGGAATATAGATGACACTTTTCACCACTTCACATTTGGGAAATATAATAACAAATGCCAAAGAGGAAAATAAGTTCTTATATGAATTCTTCATTGCTCTTATTATTTATTTCTAGAACATTTGAGGGTTAGAGAAGTGATGAGCTGTAAAGAGGGTTACACACATAATTAACGCCTTGCACTGAATTAACTTCTGAACATATTGATTCCATAATCTACACACAGAGGAATGTTCCCACAGCATATGGAAGAGTGAACCTGCCGAGGCACCACAGAATCAACTGGCAGGAAATATCTCCTTAATTACTCTGGATAGACTATAATGTGTTCACATTGCTACACATACTACAAATCATGCAGAAGTTAAAAAGGAGGAAAGCAACTATGCCCTAATCAGTTTAGTATTTTATAGCTATTCTGAGATTTTCCTCTTTTGTGCACTGTAATCTCTATTTAAGAATTTTGCATTCAAGTTTGCAAACATAAATTTGCTACTTTTTTTGAGAGAACACATTTTATTCTCAGGAATTTTAAACATATCATAAAAGTTTAATATATACAAATCAAGATAAGAATAATTCCTTAATTACATCTAGTATGGATGACACAGGGAAGAATATATTTTGAGAGACCAACTGTGAAAGGAAACTGTTATATAAATTTTCCACAAAGGTGTAAATAGTTTAGCAGTCTATCCTGTGAGGTACTTGAAAAATTCTGGGTTTTTTTTCAAGTTAGAAATAATTTATTTTGTATAGTTTCCCTATTAAAAAAATTATACAATTTTTAAAGGTTGCTTTCCTTTTATGGTTATTACGAAATATTGACTATATTCCCCATGTTGTACAATACATCCTTGAGCCTATCTTACACACAATAGTTTGTACCTCCCACTTTCCCACCCCTATATTGCCTCTCTCCCCCTGCCACTAGTAACCACTAGTTTCTTCTCCATATCTGTAAGTCTGCTTCTTTTTTGTTATATTCATTACTTTGTTGTATTTTTTAGATTCCATATGTAAGTGTATCATACGGTATTTGTCATTTTCTGACTTATTTCACTTAGCATAACGCCCTCCAGGTCCATCTATGTTGCTGCAAATGGCAAACCTTTGTTCTTTTTTACAGCTGAATAGTATTACATTGCATATTCATACCACATCTTCTTTATCCATTCATCTGTTGATGGACATATAGGTTGCTTCCATATCTTGGCAATTGTAAATAACATGCTATGGACGTTGGGGTGCATGTAACTTTTTTTTTTTTTTTTTTGCGGTACGCGGGCCTCTCACTGTTGTGGCCTCTCCCGTTGCGGGGCACAGGCTCCGGACGTGCAGGCTCAGCGGCCATGGCTCACGGGCCCAGCCACTCCGTGGCATGTGGGATCTTCCCGGACCGGGGCACGAACCCGTGTCCCCTGCATCGGCAGGCGGACTTTCAACCACCGTGCCACCAGGGAAGCCCCTCATTGTAATTTTGATTTGCATTTCTCTAACGATTAGTGATGTTGAGCATCCTTTCATGTGTTTGTTGGCAATATGTATATCTTCTTTGGAGAAATGTCTGTTTAGGTCGTCTGCCCATTTATGGACTGGGTTGTTTTTTTTTTTTGATATTGAGCTGCATGACCTGCTTGTATATTTTGGAGATTAATCCTTTGTCAGTTGCTTTGTTTGCAAATGTTTTCTCCCATTCTGAGGGTTGTCTTTTGGTCTTGTTTATGGTTTCCTTTGCTGTGCAAAAGCTTTTAAGTTTCACTAGGTCCCATTTGTTTATTTTTGTTTTTATTTCTGTTTCTCTAGGAGGTGGGTCAAAAAGGATCTTGCTGTGATTTATGTCATAGAGTGTTCTGCCTATGTTTTCCTCTAAGAGTTTTATAGTTTCTGGCCTTACATTTAGGTCTTCAATCCATTTTGAGTTTATTTTTGTGTCTGGTGTTAGGGAGTGTTCTAATTTCATTCTTTTACATGTAGCTGTCCTGTTTTCCCAGCACCACTTATTGAAGAGGCTGTCTTTTCTCCATTGTATATTCTTGCCTCCTTTATTAGAAATAAGATGACCATATGTGTGTGGGTTTATCTCAGGGCTTCCTATCCTGTTCCATTGATCTATATTTTGGTTTTGGGGCCAGTACCATACTGTCTTGATTACTGTAGTTTGTGGTATAGTTTGAAGTCGGGGAGCCTGATTACTCCAACTCTGTTTTTCTTTCTCAAGATCGCTTTGGCTTTCGGGATCTTTTGTGTTTCCATACAAATTATGAAATTTTTTGTTCTAATTCTGTGAAGAATGCCATTGGTAGTCTGATAGGGATTGCATTGAATCTGTAGATTGCTTTGGGTAGTAGAGTCGTTTTCACAATGTTGATTCTTCCAATCCAAGAACATGGTATATTTCTCCATCTGTTTGTATCATCTTTAATTTCTTTCATCAGTGTCTTACAGTCTGCTGCTTACAGGTGCTTTTCTCCTTAGGTAGGTTTATTCCTAGGTATTTTATTCTATTTGTTGCAATGGTAAATGGGAGTGTTTCCTTAACTTCTCTTTCAGATTTTTCATCATTAGTGTATAGGAATGCAAGACATTTCTGTGCATTAATTTTGTATCCTGCTACTTTACCAAATTCATTGAATAGCTCTAGTAGTTTTCTGATAGCATCTTTAGGATTCTATATACATAGTATCATGTCATCTTCAAACAGTGAGTTTTACTTCTTCTTTTCTGATTTGGATTCCTTTTATTTCTTTTTCATCTCTGATTGCTGTGGCTACACCTTCCAAAACTATGTTGCATAATAGTGGTGAGAGTGGGCCACCTTGTCTTATTCCTGATCTTAATGGAAATGGTTTCTGTTTTTCACCATTGAGAATGATGTTGGCAGTAGGTTTGTCATATGTTGCCTTGATTATGTTGAGGTAAGTTCCCTCAATGCCTCCTTTCTGGAGAGTTTTTTTTATCATAAATAGGTGTTGAATATTTTGAAAGCTTTCTCTGCATCTATTGAGATGATCATATGGTTTTTCTCCTTCAATTTGTTAATATGGTTTATGACATTGATTGCTTTGCGTGTATTGAAGAATCCTTCCATTCCTGGGATAAATCCCACTTGATCATGGTGTATGATCCTTTTAATGTGCTGTTGGATTCTGTTTGCTAGTATTTTGTTGAGGATTTTTGCATCTATGTTCATCAGTGATATTGGCCTGTAGTTTTCTTTTTTTCTGACATCTTTGTCTGCTTTTGGTATCAGGGTGATGGTGGCCTTGTAGAATGAGTTTGGGAGTGTTCCTCCCTTTGCTATATTTTGGAAGAGTTTGAGAAAGCTAGGTGTTAGCTCTTCTCTAAATGTTTGATAGAATTCACCTGTGAAGCCATCTGGTCCTAGACTTTTGTCTGCTGGAAGATTTTTAATCACAGTTTCAATTTCAGTGCTTATGACTGGTCTGTTTATATTTTCTATTTCTTCCTGGTTCAGTTTCGGAAGGTTGTGCTTTTCTAAGAATTTGTCCATTTCTTCGCGGTTGTCCATTTTATTGGTATATAGTTGCTTGTAGTAATCTCTCATGATCCTTTGTATTTCTGGAGTGTAAGTTGTTACTTTTCCTTTTTCATTTCTAATTCTATTGAGTTGAATCTTCTCACTTTTTTTCTTGACGAGTCTGGCTAATGGTTTATCAATTTTGTTTATCTTCTCAAAGAACCAGCTTTTAGTTTTATTGATCTTTGCTATCGTTTACTTCATTTCTTTTTCATTTATTTCTGATCTGATATTTATGCTTTCTTTCCTTCTGCTTACTTTGGTTTTTTTTGTTCTTCTTTCTCTAATTGCTTTAGATGTAAGGTTAGGATGTTGATTTGAGATGTTTCCTGTTTCCTGAAATGGATTGTACTGCTATAAACTTCCCTCTTAGACCTGCTTTTGCTGCATCCCATAGGTTTTGAGTTGTTGTGTTTTCATTGTCATTTGTTTCTAGGTATTTTTTTGATTTCCTCTTTGATTTTTTCAGTGATCTCTTGGTTATTTAGTAGTGTATTGTTTAGCCTCCATGTGCTTGTATTTTTTGCAGATTTCTTCCTGTAATTGACATCTATTCTCATAACGTTGTAGTGGGAAAAGATACTTGATATGATTTCAATTTTCTTGTGACCCAAGATATGATCTATCCTGGAGAATGTTCTGTGTGCACTCGAGAAGAAAGTGTTTTGGGATGGAATGTCCTATAAATATCAATTAAGTCCATCTTCTTTAATGTATCATTTAAAAGCTTGTGTTTCCTCATTTATTTTCATTTGGGATGATCTGTCCATTGGTGAAAGTGAGGTGCCAAAAGTCCCCTACATTTATTGTGTTACTGTCGATTTCACCTTTTATGGCTGTTGGCATTTGCCTTATGTATTGAGGTGCTCCTATGTTGGGTGCATAACTATTTACAATTATTATATCTTCTTCTTGGATTGATCTCTTCATCATTATGTAGTGTCCTTCTTTGTCTCTTGTAATAGTTTTTATTTTAAAGTCTATTTTGTCTGATATTGGAATTGCTACTCCAGCTTTCTTTTGATTTCTGTTGGCATGGAATATCTTTTTCCATCCCCTCACTTGCTGTCTGTATTTGTCCCTAGATCTGAAGTGGGTCTACTGTAGACAGCATATATACCGGTCTTGTTTTTGTATCCATTTAGCCAGTCTGTGTCTTTTGGTTGGAGCACTTAATCCATTCACTTTTAAGGTAGTTATCGGTATGTATGTACCTATTACCATTTTCTTAATTGTTTTGGGTCTGTTATCGTAGGTCTTTTCCTTCTCTTGTGTTTCCTGCCTAGAGAAGTTCCTTCAGCATTTGTTGTAAAGCTGGTTTGGTGGTGCTGAATTCTCTTAACTTTTGCTTGTCTGTAAAGGTTTTAATTTCTCCATCAAGTCTGATTGAGATCCTTGCTGGGTAGAGTAATCTTGATTGTAGGTTTTCCCTTTCATCACTTTAAATATGTCCTGCCACTCCCTTCTGGCTTGCAGAGTTTCTGCTGAAAGATCAGCTGTTAACCTTATGGGGATTCCTTTTTTTGTTATTTGTTGCTTTTCACTGTGACTTTTAATACTTCTTTGCATTTAATTTTTGATAGTTTGATTAATATGTGTCTTGGTGTGTTTCTCCTTGGATTTATCCTGTATGGGACTCTCTGCTTCCTGGACTTGACTGACTATTTCCTTTCCCATATTAGGGAAGTTTTCAACTATAATCTCTTCAAATATTTTCTCAGTCCCTTTTTTTTTCTCTTCTTCTTCTGGAACCCCTATAATTCGAATGTTGGTGTGTTTAATGTTGTTCCAGAAGTCTCTGAGACTGTTCTCAATTCTTTTCATTCCTTTTTCTTTATTCTTCTCTGCGGTAGTTATTTCCACTATTTTATCTTCCAGGTCACTTATACTTTCTTCTGCCTCAGTTGTTCTGCTATTGATTCCTTCTAGAGAATTTTTAATTTCATTTATTGTGTTGTTCATCATTGTTTGTTTGCTCTTTATTTCTTCTAGTTCCTTCTAAACGTTTCTTGTATTTTCTCCATTCTATTTCCAAGATTTTCAGTATCTTTACTATCATTACTCTGAATTTATCTGAATATATCTTTTTCAGATATACTCTCTATTTCCTCTTCATTTGTTTGGTCTGGTGGGATTTTACCTTGCTCCTTCATCTACTGTGTGTTTCTCTGTCTCCTCATTTTGCTTAACTTTCTGTGTTTGGGGTCTCCTTTTTGCAGGCTGCATGTTCATAGTTCCTGTTGTTTTTGGTGTCTTCCCCTAAGTTAGTAAGTATGGTTCAGTGGTTTGTATAGGCTTCCTGGTGGAGGGGACTAGTGCCTGTGTTCTGGTGGATAAGGCTGGATCTTGTCTTTCTAGTGGGGAGGACCACGTCCGGTGATGTGTTTTCTGATGCACCTGGTGTGTCTGTGACCTTATTATGATTTTAGGCAGCTTCTCTGCTAATGGGTGGGGTTGTGTTCCTGTCTTGCTAGTTGTTTGGCATAGAGTGTCCAGCTCTGGAGCTTGCTGGTCATTGAGTGGAACTGGGTCTTAGGGTTGAGATGGAGATCTCTGGGAAAGTTTTCACTGTTTGATATTATGTGGGGCCGGGAGGTCTCTGGTGGACCAATGTCCTGAACTCGGCTCTCCCACCTCAGTGGCTCAGTCCTGACACTCGGTCGGAGCACTAGGACCCTGTCAGCCACATGGCTGCTAGTGCTGGAGGGTCTCCTGCAGAGGCAGGGGTGGCTGTGGCTCACTGTGGGGACAAGGACACTGGCAGCAAAAGTTCTGGGAAGTACTCCTTGGCCTGAGCCCTCCCAGAGTCTGAAAAATTCTTAACTAAGTAAAGATATGAAGTCATTTAAAATATTTACTAGGAAATATGGTGTAATTTGCTGTTTGCCAAGGGTAAACCTAATTTTTCTGGTTTTGGTTTTCGATAGCACAGAACATCAACCCAAATGTAAAGGATTTTCCCTCTGTTCTTTAACAACCTACCTATTTCATCTCACTCTTTCCCCTGCCCTAACTAGTCCATTAGAACAATATTACCTGGGATTGTTTTTACATTCAAAGTGTATACAATAGTCTCTATTTTGACTATTATAACACCAATAATTAGAAATTGATATAAATGGATGTCAAATATTTAAATTATTTCTTATCCATAGTATGGCAGGAAATCAATTAGACCTCAAATTAATTAATTGTCTTTCTCTGCCTTCAGGTATATGGAATTTTTCCCTACTCCATCCAACATTACAAGTGACTTTCTATTTGAAAAGAGTGCTAATTACTTCCATTCAGAAGAAGCTCCCAAACGAGCTGCATCTCTGGTCCCCAAAGCCAAGATCATCACCATCCTCATTGACCCCTCAGACAGGGCATACTCTTGGTACCAGGTATGAAGCAGTGAAAAATACCATTAAAAGCATGTGGTCATAGCTTGAATGTAAGCAATGGTGAATTAACAAAGTAAAGTCCAGATGTATTGAACAGTCAAATGTTAAAAGAGCTAAACAAACAAAAAAATTATGAGAAATAAGAACTATTGATAAGATCTAATTGATATCAATTTGGGCAAGGAATTTCAAGCATAAACATAACAGAAGAAAATCACACATCAAGGAATTAATAGATTGAACCATATAAGCATGTAAAATGTTGGTCAGTCACAATTAACAAAATTAAAATTACTATCTAAGTAGAGCATCTTTAGCAATACATGTTAAATGGCTTAGTTCCCTTAATTTGTAAAAAAAAAACAAAAAGTTCCTGCAAACTGGTAAAAGTAACTAAGTAAATAAATAAATATTTGAGTAAAAAAATGAGCAGACAAGCAAAAGGCATAGATAAACAATTTACATACACACACACAAATCCAACCGCACAATAATTTACATGAAAAATTAGGGATCAACAAAATATAAATCAAAATGGTACTTTTTAAAATATCATCTTGGCAAAAATTGTCATGCTTGTTCTCTCTATTGACAAGGGTGTGTTGATAAAAGTACTAGAACTTTCCAATAGAAGGATATATATGGAGATATTTTCTGAAAACTAATTTGATGACAGTTATCAAAAGGTTTGTAAATGTACTTTTGTGCTGTGATTCCTCTTCTGGAATCAATCATAAGAAAACCTCAAAAGGATTAAAAATATGTATCCCTTTTTTATTCATCGAGGTACTAATCATAATAACAAAAGGAAAAGTAAATATCCAACAATATAGAATTGTGTCACACCGAAATGGAATATTCTTCAGCATTTCATGATGGTTTTAATCCATAGAATGATAATTAAAACCTAGTGTTCATTCTAATGTGTGGATAGATATTAATCAAATAAGCAAAAAGGTATATAATTAGAAATTTTGAATGCTCTGTGAGGAAGTATGGGAGGTGCTATGAGAGCACGCTCTAGAGAAGTCAACTTTAGACTTAAAACTGATGGACGAGTAGGTTTAACTGAGTGAGGGTAGAGGGAGAGTGGGGCAGAGGGAAAGTATGTGTAGTCCCCTGGGTGCAAAGAACCACAGCACAGCTAAAGAACTAAAAGAAAGGGTTCATGTGGTTAGAGAGCAAAACCCGAGGTGGAGGCCTGTGGGAGATGAGTCTGAGAGGCAGATGGGGGCTAGAAGCCAAGTGGGAGAACCAAGTGGCCACCATTCCTTGAGCCATCGAAAGCCTTTTTAAAATGTTAAACCAGTGTGTAACTACCAGAATTCCTTTCAGAAAACATGATACTATCTGCTATTTGAAGAATGGATTGGAGTGGAAGAAGTAACCACTCAGAGAAGTCAAGTAGAGGCTATTACAATAGTCCTGCTGTGAAATGGCAGTAGCAAGGACAAAGATAGTAAGTAGAAATGGAATGAAGGATAAAGTGTCAAGAGATAGGGATTAAAATCAACAGAGCCTGGTGAGAAAACAGTGTCAAAGATAAATCAAATTTCCAGTCTGGGCAACTGGATGATAACCATATATTCCCGTGAAAAAGAAGCACTGAAGAAGGATACAGGTGTTGTGCAGGGGTGGGGGAAGGCTAAAGATGTGACACAGATGGAAATCATGAGGTTATGGCATCACTGTCACACCAAAAGCAGCAATAAAGGTGGCTGGCACTATGGGGAAGGGTCTGAGCAGGAGACAGAAATTTGTGAATCAGAGGCAAAAAGCCACAGAAATGGTGAAATCGCCTAAGGAGAAGGTTCAGAGAAGAAAAGTAGAGAACAGAATGAAGCAGCCAGAGGAGTAATAAAAAATTCCAGCAGATACCAAGAAAGGAGTACTACCAAATGAAGGAGGTGACAGCAATGTCAAACAGCTGCTAAGAAATTAGACAATTAGGCAAAATAAGGCCTAAACCGTTTTCATTCAGTTGAAAGACATGGAGGGAAGTGAAACTTTTAGCAAACAAGACACAGGGATCAAGGAAGATGTGTTTATAGAGGTGGTGATTTGAATAATAATGAAAAGTTTTCAAAGGAAGAAGGATGTTAAAGGTCCCCCAAGGGAAAATGGGGAATCAGCCCTGGGAGGATCCTGAGAGATCTGGAAGGGTGGCTACAGGAAATAGCTTAGATGGGAGGGAAGCACTCCATTTCCAGAGTTCTTCACTTTTCTTGTGCTGGGACCCTTCCGGCAGTAGGGTGGAGTCCATGTTCCCCATTTCAGAAATATATTTTTAAAGCATTAAAATACATAGTATTACAAAGGAAACAACTATATAGAAAAGTAATTAAAATCAGTAACAAATTTAAAATCAAATTTGTTTCAAAACAAATTTAAATTTACTGATTTTAAATTAAAAGTAATTTAAAATCAGTAACAAATATTTACTAAATCATTAAATGGAAATATCTAATGATGGGGCTAATACTACTGTAATTTTGAAATAGCGGTGAGTATAAACATTTGATATATCTAAAAGACCTGTAATGTGATTAAAAAGAATTGATTTTTATTGGTGGTAAGATCACAAGGACAGTACATACTAAATTTTATTTAGAAGTTACTAAAAATAAAGAGACATTTTTTTGAAGATTCAAGTTCATAGATCCTCTGAATTCTATCAGCGGGAGTTATTAAGAACCCCTGCATTGAAACTTAAGGGATAGAAAAGGGTATAAATGTACTTGCTGGTAAATTTGAAGGTCTGGGATAGAGAAATTAAAGTGACTATGATGGTCTCTTTTTCCTTTAAAAGGTTGAGAACAAGGTAATCTAATGAAAAGAGGGGGGAAATTTGGGAGGCAGTGGTTTGAGGAGAGAAAAAAGGGGGTATGAAATCTTGCTACAGGGGTGAAGTAAAGTTGACCAGAGAAATGTAAAATTGCCCATTGCAATGAAAGCCTAATTAAAGCTGATGACCTTGAATTTAAGGTGGTAAAAATCTATATGTACTAAAATCCCAATGATATGAGTGCATACATAAATTAATGTCAAAATAAAGTAGATTAAAAGAAAAAATCTAATAGCATTGTAAAATAACAAGTAATTTTTCTTTTTCCTTTATTCTTTTTCTTGACTTTTCAAAATTTCTTCAATAAACATATCGCTAAGAACAAATAATGATGGACAGGAAAACGTGATACTGCAAACTGAGATTGCCAGTGGTTAGGAATTCAAGTGGAACACTTGTTTTGGGAGCAAAATGCAGAAATTATTGTTAGAATCCATGAGTCAATGACTCCCTAATATACAATAATGTGTCTTTCTCACTATAACAAAATTCATATTGCAAAGCAAGATAAACTTATTTTTTTCAATCGTGCCAAAAATATTGAGTTATTAAGCCTTAATGAAACATTTTGAATGCGAACACTTGGGGAAAAATGTTGCACATTTTCCTGGCAGAAAAAATGGTCACTACTTAGAGCAGCTTATATGAATCTCTTTTTTTTTCCACATGGATTCAACTATTTTTTTTAAAAAGAGAGAATCTATGCCTGCTTCTTCAAGTAAATTCTTTGAACATACACATTTGAAATGAATAATTTTTTCTGATAATACTTTTTATTGCTATATTGCTAAGAGTAGGGTCCCCATCCTGCTGTACATTTCAAAATAATGCAACCTATTACTTATGTTGCATTATTACCCAGTCCTGTATTCAGTAAGTACCATAAATTTGAAGCTCAGCAGGTATAATTCAGAAAGTCCTACAAATGTCACCTGCCACTATAATTTCTACCCCACATTTTTATAATGGGCCTCACAGAGGACCTATAGTGCTATTTTTTCCAATTCTGTGTGACTTCTGGTCATATTTTTACGCTAATCTTTTTAGTTGCATAAATATAAAAAAAAGTTGGTGCTAAACTGGTATAAGTCAATATAGAGCAGATTAAGTACAATTCCATATTATCACTTGCAAAGTAGAAATGTTCGCATTACTGTATTAACGTGCACATAGTATGTTTATATTTCTTCACTCAAGTTACCCTGTTTCTACACCTTGTATTAATTAAATGTACTATGTAGTCTCTATGTATGTAGCATAATGCATTTATAAGGTCAATAAGTATGCAATTATGAGAGGGCTTCAAAAGTATTATTATTTCTACCAACCTACCACTCACTAGTTACACTTTAACCATTTACCACTTAATCATCTTTACTTTCTTAGCAATTTTTATTTCTAACATATATAAGGGCTGCTATTACATAATTCTATCAGGCTCTAATATACGTCCATCCTTATCCTGTAGTAAATTTTCTTTAAGTTCACTTTTAGATATCTTGCAAAATCAATTCATCCATTCCCACACACCTCATTCATCTTCACTCATATTTAAAGTTCTCTTAGTTTCCACATTTATTTTTTTCTGCTTATTAAAATCTTTCTCACTACACTTTAGCTCAAAAGCATCAACCATTAAAAAAGATCCGTTCGTCTTTCATTCAGAACTAATCACTTATTGGTCTGGCTATCACAGCAAATTACTTATATCTCTAGTCAAATATATGACTTTATCACAATCTGTTAATCTGTTGTTTTCCATACCAGATTTTGATTTCTTTGAAGACAGCAATTTTGTCTTACCTATAGCTTTTTATCTCTAGAATCTATTGCAGGTTATTGTTCTGGGAAGGATCTTAATAAATGCTTATAAAATTGTATTGATTTGTGTGGGGCTCTTGAGCTTGACCAATGATGGTAGGATGCGAAAGATTCAGAGAATTTGGTACTGAAAAGCAGTAGTGAATTGGTATTTAGGAATTAGCAGAGTTAGGTGGAAACCCTTGGGAGGGTAAAAGCAAAGTGCCTTGGGCAACATCAACATAAATATGACACCTGAACAAGCATGAATAAACATCTGCCTTCTCTGTACCCATAGCACCTGCCACATAGGGATATTGGGGAATTGTCGGAACCCTCAGGAGTGGCTGTAATGAAACAAGAGCACAGTAATATGTAAGCCTACTCCTGCCAATCAAAATCTCTTTTCATCAGGCTTGATCTGTCTGGTCCCTGACATCTTTTCACTTATAATCAGACCCATGGAGAAAATCCTTGTACTCTGTCTCTTGTCTTACACCTAAACGTTTTAGACATGAAGACAACCACAGGCTTATCTGAATGCTACTTGATATATATGGAAGGCTTATACTCTATATAAACAATATGCCAATGCCTAGGCTTCAATATAGTGTGCACTTTTCACCTTATTTTTCATTCTGAAGTCAATTAATTATTTTTAGTTACTCTTTTTGGAATAAAAGACACATGACACACACATATATCCACACATCAAACACATACATGCACACATACCTATGCAGGCATAAAGAAAATTAATTTTACAATTGACTTTCTTATTAAAGCACCAAAGATCACATGAAGATCCAGCTGCCCTGAGGTTTAATTTCTATGAAGTTATCACAACAGCACATTGGGCCCCATCTGACCTGAAAACTTTGCAGAGAAGATGCCTATTACCTGGATGGTATGCGGTCCACATAGAAAGATGGCTAACTTACTTTGCTACTTCTCAGGTAATGTCCTGAACTGAATTTCTTCTGTTTATTATATCCTCATAGTGTTGCACTGACAAACAGAAAATATAAATTAACATTGCCACAGATAGCAATTTATTATCAGAGATGACCATACCTAAGGAAGAAATGTGGATTTTTACATTTTTAATGTCAATGGTAGTACTACAATGTTAAGTGGCTGTGAAACACATTCTGGGGATCTTCTTTTGGATAGTAGCTGGTCTCAAAGTGGTAGGGCCTCACACAGGAGGCATCAGGTGCTTCATAGGCAATAACCAGTAGAGGAGCAGCCAGTTAGAACCTTTATGGAACACCATGTGCAGATACCCATGTGTCATCTGTCCTGTGGGAATCTTATAAGGAAAGAAGGAGGTTATGGATTAGACTGTCAAAATGGAAAGTGTTGTAACAGCTCCAGGAACTTGGGATAGAACAGGAAATAAGGATTTGCGGAAAGCGTCCACATCCTTTATCTTCTTCATTCCAGTCAGGTCACAACTAAAACCTGAGTTCTCTGTTGTGGTTTGCAAGGAGAATAGATGGGTAATTTTCATCTGTGTGCCCATTATTTCCAAGCCCTTGGCTCCAAGGTTAACTCATGGAATTTCATAGGTTGGAGAATTATCTGTATTACAGAGCAAATGGAAAATCGCGTTTCTACTGAACTACTAAATCAAGAGCGTGTCGGTGTTTATGATTTACAATCAAGTTAGTTAAGGGTTATAAAAAATGCCTTTGGCAAAATTTGCTGTTTATTTGGAAGGACACAAGAATAGTAAACATTAACATGTATGCTAAGTAGTGCATATTTTCTTCCTTTTCACACTGATCTAATTGATTAACATCATACCAGGTCAAGGGAGGCAGCTTGGTCTATTTAATTTAATTTTGTTCTTCATAAAGTGACTATTTTTGACTCTACAGTTGCTAATTATTGATGGACAGCAGCTGAGATCTGACCCAGTTACTGTGATGGACGAAGTCCAGAAGTTTCTGGGAGTTACACCTCATTATAATTACTCTGAAGCACTAACGTGAGTCTATTCTCATGGTTGATTTCATTTCCATTATTTGCCATCATAAATTATCACTGGTAGGTGTGTATATAGCATCATTAATACTAGGTATGAATTTATACATCATTATGCTACTCAAAAGCAGTCAAAGGAATGTCCTCATTATTCATGTAGTGTCTCCCTTTTGAATACCAGGAACACTTTACCTTATAGGCATTTTAGGTATCACAAATTCCCCTTTTTGTGAGCTTTTTCCCAGTATAAATTTGTTTAAGTAAACTTTCTACATGCCTGCTCTATGCAGAAAGTGTCTAGGAATTGAGGTTACAAAGGTGGAAAAGATGATCTCTTCCCCAAGTAATTTACAGGTTAGAAATAAAATGTTGATGGCCTCCATTAGCTCTGTGAAAGTGAGTAGTGTTTTGGGCAGAATTGGGAAAGGGATACATTCATGTTTTTCTCTGTATTTTTTAAATTGTGTATAACCAAATATAATCATGTGTAATGTTGTAGTTATTATTGCACAGCTGACCGCCCAGAACCTACCGGCATGTAACTGTAGCCATTTTATTATGCTCATGGATCCTGTGGGCTGGGAATTCAGACAGGACACAGCCAGGACAGCTTGTCTCTGCTCAAAATATATACTTGGGCCCATATTTGGGAAGACATGAATATCTAGGTATGACTTGAATGGCTGGAGACTGGAGTCTTCTGGAAGCTTCTTTACTCACACCTTTGGCTCTTGGACTGGGATAGCTCGAAGCTGAGCTCAAAGGGACAAGACCTCTGTGTGACTTTCTCACAGTGTGGTGGCTTTGTGTTCTGAGAGGGGGTGGTATATCGAGGGAATGTGGTTCAAGGCCTTCTCTGACCTAGCCTTGCAAGTCACATAGCATCACTTACGCCATATTCTATTGATTGCAACCAAGTCACTAGAGCCAGTGCAAATCCAAGGGGAGGGAAAGGAGCCTCCGCCTCTTGATGAGGAGGGGCAAGGGCATTCTGCAGAAGAGAATGTGGGAGGGGGGATATTCTTGCAGTCACCTTGGGAAAATAAAATCATGTACTTGGGTGACTGAAAATGGAAAAAAAAGTGTAAAGAAGCAAAATAACAAACAAAAACAAAAGCTCCAAGCAGTCAAAATATATATTTAAAAGGGCATGTACTTGATGCCCTCACAAAGGCCTGATATACAGCCTATTAAGTTTTAGGCAAAATTTTGACAAGCTTGATTATAGAATTTCCCAGTTCGCAGCAGATTAGAATCAGCAATTAGACAATTAGAGAGGGTAATGGAAGGACAGGAAAAGAAGCAATAAGATTGGGTTGTTCCTTATCCACTAAAACAAGTCTAATGAAGTTTCTACCTACACATGGAAATAACAACACAAGGCATGGCCCCTGTTGATTAAGTAGACAAAGCTTCCAGAATACGTTTACATAAATACTTATTGATGTCAGCATGTCTTCCCCTGCCTGCCTGCAGTAGTTTAGGGAATGGTTCTGTCCTGTTTACTACAAATAGTTCCTTATGGTTCAAAAAGCCTGTAAAATCATACTTTTAAAGAAGAGATTACAAACAAGTACAGAATATATGGTTTTGAATACATCTCACACATCACAAAAATTAATAACTATAGTGATGTTCAGTGTAATAAAAGAACTTGTAAGGCAACAAATTCATCTCCTCAAAGTTGTCTCACAGTTATTTGAGAAAGGCTTTGCATCTTAATTTCACAATTTCATGCCTACTGAAACCAAACCATAAAACAAGGAATTGATATAACTTAGCAAGAATAAATGCCCATTGTTAGACTTCGGGTCTATAACATTGTCAATGCAGTAAATGAAACCAAGGCAGCAAAGTAATGTGGATTCAAGGGTATGGCAACCCTATCTAAAAGAATGACTTTCAATATTCTGGATGGCTCTCCTTCCTCAGGTTGTATTAAGCTCTGCCTCACAACAGCTGTTTGGAGAGCAAGGAGAGACAGCAGCCCGTCCTGAGACCTCTGTACACCGGAGAGCAAAGGAGATACTCTTAGTGTGTATAAATATCTTGGCTTGGTTGCCAGAGCTGTATTTTACCTTAATGCAGTTAAATATTCTCATCCTGAGGCAGAAAATGCTGTTTAGGGGCACTGTCATGCTGCCTTCCCCATCTCATTTTGCACAGCATGCAGAATTGTTTTTCCTCCTGGGAAATTAATGAAAACTAGAGGAAGTCCTATGATAGGCAAGGAGCAGATTGAAAAGTCCAGGTTGGAAATGACTCTGTCTTCCTTTTATCCATTTAACCAGTGATGTATTTAATTTTAATTGATAACAAGTACTAGGACAACCTGGACTGCAAGGATCAGGTCTCTAATAATAGATTGGGCAGGAAACTGTAAAGAAAAATTCCCTCTCCCCCTAAATGAGTTCACATATGTGCAGAAGCAAATTGCAGGTGCACCGGTATTATAGGAATGGGCCCAGGGCAACAAAATATTCTGCAACTAATTAACTTTACGTCCTACTCAATTATGCTCCATCTTTCTAAAACATCTGCTGAGCAACAAAAATGCAAACCTTTTCGATGTTTTATGCATGCAGCAAGTCCCATAGCAGTAAATTTAAAACTTCCCTTCCTATTTGGTTTATTCTTTCATTTTTCCTACCTTGTTAGTCCTAAACAAAAATTCTTATATATCTGAGTTTAAACCAAATAATTAGGCCACACATTCTTTTGTAACTTTTTGCAGTCATGGGAGCAAAACAACATTAGAATTTTCTTTAAGAGTATCAGGTCTGAATTAACCAATAGGATCATCTGCCTTCAACAAAAGAAATGAAGATTTGTCTAATCTTACATTCACCATTTGTATAATCTGTGTCTCAAGTTCTCTGGAAAAATATAGTGAATTATATCTTTACCCTTTTAATTTCCTCCTTGAAAAGTATAAACATATTGAACTGTTAAAAAAATATAGCAGTTTTCTTAAAAGCTTTAATTCAGGTTTATATACATGGAAGCAACGTAAGTGTCCATCAACAGATGAATGGATAAAGAAGATGTGGCACATATATACAATGGAATATTACTCAGCCATAAAAAGAAATGAAATTGAGTTATTTGTAGTGAGGTGGATGGACCTAGAGTCTGTCATACAGAGTGAAGTAAGTCAGAAAGAGAAAAACAAATACGATATGCTAATACATATATATAGAATCTAAAAAGAAAAAAAAAAGTGTTCATGAAGAACCTAGGGGTAAGACGGGAATAAAGATGCAGACCTACTAGAGAACGGACCTGAGGACATGGGGCAGGGGAATGGTAAGCTGGGACAAAGTGAGAGAGTGGCATGGACATATATACACTACCAAATGTAAAACAGATAGCTAGTGGGAAGCAGCCACATAGCACAGGGAGATCAGGGGTGGGTTTGAGAGAGTGGGAGGGAGGGAGATGTAAGAGGGAGGAGATATGGGGATATATGTATATGTATAGCTGATTCACTTTGTTATAAAGCAGAAACTAACACACCATTGTAAAGCAATTATACTCCAATAAAGATGCTAAAAAAAAAGAAGTATATTTTCATTACATTCAGTCACCTTACTATATACCACTTAATGATGTCAAAGAAATCTGTGTATAACTTATAATCATTATATTTTTATTATCATTTATATATTTGATCTTTTGTAGTTTTGATTCCCAAAAGGGCTTTTGGTGTCAACTACTGGAAGGAGGAAAGACCAAATGCCTTGGAAAAAGCAAAGGTCGAAAGTATCCACCCATGGATCCAGAGGTAATATTTTCCTCATCTTTGAAATACACTGGTAGAACCCTGCACATACAACTATTTCAAAGCTAGTAGACAATATATTTGATTCCTTTTTCTGCTTTGTCGTTGCTATCAATAGTTTTATATATTTGGAAAATAAATAGACCAATAGAGATAGATGATTGATAGATATCTGTAGAAATTGTGTGCTGGGATGCAATTCAAACATAAACACTTACTGAACAGTAATTCCTTTCCAAATGTGTAAAGTACTTAAATATATTATCTACTAAACAAGTGATTTTGGATAAAATATATAAGCATTATTATTACATATTAAGTACATATATCCAGTGCCTATACAATTCCTGGTACTGAGTTAAGCAAAGGAGAGTAAACTGCTCTGATCACCAATTACAACATATGGTGGAGAGGTTCTTCCACATCACCAAGCAAGGCTCAGACACCAGCTGGGTGTCCCACAACTCAACACAATTCTGACACTGTCTTCCCAAAGATAGTAACAGATCCCACAGGCTAAGGACCACATCCTACAAGAGTCCCTCCCTGTTCAGGTTTTCACCTCAAGTCCCAAGTCCAGGTTATCACCTCCATCTTGAACCACTGGCTATAGATTGGACGTTCCAAAACCCCCCTCCTTGGTTCTGATGAATATGCTAGAGTGGCTCCCAAAACTCAGAGAAACATTTTCCTTATTGGATCACTGTTTTATTACAAATGGATATAACTCAGAAATAGATATATGAGATATATCAGATATATGAGGTGCATAGGCCAAGATATGGGGTAAGGGTGTGGAGGTTCCATGCCTTTCCTGATTTCTCTAGTCTCTCTACATGTTCACCAACCCAGAAACTCTCCAAACCCCATCCTTTTTGGGTTTTTATGGAAGTTTCATTACAGTGACATGATTGATTAAATCACTGACAAATGGTGACTGATTCAACCTCCAGCCCCTCTCCCTTACCCCATGGTGAGGGGATAACATTAAAGTTCCAACCTTTTGCACCAGAGGGCACACAGCAGAAGCAAGAAGAACTACAATCCTGCAGCCTGTGGAACAAAAACCACATTCACAGAAAGATAGACAAGATGAAAGGCAGAGGGCTATGTACCAGATGAAGGAACAAGATAAAACCACAGAAAAACAACTAAATGAAGTGGAGATAGGCAACCTTCCAGAAAAAGAATTCAGATTGATGATAGTGAACATGATCCAGGACCTCAGAAAAAGAATGGAGGCAAAGATCAAGAAGATGCAAGAAATGTTTAACAAAGACCTAGAAGAATTAAAGAACAAACAAACAGAAATGAACAATACAATAACCGAAATGAAAACTACACTAGAAGGAATCAATAGCAGAATAACTGAGGCAGAAGAACAGAAAGTGACCTGGAAGACAGAATGGTGGAATTCACTGCTGCAGAACAGAATAAAGAAAAAAGAATGAAAAGAAATGAAGACAGCCTAAGAGACCTCTGGAACAACATTAAACGCAACAACATTCGCATTATAGGGGTCCCAGAAGGAGAAGAGAGAAAGGACCCCAGAAAATATTTGAAGAGATTATAGTCGAAAACTTCCCTAACATGGGAAAGGAAATAGCCACCCAAGTCCAGGAAGTGCAGCGAGTCCCATACAGGATAAACCCAAGGAGAAACATGCTGAGACACACAGTAATCAAATTGGCAAAAATTAAAGACAAAGAAAAATTATTAAATGCAGCAAGGGGAAAATGACAAACATACAAGGGAACTCCCATAAGGTTAACAGCTGATTTCTCAGCAGAAACTCTACAAGCCAGAAGGGAGTGGCATGATATACTTAAAGTGATGAAAGGGAAGAACCTACAACCAAGATTACTCTACCCGGCAAGGATCTCATTCAGATTCAATGGAGAAATCAAAAGCTTTACAGACAAGCAAAAGCAAAGAGAATTCAGCACCACCAAACCAGCTCTACAACAAATGCTAAAGGAACTTCTCTGAGTGGGAAACACAAGAGAAGAAAAGGACCTACAAAAACAAACCCAGGGGGGACCTTGAAGATGGCGGAAGAGTAAGACGCGGAGATCACCTTCCTCCCCACAGATACACCAGAAATACATCTACACGTGGAACAACTCCTACAGAACACCTACTGAAGGCTGGCAGAAGACCTCAGACCTCCCAAAAGGCAAGAAACTCCCCACGTACCTGGGTAGGGCAAAAGAAAAAAAAAGAAAAAACAGAGAAAAGAATAGGGACGGCACCTGCACCAGTGGGAGGGAGCCGTGAAGGAGGAAAAGTTTCCACACACTAGGAAGCCCCTTCGCGGGCGGAGACTGCGGGAGGCGGAGGGGGGAGCTTCGAAGCCGCGGAGGAGAGCACAGCAACGGGTGCGGAGGGCAAAGCGGGGAGATTCCCGCACAGAGGATCAGGGCCGACCGGCACTCACCAGCCCGAGAGGCTTGTCTGCTCACCCGCCGGGGAGGGCGGGGCTGCGAGCTGAGGCTCTGAGGCTCGGGTTTTGGTTTCGGACAGAGCGCAGGGAGAGGACTGGGGTTGGCGGCTTGAACATAGCCTGAAGGGGTTAGTGCACCACGGCTAGCCGGGAGGGAGTCCGGGGAAAAGTCTGGAGCTGCCGAAGAGGCAAGAGACTTTTTCTTCCCTCTTTGTTTCCTGGTGCGTGAGGAGAGGGGTTTAAGAACGCTGCTTAAAGGAACTCCAGAGACAGGCGCGAGCCGCGGCTAAAAGCACGAACCCCAGGGACGGGCGCGAGCCGCGGCTAAAAGCGCGGACCCCAGAGACGGGCGGGAGACGTTAAGGCTGCTGCTGCCGCCACCGAGGGGCCTGTGTGCGAGCACAGGTCACTCTCCACACCCCTCTTCCGCGGAGCCTGTGCAGCCCGCCACTGCCAGGTTCCCGGGATCCAGGGACAACTTCCCGGGAGAACGCACGGCGGGCCTCAGGCTTCTGCAAAGTTACGGCGGACTTTGCCGCCGCAGGCCCGCCCCGCACTCCGTGCCCCTCCCTCCCCGCCGGCCTGAGTGCGCCAGAGCCCCCGAATCAGCGGCTCCTTTAACCCGTCCTGTCTGAGCAAAAAACAGACGCCCTCCAGCTACCTACACGCAGAGGCGGGGCCAAATCCAAAGCTGAGTCCCTGGGAGCTGTGAGAACAAAGAAGAGAAAGGGAAATCTCTCCCAGCAGCCTCAGTAGCAGCGGATTAAAGCTCCACAATCAACTTGATGTACCCTGCATCTGTGGAATACCTGAATAGACAACCAATCATCCCAAATTAAGGAAGTGAACTTTAGGAGCAAGATCTATGATTTTTTTCCCTTTTCCTCTTTTTATGAATGTGTATGTGTATGCTTCTGTGTGAGAGCTTGTCTGTATAGTCTTGCTTCCACCATTTGTCCTAAGGTTATATCCGTCCATGGTTTTTTTTTTTAAATATTTTTCTTAATAATTAATTTTAATTTTAATAACGTTATGATACTTTACCTTCGTTCTTTCTTTCTTTCTTTCCTTCCTTCCTTCCCTCCTTTAGACAATGAATCATCCCAAATTGAGGAGGTGGGCTCTGAGAGCAAGATTTATGATTTTTCCCCCTTTACCTCTTTTAGTGATGGTGTATGTGTATGCTTCTGTGTAAGATTTTGTCTGTAAAGCTTTGCTTCCAACATTTGTCCTAAGGTTCTATCTGTCCCTTTTTTTTCTAAATAAGAATTTTTTAATTCAATAACTTTATTATACTTTATTTTATTTTTACTGTATCTTCTTTCTTTCTTTTTTCCTTCTTTCCCTCCTTCCTTCCTTCCTCCCTCCTTTCTTTCCTTCTTGCCTTCTTTCCTTCTTTGCTTCTTTCTTTCTTTCTTCCTTCCTTCCTTCCTTCCCTCCTTTCCTTCTTTCTTTCCTCATACTTCTACTAATTCTCTCTACTTTTTCTCCCTTTTATTCTGAGCCGTGTGGATGAAAGGCTCTTGGTGCTCCAGCCAGGAGTCAGGGCTCTACCTCTGAGCTAGGAGAGCCAACTTCAGGACACTGGTCAACAAGAGACCTCCCAGCTCTACATAATATCAAACGGCGAAAATCTCCCAGAGATCTCCATCTTAACACCAGCACCCAGCTTCACTCAACGACCAGCAAGCCACAGTGCTGGACAACCTATTCCAAACAACTAGCAAAACAGAAACACAATCCCAACCATTAGCAGAGAGGCTGCCTAAAATCATAATAAGGCCACAGACACCCCAAAACACACCACCAGACGTGAACCTGCCCACTAGAGAGACAAGATCCAGCCTCATCCACCAGAACACAGGCACTAGTCCCCTCCACCAGGAAGCCTACACAACCCACTGAACCAACCTTAGCCACTGGGGACAGACACTGAAAACAGCAGGAACTACGAACCTGCAGCCTTCAAAAAGGAGACCCCAAACACAGTAAGATAAGCAAAATGAGAAGACAGAAAAACACACAGCAGATAAAGGAGCAAGATGAAAATGCACCAGACCTGACAAATGAAGGGGAAATAGGCAGTCTACCTGAAAAAGAATTCAGAATAATGATAGTAAGGATGATCCGAAATCTTGGAAATAGAATGGACAAAATGCAATAGAAGAAATAAAGATGAAACAAGCAACGATGAACAACACAATACATGAAATTAAAAGTACTCTAGATGGGATCAATAGCAGAATAACTGAGGCAGAAGAACGGATAAGTGACCTGGAAGATAAAATAGTGGAAATAACTACTGCAGAGCAGAATAAAGAAAAAAGAATGAAAAGAACTGAGGACAGTCTCAGAGACCTCTGGGACAACATTAAACGCACCAACATTCGAATTATAGGGGTTCCAGAAGAAGAAGAGAAAAAGAAAGGGACTGAGAGAATATTTGAAGAGATTATAGTTGAAAACTTCCCTAATATGGGAAACGAAATAGTTAATCAAGTCGAGGAAGCACAGAGAGTCCCATACAGGATAAATCCAAGGAGAAACACGCCAAGACACATATTAATCAAACTGTCAAAAATTGAATACAAAGAAAGCATATTAAAAGCAGCAAGGGAAAAACAACAAATAACACATAAGGGAATCCCCATAAGGTTAACAGCTGATCTCTCAGCAGAAACCCTACAAGCCAGAAGGGAGTGGCAGGACATACTGAAAGTGATGAAGGAGAAAAACCTGCAGCCAAGACTACTCTACCCAGCAAGGATCTCATTCAGATTTGATGGAGAAATTAAAACCTTTACAGACAAGCAAAAGCTGAGAGAGTTCAGCACCACCAAACCAGCTTTACAACAAATGCTAAAGGAACTTCTCTAGACAAGAAACACAAGAGAAGGAAAAGACCTATAATAACGAACCCAAAACAATTTAGAAAATGGGAATAGGAACATACGTATCGATAATTACCTTAAAGGTAAATGGACTAAATGCTCCCACCAAAAGACACAGATTGGCTGAATGGATACAAAAACAAGACACTTATATATGCTGTCTACAAGAGACCCACTTCAGACCTAGAGACACATACAGACTGAAAGTAAGGGGATGGAAAAAGATACTTCATGCAAATGGAAACCAAAAGAAAGCTGGAGTAGCAATTCTCATATCAGACAATATAGACTTTAAAATAAGGACTATTAAAAGAGACAAAGGACACTACATAATGATCAAGGGATCGATCCAAGAAGAAGATATAACAATTGTAAATATTTATGCACCCAACATAGGAGCACCTCAATACATAAGGCAAATACTAACAGCCATAAAAGGGGAAATCGACAGTAACACACTCATAGCAGGGGACTTTAACACCCCACTTTCACCAATGGACAGATCATCCAAAATGAAAACAAATAAGGAAACACAAGCTTTAAATGATACATAAAACAAGACGGACTTAATTGATACTTATAGGACATTCCATCCAAAAACAACAGAATATGAATTTTTCTCAAGTGCTCATGGAACATTCTCCAGGATAGATCATATCTTGGGTCACAAATCAAGCCTTGGTAAATTTAAGAAAATTGAAATTGTATCAAGTATCTTTTCTGACCACAACGCCATGAGACTAGATATCAATTACAGGAAAAGATCTGTAAAAAATACAAACACATGGAGGCTAAACAATACACTACTTAATAATGAAGTGATCACTGAAAAAATCAAAGAGGAAATAAAAAAATACCTAGAAACAAATGTCAATGGAGACACAATGACCCAATATCTATGGGATGCAGCAAAAGCAGTTCTAAGGGGGAAGTTTATAGCAATACAAGCCCACCTTAAGAAGCAGGAAACATCTCGAATAAACAACCTAACCTTGCACTTCAAGCAATTAGAGAAAGAAGAACAAAAAAACCTCAAAGCTAGCAGAAGGAAAGAAATCATAAAAATCAGATCAGAAATAAATGAAAAAGAAATGAAGGAAACAATAGCAAAGATCAATAAAACTAAAAGCTGGTTCTTTGAGAAGATAAACAAAATTGATAAACCACTAGCCAGACTCATCAAGAAAAAAAGTGAGAAGACTCAAATCAATACAATTAGAAATAAAAAAGGAGAGGTAACAACTGACACTGCAGAAATAAAAAAGATCATAAGAGGTAACTACAAGCAACTCTATGCCAATAAAATGGACAATCTGGAAGAAATAGACAAATTCTTAGAAATGCACAACCTGCCAAGACTGAATCAGGAAGAAATAGAAAATATGAACAGACCAATCACAAGCACTGAAATTGAAACTGTGATTAAAAAATCTTCCAACAAACAAAAGCCCAGGACCAGACAGCTTCACAGGCGAATTCTATCAAACATTTAGAGAAGAGCTAACACCTATCCTTCTCAAACTCTTTCAAAATATAACAGAGGGAGGAACACTCCGAAATTCCTTCTACGAGGCCACCATCACCTTGATACCAAAACCAGACAAGGATGTCACAAAGAAAGAAAACTACAGGCCAATATCACTGATGAACATAGATGCAAAAATCCTCAACAAAATACTAGCAAACAGAATCCAACAGTACATTAAAAGGATCATACACCATGATCAAGTGGGGTTTATTCCAGGAATGCAAGGATTCTTCAATATATGCAAATCTATCAATGTGATAAACCATATTAACAAATTGAAGGAGAAAAACCATATGATCATCTCAATAGATGCAGAGAAAGCTTTTGACAAAATTCAACACCCATTTATGATAAAAACCCTGCAGAAAGTAGGCATAGAGGGAACTTTCCTCAACATAATAAAGGCCATATATGACAAGCCCACAGCAAACATCATCCTCAATGGTGAAAAACTGAAACCGTTTCCACTAAGATCAGGAACAAGACAAGGTTGCCCACTCTCACCACTCTTATTCAACACAGTTTTGGAAGTTTTAGCCACAGCAATCATAGAAGAAAAGGAAATAAAAGG
The DNA here is from genome assembly GCF_949774975.1 of Lagenorhynchus albirostris. Taxonomy (NCBI): domain Eukaryota; kingdom Metazoa; phylum Chordata; class Mammalia; order Artiodactyla; family Delphinidae; genus Lagenorhynchus; species Lagenorhynchus albirostris. The sequence goes on along the minus strand of NC_083098.1, from coordinate 122,759,522 downwards.
AATCCAAATCGGAAAAGAAGAAGTAAAGCTGTCACTGTTTGCAGATGACATGATCCTATACATAGAGAATCCTAAAGATGCTACCAGAAAACTACTAGAGCTAATCGATGAATTTGGTAAAGTGGCAGGATACAAAATTAATGCACAGAAATCTCTGGCATGCCTATATACTAATGATGAAAAATCTGATAGTGAAAACACTCCCATTTACCATTGCAACAAAAAGAATAAAATATCTAGGAATAAACCTACCTAAGGAGACAAAAGACCTGTATGCAGAAAATTATAAGACACTGATGAAAGAAATTAAAGATGATACAAATAGATGGAGAGATATACCATGTTCTTGGATTGGAAGAATCAACATTGTGAAAATGACTTACTACCCAAAGCAATCTATAGATTCAATGCAATCCCTATCAAACTACCACTGGCATTTTTCACAGAACTAGAACAAACAATTTAGAAATTTGTATGGAAACACAAAAGACCCCGAATAGCCAAAGCAATCTTGAGAACAAAAAAAAGAACTGGAGGAATCAGGCTCCCTGACTTCAGACTATACTACAAAGCTACAGTGATCAAGACAGTGTGGTACTGGCACAAAAACAGAAAGATAGATCAATGGAACAGGATAGAAAGCCCAGAGATAAACCCACGCACATATGGACACCTTATCTTTGATAAAGGTGGCAGGAGTGTACAGTGGAGAAAGGACAGCCTCTTCAATAAGTGGTGCTGGGAAAAGTGGACAGCTACATATAAAAGTATGAGAATAGATCACTCCCTAACACCATACACAAAAATACACTCAAAATGGATTAAAGACCTAAATGTAAGGCCAGAAACTATCAAACTCTTAAAGGAAAACATAGGCAGAACACTCTATGACATAAATCACAGCAAGATCCTTTCTGACCCACCTCCTAGAGTAATAGAAATAAAAACAAAAATAAACAAATGGGACCTAATGAAACTTCAAAGCTTTTGCAGGGCAAAGGAAACAATAAGCAACCCAAAAGACAACCCTCAGAATGGGAGAAAATATTTGCAAATGAATCAACTGACAAAGGATTAATCTCCAAAATTTACAAGCAGCTCATGCGGCTCAATATCAAAAATACAAACAACCCAATCCAAAAATGGGCAGAAGACCTAAATAGACATTTCTCCAAAGAAGATATACAGACTGCCAACAAACACATGAAAGAATGCTCAACATCATTAATCATTAGAGAAATGCAAATCAAAACTACAATGAGAAATCATCTCACACCAGTCAGAATGGCCATCACCAAAATATCTAGAAACAACAAATGCTGGAGAGGGTGTGGAGAAAAGGGAACACTCTTGCACTGCTGGTGGGAGTGTGAATTGGTTCAGCCACTGTGGAGAACAGTATTGAGGTTCCTTAAAAAACTACAAATAGAACTACCATATGACCCAGCAATCCCACTACTGGGCATATACCCTGAGAAAACCAAAATTCAAAAAGAGTCATGTACCAAAATGTTCATTGCAGCTCTATTTACAGTGGCCCAGAGATGGAAACAACCGAAGTGCCCATCATCAGATGAATGGATAAAGAAGATGTGGCACATATATACAATGGAATATTACTCAGCCATAAAAAGAAACGAAATTGAGCTATCTGTAATGAGGTGGATAGACCTAGAGTCTGTCATACAGAGTGAAGTAAGTCAGAAAGAAAAAGACAAATACCGTATGCTAACACATATATATGGAATTTAAGAAAAAAAAAATGTCATGAAGAACCTAGGGGTAAGGCAGGAATAAAGACGCAGACCTACTAGAGAACAGACTTGCGGTTATGGGGAGGGGCAAGGGTGAGCTGTGACAGGGCGAGAGAGAGTCATGGACATATACACACTAACAAACGTAGTAAGGTAGATAGCTAGTGGGAAGTAGCCGCATGGCACAGGGATATTGGCTCAGTGCTTTGTGACAGCCTGGAGGGGTGGGATAGGGAGGGTGGGAGGGAGGGAGATGCAAGAGGGAAGACATATGAGAACATATGTATATGTATAACTGATTCACTTTGTTACAAAGCAGAAACTAACACACCATTGTAAAGCAATTATACCCCAATAAAGATGTTAAAAAAAAAATCCAAAACAATTAAGAAAATGGTCACAGGAACATACATATCGATAATTACCTTAAACGTGAATGGATTAAATGCTCCAACCAAAAGACACAGGCTTGCTGAATGGATACAAAAACAAGTCTACAAGAGACACACTTCAGATCCAGGGACACATACAGACTGAAAGTGAAGGGATGGAAAAAGATATTCCATGCAAATGGAAATCCAAAGAAAGCTGGAGTAGCTATACTCATATCAGATAAAATAGACTTTAAAATAAAGAATGTCACAAGAGACAAGGAAGGACACTACATAATGATCAAGGGATCAATCCAAGAAGAAGATATAACAATTATAAATATATACGCTCCCAACATAGGAGCACCTCAATACATAAGGCAACTGCTAACAGCTGTAAAAGAGGAAATCAACAGTAACACAATAATAGTGGAGGACTTTAACACCTCACTTACACCAATGGACAGATCATCCAAAATGAAAATAAACACAAGCTTTAAATGACACAATAGACCACATAGATTTATAGGATATTCCATCCAGAAACCGCACATTACACTATCTTCTCAAGTGCGCACGGAACATTCTCCAGGATAGATCACATCTTGGGTCACAAATCAAGCCTCAGTAAATTTAAGAAAACTGAAATCACATCAAGCATCTTTTCTGACCACAATGCTGTGAGATTAGAAATGTTACAGGGAAAAAATGTAAAAAACACAAACACATGGACTATGCAATACATTACTAAATAACCAAGAGATCACTGAAGAAATCAAAGAGGAAATCAAAAAATACCTAGAAAAAAATGACATGAAAATATGACGATCCAAATCCTATGGGATGCAGCAAAAGCAGTTTTAAGAGGGAAGTTTATAGCTATACAAGCCTACCTCAAGAAACAAGAAAAATCTCAAATAAACAATCTAACCTTACACCTAAAGGAACTAGAGAAAGAAGAACAAACAAAACTCAAAGTTAGCAGAAGGAAAGAAATCATAAATATCAGAGCAGAAATAAATGAAATAGAAACAAAGAAAACAATAGCAAAGATCAATAAAACTAAAAGCTGGTTCTTTGAGAAAATAAATAAAATTGATAAACCATTAGCCAGACTCAAGAAAAAGAGGGAGAGGACTCAAATCAATAAAATTAGATATGAAAAAGGAGAAGTTAAACAGACACCGCAGAAATACAAAGCATCCTAAGAGACTACTACAAGCAACTCTATGCCAGTAAAATGGACAACCTGGAAGAAATGGACACATTCTTAGAAAGGTATAACCTTCCAAGACTGAACCAGGAAGAAATAGAAAATATGAACAGATGAATCACAATGAATGAAATTGAAACTGTGATTAAAAATCTTCCAGCAAACAAAAGTCCAGGACCAGATGGCTTCACAGGTGAATTCTATCAAACACTTAGAGAAGAGCTAACACCCATCCTTCTCAAACTCTTCCAAAAAATTGCAGAGGAAGGAACACTCCCAAACTCATTCTATGAGGCCACCATCACCCTGATACCAAAACCAGACAAAGATACTACAAAAAAGAAAATTACAGACCAATATCACTGATGAATATACATGCAAAAATTCTCAACAAAATACTAGCAAACAGAATCCAACAGCACATTAAAAGGATCATACACCATGATCAAGTGGGATTTATCCCAGGGATGCAAGGATTCTTCAATATATACAAATCAATCAATGTAATACACCATATTAACAAATTGAAGAATAAAAACTATATGATCATCTCAATAGATGCAGAAAAAGCTTTTGACAAAATTCAACACCCATTTATGATACAAAACTCTCCAGAAAGTGGGCATAGAGGGAACCTACCTCAACATAATAAAGGCCATATATGACAAACCCACAGCAAACATCATTCTCAATGGTGAAAAACTGAAAGCATTTCCTCTAAGATAAAGAAAAACACAAGGATGTCCACTCTCACCACTATTGTTCAACATAGTCTTGGAAGTCCTAGCCACGGCAATCAGAAAAGAAAAAGAAATAAAAGGAATACACACTGGAAAAGAAGAAGTAAACCTGTCACTGTTTGCAGATGACATGATCCTATACATAGAGAATCCTAAAGATGCCACCAGAAAACTACTAGAGCTAATCAATGAATTTGGTTAAGTTGCAGGATGCAAAATTAATGCACAGAAATCTCTTGCATTCCTATACATTAATGATGAAAAATCTGAAAGAGAAATTAAGGAAACACTCCCATTTACCACTGCAACAAAAAGAATAAAATATCTAGGAATAAACCTACCTAAGGAGACAAAAGACCTGTGTGCAGAAAATTATAAGACACTGATGAAAGAAATTAAGATGATACAAATAGATGGAGAGATATACCATGTTCTTGGATTGGAAGAATCAACATTGTGAAAATGACTCTACTACCCAAAGCAATCTACAGATTCAGTGCAATCCCTATCAAATTACCAATGGCATTTTTTACGGAACTAGAACAAAAAAATCTTAAAATTTGTATGGAAACACAAAAGACCCCGAATAGCCAAAGCAGTCTTGAGGGAAAAAAATGGAGCTGGAGGAATCACACTCCCTGACTTCAGACTATACTACAAAGCTACATTAATCAAGACAGTATGGTACTGGCACAAAAACAGAAACATATATTAATGGAACAAGATAGAAAGCCCAGAGATAAACCCATGCACCTATGGTCAACTAATCTATGACAAAGGAGGCAAAGATATACAATGGAGAAAAGACAGCCTCTTCAATAAGTGGTGCTAGGAAAACTGGACAGCTACATGTAAAAGAATGAAATTAGAACACTCCCTAACACCATACACAAAAATAAATTTAAAATAGATTCGAGACCTAAATGTAAGTCTGGACACTATAAAACTCTTAGAGGAAAACATAGGAAGAACACTCTTTGACATAAATCACAGCAAGATCTTTTTTGATCTACCTCCTAGAGTAATGGAAATAAAAACCAAAATATACAAATGGGACCAAATGAAACTTAAAAGCTTTTACACAGCAAAGGAAACTACAAACAAGACAAAAAGACAACCCTCAGAATGGGAGAAAATATTTGCAAATGAATCAATGGACAAAGGGTTAATCTCCTAACTATATAAACAGCTCATCAATATTAAAGAACAAACAACCCAATCCAAAAATGGGCAGAAGACCTAAATAGACATTTCTGCAAAGAGGACATACAGATGGCCAAGAGGCACAGGAAGAGCTGCTCAACATCACTATTAGAGAAATGCAAATCAAAACTACAATGAGGTATCACCTCACACCAGTTAGAATGGGCATCATCAGAAAATCTACAAACAACAAATGCTGGAGAGGGTGTGGAGAAAAGGGAATCCTCTTGCACTGTTGGTGGGAATGTACATTGATACAGCCACTATGGAGAACAGTATGGAGGTTCCTTAACTAAAAATAGAATTACCATATGAACCAGCAATCCCACTACTGGGCATATACCCAGAGAAAACCGTAATTCAAAAAGACACATGCACCCCAATATTCATTGCAGCACTATTTACAATAGCCAGGTCATGGAAGCAACCTAAATGCCCATCGACAGACAAATGGATAAAGAAGTGGTGGTACATGTATACAATGGAATATTACTCAGCCATAAAAAGGAACGAAATTGGGTCATTTGTTGAGACGTGGATGGATCTAGAGACTGTCATACAGAGTGAAGTAAGTCAGAAAGAGAAAAACAAATATCGTATATTAACGCATGTATGTGGAACCTAGAAAAATGGTACAGATGAACTGGTTTGCAGGGCAGAAGTTGAGACACAGTTGTAGAGAACAAACGTATGGACACCAAGGGGGGAAAGCCCTATGGGGTGTGGGGATGGTGGAGTGATGAATTGGGCGATTGGGATTGACATGTATACACTGATGTGTATAAAACTGATGACTAATAAGAACCTGCTGTATAAAAAATTTAAAAATAAGAAGTTCCAACCTTTTAACCACAAGGTTGGTTCCCCATGCCACCAGCCTCCATTCTTAGTGGGGTCCATAAGCCACCTCATCAACATAACAAAATATACCTTTATCACTATCTCACTTAGGAAAGTCCAAGGGTTTTAGAAGCTCTGTGCCAGAAATGGGGCCAATGATCAACTTCATATTTCTTATTATGAATCACAATATCACAAATAGGATACAGGATAAAACAGTTATGAGGTCAGATTTATTATAGGAGAATAAGTTACAGTCACTTGTTTATAATAAGATACACAAAACAATGTGAAACTACAAAAAGGCAGGGGAAAAAAATCTTTCAATAAAAGTTATAGTATGAGGAGATAGCCTAGGATTGGGAAACCAATTAGCAATCAACTGAGCAGATATAATGAGTATCTCTCCTAAGACAAGGTGGGCAAAAGGAGGATGGAAGATATTAGGTATTACTATGGATATAGAAGAACCAGAAGGTCCTCAAACTATACCTTTGAACTCAATAATTTCAAAAGGCCTTCAAAAATCACTTTAATCTACCAAGAAATCAATGTAAAATTCCACTACTTCTATAAAAATCTTATCCAGAATTTGAAGTGTTTACAATCTGGTTTAAGGGTAGAAATGTAACGAAATTCCTGGTTAATGGTACAAGACAAAATGTAGTTATGTTAAGTCCATTTCCACAGTACACACAAAAGTGGCTAAGGGAGTTTTAGGAAGAAAGAGACTCATTTGTGCTAAAATATTGGGAGGGCTTAAGAGAGATGGTGTAACTTTGACCAGATGGAAGCCAATACGTGGGCCATTGCTGCCTATATTTTCACAGGAAAAATGTTCATCTCTACTATTTTATCAAAGAGACACAGAACTATGTTCATTGGGTTCTAATATGAGGTAAGTGACATCCACAGAGAAAGACCAATTATAAATTTTCTGTCTTCCAGAAATAAAACAAACTAAAACCACAGATGTATCTGATAATCCTTTTTTAAACCATTTATCTAAAAATAGCCCATCACTCCAGTTTGGTTAGGAATATAAGAATCACAGGAAAGATCATTATAGTGATCTTTATAATGAGACCTTATAATATCTTTGAAGAAGAAATGCTTAATGATTTTTCAAAAAAACTGTTTTGGTCCTGAATAAATATAGAAAACATCTTATAAATTGCAAGTTATTTCTTTAATCATGAAATTTAGCTTTTGTGATTATGTTCATTTTTCATCTTTATGCTATGACCCAATTTTACATAAAGTGAACAATTTAAAAAACAGATGTTTTTTCTGTAGATTTGGTACATCTGGTCCCTACGTACCTCATTCTTCTTTAGTATTATATACTTCTTATCAACTTTTCTCCCTACATAGACTTCAGCAATCCCTTAATAAATTGGTGTTTTAGTGGTTTTATAAGGCACGTAAGCTATACCTGGACCCATTTTTATTTTACAGCTATACTTCTGCCAAATATTTTCTAATGGTAAAAATGAGTGATATCTGCAGAAAAATACAAAGAAATACCTATTTTACAGCAGGTCCTAGTGAAGTAGAATTTCTTAAGAAATGTGCGCAATCTCATTTAATGAACTTATAGCTTCCTTTGCCTTCTTTTTCTTTTCACTTTTCAGTCTAGAACCTTCCTCTCTAATTACTACCGAGATCATAATGTGGAACTGTCCAAACTGCTACACAGACTGGGGCAGCCTCTCCCATCATGGCTGAGACAGGAGCTACAAAAAGTGAGATAGCACTGGAGAGAAGAACCAAGGCTCCCAAGATACTGACTTTTACTATGAAACAGAAAAACAAACCCCCCATCTTTTATCCCCTTAATGCACTTGTGACTGTCAACAGAGGATCGTGTGAATAAATCTCCTTCTATCTTTTTCATAAAATGAAAACTGTTATATATGCACTCATTGGCAATTACTAGCATCAATCCCTGTGTGACTTTTGAGAAATAATGTGGGGTTTTGTGGCATTACCCAGTTTCCAATGTGGGGATCATAACACAGCCCAGTTCCTCTGTTGACCATAAGGTTTCAGAAACTGTTTGACTGAGAACACTGATTATATGCAAGAGACAAATTAGAATCTTGAGGAAAAGATAAGGACTGAGATATCTGTAAATGAGGCTAGTAGTAACCCAATATCTGAATTAAGGGCTTACATTTTCCCTTGCTAATTTAAAAACAATTTTGATTTTGTTATGAAATTATAAATATAATCCTATGCTCTTATTTTGAGCAGTTATTACTTATTATATTTAGCCCACACATGTTTTCCTCTGTTACTCCTCTTTATGAATTTCTTTGACTTGCTAAAGAAGTTGCAAAGTTGTAACCTTCCACATTTTTGGTCTGTTTTCCTCTTATAGGAGGAAACTATCTGAAAATTTCCATATTCACTGACAATAGTATTTTATCTGGCAAGCATGCCATTCTCAGTGAATTTTGCATTTATGGTTCCAACAGCGGCTATCAGAGATTTGGGGGGAAAATGAATGAGATAGTGCATACTTTGCATAATATTAACTACTGTGTGTAAGGCCATCTTTCCATGGGTAAAAGTCTTACCATACTATTAATCTAGGTATTTCCACCTTGACAATACTGTAGTATTTATATATTTTTTCACTATCCACAGAAGAAAAAAACTTTATTGATAAGACATGGAATGAAAATACCAGTATGTGTTTACAGGTAGAGAGAGGCACTTGTGCCTTTTATGTAGTACATGTCAATCGTTTAAAGCATGGACTTTTATATGTGTCAGTATGTATACTAATGCAGAATATTATGTTTTTAATGCCTATTTAACAGAAGAAATGTAATCTAAAGCTTACCTCTTTAAACACCATGAATTCTCTAAATTAAACCATATTTCTCATCCATGCCATCCAAAAATTAATTTCTAGAGAAGAAGTGATGCTCTTCCTGTCTTAGAGTTATAGGTTACTCCCATTTGGAGGATTTTTGTCTCATTTGTCAATGAAGGTATGTTAAAGGTTTGTTAATCTTTTCCGTGATACATGAATGTAAAATTTCAGCAGAACAGTAAATCAAAGTGGCTTTGGTAGCATTACCTATCAATCCATCCTTCCTCCAGAGTAATTTTTCTATAGGCTGTAAATAATATTACTTTCTCCTATAATTTGAGCAGTTATGCTTGACATAATTCAGTGTCTTCAAAGGAAACTGAGGATCATCGTTTCTGTTTATTTGTTGTTTGTGGTTTTAAGCAAACAATTCAAGTATGATCTAAAAGAGAATCAAGAAACAGGATTCACCTTTGGATCTATACTTCATTAAGATGTTTGTTTTTCTGTTGTTTTCCCACTGCATCTAAAGGCTCTTGATCTTTTTCAGAAAATGTTAAGATTTTTCTTGGGTATGAATTGATACAAATCACAAAACTGTTGCTTTTGCTGTTCTTTGTTCAGTGTGAGCCTCAGTTTCTCCACCTTATTGTTACTTAGGTGAGCATGTGCTTGATAGCATTCCATTAAAGCACACTAAAATCGTAAGAATTGTGTATTTAGAACTCTAACTTTTGATTTATTTGTTCACTAGTTTCCTCCAGTTACATTCTAATTTTTTCTTTCGTGAAGTAGAGATTAACATTTTTTTTCCCAAGTGGGAAAAAAGAGATATTTGTAGAAAAGAGGGGAGATACTTTTCATATTGAGTAAAATTCATATAATTCAAAGTCTACCTAATCACCAGATTTTTTTAAATGTAACTAATTTTCTGCATTTTCTTATTTTTTCTAAATAATGTATACAGTATCATTCACCTACCTACAAATAGCTGGGAGCAAAATTCCCACAAATTCAACTAGTCTTTTCTTCCCTGGTTCATTTCAATCAGTATGCACATTTTTCTTACTAAGATTGACAGTGAAGACAACAAAACAAATTTTAATTATGTAATTCATCTCTTACAGTAAACTACTTAAAGGGACTCTGGGCTATGAGAAGATTATAATAAATCTGGAAAAATTTTAGTTTTAAGAATATCTTGGTTTTCCCAATTTTTACCCACTGGCTACTTCAGAACTATTGACTCAATATTTAGCATAGGTAATAGTTTAACTCTAAATAAATTATCTTTCATGGTCTTGAATGACATACTTTTAAAAATTTTAAAGAACTTCCTAAAACCTTTAAACAAGCCAATATTTCTCCTCTTTCCTTCTTTTTCTTTATTCCAACTGCCTAACTTACAAATATAATCATTGATTACATTAATAAAGGTAAGGAACAATATTTGTTATAACCCTACATCAAGATATATTAATATATGCTTTTCAAATACCAGCCTCTAAAAATTATATTACAAATCTCATACAAAAACAAATTTTGTGTTTAACAATGGCCTCAAAACAATTAAATAAGCAACAAAGAAGAATGCTAGTGAGAAAAATTTATACTCCTTCTAACACTATTTTTTTTCTACAAAAAAGATAGTTCTTCATCCAATAAGAGATTTTATTTGCCTTGATTTCAACAAACCCGTTCACATATACCTAATGGAGTTTTTGTTCTTCTATCTCACTGTTTTAATATGATATAAAGTGACCTGCTTACTATGAGTGTCGATTTATTTTTAATTATGCAAACAATTTACACTCGAATAATATCTTACAAGTCTGCTTTTGGTGGCTAGATAAGATATTAACCATTTGATTGATGGAGGTCCCTCAAAAACAATGCTGGCCAATGATTTCAAAAAAAAAAAAATCAAAGAGTCTTGCATATAGGATTTTACTTCAACTGTAGGAACACAGCTTGGCCATAGGTACATATGTTTGTTCAGTATATGTATATATATGCAAATGAATATTTTCTTGTGTGAGCCAGTGAAGTGGGTGGGGAGAACATAAAGAGAACTCTGCTTTTACTGAAATTGTTAAATAACTGATGTAGTACATGCATAACATATCTTCGGTTCTCACTTCTTCAGAATAAATATTACTGCTGGTATGGCCACTAGAGTAATGTTGTTTCTCCTCTAAAATCCAAGGTTTTCACGCATAGATGAACCTATTTCCTTCCCTTTGACTTGGTTCGCTCTATACATGTTCCCTAAATTCCAAACATATAACAAGTGTAACCAGGAAATTATGAGAGGGGACTTTGGGTATCTGGGTTCACATCCCAGTTCTGCCTCAGGCAAGCTATGTGACCTCGGACAATTTGTGGAACTTCCCTGAGTCACAGTTTCCTTTTTTGTAAAATAGAGACAATAAAGTATTACTCATTGGGTCACTGTAAACATTAAATGAGAATATATTTAGACAACTTAGCCCATTGCCTAATGTGGTTATACTGGAACATGTTTGTTACAGAAATAACATATAATATTCAAACCACTATCTCTTTTTTCATCAGACAAGAATATGTTTTTCTATTCCCTTTAATAATAAAACATATATATCTTAAACATATAATTAACTGTATTTGGTTAAAATGAGAAACTGTCTTCACCATCATCATTTAAAAATAAATTTCGCATGACTCCCTGCTATTGTTCTGATCAACAGAGAAAAATCATTCCAGCTCAGTCCCTTCCATTGAAGTCTCTTTGTCCCTTTCCTCCTACCTACTTAATCCTCAGTTTATCCAGTAGAATATCTTCCCCTTATCTTCTCTTTATATCTCTCTCTTCAAATTTTTTGTAACCCAACAGATCCTCTATCAGGAATATCAGGTCTAGAGGTACAACTCCCTCAAAGGAAAGTCATAAAATTTAATGAAGAGATACATGTAATAACAAATCAATGCTTAAAGATACTAGATAGTTAAAAATTACAAGAAAATTTATCTGAATTCTCTACGAGTCTTTATTTCCAACTTCACCTCTTCTGAAAAGATCTCCTTTCCATAAATGAAGCACTCTATTATATAATATATTGCTTCCTAATATATTTATTAATACCAAATATTATTTTTGTTGCATTTTTCATTGCAAATGTCTGGTATTTCAGGCCCCCAATAAGACATTTATATAGTTAATTTCCATTCAAAAACATTTTACTGTTTCTCATATTTTATTTAATACAATATGTCTAAAATATTATTTCAACATGAAATCAATTAAAAAATTATTAATGAGATTTTTATACCCTTGTGGTCATACTGAACCTTCAAAATCTAATTTGTATTTCACCCGTATAGCACATAACAATTTTGGACTTGCCACATTCCAAGTGCTTGATAGCTACATGGGGCTAGAGGTTTCTATGTTGGACAGCACAGCTCTAATCTCTATTCTCTTCATCTGCTAGTTTTTGATCACCTCCTATTCACCTCAATGATGAGAGCTGAATTCTTGCCCTACAGTTATCAGGGGATGCCAAACACACAACTCCCAATACTGAAGAGGTGGGATCAACAGCAGTTTATTTGTTACATATACTCAACAGCCTGGGAAGAGGACATTGCACACCATGCCAGATGCCAAAGGGGCTGCACTTGGGAAGAAATGAATAACCAGGGCTGTGAGAGACAAGCTTTGTAGCACCAAGAGGTCGAGGTGGCCCTTGGTTCCTGCAAGAACATGTAATTGGCTAGTTTGAGTAATTCTCAGGCTGGCAGGGACAAGCAGAAACTGTACCTGATCCACTTGATAAGGACAAGTTTTGGCTAGGGTACCTTGCGCACAGAAGCAGAAAGGAGGCAGACTTTGTGGGTAGGCCATTTAAGATCATCCCAATTTTCCAGATGTCAACAAAGTATGAAATATTGAGTCAACTTAGGCTTCACACCATACCTCTAACCACTGTTTTACTACAGGCTCTCCTTATCTCTCCTAGAATTTTGTCACACACTCTAACCTGGAGCTGTCATTTCTCTCTAAATCATACACCACACTAATGTTGGAATGGTCTTTATCACTTGTAAATAGGATCAAACTATTCTTTACCTTAGAAAACCTTCAAATGTTCCCCAAATGTAAAGGACAAAATGCAAACTCCAATATATATTCCATGAAGTTCCTTTATGATCTGTGATTTTGTCTACCTGGCCATTCTTATTTCACAATCTTTAAAAATTACATTCCAAATTCTAGTAACAATCACCTATTTACAATTCTCCAATTACCTCATGATTTTTACATCTCTAGGCCTTTGTACATGCTGCTGCCTAGAACACTTGAATTGGCATTGCTAATTCACTAACACAGTACCACTTTGAATTTCAAGCAACCTGGCTGTGTAAGTCCCTTCCCTTTTGCTTGCCAATTCCTTCGTATCTAAATCACAGAAGTATCAGTCTTCTCAATGTTGCATCTCTGGCCTTAAGTTGTACCAGAAATCTTCCATTTCCCTTGGCATTAGGCCCTCAGTATCTGGGTAATAATGATAATATATTTATCACTATAATTCCAGCAGCTGGTTTGATATTCTTAGATTACACCATTATTGTTTCACCTACATTGTAGTGTTGTCTACGTGCTGTACTGTAAATTATTAGAATGAGAGATGTCTTTTCCTTTTTTCGTCTCTCATGCGTAACACAGTACATGGCACAAGATAAGTAATTGTTAAATGAACATATGCATTACTTTATATCTTTATACTAGTAAGAAATGAACTTCATACTAAAAATGAAGTTTTAGTAAGCATAAAACTTATACAAAGTCATTCTCTCACTCATAGCACCAAGGTGTACGTATTCATGGCTGTTTGCATTTAAAGGTATTGCCTGTCCTCTAAAGAGTCTTTATGTTTGTACATCCCAGTTGCCTATTCTTATCTAACAAGACCAGCCAAACAGACCAAATTAAACATCGCTAGACATATCAGGAATTGAACGACCCCGACTGTTGTTTTTTTATATTGGTGTAAAGATCTCACAGTAGTGCTGCCTACAAATATGTTTGTTTGCAATCAGTACAAAGCTAAGAGCCGCCTGTCTACAATGCCCTTCATATGGTAAAAGTGCATGGCTTAGAATTAAAATGAGTTCAACATGCTGAAGGGGATAAGAGATCATTGACTTGGTATTTGACCATTGAGGCCCTTGAGTTTTAAAGATTTATTTTTCCTACTGACAAAGAAAGTAACGCTAATTGTTTAATGATACCTGTAAAATGTCTGTGGAAACACTGCCAAGAAGGAACATAGGTGGAATTGCTATGTCACAAACGTTGGCACTTTCTCTTTCAAATCAAGTGGAATTCAAATATCGCCATACAATCCGATATGTCCATGTAAACGGAATTATTTCTAGGATACTCTTAATTATTTAAGACTTCATTCTCATTTTCTTAAATCTTACAAATCTTTTTGGAATTCTAAACGGTACACCAGGAATAAGACACTAGCTGCAGGGTAAGACTATATAGCAGAAAAGAGAAGCCAGAAGCCAATTTGAAAGGATACAAGAGAATCAGGACTACATTTTTGTGGATACCAATGACCATTTCTAGATCACATGAGTTGGTATGAGACCAAAATCACTGTGGGTTGTATAATTGTCAGCAGTGATTTCAGAAGAGCAGCAAGAAACCTAAACTACTTCTGACCTGGAGCAAGAGAAGGCATCTTAGTACCTGGACCAAATGCACCAAGGAGAGGAAAGGAAGGGTGTGTCAGGAGAAGGTGTGTCAGGAGAGGAACTTTTATATTGAGTATATTTTCCCCCATTTTGTTTGCTGATAAAGATGGACCGCAAGTCAAGGATAGCGTAGTGTGTTTTGGGGAGGGTTGGAGGTGGGGGGCTTATTGTAACACAGGATTTGAGGTTCAAAACCAACAGATTGTGGTTTGTCTACATTATCTAAAATAAGTTCTCTTCACGCTATGCTCTATGGAGTGAAGCTATAGACATGTTTTTCTTTCTGAACTTCCAGGTAATAAAGTCTACGGACTAAATGCTCACAGGTCTAAATCAATTGTAATTCTCTCCTACATGTTCCCAGGATGTTGCCTGGAAATCACAGAGTCTTATCCAGAAGCCTTTAACATCTCGAAATTAAACATATGCAAACCTATAGCTATGTATTGAAGAGATAAATAATGTTCCCACAGACAAGACCCTGAGGACACTTGGTTCCCATTTCAGTAGCACAGTGAAGCTAAAAAGAAACATGACAATAAACTTAGTTAATAAGAAATTATGCCTTTGTCACAGGTAACATACAATGTATACAATCACCAGCCATCTCCTCCCACCTTTTTTCATAATCAATATAAAAAAGCAAGCATTTAGCATTGCCTGTGCTATTCTCTGAAATGAACCAATGTGTATGAACCCCTCATGATTTCTGTAACAAAATCTCTCAAACTATTTTAAGCTATTTCAACCTGAAGAGAAGTCCAGTGCATAATGTGTTATATGGAATTCTGAAGCCAGTCAAAGCTCAACTCCTGGCAATGCCACTTGTCCACTGTGTGAGGTTCCTCAGGCACGTTACTTACACTCAATATGCTACAATTTCCTCATCTCCACATTGCAGATACTAATATCAGCTACCCCTTGAGGTTATTGTGACGATTATATGAGTTAAAATACATAAACGCACCTAGAACAGTAGCTGCCCATTATGAGTGTTTGCTATTATTAGCTACTTTGTGCATACCTAGTTCAAAATTCATATTTTAAAATGCATATCCACACTTTAAAATTCTAGTTCTCTCAACTATTTTTATGTGGTTGACCAAGTTATGGGATTCTTATGAGTCTCATTTCTTCCTGAATAAAGAATTGAGGATAGGAACCTAAAAATAGAGCACAGATAAAAGAAACTAAAGTCCAAAATTTATGAATAAAAAAAATTATAATTGAATACTGAAATTAAATTAAATTCAAGTTTCCTGGAAGGGATGGATTTATTCACAACACTGAGAGAATGTGCAAAGTAGATCGTCATATTTATAAAGAATAACACAAAATTGTTTGTGATATTATTGAGAAATACTAGAAAAGAGAAGTTCCAATTGATAAGTTATAGAAAATATCAACCTAATTTTTTAAATGGAGTTAAAAACAACAGCAACAACAGTGTAATCTGTAAACTACAGATCATTGAAATTAACAATTTGTGCTGCTCACGGGCAAGTTTGCAATTAAATTTGCCAAGAATACTCCACAGAAAACTACTGTCGGGACGTAACTTGAGATGAGATAGACTGTCCAAATTCCTCACGTGATTCAGATATAGTCTTCCGACAACTCTTTTTGAGGTTTAAGAGTTCAGATATTTAAACTTTTGAGGCCCCATATACATGGATGTAAGTAAAGCATCTATCTTGATTTCAAGAAATCCTGTCAGCTTTATCTTCCAAACTATTCAGGCTCCAAGAATGCCCTATCACATCCAAGCCTAGGGGCACCCTAATTCCAGCCCCCGCTATCTTCTCGAAGGGAACTAATCCTCCTCACTCACAAATGTGAGCACCTGTAGCCTATTCTCCACATCAACCTGATCAATTCTTTGACCAACTTTCCTATCACTTCCCTCTTTACTCACCGTCTTCAGTTCACACCAGCCCCCTTACTTTCCTCTGATTTTGCCAAACAGGAGAGCAGAGCCTTCACACTCCCTGCCCCCTCGGCATAGGCATAAATACTACAATTTCCCCAGGCATCTGCACTCCTTATCCCCTCCCTTCTTTCAAGTCTTTGCTTAAATGTCACCTCATCAGGCAAGTCTTTCCAGACCCCCATACCATCATTCTCCCATCTATTTCCCTGCTTGATTCTTCTCCCTACCACTCATAACCAACTGATACACGAATTATTTGTTCATTTGTCTGCTTCCCCAAACTATAAGTTTCATGAGAAGGGCTTTTCTTTCATCCATAATTTTGGTATGCCCTGTGCCTGGAGCTCTCCAGAACTTTGTATTAAGCCCTCAATAAATATTAGTAAAAATAATAATAATAATAATTAAAATAAAAACAAGATATGTATAGAAAGTGTATACACATACACAAATCCATATATAAATGCATACATATGTATTACGTGTGTGTGCATTATAATACAGATTAGTAATCATGTCTCCAATACAGCAAGCATGCCAAACCACTGTAGTTTGCAAAACTGAAATTTATCATCACTGGGAATGCAGTATTGTTTTTCTTTTTCAAGCTGTTTCACTTCTAAAAGCAGGAAATAAATACTTTTGTCTGTAGCATTTTATTCTTCACATTATGACACTTATACTACTTATCAACAAATCTGTTCTTTCTGGTTGACTCTATGATTCAACTTCTCCAATAAAAGTTTTATAACAGGAGTCTAATGAATTAGACCCTACAGAAAGAAAAGTAAATTGGTCTGTTTCAAAGATCAAAGCTACAACAATAAGTTCTATGGATTTATTGCAGACCGCTCCATTGCTCCAGAGAGGGTGATGAATGCTTGTTTCCTAGCCTCCTTTACAATTCTTTTTAAAGACAGAAACTGCTAAAATCTATTCCACCGGAATCACAGAAGACAAGGGATTCACAGACAAGCCAAACAAGAGATGCCATATTGGATTCAATGACATGAGCACCAGGAGAAAAATGGTGATTGTGTGGGACATGTTAAAAGATTGCATTCAGGTACTGGTCTTAGAAAGCCTGTATCATGTCAAACCTGGGAAAACAAGGAAGGCCACAGAAATAAGCCTAACCCTTTGGGATAACATCAGAGCAGTCTGGGGGTAGGACTGGCCAGGCCAGGGAAGAGAGTCCTTGCGGTCCAGGAAGCCCAGAGGAGAAGCAGCACCCAGGAAGACAGGGATTGTGACTTGCATCTCAAAGAGTCCAAGGCAAGAAACTTAGAAGAGGATTATAAAATAAAATGCTTGACTTTATCAGTTGTTAAAGTCTAGAAGGGGATTGTTTTTGTTTCTGTTGCTGCTTACCTTGCTAGGAGGAAACCAAAATTGGAAAGATGACTCTGTGCTACCAGGCATACTGTCACTAATTAATTTTTGCAAAGGCTGCAGTTCTGCTACATATGTCTTGGTGTCATATTTAGATAAAAAAGAAAAAGAACTCAAATCATCGAATTCATTGTTAAAACAAGTTCAAATATAGCAAAAGAATTGAGCATAACATTTACATGATTAAGCAAATGACATTCATTTTAGTTGGTATAGGTGATAGTTATTTCCCATCCATAATTTATCAAGTCATAATTTAGCAGCCAATAATTTAATTTAAAAGGATTTTGAAGGTAAATGAAACAAGAGAAAAGTACAGATGAAAAGTTGCTAAAAATCCACCGTTTGCCTTCTTAACATGCTTAAATCATTTTTAAATGAATAAGAAAATGAAGTTAGTTTCGGCAATTGGTATGGTATTTTTGATCAAAATAATCATTGTAGGGCTCCACAATGAACAAGAAATTTGGGGACAGTAAATAATAGGCAAACTTTAACACACTATATTGGTAATATTATATGAAGTGTCACTTTTCCTGGTATTTACGAAAATGAAATATATAACAAAAAATGTTTGTCCATGGTACCCAAACACATAACAAAAAGATTTCCTTTTTTTTGTCCATGTGTTATATATTACTGGCTGGTCCATATATGATTAGAAACACATTTTTAATTTAAGATACATTTGTGCATATTGACACTGTTCTGCAATTGTACAGCTACCAATTAAACAATTTAGTTCCCATTCATATTAATAAAATTGTTGCAAGTATATTACATATTATACTACATATATGTATTAGAGCTGCTTTGTTTCAGAAAAAGTCCCCACCAAATATTAACATGTCTTCTACTACTTGTTTCTGCTGGAGGAATGATGGTGCCTCATAATCCCACAACTGCTGACATGTCAAGTGAGAGTAATTGTCCAAATTTCTCTCCTTCATTCCCCCTACAGGTTTAGAGTGCCATTTTTATCAAATTTTAAAAGTAGGCTATTCATGTACTTCTACTGAAATATTACTGTGCCAAAACCAAACTTTGTTGATCAATAGAGCTTTTAGTTTATATTGTTAGAATTACTCTTGTTTTTCAAATGTTCTACGTCTTTTCCTGTTTATTCTCCAACACAATTTTAATACTTGACAAAATTAAATAAACTCATTAATCCTATTACAGTTTTGAATGGAACTGAATTATATATAAAATATAATTTAAAATGTCATTAAATTATCCAGTATTTCCATCAAAAATATTGTGCAGTTTAGTCTTCTTTTTTGCATAAAATTATTATATGTATAAAATAAGATTTTAGAGATGTTTATTAAGACAATTAATTAACATTCATTAGTCCCTAGTTTCCTCCACACATTTTATAATTTAGTTCATATTATGCATGGGGAAATATTTTCCCCAGCGTCATTTCTAAAGTGTTAGTTTTCATTAGGGGAAAATGGTTGTTCCCATGAGACAGCTACAAATATCTTTTAATTATTTTGTCTTGGTACTATATGACAGTTTTCCAAAATTTTTGTTTTTCAGTTGATTTCCTTGAGTTTCTTGGATAGAAATTTTTGTAATAGAAAAAGCACAATAATTTTATCTCTTCCCCTCATATAGCCATGTATCATTTTTTTCGTACATTAAGAACTTCAAAAAGGTTGAACATTTTTTTAATTAATAAAGCATGTTCAATTTGCCTAATTTAGGTTCACATGAGTTTGTTTCTTCGTATCTAATGGAGCATATATGAGCCAATCAAGCAGTTTCAGCGTTAGGCTCATTTAACCATTTTAAATTTTAAACCCTAGGATCTTCAAAACATAAGTATAAATAAAAAAGAAACATATCTGGAAGGTTTGTAGAATGTGAGTGAATCATGAAACCATTCCTGGAGGAGCTTATTAGATTTCTATCACCTGCCTACAAAGCCCCATGAGATAGTTTCACATTCAATATTGCTTCATTACAAATACTAGTGATGCATCTGTAAATTAATAGATTTATTTTAATTATAGAAAGAAAAATATTGTCAAGATATTAGAGACAAATCTTCCAGTGATAGGAAGACAGTTCAGAGATGCTTGTGTATAGTTAAGCCTAGACTGAGAGCTACTCAGTACAGAACAGTGTCAAAACAAATTTTTAAATTAAAATTTTAATTTAGTAACTTGCTAAGCTAAGTTATTTAAATCAAACTTGGTTGGACTGAATTTAGAGGAACATGCAAGTGGCATTTTTAAGTGTGCTTTCTATAGTATCCTTTTCTCTAACAAGGTGACACTGTTTAAATACACGGGATTAAACATCATCAAATGAAAAGATAGGTATACCTGGCAAGAAGAGTTAAAGTCTGATTTAACTTCATAAATCATGACTTTGAATAATGAGATAACAGACAATAAAAATGTATATGGCCGCAGTGCTTTATTATTGAACTATATGTAATTGCTTTATGACCAGTACCATATTGACCTAATAATTTATTCTGCAAATTTATTTTTATATTGATTTTCCATCCAGAATATAAAAATGAACACAATAAAATTAGTTGGTCTGCTCCTGAGATATATCATTTAGCGTTGACTAATCAGGAAAAATAAAAGTAAGTGATGACATTGTACTTGTGAACTTCTTTCCAAAAACTCCTTGGACCTGGGCCAAAATCATAGGAATTAAAATTCTTTATAACATTGACCTACCAACACCCAGGCCTATACATACCCATCTGATTGTTTTCAGATTATTAATTTAAATATGCAATATGATATCAACTATTCTCAAATACCCATTCTTTTTAATCAATTGAAATATTTCTTGTATCTCAGATCCTTCCAGAGTCTAAGTCAGAAGTGCTTGAAATTGACTGACCATTTTCAGATGGATTGACACTTCAGCTGTAGCTTCACATACACCAGAGTCATCCATTCACTAAATAGATATTTATAGATCCCTTGAGATAGTTCAGGATTACTAAGTGTCAATGAAAAAGATACAGTTTCTGCCTTCCAGTTGTTTAGAGTTAAGCAGGGGAAGAGACAGATGACCAGTCATTTCAATGCAGAATGCTACTGTTCTGATAAAACTGCCCATGGATTTATACGGGAGAGATAAGAAGGGACTTGATGGGGACGTAATGCATGGCATGGCTACTCTAGTTAACAATACTGAACTGCATATTTGAAAGTTGCTAAGAGGGTAGATCTTAAAAGTTCTCATCACAAGAAAAAAAATCATAACTGTGTAAGGTTATAGATGTTAACTAGGCTTATTGTGTTGATCATTTCACAATATATAAAAATATTGAATCATTATATTGTATACCTGAAGCTAACATAATGTTGTATGTCAATTATACTTCAATTAAAAATTTTTAAAAGCAAAAACAACAAAAAAATAGCATAAAAATGCCTTATTAACACACACACACACACACACACACACACACACACACACACACACACACAAGGGACTTGACCCAGGCTGACCCAGGCAGTAGGGTTTGGAAAAACTTCCTAGAGGAAGATTTATCTGAATCAAATTCTGAACTGTGAATGTGAGCGAAATGGGTATGTAGGAGAGGGGAGAAACAGGAATTAGAGAGAGCAGGAGTGAAGAAAATTCAGAAAGTTCAATTTAAATGAAATAGATGGTTATTATATGTGTGTCTATACATGCAGTCCAGGGAGGAGATCTGACAGTCTATCAATATCATTTTGGGTCAACAAATTCCTCTAACCGATATAGCAGGTGGTTAGTTCAAAAACAATTGTTTTTCAGTCTGAAGAGATATAGAAAATTTTTTTTAGCATTACAGTACCATTTAAAAAGCTTTTCTGCACCTGCAGAGATTGGTACCACTTGTGAATTCTGGTCTACACGCCCCCACCATTCTGAGATCTAAACTATGGAAATATGGTCCAACTGACAGGGCACAGCTGTCACAGTAAATAAGCTGGTTTTGAACAATTTAATCTAGGAAACGTGCGCAGTCTATATAATTCTTAGCTATGAAAATATCAAATGTTTTAGACTCTGAAGCCACAATATTTAATATTTTAAGCAATCACACAAACGTAACCAAATAAAGCATTAATTTTAAAAAGGTACCTGGAAGTTAATTACAAGATGGAAAATAGCGTATCTTAACTTTGTGTTTTTAAGGAATATCAAATTATTAAAATGAATACTTTACTCCAAATTTTCTCAGGATGCAGAGTTTATTAAATTTGTATGTAGAAAGTCCTTTAACCAAAACGTCCGAATCAGCTTTAATTTTGCCATCAATACAGCAGCTGAAACAATACTTTTCATAAGGGAACTCTAAGTAAAACACCCCAGGAATAAAGTGAAATGCTTATTTTAACTCATTATAAACACAAATAAATACAGAAATTAAGACACTGGTGGCATAAAAATGATGTGAAAAGGGGTATTTTCATGACCTAATGCACTGTATCTGCTTATTATATGAAAAAAATCAAAAATTTTAAAAAGTAACTGGAAACAAGTAATTTACCTTGAAGAGACCTCAAAGAGTATGAGCACAATGTCATAAACAGTATTTGGAAAACATGCCCTCCTTAATGGTCATCTACAGCTCATTGAGTGTTGTTTTTCTCTGAAGTTAAGGGCACTTTTCAAATTTAGTTTCACAATTGATTCACTTAAGTAACAGTAAGTGCATTTTAGATTGATAAATTTGTAATAAGTCTAGACAATAAAAATCTACTGTAATTTTTACAAACTGAGTTGCCTTCCAGATGCTTATATGCTCAGGAATGACATTATATTTTTAGGACTTTTTGTTTCATCTAAAGAATGAAACACATCTCCAAAAGGGAGATTAAAATGTGTTCATATTTACTGAGTTCCAGGTGTATACTTTAAAGAAATATACTAAAATGACTGAAACTTGGGCCTTGAGATGAAAAATGCTAAAAAATAAAAGTTTACAATTTACTACATATTGTAGAATGTCCATAAACAAAACATGCATCGTTTTAAATGTTTCAATCACTATAAATATATTATAGGCACTTCTACATTTATTGAAAAGAATTCAATTACTGAGTCAAAACACTGAGTTGGGTAAACTAGTGATAGTAATATGTTCTCTGTTTAGCTGATTTGATGAAAAAAATAAAACTATGGTTTAAAATACTAAATTTTGCATTTTGAAAATTCAAAATGTTACTGACCCTTTAAAAAACTTCCCCAAAATAAATAAAAGCCTTTCTATTGTGTTAATGGATTAGATTAAAATATGATGTTTGGCAAGGGGTTAAATTTAAATTTTCAGCCCTTTCCTTACTCCCCCAAATTATACATTTTTAAAATAGATTTCACATACTATTTTTTTACGTTTATTTTGAAGTAATTCAGCAAAGAATAAGCAAAACAGTATGGTGTATATACAAAGTAACAAAAGTTATGTTGTTATTTTAAGTACCTAACGTCCTAAATATCTTAATATTACTGCATTAGACCAGGGAAGTGAAACAGACTCCTGCACATCAGTATTTAATCTGAGCAGAATGACAAAATGTAAACGGCAAGGACAATGAATGACAAAATGTAATATCACTTTATAATGCCTTTTTTTATAATAGTGTATCTAA
Organism: Lagenorhynchus albirostris; assembly: GCF_949774975.1. Classification (NCBI taxonomy): domain Eukaryota; kingdom Metazoa; phylum Chordata; class Mammalia; order Artiodactyla; family Delphinidae; genus Lagenorhynchus; species Lagenorhynchus albirostris. The sequence continues at coordinate 122,735,886 of NC_083098.1, read as the reverse complement.
GAAAGTCATTAAATTAAAATAAAGTGTATTCTGTAATTGCCTTCATTGAACAGACAATTGAAAACAGAATTGTATAATGCAGATTCATTTTACATTGCATTAATGTCCTAGGTTTAGGAAATTGACAAGACTTCCAAATTACTCATTACATTTCACACTCACTTAAATGGATATCTATATAAATAATATTGTATAAGATATGATAACATGACATGGGATTTCAAATAGGATTTCAAATGGTGTGTATGGGGCTTGTTACAGTCAATCCTCCCTCCGGGCTTTTTCTTTCCTTTTTACTAGTTGCAAGAGTCTTCTACCACACTACTATGAAATCTAAAATTCCTTTCCTTATCTTTTTTTTTTGCCGTACACGGGCCTCTCACTGTTGTGGCCTCTCCCGTTGTGGAGCACAGGCTCCGGACACTCAGGCTCAGCGGGCATGGCTCACGGGCCCAGACTCTCCGCGGCATGTGGGATCCTCCCGGACCGGAGCAAGAACCCGCGTCCCCTGCATCGGCAGGCGGACTCTCAACCACTGCGCCACCAGGGAAGCCCTCCTTATCTTTTTTTAAAAATAATAACAATTACATGTGTATATATGTATATACATATGTGTGTATAGATAGAAAGATATAGACATATAAAGATACAGATATAGAGATGTGATATATCCCTCACAATCGAAGTCAGAATCCAGCATAATCTATTATTTCAGTGTATCTATTACTCTCATTCCTTCCTCCCCTCCTCCTCAGTACCAGCCAGGCCTGAACCCTCAGTCAGGCCACACTAGTCACCTAGAAAAGGAGAAAGGTAAGAATGCAAATCATTTCACAAAATAATTCAATTTGGAGACTGAATTAATTGCCCAATTGAAAAATTGGTGGACTTCCCTGGTGGTCCAGTGGTTAAGACTTCAAGCTTCCACTGCCCGTGGGTTGGATCCCTGATTGGATAACTGAGATCCCACATGCCACATGGTGTGCCCCTCCACCCCCCCTAAAAAAAAGAAAAATTGGGAAAAAAAAAAAAAAGAAGGGGCTTCCCTGGTGGCGCAGTGGTTGAGAGTCCACCTGCCGATGCAGGGGACACGGGTTCGTGCCCCGGTCCAGGAAGATCCCACATGCCGCGGAGTGGCTGGGCCCGTGAGCCATGGCCGCTAAGCCTGCGCGTCCGGAGCCTGTGCTCCGCAACGGGAGAGGCCACAACAATGAGAGGCCCGCGTACCGCAAAAAAAAAAAAAAAAAAAAAGGAAAGAAAAACAAGAATAGGCATAGCACAGAATGGCCACCAAACCTTTGAAAAGATGCTCAAAATCATTCATTATCTCACCTAATACTCAAATCTATGGCAGAAGTGCTGTTATTACATCCTTTTAATGGATGGGAAAGTTAAGGCTCAGAGAGGGTGAGTATATTAATTATCAAGGTCACATGGGTAATAAGTTACAGAGTTGAGATTAAAATCCAGGTGCTACACTGGGGAAAGCATGATTTGCTTAAGATAATGAAGTAAAAAAAGTGTTCTTGAGTGCACAGAAATTTCTTTTTATTGAAGAAGTACAGAAGGACAGAAACATATGCAAAAGTAAGTAGGATCCAAAGAAAGGCAATACATTTACATCTTGGGCCTGGGTAAGACAGATCTGTAAATTTCATAGCATAATGTTTCTGGGTAGGGTTCCATGGCTCTATTTTTTTTTTCTTTTCATAAAAATGATAACCCTCACACAAGCACTAAATTCCAAACTCAAAGAAAGTAAAAAGGTTTTAGTGTCCACAAATACATTCCCATCACAGAGCAGAGTCATTGACCTATATGAGTGCTCCCATAGAGTTGTTGAATGGGTGGATGCATGCATGTATTAAAGAAAAACAGAGCAAACAATACTTAATGTAATGAATTTGCCAGTAACATTCCAACGATAAGGCTATTTGCCATTGTGATGATAACATATACACTCCAGGGTATTCTTTCTTTCTATTATTACAAAGGAAATTTACAAGATCTTCTCTCCCCTCATCAATTACAAAAGGAATTCTCTTGCTAATTCTAGCAGCCTTATCACTTTTTTTCTCCTAATCCAAAAATTAATGACCAGTTTTTATTTTCCTCTAGGGATCAATATTTGTCAGCAGAAGTATAGGATGTTTTCTTTCCTTTTATGTATCATCTTCATCTCTTACTGCACATTGTCTGTGGTTTCAACTTTAACCGAGATGCCAAGATTTCCAACATACCAAGATAGAGGCAAATAATGTCAATAAGGATCAAAGAGACTATCAAATATCAGGTTCTGCCCCAGTAATAGAGGTATTCTGCTTCTAATTAGGCTGTTTTCTTCTCCTAGTTTCTACCCTGAAATAGCTAAAAATTTGGGCTTCTGATTTATTCTCGAGATACGGTGTCTAAGCTGTTCTAAAGTTTATGATGGCATGCAATTATAGAATTTTAGGTAAATATATTTCTTTAGCAATCATATCAAGATGGCTGTCTCAAGAACTACTAACTGAAGAGAGAAAACACAGGTAATAACTATGTATTGATAATATCCCTGGAAATTATCACAGGGGGAAGTGTCTCAACTTGCAAGTCATACTAAGAATGCCACAGACAGCACCGTGTTAGTCCCCCTTGATTCAGATTGCCGTAAGGTACATTCAGTACATTTCTATCATGCAAGAAACTGAACTGATTTGTCCTTTCATTAGTGTTCCCCTAGTATTTGCTGAGAGTATGCTGTGTGCCAGGTTTGGAGCCCGTCCTGCGTGCCTACTCTCCAGGTGAAGTGCTTTTCACAGGCTGTTCATAAACATAAAGCAAAATGATTCCTATCCTGTTTCTCAGTATTCTTTCCCAACTTTCACTTATTTTTGTCCAGGCAATACTTCTTTGCATATCATTATCAACCTTTGCTAATTTTCTTTCGTCTTCACGTCTCCCCTCTCTTAAAATGAAGGAGATCTAAGGTCAATGAAAATAAGAGAGAACAAAAGGGTATAGAAATGTGAAGAAACACAAACTTCAAGGTAGCAGTAATCTAGTTTACCTGAACGTAGCCTGCAAACTAATGAGTGCATACACAGGAAACAGTGGACTAACAGGAGAAAAATTAAACATTTTTATGTTCTAAATAAAATTTTTTTATGAACTAGATGTGACTCAGAAAATCCTGGTTAAAAAAAATATACCATCCTAGAATGCATTTTGCCTGGTAAATGTAATAGTTGTATCATACTTGCTCTCTTCAAAGTAATCTTGCATTCGGGAACCAAAATCTCAACTGCAATCCCGTACACATTCGTACTTTGTTCAGACCAGTGTATCTGTTCCCTTCCCTGGGAAGTGCTTTCAGTTATGCAGGATCCCCTTTATCCACGATCCCCAATATTGTTAGGTACCTATGGCCTTGTTCCTCCGTTATTTTTCTTAGAGAAATAGCTTTCCAGTTTATCTCAGAAAATACGTTAGCAACCCTGTCTTAATCTAAACAACCTACTGTGACAGCCAGCAAATCCCTTGTGTCTCCGTCAGTTGCTCTGCAATTTCAGCTTGTAATATGTAAACTGGCCATTCCGTTGTAATATTTCACAGATCCAAAAACTGCCATTCCCTTCCTATTTTGTTAAACTTTAACCAATTTTGTTAGGAAACCCTTAGCCCGCTTGGCATTTAGGAAAGAGCAACTTAGGGGAATTCCCTGGCGGTCTAGTCATTAGGACTCGGCGCTTCCACTGCCAGGGGCCGCCTGCAGTCCCTGGTTGGGGAACTAAGATCATGCAAGCTGTGCAGCGCGGCCAAAGAGGAAAACAACTTTGAGATGGACACTGTGACATGCACGCCAGATACCCTTTCAGTTCACTGTTATGAAGTCAGGACTTAGAGCCTCGGCTGCTTTGAGCACCATCAGGGGTTGGGCCCTGAGTCACAGACTAAGCTGCAGAGAACCACTCACCCAAGGTCATGCCTCCTTCTTCTGTGGCTCACATTCAATGACTGGCTGATGTGGGATCATGAAGGCGTGGTCATCTCAGCTCAACTTGAATAAGTATGAGGAGCCGGGCCTCCCTGGTGGCGCAGTGGTTGAGAGTCCGCCTGCCGATGCAGGGGACACGGGTTCGTGCCCAGGTCCGGGAAGATCCCACATTCCGCGGAGCAGCTGGGCCCGTAAGCCATGGCCGCTGAGCCGGTGCATCTGGAGCCTGTGCCCCACAATGGGAGAGGCCACAGCAGTGAGAGGCCCGCGTACTGCAAAAATAAAACAATAAATAAATAATAATTAATTAATTTAAAAAAAAACTTGCAGTTCTTAATTAAAAAAAAAAACTTAATTAAAAAAAAAAACTTCCAGTTCTGTGGCTCCCTCCTGGGGCCGGGGTCGCAGCTTAACTTCTGTCTTTGCCCACTCCTCCTTCATCGTCTCTCTCCCACAGGTGCTGATCTTAAGAACACTAATAAGCATCTTACACACCAGATTTCACCTCAGCATCTCCTTTTTGGAAAACGCAAGGACACATTCATCCTTCCAACCTTTCTTGCTCATTCATAGGGGCTGTGATTTAATGAGTATTGCCACAGAGTCAAACAGAATGACATCTCCACCCCACTCACATAATTTGCTTTCTACCAAGACTACTTAAACATTTTGATCCTCAGTTTTTCATCCATGAAACGGAAAGAATCATATCGACACACAGATTTTTCTGTGAGGGTTAAGTTAGGTAACCGATATGAGAGGTATAGCACAGCAGTAAAAGAATAAGCGGTCCTTAAATATTAATTTTCTTACCCATCCTTTTCCTCCACTATTTCTTACTTGATTTATTCTCTGTATGTATGCTGATAATGATGTCATTAGATGTTTTTTCTTTCTGCAAAGCTTTGCACTTAGTCTTATGAAAAATGGGTTAGGAAAAAAAAACTCAGCCCAGTTATAGTTCCAGGTTATTCATTAATTGCAGCAACACTCAGCTTTTTCAGATAATATGTTATGTGACTGTGACCCAGTTTACAATAATGCTTAGTAGCACTACTTCCTCATTTCTATATAAGAAAGTAGATGCCATGTTTTATTAGTCACACAACTGTTAAGAAGTTCCAGCTGCCTGTGGAAAAATAGAGAAAGTAAGTAATGCTGGTCCTCATTAAGTTTTAGGAGTAATATTACAATGTCATCTATGTATTGGATATTAGAGCCTTATAGCTAAGTTCATCAAAACATTAGAACACGAACAGTTCACTGTTATGAGGTCTCATTAAGGAAAGTCTCATTAAGTTTATTACTTGCTTACAAAAGCAAGTAACAAACTTCCTTCCTAAAGCAAAAATAAACATGTGATAATAAACCAGTCTCCAACCACTGACTTCAAAACCTTAGAAGACACAAAAATAATATTAATTCATGGTTATCTTTTAAAATTAAATGGATATCAAACATTATCAGAAATCTAAAAAAGAAATGATTATACATGTTTCATTTGGTCCATTCATAATTTCTCGCTATTATAAACAATTTTTGTTATTTTTCTAGTAGAGATCTTATTGAAAGTCTAAAATTTTGTCATCATTACCAAATTTATCTTGAAGATATCTCCCTGACTCTAGTGTGCATTGAGAAATGGAAAATTCTGCAATAAACTGTTTAAATACAGTGTAATGGTGAGACTCTCGTTAAAGTGACATTCATATTTCATTACAGTGTTATCCTTCATTAACACTATTGACATTTAACCACTTCATAGTTTAAACAACAAACTTGCTCTAGAGAGTAGAGACCCTGAACTCTCCCCTTTCCAGCTCAGTAGTGATGTCAGATGAATTTCACTTACTGGCTTTTTACTACCACATGACACGGGTATAGTTTGTCACTTACTTCTTAGGCCCTCAATTTTCCCATGTATAATCGATGTAAAAATAAAATTTGAAAAGGTGGGTGAACATCTGAATAGACTTGTTTTCCAAAAAATGTAGGTACTCCCTCCTCCTATCCCTAGGTTCTTTGCATAAATAACTGCAGAAAAGTCAGCAGTAAATGTTTGGAGAGGCTCAATAGTAAGCCCCAGTAGGCCTCAGTGTTTGGACTGGAGCAAGAATATTGCAAAAGGGGGAACATTTTTTTGCATCCCTATGCAGCAAAATATAAACACACGCATGAGAAATATACATAGCGCCTTGTTACCTTGGGCTTAGATGTATTTGTAATATTACATTTTGTTACAACATCTAAATCACTATTGCAAATAGTAATATTTTTAATCATGATGATTATGATTTCTGCGGGCCTGAAATACATCAGAAGCCGGGAATTGAAATTCCTTGCATAATTATCTTAAATGTTACATGTACAGTGAGCTGGGAAAAGTCTTGACATATTATGCTGCCATCTGGAAAATACTTCTTCTCCTTAATATGAATGTAGATTCCTTATCTGAGAAAGCCATGTGAGTTGTTAGTGTTTGTATTTCCATGAGTGTCTTTACTTTCCAAGATTTAACAATGAGACAAAAACCTGGGGGAGGGGGGAGAAGGTGGGGAATTTAAAGGGGCCATGATTTGAAATGATTAGGGTCATTCTTCCCTGTTCTGCTGCAGTCTCTCCACCCTATGGTGTTTTCTAGCTAGAATAATTCTAACTTTCTTGAAAGTAGACTATGGCTTATTTTAATCACTGATTTCCTTGACGAGAGGATGGAGGAGGTGTTGGGGGGCTGCTAATTATAGGGTGAGAAAAATCCTTGTAAATGTAAAATGAAGTTTTTCCAAAAGCTATCGGATACTCACACTAAATGAATAAATAAGTGGCTTATTCTGAGAAATGTGGATATAGACTCAGGGCAGCAAGACTAGGAATAAGAAGGTACTCACTGGGCTTCCCTGGTGGCACAGTGGTTGAGAATCTGCCTGCTAATGCAGGGGACGCGGGTGCAAGCCCTGGTCTGGGAAGATCCCACATGCCGCGGAGCAACTAGGCCCGTGAGCCACAACTACTGAGCCTGCGTGTCTGGAGCCTGTGCTCCGCAACGAGAGAGGCCGCGATAGTGAGAGGCCCGTGCACCGCGATGAAGAGTGGCCCCCGCTCACCACAACTAGAGAAAAGCCCTCGCACAGAAACGAAGACCCAACACAGCAAAATTAAATTAATTAATTAATGAACTCCTACCCCCAACATCTTCTAAAAACAAAAACAAAACAAAAAAAGAAGGTACTCACTAAGGGAATCTTATAAAGGATATAAACTATATTTACCTTTCTAGTCTGGAAACAGATATATTTAACAGCTAACTTCTTCCCTGTAATATACTCATTCCTTTTTATCCTCAAGCCTTCCAAGTCAGATATGCACAATTGCTGTGAGTTACGTGGGATACAAGAAGTAGTGTAGTGCTGAGCCCTAGATCTGTCTATGAGTTTAGAACTGACCTGGGCTGGGAGAGAGTTAGGTCCTGGGGTTAGTTCCCTGGTTCCAAGGAAAACAAAGGATATCAAGTGATTGGCTGAGAATAGCAGACAGAAGTCGGGTGAGAGAGGAGAATGAATTCTAACAGAGGCTGGCTTGGTGGTGGGTGGGAGAGAGCTCCTCCTCCCTGTCTACACAGAACTACTAGGAGATGCTGCTTAAGGGGATAAAGTGGGTAGAGACAAAACTTTCAATTTCTCATCCATTTCTACCATTTTTCAAAGTGTCTGTGTGGAGTCCTAAGGAGGCACCTCCGTGACTCAGGGTAAATTGTTAACAGAATGGCTGAGAAAATTGGGCTGCAGATCCAGTAATCCTCTTCACCAAAGCTTTTTATGTGGACTTCCATCAAAGAATTAATTTGTTAAAAGATCCCTGTGACACAGAAAAGGAGTGAATAACATATCTATGTTTATTAAATGAGAACATTTATATAATACAGATAAAAATAAATAAATTATGTTTTTCCACAATGGCAAGATAAGAAGATAAATAGCCAGGGTATTTGTCATGGTAGACTGACATTTTAAAGATTTCTATAATACTACAGAGTAAGTTACTTTTTTTTTAACTTTAAATTTTCTGTCTTTGTAGGATTAAGATAATCAATTCCATAATGCTTATACACAGGGGTTTTAAAAGAATGAAAGGAAGAAAGTAGTTTTGTGTTGTATAGAATTTAAATGTACAGAAATTAATCCCACGTTGTAGAATCTATTAGAGGAGAGGTCTTCTCTGTTCTCTCGAACACCTGCTTAGCTAGTAATTAATAGCTAAGAAGTAGAGCTAAGCCCTCGAGTCTTTCCCATCACTTTTGGTGAATGCCTGGTCTTTCTAGTCTACCATTCCAAAATGCAATGTTTTCATCCTCCCTTCTTGACTGTCCAGATCCCAGAAATCCCCTTTGGAAAGCCTTTCATATGTTGTAACTAATTGAGTCCTCTTGCGAACTACAAATATGTGACTACTTATGTCATCTGTAACGCATAACCCATTTCTTTAGTATCCCTGCTCACTACTCTGAGATATGTGCAGTGTAGAGCAAGAGAAATGAACCTTATTTCTCCTCCTAACTCCGTTACCAGCTGTATCAACATCAGTAAGCCTCCATGAGGTTGTGTTTCCTCACTTGAAAATGAGAAATTCTATTCTATGGAATACGATTTTCTTCAGCTGTTAAAAAGCTTTAAGAAACATATTAAGCAATGTAAAATGGTGTTGTTTATGGCATGACTTTCCAGGACTTTTGCTGTACAAATGCTCACTGTAAATCTTCAAAATGCAGCCATGGTGGTGCACCATTTCCCAGCTTTATTTGATCGTGAAGCCCTGTGTTTTCAGAACATCTTATAGGAATAGTATCCTAGGCAGCAGATTTAGGGAACATGGGTCTTGATATTTCTCTGTTCTAAGATTCTACCTTACATCTTTCTGAATGTAAGAGAAGTAAAGATATAAATGTTCGTTAATAACAAGGTAGCATTAATGGGTTTTCTCAGACATACTTAATGAGAATATCTAGGGTAAGGGGGTTAAGAATCTAAAAAGCATCATAGGTGAGGGTCATACAACAAGCAAGGAAAGCTTCAGTGAATGGCTGAACTTATGTGAAAGTAAAAGGAATTGCTCTAAAGCCTAAAACAATGCATAATTGAGAATTCAGAGGGGTGGTTTAGTAACGGAGCCAGATTTTGCCCTGGAAACTTTGCCTAGGTTAAGAAGCCACAGAATCTAAATACATGAAATAAGCCAGAGGAAGAAACAGGGTAGCCTTGTGTTAATAAGCCTGAAAATAATCGACCCAAAGAGGGAAATGGGAAGATACTTGTCAGTCTTCCCCTTTATAATTCTCAGCCACAAATCCATATGGGTTTGGTGCTAGAATTGACCCTACTTGTACAGCCCCAAAATCCCAAGAGAAAAATTAATCTTAATTGGCCTTAGTTATATGACCTAATTACCTATAAAAGCTCAAACCTCTGAAAGATGACACTTTAAATGAACCACCAGAGGCCAGACTCTGGTTGGTGCTGATAAAGGAGTAACCTTTGTTCTGGTAACCTCCCTGATTCCCTGACTTCATGGAGGTTAGACTCTAACGCAACCCTGTACATTCCCAGACATCCACCAGCCGTATGTGAAAGAAGGCAGACAAATACAACATTTTTACAAGTCATGTGCTAATTAATTTTAATGTGAAGATGTCTTTACATTAGAAAATCAATTGATGGAATCCACCATGTTAATAGATTGAAGGAAAATAGACATATGATCATATTATTGTAATAGAGGCAGAAACAAAAACACTTGATGACAAAGCATTTATGACAAAACTTCTTGTACTTGACACAGAGTGATAAATCTGTAACCTGGTAACACATCTGTGTTAAACATATACTCTTAAATGTATATATGAATTATTCATGATAAAAAATGTTTAAATATTAACATCCTATGTGACAGTTATTCATTGTCATATCTAGTAAGCACTATTCTAAATGGCTCATTCTGTCAGCAGCACAAATGTAAATGTACTGAGCAAAAATAATATAAAAATTTATTTTCTGTGTAAACTCTAGGATTTAAAAAAATGGCATATATAAATAACCAACAAGGACCTACTGTACAGCACAGGAAACTACACTCAATGTTTTGTAATAATCTATAAGGGAAGAATATATATATATATATATATACACACACACACATATATATATAACTGAATCACTGTGCAGTACACTTGAAACTAATGCGATATTGTAAATCAACTATACATCAATAAAAAAGATTGGTTTAAAAAAATGACATATATAAAAACATAACATCTCTCATTATCAGTTGCAGCTAATCTTAGAATGTAATATCAGTAATTCACACAGGTATAAGTTCTCACTGTTTTCACTTGAGATTTTTTTCTGTTCATTTTTTAATAACAGCTTTATTGAGATCGTTCACATTCCACAAAATTCACCTTTTGAAAGTGTGCAATTCAGTGTTTTTATTATATTCACGGAGATGTAACCATCATCATCAAATTTCAGACAAATTCTATAACCCCCCAAATAAATTCTGTGCCACAGAGCATTCAGTCCCCATTCCCCCTTCTTCCCAGCCCCTGGAAACCACTAATCTACTTTCTTTCCTTATGGATTTGCCTCTTCTAGATGTATGATATAAAAGTATTCAATATATGACCTTAGCATCTGGATTCCTTCACTTAGCATAATGTTTTCAAGAGTCATCCATATTGTAGCAAGTATCAGTACTTCATTTCTTTTTATGGCAGAATAATATCAATTATAAAGGTATACCACATTTTGCTCATCCATTCATCACTTGATGGGCATTTGGGCTGTTTCCAATTTTGGGTTATTACAAATAATGTTTGTATGAACACTAGTGTACAAATTTTTATATGGACATATGTCTTCAATTCTCTTGAGTATATACCTAGGAGTGGAATTGCTAGTCTATGGTAACTATTGATAGATGTTTAACATTTTGAGGAACTGACAAACTCTTTTCCTAAGAGGCTGCAACGTTGTACCTTTCTACCAGCTGTGTATGTGGGGTCCAAGTTTTCCACATCTTCACCTAACACTAGCTATTCTGTCTTTTTTTTATGTTAAGCATCTGTGAGTATGAAGAAGCATTTCATTGTGCTTTTGATTTTTATTTCTCTAATGATTAATGACATTGAGTATATTTCCACTTGCTATCGGATAATTGTATATGCCCTTTGGAGAAACAAGTCCCTTATCAGATATATGATTTGCAAATATTTTCTCCCATTATGTGAGCTGCCTTTTCACTTTTTTGGTGAAGCACAAAATTTTCAATTTTCAGGAAGTCCAAATTATATTTTTTTTTAGACACGTGATTTTAGTGTCATATCTAAGAAACTATGAAGATTCATTCCTCTTTCCTTCTAAGAATCTAATATTTCAGTTCTTAGACACAGGTCTGTGATTCATTTTGAGTTAATTTTATGTATGGTATAAGGTAGATAATCCAAATTTATTTTTTGCCTTTGGACACCCAACTATCTCCATACCTTTCATTAAAGACTTCCTTAAGTTTTGATAAATGACAATGTGTGAATGAAAAATAAATGGAACTGGCCAAAGGCCTCACAAACTTCCCCTACAAATGTGAACCAGAACTTGAAGATAGTGTGAGAATTTTAAGGGAGCTTGTAGATGAAAAGCTGGTGCTCGTCTATTCCTGCCAACTTGAAGAGCCTTGGCAGCAAATGGAATCATTTCATGTGTAAATCTCTCACAAACTAAACAATTTCCCTCTGGCCAGTAAACTTGTTAACATTTTTAGAATTTTAAATGTAGTAGTTAGGGGCTTCCCTGGTGGCGCAGTGGTTGAGAGTCCACCTGCCGATGCAGGGGACACGGGTTCGTGCCCCAGTCTGGGAGGATCCCACATGCCGCGGAGCGGCTGGGCCCGTGGGCCATGGCCACTGAGCCTGCGCGTCCGGAGCCTGTGCTCCGCAACGGGAGAGGCCACAACAGTGAGAGGCCCACGTACCGCAAAAAATAAATGTAGTAGTGAAAAGCCACATTTACCTCCTAATATAAGAAACAGGTATCCATTCAATCACTAAACCTATCTTACAAGCTGAGTGTCAAGTAACAGCTAAGTGCTCAAGATTCTGCAGTGAGTAAGGCAGACACTGGCTCTGTGTGGAGGGAGTCTAACCAGCATCCCTCACAAAGCAATATGCTGTGTGTTCTTTCCCTCCAAAAGATTCTCTATTTCATTTCTTTTCATACAGTTATTCATTTATTCCTTAAAACTAATTGTCTACTATGTGTCAGGCACAAACTAGGGAGTAATTCAACAGTAGTTAGAAACAGATACTATCCTGTTCTCATAGGACTTTAAACCGAGTGATGAAAATCCATATTAATCAAATAAACTGGACAACAAAGACACAACAGCTGTTGCAAAAGAAAGATTCATAATGTGGTGAAATTCTCTAATGGAGGGTTGGATTTGACCTTGTCAGAAATCAGAGAAAAATTCTCAATAAAATACCACTTTATCTAAGATCTGAAGGTAGAATGGTATTGAAGAAATTTGGAATGCCCTGAGCAGAAAGGGATACCAATTTTCCAAGAGAACAAAGTATTATCCAGAAGTCGAGTGTATTTGTTTGTTTGCTCTTAAGTCAGTGCAGCATGATTCGATACTTCTGCCTGAACGTAGAGAGCAATGCTCATGTCTTCTGTTTTCATCGTCTCCTTTGCTGTCAGCCTATGTATACTTCTGGCTATTTGTTTCACCTGTACAATTTTATGTTCCTTCTCTAGCAACCTGCCATTTATAGTTAAACTACTAGATAGTTCTATGACATTGTAGTGAGGTCTTCCAAACCCAGTCCAACTTATACTCCTTCACAAAACTGTCAAAGCCCTCAGAGGTCTGCTCTGAGAAGATCACTGGCACAAAGCCAGGATTTCTGTCTTCTTGCCTCAGCTCTGACACAAACAAGTTATAAGACCTTGAACAAATTTCTTTACCTTACTTAACCCCACTTTTCTCAAGAGGTAGCTTTTAGTGCCCCTGCTAGCTATAAAATTAGAAGATGCTACTTTCAGCAACTTTCTCCATTTGCTCTGCGTTTGAGCCTGGCCACCCTTCTTACCATTCCCAAAGGTACTTCAGTGTAGCCTAATGTTATCTTTTTCTATAAAGTAGCCCATGCAGAGATGTTCCTTGCATTGGAATACTGTGCTATCATTCGGAGCACGGTTCCAAGTCTACCCCTAATAGGAATTTCTGAAATGCCCAAAACTGAGTTTCTTGAGAAGGGAGAAAAGAAGAATGCACAAATGAATCACAAGGGTTGACTCTTCTCACTCGGTGTAAATTGTTATTCACCTCCTGTGAGGGGGCAAATGACTATTTACAAAGCCATTACAGGTCTCATTAATTGTCATTATTATTCACAGATATCACGGCAATTACCAGAGTGCCTCTGTGTGCTTCACCTTGGAGTTCTCTTTTTAATTAGTCATATTGAATGTAACTAGCTGACCTCCTTGCATAATGGATAAGGCAAAGGAGGTACACAGCAAGGTGAGTAAAAACAGGATCTTTGTTGTAAGGAGGGGAAAGGAGGGAATCTGTGAGGATCAATCAGTGGCACTTCATCACCACGCACTGACTGCAACTTTACCTTCACAGAGACCAAGAGAAATGACATCGTTACACATGCAGAATAATGACATTTTAATGTCATGGGAGGGAGAGGAGAGACGCTGTCTTTCAGAGCCTAGAAATCAAGAATTAAATTCCCAGCAAGCCTCTTATCCTGTTATTTAAGCTTTTAACCCAATGTCCTGGTGAAGCAGGATTAATAAGAAACCTGCCCACGGTATCAATTTATGTTGATGGGATTCATTGTCACATGACACAAGCACATTACAGACTTACAATTTATTATTTAGGCTGATTTGTCCTTATGGTTCCCTTGAATGTAAAGATTGGTGTGCTTATCTATATCTAGCAATTTCTAATCCATAAAGTAATTATTTTTGTTTTGCTAATATAATGCAGTTGTTCATCAGGCCTTTTGCAAATAATATTAGGAATAAACTATTCCAAAGAAGGATTTGTATTTGCTGTATTATATAATGCTTGCTACTTATATCAGTCAATCAAAATTATTATTGATCACCTACCACAGTGTGGTAGTTGCTGAAGTGGAAGAATAACAATAACAACAACAAAAGTGTAATTAACCGTTACAGTGAGTATTGTAGCAGGCTATAAGTGATAAAGTTTAAAGAAGGAAGAGATATATGATGACTAAGGCTATTGGAAAATTTTTATGGGGGAAATAAAGATGGAACCGGACCTAATAATATATCTTGACAAATGTATACAAAAGAGAATGATAGTCCAGACAAAGGGAAACACCAAACAAAAATATACAGATGGGAACACTTTTATTATATTTTTAGGTCAGTATAAACCTTCTCCTAAAGGGTTCATTTTGAGAAGCAGTAGAGAAATGTGAAATAGAAAATAGAAAAAAAACATTGTATAGAGTTTCAAAAAGTAAGAAGAAGTGTATAAACTTAATGTGTGTGGCTCTTGACAGTTCTTTCAAGTGTCCTCACAATGATCATCCTCAGTGGGCAAGCCAGACATTGTCATCATCCTCATTTAGTAGATGAGAAAACAGCGTTATTAAACCTCAGGGACAAAGAAGTGGTATCCACAGCCTGTCGAGGTGATCTGACTTCAGAGGCAGGAATCCTACGAGATGACTGTGTCAGTCAGGGCAAATTAGTCTCACTGCACATTCAGATTGGATTAAGAAGATGAGAAACAAGAGTCAAAGTCACCTGGAGTCAGCCAATCAGCTTCAGTGCCTCCCTTGACTCAGGTGGTGGGATGGATGTGGAATCGTCTAAGGAGAAGTGTGATGAACCAAAGAAGACTAGTTCAGAAAGGGGATAATAGTGAGAAACTAACAAAGATTCAGATTTTGGTTAAGAAGACAGATTTTAGGAAGGATTGAGTTAATATTCAGATGTTCTGTGTGAGAAGATAAACATAAAGTTAGTGGAAATGAAGGAGCTCTGCAAAAGAAACACAGGGAGCATAGAGGACTTCCCACTGCCCTGTCCACTCTCACCCTTACTCATTCTTCAAGGCTTGGCCCATGCAGTACAGACAGTAGAAGTCCTGACTTGCCTGTCTGGTTTGAGTTCTATTCTGTTAGTACCCTAAACCCAATAATATCTCTGTAATAGCACTTATTAAATCATGTGGGACTTACTGATGTACTTGTATTCCTCCCTGCCTACTAGGCTATAAATCTTGTAACAGCATCTAGTTCATTGACACATAGCAATGAATTACTAAACACTGTAAGAGAAGAGAAAGAGGTAAAGGTGGTTGCAGATACAGGTAGTATTTTACATCACCCCCCCTACCCCGACACACACACACACACACACCCCGCCCAAGCCCAGATTCGGATTACTCACCCATTAAGTGATTTTGCTTTCCTTTGAAGTGAGGGCAGACAAGAGACTTTTGAGGAAAAGTAGAGTATTATGTTTAATAATATAAAAGTATATGTAAAAGCATATGTTTTATTATGTTTAATAAAGTTATGGAGAATGGGAAAGGGAGCTGATGAGAAAAACATGGCAGTTTTGTCAGGTGGTGTTAAAAGACCAACTGACGTTGCAACTGTACATTTAGAGTGGTTAATAAGATCTCTTAAGTTTTATTGAGACTGGTTGGAATGGAGCTAAACACTGGATTAGAGCAGTAAAATTGTATTCTGTCTGTAAAAGCAGACCTGTTTAGAGAGAAAAGTATTATGTCAAGAAGACAGTCACCAAGTTGAAAATCTGTGAATCTTCTGGGACAATGCATGTTGACATGTAAACATATCGCTAAAGAGAAATGAAAAGGGAAATGGAGATAATATTACTGTGTAAGTATTCTAGAGCATCAGATTCACTCTTGTCACAAAGGTAAGGAGCCACTGACAACTTCCAAATACTGAGAAATCCTTGGAGTTCATTTAGCTAATAAGCATAGTTCCTAACAAATTCTCACCTAGCTGAAAAATTCATCTTAGAGAGAAAGAAAACCACTACTCCAGTCCAATGAAGATGAATTTGTGTTGAAGTGAAATTAGCAGGATTCAGGGAGGATGAAGCGACAGAGAATTTGAAAATAGAGAAAATGAGATTATTTTTGGAGAGTTAAATTATTAACACATAAGAGCTTAAAGCAGAAATAGGCAAACTTGCCTTGGGGAGTGTGGGACAGCAAGGAAATATCTTTATGTTTCTACCCACGTAAGGCTTTCTGAGCAAATCTTACTGAAACTTGGGATTTGGATTAAAAACAAGCTTTTGCAGGTAATTTATGACTGATTGGAAGCAAAATATAAGAGAGATTTAGATTTAATAGGGAGATAAATGGCTTATAGACAAAATTGTTACCTGATTCAATCAGCTAAAATATCTGATAAAAACTCTAGTGTATATGATTGGAAATGAAGCGAAAGAATTGGGAGAAATCACACCTTCAAATGTCAGTAGTGTTTTTGGTGTTATCCAGGGCCAATGGTCCTAATCATCTATAGCAGAGTTTTTCAAAATTGAGGAGACAATGGAGCTTCTTGTAAGGGAAAATATACTCAGAGACCCTTGTAGATACTGTCCAAACATACTCAGAGACCCTTGTAAATAGTGTCCTCAAACCTCTAGGAATCTGTTCACATCAATTTCAGAACATTTACTTGAGAATTAAAAACTATTTTCAACTATGAATAAATCCTTAGAATTATTCATAGTCTTTAGAATTATTCATGGTCTTTAGAATTCATTTTTATAAATCTACAAATGAAAATCAGAAGTAAAATATAATCATAGAACTAATAAATCCCCAAAACATATTGAAAGTCTTGAGAAATTTCTAAACAGCAGTTTGAAAACTATTTCATATTTAGATATTTCCCTCTTCCAAAGGCTGATGCATCAGGCTTTCTTAGAATGATGTCCTAATGATTAAAATCATCCAACTCATTTTAATATCTGATTTCATGATTTTAGGTTACAATTTGACTTTCCGTGCACATTTGACTACAGAGAAAGAATAAACTCATCACTTAATGCAAGTATCTACATGTCATGGTTGATATAGATCTGTTTGTGTAAGTTCATAAATTGTCATCATGTTGTTTGTTTGTTTGTTTGTTTTTATTTTGTGGTGCTCTTAGCTAGTTTTGCAGTGAGGCAAGTGACTCCGCATACACATTAGCAATATTTCCAAGGCAGCAGATCTGGGAACAAAATCCTGACATGTGTTCATCAGTCACTTCTCTTGAAGGCTGACTAGCTTTCCTCAGGTGGCACTATTCCTTCTCATTGCAAAAATGAAACAAGGACAAAGAAACTATGTCATTTTAGAGTTTATAATAACTGAGAAGATGAAGACATGTATCCTTGAAGGCAGAAATCCAAATATTTAGGAAAGAGAGAGTGTTGATCTCATGATATGAAATTCTGTCATAGAAAGTGTTTAGGGGTTCTCAGAAATATATTTTTCAATCACAAATGATCCCATTGAGAAAGACAGAAGATACCTAAAGAATGCCAGGAAAAGTACATGCCGTGTGCTCTGATGAGCTTGCACTTTAAAATCCACATACAAAAGGTGGGGAAAATGTACTTAGAGATAAATAAGATGACACATACCAATCTGATCAATGTCCTTGCATCTAAAACTCCTAATGAGTTTAGGCTTTGAAAAATTGTTCTTAACAGCAATATTTGTTCTTTTGTTTAAATTCAAATAAAAAAAGATGATGAAATACGAAGGCTTGTTTTCCGCAGCCTGTGATGCACTATTGTGGACAACACAAGGCACATTTTCTCTTTTATCTTGCTTCTATCTCTCCTCTCAAAGAGAATGATTTGCAGCCTGGCAAGAAGGAAACAAAGCCTAGTGTGAAGGAGGAGATTGTAAGAGAATACCCAGGCTGTTGTCAATGAATTAAGGTCTCATGGTGGGAGGACAATTATATATCAGGATATAGGGAAATGTGTAAATGAGATCAGTGAACTACTGTTAGAAACCTTTGAAGAGCTTGGAGAGTATGAATGATGCCAAAGTCCTGTGGAGAAATAAATACCATGGCTAATTTAAAAAGAGGAAAGAAATAGAATCCTTCATCTATTTATTATTTATACATTTATTTTTTTGTCCTACTAATTTCATGTAGGGTTTGAGGGGATTTACACAAAATTGCTGTAGAAATGATAACAGCAATAACTGAAATATAACCGAAAAAAAAATTAAACGGGGCAGAGAAGGGAGATCCCTGGCTGCTGGCATGTGAAGTGCACTTAGAGACGTCTCATGTCTTCTCTGAGCTGGACTCTTTTCCACTAGCCACAGCTAACTGACTGATCCAGGGTTGGGCAGCTAATCAACCCTGGACCATTCAGATTATTATTTCCAGCGAACAGAAGTTCAGGATGGAATAATATGGAGGCTGGTAGTTGTTAGAGCTTGATTACATATGGTGCTCTAGATATAAGATTACCAAAGGTCCTGCCAGGATCTCACAGCTGACCTGGATCCCTTTCTTCCTGAGACCTGATTGTTGAACTTGTCTTCTGATACTTTCCTCTACAGTCTAACTATTGTCAATAAGAACCCCTGGCCCCCTCCCCAATTCACAGTAAAAATGTATCTGCTGCTCACACAATAGCCCAGTGGGGTTGGTTTGGGTAAGATGGCTCTCCTAGGAGGTGTCTTTCATTTGACAATTTATAGACTTCAGTAGCTTCTTTCATCTTGTGGCTCCGCCTTCTTCGATGTCCTCAGAGTTGAGCAAGTGAATAAAGAACATATTTTTATTGTTCAGACCTTCAAGTGTTAGAATCACTTCTATACCATCCATTGGCTGGAACTCAGTCCAGTGGCCACACACTACCTGCATATCATCTAGTTGTGTGCCCAGAAGAGAGAGAGAAACAGTTTGGTGACCAGCTAGTCAGTCTCTGCCACAGTCAACCCTCTGGTCACCAAATGCCTCTTACTCCTCCCAGACAGAGAGCATACCCCATACTCTAGAGACACCATTCAAACACCATGCAGTCACTACACCCAGTTCACGTTCCAAGAAAAGGGCAAAAGCTTGGTGCCAAGTCTCTATCACACCCCAAATCCTTTGTCTAAGCTAATAAGAGTAGAGTTATGATGCTTGCAACCAAAAATGTTAGCTAATAAGCAACAATTGAGAACAGGCTTTGAAGACAGGATTTTTTAATATGAGCTGGATGTTGAACTTACTTAGGGAGGTTTTTGTTTTCATTTTTTGTTTTTTAAGACAAATAGGCTCCACCTTCAAAGATTCTGATTTAATTTAACTAGGTTGGGGCCCTGGCGCTGGTATTTTTTTAAACACTCCCCAGGTGAGTATAATGTTCAGGCAGGACTGAGAACCATTTCTCTAAGAGAAAGGTGAAAAGACAGCAGCTGCATGTGTAAGTAACCACCTCTACAAAATAAACAGAACCAATAGGTTAGGAAGAAAATTGTACACATAGGATAAATCTACTAATTTTCTAACCCTTGTCAATAATCATCAGATTAATGAGCTTCATTTATAGCCAACATATGAGTATTAATCCTTTAGTGCCAGGGTAACATATCAGAATAAAGATTTTTTAAAATGTTGTATGAAAGAATTTGCATTCTGACTTGAATAAAACTTATCACAGAGCCGAGAGACTACATTCATCTAAGCTAGAGAAAAGAAAATCTGGCTCAAGAGTGCTATTTGGTGTTTGAGAATTAAATCTGTTTCTCACAGGGCATCTCAAGATACCACAGTGGTTTTCCCCCCTTTAAAAAAATTCTTCTTTTTGACTTTTTAATAACAGTTTGAGATGAAAGAAAATTTAGAAGTTCACCAAAGGGGTCGTTGGCTATTTATAGATACTGGATTTCCTATCCCCTCCCTACACAGGAGTCCTTTATCTTGCTAAACTTGTTCTCCCCTTCTGCCTCCCCACATCCAGTCCTGTAAAGGTGGAACTGAAATCCAAGCTGCAGTGACAGTGGGAGGAGCTTTGGGCAGAAAAGCCCCATAAGCCACTTGGGTTTGGGACTTAACACTAAACTGGGGAGCTCAGACTGATAAGCCATCTGCCCTAAAGTTGTTTCCTTAGTGTTGGTATAGGATACAAATAGGTATATCTTTAAAAACACCTTAAGATTTAAGCAGACTTGCAGAGATTATAGAATCAACACTTTCGGAAATGAAACTGATATAAGCCGACAAGCAGGAAAAATACATTCTCTTAAACAATGACTCAGACTTGGAAGAGTTTGGCAAAAGTAAAGTTTCTTTGATGCATCAAACTCAGAAAGGGTAAGATGTGGACAGACTAATTTTACATGTGGATAGACTAATTTTACTCAAAATGGACTGCCCAATTTACAGCTATGTGTGTATACGTGGACATAGCATAAATGAACATTCAGAAATTCTATCTATAGACATACAAAGGTATTAGATACAGGACAAAATAGTTTATCTAAGCATTGGAATATGAGACAATGGGGTATTTTATTATCATACATAGTTGCTAAGTGATTTTAATAATTCTGAAGAGAGCATTTAAATGTATGGATATTTCTCAAATTACCTCTCTCTAAACAGAAAGGTATCATTATAAACAAAGACTTGTTTCTTATTGCCCTGCCAACTCAAATTCAATCTATGGCTACTCCATCTCTGTTCATTTAGAGCCAGGAATGACAAAAAATAAAATAAAAAATAACCATGTGGCATTGTCCAATATTGATTAGATGTAAATAAGGTATTTTGGAATGAATGCTGTCACCAAGTGCCTTCTATTTTTCCACATCACAGGCATAAAGATGGGCTAAAATTGAACCACTTCTAATAAACATATAGATTTGACATTTATAAGAGCTTGGATTAAGAGCCTGTTTCAGACTAATTGGCCAAATATCATAAGACAATTTTTCAAGCTACTTTATATATTTCCATTTTACAATCATTTTATTTTTAATTTTCTGCCTGTCACTCCTTCTCAAACTTATCACTTAGTCTTTAAAAGCAAACTGATTACAGTCCTTTGGGAAAACAGCTCCAAATTGCAAACAATAATGACAGACAGCTTCAGAGTCTTCAGCTTTGCTCCAAAAAAAGGCTAATCCTACACAGAGGGAGGACATTTGGATTAAAAACTTACCGACAACAATGAAAGTGAGACACTGATTGGCATAGAATATAACACGTCCTAAATTCTTAGCTTTGCTTTTAGTAATTTTATGTAATGTAAAGACTGTTAATGCTTCACATGTCTGTTTTTATGGAAAATAGTTATAGGTGCTTTGGGGAAATTGCCTAACTCCACCATGTGATGACATTAACTTTCAACGTCCATCTGCACTGTCTCCATTATCAAAAGAGGCTGCAGGCAAGTACAATGTAACCCTAAGGATTCTTCAGGATGTGCTTGGGTCATCAACTCTTGATGAATCTTGTTGATAAAAAACTATGATACATATAATTTTATAAATCAATGTTACTCAATAAAATAAATTTTGAAAAACACTCTATTTTATTTGGCAATGATAACATGCTTTACATTCCCTAATTAAGATAAATTTGCATTGCAGAAGTCAAATGCTTTGTCATCATGACATATAAACATGAAAACAAGAAGCCTATTAAATGTTAGGACAGCCAGGGGTTTTTAGACATCATAATTAATCTAGGGTGAAGATAGTGGAAAAAACAGTCTGTACGATGTGAAAAGAAAAAACAAGTTTTTTGTTCTTACCCTAGGATATATATTGAAAGGTGAAAAGATGTATTTTCATGCTTTGTGTCCCAATTGAGAAAGTATATTTTTCACATGATATAAAGTGACACTTTCTTGTAAAACAGATTAAAATTGAACCCACTAAATTCGATGTCTCTAAATCACACAGAACTCTAACAATTGAAAATGTCAGTTAGTAATCTCCCTTCTCCTGGTGACATACCACAAATCCCTTCTTCTTGAGCACAGAAAATTAAGAAAGAATTTACAGGTGAAAGATTTTTTTAAGACCCATGAAGTGCTACACTATTTGTCTAATGATTCCATTAAAGAGAACAGGGAACAATTGAAATCAGATATTCTATCTCCTGAAAAGAAATGGTCTCTTTTAATGAAAAGTACCGAAAATTTTTTAAAGGAATTGCTCATATTACTGACATTTTAAATCCTTCTTGCTTAAAGTTAACATATTCCTTACTTAAACAAACATGTGAACTGAAAAACAAATCAGGATAATAATCATTTATGTGGAAATAAGTTAAATATATAGGTTTTAGGTTGCAGGTTTTGCTTGTTCAGCTATGACTAGTGGTTTGGTGTATATTACCAAGAGCAGAGAGAAAACCCACAAGGGGTCTTTGTTTGGTTTTCCCAGCTTCAGTTCATGGGGTCTGGTTTTATTTAATGTTTTTTCTGATCATTCACTGGCTCCCTAAATGCACCATTAGAAAAGTTGATATTTGGCATGCTCAGAGTTAAATTTCCTCAGATTCCAGAATAGATAAGCAAACTAGATTCCTTTTGAACCTGGAAGTCCCTTTCCTTCTCTGTGCTGCCTTTCTATTTCCCCTGCTCCCAAGGAAGACTGGAGATAATAATTCCCTCAACAGAGACAAGTAAAATGTACCCCAAGTGCTGAAAGAGAGAAAAAAAGAAAAGGAAAAAGTAGGGAGGGAAGGAGAAAGGGAGAGAAGAAAGGAAGGAAGGGAGGGAGGGAGGCCACTGTGACCAAGATTCTTTCCAGACTGCTCCCAAGCTTTCCATGCGACAGTATTACAAATTGTTTCAAACACAGGCTCTAAATGTAGAAGCTGTACTGAACTGAACTTAAGTAGGAAAAAGCTAGACTAAAGTCTGCCTAGAAAATTTTACAGTTTTCCTTTAATCTTCTATTATTGTAATGTTCATATATAAGGCCTTACTAAAATCAACAGTCACCGTTTATTGAGCATGATGTACAACGCACATGATGTACAAAGCATTATTGAATATATTAATTAAGTCTTCACAACATTATAAGGTAAATTTTCTTAGTTTGCAGATGAGAAAATTGAAGCTCAGGAAATGCTGTTTACTCTGTTTCTAAGTATTAAAACTAAGAAACTAACCCTCAGTCCTTCTATTTACATAGGTATTGAAACCTATGTGCATTTTACTGGCTGCTGGCGGGTAGATCAGTAGTCTAAGTGCTTACCCCAGCTTTGATGATGTCTGGGGCAAATGTTCAACACCTGACTTGGCCCCTCTCACTTGTGGCTATGGGTAGGTCATTCCCACTGGTCTTCATTTGTTCTCTGCATGTCACCTTAATAGAAGCCATCCCACTAGTATTAATTTGTGTGATGCCCATGGGCCCTTCTAGATTGCAAGCTGCCTGAGGGCCCCGTATTCTGTAACTGTTTTAACTTCCACAGACTGATATAGTGCTAGGCATGTAGTTGCGGCTCAGGAAATGCTTGCTGAAATAATTGGTTATAAATGATTATAACTTACTGTGATCTCCAAGATCTACGGGGAAAGATAAAATTCTGTGCAAATGGTAACCTTCTAACAGCAGCTACTTAAATGACTAACTGCAGCTACTTAAATGACTAACTGCAGACGTACTGTCTCATGATCAAGTATTTGCCTCTCTGGCTGGTAACAAGTTAGGCAGTGAACTCAATGTGAAGGAAAGTGTGTAGCCATCTCATATGCTAATACTTGACTCAAATTTCATCGCCAAGCAAAGCCCTTTCTATCCATTGTTACAAGGCGCAGAACAGTTTTCTCTCTACTTCTATGTAGATGAGAGCATAACTTCATCCAGAGAAACTGATTTCACTAAAGTTGCAGGAATTAGTCTAAATATGTTACTTAAAATAGGGGGTTAGAGGAAAATGGTTCCTTTCATCATTTCTGCCTGGTAGTGTATAAAATTCATTCTTTTCCAAATGCAAAAAAAGACAATCACCTTGGGCTAAGAGCGCTGAATACACGCTTCGTTTGCATCCATTATCCCCCTTGGCTAACTACTCAGGTCATTTGATGGTTCTGTCACAATAACTTGCCATCTGAGAAACAGAATTGCTGTAGCAAGGAAACTGAAAACTCTTGAACCTTATTGTGTGCCTGGCTGAAGCAAAAACATAGCAAATTTATAATTAAAGTGAATTAAACAGTTTTACTAGAATGGGTAAAGGCAATCCACAGACATATGTATTCAGACAAACGTAAGAAGCAAATTGAGCATGCCATTATTTCAAATTGGAAATTAAAAAAATAACAGATTACTTACAAAGCCATCCAGGAACACAGAAAAATTGGTCATGGTGGAAATTTTAACTGTGAAAGTGATGCAATTAAATATAATTGGACATCCCTCTGAACAGCAAGATGATACTCAGGGCAACCAAGAATAGATTCAGAATCGAAAAGAAAAAATTGAAGAAGACACCATCAACGGTCATATTTTTAAAAATGTAGTTAGGCAATGTGCATTATGGCCTTCAAGTAAAATTACTTTAACAGATTCATTTGGCCCATAAATGAAATGTTTTGTTCACCAAGTCTCTATAGTACCTCTGGACTTCTGAAAGTCACTTGTGCTCCAGAGAACAAAGGGCTGTCAAAGT
The DNA here is from genome assembly GCF_949774975.1 of Lagenorhynchus albirostris. Classification (NCBI taxonomy): domain Eukaryota; kingdom Metazoa; phylum Chordata; class Mammalia; order Artiodactyla; family Delphinidae; genus Lagenorhynchus; species Lagenorhynchus albirostris. Next base: position 122,711,176 of record NC_083098.1, on the reverse strand, counting down.
CAGGCTTGAAATGCTCACAATGGTATTCTGAAATACACCTACTTTTCAGGTATACATTAGCTCAACAATCACTAATACATTTCTACTATGGGTCAGGTAATAGGAAATATAAGAATGTATGAGCCTTGCCCTCATGATATGATTGCTCAAAGTAATGTGCTGTGACAGTCTTATCAAAGTGCTAGATGATCCCAGAAAGAGAGATACTAACTCCCTGGAATTATTAAGGAATCCAGTTTGACCTGTCTTGTTGAATAGAAATTTGCTATGTAGGGCTTCCCTGGTGGCTCAGTAGTTAAGAATCCGTCTGCCAATGCGGGGGACACGGGTTCGAGCCCTGGTCTGGGAAGATCCCACATGACACGGAGCAACTAAGCCCTTGAACCACAACTACTGAAGCCTGTGTGCGCCTAGAGCCCGAGCTCCACAACAAGAGAAACCACCGCAATGAGAAGCCCGCTCACTGCAACTAAAGAAAGCCCCCTTGCGGCAACGAAGACCCAACACAGCCAAAAATAAAACAAATTAATTTAAAAAAAAAGAAAAAGAGTGGTTGAGAGTCCGCCTGCTGATGCAGGGGACGCGGGTTCGTGTCCCGGTCCGGGAAGATCCCACATGCCACGGAGCGGCTGGGCCCGTGAGCCATGGCCGCTGAGCCTGCACGTCCGGAGCCTGTGCCCCGCAACGGGAGAGGCCACAACAGTGAGAGGCCCGTGTACCGCAAAAAAAAAAAAAAAAAAAAAAAAAATAGAAATTTGCTATGTAGAGAAGGGATAAAACAATCCAGGTCTGAAAGATCAAGTAAGGGGAAAAAAATCTCTTTAGGTATTTGTGCTAAAGCATCCCCCAAGAAATATTACATCCTATGAATGAAGTATCTCAAGATAAATACTGCTTAATTAAATACATACATGGCAGCTTTGATGCTTCCATCCACATTATATGCTCTTGGATAAGGATGGGAAACTCATGTTTCCCTACCAAAATCCAGACCGCACGTATTCTCTCTACACGGATTAAGATATTGTGATACGCTACTAATTTGAATTTCTGTAAGTGCTCCACTCTCCACATGACATGAAAAGAGGTGAAGTAAATCTATAAAGAAGTTATGTACCTTTTTTCAAATCCAGCATAAAGCTTGAGAGTAAAAGTGTATTGGTTAAAAGCTGAGACTCCGGAGTCAGACTACTTGGATTTGAATATTGGCTCGGATGTTTACCAGCTTTGGGAAGATGAGCAAATTTTTTAATCTTTCGGAACCTTAGTGTCCTCATCTGTAAAATGGAAATAATATGGAAATAATAATGCTACTACCTTTAAAGCCTGCTGTGAAGAGTAAATATGATCATGCTTATTAGTGATTTGTATGGTTCCTGCCACTGAGTAATCATTCAGTAGTTTAGTTATGGTTGTCATAACTGTAATCAAAGCATAATCAAGAGTCACACACATACACACATGTACATGCAGAAGAAGGGAATTTTATATTATCTTGAAAAAAAATTAACCAGAATTAGCTAACAGAACCAAGCCTCTACCTTCACCTTGACCATCGTTTATCGTATCTTATGAATTTTTTTTTGAAACTAACCAAAATGGCATTGGACAACGTGCTTCTCCATCTTGACAGTGCAGCTTCCCTGCTCATCACTAAGACTGCTTGTTATGTGAACCGCTAAGAGAAATACGAAGACTGTCTCTCCAATGGGATACACTGTCTAGGTGACATGTCTCTAAAATTCTTTTCTTTTTTTTCTCTCAAGTTACATCCACTGCTACAACTTTTTCACTATAATATTTCACTCTCTTTCTTTTCTATTATATGTATTTCCATCATCTATTCCTCATCATAGAGACACCTGAATCCTTACCTACAAGTATAGCTCTCACTCCTCAAACAGCCGATGAGCAAGCCCCTCTGCTTCCTCCTTTGCAAAGCTATCTCTTCCTTTCACTTCCACTGCTACCAACCTAACCCAAGCCCCAGTCTCTCATGAGTGACCTGTCCTCCAGACTGTAACCCTGACAACTGAACCTACAGTTCATGGGCAGAACACTCCTATGCTCAATAACAGCCAATGATACCATTAAATGTAAGATAAAGTTAAAATTGATTAATAAAGTGTTCAAATGGAAAATTCAAAGAAGAAAGAAAATCACACTGTTTTTTCTAAATAGGCAATAGGTTGAAAGAGACACATGGAAGGAAGGAAAGAAGGGAGGGAGGAGATCTTAGACTTTATAGGTCAAGGTCAAGCTTGAAATTTAATGTGATAATAGAGCAGTAACCCTGCATTTCTCACTTTGTACAAGAGGAATGAAGCTGCACCTCATGGACTATGGCCATTGCAAGATCTTCTTTCAGATATATTAACTTAAAATACTGATTTTTCCTTAAAAATTGTCATTATTAACCAAATGTATAAAAACAAAAGGATTACACTGTTTTAAAGATATAATTTCAAATCATATCTGTTTTTGATATTTAATGTATTGTGTTGTGCAATTTTTTCTGTTACATTCTTTATACTTTTTGTAGTTTCACTGATCACTAGAGAGAAATATAGCTCTCCTCTTGCTAACTATAAGAATATAATATACCCTAAATAAAACAATTTATTGTCTATATTTTGGCAGGAAACTCCTCTCAAGAAGTCATAAAACTTAGACGTTTTCATCCTATGATCAACCCCAAAGGCTCTGTCATTCTTTTTTTGTGCTGCTGATACTAATTTCCCAGATATTTTTAAGTTTCTTTGTCCTAAAAATTCATCAGGATTGAGCACACTTAAAAAAAAGGGAGCATCAGTACAAATGAAAGGTGAATGATGAATTTCTTGTTTGTTTGTCTTTTAATCACATATCCAGTTTTAAGTTAGATAGGCCCCAGGTAAAAATCTAGGCTTAGGTAGCTCAACTGATTCTGTTTATTTATTTAAGTTTACAAGTTTTTAGAGTTCTTTTCTCAAAGAGAAAAACAGAAAAGCTTTCCACAGTTTTCAACAGTGGCTCAGAAATCACTGCCATTCTTCCCTTCATTCAAATTCTATCTGAATACATTTTATCTGAGATCCACTGAATCACAGAGCTTTCTGCCATATATATGTGTGTTTATATATATAATAATGTAATATAATTTTTTGAACGTATTCATGCCTGTCTCCAATGTTCTGTGAACTATCAAAGCCACTTATTCCCAGAGACCAGGACAAATTGTATGGATTGCCTTATAATCCTTAAAATGGCACACACACGCCAGAAGTAAAATAAAACTGAAGTCTGTCACTGCTCTGTGGGTATTTTGGCAAAATGTCTTTAAGAAATGAAAATACATTTTTTCTTATCATAAAACTGCCTCAGGCCTGCATGCTTCTTCCTCTGGTAACCAGTCACAAACACCTTCAATAGTACTAAGATATTTTTCTGGAAAAATTCCTTCATACCTCTTGAATATGTATTTGCTCTTTAAAATAGAAGTGTCTAATTACCTTGAAAGTGTCGTTATAGCAAAAATAAGATTGTATACATATGCATAGCAATGGCGGGGCATCTTGGGCATTTCAGTTTCAGATGATTTGGCAAAAGTGATAGCAGATTTGTCATTTGTGAGTTGGTGAAAAATTTGTGGCCGAACAAAACCCCAGCAACTTCTATAGCACAGGGAGATGGGCTCGGTGCTTTGCGATGACCTAGAAATGTGGGATAGGGAGGGTGGGAGGGAGGCTCAAGAGGGAGGGGATATGGGGACATATGTATGCATATGGCTGATTCACTTTGGTGTGCAACAGAAACGAACACAGTATTGTGAAGCAATTATACCGCAATAAAGATCTATTTTAAAAAAACGAAAACATTTTGGGCCAGAAAAATTGATGTAAAAATGAATACTTAGATAATAAGCAATCATGGCTACAAAGTTTTACCTGACAACTTTAGAATCCAAAGAATCCACAGAGCTGGCTCATAACTCCTCCTCTAAGATTACGACAAGCTAGTCTACCTGCCACCAGCCCAAAATTCATTCTCTTCCTCACAGCCAGATGTCATAAAACTTACCTGCTCAAAGCTTTTCAATGGTTCCAATTGCCTTTAGAGTAAAAACTAAATTTCCTTGCAAAGCACTTTGTGATGTAGCTCTGCTTACGTGACCTTACAGCCCACCAACCCTTCCTGTATTCTCCAGGAACGCGGATAATAAAAGCTGTAGTTCCCCCAAGCACTTCATGGATTTTACAAAGATGCTCCTTCTTTCTGATTCCTCTCTTCTATGTTTACTATCGCTTCTCATTTAGGAATCAGCTCAAATATTAACTCTTCTAAGAACCCTTCCTTCACCGTTCACCCCTTCCTGCCCCCATGGAACCCTAGGAAAACTATTCCTCACATTCAGCTGTGCTTATTTATGTTTTGTTACTTCATTACTTACTTCATCAGACAGTAAGCTCTTAGAAGATCAGAATGCTATCTTTCTAAAGATTGTGTCTCTGTACTTGGCTTACTGCCTATCATAAGAAGAATTGGTCATATTTTGCATTCATCTATTGTATATGGAACAATCAGGAAGGACTGTCTTAAAAGGTAATATAAAGCACAAAAAGCTTTCTCAACTAATCCAAAAACATTAATACAGAGGGCTGACATCTAATCTATTTAAATGAGTATATTGTTTAGATACAAGACCTCCAGAAGAGATCTTCTAAAATGTAGAAGAAAACTGTAAGGTTTTCAAGTCTAAAAAATAATGATATAAATAGTTACCTAGTGCTACTTACTAAATTCATGAATGCCAGATGACAGATGTGATGTGTATAAGTGACTGTTCACTTCTTTTTACCTCATCTGCCATAAATACTACCTTATACTCAGCAAACTCAATTGCTGTCCATTTAAGCTTTTCAAGGTTTTGGATGGTCCTCTCCTTAATAAAGAGTAAACCAGTTCAAAGGATCTGCGATATATATAATTTTTATATCCAAAGAACAATGGTGGTAATAATGAAGTTCTCAAAAACAACTGAAGCAACTGCTGAACAACTTGCCAGGTATTGTCTGAAATGCCCTACAAAGTTTGATTCCCCACAGCATCCTGTACCCAATTAAGAAAATATTACTACAATCATTTCACAGATGAAGAACCTGAGGCTTAGAGAGGTAAAAAATCTTGTCCAAGGTCAGGTAACTAGCAAAAATCCAAAAGCTGGGATTTGAACCCAGAGAGTCCGACGGCGTACCTGTGTGATTAACCACTCTATGATAGCCTACGTTCCAATTTAATACTATGCCATTACTACCGACACTACCCATACTTAATAGTCATGAAAATAAGTTATGTATCAACCTCTTTCAGCCCCTTAAATTATACAAGAAATAATACTCAACAATATCATCTTTAGGGCTAGAATTTAACATATAATTTTGATCAAGGTAGGTAATTCGGAATGCATGTGAATTTGCAATAAACATTACTAAATTTTGAATTGCTGAGATGCCTTAAATAGTTTCAAGAAGATATGCAGCTTGCAACATTCACTTTCCTCAACCACTGCTGGTTAGTCCTCCAGTTATACAGTCTTTCCTCATAATGCAAGCTGTTATATAAAACATTACATTGTGAAGCCTAAAATACTGGCCAGTTGAAAGGAAAATATCCAGCAGGGCTCTTTTTTATATATGTTTGAGAGTTTAATCATGTGCTGCTGGGTGGATGTTTGGCCTGTGAAGGTTACACGGTGGTCTCTTAAAGTATATTGTAAAAGCTCTCGTACGAGGGAAAGATCTGACAGGCTGATGACGCTTCCAACCTGGGCAATTATTTCAACACATCTCCATACTGTGGACTTTTTAAACCACATGACCCTTTTCATATCCCTGTGTCTATTAATTGGAAATAATGTCACTTAGGAAAAATAACTCCTTCAGTTTTCTTCCTCCTCTGATCTTAGCTGAAGGGAAAGCTGTTATAAGCTCCTGGCCCCTTCAAGGCACCTAAAATTCAAGTAGCTTTCTGGATTTTTTACACACACACACACACACACGCGCGCGCGCGCGCAAAGTATTTGTTATGTAAATAGTTGAGGAGGAATAAAATTTTATTGTATTCAGCTGCCCTGAAACCATGTTTTTCTCTAAATTTTGGAATTTGCCAAATATTCAATATCCAGAAAACTCTTTTGATCTCCTAGCTAAGTATGCGAATCATAACATTGATTCTTCCCTGCAAGATGTCCTTCTTTCCTTTTTTTTTTTTTTTTTTTGGCGGTACGCGGGCCTCTCACTGTTGTGGCCTCTCCCGTTGCGGAGCACAGGCTCCGGACGCGCAGGCTCAGCGGCCATGGCTCACAGGCTTAGCTGCTCTGCGGCATGTGGGATCTTCCTGGACCGGGGCAAGAACCCGCGTCCCCTGCATCGGCAGGCGGACTCTCAACCACTACGCCACCAGGGAAGCCCCAAGATGTCCTTCTTGGGAGTGTTGGTAAGTTACATGATCCCAGTGTACCACTGAAGCACTGGATAATACCCTTGAAAAACCAGTGGTGCCAAGATGGGCAGCCCGATATTAAAGATCATGTCTGAGATTGTCGTCATGTCCATTTGTGGTCTGCCTCTGACTAAGCAGAAATTAGAGATGGATCCCGAGAATAAAGTCGGCTTTGTGGCATTTGTCAACAAAGCTATATTACTGTTTTGATCTAGATGACTCTCTAGATAAAAGAGAGACGTCAGTAAATCATACAATGGATGTAATTTAAGAAGTGCTGAGCAAAAATGGCCCTGAGCAGCAGAGTACTTTGATTCTTTTTTTTTGATTCTGTGGATTATTTGTGTCACATCTTTCACAATTCTCCTCCATTAATTCTATCAGCTGGGAAAACACCTCTAGCTTTGAGAAAGGAAAAGAAAATCACTCTCAGCAGCACCGCGGTCCTGCTGAGAGGGAGTGGTGATCATTGCAGCAGTTTCTCTCTGCGAGACCTCATACGATCCTCCAGTCCAATTTACAAGATACAATTACCAGGCCTTATTTGGTAATGAAAAACTGCATTTACAATGAGAATTTTCATCTTAAAAAAATTAAGGACTTTTCCTCTTTAATGAGAGAAATAGGTTTTATTACTATGCTAGTTCCTACCAGTCTTATTTTTCCCTTTATGACTTTTTTTTATTAACCTCAGCTCTGCCCTGGGAATCTGTATTATTATTCTGTTCTTCCTGCGATAAAGAATTTAGGTTGACATCAACAAGGAATGTGTACCAAAAGGCACTGGCAAATTAGATTTAAAAAGTCAGCCATTGTGAATTCAAGCACTGTTACTACTAGAATGAGCGTAGGAGATACCTTTGGTTAGACATTGCTATCTGATTACTTCTTCCCTCATTAATTGATCTGAAGATTGGATTTTGGCTTGCAAATATCCTGCTTATTGCACACATACCCAGTTTTTCCTAAAGCAAATAGAGTAATTCCAAATATGTATGAACCTCTAATGGTAATATTTCAAGTTTTGCACACTTTTTTCCAAGTAAAATATTGTCTTATGGTGTAGCTTTTGTCTATAAGAACAGACAATGCTGATGAAGGAACTGGTGGATCTTCTTGTTATTTAATCTGTTCTCTGATATATGCTTTGCTAACAACATATGAAATTTCATTTTCTAAAAGAGACACATTGAATTTTTTTAAATGTCTAATAAAAAGAAGCTTTTATAGACTTATTATTTTTTCAAAGTGTTTTTCTTCTTCGTACTAAAGACTTAAAATCTGTTAATGGTGAAGCAGCACTAAATAAACAATATTTGTTCACAGGGACAGAGCATAAGATAGTAAAAATAACTTTAGCAAACTTAAGCTCATATTAGTGATGTGACCTGGGGAAGTTACTTCCTTCCTTTGGGATTCGTTATCCCCATGTCCTGATAAAGAAATTAATACTAATACTTGCTTTATAGAAAGGTTAAGAAATTCAAAACACTGATTGTAAAGTGTCTACTGTCTGGTTTAGTAAACTCAAAGAAAAATCAGGATTACTATTTTTAACAATATTGAAATCAGTTACTTACTGGGTTTTTTTGTTGTCTGTTTGTTTTGTGGTACGCGGGCCTCTGACTGCTGTGGCCTCTCCCGTTGCGGAGCACAGGCTCCGGACGCGCAGGCTCAGCGGCCATGGCTCACGGGCCCAGCCACTCTGCACCATGTGGGATCTTCCCGGACCGGGGCACGAACCCATGTCCCCTGCATCGGCAGGCGGACTCTCAACCACTGCACCACCAGGGAAGCCCTTAGTTCTTTTTTAATTGTAGTGGATTGTTGTTGTTGTTTTTTTTCTCTGTGACTTAGTAGCACTTTGATTTTTGTTTTATCTCTGGTCAGATCATTAATAAATCTTTTAACAGCTCCCTCCGACAGTTTTTATATACATCTTCCTGACCATTGCCGCTTACTAGTTCAGAAACGTAAAACTGCTGTCTCCATTTTCTTTCTCTTTCACCAATCTCTCTCTCCTTGGTTACTTCATTGTGAAAAATACATTCATTCTTTCTTCCTTGCTTTCACTTTGTCTTTAAATACTTATCTATCAAGTTAAACACTGTGCTAAGCAATGGAAATATTACAGTGAACAAAACAGACACTTTTTCTGCCTTCAAGGACCTCACACTCCAATTGTGGAGCCAGCCTTTAATCCAACAATGCTAATATACCAAAAATAACAATAATAAATCACAACTATGTTAAATACCACATAGGAAAGAAACATGGTCTTTGTGACTAAATAGAGGAGGCAACTGGGGGGTCAAAAAGGCTTTACTGAATAAAAATTAAAATTGACATGAGATTTGAAAGATGAGTAAGAGTTAAGAAAGGTATTGCTGGGATTGAGAACAGAAGTGAGCAAAGCAGAAGAAACAGCAGGAGCCAGGGCCCTGCGGTGGGAGGAACAAGGCGTGTTCAAGCACCTGTGACGGGGCTAGAGGCCTGAAAGGGACCAAGGTGGGAAGGGAGGTTGGTCGGGGAGGTGGGGAGGGATGAGACTAAATTCTGTCCTCTCAGATGGATTAACGATTTTAGTCTTTGGCAAGGGAAGCCACTGAAATGTTTTTAAGAAAGGGTAGGTGACATGATTATATCTGTGTTTTGAAAGATCTCTCTGGATGCTATTTAGAGCATTAGGGGCCTGAGAGCTTTCAAATTCTATGTGCCTACAAATCACCTGCAGGTGTTGTTAATGCAGATTCTGATCCAGTACATCTGCGGGTGTGGCCTGAGCCTGCACTTCTAACAAATTCCCAGATGACAGAGCTACTATGGGTCCACAGACCATGCTTTGGGTACCAAGGGTTTAGAGAAAGGAAGTATGGATAAAGTAAGATGGAAGGCCAGGAAATCAGAAAGCTATTCTTTGATTCATTTAAGCCATGTGCACTTAGTATTTACTGAGGGCCAGCCCCAGCCCCTCTTCTAGACTGTGGGAATAGAATGGTTAACAAGACAACAGTGTCTCCGTTTGTAAGTAGCTTACATGCTGGTGGATACTGCAGTATTCGGTAAGAGATGACAGAAGCTTGGGCTGGAATAGTGACAGCCAGACAGTGCAATTAACAGATTGTGGAGATACTTACATGGCAAAATAGGATAAGAGAGATGCTGACTTTTGAAGGATGAGAGATAAGACTTGACAAGGCAGAGTTCTAGGTTTCAAGTAATCTTTGGGATACCCACATAAAGTACATGTTTAAATCTACGGATTTAGAGCTAAAAATAAAGGTCAAGGCTGTCAGGATGATTGTGAGTTGGATTTTCTATAGATTGAACGTGCAGTGCCTTAAATACGTTCCAGTGGAGGTGTCAGGTGTCCTCCAGCCACCTGGCTCTATTGCCAGCTCCATCCGCCTTTCCTCCCACTTTTCTGAGAAAAATAGGGCAATTAGATGTTTTCTGTTCCCACATTCACATTTAGCTATAACTCAACTCACCATCACTTTTTTTCTCCAGTGTCTTAAGAGTGATAGCACCTTTTAAAAATTAATCTGGGCTTCCGGGAAAATGGCAGAAGAGTAAGACGCGGAGATCACCTTCCTCCCCACAGATACACCAGAAATACATCTACACGTGGAACAACTCCTACAGAGCATCTACTGAACGCTGGCAGAAGACCTCAGACCTCCCAAAAGGCAAGAAACTCCCCCACGTACCTGGGTAGGGCAAAAGAAAAAAGAAAAAACAGAGACAAAAGGATAGGGGCGGGACCTGCACCAGTGGGAGGAAGCTGTTAAGGAGGAAAGGTTTCAACACGCTAGGAAGCCCCTTTGCAAGCCGAGACTGCAGGTGGAGGAGGGGGAAAGCTGAGGAGAACACAGCAACAGAGGTGCGGAGGGCAAAGCGGAGAGATTCCCGCACAGAGGATCGGTGCCTACCAGAACTCACCAGCCCGAGAGGCTTGTCTGCTCACCCGCCGGGGCGGGCGGGGCTGCGAGCTGAGGCTCGGGCTTCGGTCGGAGCTCCGGGAGAGGACTGGCGTTGGCGCCGTGAACACAGCCTGCAGGGGGTTAGTGCACCACGTTTAGCCGGGAGGGAGTCCGGGGAAAAGTCTGGAGCTGCCGAAGAGGCAAGAGACATTTTCTTCCCTCTTTGTTTCCTGGTGCGCGAGCAGAGGGGATTAAGAGCACTGCTTAAAGGAGCTCCAGAGACGGGCGCGAGCTGCGGCTAAAAGCGTGGACCCCAGAGACGGGCATGAGACGCTAAGGCTGCTGCTGCCGCCGCCACCAAGAAGCCTGTGTGCAAGCACAGGTCACTATCCACACACCCCTTCCGGGGAGCCTGTGCAGCCCGCCACTGCCAGGGTCCCGGGATCCAGGAACAACTGCCCCGGGAGAACGCACAGCGCGCCTCAGGCTGGTGCAACGTCACGCCAGCCTCTGCCGCCGCAGGCCCGCCCCGCACTGCGTGCCCCTCCCTCCCCCTCCCCCACCCCGGCCTGAGTGAGCCAGAGCCTCCGTATCAGCGGCTCCTTTAACCCCGTCCCGTCTGAGCGAAGAACAGATGCCCTCCGGCGACCTACACGCAGAGGCAGGGCCAAATCCAAAGCTGAGCCCCTGGGAGCTGTGAGAACAAAGAAGAGAAAGGGAAATCTCTCCCAGCAGCCTCAGAAGCCGCGGATTAAAGCTCCACAATCAACTTGGTGTACCCTGCATCTGTGGAATACCTGAACAGACAACAAATCATCCCAAATTAAGGAGGTGGACTTGAGAGCAAGATTTATTATTTTTTCCCCTTTTCCTCTTTTTCTGAGTGTGTATGTGTATGCTTCTGTGTGAGATTTTGACTGTATAGCTTTGCTTCCACCATTTGTCCTAGGGTTCTATCCGTCTGTTTTTTTTGTTTGTTTTTTTAATTTTTTTCTTTTTTTCTCTTAATAATTATTTTTATTTTAATAACTTTATTATATTTTATCTTACTTTATTTATTTCACTTTATATCCTTTATTTTTTCTTCCTTCCCTCCTTCCTTCCTCCCTCCGTCCCTCCCTCCTTTCTTTCTTTCTTTCTTTCTCTCTTTCTATTTCTACTAATTCTTTCTTTCTACTTTTTCTCCCTTTTATTCTGAGCAGTGTGCATGAAAGGCTCTTGGTGCTGCAGCCAGGAGTCAGGGATGCAGCAAAAGCAGTTCTAAGAGGGAAGTTTATAGGAATACAATCCTACCTCAAGAAACAGGAAACATCTCGAATAAACAATCTAACCTTGCACCTAAAGCAATTAGAGAAAGAAGAACAAAAAACCCCAAAGTTAGCAGAAGGAAAGAAATCATAAAAATCAGATCAGAAATAAATGAAAAAGAAATGAAGGAAATGATAGCAAAGATCAATGAAACTAAAAGCTGGTTCTTTGAGAAGATAAACAAAATTGATAAACCATTAGCCAGACTCATCAAGAAAAAAAGGGAGAAGACTCAAATCAATAGCATTAGAAATGAGAAAGGAGAGGTATCAACGGACACCGCAGAAATACAAAAGATCATGAGAGATTACTACAAGCAACTCTATGCCAATAAAATGGACAACCTGGAAGAAATGGACAAATTCTTAGAAATGCACGACCTGCCAAGACTGAACCAGGAAGAAATAGAAAATATGAACAGACCAATCACAAGCACTGAAATTGAAACTGTGATTAAAAATCTTCCAACAAACAAAAGCCCAGAACCAGATGGCTTCACAGGTAAATTCTATCAAACATTTAGAGAAGAGCTAACACCTATCCTTCTCAAACTCTTCCAAAATATAGCAGAGGGAGGAACACTCCCAAACTCATTCTACGAGGCCACCATCACCCTGCTACCAAAACCAGAAAAGGATGTCACAAAGAAAGAAAACTACAGACCAATATCACTGATGAACATAGATGCAAAAATCCTCAACAAAATACTAGCAAACAGAATCCAACAGCACATTAAACGGATCATACACCATGATTAAGTGGGGTTTATTCCAGGAATGCAAGGATTCTTCAATATACACAAATCAATCAATGTGATACACCATATTAACAAATTGAAGGAGAAAAACCATTTGGTCATCTCAATAGATGCAGAGAAAGCTTTCGACAAAATCAACACCCACTTATGATAAAAATCCTGCAGAAAGTAGGCCTAGAGGGAACTTTCCTCAACATAATAAAGGCCATATATGACAAACCCACAGCCAACATCGTCCTCAATGGTCAAAACCTGAAAGCATTTCCACTAAGATCAAGAATAAGACAAGGTTGCCCACTGTCACCACTCTTATTCAACATAGTTTTGGAAGTTTTAGCCACAGCAATCAGAGAAGAAAAAGAAATAAAATGAATCCAAATCGGAAAAGAACAAGTAAAGCTGTCACTGTTTGCAGATTACATGATCCTATACATAGAGAATCCTAAAGATGCGACCAGAAAACTACTAGAGCTAATCAATGAATTTGGTAAAGTAGCAGGATACAAAATTAATGCACAGAAATCTCTGGCATTCCTATACACTAATGATGAAAAATCTGAAAGTGAAATCAAGAAAACACTCCCATTTACCATTGCAACAAAAAGAATAAAATATCTAGGAATAAACCTACCTAAGAAGACAACAGACCTGTATGCAGAAAATTATAAGACACTGATGAAAGAAATTAAAGATGATACAAATAGATGGAGAGATATACCATGTTCTTGGATTGGAAGAATCAACATTGTGAAAATTACTACCCAAAGCAATCTAAATATTCAATGCAATCTCTATCAAACTACCACTGGCATTTTTCACAGAACTAGAACAAAACCTTTCACAATTTCTATGGAAACACAAAAGATCCCAAAGAGCCAAAGCAATCCTGAGAACGAAAAACGGAGCTGGAGGAATCAGGCTCCCTGACTTCAGACTATACTACAAAGCTACAGTAATCAAGATAGTATGGTACTGGCACAAAAACAGAAACATAGATCAATGGAACAGGATAGAAAAGCCCAGAGATAAACCCATGCACATATGGTCACCTTATCTTTGTTAAAGGAGGCAGGAATGTACAGTGGAGAAAAGACAGCCTCTTCAATAAGTGGTGCTGGGAAAACTGGACAGGTACATGTAAAAGTATGAGATTAGATCACTCCCTAACACCATACACAAAAATAAGCTCAAAATGGATTAAAGACCTAAATGTAAGGCCAGAAACTATCAATCTCTTAGAGGAAAGCATAGGGAGAACACTCTATGACATTAATCACAGCAAGATCCTTTTTGACCCACCTCCTAGAGAAATGGAAATAAAAACAAAAATAAACAAATGGGACCTAATGAAACTTCAAAGCTTTTGCACAGCAAAGGAAACCATAAACAAGACCAAAAGACAACCCTCAGAATGGGAGAAAATATTTGCAAATGAAGCAACTGACAAAGGATTAATCTCCAAAATTTATAAGCAGCTCATGCAGCTCAATAACAAAATAACAAACAACCCAATCCAAAAATGGGCAGAAGATGTAAATAGACATTTCTCCAAAGAAGATATAAAGACTGCCAACAAACACATGAAAGAATGCTCAACATCATTAATCATTAGAGAAATGCAAATCAAAACTACAATGAGATATCATCTCACACCAGTCAGAATAGCCATCATCAAAAAATCTAGAAACAATAAATGCTGGAGAGGGTGTGGAGAATAGGGAACCCTCTTGCACTGCTGGTGGGAATGTAAATTGATACAGCCACTGTGGAGAACAGTATGGACGTTTTTTAAAAAACTACAAATAGAACTACCATATGACCCAGCAATCCCACTACTGGGCATATACCCTGAGAAAACCATAATTCAAAAAGAGTCATGTACCAAAATGTTCATTGCAGCTCTATGTACAATAGCCCAGAGATGGAAACAACCTAAGTGTCCATCATCCGATGAATGGATAAAGAAGATGTGGCACATATATACAATGCAATATTACTCAGGCATAAAAAGAAACAAAATTGAGCTATTTGTAGTGAGGTGGATGGATCTAGAGTCTGTCATACAGAGTGAAGTAAGTCAGAAAGAGAAAGACAAATACCGTATGCTAACACATATATATGGAATTTAAGAAAAAAAATGTCATGAAGAACCTAGGGGTAAGACAGGAATAAAGACACAGACCTACTAGAGAATGGACTTGAGGATATGGGGAGGGGGAAGGGTAAGCTGTGACAAAGCGAGAGAGAGGCATGGACATATATATACACTACCAAACGTAAGGTAGATAGCTAGTGAGAAGCAGCCGCATAGCACAGGTAGATCAGTTCGGTGCTTTGTGACCGCCTGGGGCGGTGGGATAGGGAGGGTGGGAGGGAGGGAGACGCAAGAGAGAAGAGATATGGGCACATATGTATATGTATAACTGATTCACTTTTTTATAAAGCAGAAACTAACACACCATTGTAAAGCAATTATACTCCAATAAAGATGTAAAAAAAAAAAAATTAATCTGAGGGCTTCCCTGGTGGCGCAGTGGTTGAGAGTCCACCTGTCGATGCAGGGGACATGGGTTCGTGCCCCGGGCCGGGAGGATCCCGCATGCCGCGTAGCGGCTGGGCCCGTGAGCCATGGCAGCTGAGCCTGTGCGTCCGGAGCCTGTGCTCCACAACGGGAGAGGCCACAGCAGTGAGAGGCCTGCGTACCGCAAAAAATAATAATAATAATAATTAATCTGAGTCACATTCCTTAAATTAATAATTTATGTTCAGTGTGTCCATTTTCTTACCTGGCATTCCTGTTCTACTAACTGCAATATAATTTCTACCCTGGCAACTCAGTCAATCAACGAATTCAGTCTACAGTTTTTAAGTCCTCAACTTGTTTTGACTTCTCTGCCACAGTACTGCATATGTCTGTCTTCTAGAAACTCTCGTCTCTTGGCTTCTACGACATACATTGCATATGTTTTCCTTTTATCTCTCCTAGCATTCCTTCTAATCACTTCTCTTGACAGTCTTCCAAGAATCTGTTTAATGCTGACATAACCTAAAATTTTGTGCACTCCTTCTCATTACACACTAACACTTCTCATTAAACACTTAACCCAATGATTCAGCTGCTGTTTACATACTTGAAAACAGAATCATTAATCTGTATTTTCTGAGCTCCAGACCTATATAGCCAATTGCCTAAGGACATGCCATTTGGATGACCCCAGACACCTTAAAGCCAAACTGAATTCATCTGCATTTAATGAAATGTCTCCGACCCTGTTTTACTGTTCTTGGTGAATATTCTTGGCAGTAAGTTGAGATCCAGTCAAGACTTACTTATCCTTCTCCTTCCTACCCCCAGACCAAAAGATGACTAAAATCTATGGATTCTTCTTCGTCTCCACCATCACCTCCTCTACTGCTTTCCTTCAGAACCTCTTCAGTCTTTCCTTCCAGGGATCACTGAACCAGTCTCAAAAAAGTGCTCTGTTTTGTCTTCCAGTTCATCTTCAAACCTTTGCCAGTGTGATTTTCCACTTTGTGGCTTTAAAATCTCTTTGCTGGCTCCCTACTCTCTATGAGAAAATGGCAGAACATACTAGCATCCTGGTAAGGTTCTTCACGATCTAGGACTTATATATCTTTATAACTTCTATGTCTCATAATAATCTCTCTTTTACTCCACTTGTACTGAGTTCCTGGCATTTTAAATTTGCCAGATTTTTTCATAACAATATGCCTTCCAGTGTGGAACATCATGGAAGCCTCCTACTTGAAAGGCCCTTTCCCAGTCAAATTGGAATAATTCATCTTCCAAATTGAAGAATAGTTCAAGAATAATTCTTCCAAACTGAAGAATCCAATTGAAGAATAGTTCATCTTTCCAGACTCAAATCAAGCACTTCCTTTTTTCTGAGAATCTTTCCCCATCCCTCCTCTCTCTTTTGTGTCTATACTGTACACAGGCACATGTTTCTTTCATGGCAGGGCAATTTATTTGTGTATTTTCTAGTATTCCTAATTTACTCAGCTGTAAATTACTTGAGGACAAGATTTTCTTTGTAGCTTTGAATTTCTCAACCCAACTCTGTGTAATAATATAAACTCAACACAAAATCTAATATATATGGCAATAACTCAGTTTTCAACCAATGCCTGCAGAGTGCCACATCTTGTCCCATGTCACTATGAAACCCGTTGTCCTAGTCAGTTCTCAAATTTGCATGAAGTCATTTCTCCCCTATATCTTTTCCCTTACACATTTAGACAGTATTCCTAAATAATCTCCCCTCATAACAAACTACGGTGGGAAACCCACTCCTCTGGCTCTCCCATAACAAGCTTGGATGCCTAGGCATCTGGCTTAGACCTCTCCTTATTTACCATAGACCCTGGATTGCCATCCTTTCCAGGGAAACACATCCTTGCCCCCTTCCTTGCATCCGCTTTATACACATTAGTTGTACAGTTGGACCATTCTGGGGAGTCTTAACACCCCCTATACCTGGGGCAAGAATAATACAAATTATCTTGGACAGTCTCTTCTGGGTACACCCTAATTTATTAATTTTCATCTTAAACTGACTCTAATTTCATGAGTGGTCCAGATACCATGCTATAAAACAGACCTTTGTGTGAAAATGTCATCCACTGAACATTTATGCAGTGCCAGGTATTCTTCAAAATGCTTTGCTTGTGAAACAGGGACAGTCAGAATGAGACAATATCAAATCAAATAAGTTAGAGAGAGAGAGAGGAATTCTTTTATATTTAACAAAACTAAATTTCCCTATGAAATTCTACTTCCAGTTGGCAGTAACTAATGTTGCTACTTACAGTCACTTACAAATCAAAACATACTCACAGTTAGGTGAATATTTAATGTAATTGATGTATTACTCCCTCAGCCAAAGCCTACCTATCCCTCTCTGATCTTCTTCCAATTCTCAGAAGTCTCTCCCTCTTACACCACCTGTTTCCATCTTTTAATTTTCCTACTTTACTTGTGCCAGGAGCCAGGAGCGGCAAGGACAGAATGAAAGTATCACTCATGGTTGGGAGCCCATTGGCATAATTGTAGTGAATACGTCATTTCTTCAGTTTCATCTGTTCCTCCAGCTGGTGCAGGTACCTTACTGTCTCTTGGCATAGATGACTTCTGAGGTTGGCTTTTATTGTGCAGCCATGAGAATGACCTTCACGTGCCCATATGGGCCCTCTTGCAGCTTTCTCACTCAGGTACTTCTCTAGAGACATGGCGAAGCTTCCTTTTGTCATCCCCAGTGGGTGACCTACCCCACCTCCTCTGCTGGTGTGGTCATTGGATATGCCGGGTTCAGAGGTATGTTTTATTTCCCTTCCAGCCAGCTGAAACACTTTAAATGAAAGAATCTAAAAATAAATTTGTTTTGGCTCACAGCTTCGTGTAATGTGCCAATTTGATCAGCATGCCTTATTAATTGAAATAAAGTTATTAATTGAAAATGTTGAGTATTACTGTGAAGAGAATAGAGCTCTGAGACTTCATGTTAGATATCTTTTCATGCTAACAGCTCATTAAATTTTCAACCTTTGCATCCAATTAATCAACTAGTCACAATTTACCTAATTATACCAGAAGCCATCCCTCATTCTCACCCACAAAAATGCTATTAAAAGTTATTGTTAATGTCTTGCAGAAAATCAGGTTCTACATGTCTAGAAAATTCTCTGGTAAACTTAATAAGCAAGGAAAGGAGGAAAGAAGGAAGAAGATTAAAAACTAAGAAAGAAACAAAGGATGTAGAGGAAGGAAATTAATGAGAACAACAAAAAAAAAAAAGAAAGGAAAGAGAAACTCCCATTATTGACCCTCACTCAATTCACTGTGGGTGGTAGTGTTCACTGCAATCCTCCCCAGCTGTTCATTGATCTAGGGCTTATTAGGCCATTGTATAATGTGGGAAGTTTTTTTCATGATTTTTTAAAAAGTCATAGAATACTTCACCCCAACCAAAGTCTTATATGAGAAAAGCAGTGCATTGATATTTCGGTTGAGGTCTCAGGGCTGATACTCAGCTCTCCCTGTGCCTCTTCCTTCTCACCTCCAGCCCCTCCCCCAGCACTGCTACCCTTATTGTTTCTGTTAAGAATCTCAGGGTATGGAGAACCGTATGGCATGGACAACCGAAGTTTGTAAAACTGCAGCTCTGTAGATCTTTTTCTGGAATTGCTTCAGGCTCACCAATCTGAAGTACAGATAATCTATTATGTCTTCTATTTATTGGAAACCAGGATGTTATTTTCTGCCTCCAATTTTTCTAGCATCCTCCCATTTCCCACAAGTCCTCAAAATGTATTAGCAGCTGACACGTGGACATCTCTTCCCCAAGTTCCCTTGGAACCGAGGATACAAATTGTCTGGATCATCTGGAGCACCAGGTCCACTCTATAAATTATCTCACCTCTCTTGCAGATCAATTCCCACCTGACAATATGGGCTCTACCCTCTCTAGCTGAAGCATCATTTCCTCTGACAAAGTAGCTAAAACTTTGTGAAGTGAAGGAGTTCTGTTTTCCCCCTGTCATCTGCTAACATTATACCATCTGTCCCAAGCAGCAGGCTTATGCTTACTTTTGTGTTCTCCTTGCTTTTAACATGTCTGAAAAAGCCCTTTGGTACTGTTGACATTTTTCTGAAACCACATTTTACTCAGGGTTATAGATTTACTGATGTAATTTATATAAGTTTACAACACGTTTAATATTAGTCCTTGGTAGTGTCAACTAATTTCCATGTTTTGTGCCTGACTAATTCCACTCTAAATCAACAGAACCTAAGTGTTAGTTGGGCGTTAGTTGATGTTCTATATTATAAAGTTGAACTCTTCAAAATGCTCCTTCTGGAAAGAGCAATGCCACTATACCAGCTCCCCTCCTCAACTTTTACTCATTCATGTTGGAATCCTTCATTATTAGGAAGTTTTTGGTTTTGAGTTATCAATCCCTGCCAAACTCCTTTTAGAGTCCCAGGATGAGATTCCATAAATATCTTTACTCTTACATATTATAATCTACATTCCTGCACTTTCCACTGCTCACAGGACATTATCTGCCTGGTGTTCCCTGCTTTAGTTACAATTCCCTGCGTCCAACATTTCCACGTATCCAACCACCATTATTTGATGGTCACCATTAAGTTCAGAGTACTAGTTCCAATTATTACTTGTCCTGTGTTCTAAAAAATGAAAACGTTATTCACCTCTGCTATAGGTTGAATTGTGGCCCCATAAAAATTCAAAAATTGAAGTTCTAACTCCCAGTACCTTAGATTGTGACCTAACTGGGAAATAATGTCATTGCAGATGTAATTAGTTAAGTCATACAGAGTAAGGTGGGTCCCTTATTCAATAAGACTGGTGACCTTATAAAAATGGAAAATTTGGACACAGACACACACCAAAAGAAACCCATGGGAACATGAAGGCAGGGATCAGGGTGATTCATCTACAAAGCAAAAGATGCCACAGATTGCCAGCAAATCTAGCAGAGAGGTGTGGAACAGATTTTCCTTCACAGTTCTCAGAAGGAACCAACCCCACCAACACTTAGATCTTGGACTTCCAGCCTCCAGAACTGTAGGACAATAAATTTCTTTTGTTTAAGCCACCCAGTTTGCAGTACTCTGTTATTCCTCCTTAGCAAACTAATTAATACAACCAGTTATAAACACATCAAATAGTATGTTTGAAAAGAATTTGATTCCAGATGAATCCTCATGTTAAGAAACTCCCATTACTATAGGAACTTGTCTATTTTCTTTGTCGGTTTTTTTTTTTCCCCCCAATTTTTCCTAAAGCCCATCATCCATTTTCTGCCTCTGGCTGGAAAGCGTTACCTCAATGTAAATTTTACCTTCATTTTGTTTATTGCTTGGTCACCTTAGAGGGAGGATAAATGTTTTTCCTGACACTCAATGTTTTTTTTACCAAATTAATTGGCACTTTCTCTGTAATTGCTACATATTTATGTCAGCCAGCCAGACAGAATAGTATTCAAGTCCATGAGCTCAGGAGGTGAACTGCTGATTTTACCTCTTTACTAACTTCATGACCTCGACCAAGTTTTTAAATTTCTTCAGGTCCCATTTTCCCCATCTACATTTGATGATTTAAATTGAAAATAAAAACTTACCCAATAAGTTAGTGGAGATGATTAAACAAGCTAATGTATGGAAAAATCTTAGAACTTATAGTGTATATTAAGGATTCAATAAAAGTTAGTTCTCATAATGTATGTACTCTTTTATTTTTTTTTTTAATTTAATCAAACACACTTTCTCTCCCTTCCCTCTCTCTACTTTTAGATTAAAATCCTACTGATTATATTGGCAATGTCTGGGTCACTGTTCTTTGTTCCCACCAAACAATTCAATCCAAATCAAGGACACATTCTCATATATTAATTAAAACATGTCAAAGGAAATAAATCCTGTTTTTCCACATAGCAACCATTTGTTCACTCCCAATTTTCTTTCTCCTCTAAAGTTATAATCTTCCATTATAAGAAGAGGTAAAATCAAATATATCTTCAAGACTTTTAGTTTTCTACCTAAATGTCTATAGTTCCTTAGAGATCTCTTACCAGATGATCTGGCAGTGGCATTTGTTCCAATATAGACCAACAGGAACAAGGTCGTTTACAAAATTTCATTGGATGTTCTGTCACATAAACAATAATTAATGTGGGAAGGCAACACTCCTCCCTCCTCATAATAGCCTGTCCACAAAAACTCGCTGTACACTTCAGTCACTAGCCATTAGCTGTCTTGGGTTTTTTTCTTGGAGGTCACCAACAGATTTCCTCAAATTTGTTAATGACTAAAAATCCTCTTTATTGTTCAGAGAAACGAAGGCTGAATTTCGTCTTTAAATATCTCAATTCTGCTCATGTGAAAAGGAATTCACTTGTCATATAGCACTGTTGGTTCAGAGCTTCTCTTCTTATCAGTTTTTTCAGTCACTAAAGCTGAGTTTCACTGATTTTGATTGCCTTCAACTTCCTCACAATGCCCCCCCCCCAGCTTTAAAATTCAGGTTATTTCTTATGTGCAATCTAGGAACATTTCAACCCCAATAAAGAAATCTTTCTCAAACACGCACAGGTTCTTTCCATGCTTTCACCTTCTCTTTTGCTTTAAAATTCAGAAGTTCATAATAATTTGCCCAGTGATTAGCACTAGTCCTCTAGCTATTTTTCAATCGCAAAATGCAAACACAGATGTAATCAGCCGTACCACAGAGAGCGCTGCTAAAATGTTTTTGAACAAATTTCTGTTTTCTTAAACTTTAAAAAAACCTGCTTCTCTTCCCTCTTTGGCAGGCCTTTAACCATTTCCAGAGTTTTTAAAAAATAAATCAGGTACTGATAGCAAGAATTAAATCAAGAAAAGGCTTCCCTAAATTTGTCATGGAGCATTGTCAGTCAAAGACAGTCCTGATCCAAAATCCCTGATTCCTACTTTTCTTTCGTTAAAGACTGCCAAATGTATGATGATTTAATAATCCTGTTCCTGGCATGGGGAGGTGTACAAAAGGATATTTGGATGAGACTAGCAAACTCATTATTCATATCGACCTAAAGTGTGATCCCTTGAATTCTAGTGGTGAAAGGTTAATGGTATAATTCACTAGACTCCTTTGAATTTTAATTAAAATTATTTAAAAGATTCTGAATTTCAATATGAACTGGAGCTTTCTATATTGACTATCAGATATGTCATTGCAGCTAAATCTCCTGTATGCAGTAAATGAAGAACTCTGACAGCACTTCTCATTTACTTCTCATGAATTTCATTCTATAAATATTTCTGACAATGCATTTCAAATTATCATTGCACTTCTTTAGTGGGCAATGCTACCTAATAAATGTCAAGGAACTATATACACTGCATCCCAAGAGCCAGACTCTCTGAATGATTATTCAAATATTCATTATGGGTCAAACTTGTATTTTCAAGCCATAGAATATTCTTTCTTTATTGCATGTTGCCTTTTCACCGTGCAGTGTTTAAAGAGGTGACATTCAACCTCATCTACAGTAGAGCCTTTAGGAATTTAAATTAACTCTTCCCTTCTGTTATTAAATGTCAAAGGAACTGATCTCTTTGGGAATCACATTACATAGCACCATACTAATAATGTTGATAATAGCAAATATGTTGGTAATAGCACATAGCTTTATAATGTTTATGCACTATTCTAAGTGTTTTACATAGATTAATTCGATTAATTCTCACAATAATCTTATAAACAAGTGCTATTATTATCCCAATCTCCCAGGTGATGAACCCAAGGTACAGGGAGAATAAATAAGTATCCAAGCCAGGGTTCAAAGCTGGATATCTGGAACTAGAATCCACAGTTTATTTTAAGTAAAATCAGTTATCCTCTCCAGATCTACATATGTAATGAAACCTGATACCTAAAACATGAAGAATTTTCCACTGAAATAAGACTGTATGCTAAATATGGTATAATGCAATATTGTTAGATACCATGGTGTGATGTTAAACATTGCAATTTTGTATTCTTACTATTATATATAAAAAAGGAAGGAGAAAGGAAGCAGGATTTCAAAAATCAAAAAGTGATTTATTAGGTGCTTGGGAACACAGGCAGTAGAGGAAAAGATGTGGCCTGGAGCAGCTGGGAAGTCTCAACTGTGGAGAAGGTTCTATCTTTTTCAGCACATGTATTATGGGTTGTATTCTCCAGTATGCCATCTGCATTGGAGTCAAATGCCATGTAAGACCCTTCCATGGTTAGAGTTTTCAGATATTTCAGTGTTATTATGTGCATCACCGTGTATTCATAGTATGTGTATTCATATGAGTTTATGCAGGATGTATATAAATTCATCTTGATATTTTTCCTTAAAGATGGTATTAAATAATGTTTCTTTTTACAATAATTTTCTTATAACCAACTTTGCTAGAAAACATTGATTCCATTGGATTAGGTATGTTTGTATTCATAATTATAAACTCAAGATTCTCAAGATAATTCTGAATTATCAAGCTTCATTACATTGTTTATAAAGATTTAACTTATTTATATAATAGGTATGTTATTTAAAACATATATTCCATATACTCTAGTGAGGAAAACTCACCATGTTGTGAAAAATATTTCAAAAGTGATCTCAATATCTGTATTTTTCTTTTAACGGCATCTTTTAACATTGCCAATGAGCAGACGGATGTAAAACAATTAACATCAGAAAAGAACAGACGGAATCTGAATTGAAGGATTTAAACCAGCAGGTAAGGACAGATTCATGGTTTACAAAGCCTAGATCTGTAGTTTGAAACAGCAGGTGGAGAGAAGATTCGGGAGAAGGGGATATTTTTATTTTAAAGAAGTGGTCAGGTAAACAGAGTAATATCTTTGGATTAATGATGGACACATACTAAATTGACTTATTTAGGAGAATCGGCGGAATGTTTTTAGGTTCTATTTTGCTTCTCTTTTCCCCCTTCCTAGAAGCATGAAAATCCAATTCTTTTTAACCCTGCTGATTTTTTGACATTTTCCATTTGGCAAAAAAGGAATTTCTCTCCCTCTATGGTGTTTCTAATGGACCTGAAACCTGTGTGATTAACATGGTTTCCTTCCTCACACTAGGCTTGGCATCAATAACGCTTTCAGAAATAATGTGTAGATCTCCTTAGATCAAATGCTAATTTCTGCAAGTGCTGGCTTAAAAAGCTGTTATACATGGCCTCCCTTATTCAGCATGAGATCTAAGAAGAAAATATTTTTGTTGCTTAGGTTTTGCCTTTAAATTATTCAGAAAGAATTAAAATTATGTTAATGAAATATCAAGATAAAGTTATGAAATTCTTCCTTTTTTGAGGGGCACTACTCCCCTGACTTAGCACAGACAGGCCATGTTTCAGGGTTCTTAATCCTGCTGCATAGTAGAATCATCCAGGGAATTTTTAAACTAAAAAATATCAGTACCCAGACGCCAGCTTCGGAAAGTCTCAGTCAATTGTTCTGGAATAGCACCTGCCAACTAATAGTCTTTTAAAGTTCTCCAGGTAATACTAATGTACAACCAGGATTGAAATCATAGGCTTACTCTACCTAACTTCATATAATTGAAACTTAAAAAAAAAAAAAAAGGCATTGGTGAAATCAATGATTGGGGATTAAGTCACATGAAATTTTTTCATTTAAATAAAAATCATTTACCAGGATAAGGCAGTCATGCTAGTTTAACATTTCATGCTTAGCAGAATTCAGCTTCATGACCAAAGTTTAAAGTCAGTTCTGGTAATCTTTCTTTCTGTTAAACCCACAACCAATTTATCAATAAATCAAAATATTCCGAGAACCCGATCACCTCTCAACAAGCCCACTACAACCACTCTTACCCAAGCACCATCTTTTCTTACCTGGAAACTCCAAGTCTGCTAACTGGTCTCCCTTTTCCACTATTGCACCCCTTACTGCCTTGTCTTTCTTAAATTTCATTTTCTAAATGAGATCTATCCTGATCACCTTATTAAAATTGTAGCTACCCTCCCTGCACTCCTTAACCTACTCCCCTTTTTCTCTTTTCTACAACACTTACAATTTGAATTATATAAAATAAGCTAATTTATCATTTTTATTGTATAGTATCTCCTCGTTTTAGACTGTGAGTCCCATAAAAGCAAGGTCCTTTGTCTATTTTGTTTAGTGATTTTTTTTTTTTTTTTTTTTTTTTTTTTTTTTTTTTGCGGTACACGGGCCTCTCACTGTTGTGGCCTCTCCCGTTGTGGAGCACAGGCTCTGGAGGCGCAGGCCCAGCAGCCATGGCTCACGGGCCCAGCCGCTCCGCGGCATGTGGGATCTTCCTGGACCGGGGCACAAACCCGTGTCCCCTGCATCGGGAGGCGGACCCTCAACCACTGCACCACCAGGGAAGCCCCTAGTGATCTATTTTAAGGGCCTGAATCATTGTGTGGCGCATAGTAGGGAACACGAATAAATATTTGTTGAATGAATAAGTGACTGAATAAATACAAATAGCATTCCTGTAGGATCATGCTTTCTAATAGTAACTGATCATATCTTTAAAATATGGTAATATTTTCTTTTTGTAGAACTGTTGTTAAATTTCTAATTAGTTTTATTTGTTAAATATACTGTAGTGCTGTAGTCTGAGTGCTTCAACACTCCTGGCAGCCTCTCCAGGCCCTCAAATTGTTTCATGCATGGAAAAAGGTATACAAAATAATCTATTAAGAAGGCATTCCTAGGGGATAGCTTCAAGATGGCAGAGGAGTAAGACGTGGAGATCACCTTCCTCCCGACAAATACAACAAAAATACATCTAAACGTGGGACAACTCCTACAGAACACCTACTGAATGCTGGCAGAAGACCTCAGACCTCCCAAAAGGCAAGAAACTCCCCACGTACCTGGGTAGGGCAAAAGAAAAAACAGAGACAAAAGAATAGGGACGGGACCTGCACCAGTGGGAGGGAGCTGTGAAGGAGGAAAGGGTTCCACACACTAGGAAGCCCCTTCGCGGGCGGAGACTGCGGGTGGCGGAGGGAGGAAGCTTTGGAGCCGCGGAGGAGAGCGCAGCCACAGGGGTGCGGAGGGCAAAGTGGAGAGATTCCCGCACGGAGGATCAGGGCCGACCGGCACTCACCAGCCCGAGAGGCTTGTCTGCTCACCCACTGGGGTGGTTGGGGGCTGGGAGCTGAGGCTCGGGCTTCGGAGGTCAGATCCCAGGGAGAGGACTGGGGTTGGCTGTGTGAACACAGCCTGAAGGGGGCTAGTGTGCCACAGCTAGCCAGAAGGTAGTCTGAGAAAATGTCTGGACCTGTCTAAGAGTGAAGGGACCATTGTTTCGGGGTGCACAAGGAGAGGGAATTCACAGCACCACCTTAATGAGCTCCAGAGACGGGTGCGAGCTTCGGATATCAGTGCGGACCCCAGAGACAGGCATGAAACGTTCAGGCTGTTGCTACGGCCACCAAGAAGCCTGTGTGCAAGCACAGGTCACTATCT
The DNA here is from genome assembly GCF_949774975.1 of Lagenorhynchus albirostris. Lineage (NCBI taxonomy): Eukaryota > Metazoa > Chordata > Mammalia > Artiodactyla > Delphinidae > Lagenorhynchus > Lagenorhynchus albirostris. Next base: position 122,684,666 of record NC_083098.1, on the reverse strand, counting down.
ACACCTTCGCTCCTGGGAGCCTGTGCAGCCCGCCACTGCCAGGGTCCCATGATCCAGGGACAACTTCCCCAGGAGAACGCACGGCACGCCTCAGGCTGGTGCAACGTCACACTGGCCTCGGCAGCCACAGGCTCGCCCCGCATTCCGTACCCCTCCCTCCCCCTGGCCTGAGTGAGCCAGAGCCACCTAATCAGCTGTTACTCTAACGGTGTCCTCTCTGGGCAGGGAACAGATGCCCTCAGGTAACCTACAAGAAGAGGTAGGGCCAAATCCAAAGCTGAACCCCAGGAGTGGTGCGAACAAAGAAGAGAACGGGAAATCTCTCCCAGCAGCCTCAGGGGCAGAGGATTAAATCTCCACAATCAACTTGATGTACCCTGCATGTGGAATACCTGAATAGACAAGGAATCATCCCAAAATTGAGGCAGCGGACTTTGGGATCAACTGTAGACTTGGAGGTTGCTTTCTGCATTTACTTTGTTTCTGATTTTATGTTTATCTTAGTTTAGTATTAAGAGTTTATTATCATTGGTAGATTTGTTTATTGATTTGGTTGCTCTCTTCCTTTTTTCTTTTTTTATGTATATATATATTTCCCTTTTCTCCTTTTGTGAGTGTGTATGTTTATGCTTCTTTGTGTGATTTTCTCTGTATACCTTTGCATTTACCATCTCTCCCTGGGTTCTATTTGTCTAGGTTTTTTGTTTATTTGTTTGTGTTTTAGTATAGTTTTTAGCACTTGTTATCATAGTGGATTTGTTTTTTGGTTTGGTTGCTCTCTCTTTCTTTCTTTTTCTTTATTACTTTTTTATTTTTTATTTTAATAACTTTACTTTATTTATTTTTCTTTCTTTCTTTCTTTCTTTTCCCACTTTTCCTCTGAGCCGGGTGGCTGCCAGAGTCTTGGTGCTCCAGCCGGTGTCAGGCCTGAGCCTCTGAGGTGGGAGAGCCAAGTTCAGGACATTGGTCCAGTAGAGACCTCCTGACCCCACATAATACCAAATGGAGAAAGATCTCCCAGAGATCTCCATCTCAATGCTAAGACCCAGCTCCACTCAATGACCAGCAAGCTACAGTGCTGGACACCCTATGCCAAACAACTAGCAAGACAGGAACACAACCCCACCCATTAGCAGAGAGGCGGCCTAAAATCATAATAAGGTTACAGACACCCCAAAACACATCACTCGATGTGGTCCTGCCCACCAGAGACACAAGATCCAGCCACATCCATCAAAACAGAGGCACCACTCCCCTCCACCAGGAAGCCTACACAACCTACTGAACCAACCTTACCCACTGGGGGCAGACAACAAAAACAACGGGAACTACAAACCTGCAGCCTGTAGAAAGGAGACCCCAAACACAGTAACTTAAGCAAAATGAGAAGACAGAGAAATCCACAGCAAATGAAGGAGCAAAGAAAAAACCCACCAGACCAAATAAATGAAGAGGAAATACGCAGTCCACATGAAAAAGAATTCAGAGTGACGATAGTAAAGATGATCCAAAATCTTGGAAATAGAATGGAGAAAATACAAGAAATGTTTAACAAGGATCTAAAAGAACTAAAGAGCAAACAAACAATGATGAACAACACAATAAATGAAATAAAAAATTCTCTAGAAGGGTTCAATAGCAGAATAAAAGAGGCAGAAGAACGGATAAGTGACCTGGAGGATAAAATAGTGAAAACAACTACTGCAGAGCAGAATAAAGAAAAAGAATGAAAAGAATTTAGGACGGTCACAGAGACTTCTGGGACAACATTAAATGCACCAACATTCGAATTATAGGGGTCCCAGAAGAAGAAGAGAAAAAGAAAAGGACTGAGAATATATCTGAAGAGATTGTAGTTGAAATCTTCCCTAATATGGGAAAGGAAATAGTTAATCAAGTCCAGGAAGCACAGAGAGTCCCACACAGGATAAATCCAAGGAGAAATACGCCAAGACACATATTAATCAAACTGTCAAAAATTAAATACAAAGAAAACATATTAAAAGCAGCAAGGGAAAAACAGCAAATAACATACAAGGGAATCCCCATACGGTTAACAGCTGATCTTTCAGCAGAAACTCTGCAAGCCAGAAGGGAGTGGCAGGACATATTTAAAGTGATAAAAGAGAAAAACCTACAATCAAGATTACTCTACCCTGCAAGGACCTCATTCAGATTCTATGGAGAAATTAAGACCTTTACAAACAAGCAAAAGCTTAAAGAATTCAGCACCACCAAACCAGCTTTACAACAAATCCTAAGAGAGCTTCTCTAGGCAGGAAACACAAGAGAAGGAAAAGACCTACAAAAACAAACCAAAACAATTAAGAAAATGGTATCGGCTTCCCTGGTGGCACAGTGGTTAAGAATCCGCCTGCCAGTACAGGGAACACGGGTTTAAGCCATGGTCCAGGAGGATCCCACATGCCGTGGAGCAATTGAGGCCGTGTGCCACAACTACTGAGCCTGCACTCTATAGCCTGTGAGCCACAACTACTGAAGCCCGCGAGCCACATCTACTGAAACCCATGAACCTAGAGCCCATGCTCCGCAACAAGAGAAGCCACTGCAATGAGAAGCCTGCACACTGCAACAAAGAGTAGCCCCCACTCGCCGCAACAGAGAAAGGCCATGTGCAGCAACAAAGACCCAACCCAGCCAAAAATAATAAATAAATTTTTTTTAATAAGAAAGAAAATGGTAATAGGAACACACACATCGCTAATTACCTTAAATGTAAATGGATTAAATGCTCCAACCAAAAGACATAGACTGGCTGAATGGATTCATAAACAAGACTCATATATATGCTATCTACAAGAGATCCACATCAGATTTAGGGACACATATAGACTGAAAGTGAGGGAATGGAAAAAGATATTCCACACAAATGGAAATCAAAAGAAAGCTGGCGTAGCAATTCTCATATCAAATGAAATAGACTTTAAAATAAAGACTATTACAAGAGACAAAGAAGGACACTACATAATGATCAAGGGATCGATACAAGAAGAAGATATAACAACTGTAAATATTTATGCACCTAACATAGGAACACCTCAATACATAAGGCAAATGCTAATAGCCATAAAAGGAGAAATTGACAGTAACAGTATAATAGTAGGGGACTTCAACACCTCACTTTTGCCAAAAGACAGATCATCCAAAATGAAAATAAATAAGGGAAAACAAGCATTAAATGATACATTACAGAAGATGTACTTAATTGATATGTATAGGACATTCCATCCAAAAACAACAGAATACACTTTTTTCTCAAGTGCTCATGGAACATTCTCCAGGATAGATCATTTTTTGGGTCACATATCAAGCCTTGGTAAATTTTAAAAAATTGAAGTCACATGTGGTATCTTTTCTGACCACAGTGCTATGAGACTAGATATCAATTACAGGAAAAAATCTGTAAAAAATACAAACTCATGGAGGCTAAACAATACACTACTAAATGACCAAGAGAGCACTGAAGAAATCAAAGAGGCAATAAAAAAATACCTAGAAACAAATGACAATGAAAACACAATGATCCAAAACCTATGGGATAAAGCAGAAGCAGTTCTAAGAGGGAAGTTTATAGCAATACAATCCTACCTCAAGAAACAAGAAACACCTGAAATAAACAACTTAACATTACACCAAAAAAAATTAGAGAAAAAAGAACAAAAAAAACCCCAAAGTTAGCAGAAGGAAAGAAATCATAAACATCAGATTAGAAATAAAAGAAAAAGAAGTAAAGGAAACAGTACCTAAGATCAATAAAACTAAAGCTGTTTCTTTGAGAAAGTAAACAAAATTGATAAACCACTAGCCAGACTCATCAAGAAAAAAAGGGAGAAGACTCAAATCAATAGTATTAGAAATGAAAAAGGAGAAGTAACAACTGACACTGCAGAAATACAAAGGATCATGACAGATTACCACAAGCAACTCTATGCAAATAAAATAGACAACCTGGAAGAAATGGACAAGTTCTTAGAAATGCACAACCTCCTGAGACTGAACCAGGAAGAAATAGAAAATATAAACAGACCAATCACAAGCACTGAAATTGAAACTGTGATTAAAAATCTTCTAATAAACAAAAGCCCAGGACCAGATGGCTTCACAGGCGAATTCTATCAAACATTTAGAGAAGAGCTAACACCTATCCTTCTCAAACTCTTCCAAAATATAGCAGAGGGAGGAACACTCCCAAACTCATTCTACGAGGCCACCATCACTCTGGGACCAAAACCAAAGATGTCACAAAAAAGAAAACTACAGACCAATATCACTGATGAACATAGATGCAAAAATCCTCAACAAAATACTAGCAAACAGAATCCAACAGCACATTAAAATGATCATACATCATGATCAAGTGGGGTTTATCCCAGGAATGCAAGGATTTCTCAATATACACAAATCAATCAATGTGATACACCCTATTAACAAATTGAAGGCATATGATCATCTCAATAGATGCAGAAAAATCTTTCATCAAAATTCAACACCTATTATGATAAAAACCCTCCAGAAAGTAGGCATAGAGGGAACTTACCTCAACATAATAAAGGCCATATATGACAAACCCACAGCCAACATCATTTTTAATGGTGAAATAATGAAACCATTTCCACTAGGATGAGGAACAAGTCAAGGTTGCCCTCTCTCACCACTCTTATTCATTCAACATAGTTTTGGAAGTTTTAGCCACAGCAGTCAGAGAAGAAAAAGAAATAAAAGGAAACCACATTAGAAAAGAAGAAATAAAACTGTCACTGTTTGCAGATTACAGGATACTATACATAGAGAGTCCTAAATATGTTACAAGAAAACTACTAGAAATAATCAATGAATTTGGTAAAGTAACAGGATAGAAAATTAATGCACAGAAATCTCTTGCATTCCTATACACTAATGATGAAAAATCTGAAAGAGAAATTAAGGAAACACTCCCATTACCATTGCAAGAAAAAGAATAAAATACCTAGGAGATGATACAAACAGATGGAGAGATACACCATGTTCTTGGATTGAAAGAATCAACATTGTGAAAATAACTCTACTACCCAAAGCAATCTACAGATTCAATGCAACCCCTATCAAACTACCAATGGCATTTTTCACAGAACTAGAACAAAAACTTTCACAATTTGTATGGAAACACAAAAGACCCCAAATAGCCAAAGCAACCTTGAGAAAGAAAAATGGAGCTGCAGGAATCAGGCTCCCTGACTTCAAACTACACCACAAAGCTACAGTAATCAAGACAGTATAGTACTGGCAGAAAAAAAGAAATATAGATCAATGGAATAGGATGGAAAGCCCAGAGATAAACCTACACACATATGGTCACCTTTTCTTTGATAAATGAGGCAAGAATATACAATGGAGAAAAGACACCCTCTTGAATAAGTGGTGCTGGGAAAACTGGACAGGTACATGTAAAAGAATGAAATTCAAACACCCCCTAACACCATACACAAAAATAAACTCAAAATGGATTAAAGACCTAAATGTAAGACCAGACACTATCAAACTCTTGGAGGAAAACATAGGCAGAACACTCTATGACATAAATCACAGCAAGATCCTTTTTGACCCACCTCCTAGAGAAATGGAAATAAAAATAAACAAATGGGACCTAATGAAACTTAAAAGCTTCTGCACAGCAAAGGAAACCATGAACAAGATGAAAAGACAACGCTCAGAATGGGAGAAAATATTTGCAAATGAAGCAATTGACAAAGGATTAATCTCCAAAATTTACAAGCAGCTCATGCAACTCAATATAAAAAAAACAAACAACCCAATCCAAAAATGGGCAGAAGACCTAAATAGACATTTCTCTAAAGAAGATATACAGATTGCCAACAAACTCATGAAAGGATGCTCAACATCATTAATCATTAGAGAAATGCAAATCAAAACTACAGTGAGGGGCCTCCCTGGTGGCGTAGTGGTTGAGAGTCCGCCTGCTGATGCAGGGGATGCTGGTTCGTGCCCCGGTCTGGGAAGATCCCACATGCCGTGGAGCATCTGGGCCCGTGAGCCATGGCCACTGAGCCTGCACGTCCGGAGCCTGTGCTCCGCAACGGGAGAGGCCACAACAGTGAGAGACCCATGTACCACAAAAAAAGAAGAAAAAAAACCCAAAAAACTACAGTGAGGTATCAACTCACACCAGTCAGAATGGCCATCATCAAAAATCTACAAACAATAAATGCTGGAGAGGGGTGGAGAAAAGGGAACACTCTTGAACTGTTGGTGGGAATGTAAATTGATACAGCCACTATGGAGAACAGTATGGTGGTTCCTTAAAAAACTATAAATAGAACTACCATACGACTCAGCATTCCCACTACTGGGCATATATCCTGAGAAAACCATAATTCAAAAAGAGTCATGTACCACAATGTTCATTGCAGCTCTATTTCCAATAGCCAGGACATGGAAGCAACCTAAGTCTCCATCAACAGATGAATAGATAAAGAAGATGTGGCACATATATACAATGGAATATTACTCAGCCATAAAAAGAAACGAAATTGAGTTATTTGTAGTGAGTTTGATGGACCTAGAGACTGTCATACAGAGTGAAGTAAGTCAGATAGAGAAAAACAAATGCTAGCACATATATATGGAATCTAAAAAAAAAAAAAGAAAGAAAAAGAAGGTTCTGAAGAACCTAGGGGCAGTACAGGAACAAAGACACAGAGGTAGAGAATGGACTTGAGGATATGGGGAGGGGGAAGGGTAATCTGGGATGAAGTGAGAGAGTGACATGAACATATATACACTACCAAACATAAAATAGATAGCTAATGGAAGCAGCCACATAGCACAGGGAGATCAGCTCGATGCTTTGTGTCCACCTAGAGGGGTGGTAAAGGGAGGGTGGGTGGGAGAGGCAAGAGGGAGGAGATATGGGGATATATGTATACATATAGCTGATTCACTTCATTATAAACAGAAACTAACACACCATTGTTAAGCAATCATACTCCAATAAAGATGTTAAAAATAAAAAGAAGGCATTTCCATGAAACTATTCCCTATCCCTAAATCATTGTCATTTCATCAGTGTAAACACAACTTTCTACTTCATCTTCATAGTTTCTTATAAAATGAACCGACTCCACTACATATCAAGCAACTTACTTGTCTTCCCATTATTCTTCATCAGGGTATTAGCAACAGAATCTTTTATCAGGGCTTTACATAATTTCTAATTTGGTAATTTCACTAGTTAAAATGGTCTGATAATACAACTAACTTGATTCAAAAGAATTTGATAAAAGTTAACAACTTCAAATAAGTGCTGTATCCTTTCTTCTTCCCAATAATAAATGTGATTCTTTGTTTTTGGCTAATTTTTTCACTTGTCAATTTATTAATTCAACAAATTCTTTGTAGTGCCAGGCACTGTTCTAGGAACTTCGCAATGAATAAATCAGACAATGATTGGTCCTTGTGGAGCTCACACTCTCATCTTTTGATTCAGAGACAATTCAACAATTGGTTTCATCTGGGTGCTAAAAATTTCTATTCTATGCAAATCTTGATTAGATGCATTATTAATGACGTGTGGACACATTTTTAAAAATAGCAAATGCAAATACCAGCCTTCTGCTAATGAATATCCTTGCTCTGACTGGGGTTCTATTGCCCTGAGAATTACAAAACTTATCAGCATTAGAGACCCCAGACCTGGGCATCCACCTCAACTCCGTCACTTCCCGCTTGTGTGACATTGAAAATGTTACTTCAATTCTCTACCTCTCACAGTTTCTGTATCTACCAAATGCAAATAATACTTCACAGAGTTGTATTAAAATCCTGTAAAGCAGCTAACAACATTATTAGCCAATAGCACGTATTTACCAAATCACAGTTATTATTAAGTTGCCTATAGCAAAGGAAAAAAAAAAAGAATCCAATATTCTCTATCTGTAACATCAGTAAATTGAAAAAACTATTTCTTGATGATAAAGACCCAGCAAAAATACTTTACTAGCAAAGAAAACCACCTACCTCTGATGCAACTGGTCTCCTTATTAGGGTTGAAATCATATATTCTCTACTCTAGAGAGAATTTATGACCAAACCAGATCAGGATAAATTCCCTTACTTTGTTCGCATATTACCTAGCCTTTTCCCTTCCCCACACTTGTCACACTCATAAATACATGATTCACATCTGACTCTACCACTTCACACTAAATGCTGCAGGACAGCAGGAGAAGGGCCTTAGCATTCTATAGCATAGTCTGTTTCCTACTGAATGCTCAGCACACAAGGCCTGGGACACAGTTAGGTACACAACAAGATTTCTTTTTAATTGTAACGCAGTCAGCGAGAAATTTATAATTTGCTTCACAGAAGGTCTGTTTAATTTTGTTTTTTAGTATAGCCTAAGTCATCTTTAAGAAATTTAGGTGCCAATATCCTGAAAAACAAAGCAGACCCATTATAACAGTTTTTATTTTTATCCATAAATTTGCTCTATCTGTTGTGATTTTGTATTGGTTTACTTACTTTCATTTTATGTTTCAGAGAATTGCCTCCATAGAAACTCGTATTTCCAGAAATACTGAAGAGCAGTCTGCATCAGCTGAGAAAAATGAAACTGCCATTCCTGAAGAGAAAAGCCAGGTACAGCCATGCGGGAACTAGGAATAACCTGAGAGGAAAAGGATGCAGCTCCCAGGGCTGCAGGCCAGTCCTTTCTTGTGCCATTGTTTGGGAGGTTCTAGGCCAAGTCCTTCCATGAAATACATGTTGAACCCTCACCATACCCTGTGGTGGGCCTTCTGTTGCTGCCTCCGTTTTGTCAGTGAAGAAGCGTGTCTTAGGTGAAGTTTAGAATTCTCACGGATACACACCGGTCAGAAGGCAAGATGGGTTTCCAGTCCAGGGCTCCCTGCCCCCCATGTCATGACTGTCCTCAATGTCTCATCAATGTCCTTTTGTGATCTTGATACTGGGTTCAAGTAAGAACAGGTTTACCTATACTACAAGCAAAAAGTAGACTCATGAGGTAATTAAAATCCAAATAATTGGATATATTTTTTCCAATTTGCCTAAAGAGATACCACAAAGAACTGTTGCATAATTACAACTTTGTTTCAGAGAGCAATTTCTTTCGCCAAAGTAGTAATGTTGGGAAACCTTATCTCTTCAGTTAGAAGGAAAAAATACATCCCATAGTATTACAAATTAACATTCAGTAGTGAGCTTGCTTCGGACTTCCTGAGACACGTAAACATCTGGGAAATGTTTCCACATTGTTTGCAATATCCTTCTATCATGTACACGGACAAAGAATTGGTATGTATAAACTACAATAAATAAATTCATATATTCAGTCTTGTAACTGACACACTAATAAAAATGCTAGATTAAGCTGAAAGCAGTGAAAAGCTTCTAGCTAATTTACTGGGTGGTGTGAAAAGTGTTAGAAAAAGTTGACTATTTAATTGTATAAAGTCTCTAGTTTTAATGACCTCACAACAATTTGCAAATTATATTTTTAGGTATTATCAGTTCTTAAGACTATAGTAGAGGGATGTTATGTTACATTAACCCCATATTCTTGGGGAATAAGTTGAAACACAAGCAGGTGGCTTATTCAAAGTAACTCCAATTGCCAATAGAGCCAGAAACGGGCAAGAGGCTCTCTTTTGCAAAATGTCTCCCACATTCCTACCCATCGCATGCACGTACCAAAAACTTTGTTATTCACTACTACACTATATCAGGAGTGGCTTGCTCTTGAAAATGTGGTTAAATGGTATTATCAAAAACAGATAGGTTGAAATTTTGTTTAAAGAGTTGAGGTGACATCAAATACATGAAAAAGTCTAGGAAATGGTGAAGGAATGGACTTATGTGAGGAGGGAATATTATTCTTTCAAAAACGGTGCTGCTGCCATTCTTCAGAGTAACAGTTTTCATTTCCTTAAAACCTTTGGACTGTCCTCCAGTTTCTTTAGATGCCATAACCTTCAAGGTGAGAATTACTAATCCATACCACATTGCTACAAGTAAATGCTAAAAATTAATTTCTTGTAGATGTAGTAGCAAGCAAAATAAAGGCAAAGAACTCTTTTTTTTTTTCATTTAGATCACTAAAGAATTCTTAAGCTGTGCTTTTTGCTCAGCTTTTATATAGTACTACTGATCTGAATCCTCCTTCATCACATAACATCATTTTGTAAATCAACTGGGTACATTCAGGAGTGTGTATGAGTGTGTGTGTCAGTGTGTGTGTGTCTGTGTGTGTGGTGTATGTGTGTGTTTTCCAGAAGAGCCCAGCCCAGTTCTAACCTTGGCTGTCCTAATGTTCTTTCATTTGGATGTGCTTTGGATTAAAACAACTGCAAAGCACAAACGTGGATTGCCAGCAAAGGTGACATTTCTTTAATATTAGATTACAATCTGTTTCTATGAAAATGAGCATCGCTGTCCTAAACCTTGGTTAAAAGAACCAGATGCTTCCCTAGCTTATTGCTGGTTAAGACTTAATATTTAATTAGGCATTTACAGGGCTGGATTCAAGAATCTCTCTGTTGGTGCAAAACATCTTTATTGCCGCTACTGCTTGGAGTTTCCATTGAAGAAAACAGGCACCAACAAAATAACCTGTCATAGGTATTCATGGGGAAGAAGGTCATTCAACACAGACACGAAATGTTCCACTTGGCCAGTTCATGTGGTCTGGCTGACTATATTCAGAATTAGGTGGTGTCAATCCTGGATTTCTCAGAGAACTCTAAGCTTGGTTGATGCCTGGTTTGAATTGCTGACAGCAGCTCCAGCCAGGTTCCTGTCTCCCAGTCTCCACTGCCGGCTGCATGACCGTCTTCCTGCCAGTAACTAGCTGGGACCTCTGCCAGCTCCACAGCAGCCCCTCCCTGCCACGTGGCAGCCCCTGCAGCGCTGTGTCAGTCCTGCTGGCACGTGCAGAAAAATCATTCAGTGCGTTGCCAGAAATTAACTTTCCCACAGAGCCGCTTTCCCTGAGCTCATTGTTTGAGTGAGATGTGGTTTAATTTTCTTCTTTCAGACAGTTTGCATATTTCATGCGAAGGGATTCTTTTGCTGGTAGGCTGACCGAGATGCTCTCAAAAACATGTTTGCTTCTCACACTTTTGACCACAATTTTCTTGAACTCAGTAAAATCATTGGACAGAAACAACGAAAATTTAAGTCTGGAATCCATATTCAAACAAACAGGAACGTTAAATGATCTTCTCCTAATGTTTACAAAACGTCATAAATTAGGAAAAGAGACTGCAGAACTCAGAGCTTCCACACTTTTCAACTCCATGGAATATATTAGTTTGGACAGAGTTCACAAAGTCTTGAACAAACTGCTACCCAAAAATCTATTAAAAAATTTTTTTTAAATAGTAGTCAAATACCTACAGTGCTCTAAGGTATTAGAATAGATAAAGAGATACAAAAGAGCTTAAGACATGGGCCCTACTCATAAGTAGTTTTCAATTTACTTTGGGATCCCAATAACGTTTTACAGAGTATTGCAACACCAAAAAGTCAGCTCTCGTTTAATTACACATTGGACACCATGGTCTTACAGCACATACAGTGCCAGGGGTTTAGGGGAAGATCTACATTGAACTGCGAAGGCTTCAAAAGGAAATGGGTCTTGAGATGGGCTGATTTGACTGGATTAGCAAATTTGTGGTGGAAAATGCTGTGTCCAGATTGTGAAACCTCTCAAATACCCAGGTTATAGAGCCTGAATTTTACATTATCAGCAATGGGAAGTGACTGAAAGTGTCTTGGGTAGAGCAGTAACATGATAAACTTTGGAATAGGTTGATCCATATACATTTGGCCCTTTTTTGTAAGGCAAAAGCATTCAGTATCTGCACTTTCTTAAGGTTCAACCCAACAAGATGAACTAAGACACGATGAAGAGAAAAGAACAGAGAAGTTTTCTCAACAACCGTTTGCTCTATCAACAAATTTGCAAAATACCCCCTTTACCAGTGTCTACTTTCTTAAACAAAGAGATGAAAAGAATAAGAAAAGAAGATGAGTAGAACAAAAGGAGAAGGAAACAAAAAGGGAGGAAATCAGAAAGAATCACAGAGCATCTTAAAAATTCTTTAACAAAGAAAAGTAACTACCTTCTTGGAAAGCTCTCAAGTAAATCTGTGCTAACACTTTAGTTAGGTCACAAGGAGTAGAGCAAGTCTTTAAAGCTTACACATGGGCCCATTTTGAGTTGAACAAAATATAACTTGAAGATTATATTTTTTCCCTTTCCTCCCAATTAGCTATTGCTTACATTTTGTAAAAAAAATTAATTCATGTTTTCAGGCTCTAAAGAAATTCTGGCAACTTATTTCTTAATACACTACTTGAAATTACAGTTTAGAGATATCAGAAGCTATCTATTTACTTGCATTATATTTGGTGGAAGAATTGTATTTTCTGCTAAACTTCAGATGATACAATTGAAATGCCAAACATTTGGCTTCACAAAATATAAGCACAATGTCCTGCTGCTCTACAGTCTTCGCAGCTGGGATCATTTAACTCTTGGCCCACACTCTGGGACCTCTCACCTCCAAAAATGAGAATCTGAGCCCAGCTCAGGCATGGAATCAACAAATATTATTCTTATTGTTGATCATGTATAACACCATGCAGAGCCTCCTACCATAATGAACACCCCACGCTGACTTCTAACTTCCCGTTCATCTGGCCCACATCTTTCTGCTTCCTTCTCTGCAACCATTCTTCTCCCCGCTGGACATTTTCTATAGGACCATTACAGAAAGGGATGTTATTTCCCTGTCCTTTCTCTACCCTTGTTTCTCTGAAACAACTAGAAGGAAACACAGAAGAGATAGTATAATGGACAATGGTAACATTACAAAGAAAATACTGGTCATGAGAAATGTAATATTCATTCAGGTTTTATTCAAGTAAAACTGGGACTAAACATGTTCTTTCTTACTTTCTGTCTTGCTCTTTCACTGGAACAGTGTTCTCCTATGTCCATGAAATTTGGGATCCAAAAATCTCTCTCTCTTTTTCCTTCCTAATAAACTACTGAATTTCCTTTGTTCTTAGACAAGAAGCTCCAATCTTAGTCTCTGTAATTCTGAGACAGAAAATAAAACTGATGAGGGGTCAACTTTGTTAACATATACAAAAAGAGTCATCTACATGGGTCAAGACCTCTGCCAATAGCCTGTATTTTAATCTTTGAACTTCCATTGATTGTCTGTACCAGTCTTTGCTTGAAAAGACACACTTTATCTTAGATTCACTTTCCAAGGGTCAAAACTCAAGTTCCTAGAGAGTCCAGGAAGGTAACATAAATGAGTGACAAGGAGCCAGGTATAAATAAAATAAGAGTGACAGGAACTGTGATGATCTGGAGGGCTTGTGTCCCATCTTAAGGGGGTCACACAAATAAATCAATAATTGCCTTGGAAAGAGCTGGGCCCATGTTTCCAGACCTTTTCACATTTTTTCCAAATATTTTTAATTTGAGAAATTAATTTAAAATTATTCTAAACGTTTTTCAATCAAATGACAAATCTTTACAAATGTATCTTAAAAACATTCATCTTAATGATAAGTAACTTTATGCATGCAGTCAAGTAGACCATCTATAGCAAGGGCTGGCAAACTTTTCTGTAAACAGCCAAATAGTAAATAATTTCTATTTTGCAGGTAATTCAGCCACTAAGCTCTACCCTTGTAGTGAGAAAGTAGCCATATGTACACCAATGATCCATGGTTATGTTCCGATAAAACTTTATTGGCCAAAAAACGTACAGGGTCAGATTTGACCCATCGTCATAGTTTGCTACCCCAGTCTATACATATCTCTGTAAAGCTACTCATAGAGGGATTTCCTGAGTGTGTATCTAATAGTCCATATAGTCCTCAAATCTCAACTTAAACAGTGCTTGCTTCCCTGAGCTCTGAGTCAGAGGCCCCTGGTTGGTGTTTTCATTGCACCTGTGCCTGCCTTATTATAAGATTCACCAAAACATCATATTGTTTTGTAACTTTTAATTGGCTTTGTTTTTAGTAGACTCTAATCTTTAGGAGAACAATGACTTTCTCCTGTAGCTGCTGTGCCTGGCACGTAGTAATCATACAATAAATATTTTCAGTGCATTTTCTTGTCTTCTTCCCTAATTAATCTAAGTTGGAAGTGTTTTACTATTTTACTTCCAGAAAGGGAAGACAAGAAGCCATAAGACGTGAACTGCTTGCTAGTGCCTTCATCTAAACTAGACTGTATCATCATCAAAGGTCATCCTATGAAATGGCACATTTAATTTTTGCAGTCTTAGCATTAGGAAATTATGAAACTGGTTGTAGTGGTTCTTCTCTCATAACATAAGGATTAAGAGCCAGATCCTTGGGACCAGACTCCTTGGGTTACAAATCCTGGCTGCACCACTTACTGTGTGTTATTATTCAAGTTACTTAGCTTTTCTGTTAGCTCAGTTTTCCTGTCTAAAAAAATTGTGGGTCTTCCCTGGTGGTCCAGTGGTAAAGAATCCGCCTTACAATGCAGGGGACGTGGGTTCGATCCCTGGTCAGGGAACTAAGATCCTACATGCCAGGGGGCAACTAAGCTCGTGCGCCACAACTACTGAGCTCACATGCCTCAACTAGAGAGCCCAAGTACTGCAAACTACAGATCCCACGTGCCCTGGAGCCTGCACGCCACAATAAGAGAGAAGCCTACGCACTGCAAACCACGTGCCGCAATGAAGATCACGTGTGCTGCAACTAAGACCCGACGCAGCCAAAAATAAAAGAAAAATTAAATAAATAAATAAATTTTAAAAAATAAAATAAAATAAAATAAAAGTGTGTGTAATATTCATACCTTCCTCATAGAAGGTTAATGGCTAGAAAGTCCTTAGAGAAATACCAAGATATCCTCTGCACTCAGTAAATATGAGCCAATCTTACTGAGTGCAGACAATTGTCCATGCTTGAAACCGTTCCTTAGTGTCCTCCAGGTCCTTGCTGCATCCACTCAGTCGAGCCTTTGTCCTGGCCACCCAATTGGAATGCCTTTGTCACACTCAGCTGTGACCTCCAAGTTGCCATATCCAATGACCATTCCATAGGCCTTAGCTTATTAGATCTCTAAGCAGCATTTTGACACAGGCAATCCCTCCTTGCTTCTTGAAATATGTTCTTCACTCTGCCACAGAATACCATTTTCTCTTGCTTCTTATGCCTACTTCAGTGGCCATGTCTCAGTCTCACTCCTGCTGCATCCTCATCTTCTCATCTTCTTGATCTTAGAATGTTCCTAAGCTCAGGGCTTAAATCTTCCATCTTCACTCACTTCAAGGTGATCTCATCTACATTCAGGGATTTAAATATCGTCTAGATGCTGATGACTTCCAAATACATACTCCAGCACTGAACTTTTATGTGAACCGCTCCCACTCAAACTCTTGACTTGGCTATTGAATTAGAATTCCAAACTCAGCATGCCTGAAACCAAACTCTTGATCACACACACACACACACACACACACACCTGCTTCTTCTGTAGTCCTCTTTATCTTAATAAATGACAACTTGATTTTTACCAGTTGTTCAGGTCAAAAGACTTAGAATCAACCTTAATCTTTACTCTTACTACCCACAGCTCATACACCTGCAAATCTACAAATCCTGTGAACTCTACCTTTAAAATATCTCCAGGATTCAAATTCTTCTCACCATATTTACCATTTCCACCCAATCCAAGCTTTAGCATCTCTCACATGATATATTCTGGTGTCCTAGTCTCCATCTTTGTCTTTCTTATGGCCTGTACTCCACACAGCAACCAGCATAATCCTTTAAAATGGAAATCAGACCATGTCGCTCTTCTGCTGTAAACTCTCAGTGTCTTTGCATCTCACACAATAAGGTCCAAAATCCTCAACATGGCCTAGAAGGCTGTCCATAATTTGCTTCTGCCAACCTCTCTCATCCTATTTCTTTACACTCTCATTATTCACTGAGCTCTAACCTCACTTAGCATTCTTTGAAAACTCCAAGAACACTCAACTTGGGGCCTTTGCAGTTGGAATTTTCTTTATGTGGAATTCTTTTCCCTCATCTATCTTCAGCTCCTTATTTCCTTCATGACTCTGCACAAATAATACCTTATCGGAGTGATTTTGAGTTTTTCCTGTTAAAAATAGTGCCACCCATCATACCCTAGCCTCCTTATTCTGCTTTATTTTTCTACGGAACACTTATTACTACTTGACATATATATATTTATGATACATACAATCTATTGTCTCTTCTCCATGCATACAATAGAATAGAAGCAGCATGAGAGCATGAACGTTATTCCTCTTTTGATTGCTCCAGCCAAAGCATTTTCACTAATGCTGGATGCATTGTAGATGCTCAATAAATGTTTTAAATGAATTTGTCATGTTTATCCAGATTGTATGTATATCTGCAGATATTTCTGACAAGTTTATTTTGTGTTATGATATTCTGTGGCTCTAAGTAAAGTTGCATTTCTAGAAATGCCAACCCCCCTCACCAAGTAGATTCTAAGTGGATTCCAAGGGCAATGGGGCATATCAAGACCAAAACCAGTGGTTTTCAGACAGTGTGTAATTTGTGAGGCTACTCTAGATAAAGGTATGAGGACAAAGTTATAAAGTGACAAGAACCAAAGGGTCCTGGATTAGAAATTAGAAATTTCTAAGGAGCCAAGGAGTAGGACTCGGAAAAGCAAGAAAAAAACAACAAAACAAAACATGTATAAACACTGAGTGAGTCTCTAACTCTGGCCACACAGACTGGGTCTTTCTTCTGTAAAGCTGTTCTTAATGGCTGGGTGAGTGTGATCATACAACACAGCATTTAAAGTCACCACCCAATATCTTCCCAGAAGGAACTTTGCTTTACAAACTTTTGTAATCTCAGTGCTTAGCAAAGTATCCTACACACAGCAAGCAATTAATGAGCATGCAATAAAGCTGAGGGTAATAGTTTTGAAAATAGGAGACTTACAGCCCTGCTTATTAAAATACAAGTGAGATTCTCAGCAGGCGAATATTCTCAGAATGTGTACCTTTATCAGATAAAGCACTTTGCTTGCATTTTGTTTCCCTGTTGAAGTACAGACTACTGTTATCAGCTAAGCAAACAGGAGAAACAATCTTTTTGTCACCTTTCTTGGCAAAAGTTGTGAAAGACGTAAGAAATAGATGTATGTCAAAGAGAAAAGAGGATTCTTCTTTGGGATCTCCCCAGGAGAGAGGACAACTTTTCAACATTGTGCTTATTTAGTATTTTCGTATCTGTCATTTTATTTCTTGCAAAGAACATGCAATCTCACCTTTACCTTGACAGGTGTCTTCTTGTCTTCAAGCAAATATTAAAGAAAATTCTGAAATTTCCCTATTGTCTCAGTAGCCCAAAGAAGCTTATTGGCAGCTGTGCATATTGTAACTTACATATGAGCTACTTTGTCTTTACAACATTTGGAAAATTATCGAAACTACGCTTCTCCCTCATCAAAATTAAATCGTCAATGAATAAATATCTGACAATTACCATTTTAATGGATCTTGTTTACATATGTCACTCACATCACGAAACCTAGCAAAGGTAAATTTAGCTTTATTCAAAAGGCAGTGACTGATTTGGGTGGAGGTTTTTCATGTTAAATAATATATTATTTGATGTTTATATGTCATTGATATAATATTTGATGCTTCAAGTTTAATTTTCTGCAACCCAAGCCTTTGCAGCTCACTTAGGAGAAAATAGCTAAAATAACTTGGAGTGGGGGGGCACTTTGCCAGGGACTATCCTTGTTTATCCCTCTAGGCTCAGCATAATTATTAATAATGCCTTTTTCATTCAGAAAAGCAATTGAATAGTTAATTACATCATCATCTAACCATACAAGTACTTCATGATGCCGATATTTCTCCAAACACTTTTCAACAACTATCTGTTGAAATTGTTTTCAAGGTCAATCACCTGAACTGGAATATTAGAACATTGTTTTATAATCAAATGACCAGAATAGTATTATAAAATCTAATCACTCATTTTAAAAGAATTCAGTCAAAATGTCTTCAGTTGTTTCTAATAATCAAGCACAAGCTCAGGAAAAGATGTATCTGTCACTGAGAATTTCAAAAACTATCTTAGCAACTAAAGGCAAAAACAACTGCAGTAGTAGAATAGTAATAGTGGTAATAGCAGCAGTAGCAGCAATGGAATAAGAACAATTATTTATTAAGCATTTGCTGTTTTCCAGTCATTGTGCTAAGCACTTAATATAAGTAAGTGTATATAATCTTCATGTCAGCCCTGAGAAGTAGATGTTATTATCCCCATTTTAGAGATGTGATGCTGGAAGTTGGGCTTAGTAATTTTAAGTCACTTGATCAGGCCTCACGGACAGTAAATTGCAGAGCAGAGATTCAAGGCCTGTTTAAGTTGACTCCAAAATCCATGGCCTTCAGCACTGAGCTATACCACCTCTCTAATCTCTCATTCTAGGAAGGGGACTATCAATGCATGGTCGAGGGTGGAATGATCTGGGAATAGTGATGATCCAGCGTGGCTGGAACGTAAGGTGATGGTAGGGAGTCGTGTAAGAAACGTAATGTGGAGCCACCTTACGAAGGACCTCGTAAGTCAAGTTAACTCTGATGCATATGATAAGGACTTAATAGAGTTTTCAATCAGAATAGTGAAAAGATGAAACGTGTTTCAGAAACACAAGTTTGAGGGAAGGAAAGAAGTAAAATTAGAGAGAGGCTAAACATAGCAAGTCCCATTAACAGGCTGGCTCTGGAAAAGAGAGAACAAGATGCTAAATAAAATCTTTGACAGTGAGAGTGGGAAGGAGAGAATTTACTTGAGAGATGTTTAAGAGATAGAGCAGACTCTAGGACTGACTGGCTGAGGTAAAGGAAGATGAATAAGACAGGAAGGAGGACTCTGAGGTATGGCTTGAGTTCCCCAGCAAAAGGTACTCCACCTTAGGAGAATATTGATAAGTTATAGGTCAAGGTCTTTGGGGGTGGGAGGGACAGGTGGAAATAAAAAGGTGAGTTTAATAATTGTTAAATTTGTGGTCCCTGTTGTCATAATGACAAGGGACAGACTGGAGAAGGGGAAGCCTAGGACTACTGTGATAGAAAAGATCATGAGTTAAATACTTTGAAAACTTGAGTACAAATAATTAAGGCATAAAAGAGAATGTGAAATGCTGGCTATGGAATTTCATACCAACATTTACCTGTCTGGATTCCTATCTTGCATCAGAGAATTCAAAATGATTCTTTGCTATTCCTCTTACAAGTAGAAAAGCAGTCTAACTCTTTTTCATTTTAACTGGTATAAATTATAGGGGATATTAGTTAAAAACCTAGATAGTTGGTACATCTACATCTTTAGAGCCAGAAACAGTGTGCTTTTATGTTGAATGTAAACATTACTGTGATTCCTGTCCTATCAGTTTTTAAAGCCACTTTCACATTTCAAAAATAATAATAATGAAAACCTTTAAGCTCCACCATTGCCATCTTTCTTCTCTCTACAATAGTGAATCACGGTGTAGCTTGCCCAGAGCAACAAGATTTAGGGTAATAACAATCATAAAGCAACCGAGGGTGATCCACTCTTTCCAAATGTTTGGTAATTTTTAAAGAAGAAAATGGGGTGAGACAAAATAAAGACTTCTTACTCATTAGTGGCAGATGGCCTTAGTACTGAGTATTATACACTTTTCACCTTCATGTTGCTTACATTCCCTACATATTCAGTCGTGGACAACAGGCAATAGTATAGGCTGGGAAATTGTAATTCTAGATGCATTTTTTATTGGTTTATTGTAATAAGTATATGACTCAGCTAATCTCTCTCTTTAAGCTTATTTTTCCTTAAAATGGTGACCTTTCAAAATACCATGTGAAATTCAATAGTTATATCTTATAAGAAGTTAATCATAGGTACAAAGGATATAGGCAACTTGGTGTAAACAGTGTCAGGTATCTGTTAGCTTGTTCATCTTCACAAATACATGGAGTATCTAGGGCTGTCATTTAAAGGTAATCTAGAAGAGAGCACTTAATAAGAGCTTTATTCCACGTGTTAAGAAAGCACGCAGAGAAAAAGATGAGAACGGTAAGATGAGGCCCTGACTGTGAAGCTCATGGTATTTTGTCCATCTTGTTTGCCTTTTGGTGATCAATACACATCGTATTATCCAGAAATATAAACAGAATTGATCTGATGATAACATTTTCTCTGAGGTATTTTCTATTCAGAGCCAATGAGCTATTTCTTTTAAATCTGTGGCCTTTTCACTACATTCATACAGTGTGCTATAATAAAAATAAAAATCTTGAGAATTCAGTCACTGCAAATACATCTGATTCATATTCAAATTTTTTAACTATTAAGGTAAAACTTTAAGAAGACTCTTGGAAATCATATAAGTCATACATGAACCAATCAAATGGAAATTGAGTTCTGTGTATAAGTTGTTTTCTTTTGTTTATATCAGATCTGAAATCAAATATAATTACCTTTCTCCAAAATGGCTTTCTCTCACATCTGGAATTCATTTCGTGGAATAAAAGTTTCTATTTGGTCATAAAAGACCTTGAAGAAAGTGGTGAGAAACCTCTGCAAAAGTCTAAACTGATGGCATTTGCGCAACCCAGACACAGCACATGCCTGAGGAGGCCTGAAACCTAACTCTGTTAGAGTAGAGATAGAGCACTCAGATCACCACGTCTGTGAATAATTAATAGGTTAGTGTAGGAATCATTAAGATCCTTTCTTAACCTGAGATGAGTAGGAAGAAGAATCTCCATTATAGCATCCTTTGTTCTCTTCCATCAGGGTCATAGAATTATTAGGATTCCAATGTACTGAAACTGACATAGACAGACAGATGATTTGTTTTATTTGTTCCAAAGCTGAATCTGTTTTAATGAGGTTTACTTTAAACTATTTTTGGTTTGATAATTCTTCAATAGATATTCAATACTCATAAAACATTTCAGTATCTTTGACCACATAAGATGACAATACATCTCAATACAAATGATTTTGTTCATTTTGAAACCATGGGTCATCTACTCTGTGTGAGGCGTGGTAGAAACAGAAACAGAAACTCCTGCCTTCTATGATTTAAGCGTCAAGGAAGGAAGACATGCAAATTAATAATTATAATTGAATAATATAAAGACAATAAGAGATATATAAAATTATCGATTATCCTAGAGAAGAGAATAAATAAACGCTCAGGGAATTAAGAAAAATGTAGAGAATAGCTGAGATTTGAGACAGGGTTTGAAAGTTTGACAGGAATTTTTAGCTGGAGAAGTCAGGGAGATACATTGCAAACTGACTAAATAAAATGCAGGCAATGGAAATATAAAGGCCCATTTATAACTTAGGGTAAATGTTAAGTGCTATTACAAAAAGACGAGATGGATACAAACAAAAACAAAAGTTTACCTCTCACTCTCATAAAGTGGGTATTTCTGGTTGGCACGTGTCTTTTCTCCATGCAGTAATCCAGGAATGCAGGTTCCTTCCTTCAGAGGGTCTGCTGTCTCTTCAGGCATGATTACTTTTTGTATCCACCCAACAGACAGGGTGAGAGATCTTGGACGGTCATATCTGCTGGCGCACAAATGGCACACTTTGCATCTATTCATATTCCATTTGCTAGAACTCAGTCAGTCACATGGCCACGATTAACTCTAAGGGGAGCTAGGAACTTTAGCTCTACCTTCTGGAATTCACGTGTGCTTGGCAGGGAGGCTAACTTCTATGAAAAAAGATATCTCAGTGGTTTATCATAGTAAATGTTCGCTTCTTGCTTGTATCGCCATGTAATGAGGGTCATCAAGGAGCTCTGCTGCGGGCAGCCATTCAAGCTTACGTCCATGTAGTGGTTTGGCCATATCCTGGGACCTTAAGGCTTCTGCCTGATCCTCAGCAGTAGCCAGAGGATAAAGGGAGAGAGAATTATGTGAGGGGCCACCTGAGAGTGGTGGGCAGCACTTCCACCCACTATCCCAGAAGCAGAAATGAGTCATACAGCCCCACCTATGAAACGGCTGAGGAGTCATGTCTAGCTGGCTGCCAAGTAAAATCGATATTTGTGAACAACTAGCCAGTCTTTGACACCCTTGTGTTTTGAACATGCCTTTGCTCTCCACACAGAGTACTTTTGCCACCTCCCCAAAAGGGGACAGGCAAAGTCTCATTCAGACACTGCCTCTAACCCAAAGCCTAGAATCTCCAGATGTGCAGTCCTCAAGTGCAAATGCCATTCCTGGTGATTCTTTATGTACTAAGAAAACAAGTTTATTTGGATTATATATATATATATAATATATATATATATGATTATAGACATAGAGCAGGGACAAAATAACTACAATAAATATGCACATTTGAAAAGGAATAACAAGAGCAGTCATTTAACTGCAGTGACTCTGAAATCCTGTGAGGTCAACATGGTAAATGTAGGTTCCTGTCCTGGCACTTGGTAGAGGTTCCTGAATTATACCCTGCTTCTGCCTTCGGGGAGACATTCTTAGTTTTTCATTGTTCTTTGTGATCCTGGACTCAACTTCTTAGAAGGTTCTTCATTTTCCATCATTCTCCACTGGGAAGAATGCCATCCTTTCGGGGTGCCAGGCTTTCACTGCTCATTTCCTCCTGGAGAAAGCTTGGTGGCCTGAAATTTGTTTAATAGCTCGAACATTCAAAGGCTTTTTCTCATTGTCACTGTTTCATTGACAACACAAGTCACTCAAAAATGTAGTAATAAATACCTACAATAACAAACCCAAAACAATTAAGAAAATGAGAATAGGAACATACATATCGAGAATTACCTTAAATGTAAATGGACTAAATGCTCCCACCAAAAGACACAGACTGGCTGAATGGATACAAAAAAAAGACCGGTATATATGCTATCTACAAGAGACCCACTTCAGACCTCGGGACATGTACAGACTGAAAGTGAGGGAATGGAAAAAGATATTCCATGCAAATGGAAATCAAAAGAAAGCTGGAGTAGCAATTCTCATATCAGACAAAAGAGACTTTAAAATAAAGACTATTACAAGAGACAAAGAAGGACACTACATAATGATCAAGAGATCGATCCAAGAAGAAGATATAACAATTGTAAATATTTATGCACCCAACATAGGAGCACCTCAATACATAAGGCAAATACTAACAGCCATAAATGGGTAAATCGGTAATAACACATTTAAAGTAGTAGATTTTAACACCCCACTTTCACCAATGGACAGATCATCCAAAATGAAAATAAATAAGGAAACACAAGCTATAAATGATACACTAAACAAGATGGACTTAATTGATATTTATAGGACATTCCATCCAAAAACAAAAGAATACACATTTTTCTCAAGTGCTCATGGAACATTCTCCAGGATAGATCATATCTTGGGTCACAAATCAAGACTTGGTAAATTTAAGAAAATTGAAATTGCACCAAGTATCTTTTCCAACCACAATGCTATGAGACTAGATATCAATTACAGGAAAAGATCTGTAAAAAATACAAACACATGGAGGCTAAACAATACATTACTTAATAACGAAGTGATCACTGAAGAAATCAAAGAGGAAATAAAAAAATACCTAGAAACAAATGAAAATAGAAACACATGACCCAAACCTATGGGATGGAGCAGAAGCAGTTTTAAGACAGAAGTTTATAGCAATACAATCCTACCTTAAGAAACAGGAAACATCTCAAATAAACAACCTAACCTTGCACCTAAAGCAATTAGAGAAAGAAGAACAAAAAAAAACCAAAGATAGCAGAAGGAAAGAAATCATAAAGATCAGATTAGAAATAAATGAAAAAGAAATGAAGGAAACAATAGCAAAGATCAATAAAACTAAAAGCTGGTTCTTTGAGAAGATAAACAAAATTGATAAACCATTAGCCAGATTCATCAAGAAAAAAAGGGAGAAGACTCAAATCAATAGCATTAGAAATGAAAAAGGAGAAGTAACAACTGACACTGCAGAAATACAACAGATCATGAGAGATTACTACAAGCAACTCTATGCCAATAAAATGGACAACCTGGAAGAAATGGACAAATTCTTAGAAATGCACAACCTGCCAAGACTGAACCAGTAAGAAATAGAAAATATGAATAGACCAATCACAAGCACTGAAATTGAAACTGTGATTAAAAATCTTCCAACAAACAAAAGGCCAGGACCAGATGGCTTCACAGGCGAATTCTATCAAACATTTAGAGAAGAGCTAACACCTATCCTTCTCAAACTCTTCCAAAATATAGCAGAGGGAGGAACACTCCCAAACTCATTCTATGAGGCCACCATCACCCTGATACCAAAATCAGGCAAAGATGTCACAAAGAAAGAAAACTAAAGGCCAATATCACTGATGAACATAGATGCAAAAATCCTCAACAACATACTAGCAAACAGAATCCAACAGCACATTAAAAGGATCATACACCATGATCAAGTGGGGTTTATTCCAGGAATGCAAGGATTCTTCAATATACGCAAATCAATCAATGTGATACACCATATTAACAAATTGAAGGAGAAAAACCATTTGGTCATCTCAATAGATGCAGAGAAAGCTTTTGACATAATTCAACACCCATTTATGATAAAAAAAAAAACCCTCCAGAAAGTAGGCATAGAGGGAACTTTCCTCAACATAATAAAGGCCATATGACAAACCCACAGCCAACATCATCCTCAATGGTGAAAAACTGAAACCATTTGCACTAAGATCAGGAAAAAGACAAGGTTGCTCACTCTCACCACTCTTATTCAACATAGTTTTGGAGATTTTAGCCACAGCAATCAGAGAAGAAAAAGAAATAAAAGGAATCGAAATCGGAAAAGAAGAACTAAAGTTGTCACTGTTTGCAGATGACATGATACTATACATAGAGAGTCCTAAAGATGCTACCAGAAAACCACTAGAGCTAATCAATGAATTTGGCAAAGTAGCAGGACACAAAATCAATGCACAGAAATCTCTGGCATTCTTATACACTAATGATGAAAAATCTGAAAATGAAACTAAGAAAACACTCCCATTTACCATTGCAACAAAAAGACTAAAATATCTAGGAATAAACCTACCTAAGGAGACAAAAGACCTGTATGCAGAAAATTATGACACTGATGAAAGAAATTAAAGATGATATAAATACATGGAGAGACATACCATGTTCTTGGATTGGAAGAATCAACATTGTGAAAATGACTCTACTACCCAAAGCAATCTAAAGATTCAATGCAATCCCTATCAAACTACCACTGGCATTTTTCACAGAACTAGAACAAAAAATTTCACAATTTGTATGGAAACACAAAAGACCCCGAATAGCAAAAGCAATGTTGAGAATGAAAAACGGAGCTGGAGGAATCAGGCTCCCTGACTTCAGACTATACTACAAAGCTATAGTAATCAAGACAGTATGGTACTGGCACCAAAACAGAAATATGAATCAATGGAACAGTATAGAAAGCCCAGAGATAAACCCATGCACATGTGGTCACCTTACCTTTGATAAAGGAGGCAGGAATGTACAGTGGAGAAAAGACAGCCTCTTCAATAAGTGCTGCTGGGAAACTGGACAGGTACATGTAAAAGTATGAGATTAGAACACTCCCTAACACCATACACAAAAATAAGCTCAAAATGGATTAAAGATCTAAATGTAAGGCCAGAAACAATCAAACTCTTGGAGGAAAACATAGGCAGAACACTCTATGACATAAATCACAGCAAGATCCTTTTTGAGCCACCTCTAGAGAAATGGAAATAAAAACAAAAATAAACAAATGGGACCTAATAAAA
The DNA here is from genome assembly GCF_949774975.1 of Lagenorhynchus albirostris. Lineage (NCBI taxonomy): Eukaryota > Metazoa > Chordata > Mammalia > Artiodactyla > Delphinidae > Lagenorhynchus > Lagenorhynchus albirostris. The sequence goes on along the minus strand of NC_083098.1, from coordinate 122,658,730 downwards.
CTTAAAAGTTTTTGCACAGCAAAGGAAACCATAAATAAGACCAAAAGACAACCCTCAGAATGGGAGAAAATATTTGCAAATGAAGTAACTGACAAAGGATTAATCTCCAAAATTTACAAGAAGCTCATGCAGCTCAATATCAAGAAAACAAACAACCCAATCCAAAAATGGGCAGAAGATGTAAATAGACATTTCTCCAAAGAAGATATAAAGACTGCCAACAAACACATGAAAGAATGCTCAACATCATTAATCATTAGAGAAATGCAAATCAAAACTACAATGAGATATCATCTCACACCAGTCAGAATGGCCATCATCAAAAAATCTAGAAACAATAAATGCTGGAGAGGGTGTGGAGAAAAGGGAACACTCTTGCACTGCTGGTGGGAATGTGAATTGGTTCAGCCACTATGGAGAACAGTATGGAGGTTCCTTAAAAAACTACAAATAGAACTACGATATGACCCAGTAATCCCACTACTGGGCATATACCCTGAGAAAACCAAAATTCAAAAAGAGTCATGTACCGAAATATTCATTGCAGCTCTATTTACAAAAGCCAGGACATGGAAGCAACCTGAGTGTCCATCAACAGATGAATGGATAAAGAAGATGTGGCACATAAATACAATGGAATATTACTCAGCCATAAAAGGAAACGAAATTGAGTTATTTGTAGTGAGGTGGATGGACCCAGAGTCTGTCATACAGAATGAAGTAAGTCAGAAAGAGAAAAACAAATACTGTATGCTAACACATATATATGGAATCTAAGGGGAAAAAAGGTCATGAAGAACCTAGGGGTAAGACGGGAATAAAGACCCAGACCTACTAGAGAATGGACTTGAGGATATGGGGAGGGTGAAGGATAAGCTGTGACATGAGAGAGGCATGGACATATATACACTACCAAATGTAAAATAGGTAGCTAGTGGGAAGCAGCCGCATAGCACAGGGAGATCAGCTGGGTGGTTTGTGACCACCTAGAAGGGTGGGATATGGAGGGTGTTAGGGAGGTAGATGCAAGAGGGAAGAGATATGGGAACATATGTATATGTATAGCTGATTCACTTTGTTATAAAGCAGAAACTAACACACCATTGTAAAGCAATTGTACTCCAATAAAGATGTTTAAAAAAAATCTAGTAATAGGCTTCTGATTTATTTGAGTTTCACAAGCCCGTAACCACACACAAGGTACTGTCTTAGACCTTGCTCTGTTTCTGTGCTTGCTCATCCTTAAACCTCATCTCTCAACTTAATGGGCCACCTTGATGCCAGGTGGGACAATAGGCCAAATTAGAAGATACCTTTAATTTGATTTGTCTGTGGGGCTCAGTAACTCACTTCAACTGAAAAGTCTCACTGGGATTTCTGTGCTCAAAGTTTCTTTTCAATCTTATCTTTTATGTCTCTCATAAAAGTTCAGAATCAATTGGCTTTCCTACCTTAGAAAGGCCTCCAAAATTCTCCTGTTCTTTTCTGGTAACAAATAGGCCCACTATTTTCTGAGCCCTTCTGTCTCTTGCAATACCTGGTCAAACTCATCCAACAGCAACCACTATTCATGAATGATGTTCTGTTTTCCAACCTCTTTTCACAGAGACAGTATTGGCAGGCTTGAGGTCTGCCTTTCTCATTATCAAAAGTTATATTTTTACCAAACATTTGCCCATGATAAAGGATGGATCTCAACTGTCATCCTGTTACAGCTGCTCCCTTGTAGCCCATTGCCCAACCACCGAACCACTGACACATAGCTTAGGGTTTATTACAGCTGCAAGCTCCCCTCAATTTTTGTGTGAGTCTAGTAGGCCAACAGTTATTAGAATCAACAATACAAGTCAATGGATTATCATGCCCAAAATAGCTTCGTTCTTATTGACATCACAACCTAATGTGGGTTGGAGGGGGGACAATGGTCATGTAAACAGTCATGGATCTAAACTCCTGTAACTTATAGGCTCCACATCTGGCCTGCAGACAAAGAGAAAGTGAGCATGGAGGATAATGTAAGGCTTTAAGGGCCAAGCCTGGAAATGGCATGCATCACTTTTATGTAAATTCTGCTACCCAGCACTCAGAAGCAGGGCCCCATTTTGCTGCAGAAGATTGAAACATATAAAGAATATAAGGAGTGAGACAGCACAGGTAATGATTGCAGCTGGTAAGTTTCTGCTACAACACAAAAGAAATAGATTTTTGGTGAGCTATTGTCAGTTTCTGTGTTAGCCCATTTCCAGGACGCTGTACTACTTAGAAATTGAGCCAAGTGGTTTAGTGCCAATGGGGTTCCTGTAACTTAAGCCCACCAGCTGAGACTGAGGGTAGAAGAGGAAAAGGTACAAAACGGCCAGATCATTGAAATTTGTACGCCATGGTAGAGAATTGTTTTCCATTCTATAGTCAGGGAGGATCTATTTGAGATTTTGTTTTTCATGGTAGAATAACACATTCAAATCTGCATTATAGAAAGACTAGAAATATAAAAGGAAGAAGGAAACTAGCATTAATTGGACATCATTTAACACCATAAATTAGCTAGGTGCTATTTCATTTAATTCTAGCAATAATCTTATAAAGAGGGTAATTTTTGTTGTGTCCCATTTTGACAGGTGAGGAAAGTTTAAAATCTTATAGCTTTAATTATTTTTCTCTTGTCCAACAGTAAGTTTCAAAGTCAGTACGCAAACTGAGAAATATCTGACTTAAGAATCCATACCTCACAGATGAACCGGTTTGCAGGGCAGAAATTGAGACACAGATGTAGAGAACAAACGTATGGACACCAAGGCGGGGGTGGTGGTGGGACAAATTGGGAGATTGGGATTGACATGTATACACTAATATGTATAAAATGGATAACTAATGAGAAACTGCTGTATAAAAAAATAAATTAAATTAAATTTAAAAAGACCCAATACAGCAAAAAATAAAATAAATACAATTTAAAAAAAAGAATCCATACCTCTTTTCACTAGCTAAATTAGTTAACTGGAAGTGAGATTAGAGACATAAAGCCATTTTAGAAAAATTTTTTAATATCTCATGCAACTAATGAAAAGAGGGTATGTACTATATAGGTCAGCAGTTATAAAGGTGGAAAAGTGGGGACTCATCTGGGAAATACCTTGGAAATATAATAGGCAGAACATGGACAAACAAAAAGTGGATTCTTTCCTGCAGCCTCAGAAAGAAGTTCAACCTTGCCATCACCCTGATTTTAGCCCAATGAGACATATTTTGGACCTGTCACATCCAAGATTGTATTGTATAACATAATAAATTTGTACTGTTTTAAACTGCTGAGTCTGTGGTGATTTGCTACAGCAGGAGTAGGAAACTAATATGTACGCCAATGGCAACAATCCTTTAACCCCAGAAAAAAAGTCATACTTTGATCATATTACATTTCCACTGCCTTCCACTTTCCTCTCACTTCACTTTATTCAGTCAATTCACCAGCTTAAAATCACTGGCCAATTATTTTAATCATCCCTCTCTCTTCCTTTGTGATATTCACTTAGCAAAACCCACACACTAGCTCTCTCTACCCACTCTAGACCTGCACTTCGATGACAGAACGTAGTGATGACAGACACGCAGATCACAGCCACTTTAAAATTCATCATGTCTTCCAGCAGGTGGCTCCCTAATACTGCCCTGCTAAAATACTATAGTCCGCTAGTCCATTTACTAAGCCACTCTCCTGATAACTAGGCTATATGTATTTCTTTCCTCAAAACCTCACATCAATTCCGCCATTACTTTGGGTCAATGACCTTATTTCATTAAATGAAAGGAAACAATCTGAAGTTTACATCTGCATAATTGCACCATTCTATCTCCCCACCTTCCCGCATCTGTGCCCTATGATTTCTCTTCTATTATTGTGGCTGATGTGCTTGTGCTTTTAGCTAAAGTCAAACCTTTCACTTGTGTACTAAGTCTTGTCTCCTCTTATCTACTCAATCCAAAATTTCTCCTGTGTCTCTCAAGCTTCAATTTTCCCTCTCTACTGGACTATTTCATCTATATATGAACATGCTGTTATTTCTCCTACCTTAAAAATTGAATATATTCTCTTGTTTCTCCCAACCCTCTCCACAGCTGTCCCGTTTTCTTCTTTTAGCTAAACTTCTCAAAAGAGTTGTCTACACTCATTGTCTCCACACCTCTCATGCCCTCTTGAACCCACTCCAGGTAGGTTTTTCTTCACACACTACAAAAGAACAGCTTTAGTTAAGTTGCCAGTTACCCTGTAGTCCAAAACCCAAAGGTAAACATCAGCCATCATTTTACTTGACCCATCAATAGCATTTGATCCTGTATATCATGTATTCTTTCTCAAAATACTTTTTCACTTGCTTCCTAGGTCACCATCATTTCTTGGTTTTCCTCTTATCTCAGTGATGCTTCCTTCTTCATCTTCTTTGTTGTTTGCATAGCATATTTCCAATCTTTAAAGAGTGAAGTGTCTCAGGGCTCACCCATTGGACCTCTTCTCTATCTACACTCACTTAGTGATCTCATTCAATCTCATGGCTCGAGATACTCTGCTGACAATTCCTAAATTGATATCTCTACTCACGAACTCACCCCTGAACCTCAGCCTGTTATATTCAAGACTTTCTACGCAGCATCACCATTTGTATGTTTAATAGGCATTGCAAACAAAATGTCCCCCTTGACTCTTCCTCCCTCTCTCTCTCTCTCTCTCTCTCTCTCTCTCTCACATACACACACACACACACACACACACACACACACACACACAGCTTGCTCCTTTGGAACTCTTTACATCTCACTTTTCAATAGTAACTCCACTCGCATATTTTCTCAGGTCAAAAACTTCAGATGACAATTTGAAATTTTCCTTTCCCTAATATCCATATTTTGTTGGTTCTACATTCAAAATATTTTCAGAACCTGACCATGTCCCCCTTACACCTACTGCAGTATCCTTGCTCAGAGCTTGCTTAAATATGGCAGTAACTTCCTAACTGACTTCAACTCAGCCACCATCAACTGGCTTCTCATTCTAGTTGATGAAAGTCAAAACCAAGTCTAGCCCACTTGAGCCTTTGTAGAAAACATTATAAACCATCCAGGATAACCAACACAATATTGAAGGAGAAGAATAAAGTTGGAGGACTGATGCTACCCGATTTCAAAACTTACTATAAAGCTGCAGTAATCATGACAGTGTGGTTAAAGTTGGTGAAAGAATGGATAAATAGATCAATAGAACATAATAGAGAGCCCAGAAATAGATCTTCATAAATATAGTCAGCTGATCTTTGACAAAAGTGCAAAGGCAGTACATTGGAGCAAAGACAGACTCTTTAACAAATGGTGCTGGAAAAACTGGATATCCACATGTGAAAAGTTAATTTAGACACAGACTACATCCCTCAAAAAAATTAATTCAAAATAGATCATAGACCTAAATGTAAAACTCAAAACTGTAAAACTCCTAGAAGATAACATAAAATAAAGCTTAGATGAATGATCCTGGGTATGGTGATGACTTTTTAGATACTACACCAAAGACATGATTTATGAAAAAAATAATTGATAGGCTGGATTTTATTAAAATTAATAACTTCTACTCTGCAAAAGACAATATCAAGAGAATAAGTAGACAAGACATGAACTGAGAGAAAATATTTGCAAAAGATTCATTTGATAAAAGATTATCCAAAATATACAAATAACTCTTCAAACTTAACAATGAGAAAGCAAAAAATTAGATTAAAAATGGGCCAAAGACCTTAATAGGCATCTCACCAAAGAAGACATACAGATGGAAAATAAGCATATAAGCAAACACACAAATAATCATAAAATGTTCCATATTATATGTCATCAAGGAAATGCAAATTAAAACAATGAGATACCACTACACGCCTATTGGAATGGCCAACATCTGGAACACTGATGACACCAAACACTGTCAAGGATGTGAAGCAGCAGGAACTCTCATGTGTTGCTGCTGGGAATGCAAAGTGGTAGAGCTACTTTGGAAGATAGTTTTGTGGTTTCTTACAAAACTAAACGTACTCTTACCATGTGATCCAGCAATTATACTCCTTGGTATTTACCCAAAGGAGTTGAAAATTTATGTCCATACAAAAATCTGCACACAGATGTTTACAGCAGCTTTGTTCATAATTACCAAAACTTGGAAGCTATCAAGATGTCCTGCAGTATGTGACTGGATAAACCTAGTACATCCAGATAATTGAATATTATTCACTGCTAAAAATAAATGAACTATCAAGCCACGAAAAGACAAGGAGGAAGCTTAAGTGCATGTTACCAAGTGAAAGAAATCAATCCCAAAAGGCTACATACAGTATGATTCCAACTGTATGACATTCTGGAACAGGTAAAACTGTGGAGTCAGTAGAAAGATCAATGGTTGCCAGGAGTTTTGGGGAGGGATGAATAGGCAAAGCACGGAGATTTTTTAGGGAAGTGAAACTAAGTATGACACTGTAGTGGTAGACACAGGTTATTATATAGTTCTCCAAACCCATAGAGTGTACAACACCAAAACAACCGCAACTATGGACTTTAAGTAATAGTGATGTGTCAACGTAGGTTCATACTTGGTAAAAAAAAAAAAAAGAAGTGTCATCCTGGTGAGTGATGTTGATAACGGGGGATGCTATGGATGTACTGCATGGGGAGGTGTGTGGGAAATTTCTGTGCCTTCCTCTCAATTTTGTTGTAAATCTAAAACTGCTCTTAAAAAAAAGTAAATATAATTCTCCCCCTTGCTCTAGTAAATAGTGTCCCCAAACAAGGCATCCAGCATAGTCAAAGCCTTCCCCATCTACCCTATTTATACCTGTGACTCCTCTCCCCACTCCCACTTCACCAGAACTCCCTTTCTTCCTTCTTGACTTTATTTTTCTCCATTGCATATTATATTTCTCACCTGGTGATTTTGGTTATTTTCTCTCTCCCTGCTCTATAATGCAAGATCCATGAGGATAGATATGCTTGTCTGTCTTGTTTACTATTGGATCCTTAGTGCCTATAGAAGTGCCTGATATATAATAGGTGCTCCATTATTTCTCGAATTAATCATATTTTTGAATAAGAAAACCTAACATACTTGAAATATAATGAATGCGATCACTCAGAAAGAACGTTTAGAGTGAGAAAACATGGAGCAGAGGAAACAAGGAAGGACACTGAGAGGAAATGGTTAAAACATCTGACTTGATTTCAGCTCCCCAAACCCATAATAAGTCAATTGCTTCCTATGATAGAGTAAATCACACTGATGATTCTTGAAGTTGTCAAATTATTTCTCACAAGGACTGTGTGAGTGTGAGTGTGTGTGTGAGTGTGTGTGATGAGGAATTAGGAGAGGAGAAGAGATGACTAACAATTTTAGTCTTACCTTCAAAGATCTGAAATCTTTGGGAATTCACTCCAATTAATGGCTAGCTTGTAAAACATCAGGCTAAAGTAAATTAGACAACCAATGCTCAGTTTTATTCTTGTTTATCTTTTCTCTGATTGCTGTCAGTCTCTCACAAAGTACAAAACCACAAGTGGTGGAAATAGCTCAAAATAGGTATCAACAGCTCAAAACTCAAAGCAAACAGCACCCACATTTGAAAATCAAAAAATAACACTCTGCCTTATCATTTTCTAATAGAAGATCTAAATTTTAAACTGCATTGATTTTACTAAAATTTTATTCCTTTGCATCAATGTATCTTCCTGGTACTGAGTCTTTTCAGTTAGATTGTAATTCTGTCAATTACACAGAAAATATTAGAAAGTTTTTAAAAAGTAACTTCTTTGCTTTCTATGCTCCTCTGTTTTTCACCTCATAGGATGTCTCCTCTCTATTTGAATGCGTTCACAAACTGAATATGTCTACTACACTGGAACTTCCTGAGATGAAAGACAAAATCACCCAGCTACACTATTACATGCATAAATTATCAGACCAGTTTCTTTCTATGGAAATAGTCGTGAATTCTCTGTTCTATGATGTCAGTTCTCAGGTTCGTATTATTGTTCATTGTCATATTACTCGTTGAAATCAATTCTAAAAGTATGATTCCTGATCCTGTGACATTGGATTCCAGCTGCTAAAATACCAATTGCAATGAAGAGCATGCTCTGTCAACCCACATTAACAGACTGTTCTAGCCAGGTATCTTCCTTGCCCTTTCCGTTTGCCTAACATTTGTCCTGTTCTACTAGCCAACCTGTATGAAATTAATTGCTTAAAATGGCCAAATGATGTTTAGACTATATAGAAAGCAACTCTAAAAAATGGCCTTTTTCCATTTAAAGTTGCTTATTGGACAAACACTGTGAAAGACCTTTTGGGGACAAATGGCAAAGTTTGACAGTGGACTGGGGAGTGGATGGCATTTAGAAATTTTTACTCTCAGATGTGTTAATGCTACTGTAGGTGTATGGGTGCTCTTATTTTTGTAAAGATGCACATTGGAGGTGGTTAGAGATGAAATGTAATGATGTATGTAATTTATTTCACAAGAGCTCAGTGAATAAAAAATGGAATTATAAGGTAAAAAATAAAGCTATCAATTCCTAAAACATAATTGATGATCTTCATTAGCTCTCATATTGGCATGTATTCTTCCAGTTATAAAATAAGTGTTACTACAAAATAGTTACGGAATGCTTATTTTGTGCCAAGCACTCTAATAAGTATTTCATATGCATGATATCAATTAATTATCCAACAAACTTGTTTGCTATGTAATAATATTTCCATTTTAAAAATGGGAGAGATTAAATAATGTTCCTACAGTATATAGTTTTGTCAGTTATCCTCCAAGGTGTATACACACACACACACACACACACACACACACACACACGTACGCATATACTATAACAAGAAGATACATACCTCCCCAAAGGCTTTCACTCAAATATGATCTTTGTTTCTTACATGTATCCCTCACTACTCCCAAAGTTTCTTAGACACAGATTCATATACCTTCACCCGAGCAGGCCTCTAAAGGCATTTGGGCTTGCAACCCCGGATTTAGAGCAGCGGTTTTCAAACTGTTCATTGCAGAGCTGTGGTTGCCATGGAAGGCATCATGGGTCCCATCTCATTCAAAAGAGACTCCCTTTGGGTAGACTCCTCTTTCATTCCACTTTATTTATCAGGCTGCACATAAAATCCCACATGATAAAAGTATCCTGCTACTAAAAAATGTTTGAAAAATACATATCTAGATGAATGGATGGATAATATCATCTCCATGCAGTCCTTTATGACTATGGCTTATCTTAACCAAGCTTTTGAAAGCTACTGGAAGACAGGTCAAGATTATACTCCTGGAAAGGACCCTGAGTACAGTCGCTTTCACTGTGGGAGGTCAGTGCAGTGCTGTCTGCTTCAATAGGCAGGTGCGCTGGGAGCAGGATGACATCTTGTAAAAATTTTAAAAGGGCATGTACCTGACTAGGGCTGATCACCTCTGCTCCCAGGTGAGCCAGGTAATACCCGTGGGTAAGACTAAGATGGTCATCAGACAGCAGTTCTGGGTGTTATACAGCGACAGTTGGGCAAGCTAGCCTTCACGACTCCAAGCCATAGTGCATGCATGAATAATTTTAGCTGGGAACATGTTTATAGGGTTCTACACATTGCCCCTTAAACTATATGAAGATGCCCAATAAACCATGCAGAACACCGGAAGAGCCTCTATATATTAATCTGCAATGAACTGTAAATAAGCCAAACGTTTTCCCTATGTTAACTTTCACTTTAGAATATTTTATATGTAATTCTTTCTTCTGCCAAGAAATAGATAGTTGGAGCCAGTTTCTACTGAGGCCACTATTAGATCCTGGTAATAAAACTAATTCAATTTCACACAAGAGAATGCTTATCATTCAATTGTCTGTAGCAGGGGACTATTCATCTAGAGATATAAAATATTTATGGAGTATGTTAAAATGGGGAGGGAGGAAGCGTGACCAGAACACATCTCTGTTTCCTTCCTCTTGGAGGCATTATCTGATGCATCAATAACCCATGCCTAGTCACTTGATTCTCTTAGTAGTATTACTACATAAATCTTTATACATTAACTAGTTGATGTTAATTGGTGAAGTGTAATCCTTAATAATCTCTGTCCACAAATTTAAAGACTGAGAAAACTTCAGTGAAATCAAGTTTTAGTTTCCCATGGAAATTTTTGGCAACAAAGTGGTACAAAGTGTTAACAGTGGTTAGTCCTGGAATAGCAGTGCCTAAATGCAGCTTACATTTCCTATGGAATATTGACCTGAGTTATTTGTACTTGTATTAAGCAAGAAAGTAGCCACATTTGCTATTGAAATCTTAATGGGTTCATAGTTTGGGTGAAATAAAGAGCTGCCTTTTAAAAAATAGGATGGACCATGTTCAGAGTTATACCAAATAGGAAAATAGTGACAAAAGGACCTACTGTATAACACAGGGAACTCTACTCAAAACTCTGTAATAACCTATATGGGGAAAAAAAATCTTAAAAAAGAGTGGATATATGTATATGTATAACTGATTCACTTTACTGTACACCTGAAACTAACACAACATTGTAAATCAACTATACTCCAATAATTTTTTAAAGCAAAACATGAAAAATCTTTATACAGTCATAAAAGAACCAACTCTCCCACTTCCAATACACTGTTTAGCCAGACTTTATCATTTCAGCTCAATTACTATACACGGCCCAATCACAGAGTAGCCAAGAATCTGGCAGGTGGGATTGGTATGTTATACTGAGAAAATTAGGTCACTCCTGTGGGAATTTGTATCTGAGCTTCAACAGCTTACTTACCAAGTTCATATATGGGTGATATGTCTGCTTATCTATCTATCCTCCTTCCTGGATACATCCACCAGCATGGTTCCCCCCACAGAATCACTTGTAACTAAGGTGTAAAGTAAACTTATGCATTTTTACGTTTAATCAGATTCTGAGTGACCACTTCAATTTTCATCTTTCTCATTATCTCACTAATATGGTTAGAAATTTTTCCATTGCCTAATCTTTAGCAAGAGCAGATACTAAACCAGAAATTTCTAGTTTCCTGGGACATTGTACAGATAAAATAAATGTAGGTTATTTATCCTCTGTGGTGAGGAAAGGAGAAGCTCCCCCTCAAACACCAAGAGAGTTTTCAGTGGTCTTCAAGTAGCAGCAAATCTCATATACAACCTGAAAAGACTCTGTTCCTCTTAGCATTTTCTCTGTTCCACCCATCTTGCTCAATTCAAATTTGTGTACAGAGAGACCCAATAGTCTGGGGGAAATGTGCTAATTGAAATTATGCTAAAAAACCGCCCATTATCAGCTGTACCTCAAAGGAAAAAAAAATGTAAAGAAAAAAAACACCCAACCCCCTTCATCTGTTCCTATCTCAAATAATAGAGCATTGATATCTTTTATTTTTCTCAAAATGAAAGAAAAATACTCTTGCAAAGTTCCTAGCGCATAGTAGCCATTCTATAAGTACATGTTGAATGGAATCACTGAATAAATGAATGAAAAAATGCTGTTAATTTGAATTTCCACATCATGTCCATCATGGTTCCCTTTTCAATTTTTTTTCAATGTGGCTCTTGAGCTCTCAGTCTAGGCTATTGAATTTATCTGAGTTGTGAATAAGAATCCATTCATTCCTGTCGGGCAGCATCCACATTGCTTTCTGCTGACAGAATGCTACAGGCCTAAGGTTCTGATTTCCACTGAAACAGTGGTATTTTAGAAGGACTCATTTACATGGACTATGATTTAGTACATCAGCACTGATGGCTCGTTCATGTTTTTTAATTGTTAAAGCACATCTAATTATTTAATATTAGAAAATCAGCCAAGCGTTGACTCAGCCCAACCACACCAAATTATGAGGGGAAAAGCCCACAATAACTCGTTCTCTTTAGGACGAAAAACATACCTTTTATAGGCTTATTTTAATGTCACAAATACAACTATTTGTAAGCAAATGATACATATTTACTTAGTGATGAGAGTCTGATGACCTAAGAAACAAGTATTTGCCTGCAGCTAGTTTCCAATAATCAACCACAACAAAAAGAGATTACAACAGAAAACTCGTAACGTATTTATACAACTATGTTGATAATTTGTTTTAGATGGACAATATAGAGATACGAATTTATATGAGTTAAAATTGAATGAATTCTTCAATGTGGACAATTTCTTAGAATAAGCAACTCTTTCCTATCTCTTCAAAGGAGATGAACAAGGTTTTATTTGTCTCTCCACTGGACGTCGGTATTTTACTGCTAAAACACCACTGGCACCTTACTGAAAAACATTAAGCCTTTATGGAGAAACTCAAGAATCAAACAGCTTCAAGTAATTTTACCTGCAATCCAACTAATAATCTCACTGTTTTTGCCTCGTGTACTGCCTTTGTGATGCTTCTTTTCAGCAGCTACAGAAGCCTGTTGGTTCAAAAACGAATGCCTTTGAAAGACGACTTGAAAATGTCACCACCACTTAGAACAACCTTCAAAAACGCTTAGAGGAGGTCAGTACTCTGTCGAGGTTGGTGCACAAGTGAGGAAGATTAACTTTTGAAAAGGCTAATAATTCAATTTTAAAAGAGACACAGTTACTCACCTTGAGTGCAAGAACCTATTTGTTCATCTTGGAGGTGGTTGGCAGGAAGCTACACAATGATTTCTGAAACTGCAAATGGAGGTATATAGCATATCATAATATATTTATGAAGGACTAATGCAAACCACGTTGAGTTATAAGAAGGAAAATGTATTCCCTAGTGCTTAGAATTTACTGAATATGAAGAACTCAGATGAGATTGTTTAGTGAGAAGGAGGAGAAATTTCCATACATACCTCCCCAAACAAATAAATCACCACTTATATCCTGGGAGTGTTTTCAAATAGACTGTGTTTAATGATACGAGTAGTATTAATAACTGAGTTTATATTCACATGCCTTTTCTGCTTTACTTTTCAAGTGTATACTTCAGACTAGGACTGCAAATACTTTATGCTTAGGATATAATACAGGATATCAAGTCAGTTATCCTTGAATTGTTCTTTTGGGTTTAAGACAGTGGCAGAGTTTCTTCACTGAATGGCTAGCTTGTATTCATCCATAAACAGCACAGAACAATTTCATGCAATAGCATAAGAGCATCTTTGAAATCATCCCTATTCCAGCCCAGAAAAAAGGGTCAGTAGGCTAAATAGAAAAAAGGAGGCTTTCTTTCCCAGATTTGTCATCTGTTCATGCCATTTTGTTAAAACTTTTTCTTTGTTTCTGAGTCAGTGTCTTGTTGCTAATTGATCGAATGTTAAGTGACACACAAATAGGCAGACATGGAGCTTTTCTTGGAAAAAATGCTGTATCAAAAGAATGAAACTGGGTGTTCAGAAGTCCTCACATGATACATCTGAGATCAAACATATTTAGGAGACATTTGAACAAAATTGCATTGAAATGAGCAAAGGAACAAAATGTAAAAGACAGACATCTAGACTTGATGTTAGAAGATCCGAGTGCCAATTGGCTTATCAGCAGACATCATAGGAAGAATGATAACCATCATTCAATGAATATTCGTCAAGGTCAGTGATGGGCAAAGAATGTAACAGGATGAAACCTGAGCAAAGAAGGAAAATAGACACCTTAAACAAGACACAGACATTGGCGCTGATAAAAACTTCTATGTGACAAAGAGAGCGTGACCAAATCAGCGTGAAGAAAGCATATAGTAATGAAGGCTGGAATTATTATTTATCACCTGGGGAGAGAATCAGCTTAGGCAAATATCTCACATTAAAAACTAAAGCTAATTTATATTGATTAAAAATTAAAATACTCAAAATGAAACAATGTACAACTAATAGAAATTAGAGCTAAATATCTATCAACACTCTAGAGGGGACAGAGGTGACTTTGTAAGTCTGAGGACTCGTAAAGGAAAAGAGATTAGAGAAAAATTAAGCCGTTATCTACAAACATTAAAGGCAAATAATACAGTAGGAGATATTTTTTGCCAAAAAATATGAAAACTTATGGGAAACCTGAAGAAAAAATTTAAATACTAACAGATAGACAAGAAACCATACACAAATATCTTTTTTAGTGAAGAAATGAAAATTAAAATCAAACGGAGACAAAAATTTTCACTCAGCAAACTAGCAAAAGAAGGAAAAACAAGTTTAACCCATAATAATGATGCGTTGTAGGAAAATAGGCACTAATGATACTGTAAACTATTGAAGGTTTTTTTGAAAAGCAGTTTGACGATGCCTACCAAGAGCCAGCAAATATTCCTATCCACTGGTCAAGTGAATTTCAGTTTCTGGGCTCTATTGTAATAAAAGAATGCAATTATATGGGAGTAACAAACTCAAAGATATTCCTGAAATCATTTTTCTTAATAATAAACAATAGAAAGATATAAAACAGAAAATTATATTTTTACACACATGCACACAATGATTAAGCTATGACGTATCTTCTGATGGACTATTATACAGGACAACAAATGTAAATATAATCCTTAGCAATGTGGAAAAATGTATATTCTGCAATGCCAGGCAAAAAAGGAAACAGAAAAATTATATATATATTGCCATGATTACGCTGAAGAAAAAAGTTACAAATGCTTTAATGAAGATGAAAAAGAATACTCTAAAACAAGGACATTCTCATTTGGAGGGTTATGTACTCTTTTGTTTTGCTTTGTCTTTATTTTTCCAATGTTGTTAGCTCTATGTCACTCAGCCTCTCACAACGTCCATTTCTTTTCTTTTTCTTTTTTTTTTTTTTGCCATACGCGGGCCTCTCACTGTTGTGGCCTCTCCCGTTGCAGAGCACAGGTTCTGGACGCGCAGGCTCAGTGGCCATGGCTCACGGGCCCAGCTGCTCCACGGCATGTGGGATCTTCCTGGACCGGGACACGAACCCGTGTCCCCTGCATCAGCAGGCAGACTCTCAACCGCTGTGCCACCAGGGAAGCCCTCTTTTTCTTTTTTTATGTATAATGGACATTTAACTTTGTATTAGTTTCAGGTATACAACATAATGATTCAATATCTGTGTATATTGCAAAATGATCACCAGGATAAGTCTGGTTAACACCCATCACCATGCATATTACAGGGTTTTTTTTCTTGTGATGAGAACTTTTAAGATCGACTTTCTTAGCAACTTTAAAATAAGCAATACAGTATTATTAACTACAGTTACCATGCTGTACATTACATCCTCATGATTACTATTTTATAACTCAAAGTTTGTGACCCTCTTCACCCATTTTTGTCCCCACCCCCTACCCTCTTCTCTGGCAATCACCAGTCTGTTCTCTGTATCTATGAGCTAGTTTTGTTGTTGTTTTTAGATCCCACATATAAGTGAGAACAAACACTATTTGTCTTTTTCTGTCTAACTTATCTCACTTAGCATAATGCCCTCAAGGTCCATCCATGTTGCTACAATGGGAATATTTCATTCTTTATATGGCTGAATAATATTTCATTGCATATATACACCACATCTTCTTTATCCATTCATTCATTCACCCATCAATGGACATTTAGATTATTTCCATGTCTTGGGTATTGTAAATTAGCACTGCAATGAACATGAGGGTGCATATATCTTTTCGAACTATTGCTTATCAGCTTCCATTTCTTTACATTTAAAATCATGTTGTGGGAATCACATAACTCGGGCAGGTTTATTAGGGTCTCGATTAGAGTTGTGGGATCTGAATCCTAGAGCCAAAGATGCCAGGTGCAGCTTTAAAATCGTAGATTTTTTGCAAGAAGACAAAAATTGCCCCCTTTACTGGAACACAGAAGAACCCAAGAATCATATGACACCAAATCAGAGGAAAATCAAATATTACAAAAGATACTCCAAAGCGAAGGGAAGGGCTTTGGTTTCTTCAACCTTCATGTTTAGGACAGACAGCATTAGCAATTCCCTCTCATAAGCCTGTAAAAGTCCTGATACACCAGGTATAGACAACTTCTCCCACTCACCAAAACATCAGAACAAACTTGAGTGAGAACAGCATTATTGCAGAGTGACTTTGAATTGCCTCTGTTGTTAAAAAAAGTAAACCATTACTTGTGACACACATGGCAACTGATCATACCCCCAAAGTCTTTCAATTCTATATTTTAGTAATGCTCTCATTTTTAGTACTAGCAAGAAGACAGACTAAAATAGCTGGAGAATCTTTGTTTTAGAGGCATCTAGAAGTAGTGGATAAAATATACCTTTTTAATATGCATCTTAAATTTCCTGATAAAATTAAACCCTCATTATTATAGAGCCCCATAGAATCTCACACCACTCCATTTAGTTCTAATGCTGTCGATGCTAATTCTCCCAGCTAGGCTGGCTGGCCACTCTGCGAAGACCTGGGTCCACTGTTCTCCACTGTCTCCTTAAACACAATGCCCTTGGCATGTAGTAGGCATTCAGTAAATATTTTTTAATGAATTAATAAAACCAATAACTGGTCCTAAAATTTTGACCATGTGTTTCAAATATTTCCTTGTTCATTTAGAGTATGATTAATGCATTGGAACTTATCTAGTGTAAAGAAAACACGTATTTCCCCTGAGAAACTCTAGTAGTTTAGATTATTATATACTGTCTCATTATCTCCCTTTCAGTTCACAGGGCTAAATCAACATAGCAGAGTGCAGACTAAACATTTAATTTAATCAATATAGGCACATTAATGTAGGTAAATGAGGCTATGAAAAATTGAGTTTGGACTTAAATGCCTAAAGTAATTAAATTAACTGGATAATTAATGAAAATTCCAGTTCTGCTTGTAATATGTAGACACAGCCTTTAGAAGAAAAATTGTGAATTTTTTTTCTACCCTTTGATAGAATTTTGTTCCAAAGAGTAAATAAAGCATATGGATAGTCATATAAAAATCAAATGAGATTGGGATTCAGAGGGAGCTTGGAAGTTATCTAGTCCAATATGTTCATTGTAAAAATAGGGTTTAAGCTTAAAGACATTAACTAATTTGCCCCGATTTCTGTTACTAGATACACATCTGAATACAGGCTCTGTCTTCAGCACTGTGTTTCTGCCACTGAAACGTGCTGACTCAAGCTCTAAGTTCATTTGTTAAAAATATAGATCAGAGGCTTCCGGGAAGATTGCGGAAGAATAAGGCGCGGAGATCACCTTCCTCCCCACAGATACACCAGAAATACATCTACACGTGGAACAACTTCTACAGAACACCTACTGAACGCCGGCAGAAGACCTCAGACCTCCCAAAAGGCAAGAAACTCCCCACGTACCTGGGTAGGGCAAAAGAAAAAACAGAGACAAAAGAATAGGGACGGCACCTGCACCAGTGGGAGGGAGCTGTGAAGAAGGAAAAGTTTCCACACACTAGGAAGCCCCTTCGTGGGCGGAGACTGCGGGAGGCGGAGGGGGGAGCTTCGAAGCCGGGGAGGAGTGCACAGCAACGGGTGCGGAGGGCAAAGCAGCGAGATTCCCGCACAGAGGATCAGGGCCGACCAGCACTCACCAGTCCGAGAGGCTTGTCTGCTCACCCTCCGGGGCGGGCGGGGCTGCGAGCTGAGGCTCGGGCTTCGGTCGGAGCTCCAGGAGAGGACTGGGGTTGGCGGCGTGAACACAGCCTGCAGGGGGTTAGTGCGCCACGGCTAGGCGGGAGGGAGTCCGGGAAAAGGTCTGGAGCTGCCTAAGAGGCAAGAGACTTTTTCTTCCCTCTTTGTTTCCTGGTGCGCGAGCAGAGGGGATTAAGAGCGCTGCTTAAAGGAGCTCCAGAGACGGGGGCGAGCTGCGGCTAAAAGCGCGGACCCCAGAGACGGGCATGAGACGCTAAAGCTGCTGCTGCCGCCACCAAGAAGCCTGTGTGCGAGCACAGGTCACTCTCCACAGCCCCCTTCCGGGGAGCCTGTGCAGCCCGCCACTGCCAGGGTCCCGGGATCCAGGAACAACTGCCCCGGGAGAACGCACAGCGCGCCTCAGGCTGGTGCAACGTCACGCCGGCCTCTGCCGCCGCAGGCCCGCCCCGCACGCTGTGCCCCTCCCTCCCCGCCGGCCTGAGTGAGCCAGAGCCCCGCATCAGCGGCTCCTTTAGCCCCGTCCTGTCTGAGCAAAGAACAGACGCCCTCCAGCGACCTACATGCACAGGCGGGGCCAAATCCAAAGCTGAGCCCCTGGGAGCTGTGAGAACAAAGAAGAGAAAGGGAAATCTCTCCTAGCAGCCTCAGAAGCAGCGGATTAAAGCTCCTCAATCAACTTGAAGTACCCTGCATCTGTGGAATACATGAATAGACAACGAATCATCCCAAATTAAGAAGGTGGACTTTTAGAGCAAGATTTATGATTTTTTCCCCTTTTCCTCTTTTTCCATATAGATGAAAGGCTCTTGGTGCTGAAGCCAGGAGTCAGTGCTGTGCCTCTGAGGTGGGAGAGCCAACTTCAGGACACTGGTCCACAAGAGACCTCCCAGATCCATGTAATATCAAATGGTGAAAATCTCCCAGAGATCTCCATCTCAACACCAGCACCCAGCTTCACTCAACGACCAGCAAGCTACAGTGCTGGACACCCTATGCCAAACAACTAGCAAGACAGGAACACAACCCCACCCATTAGGAGAGAGGCTGCCCAAAATCATAACAAGTCCAGAGACACCCCAAAACACACCACCAGACGTGGACCTGCCCACCAGAAAGACAAGATCCAGCCTCATCCACCAGAACACAGGAACTAGTCCCCTCCACCAGGAAGCCTACACAACCCACTGAACCAACCTTAGCCACTGGGGACAGACACTGAAAACAGCAGGAACTACGAACCTTCAGCCTGCAAAAAGGAGACCCCAAACACAGTAAGATAAGCAAAATGAGAAGACAGAAAAACACACAGCAGATGAAGGAGCAAGATAAAAACCCACCAGACCTAACAAATGAAGGGGAAATAGGCAGTCTACCTAAAAAAGAATTCAGAGTAATGATAGTAAAGATGACCCAAAATCTTGGAAATAGAATAGAGGAAATGCAGGAAACATTTAACAAGCACCTGAAAGAACTAAAGATGAAACAAGCAACGATGAACAACACAATAAATGAAATTTAAAATACTCTAGAAGGGATCAATAGCAGAATAACTGAGGCAGAAGAATGGATAAGTGACCTGGAAGATAAAATAGTGGAAATAACTACTGCAGAGCAGAATAAAGAAAAAAGAATGAAAAGAACTGAGGACAGTCTCAGAGACATTTGGGACAATATGAAATGCACCAACATTCGAATTATAGGGGTTCCAGAAGAAGAAGAGAAAAAGAAAGGGACTGAGAAAATATTTGAAGAGATTATAGTTGAAAACTTCCCTAATATGGGAAAGGAAATAGTTAACCAAGTCCAGGAAGCACAGAGAGTCCCATACAGGATATATCCAAGGAAAAACACACAAAGACAAATATTAATCAAACTGTCAAAAATTAAATACAAGGAAA
Organism: Lagenorhynchus albirostris; assembly: GCF_949774975.1. Classification (NCBI taxonomy): domain Eukaryota; kingdom Metazoa; phylum Chordata; class Mammalia; order Artiodactyla; family Delphinidae; genus Lagenorhynchus; species Lagenorhynchus albirostris. The sequence goes on along the minus strand of NC_083098.1, from coordinate 122,639,182 downwards.
GCATATTAAAAGCAGCAAGGGAAAAACAACAAATAACACACAAGGGAATCCCCATAAGGTTAACAGCTGATCTTTCAGCAGACTCTGCAAGCCAGAAGGGACTGGCAGGACATATTTAAAGTGATGAAGGAGAAAAACCTGCAAACAAGATTACTTTACCGAGCTAGGTCCTCATTCAGATTTGATGGAGAAATTAAAACCTTTACAGAAGCGCAAAAGCTGAGAGAGTTCAGCACCACCAAACCAGCTTTACAACAACTACTAAAGGAACTTCTCTAGGCAAGAAACACAAGAGAAGGAAAAGACCTACAATAACAAACCCAAAACAATTAAGAAAATGGGAATAGGAACATACATATCGATAAATTCCTTAAATGTAAATGGACTAAATGCTTCCACCAAAAGACACAGAATGGCTGAATGGATACCAAAACAAGACCCATATATTTGCTGTCTACAAGAGACCCACTTCAGACCTAGAGACACATACAGACTGAAAGTAAGGGGATGGAAAAAGATACTTCATGCAAATGGAAACCAAAAGAAAGCTGGAGTAGCAATTCTCATATCAGACAAAATAGACTTTAAAATAAAGATTATTAGAAGAGAAAAAAAAAGGACACTACATATTGATCAAGGAATCAATCCAAGAAGAAGATATAATAATTGTAAATATTTATGCACCCAACATAGGAGCACCTCAATACACAAGGCAAATACTAACAGCCATAAAAGGGGAAATCGACAGTAGCACATTCATAGTAGGGGACTTTAACACCCCACTTTCACCCGTGGACAGATCATCCAAAATGAAAATAAATAAGGAAACACAAGCTTTACATGATACATTAAACAAGATGGACGTAATTGATATTTATAGGACATTCCATCCAAAACAACAGAATACACATTTTTCTCAAGTGCTCATGGAACATTCTCCAGGATAGATCATATCTTGGGTCACAAATCAAGCCTTGGTAAATTTAAGAAAATTGTAATTGTATCAAGTATCTTTTCTGACCACAACGCTCTAAGACTAGATATCAATTACAGGAAAAGATCTGTAAAAAATACAAACACATGGAGGCTAAACAATACATTACTTAATAACGAAGTGATCACTGAAGAAATCAAAGAGGAAATAAAAATATACCTAGAAACAAATGACAATGCAGACACGACAACCCAAAACCTATGGGATGCAGCAAAAGCAGTTCTAAGAGGGAAGTTTATAGCAATACAATCCTACCTTAAGAAACAGGAAACACCTCGAATAAACAATCTAACCTTGCACCTAAAGCAATTACAGAAAGAAAAAGAAAAAAACCTCAAAGTTAGCAGAAAGAAAGAAATCATAAAAATCAGATCAGAAATAAATGAAAAAGAAATGAAGGAAATGATAGCAAAGATCAATAAAACTAAAAGCTGGTTCTTTGAGAAGATAAACAAAATTGATAAACCATTAGCCAGACTCATCAAGAAAAAAAGGGAGAAGACTCAAATCAATAGAATTAGAAATGAAAAAGGAGAAGTAACAACTGACACTGCAGAAATACAACAGATCATGAGAGATTACTACAAGCAACTCTATGCTAATAAAATGGACAACCTGGAAGAAATGGACACATTTTTAGAAATGCACAACCTGCCAAGACTGAATCAGAAAGATATAGAAAATATGAACAATCACAAGCACTGAAATTGAAACTGTGATTAAAAATCTTCCAACAAACAAAAGGCCAGGACCAGATGGCTTCACAGGCGAATTCTATCAAACATTTAGAGAAGAGCTAACACCTATCCTTCTCAAACTCTTCCAAAATATAGCAGAGGGAGGAACACTCCCAAACTCATTCTATGAGGCCACCATCACCCTGATACCAAAACAAGGCAAGGATGTCACAAAGAAAGAAAGCTAGAGGCCAATATCACTGATGAACATAGATGCAAAAATCCTCAACAAAATACTAGCAAACAGAATCCAACAGCACATTAAACGGATCATACACCATGATTAAGTGGGGTTTATTCCAGGAATGCAAGGATTCTTCAATATACGCAAATCAATCAACGTGATACACCATATTAACAAATTGAAGGAGAAAAACCATATGATCATCTCTATAGATGCAGAGAAAGCTTTTGACAAAATTCAACACCCATTTATGATAAAAACCCTGCAGAAAGTAGGCATAGAGGGAACTTTCCTCAACATAATAAAGGCCATATATGACAAACCCACAGCCAACATCGTCCTCAGTGGTGAAAAACTGAAAGCATTTCCACTAAGATCAGGAACAAGACAAGGTTGCCCACTGTCACCACTCTTATTCAACATAGTTTTGGAAGTTTTAGCCACAGCAATCAAAGAAGAAAAAGAAATAAAAGGAATCCAAATCGGAAAAGAAGAAGTAAAGCTGTCACTGTTTGCAGATGACATGATACTATACATAGAGAGTCGTAAAGATGCTACCAGAAAACTGCTAGAGCTAATCAATGAATTTGGTAAAGTAGCAGGATAGAAAATTAATGCACAGAAATCTCTGGCATTCCTATACACTAATGATGAAAAATCTGAAAATGAAATCAAGAAAACACTCCCATTTACCATTGCAACAAAAAGACCAAAATATCTAGGAATAAACCTATCTAAGGAGACAAAAGACCTGTATGCAGAAAATTATAAGACACTGATGAAAGAAATCAAAGATGATACAAATAGATGGGGATATACCATGTTCTTCAATTGGAAGAATCAACATTGTGAAAATGACTCTACTACCCAAGGCAATCTACAGATTCAATGCAATCCCTATCAAACTACCACTGGCATTTTTCACAGAACTAGAACAAAAAATTTCACAATTTGTATGGAAACACAAAAGACCCCGAATAGCCAAAGCAATCTTGAGAACGAAAAATGGAGCTGGAGGAATCAGGCTCCCTGACTTCAGACTATACTAGAAAGCTACAGTAATCAAGACAGTATGGTAGTGGCACAAAAACAGAAACATAGATCAATGGAACAGGATAGAAAGCCCAGAGATAAACCCATGCACATATGGTCACCTTATCTTAGATAAAGGAGGCAGGAATGTACAGTGGAGAAAGGACAGCCTCTTCAATAAGTGGTGCTGGGAAAACTGGACAGCTACATGTAAAAGTATGAGATTAGATCACTCCCTAACACCATACACAAAAATAAGCTCAAAATGGATTAAAGACCTAAATGTAAGGCCAGAAACTATGAAACTCTTGGAGGAAAATATAGGCAGAACACTCTATGACATAAATCATAGCAAGATCCTTTTTGACTCACCTCCTAGAGAAATGGAAATAAAAACAAAAGTAAACAAATGGGACCTAATGAAACTTCAAAGCTTTTGCACAGCAACGGAAACCATAAATAAGACCAAAAGACAACCCTCAGAATAGGAGAAAATATTTGCAAATGAAGCAACTGACAAAGGATTAATCTCCAAAACTTATAAGCAGCTCATGCAGCTCAATAACAAAAATAAACCCAATCCAAAAATGGGCAGAAGACCTAAATAGACATTTCTGCAAAGAAGATATACAGACTGCCAACAAACACATGAAAGAATGCTCAACATCACTAATCATTAGAGAAATGCAAATCAAAACTACAATGAGATATCATCTCACACCAGTCAGAAGGGCCATCATCAAAAAATCTAGAAACAATAAATGCTGGAGAGGGTGTGGAGAAAAGGGAACCCTCTTGCACTGTTGGTGGGAATGTAAATTGATACAGCCATTATGGAGAACAGTGTGGAGGTTCCTTAAAAAACTACAAATAGAACTACCATATGACCCAGCAATCCCACTACTGGGCATATACCCTGAGAAAACCATAATTCAAAAAGAGTCATGTACCAAAATGTTCATTGCAGCTCTATGTACAATAGCCCAGAGATGGAAACAACCTAAGTGCCCATCATCGGATGAATGGATAAAGAAGATGTGGCACATATATACAATGGAATATTACTCAGCCATAAAACGAAACGAAATTGAGCTATTTGTAATGAGGTGGATGGACCTAGAGTCTGTCATACAGAGTGAAGTAGGTGAGAAAGAGAAAGACAAATATCATATGCTAACACATATATATGGAATTTAAGAAAAAAAAATGTCATGAAGAACCTAGGGGTAAGACAGGAATAAAGACACAGATCTACTAGAGAATGGACTTGAGGATATGGGGAGGGGGAAGGGTAAGCTGGGACAAAGTGAGAGAGTGGCATGGACATATATACACTACCAAACATATAATAGATAGCTAGTGGGAAGCACCCGCTAGCACAGGGAGATCAGCTCGGTGCTTTGTGACCGCCTGGAGGGGTGGGATAGGGAGGGTGGGAGGGAGGGAGATGCAAGAGGGAAGACATATGGGAACATATGTATATGTATAACTGATTCACTGTGTTATAAAGCAGAAACTAACACACCATTGTAAAGCAATTATACTCCAATAAAGATGTAAAAAAAATTATATATATATATATATATATATATATATAGAGAGAGAGAGAGAGAGAGAGAGAGAGAGAGAGAGAGAGAGAGAGAGATCATTTTGTACCTTAAAGTCAAATAAAAATCTAACACTTCATTGTTTGGCAAGTTATTTTGCTTAAATAACATATAAATTAGAAACCTAGGTCAACAAAATTTGCTGCCACCAATTATAAGGACATCTTTACCTCATCATCCTAAAAATATAATGGTTATAAAATATGATGAATAAGGGCAGGTTATGGAAAATAGAAAATATATACACAGGTTCCGTCTGAATTCTCTTAGAATTCCACATTTCTGGAATTTGCCTAGTCAGAGTAAGTAAGTGTGGTTCTTCTGCTCAGAAGTGGAGCACATCTACATCAGGGAAACATAACTTCAGAAAAAAATATATTTATAATATAAGCTCGTGAACAAATTGTTTTAAATTTTATTCTCCACATAAATTTCTCACAATAAAATGTAAAAATCTTTAGTAAAAGTTGCTTTTTCTCTTTCATGATTCTCCCTTTGTTCTTAACCAGTTTTATGGTATTTTTTCTAAAGAAAATAACTTTACTAAATTTCTCCATTTTATTCCAATCTCCAAATCTCAGCATCTCTCAAGATTGTATTCAATACTGACATCTTAGATTAGAAAAAAGTGAATAGATAAATCTACATTTTACCACTAGATGTCACTAAAGGATTGTTTATCATAACACTACCTACCCAGCATTTAGCCTTTGGATCCCCAGCTCCTGTCAGAAAAGTATTTCTTCTATTTCTCAACACAACCAGGAAACTAATTTTAGTAAAATGTTCTTCACTATATTTAATACCTCAACGCTTAAATAATGTGTTTCTACATGCTACACAAAATAACTCAAGTACGTATTAATAGAGAGGTCACTGTTTACCGTTTTTAAATTTTTAATAGACCCAGCTGACAGGCATTGCCATCTTGACAGTTATTTTGTAGTGAATACTTATATATTAACATAGTCATAATAAATATATACAAATATACATATTCATGTATATTTTCTCTCCAGTTTTCTTTAGAAAATAAGTGAAAGTTGGCCTCTTTCACCCATCAGAGACCTCACTGATGTGGGGAATTATAAGACTATTTGTAATTGAAACTGTTCATATCATTATGAGCATTACTATGAGCCCCAGATGGAAATTTGACAATTAATTTTACATGTTTAATTGCCTTAAGTATTTGAATATATATTTTTCATTTATGGGGTTTATTTCCTCAAGAAATAGTAATGGAATTATTTGCTACATAAGGTTTTATGGTAGAATTCCTTCACAAAGCAAACTTCCATGCTACATGTGCAATTTTATTCCATAAATCTAACCTAACCATCTCTTTTGTTTGTTTCAGGTGAGTAAGGTAAGATTTACCTGATGGGCAAACTTTTAAACCTAAATGGATCAAGAAGGAAAAATTGATAATAATATAATATAAATAATGAATAAGTTATCTTAAATATGGAATTTTTTCTTTATAATGTACTATCAGAAACCACCTTTGGGTATTAAGTGTTTTCCCTAGATGTGCTTTGTACAATAGCATCGCTTTTTTTTTCTGGACATAATGCAATGAAATTGAAACTATTTTGATTGAGCATTTTTTATCTTCCTTTAAACACTCACTAATTATAATTTGCTTTCTAGGACATGGATGGTGTTTTTCTGGCAGCTTTCCCAACTTAAAAGACAATCTCTGTGTTATGGAGGGTACATTGAATATCACCAGGATGGAATATTTAAATTTATATACATTACCAGCTCAACCCTTCCAAGAAAAAGAAAAGAAATTTTATACTACAGGACTCTCATATGTAATGTCTAGTTAAAATTATTATATTTCTGGTATGTTGATCATTGGTTATATTGATAATTTGCTTTAGTATGATATTGAGAAAAGGGTGGGAATAGTACATGTTTAATAACTCATTGTCTATCCTCAGACGTATTTCCTGGCACATATTAGGCATTCTGTATGTATTTGTTGAAGGAATGAATAAACGCATGAATGATACACGGCAATAATCATGAGAAGAGAGACTTTGGATTTTTCCACACCAATCCCTGTTTCTGTAAATAATCTAAATGCCACATATAATATTAATGGCAGCAACATACTGACAAAGCATTTTACCTGGGAAATATTTTATTTGCGTAACTTACACTTGAAAAAAGGCAGAGATTATTACCAATAATGCATGAATGGAGAAAATTAGGAGATTGTCCAACTTGTCACAGCAGCTTGAGATAAATTAATTGAGAAATCGAGTCACTGTATTTAACAGACTTTTCTTTGAAACTTTAGTATGGGTATTCCGTATTCTTTGCAACTCAATATTTTTGATATTCAAGTCCATGCTGACCAGGGGTAGAGTTTGGAGGGGGTTGTTATGCTCTCAGGAATGTATTGTTTACTTATATTTAAGGAAAGGACATCTATAAGATATAGTGCTACCAACAGAGAGAATATATGGCTTGTCCTTGATTATTCCCACATTTTATTAGAAACATCCCCTCTTGAACCTGCACTTATTCAATACTATTTATTTAAAAAGTAACAGGTGCCAGGCATAGCCCTGCTCACTGAGGACTGAACGTTGGAGAAGATCCCTGCTCTTGTAGAGACTGCATTCTTATTGAGAGAAATAAACATAAACAAGGAAGAAAGAAATGCATAAATAAGGTGATTTTAGATAATGATAAGTGCTATGAAGATATTAAGAAAGAGTGACTAGATAAGAAACCGCCAGAAAAGGGTAGTTTAAATTGAGTGATCAGGAAAGTCCTCTCTGAGTAGAAGGCATTTGGACAGAGGCCTGCATGAAAAGAAAGGGCATCAGATAAAGATCTGAAGGAGGGGCCTTCTAGGGGCGGAACAGCAGTGCAAAGCCCTTAGGGGAGACATGAGAAACACAGAAAGTCCAGTAAGGCTGAAGCTCACTGAGAATGTGGAAAGTGTAGTATAGCTGGTTGAAAGCACAGGTCATGGCGAGAACAGTAGGATCAGGTGGGCCACAGGAAGATGTTTAGGAAGATATTTAAGTAAGATATTTAGAAGCTTTCAATAGGGTAGTGACATGGCAGGATAGATGTTTTTTAAAGAGGTCTCTGGTTGTTGAGTAGAAACTAGATATTAGAAATCCAAGCATGGAAGATGAGAGACCTTTTAGGAGCCTTGTGCAATAAGCTAGAGGTCATCACGGCTGAGGCGGAGAGAAATGAAAGGTTTCAGGAAAACTCCCAGTGGTAGAGCAACAGGACCTCACTGTTTGATTGGCGAATGAGAAAAATATAGTCATCGAGGTGTTTAAGTAACTGGACAAGTATTAGTACTGTATACAGAATGGGAAAATCGCAGGGGAAACTAAAAATTCTGTTTCTGACATTTTAAATTCGAAGTGCTATCAGACTGAAAAGTGAAGATGCCAAGTAGACAGTTAAGTTGAGAATTGTAGAGACAGGTAAGATCTGAAGAGATACATTTTGGACATCAACATATGTATGATAATCAAAGGCATGATGTTCTGTGGGATCCTAGAGAGAGTTCTGATAGAGAAAAGGGCCCAGGACTCCAGTTCTGGGGAGCTCCCACATCTGGAGGTCTAACAGCAGAGGAGTAGCAGAAATCAAACCTAGAAAGGGTCACTGAGCTAGGAGGGGAAACAGGATAGCACATCTTAGGAAACAATAGTAGCTTTCATTTATTGAGAAATACCATATGCCAGGCACCATTCTAAATTCTGTTCCTGTGTTAACTCATTTAGCCTCCACAACAACCATGATACAGGTTAAACATAGTACTATGTTCTCCTTTATAGAAAATGAGATGGAGACAGAAAACTTAAGAAAATTAATTATTTCAAGGCAGAGGGAATTATGTCAAATATTCTGAGAGATTGAGTTTGAATAAGATAAAGACAAAAAGTGATCCTTGAGTCTGACGAGATGGAGGTCATTGGAGGTCTTGGAAAAAACAGTTTAATAGAATAATGAGGAGGAAGTCCAACAAAAGTGGGTTACATAAAGAATAGGGAGACCTTTCTGAGAAGTTTTGCATTGAAAGATAAAGCGAAAAACAAATTAATTGGAAGGAAACACAGTATTAAGATTTTTTTTTAAAAGACAGGAGGTGCCAAGAAATATTTTTATTCTGCTGGGGATATATATGGAGAGAAATCAATGCACAGGAAAAATGATGGGTAATTGCAGTAGTAAAATCCTGAAAAATCAGACTGGGATCCAAACTGCAAGTAGAGAGAAACTGACTTCTGATGGGAACCGGGTGCGTTTTAACAATTACTAAGGCAAAAAGAATGCAGATACAGAGGCAGGGAAGACTGGTAGATTTGATGTAGAGTACGTGAGGAAGTTCATGACTACTTCTATTTCCTAAAAGAAGTATGACGTAAAATCATCACCTGAACCTGAGGGAGAAGAGGGACTGTAGAAGGATTAATAAAAGAGAATGTAAATATAGCAAATCTACCAAGAAAGCATAGAGGGAAGGGTGGGCAGTGTTGCCAGCCCCATTAAGATTGGGGTCAGGAGTATAATGAGGCTGACCAGCTCTGTGGTTTCTCCAGCAATATTCAGCTGTTCTGGAGCAGGTGTGGGGCTGGGAAATGAGTTTTCCCAGGTGAGTAAGTAGACGGGGTTGGTTTTTCCCAGGAGAGTTTGATGAAGAGCCACATCTGGAAGTTAGTGCAGTGTAATGTCCATCAATGCGCCTTTGCTGGACTGAAGTGAGAATTTCTGCTGTCTTCACGCCCTGCCTCCCTCTCTGAGTAGGAGAGCTTCCACTTTGTTTGTAAGATGCTTTTGGAGCTATCACTCTCACGAAGTCCAGTGTTGAAGTAGTATTGTGTTTGTTTGAAAAATTGGGGATGTTAACTCATATCATATGAGCATTTATATGGGTTCACATACATTCATTCACAAAGTGAATCTCAGCAAGTTGTCCTTTCCTATCCTCTAGGACCCCCAAAACCCTTGGAGATCTTCCATTCTTGCAGCAGAGTGGAGTCTTTCAAATCATGCCATCTGATGTTTTATCAATATACTTAGTCAAAATTTCTCTTTACAGTTCTCGAATGGGTAGCTGTTGCTTGGTTTCTTGAACTACTTGGAGTTATTCTTTTTATGTCTGTCATTGTCACCATGGCTATTTGTTAAGAGAGTTGGTTGAAACTACATTTAAGAATACTAATTATACTAGAATTCTCAACCTGGGCACCTTTTACAACATCACACTTCGAAAAAACCTCTTGCCGTCAAACTTATCGTTAGACAGTAGAGTCTTTGTGCGAAAGACAATGTCTTATTCAACCTGGTATCCACACACACAGTCCTGTGCCTAGCACAGAGTGGGAGCTCAATAAATGTGTCTTTGAAAAAACAAAGAAGTGGATTATCCTGCTGAGGAGTCTGAATAACACACACAGAAAAGCACGAAGCCAAGAGGGGAGAAGGAAAGGAAACATTAACTTGTGAGAACACGTATAACTGAAAAGAGCGTAGAATTAAACATTCTGTTCCAGATCACTTGGTGAGATGATTATAGCGTGATAAGTTAGACCCACATTTTGTTTGCCTAGATACCCTACACCAAATATGTGACTATTCCGTTTCCCACTTCTCTTAGACCAAGGTCACTGATTGTTTTTCTCTCTTTAAAAAACGGTTCCAGAACCTGCGTCACGAGATCCTAAAGATGTAGTAGATTCTGAAATATTGGAAGAGAAACCCAAGACAGTCATTTCATTCATAAAGAATCTTAACAGGTAAGTCTTACAATTTGATGTAAGGCTGAGCGCCCATGCGTATCACCTGGAAAAAGTTCAACAAGTAAGAAGTAGTTTGTCTCCAAATCACCTGCCTTATTTTTAGTAATATCTATCCTATAAATATTAAATGTCCAAATTTTAATTATACGTACATATACTTTTTCTTTTGCTGAAACATTCAATATATTTTTGTATATTTAACTCTAAAATAACTCTAAGGCTAGGGATAACTGAAAAGTGTAATTTCTTCATTTTGTCCTGCATCCCTACTCTATATAGTTTATTCTATAAAATGAAAGCAAAAATTACGTGAACTTAAATGATTAGTATCCAAATTTTAGAAGCATAAAATGAAGCCACACTAAGACTACGAGTGAAACTTGTCCAATTATAAAAAGTTTTGATGAATTTATATTATCTGGATATTCATGAGTAACCTGTTAATATTAGTTCATCAAAAGATAACAAAGCCTTCCAACATGGGGGAAATAGTGATTAAAGAACTTAAGAAAGTGACTGTAGGTTGCCTGCCTTTGACATGGCTAAAATTGTTATTATTTTAAGCTTTCCATTTGCATTAAAATGATACATTTGCATGGGTTTATTTTTTAATAACATCTTTATTGAGATATAATATATATGCCACATATTATAACACGTAATTATACATACAGTGTATAAAATCGTGGTAAATACAATATATTCGATTCATGTTTTCCACTAAACATGGAAAGCCAGTGTGTTTCTACCTTAATTTGTAACATCTATAAGTTAATCAGGGCAACAAGGGAGAAAGGTAACTACTACACAAACGGATAGTGTCAAAGAAAAAGAAGTTTATCTTTAGAAAATCAAGAACAATGTGGACTCAAGAAAGAAACAGAGGCTCTCCCACTCTTCCCCTAGACTTTCCCCTGAAGCGAATTAACTAATTAGTTAATTCTACAGCCTCTGTTGAGAACCTATCCTGTGTCAGACACCAACTATACATCAGTGAATGAGACAGATGTAGTTCCTTCGATGGAGGAACTCAAAGCTCAGTAGGAGAGAGGAAAACATATGCTTAGTGCTAGGAGAAAGCTAGGAAGGAGATCTTACTTGAGACAGAGTGCTCGAAAGGTGACAGTTATGTTGTCTCGTCAAACATAAGTTTAGCCCTATCCCCACCCCAAATTCTTATCCCAGCTCCTAGCACACTGATCTGGAGGCAGTAGGACCAAAAAGAATTAGAATGCTCTTTCATTCATTCAATACACACTTTATGTGTGCTTCCTAGGTCTCAGTTCTGTTATGAGTACTGGAAATACAGATATAAAAGTCTCTAATACAATGTCTGTGCTGGAGAAACTAATATGTGAACAATTACGATAAGCAGCCATGAGCACAGAAAACCAGAAGAGAAATTGGGGGCCAGGGGCATAACTCAGACTGAGAAGTCTTTACCTAAAAGGTAATTTCTGAGCTGAGATTTGAAGAGGTTAAGAGTTAGCCAAGGAAAAGGTCAGGACAGAATTGGGAAGAGGGGAAAGAAATACTAACGCTTATATTTACTAGAGAGAGTATAATACATCTGAGAAGTTACAGGTAGTTCCATTTGGCTGAAGAGATGGTATAGTAAGTGGCAAGAAAGAAGCTTAGGGATGGTGTCAAGCACCAATCAATGAAAGGTCTAATGTGCCAGTCTAGGTTTTATCTTATTATAAATAGGGAGCTATTGAAAGCCTTCGAGTAATAAGAAGTAACATGATCAAGTGTGCATGTTTAGATAGATCATTCTTTAAGTAGGAGAAAGATAGCTTGTAAAGAAAGAAATCTGGAAGCAGGAAGAACAATTAGGGAGGTGTGGCTAATAAATCAGGTAAGAGATAACCCTCCAAAGTAAGACGATGGCGAAAGAGTAAAGACTCAAGAGATGCTAGGGAGGCAGAACTAGCAAGACATTCTTGTTGGAAGGGAGGTGATGAGTAAGGAAGGAATCTAAGATGATCCAGCTTTCATGGCTTGGGTGATTTACTAATGCTAATGTCCATAATTGAGAGAGGCAACAAGGAAGAGAAAGTGATTAGGGGACTAGGGACAAGAAGCAGCTAATATTGAGTGCGTTCTATTTGCCAAGCACTTTTCTTCTGCCACGATTTAATACCACTGTTATTTGTTGCTGAATCCTAAGGAGGTCTCTCCAGCCAGGTTTTCTTTCCCGAGTTTATCCAAATGCCTCCTAGATATTTTCATTCACATATTTTGATGGCATGACAAAACTGAAGAATTCCAAAGCGGAGTCTAGATAACGAAATTAAATTTAGACACTAAGAGGGAATGTGTGTGAGTTTTGTTATTGTTCGTTTTGTTACATTGTTATTTTTTCACTGAAAACTATAGAAAGGAAGAAAAAGGTAGGTATGGATAGAACGAGTTAGGAGAAATGGCAGGATGTGAAGGAACACTTGCTTGTGGACATCTTTTTTCTCAGTAAAGCAAAAGCAAGTTCATCCACTGGAACCAATGTGGGTAAATTGGCAAGTTAAAAGACCTGAGGGGAAAATGATGAAGGTTTGAAATAGCTATGGAGAATCAGAGAGCTGAAATGGAACAAATCAAATGATGAGTAGGTATCATTGGCAGTCCAACTAAAATGAAGAGCTTGATTTTTCAGTAGCATCAACCTATGTGGCTATTTGATTTTTGCCAGCATTGCTTACCAACCCAGGCACAGGAGGGAAGAACACAGGTGGTTGGGTTGATCCAGGATTGGACTTTGCTATATGGATGCAGCAGGATAGTAAAGGCAAGAGTTTGTCAGTATAGACAATAGAATTTTTAAGTTAGGGATCAAAGGCTCAGACTTAGTATCAAAGAAAATACTTCCAGGAGGAAACTTTTAGATTGAGAGGGAAAAAAATGGAACTGTCCAGTTATGGAACTGGACACGAGTAAATTGTAGAAATGGGTACTGGAATAACAGGAAGCTAAGCCAGAGAGTGAGATACTGGCGTAGAATATTTCAGAAATGGAGAGTCTCCATGGTAAAAAGCCCAGATTTGGCTGGAGGTGATGATTGAAGAGGAGGGAAGAAAAGGTCAGTGGCTTTGACAACACCAAGCAAATATGATACTCATTTCTCAGGTGGTCCACCCAATATTTGGAAAAACCTTAAAGGGCACTAATCCAGCTTCCTTAAACAGAAACTTATATTAAGGCATAACCTTCAATAAATCTTGGCCAAGTAGCTGTCATCCTAATCATAAAGTAGTGACCCAAGATAGAACATTCTCTAGGAATGATTTTACTCACGTTCTTTAAAGCGAGTGTAAAATAAAATCAGTGATACTTTTTGTTTGTTTGAAATTAATGATGATTTGCATACAGTGGTTTGTATTTTTTACTTTATTTTCAGAAGAAGTCGTTGACATAATGTGGAGAGAGGGAACTTTTGATTCACTCTGGGTCAAAACCACTTGAACAAAACTTCTAGTGGGAGAAGCAGTGAGGGATGTAACTAAGGTTCTCTTCGAGTGGACATTTAAATTACTTTTCGTGCACAGGCATGAAGCCAGCCTCCGTTTTCCCAGCCCAGCTACTCTTGTTCAGCCAGCTCTATTACCTTAAATACCCAGGTTTGGCAACATATCAGAGAGCTAAATCCTATTTTTTTTAACCTTTATATAAATGCATCCCTGGACTTCATATGGAACCAAACATGATCCAAAACATCAATACCCAACCTTGGAGCTTTGAATCTATCAGAAGGTTCTACCATTATCGGCCTCTATCAAAAGAAAACTTAAAGCTGCTTGCTTCCCCAGCCCCTTTCTCTCACTTTCTCTCCAAAAATGAGTCAAGATCAAGGAAAAAAAGTTTCATTTCCCCTCCTCCCTGAGAAGGAGTGTCGCTTATTGCCAGCTGCAAGACAAGAATAGGCCTGTTGAGCGTGAACAAGTTAATCGAACCCTAGTTAAAAAGCATTAGAAGATACATGCACACGCTTCTTAAAATTTTCCTGAAACCTTTCTTAACTTTATAGCCTAACTATCTTCACCCACTGGCAGAGAAAAGTGAATCTGAGAAGAGAGCTAACTATTAAGAGTCAGATGCCATGATGGCTTCATTTACCACACGCAGTTCCTTCAACGGTCCTGCAGTTGAGTTTGCCTATCCTTTCCTTCTGCACTTTGGGGAAGCTTTAGGAGCCACAGCTGATCTGATTCTGGGACCTGAGTTTGGGGTTTGGAATACAAGCTTTTGTGACATGGAGATTAATAAAAATAGTAATAACTGCTAAAACAAAGCCCCAAACAAAACTCCAAAAAACCAAGTGTTAACTGGATAATATGCATGGCTACATTTAAAAGCTCTAAAAATTGTAATATAGAACATTTAGTTATATTTCTTGTACATTACTGTCGTTGCTATAGTAATTTCTCTTTCGCTGTTGTGGACAACGTTAGGTCATAACTGCTGTACTCACATTTAACCCATGACTGCCTAGATAATCGTAAAGCTTACTCTGCCACTGTCTTTCTCGAGCACTCTGTCAGTCAATATTCCTAGACATTTAGTTTTCTTTACCATGTTAAGCAAAACATAAATTATAAACATAATTTATAAATTTATTTGTAACTGTAATTTCAGGATTTTGCTGAATGCTTTCATTACCAGAAAAGAACTCATTTTCCTTCAAACTAGCTAAGAAGTTGGACTTATTACAACTATTTTGCAGATTTCCTAAGTCAAGCGCAAGTAAACTTAAGAGTGTTAGAATCTGGTCTTTTTCTACAATTTAGCAGGATAGAAGGGCCTTTACATCATGTCAAATAATGTGTAACACCAGAAGCTTGACACCAACAGTGGTGAAAGCTAGGCCATAAGACCAGGTGTTTGGCACTCAGGCACAGACGCAGGCCTGGGGTGGGTGGGTGGGAGTTACTGCCTAGCTAATGCAATGCAGGTTACATTTGAGGGTGATTAACTGAAGATCCAAAGGGAAGACAGTTTTCAGAAAATATTTTTCCTTAGTATGGTGGCCATCCCGTCTTCAACACGTACCGTCTTGTCAGAACAAACTACTTGCCGTTTCTGACTGCCGCACTGCAGCATAACTCACGATCCACGGTAGGATCATGTCTTCCCCAAATTAACTCTACTCACTTCTCTGCCTGGTGAACTTCTATTCATTCTTTATAATTCAACTAAAACAAGCCCCAGGTGGAACGTTCCCTCATTCTTCTCTATGCCTCAACAGCATATTGTCTATACCTAATTACAATATAAATTCCCCTGTTGACTGAAGCTGCTTACTTGCGGGTTTTGTCTCCTTCAAGTCAGGGACTGTGGCTTCTTCATCCTTGTATTCCCAGTGGCACGTACAGTGAGTGCCTGGCACTTTAGAAACACAGAAAACAATGTTGGATTGTGTTTTAATAAAGGCAGTACTGAGATCAGTGAGATGGAGAGGATAAAAAGAATACTGACAAAGGAATGTTATTTAGTGGTGCTATAATTGAAGAAACAACCTTTGATTATGTGTAAATTAAATGTTATAGATCACATCCAACTTAGCATAGGAGATGTCGGTATGTTCAGAATTGGTAGCAAAAAGAGTAGGCTACTTTTGATGTAACATTAAGAAGCGTTAGAAAAATAGGAGGGAGAAAGTGAATATAATAAGCAAATGATTCAAGGGCTTGGGATAAAAAGATTACAATGTAGTCAGATGGATATTTTTGGTAACAGTTTTAGTAGAGAATAAAGATCCAATAGATACATAAAAAACTGTAGTATGCATTAAAAAGAATCATTTCATTAAAATGCTTATATTAATGAATGAAGCAAATAGAAACCAATAAAAACACTGAGTTTATGGTTTAACTATAAAAACACCTTGAGAACACAGATAACAGAAGGATAAGTATTAAAGTAAATGATCAGATAATTCAGAGTAGAATAAAGAGAAGTGATAAGCTGGTGTTAAAAGGAAGGTAAGGAACAATTGACTTGTTAAAGAAATGTACAGCAAAAGCCCAGGTGGGGAGTAAAAATGACCTAGGTATATCTTAGGAACAGAAGCACCAATCCAATGAGGACAAAGCACTGTTCTGATGGGTGGTAGATGCTTGAGTTGACACCAAAAATCAAGTCTTTCATTTCCATAGATCTTCAAATCTTTTTCTATGGTGCTGACAACGATGCCAATGGATGTTTGACTTACAATGAAACAGAGAGTCTACTAGGAGAAGAGACACCAGAACAAGAGTTACTGGAGCTATTTGATGCTGATAACAATAAGATGTTCTCCTATGTTGAACTACTAAGAGCGTTTGGACTGACTGGTAAGGGGCTTCAGGGGCTGGGACATGGGTGAAGGCCAGGGGACAGGTAGCCTTGAACAGCATTCTGTATTACAGCCCCAAACTAAGTAACCCACAACTTATAATTTTTAGTTTAAAATTAAATCCAAAAGCAAAGGTTATAAGAAAACCTCGAAAGTAACAAATAAACATGGCATCCCATGCCAAATGCAATGATAAATAGAGTAACAAATCAGTTTAACTGCATGAGTAGAGGGTTTATGTCTTCTGGAGGTTAAGGAAAGACATAGTAATTAGTGTTCCTCTGTACTTGCTTAAAGGATTTTAGGATGACACTCTTAAGACTGAAACTTTAAAGCTTGACTAGTAGAAAGCAATGAGGTAAAAACAAAACTAGAAGGCTACTTACTATTCATTGATAGAATAAAAAGTTAAAGCAATATAAGTGAAATGAAATCATACAGAATCTAAAGCACCTTTTAAAATTATACTATTTCCCTCATCTGCTTCTTTTCTATTTAGTTTTCATAGACTCCATGGTGTAAGGAATTTGAAAACACTTACATTAAATATCTAGGGGTAGTTTCTTAACCAGTGATGTGAAGAACAGCAGAAGGAAATATGGTGGCTATGGAAAGGAAGTGTTCAGTCAATTAAATGAGAAAATTCTGATGTGAAAAAAGAGACGTTTTTAGGTCTAAATTTTTTGAAGACATTAGAGCTGACATCCAAAGCTGGGAGATTAATAGAACACACTTGGCCATAAAACAAAATTCCATGTAATCAAATGCTAAACTCAATCTATTTACTTTTAAAACTGGAGAATAATAAATTATTAAATTGCTGTCATTTCCCTCTCATTTGAGAAAATATACAATAGCCAGCAGAGTTGTTTTGAACCATTCCATCTTGGCATGGAAACACATGAGCTGACTCTACCTGCCCCTCCAGTGCTGTAGCTGCATTCTCAGGGATCACATCTGCTGCATGGAAAACATCTATGACATAAGAGGACCCACATGGCTGTAGATGCCTGGATACCACCAAGGTCTTGCATTTGCCAAATCCCATTGACTTCCCTGGGTCCTGTATTCAAGACTTTAAAGGTCTTTGCTTGATTTTGTCCTGTCCCACCTTCATTTTGGTGAAGAAGAAGAAGAAGAAGAAGAAAAAAAAGATGGGCTAGCATTCCAAAATACAAATTGCATGGCTGGAGGAACCATTCATCCAAAGCAACCATTCTGAGGTAGTCATGGATCTGAAACTTCTGCCTCCTTCCCAGGACATCCTTGCTTTGTTCCCCACACCTGTTTACTGCTACAGGGAAGATGAACATGCTGCCATCCTAGGCTAAGCTCTTGAATGGCTGCCACCTATCAGGCCTGGGCCTATCTCTGGCTCTACCTGACAACTGGCTGCATTCCAGCATCTTCTTTTAATATCAGGGACAATGAGTGATGCTAAATAAATGAGAGTTAGAGAATCAGAGATAAAACGCATCCTGGTGCAGAAGATCCTTTTAGAAGCTCCAGTAAAGATTATGAGGCAGGCTCCCATGGGGGAAAGTTCAGGTCTCTGTTTGTACAAATCAGTTACATAAAAACTTTGATTGACCAAGTGGGAGGTAAGAAGGGGTATACATGGCTTGACAGTTTAAAGATCCCTAAGCTACACCCCAAACCAGTTTACAGGGTCCCCCAGCCAGAGGTCTACACAGTGCCCTAGTCAGTGCAGCATTCTTCCCAAACCTATGAAGAAGCACCATCTGTGTATTCATTGTTTTTAATGGAACTTCCATCCTAAATGACATTCAGCTAGTTCAAAATATTTTTTTTGAATTTTATTTTTTTATACAGCAGGTTATTATTAGTTATCTATTTTATACATATTAGTGTATATATGTCAATCCCAATCTCCCAGTTCATCCCACCATCACTACCCCCCGCCACTTTCCCCGCTTGGTGCCCATACGTTTGTTCTCTATATCTGTGACAGACAAAATATTTTTTAACACAGTTGAACATTTTCTCAGTTTGGCCTTTGGTAATTTGGAATGCTTGAACTTCCAATTGGGTTTCCATACTCTGTTAAAAAACAAAGGCATCATTATATACATAAGCACAATCTATGCACCATAAACCTGGAAATGCTAGGGCAACTTAGAAAACATCGAACAGTAGACAACCCAAGAGAGGAAACTGAAAGCTTGGAAGCAAGAAGGTGGTAAGCAAGGAAGGGAAGAAGGCAGCTTATGCAATAAGTAGTATGAAATCTGGAACCGGAAGACGACACACTCAACTCAAAAGTTAATTGCGGCTGGGCCCGTGAGCCATGGCCACTGAGCCTGCGCATCTGGAGCCTGTGCTCCGCAACGGGAGGGACCACGGCAGTGAGAGGCCCGGCCCGCGTCCGGGGGGGGGGGGGGGGGGGAGTTAATTGCGCTTTCACAAATGGCAACGCTGGCTTATCCATTCTCTTGGATCTGTGAAATAGATTCAGAGGTACATAAGTGAATTTCTTCCTTTTCTAATCTCCTTGAGACCCTAAATGAAAAATTGTGTCAGTTGAATTCATTGTAAGAGAAAATATTATTCATAACTAGGATCTAGTTTAAACTTTTAAATCTCAAAATATTTTTTACTCTAGAATAAATACGAAGATGGAAGTTCCAGAAAGAAGACTATATATTCAGAGCAGTAGCTTGATTTTATTTTATAACAATTGCATCCTGTTTTCCACAATATTTTAGCAAGAAGTGTTACAGAGGTACATCTGAGTTAGATGCTAAAACTGGCTAGTTCTTTTGAATATCATTCAGTTTCAAAGAAGTTTTTCTTTTGAAACAAGCTTTAAGTTTATAATACCACCATTATTTAAAAAACAGGTGAAGAAATTTTGGTTTGAGTTAATTTTTAAAATCTAATTCTAAAGAATTGTTTAGTATAATTTAAATGTTAACTATACATACGTATACTTAGTATTAACATTATATATTTATATAATGCATATATATATATATATATATATATAATTTGTACTTGTTTTTTTTTTCTATTGGCCAAGGCTTTAACCAGTTGTTCACAGTGGCATATTTAAGCACCTAGAAGCACCTTCTTATTCATAAGGTGAACTTGTTATATACAGAGGGCAGAATCAGGATTGGAAGCAGAATTGATGATTTTTATATGTTAGCCTTGGGCTTTTCTAAATGCCTGATCTCTATCAGTTCTTTCGATTTGAGAAGAAAATGCCTAGACATCACTCAGAAATATAACACCACACATCATCGTTAACTTGAAATTTAATGTTACATGCTATTTACCTAATATGTTTATACTCGAAGTTACCATTTTCTGCTAAAAGTAAGGAATACTCATGGACTTCAGCTACAGTTTCATGAGGGTAGCTAAAGCAGAATTAGCATAAATATATAAAAGTCTTCCTAACATATTAGTTTTTGACATTCTAATGCAGTGCTGTGCTAAGACTAATAGATCCTTCAACAGCAAAATTATTTGTTTGTAACTAGTCTCTCAATAAGAAACTATTTTTTGTTACATTGTCTTTTACTTATTTCTGACCTGGATGGAAAATTGACCTTAATATTAGGACTAAGGACTTAACGGCTTAGTAGAAATTACCTTTTAAAAGTCTAGATCTTATATTAAATTCAAGCTAACTCTGCCTTTGTAATAAGAAACAATCGCTTACTGCATAAAATACATTACTGAAAGAGTCAAAACTAACTGTAGATAGAAACTAACACAGCAATGAAATATTTTTAGTTGTATAAAATTCAGTGAGGGGGCTTCCCTGGTGGTGCAGTGGTTGAGAGTCCGCCTAATGATGCAGGGGACATGGGTTCGTGCCCCGGTCCGGGAAGATCCCACATGTTGCGGAGCAGCTGGGCCCGTGAGCCATGGCCACTGAGCCTGCACATCTGGAGCCTGTGCTCCGCAATGAGAGAGGCCACAGCAGTGAGAGGCCCGCGTATCGGTAAAAAAAAATTCAGTGAGGACTTCAGGTTTTATTATTTAATAAATGAAAATGCTTTGTAATACCTGAGATATTTAATGTTGGTGTTAGACTTCTTTGAGTAGATTTACACTATAATTGTTTTATTTGAATAACATAGTATAATTTTACATGTAGTTTTGATTTTTCAACGTGACCTTGGATTATATCAATATTTTGCTTGCTGGAAAAAATCTGCTGGTTTTATCACACTAACTAGGCATATTATCAGTAATCTTGTGGGTTATACGAATTAATTCTTTCTTAAATTATGTCTTGTTTACCCAAAAGTAAAGAGTGCAAATTACATAATTATAGTGTGCCTTTTGGTTTCCATATCTTGAAAAATAAGACCATTCATGCCATTCCCCACCCTGGCCCCAAGTCAGAAGCCCAAATACCCAAGTGATTAGGAACTTGTAACATCTTGCAGAATTTGTAGAAAAATGACAATATGTCATTTTGACATATGTCTTAATTGTATAGATTTCTAAGACACCACCACATTTTTTGTTAGAAAAATGTTTTTGCTCTCTGCAAAAACTTTCACTAGCATTTTTGCATGAAACATATGCCTTTAAAAGCTGTCTCTAATAGCATTCACATAATTCTTAAACTTTGTCATATAAGATTTAAAAGTTTTCTATTTCAAATTGTTTTTGATAATACCAATTGCAAATAAGCATTCTCTAATGTCATTTTATATTTATAAACCAGCTGAATTACTTAGAAACAAGAATGAAAATAATTATACTTCCAATAATAAAACAGATCACTGTATTATCCCTTGAAGTCGTTTTTGTCACCTTATACTGGTTCTCTCATTTTAAAACCTTTTCAAAGTGGAGTCATTCCATTTTAGCAGGATTTTGGGATCTGGTGAATAGCTGAGCTATGAAGAGAGAGGACAAGATATAACTGTGAGAGCCAAGTGCACCACTGACACCTAAAATACCACCAGGTGAATAGAAGCCTTAATAAATAGTTGAATAAATGAATGAAATGAATAAAACACATTTTCCTAAACAACTTTCAAAAACTGAAAGCACGATGATGTGAAAGAAGTTAGTCTATTCAGTATATCCATGACTAATACCACAGATTTGAGGGCTCATCCTGTGCAGGCCATTATGCTAAATGCTTTAAACACATGCACGCGCACACACAGTGTATTAAACATTCAGTATAATGGCCAGCACAGTGTATGTGCGTGTGTGTGTGTGTCTGTGTGTGTGTGTGTGTGGTGTGTGTATATGTATTCAAGAAAAGCCCATGAGGTGACCATCATCATACAAATAAGAAATTCAAAAGTTAAAGATTAGTAAATGTTGGGGTAAGCCTTCAAAGTCATGACCCTCAGACAATCAGAGCTTGAATTCAATACCTGATTCAAAAAATAAATTCATGAGGATGTTCCTGAGGAAGCAATTAACAGCATGGACATTGTGTTACAAGACAAGCCAGTAGTGAGTGTGGATCCTCTGGTGCACACAGAGAGGCTTCTTTGACATGTATTCTTGCCTCCCAAGTGTTCCCACAGTACCCTGCACATACATCTGCCATGGGCCCCAGCACTTTACATTATAGTTACTTCGGTGTCCATGTCTCCCACTAGATCACAAGCTCCTTGAAGGAGAGACTGTCCTTATCATCTGTAAACTCCCCTGGTATCCAGCATACTGTCTGCAATGGGACAGGCATCCACTGAACGTCAAGTCACTTCCACTCCCCACCCCTCCATGGCAGTTCCTGAGTTCTTGCTTATAAATAAATATTCTCTCTTCAATTCACTACAGTTGTGTATTTCAAAGAAGGTTCTTACCATTTATAAATAACAATGGTCCACAAAATGTTTCACAACAACAAACTGAACTTCTTTCGTGTTAATTTCATCACAAGTTTTATGCCCCCCAGTGTCCAATTATAATGTCTAATCTGCCTAATTACAAGGCAAAGCTGGGAGCATGACACTGAGACAGGTCATCTGAGCATAAATATTCTTGTAGTTTTGGTGGAAACAGGAAATGGGTAGGAAAAAAACAGGATGCTACGTCTTGTCTCAGCAGTGCCTCACCACTACTGGTTCCTAGAAGGGAAGGAGGGCAGGGGCAGATAGCAGATCACCTGAATAGGTTTTTCTGAATTGGAGTCCTCTGTGGATCTAGTGTGGTGGATTTCAGCAGTTGGAGAGGGGTGTTGTGTATCACAATCTAGCGGGAGATGTGGTCAATAAGTTGTTGGATAGGTAAGGTTCAGAGGCGATTCATTAAGGACAGTACTCCCAAACCTAAGTTGATAAACACCACCAGAGACTTTGCCAGAAGGTATCAATGTTGTATTTGGGAGTCTGAGAATGTCCCCAGATTGTAATACAAAGTGTCTACATCCTCAAGAGAGAATCTCTAGCTTTCTCCAACTTCAATCATAAACCACCACTTTAACCTAAACACCACTCCCCTTCAATCCCGGACATTCAAATTCTGCCTCTACGTCTATGTGGAGGGATATTAAAAGTTATGGCTCTAGAGGAAAAACGATTGATGTCTTAATTCTCATTTGCATTTGATATGATGACCAGCGACAGAAATACTTGCAGAGGTTCTTTTTAAAAAATAAATGAATAAATACCTTCTTGAAAACTTTACTTTATTAGAGAATCTAGCCCAAGCGTGGAAAATTTAAAATCACTCTATTTACCAAAACTGGCTAACAATAAGCTTACTAAAAAAAACAAAAAACAAAAAAAAACAACAATGATCAGTAAATACCTACACTTAACATTTTTAATTATGGGACAATTTTAAGATCCATGCTGATGTACTTGTAAGGTAAATACCTCTGTTTAATAATAATTAAAAAAAATTCTCACATGTAACACTGTTTTCACACTCATATACACATATAAAGGTTGGGAGACCTGTCTCAGAAACATGTTTATAATGGATTTACATAATATTGTGAAATAAAATCTGAATAAAAATTTTATTCCAACAACATTTCTCTATTTTTAAATAATGTTTATTGTTTAAGTTTTTATCACAGTGGAGATTAATTTATGCTTAATCATCCAGTGAATGCCTACTGTCACCTTTATCCAATTCCAAAAAAGCAAAATCAACTCATTCATACACTCTAAGTCCTGTTGCCATCCCACCATTCATTGCCTGTGTCTTTTTTCCCTTTTAACGGCAATATTATAAGATTGTGAAAAGGTATAACTAATAGGCTTATATGTGTAATACCATTTCTTCAAGTATTCAGACAGCAATATATTTGCCTGCATTGTACACTAGAAAACTACTTGTGACATTATTTCTAAGTACAGGAGAGTGGCTCCTGGTGGGAGTGTGATGAAGTTGTATGTCATAGTGTATGATAAGGATTTAAGCATTCTAGAATTTTCACAACTCTTCCCATGTTAGCGAACGTCATTAGGTAGATGCTGTATTTTTCTACTGTCAGCTGTCAGACATAAGATGTCAAACTACAAATAAATAAAGCATACACTCAACATGTGTAGTGCAAATGCTAAGTAAACAGAATGACAGGGAATAAACTTGTAGTTGCCAGCAAGTGAACGGTTCAGTTGGGAGGTCCTGATTTTGTGATGTCTGTGACTTGCACCCCTATCCTCAAATGAATACTATTCCTGTCCCATGTCAGCCACAATGGATTGAAGTGAGGGTGAAGGCAGTGAGGAGGGGAGTGGGAACTCATTTTCACAAACAAGTAGTACAATTTCTCTGTCACTTCTGTATAACATGTAAAGTTTGACTTGGTAACCAGATCTCAAACCTCTCAGACAAAGCAGGTACCAATATGGAGAAAAGCAAATGTTCCAATGAAAAGAATTAAATGTTGGCACCTATGTAACAGACTGTGTGGCCCAGACAACAAAATAGGATGAAGGAGGTGTTTTGTTAAAGTTAAAACTTTGGAAATACCACACCTGAACATTCAAAAATTACATTACAGAAAAGCCATCAAACAGTTACAAAACATTCAAATAACAACCCTGTTTAAAGATGCCATAGAAGCAGTAATCTTCAGTACCCTGAACAAAAGTCAGAGCTTTGTTGCTTTGTTTTAATTATACATTTAACATACTGTTATTCATTAAAATGAAATAGAAAAAAACTATAAAATTCTCCCAGAGGCAAATTATTGATAGGGAGGAAATAGAAGTAAAACGTGACAACCAATTTATACATTTACTTAATTGTATGTTTTTTCCCCCAGAAGTATCCAGTCTGTAAGAAAAGTAAAACTAAAACAAAACAAAAAACCTAAAATGAATAAACAAAAAAACCCTAAAAGTACAAAAACCGGTGTCATCTATCTTTTCATTTTCTTCCTCTGCATTCAGTTTTGAGGGAAAAGTGTTCTTTCATGGTAGTGTTCTGAGCCCCCATATATGAAATTCTAGAAGAGAAACGTCTGGATCCTAACCATCTTTCTATTTCATTCTTGAATGTGTTGTACCGTCAACAAATGTAACAAGCAGCTGGCTGAAATAATCTTAATTAGGAAACATACACACACACATACATATACAAACAAATCTTTTTTAAGAGAAAAGAAACCATTCCTTATCTGGGACACACATATATCAAGACTTAAAACTAAAGTCTGACACGGTCACTTAATTGATTTCAATAATTAAGGCTTCTAAAAGGTTCAGTGCCAAAACTCTCTGCATCAGTATTCGCATAAAATACATTTTTGCATTTTAGGTCTGTGCTTTTTACAGCCATCTTAATTCCACAGAATTTCATTAGTAAGATCAGATAAGGGAGTGTTAGAATTGTTTACTGATGTTTTCCTTTTAGTAGTTGTTAGACTAAATTATAGCAATAAAAATTCAATGACTGAACAGATTTGTTACTATCAGGTGGGCTGTTGGCTCATTTCACCTTCTTTTCATGTTTAATGTGGCCATTTCTTTTATACTTGCCATTGGGGATTCCATTATGGTAATGTCCATTAACTGTGCTATGCTTATTTCTAGACCACAAACTTTTGATTTTACTGTAGATAAATTTTGTGACCCAGGACAAGAGGAAGTAAAACAAGGCAGCACCAAGCAAAAGCACAAAGGCAACATCCAGTAAAAAATACTGACAGAAAGAGATTTGATGGACAGCGGCACGTAGGTGATGGGCTCCATTGTGACGCAGAATGTAATCGATCCAATAGACAGTCC
The DNA here is from genome assembly GCF_949774975.1 of Lagenorhynchus albirostris. NCBI lineage: Eukaryota > Metazoa > Chordata > Mammalia > Artiodactyla > Delphinidae > Lagenorhynchus > Lagenorhynchus albirostris. The sequence goes on along the minus strand of NC_083098.1, from coordinate 122,613,317 downwards.
GATTGACAGGGTGCCCAGGTTGATCCTTGTGGATTTCTGAAAGCTTCTGAGCCCTCTGACGGTAGCTATGAGGTGGAGGTAAGACACAGAATGATCATGTAGCTACAAGGCTCAGGATCATAACTCCCTAAAGTTAAAAATGGGGAAAATAATAAAAATAGCTATCCTGTATTAAGTACCTAGTATGTGCCAGGCACTGTGATAAGTGCTTTCAACACATTACCTTATACTAACACAGTAAAATAAATTTTACACAGATAAGGAAAATGAAAATCAGAGAGACCAAGTGACCTGACCATGATTACAAATTTGAGATTCAAATTCAAGTTTTTCTGACTCCAAATCCCATGCTCCTTCTACACTAGACCATGCCTCTTATATACACGTAATCCTTCTCTTCATATGCTTTTAAATACTATTAATCAATGAGTCTCAACCAGGAAGAGGAGTGAATTTATTAGATTCTAAAACAGAGGGACGGTGGAAAAAAATGCAGAATTTTGTCCCAACACCTTTTCCTTTTAGTAGTGACATTTAATTCTGTTCTGATTTAAAACAGCACTAGCTGACAGAGTGAGATTATTATATTTAGTAAACAGATGAAAAGGAATTGACAAACACTATGAAGCCATATGTGAGTGACATTATATGCAGTAGAGATACATATATGTATATGTATGTACATACATATAAAGAGAACACTCTTAAATGATTGATAAAAATCAGCTAAAGAGGATCAAAAATATTTAACTGTACATTTCTATGCCAATCTTTGGCACAAAGCCCCTTTGAGCATGGATCTCTGATTAGAGTTTGCATTGTTCAAACGTAAGAAATAATTTCCACATGGAAGGATTACAAAACACATCATGGAGGGTGTGGCCCTCGAGCTGTGCCTTATACAGGAACAAAAGTTTGGACATGTGAAAACTTGCTAGGCCAAGAGAAGAGTGTGAACTAAGTAATAAAGGTGGGAGGACAAGAGTATGCCCAGAACAAACTTATTTGGAAAGAGTATGTAGCACAGGGGTGTTTGGCTGGAAATTAGACTGGAACGTGAGTCTCCTTCACGTGTGTTCAGAATGACAAGATATGCAGCCCTGTTCTTAGAATCAAAGACCATTAAATCAGAGAGACTGGCTTTAAACCAGAGCTTCAGGGATAGGATTAAAGAAAGGAAGAGACTGATGGTGGGAAGATCATCCAGAAGACTGCCCTCGGGCCTCCCTGGTGGCGCAGTGGTTGAGAGTCCGCCTGCCGATCCAGGGGACACGGGTTCGTGCCCCGGTCTGGGAAGATCCCACATGCCGCGAAGCGGCTGGGCCCATGAGCCATGGCCGCTGAGCCTGTGCGTCCGGAGCCTGTGCTCCGCAACGGGAGAGGCCACAGCAGTGAGAGGCCCGCGTACCACAAAAAAACAAATACAAAAACAAAAGACTGCCCTCATGGCCATAATTTCCTGCCTCCCAGGGTCCATGATCTTTCTCCTAAGCCATACTGTCTACCATGTGTTGAAAAGTTTGTGAAAAAACTATAGAACACTGTAAACTGTTGTTAATTGTTTTCTTGTATTTTGAATACTTATATAAGTAAATTTTTTAAAAGAAAAAGCCCATTTTCTGTGTCATCCTAGCCTTACAACAAAATTACTGTTATATAATAAACCCAGTTGGTTTAAAAGTGTAAAACCTCACCCAAATATTAAGAGGCCATCCCTGTAATAGTCCTTGTACTATTAAGAGGCCTTGCTTTGTAATCTATCATTATTTCTAATCAATGGCAAAAGGTAAATTAGAAACTTTTGATTACTCTGTTTTGTGAGAAAATTCTTACAGGATAAAAGGGCATCTTTAAAATACGGAAGTGAAACATGGTATCTTAGAAAATGAAATTCAACCTTCTATTTTAACATAGAAGAAGGAGGATTAAAAACAATCTTGGTCCTCAGGTACCTTAATGTCATGAGACTATGGCCCATTCTCTAGAGATGATTAAACAGACTGCATGTGACAAAGATCCTTCTGCAGGGACTCTGGCTTCATTGCCACCTATGAAATTCCAATAGGCTCACTGGTCCAGAACCAGTCCTTACCTGCCTCAGCTTACGTGAGTATGGAGTAGGGCCTCATCGCTCAGACCTTTACTTCTCCCCAAGAGCAGACTCATAAAGTCACTGCCCGGCCCAATTTTCCAAGATTCCCCCTTTCAGAGGTAGCAAGTGGCATTGTCCTTTCAGCATAGTTTGCTTGACAACCCAAAATTTCTACCAGTAGGAATATAAAGTTTGTGGGGAAAAAAAAAAGAACAGTGTGATTAAAATGGTCACTTAAGGCCACTTCTAAACTCTCCTTTCGAATGTCTTGGATAAAATTACTTTTAATAAAACAAATTACCTTGTAAGGGGCTCATGTGACTTGCACATTTTATTTTACAAAAGGGAAAGTGTCTCCTATCAAAAGTAATAACTGGGCTTCCCTGGTGGCGCAGTGGTTGAGAGTCCGCCTGCCGATGCAGGGGATGCGGGTTCGTGCCCCGGTCCGGGAAGATCCCACATGCCACGGAGCGGCGGGGCCCGTGAGCCATGGCCGCTGAGCCTGCACGTTCGGAGCCTGTGCTCCGCAACGGGAGAGGCCACAACAGTGAGAGGCCCGTGTACCACAAAAAAAAAAAAAAAAAAAAAAAGTAATAACCAAGGGCTGGATATGTGTTAAGTTCATAAGGATTAACTACCCATCTTTCTCTACAACTTGCTTTAATAAAATCTCCAGATTCAAAAGAATTCCTTCCAAAGAACAAAAGCAATAGCTTTCAGTAAATAAACCCAAACAACTAGTATGGGAAGAAGGAAGACATGGTTCAAGTTGAGTAAAAAAGAAATAAGTGATACTTCTTTAGCACTATTGGTTTAAACTAGAATATCCTGGACACAATATTAGTGAATCAAATCAGCCTTTTCAATAATTATGGCATGTTAAATATGGAACATTATCATGTATTTGAAACAAAAAAGATAAATGCCTTAAGTTTACATATAATTACTTTTAGCAAAGAACATACTACCTGAATCACTGTCATTTTTACAATGAATAAAGACACTGTCATTTTTACAATGAATAAAGACATCTTCCTACCCTGAATGTGCAAAAGGCTTTAGTTAAATATTTAAACTTTTCAAGGGTTATATGCAAATAACTAATTATTTATCTTATATGGATACTTTGCGGAAGAATATAAATTTATTCACTAAACCAAATAAAACCTAGTTTGAAATCAAGCACATATGTATACTTGAAGATGGCATAGCTGGGATTTAATCGCAGTGTGACCTAAGACTATAGCCTGGTCTCTGATTTGGCCCCTTTTACACCTCACAGAACACAGCCAGACTGATTTTGTGTGGATGATCCAGACTTTTGCTTTTTCTGCATAACCGACCCAATCTCGGCAGCTCTGCCACTATCTCTCTACAAACTCTACTTGAGGGCTGCATTGTACAAATCTTCCTTTAAAAGCCTGTATGATACATACCATCTTCCATAAGAACATCACATTTTGAAAAACACTAGACTTTTAAAAGAAAGGCTACAGAACACAGATGAAGGGATCTCACAGTCAGGTACCTCAGATCAGCAAACATACTGATCCAAGTGCCAAGAGCTGTGACCGAGACACTGGATCCTCTAAGGGGTCAGCACACAAAGGCCACCTCCAAGCCCACATAAGACAGCATACTGAACTGCAGTGCACTTGAACCCAGCCTTTTACCTAAAAGCTACATCGCTTTATATGAAAGAATTGTTCTTATTGTTGGTTGTTTCTTAGAATATGGCAGTGTTTCTCAGTCTACTGTTATGCCATCTACCCTGGGTATAAACAGAAGCTCACACTCTTCAGACATTAATGCCATTTGAAAGGCAAGATCAATTAAATGTCACGTAAAAATGGGAAATATTGTTGCTTTGTTTTAAAACTACACAGCCCAACTCTCTACTCTTTCGGGCTCAGTTGTGAACTGGGTTAACTCAAGACACATCAAGAATTTAAGAAAAAAAATAAAATAAAGATTCTGACTAGCCATTCACCTGAGTAAAAAAATCTCGGCATTTCATCGACGCCCCGCACTAGGGAAACCCAGCACCAGGCAGTATCAAGAGCACCAGCTTTGGAATCAGACAGTCCTGGTTCAAATTCCTACTCTAATAGCTTTGTAACTATGGGCAAATTACATAAGCTCTCTGAGTTTCAAGTGCCTCATCTCTATAATATGAATAAGGAGAACGGTGATATATAATTTTATGAGCATCAAAATGAGATAAAGGACACAAAAATGGACACACAGTAGGGACCCAATGGTTCCCATGGTAGTTTTTCCTTAGTTTGTCAAACCTTGGTAGAATATTATTCAAGGTCATACAAGGCTGGCCAAATGATTGCTATTTCTATTTTCCAAATGACAGAAACATGCACAAGGCATTATACACAGGAATCTAAAGGATATTTCTATAATTGGTTTATTGACAACCTACTGGCAATAATCAGCTATTGACAATGTGCTGTGGTATATATATTTCATCTGCTTTAATATTAATTGAAACCTTACCTGGGATTATTGATAACTTTCACTAGTGCTTCATACAGCTCTCCTTCAGTAACTGTCTTCCATTCTAGCAGTATCCCCATACCTTTTGCCTGTACCCGGGTCATAGTATCATAATGGTCTCCAAAGAGTGGGATTCCCACTACAGGAACACCATGATACATAGTTTCAAAAATACTATTCAAACCACCATGGCTCAGGAAGGCTTTAATATTTGAATGCCCTAAAGAAGGATTAAAAAAGAAAACAACTTAGAATATTGTGTATTGTTCTAGGAAGAGATTTTCCAGAAATTTCTTAAAAGCTGATATTATAATAAACATGCATTTCAGATATAGGATTTTTAAAGGCACAGTTTCACAGATTACTGCTCTATACCAATTACGATGCTTGTTATATACATAATTATCTGATTTACATATATCAGTTAAAAGCCATTTTTAAGCTAATATTTATAACTTTAAGAATTATATCATAATATCTTCTCCCAAAACACAAATATCAACTGCATTCAAATGGCCAATAATTAACAGGATATCAATGAAAGCAAGAAATGACAAAAAGTACCAGGGGGCAATCACATTCTACTAAACACAGACACTCACTTTCTGGCTACTCAAGCATTTATTATATTAAAGTCTAACACACTTTGCAAAAAAACATATGTAAAAATGTGGGGCTGGATTCCAGATGTCCATGAAGAGTTTCTATGCTTACCCAAAGAGGAACATTGTATGGTGCTTAGCACTTACAACATTCAAGTCATATCAGCACCTGTGCTACACAATCTTAGGGTCTGATTTTACATTTTAGGTATAAAAACATGTAGGGACAGACAGTTACAAAAGTTAGTTGTAAGAGATGGGACATCACGTAACATCTAGCTGTCATGGAGATAAAACAGATAATTCGTCAAAATTAATGAGGTATTTAAAAATCCAGATCTCCTTCTGAGCAGAAAGTTTTGCATAAAAAGTGTAAGACAAAGAAACACTGCACTCAGGATAGGTGCTCTATGGCCAGAAAGGAATTATAGCTTGCAAAACCACAAACATTTAAGATAAACATACATCAAGTAAAAAAACGAACTCTGTGTGTGAACCTGGGTCTCAATGGGGCTCCAGGACTCTCCCACCTCAACATCTAGCAGGCTGGTCAGTCAGTGTCTCTTGCTCTGAACCACAAGCGGCTTTTCAACTCAGCCCAACTAAGGGATCTACCCTTGCAGTGGATTTCAAACTTTCTTTTCAGTAGTAGAACCAACCCTTTTTCTTTAAACAAAACTTTATTATCACCAAGCCCAGCAGTGAAAAATAATGCAGGGCTGGTGTATGGAGAGCAGGGGGGAGTGTCATGAGAGGAGGGGAGGGGAGAGACACTGACTTGGTTCCTGCTTTTCATCCTGGAGGAATCTTCTGAGCGTAGTTAGAAACCAACAGAGGACCCACAAAGGTCATGGCTAGAGTTAAAAAGGATGCTAATCTCAGAAAACGCAGAGAGCTGAGATTCTGAGGAACCCAGAAGAGAGGTGAACTTGAGGAGGGGCTCTGGGTATAGCTACACCTCGCTGTAGAGCCTCGCAGAAAAAACCCCATAAGACCAATTTAGATGCTCCCAGACAGCAGTGCCCCTGCTGAACTGAGATGGCTGATGGTCAAGATATCTTATTTAAATTTACTGCTTCCTTCCTACCTTCTGAAGTCATAATAGTAAAGACATAAAAAAGAAAAAAAATACAAACATCAAAAAAGGTAAACTGTCTTGTTATTTTTTTCTCAGTTTTACCATTTATAGAATAGCATTTATAATAAACTAAACAAAAGGAATTATTTATCTATATACTTACTGTTTTTTAGTTACAAAATTCAATTTGCAGGTTTTTAGGGGGTCAATTTAGCTTCTAAAAGATATTCTTTAAAAGTCTATTTTTAAGAATATAACTTAAAGCTACTTTTACATAATCTGTTAGATTAGTATTATTGAACAAATGATGGTCGATATTGCCAAAATCAGTAACATTTTTATAATTTCCTTAATAAGTAATATCTTAAAGAATAATATGGCCTTATATTTTCCTAGAGATTTAATGAATAAAACAATTTACATTTTACTATCTGTGCTTATTAAACAGAATTAGATTCAGATTCAGATATCTTAAAAGATATGCATATAATTGGTATTTTAATTTTGAGTTGAGGATCAGAACCCCAAGAAATAAATAAATCAAAAGAAATAAAGTGTTCAAAAGTGCCCAGTGATTTAGGGTAAAATCTAGGCAGATAATCCAAGTAAAGTTAAAGTAAGTTGACTGTTATTTTGGCTTTCTGCTTCTCTGTGCTTTCAAACAAATGAATAATTTCAAATTTCTCTGGGTTCTTGGATACATCTGTAGTAAAACTATAACATAAATCTAAGTTTTCACTATTTTAATTTTACTACTTTTAGCTGATCGACATAACTAGGTATAACTTTACTCACCACTAGCTTATATACTATTAAGTATAGTTTTCAGAAAATTAAAATTTGTGACTGGTCTAAAAATTTTAATTTATAGGCCTAAATGATTATACTTTAAAATTACTTGCCAATAACTAAAGGTTTGACTTGTTGGTCTGAAATCCAGGACTTAACGCACTAGATAACATAATGATTCTATCATACACCATACACATATTGTATAAGCCACTCGAGTGTAAAACTCACATTTACACAATTAAAATCTAAAAGCCAAGTAAGCACCCACATGTCACTGACTTACCAAGCAGGTCATTTTGTGGTAACCATTCTATGAGCTTGGTGTTGTTTCCCAGATTCTTTGGTTTGGTTCCAGAAAACCTGAAATTTACACCAGACTATGAATCTTCCAAAAAATCACACTTTACTCCTCGTATGAACTCTCTGGTTAAATTTTTGGATTTAAAATAAATGTTACATGATCTTTCGTTGACATTCTTAAGAGGGAAGAAATGTTTTAGTAACAACAAAAATTTCAGTTTCTTTTTCACATTTTCATTGACTGAGGGATAAATAAGAAACACTCTGATTATACTGAGATCTATTTTCCTTCAGCTCTCCTCCCCTATCCACAGAGATGGGGGACATAGCAACCAAATGACCCTATGCTAGAAAGTCATTTTCTACCAGCTAGAAGGTGAAACAGGAACGACCAGCAAGGGCCACCACTGGGCAGTCAGTAGCTCCCATCTGGACGCCCCGAAACTGAGGGAAGGCTTGAGAATTGGAAGAAAGCAGGAAGTACTCTTCTCTAGCTGGGCCCCAGAGACAGTTCTGTGGGGCAAAGGACATAATTAGTTTGTTTCCTGCCTTGATCTTTGAAAGATAAACCATACAGTGCTTATCAACTGAGAGAATGGCAAGAGTTTGAAATAAGCAGATACAAAACTGTTCCAAATAAAGTAGAAGGGGCACTTTCTGGGTTAAGCCTAATAGAAGAAATCCAATAGGACTGGAATCCAAAGGGAGAAGTCTTAAACCATTGGAATAAAATATGTATCCATTTCATAGCTTAGCAAGGATAAGGAGGAGCTAATCCTCCCACAGTTGTTACAAAGGAAAAACCCCTATTACTCAGAGCCTACTTGTAATGGCTTGACACTGGGGCTGACCTTGATCACTGCTGCATCCCTAGAGCCCAATGGTGGGGACAGGTACTAAGTAAATACACAATAAGTGTCCAGATCCAAGTTTAGACACTGCGTTAGAAACTCCAGAGACAGACACATGTTGGCAGTGCCTCCAAGAAGAAGTGGGGTCTGTTTTGACTAGCATTAACTGGCAAGTTACTGTATTTTTTTTTTGTTTTTTTTTTTTGCGGTACGCGGGCCTCTCAATTCTGTGGCCTCTTCCGTTGCAGAGCACAGGCTCCGGACGCACAGGCTCAGCGGCCATGGCTCACGGGCCCAGCCGCTCCGCGGCATGTGGGATCTTCCCGGACCGGGGCACGAACCCGTGTCCCCTGCATCAGCAGGCGGACTCTCAATCACTGCGCCACCAGGGAAGCCTAAGTTACTGTATTTTTAAAGGCCTGGTCTCTTGGATAAAGGAAATCGGAAGTATTTATAGACAAAGTGGGAGCCCAAAAGGTTCCATTAAATATTTTACCTATTTAATCATTCATCCATCATTTTTTCCTCATTCCAACACTGACTTGAAGGAGTATACAGAAATGCATGCAATTACACATTTTTAAGTGATAATAAATAATAGAAGGGTAAATGAGGGTAACATAAAAATGCACCCATCACAAGAATACATCATTGTGCATCAGATCTTCTTTTTATGCTATGGGCTAGATGTCTTTTTAACCATCACAGAGGATTATATAAGTTAATCCCTAGATTTCGATACACTAAGAAACAAAATGGAAAGTCAAAGGCATCCTGCTAATATTGCCAGGGAATCAATGGGCTGTGCTTTACTCAGACCTGCGGGCTAAGTAAGAGGATATGGAAATCAAGAGTGAAGAAACAACCTATATTATTACTTTACCTCCAAATCACTTTTTGGGGCAGTCTTCCCAGAGCTCCTGCCAGTTTGTTAGCAATGTCTTCTGACAGATACTTGACACCAGCTCCGAAAGATACCAGGACAAAGCCATGTTGATTAGCACCATTGACCCACCTTTGGAGATCCTGCAAATCAAAATGTGGCAGTTAATTTTATGAAGGAGTAACACAGCTCAGAATCAGTGTCATCACAGCTCAGTTTTTAAAAAGCCTTCAGATAATTTTCTTAAACAATTAAATAGTGAAGATAATATAATATTTTCATTTAGATAACTGCTTTTTTAAAAAAATATTTCACTGAATAATGCTAACTAAAATAAGGAGGGCAGGTAGTTAATTTGGTTAAGATCAAAAAACAACAACAAAAAATCAGTAATTAATGACCTAAGAGCTCAGACAGAAGTAAAAAACAAAAAATTGAAACTCATGTTTAAAATACGGTCAGAGATAAATTTGTATGAGGACGTAAGTGAAAGATTAGACACATGACAAAGACATTAACTACCACCCCCCCACACCCACCCAGGGAGACTTTTATTTTAGGAGTGGGCTGATTTTATCTTGGTCTAAGTTTGATAATTTTCATTTCTGAAGAGCATACTGTATTAATGACTGAGAAAGAGAAGGAATTAGCTAATAATTCCAAACATCCATAGGCCTAACAAGTTTTACTATTTCTCTAATTATCTCTTCAACTCACACAGAATAGAAATCATGCATACTGTATAGTGAGGCATCCAGGGGTTCTGGAACTCTCTGAGCAGAAGCTTTCTCTCATTTTGTGGGAAAATGCTAAATTCTCAAACATGTCCATCTACAGCTAATAGATAAGGGGCCATGGCATATCTGATGTTAAATAGGGACAACTGTCAAATTTCAGGAATACTCATTTCAGAGGAAGACACATTAACACATTTCTACCAGTATTACTGATTTAACTGAAGTTGAAAGAGGTTCGTTTTAAGGGATACCACCCTAGCTTTATTTTATTCTCTAGGCACCAGCTTTTTTTATGGTAAGTTATCCCTTTGAATAAGTCTTTGTCAAAGACACTGAGCTTCAGTTTCCCATATAAAAATGAATAAAGCCACAGCACTTTGAAGAATACATAATTCTGTTGTAAGGAAAACAAACATGCTGTCTACTGGCAACACCTATGCCATAAAATAGTCATGGAAACGGGACAAACGCACTGTGTATTCATAATGTGCAGAGTGAGCTATCACTGTTATATCTCGCAGACCCGGTAGGTCTCTTGTTCAGGATGAAGAAGTTACCAAGATGACTGTGTCGCCCGTGCTCTTTGCATTTCACACCACTTTCTGGCATAACCTGATTTGCAGCTGGGAGGTAAGAAGTACAGTAAGGGGCTTCCCTGGTGGTGCAATAGTTGAGAGTCCGCCTGCCAATGCAGGGGACACGGGTTCATGCCCCGGTCCGGGAAGATCCCACATGTTGCGGAGCGGCTGGGCCCGTGAGCCATGGCCACTGAGCCTGCGCATCCGGAGCCTGTGCTCCGCAATGGGAGAGGCCACAGCAGTGAGAGGCCCGTGTACCGCAAAAAAAAAAAAAAAAAAAAAAAAAAAAAAAGCAGTACAGTAAATAGTAGTATCATCGCAATAGCATCACCACATAGCTCAATACTAAGTATTTATATGGAATGTTAGCCCTCTTTATGTCTTTATTTTCTTTGCTTTCTTTCCCTTTTCTTTTCCTTTTCTCACTTAATGAGATCTGTGTTAACTGGCTCTATCACACTTATATTCTCAGCAGGAAAGAGGGGACCACATTTTATGCCTCAAATGAATTAGTGAATAGTGTCATTATATGACCAAGAGTGATGATGGAAAGGAGGTACATCCTTCCAGCTACTGAGTAGTAAAATAGGCTATAATTATTTGGGAGGGAAGAAAACCTTATCAAAACACCTCATTTTCCAGGAAACTCTATTTGTTTATGAACATATAAAAGAAATCGAGAATATATCAACTGTGGATTAAAGCTTTTAACTTATATTCTACCACATTTACCAAGACTATCACGTGCTGAAAATTTAACAGTGTAACTTGTAGATTCAAAGTAAGAAACTAAACAATTTAGAATTTTCAATTTATATATAGTCTTAAGCCAGATATACTTAGAACAAATATAAATGCTGCACAGTAGAATAATCTGAATTCATATGGTGTTTTCTCCCTATGGTTTGTCTTCAAATAATTTATCACCTACTATCCAATTCTCTAAAGACAAAAATTTCAGGGTCGATGCCATTTGCAAAACGTTTACATTCAGAAATACTAAGCGTTATGGGAATAACATTTAAATTTTGTTTCCCGAGGACTTAAAAGGTCTTTGAGTTTCAACTGACTCTTTGTATACATGTTTGTTCTTTGTTTTGCATGATGTAAAATGAAATCCATAAACCTATTTTTCCAGCTTTTTTCCTACCATGGTCATTAGCCGTAACAAGAATATATTCAAGTATATAATCTTTATTTGTATGGAAGGGAATAGAGAAAATTTTATTCATCATGGTTCCCTCCAGGGAAAGTACTCAGCATTTTTAGAAGATAACACTGCACTTGGTTTAGAGGGCAGAGTGAGGCCCCAAGGTGATATCCCCACTGCCATGTCCTGAGATGGAGATGGAACAGGGGAGTGAGAGGTCGGAGTAGAGAGAGTGAGGGGCAGGGGCCACTGGGCCGCTTGGGGATGTAACCCCTCCCCGTGATCTGTGATCGCCAATCTGCAGCCTCAACTCAGAAAATGTCTGGTGTGACTCATGTTTTATGAGAACATAGAAAGGGCTGGGTTTGGGGTTTGGCTGATACAGTGACCTTCTGGTAGCATAGAGCCAGAGGCCGAAGGGATCTAGAATTTGTTCAACTTATAGTGAAGACTTTGGAACCAGAACTTCACAAGAAGTGTGCTTAGGTCTCCAAAGGGCTGGAAGGCCAGGTGGCATCTCAACTCTATATATATGTACCGTATTTTCTGGAATTTAAGACCCCATCAGTTATAAAATATAAACTGATTTAATAACAACTCTTCACTAAACCGCCCCCTTCATAATAAATGTAATTAATGTTAAAAAAAAATCCCAATTCCAGAAACTTACCACTGTTAAAAATATAGGTACTTTAGAAACCCCCTGTCCTGGGGCAAATACCAACTTAAAAAATTGGACTGAAAAAAAAAAACCCTCACAATATCAACAAAAATAATACATATATAAGACTAGAGTAAACCTAAGGATGCACATAAAGAAAACAAGACAATTTTACCGAAGGACAAAGAAGGAAATCTATTCAAATGGAGAGATGTAACGTGGGCTGGGAAGGAAACATCAAAGTTATGAAGATGCTGATTTTTTTATAAAATTAAGTTCAATGCATCCTCAGCCTACATTCCAAAAGGATTGTTATGGAACTTGAACAGCTGAGCCTAAAATTCATTTAGAAAAGAAAATGTACAAGAGAGGCCAAGAAATTTTTGAAAAAGAACAGAGTTTACCCTTCAAGATATTAAAATGTACTCTAGAATCTAGAACCATCACAATGCATGTCTTCATTATTAGGAGAAGGAAGATAGGAAGTCAGCATTTTCATCAGCGGAGAAAGGAGGCCTCCAGCTACTGATTCAGAAAAAATAGTGAGTTAGATCCCTCCTCTAACACAAATTACAGAAGGATTAAAAGGTTAAATTGAATTAAAATATATGAAGTACTTGAAGAAAACCCCCAAAGATAATGTTCGTGTATTTGGGTGGGGAAGGTCTTCCTGGGCCAGTCACAGACTCCAGAAGTCATAAGGAAAAGACTGACAGATCTGACTGTAGAACAACAAAAATCTTCTAGAGTATGAAAGACATTTTACAAAGCAAAAGAATAATAAATAGATGCAGAAGTATTTGTAACACACAAAACAAAGAATTAATATCTAAAACAAAATAATGAGGGAAAAAAACCCCGCAAACAACATGAGAAAACACCTCTTTCACAGAAGAAGAGCATACGGCATAAAACATGGAAAGATGCTTAGCCTCAGATGGATAATCAGAGAAACATAAATTCAAATTGTTTTCATCTCTTGTTCTCTCGGTAGTCTGTATAGTACTCTATTAGATGCTGTCAATATACTATTACTTAATTGATTTTAACTTAAGAATTGACTGTAGTATTTCCCTTTAAGTATTACTGTTTTATAATTTTCTGTCAACTATTTTGTTTTGCTAGAAGGATAAAATGCCTTTTCCTAAGTGAACTCTGGGTTTATTTTCCAATTATTTAGCAAACTTTTCCCACTTTAAGATTATCTTTTAAATAGCTCTACCTTTTTTTTTTAGTAATTTTACATAGTTTCATTTCTTTAAGTTTTAACCTTTCCTCACCAGACTTTTTTTGGAGTAAAGAATGAAACTGGGATCCATCTTTATTTTTAACCAAACAGCCAGCCTTCTCAACACTACAGAGTATTATTTCATCTTGTCCTCATTTATTTGAAATGCCACCCTCTCAGTCAATTTCTAAATTCTATTCTTTTCCACTGATCTATCCATCCATTCCTGTGTCCGTGTCAAAGAGTTTTACTTACTGCTCTTTTATAATACATTTTAATATTTGCAGTGATAGATTTCTCAATACTTTTCATTTAAGGACTTTGTTTTTTAAAACACATCAACTGCCATTTGTTAGCAGTACCACTTTTTCTTATGTATGTTATGGATATTTGTGCATATATGTACAGAATACACACCTCACATCATGTACCGCACGAGTTTAGTAATTGCATTCAGTCCTTTATACTTAATTGGCCAGCACTGCACGCTCGCTGCTCCACTAGATGGCAGGGCAGGAACAGAGCATGGATGTCCGGGCTCTGCTGAGTTTCCCAGGCTCTCAGCCATCATCACAGGCCCAAACCCAGAGCCTGTCTCTACGGTTTTTGCTGCTCATTCTCCAGGGGAAAAACTCTGTCATTTCCACAATGTAAGTAAAAGCAAAATCGTCACAGGAATAGAACAAATACTGAGCAGGAAAGCAGCGATAGTCATAGGTGCTTCTCTCACTTTATTACCATGACTACTTCCATTTCTATGCAATTATAGTAACCAATTTAGATACTTACCTACACTTTGCTATAATTTTATATACATAGCTTTTGAAAAGACAACCTTGCAATAAGAATAATCATTTTATCTTCTTGTAGAGTTAAATAGGGAAGGCGTCTTATGCCCTTTGTGGAAAAAAGTAGCATAATAAGGAAATATGGATAACATTTATCATAAGCAAATACTATATATTAACATATTTGCTTTTTTTTTTTTAACAATTGTGACCTGGTCCACATGATGCGTTTCCTGGTATGGCCAGATTCCTTTCCCTACAGTAATTATACACCAAATGCCTTGACTTGGTTGTTGGAAGAATAAGGCAATGAAAAGTATATCATCTTCCCCCTCCCCACTTCCCTCCCTGGAGCGCGGTTCAGGATGAGTGGGTAATGTAACCTGGCCCTGTGAGACAGCAGATGGGGGTGGAACAGGACCCAAGAGATGTACCAGAGCTAGACTGGGGCAGCAAACGCCCCCAGAGTTTAAAACTTCCAATAACTTCAGGTAATATTTTTTTTTTTTTTTTTGCGGTATGCGGGCCTCTCACTGTTGTGGCCTCTCCCGTTGCGGAGCACAGGCTCTGGACGCGCAGGCTCAGCGGCCATGGCTCACGGGCCCAGCCGCTCCGCGGCACGTGGGATCTTCCCGGACCGGGGCACGAACCCGCGTCCCCTGCATCGGCAGGAGGACTCTCAACCACTGCGCCACCAGGGAAGCCCTCAGGTAATATTTTGACATGGTGAATGTCGAGACATGGAGGATAGTGAAAAAATATTCTAAGAAGGAGGAGAGAGCAGATTCTGAGACTTTCAGAGAAGACAATCATTGGGCGACTCCTTTCTCCTTTTTTATACACTTAAGCCTCCTATCCAAAAACAAAACTTCCTCTTAATTGTACAAATGTAAAACACATCCCAATTCCAGAAATGTAAACGTAGACTTTTAAAAGATCATCACTTCAGAATCAATGAAAGAATATCTAATGAAAAGGTGGATGGTACAGGCCCCCCTCTATCCTGTCTAGGCTTAATTCTGAGGACATCAGGATGTGGACAGACCCCTAAGGATATCTTTAACAGCTCAGAGCCTGGGGACAGACTGCGCTGCGGAGGTTAGCACCAGATCTGTCCTGACGGCAGCCTGTGACCCAAACCTACTCCTTTCTCCCCACAAAATAGAGCCTTGAGAGGGGGCCAGTGCAGTGGAGACACCAATAACACTGCATCCTTTGTCAGCCCCATCCATTCTGAGGCAAAGAATGCCTGGACTGTGAGAGAATCCTACACAGAGATGGTGATGGGAGAAGGGGGGTGGGTGTTGGGACCTCTGTTCTTGTTCCTAACACCAATATCAATAGGCCTCTTTTCCCATTTTAAAGGGCCTGATACAAAGAATGCTCCAATTTGGTCAGGTGGGCTGCACAGAACTGAAATATTCATTCTGCAAAATCTAGTAGATAAGATAATAATGAACATTTTTGATATAAAATGTTTTAAAAACACCGCGGGACATCAAACGTGATCTTTTGACTACTGCTAAGATAGTTAACCAAGACTTGGTAAACAAACAATAATTAAAAATACCATTGAAAATATAAAAGTTACCATTCAAAACGAAAACGGACCAACTACTGTTTTTACTGAGTTAATTGGCAAAGAATTTGGTTTAAACCCCAATTCCACAGTTTGCTGTGCAATCTCCATCAAGTGCCTATTCTCTCTGAGGCCCAGCTTTCTCTTCTTAAAAGATGCTGATAATACTTCACAGGGGCACTGTGAAGATTAAATGGGATCAAATATATAAAAGTGCTTTGAAACATAAAAATTATGGTGTTATTTTCCCAGGGCAGGAAGTCTGAGAAGCAACACACAGATGATGGACTGAAATGATAGCCACACTAAGAAAAGGAAAAAAATAAAGTTATTCTGCACCAAGACATTTTCCCTGAATTATACATACTCTCTTCGCCATGTTTTTGATCCTTCAGAATAAAGCCAGTTAAAACAAATACATAAATGAGAAAAAGTACAAAAAATGTTTTATATGCAGTATCAAATATAGTTGTCAGTTTTTCAGAACAGTCAAGTAATTTCTAAGATTATCCAAAGGAGTTAAGCCACAACTAACCTGAAGAAGCAATAGAGTGATCAATGTCAAGGTGATGGTTCTATTAAAAAAAAAATCTCAGAAGATGCCTTCATTAACACAGTGAACATTTTCAGGAGGATGTAATAAGTACCTAGAAGGGTGTATTCATTTCCACTGAGATTCTGCAGTATCTTTTTTCTTTCTCATAAGGCTTTTAATTGTTGCCATTACAGTTACAATTAAAAGAAGTAAGCAAAATTTGAAACCCTGATTTGACTTTGAAGACAGTTAAATTTTCAAGGCTCTTAAGACCTTCAAGAAACTGCACACAGTCAGGATGTCCCAAGGATATGATCATGGCAAGGTACCCAGGCGCTATGGAAAGTAACCACTGGGTGTAAAAAGATGAAAATCTCACCAGGAAAAAAAAAAATCAACGCAAAAAGTGACAGCTAAATCTTTCTTATGTTACAAAAGGAAATTAAGAATTCAGAGGTTTGGGGAGGATGAGAGAGATCTGAGCATGATGATTTGTAACAGACAAGGAGGACAGGGGTATGAAAGGGAGGGATAAAGATGCAGAAACAGTAGGCCTATGTTGTCTTGGCACATGTGAGTGTAGTATACAGATCTGTGATCCTGGAACATTCCAAAACAATCTGCTGTCAACTCTAAACGTTCACATTCCTGCAGGAAAAAAAAAGACCATGGGGCTTCCCTGGTGGCGCAGTGGTTGAGAGTCTGCCTGCCGATGCAGGGGACACGGGTTCGTGCCCCGGTCCGGGAAGATCCCACATGCCGCAGAGCGGCTGGGCCCGTGAGCCGTGGCCGCTGAGCCTGCACGTCCGGAGCCTGTGCCCCGCAATGGGAGAGGCCACAACAGTGAGAGGCCCGCGTACCGCAAAAAAAAAAAAAAAAAAAAAGACCATGGCTAACAAATACTTCTTTATCAAATAGTGCCTCGGCAAGTGAGGAGCCCACTCATTAATTCAGCAAATACTATTGACTACCTGCCGTGTACCATACCTGGCATTCTTCTAAGCACTTGAGACATACCAAAGAAGAAATTTATCACCAAAAATTCCTGTCCCCAGAGAGTTTACATTCTTAACAATGTAGCCACAACCTAACTTTCTACCCCCACCTCCCATCAGGTTTCCACCCCTCATCTACTCTCCCTTCTTCAAATATAGCCTGCCCCTCGGTGCCTGGCATATCCTCTTCACCTCATAGTTATTTATCAAGTTCTCACAAAGGATACTAACTCTCTGTGAGATGTGCTCTCTCACAGGACACACATCACATACCTTGTGGTGTGTGAGTTTAGGCACAGGATTTTCTCTCTTCCTGGGTTGTGAGAAATCGTAGGTGCTCACTACTTATTTCTTTTCATAAATCAAGAAAGGCAGTAGTAATCTACATCCTTAAAAAATAAACAATAAATGCATTGTTTTATTTTTTCCATCCAGTTTCTTAGATAAGTAACACCGTCTCTTCCCTAGAATTTGAACTAACGAAGAGAACGTTGGGCATTTTAAAATTAGAGTTTAACTACATGGCCTGCCTGGAGAAAATAAAGGTAGGTTTGCCAGCCAGTCCACCCGTCTGCCTTCTTTCCTTCCAGGAAAAGCAAAATGAAAGTTTCTTTGTGATAATCACAATATTATGCCAGAAAGACACGATGAAGGAGGCAAAATTCATGTCTAGTGTGAAGGCGGACAAGGGAAATGGCTGTAGTAGAGTGAGACGGGTGCAGGAGGAGACCAGGGGAGATAAGGTGAGGCTCTAAGGCTGAGAAGAGGAAGGAGTGGGTGCAGGTGGGTGTTTGTTAGAACCAAAGACAGTGAGGGGTTGGGAGAGGATGGGGCTACCATGATTTTCAGGTTTCTGGCTTGGAATAATTCTGTAATTAACCAAGAGAAGAACCCTATAAGGAGAAGCACATCTGAGGAGGGGGGAAGAAGAAGAGTTTATATTTGAACGTAATGAATTGAGATTTCTGTGTAATATCCAAGTGGAACTACTTAGAAAGCAGTGGGAACCAGAAAACTTGGGAGGGAAAATTGGGCTGCAGATACAGTTTTTTAGAGCTCTCAAATACATCAAGGGGAAACACATGAGTGTTATGGACAACCGGCGACACAGTGGACTCTTTAAGGAGAAGTGAGAAAAAGAGATTCTGGGTCTAGAATACCTAACAGAATAAATTAGTTACATTTCTGCTCAGAGCACTAGTTAGAACGTGGTCCCCTAGTTCAGTAAGTAGGAGTTTAGAGGACCCATGGCACCCGCCTGCAGCTGTAGCCCAGGGAACCCCACAAAGGGGTGAGTGGGCCCCATACTCAATCCAGTTCCTTCAGGGAGGACCCCAAAGCAAATCAAAACCACGAAATGACCATCAGTTACTCTGATTCCAGAAAGACTCCTACTTAATCTGATGGCTTTAATTCCGTGGAGTCCCCTGCTGGGCTCTCCAGACACCCTTCAAGCTGAGAGAAGCTGAGCTTTTCTCTGGAGTCTAACTCACTGAATTCAGTGCTATTCAGGCAGAAAAGGCAATGACTTCCTGACCAGCAAAACTAGCACCTGGCCGAAAAGAAGGTGATATAAAACACAATAAGCAAGTTTGAGAAAGGGAGTCCATACCAATTTTTATTTTTCTTAGAACTATTTTCCACTGAGAAATTCCTGTATAAGATATCTGTATAACTCCCTGTCCTATCACAAAATATAGCTTAGTAACATAAAAAATGGACATGGTAGTTCACTGACAAGTACGTCTTTGCTATATGTCTGCATTAAGATGCCTTTGATTAAAATTAAAGGCAAGAGAAGAGCGAAAGAGCACACAGCAAAAAGAAACTGGAAAAAATTACCTAGAAGGTGAGTATTCATTATTTACTTGTGCAAAAGAAGGATGAAGTCATTTTATTCCTTTTACAATCTAATTTGATTATAAATCCTAACTATTTGCTCTCCAAAGTATTAACAAACCTATAATTGCCTCACTGGGAAATACAATCAAAAATTCTAGATAATCTATTAATTTTTATTTTTTAATTTAAACTTCCCTCCATCAATTTCAGCATGTGATCTAAACATTTAACAGCAAGTTATTAAAAAAACAAACAAACAAACAACTAGATACAGGGAATCGGTAAGTAGGCTGTTAGGTAAAAACAACCTCGAAAGATGCAAATTATTAATCATATGTGAAAATTACAGCAAAAGACGTGGGAAGTATATTGTGTGGCAGACTGTATTTTCCCAGCAATAATACAAGCATTAGTTCCAGTCTTGCACATGCTTTCAGAACCTTGCTGCTCCCTCCCACAATGGGGCTGTGTCCACACCCCTTGAACCTGGGAAGGTCTGTGACTTTCCTGATCAATTGATATAGTAGAAGTAACATTATGTGACATTCAAGGCGAGGTCATAAAAAAGGCTACAGATGCCAACTGCTTCTCTCTCTTGGAACATGCACTGTTGATGTCCAATCACCATACTATGCGCAAATCCAAACCACACGTGGAGAGGCCACAAGTAGGTGTTCTAACTAACAGCCAAAACCAAAGTCTCAGCCACCAGCCAATATCAACAGCCAAACATGTGACTGAAAGAACCTACAGATGATTCCAGCTTCTAGTTCTCAAGTTGTCCAGCTAAGGCTGCAGATAAATGGGAAACACGAGAAAGCCCTTCCCACTGAGTCCTGCCTGAATTCCTCAGCTACAGACTCTGTGGGCCAAAGAAATGGTTGTTTAAATGCCACTAAAGTTGTCCTTACAGCTCTAGTAACTGGAATATCTCAATAGATCTTCATTAGGTTAGTTTCTCAAGAGTCACAGATGGACTCTAGAAACAGGGCTACGAGATCCACATGAAGTCCCTAGCATAGCATTTTTTTTCTCAGAAAAAACTGGGAGAATAGGAAGTAACTGACAGTCACTGAATACCTATTCTGTGACTTTCAACCTATCTAAATTATTTCTTCTAAGAAAATAAGATGATGAATAAAGGTGAGGCCCAATAATACAAAATAACCTAATTCTGAGCCATGGACCTGAGGCCCTCGTCAATACTTCAATAGAGAAAAATGTAATATTTACCTGGTATTTTTCCAAAATAATTCTTATAGCCACATTCCCTTTTGATGTGTACTGATATTAGCAACAGGGACTGAGTACAGTGCCCTTAATTAATCTGCAGTCATATTCATGTCATCAATAATTCAGCAACAGTTAAACTGTACTGGTCACTTTCTTTGCTCCAGGTAACAGGGGCCAGGAATACAAAAGAGCAAGACATGGTTCCCTGCCCAGAATGTCACAGTCCAGGTCAGATGCACAAGTTTCACTATCAGCATCGCATAAATACTGCCTTTGCCCCATTTCTTCCCTCTATGCTGGGGAAATGGGAGACTCTAGGAATAAATAATTTCAAAATACACATTTACATTACATTTCTGTAAATTCATTCTTTGTTTGTTTGTTTTGTTTTTGCGGTATGCGGGCCTCTCACCATTGTGGCCTCTCCCGTTGCGGAGCACAGGCTCCGGACGCGCAGGCTCAGCAGCCATGGCTCACGGGCCCAGCCGCTCCAAGGCATGTGGGATCTTCCCGGACCGGGGCACGGACCCGTGGCCCCTGCATCGGCAGGTGGACTCTCAACCACTGCGCCACCAGGGAAGCCCTGTAAATTCATTCTTGATTTCAGAGTTGAATTTCCAATGGAAGAGTGTAGCAACAAGCAATGAAAATTTGTATGCTAACAGTTCCAAAACCAATTGGAAACACATTGATAGTTCAATTAAATAAAATGTCAAAAAAATTTCCTTGGCAACTAAAGAATCCCTTCATAAATCAAAGAAAATCTCCCCTTTTCTGATATTATAATACAGATATTGCTCTTTCTAGATTCTAAACCTATATAAAAAATAGTAAATGCAAAAACTGGCAAAAACTAGTCTAGTTCATATCACTTCCGGGGTAAATCATTCAATTAGATCCTTGCAGGTCAATGACAGCATCAGAGTGCACCTGAGTCAGCTTCTCCCAAATGCCGAAATACATACATAAGAAGCTAGACAAATACCAAAATATGCAATGAAACTGAATCCTAGGACCTAATGGATATTTCCATTAAGTCTTGTGTCTTTCCATGTTGAACATGAGTGGTGCACATGGCTGTGAAGAAGGCAGAAGTCTTTGGTTTCCTCTGGCTGTCAGCTTGGGGTAAGAGGCTATACAGACTAGAAAACTAGGAACTGACCCACCTCTTCCCCTCCATCTCACTCCGCCTTTAGATAATCTATTTCTACAACTCTTCAGGAAGTACGACTCCTCCTATGCAACAAAGCCAATGACCCAGGGCTTCCCTGGTGGCGCAGTGGTTGAGAGTCCGCCTAATGATGCAGGGGACATGGGTTCGTGCCCCGGTCTGGGAAGATCCCACATGCCGCGGAGCGGCTGGGCCCGTGAGCCATGGCCGCTGAGCCTGCGCGTCCGGAGCCTGTGCTCCGCAACGGGAGAGGCCACAACAGTGAGAGGCCCACGTACGGCAAAAAAAAAAGAAAAAAAAAAAAAGCCAATGACCCAGAAGGGTCTGGGCAATGGCTCATTGATCCTGGGATGAGTAGGTGAGTCATCTCAGGGAAAGCATTTCTCCCTTGGGCAGAAACCTGCAGAGCCATGGTAACAGTGCCAGCTAGACTGTGTAACCTTCCATGCACTACCCTACGTATTACGAAACAAATCTCACTCTCTGCCTGGATAGAGAAAGGGAAGCTCAGAATAAGATGAAAATCCTAGCTGGGCCCAGCAAAGGCTATACCAATGGAGGATAATCATCAGAAGACTGTGTGGGTTCTTATGCCTCCTGGTCTCCCTCCAGGCATGCTCTGCCAGGAGCACTCCCTCAGCATCTTCATACTCTCAAGTCAATTCTGTGGAACTACAACTTGGATTGATCTGTTCTTCTATTTCACCATTATCATGACTTCCTTCCATCAACACAATTAACCACTGTGCTCCTAGAGAAGCTTGCAGTAGAAGTCTATCTTTGA
The DNA here is from genome assembly GCF_949774975.1 of Lagenorhynchus albirostris. Classification (NCBI taxonomy): domain Eukaryota; kingdom Metazoa; phylum Chordata; class Mammalia; order Artiodactyla; family Delphinidae; genus Lagenorhynchus; species Lagenorhynchus albirostris. The sequence goes on along the minus strand of NC_083098.1, from coordinate 122,590,930 downwards.
ACAGGAAACCCCAAATTTCCTTTCTCACCTATCTGCTTTTTGTCCTAATGCCTGGGCCCTCTCAAAAGTTTACTGCCCAACCTGAACCAGTGTATTTTAAAAGTCTTATTCAAGTACTCTCCACTCGGTGCTTGAGTACTCAACTTCTCTTAACTTTATCCATGAGAAAAATCTTAAAATTGTCATTGACAATGCAAGGTCAGTCTGTTTCTCACTTCTGACCCTGAACCACACCAGATCATTCCACATTCTCTTAGCCTATCCCATCCTGCTCTCACTGGTAACTGGGTTCTCTGTTTCCCCTGCATCATGGTACTCCTAGCTATCCAAATTCAACAGGCCCCTCAAGGTCAGAACAAACACCACCTTCTACATCAATCTTTGCTCTTGCCAAGTTTAAGAATTTATTCTATGTTTCTCTTGATAGTACTTTACATCTCCATTAGGTACTGTCCACATCTGAACTTGCTATAAAATTATTTGCATACATATATCATCTCCTTTAGCAGACTATAACTTCCTTGAATACCAAAGCACCTAAAGGAGTGTATGGCCCATGACTCATCTACACTCAATAAATATTCATTGGATATATATCTATCCGATGGGTTACATTAAGTTTTCATTATTGTTTTACTAAACCCAACCCATGCAAACAGCCATCAACCTATAAACAGGTTTATTCTTAAGGTTCATTTGTAAATCTTTTTCTGAAATCTATGTGCATTTTCACAAAATGTTATTGTTATACGTGGTAACTCAGGATAACTGAAGTTGACTTCAGTACTTCAAAGATATTATGGATAAATAATTAACTTAAAGGTCATGTAGGAGATGCTGTAAGAACCTACCTGTGATGGATAACACTGTACCAATGGGAACTTTGGGACAACAAATTCACCTTCTCTACTCCTATTCCTGGGCATTAGTGACGGATGGACTTGCTGCATCTGTTAAAAATAAAGCATCTCTCTGCATATCTTTAAATGTAAGCAACTTAAAGAGTTTATGAATCTGAAATATGTTTGTAAAAGAGGAGACATGAAGGAAGCCCCTAACAGAGCATTACAGCAAGAAAGCAGAAGTGACGTATGTATGGAAAACCAGCCAGTATTTGTTTTTAGTCTTGAAATTGTCTTAAATTTCACATAAAATTAAAAGATGTGAGAATTTTATCTTATAAAAGAGAAACATGGCTAAAGAAAAGGGCTTAAGTAATACTTCTCTTAGAAGAGGAGTCTTCAAGTATTCTCAATTGAGGAAAAATGGAAAGAATAAAGACTTGCCAAATCTTAAGTCCAATTGTTCACATATTTTCCTGATATACGTGATTTATTTCACTATGTGGCTCCAAAGGAAAATTTCTATGATGATCATCCACTAGAATGAAAATTGGAAAAATGGGGAAACCAATTTTCCCTCTAAATTAACAGCTACAAGGAAGTTTGCGGGCAAAAATCTCAACTATCTCACCTAGTTCTAAAAATATGTCTGAGACTAGGCAAACTGAGAACAAAAGTACAGAAGAAATACTGCGAAGAACAGAGATCAGATGTTTCAAGGATCCATCAAGTAAAGAGTTTTTGAAGAGAGGTGAGTTTGCACATCTACAGGAGAAAAAGCCTTTCTATGGAAAAGCAAGAAATGAACATGGTCAGTTAAAGAACATGTGCCAGAGGGCTCAAAGGTTAAAAAAACAAACAAACCGGCCCCGCACCCCAATTTTGTGAGTTCATCTTGGATTCCTGTTACCTGACAGTTGATTCTGACAAACTGAATAATCCTCAAAATAGATGAAAAACCAACCACCGAAAGTCAAAAGCACCACCAAGAAAGAAATTATTTTCATGCAATTAGAAATCATAGTCACAATATTAGACTAAGTATTGCAAAAAAATGTAAGAATGTACATATATTAATTTAAAGTAAAAATGGACAAATTAGCTTTAATATATTTGTAAGTAGTAGCTGTACACAGATGGCTTCTAAGCATACAATCCTTAAAAAGATAGCTCATACATAAGAGAAATGTGAATGTGGGAAAATTACCCTACAAGTGCTATTTGTAATACTGTAATCTGCTCCAAGAGGAGAACGTGCAGATAAAGTGATATGAAAAAGGGTTTCAAGGCTGGTCAATTGCCAGTCATTTTGAAATAATGCAACTCAAAAGGCAAGGAGTGACCACACAGCTGGAATCACAGAAAAGAATTTAGCACCTGGGAAAAGAGGAACCAGTGATCCCTAGGCACAACAGGTCCTCAGGGCAAATGCAGAATCTCCAGCTCAGCTTGGGAAAAATCTCTGCATACCAATCCAGTGTGGTAAAAACAACAACAACAACACAAAACTCAAAATCCACTGGCCCAAAACACTGCTGCTTTTAATTAACAGTTCACATACCATTTTAAGTCAGTGTTTACTGAATTTAAACAATCACATATAAATCTGTACTTCTCAAAGTGAGGAAACACCCAGGTGTAGGAGGGAATGCCCACACCACAAAGCCATAAAATAAATACATCCTGGAATGTTAATTTTAATCTACAAATAATGTTAAAGTCCTTTTTTTTAAAATAATAAAACGAAGGTATAAGATTGTAGGAGCAAGTGCTAGTTGCCTAGCAATATCTATTTTCTCTACTTCCTTAGTAACAACTCCCAGCTTTTAGCTAGGCTCATTGCAGCCCAAGCAAAGAGGACATTTTCCAGCCTTAGCTGAAGCTGAGCATGAAAAGGTGAGCAGCCAATGTTCTGGACAATGAGACGTAAGAGGAAGTAATTGGGCCTGCCAATGGCTGGAACACAGCAGCCATCTTGGCTATGAGGACCAGAGCTGCACTCCAGGATGGCAGAACAGAGAGCTGGATCCCTGCTGATGTCTCAAAGTTGCCATACCACCCTGGACTGCCAACCTTAGAAATTCCTTTTTTTTTTTTTTTTTGCGGTACGCGGGCCTCTCACTGCTGTGGCCTCTCCCATTGCGGAGCACAGGCTCCAGACATGCAGGCTCAGCAGCCATGGCTCACGGGCTCGGCCACTCCAAGGCATGTGGGATCTTCCCGGACCGGGGCACGAACCCGTGTCCCCTCCATCGGCAGGCGGACTCTCAACCACTGTGCCACCAGGGAAGCCCAGAAATTCCTTTTTGTGACACAAAAATACACTTCCATTGTGCACGACTATTTATTTGTTTTCTGTTTTTTGTGTTAAACATAATTCCTAAGTAATGCAATTATGAAGAAGAATGCAAAATAGGAGACTTCAAATAAATGTCCATGTTTATGGCTGACTGCATATGGTTTTTCCGGTATCACCCAGGTGAACAAATTCATTACTCTGTGGTGTAGGTTTAAGAAGTACCGCATTGCAAATTATTAATAAGAATGCTAATTTCTGGATCATTTGGGTTGATTTAAAGCTAGAATACTCTACCCATACTATATCATCAATCTCTAATACCCTGGTGACTAGGAGTTGCACCTGAAAATCCAACCTCATGCCAGCATCACAAAGTCTGAAGAGCTAAAACTCATGATAGTCCTACTAATTTATTTTACAATTGAAGAAACTGAAGAAAGACATAAACTGAAACCAGGAAATCAGAAGTGGAGCTAGAACTGAGTTCCAGTCCTAAGTTCTAGTGCCCTCTATTATGAAATGGTGGTATGGCCATATAGTCTATGAGACAGTTCAGACTATTTTAAATTCCTCAGAAGAATAACGTTATGTAAATTGAAGATATTAATCCAAGTAATCCACAAAGAATTTTTTTTTACTTCATCAGTGAAAAGATACTATGTTGCATTATATCCTCCAAGCCTACATTTTACCTTCCCCTTTGCAGTGCACTGGAAGGCAGTGAAAAACAGTGATATTCATGGGAAAAAAAACTTAACTAATTTTGTTACTGGTAAACACTGTGTTTCTTATTTTCTCTTTCGTTTTCTCTCCTTTTTTTTTTGCTTTAGTGCATATGTATTAATCCACCTGAAGCACAGCCAATGGAGTTTTTAAAAATGTGCCAACTGCTTCTTCTTCATAAATGTATTTTTATTTAATTATGATACATGACAAAATTGGACTAAAAGTACACCTATGTCAAATCTCATTCTTGTGTCATAATGGAAAGATTTTTTAAAAAGGCCTTTCTCCAAAACCGTTACATACAGCCTAAATAGTACCCTGGATTTGATTTGACTGAAAAAATATAAAGAATACAAAATAGGTCATCTGTGTGTCTGAAGACACATATAAGTGATGCTACTGAGCATACATGTTCATGACACAATCCTCCTTCCTCACCACAGGTAAGAAGTGCATACTCTTCATATGCTTCCGAATGTTAGTAAAGCACATAAGCGTCACCACGTACTGATCTGCTGAGAGTGAGCTCAATACGCTGGAGTGACATTCCATCTTACATAATGAAGATAAATAAAGGGAATCAAACCAAGAAGTGTTCTGTTCTATATGACCAGGTACTGAATAGGCAAAGGACTTTGGAAGAAAAGCTAAATTCATTACAGTTTAGATTCTTTATGGTAGAAAACTTCCCCAGTTGGCAAACAAATGACACTGAATTGACATAACTATAATAATAAGCAAGAATACTATGCTATACATGAGCTGGGATATCTGCTTGTGTTCACCGGTCTTCCACAGATTTGTCCTGTAATAAGCAGGAGGATGAAATGAAACGGTGCCTGTAATCACTCAACGTCATGCCTCTTCATGGTGAGCCCACACCAAAGGACATCCACCAGTATTATTTTCAACGACCCTTGGTAGTGAAATTCTTGATGCTTATTCCCATTCAAGGAATTCTACAACGGCTTTCCTAACAATTCTGACCAATTCTTAGACTTGTTAATTGCTCATTAAATTTTTTCTTCTATAAATACAGTCTGAATTCCTTCCACAAAGCATCCTTATTTACTTTCAGTTCCTGATGATGGTTAGGAAGTCTGTATCTCTGAGCCTTGTATGTAGTAGGTGTTTTATGAATAGTTAATTATAGTAGAAGCTGACGTGACTTTAATGAGCTAAGAGCACGCTAGCAATATTAAGACCCAAATAAATAACTAGCGATGTGATGAGCCCCAGTAAAGGGGCACATCAAATTGTTAATGGAAGAGGCAAGCACACTGCTTTCAGCTATAGAGGGACCAGGCAGAGAGGCATGTTCACCACTGCATACTCAGTACCCAGTAGAGTATCTTGCAGATACTTAACACTCAGTAAGCTTTAACTGAACAAAGGAAAGAAGGAGATACGAGATTTTAATAGGCATAAAGCAAGGACAGGACATCTTAGGCAGGGAAAGATTTAAAAATGCATAGACCACAAATTATAAGTTGCATTAACTCATTCTTTTGGTGCATATTTATGAAAGGCCTATAATATTCCAACTCCAAGGACACCAAAATGATGAAACAAGACGTCTACCTCAGGACACTCGTAGTCCAGTGAGGGAAAGATGAGTAAATAAGTCCTTGCAAATTCAATATGATGTGCTAACACAGACTATGGAATTCTGATAAAAGTATCTAAGGGTTCAGGAAGTCTTTCAAATGAAGTGATGTTAAAAATGGGGACCAGATCAGTTGTGAGTGAATTTTGAGAAATAAAATTAGAAAGGTAAGCAGGTAGTCCTGACTGCAAGTATCAGGTTTTTGAACTTAATCATTTATGTATGGGAACCACACAGAATTTATCAAGAGAGAAATACCAGTGCTGTACTGTTTGAAGATTAATTAGTCATTGTTTTTAGGGTAGATTAGGTTCAGGGAAGAAGGACACTGTGACTAAAGGGTGAAGTCTGGGAAAAAGGTGAGCAGCCTTTGTAATTGTCACACATGAGGTCATTACAATTTGCAGAAAATGGGAATGGAAAAATAAAATGGAACAGAAAGGGACAGAAAACATATCCAAGGAAGAAACCACCAGTATTTGCTGAAACCAGGAAGAAAGATGCATTGAAGTAGTTTAAGAAATATGTTATTTCATTTTTGATGTGTCATGGCTTTCAATAGAATATTAAAAAGGAATGCATGTGGTTGGTTGGCTATTGTGCAAGATTTAGTTTGGTGTATATTTCTAATACAACATCTGGTTGAAAACCAAAAAAAAGAAAAAAAAAAACAAAGAAAAAGAATGCCTAAGTTAGCCAAAGTGATTCCCTTTCTATAACTCCATATGTACTATACTTAAAGTCTTTGTTTCCACCTAAGCAACTAACATAAAAGTTAACAAGTGCGTTCATGCATCCAACAGAGATCCACTGAGGACCTACTGTGTATATGCCAAATACCGAGCTCAGCACTGTCAGAAGGAAATAAATTTGAATGATTTATCTGTGAAATAGTACCTTACTCTACAGTAATGGCAGGAAGAAGCTATTTAAAAGTCAAGTAATACTACCCTCACTCAGGAATACGTGATAACGTTTATTCTAAGCCCCACAAGGGCCTTTTTATCAGTACCAAATGGAATACCACAGAACACATAACTACTTCTACCTGTTATTTTATGGTTCAGGACTTTTTTTGCCCCCAAGGATTTTCCCAACTAATTGTCTCAACTGTAGTTAGGTGTCATCCACCTTATTTAGGTGCTTTATCATTCACCAATACTGTGTAACTATTAAAATTTAAACTTAACTGTTATAGTATTTCTTTCCATCCTTCTGAACGTAAGTGCCTAATGGCCTAGAAGCTGCTTTCAATGCCACTGCCATCATCTTGCATCCAGAATTGGTTTTATAACTTAATGTTTAAACAAAAAAGTCAGAGAGAATGTGACTGTGCATCTTAAGTACTGGGCCCCGCCATTTCACAGCTTTTACCTTGGACCTTAAGCCACAATTTTACAAACTAAAACACCATTAAAATAACAAGAACAAAAAGCAAGCTTCTTTGTTTTTCTTTTAGGCCCACCAAAAATGATTTCCCATTTTGGAGAAAAACAACCTTTTAAAGGGTCAGCTCTTTCTAATTTTGTTCTGATTAAAGTGTGATACATATCAGAGATCACATCTTATCTCAGAGGGCCACCGGTAATATACACAAAAGACAACACCATATTCTGCATTAAAAAGAATTTCGTGGACTTCCCTGGTGGCGCAGAGGTTAAGAATCCGCCTGCCAATGCAGTGGACACGGGTTTGATCCCTGGTCCGGGAAAATCCCACGTGCCATGGAGCAACTAAGCCCGTGCACCACAACTACGGAGCCTGCGCTCTAGAGCCCGCCGTGCCACAACCACTGAAGCCCGTGCGCCACAACTACTGAAGCCCACGCGCTTAGAGCCTGTGCTCCGCAACAAGAGAAGCCACCACAATGAGAAACCCATGCACCACAACGAAGAATAGCCCCCGCTTGCCGCAACTAGAGAAAGCCTGTGCGCAGCAACAACAACCCGACGCAGCCAAAAATAAATTAATTAAAAAAAATTTTTAAAGAAAAGGAATTTCTCTAAATGCAAGAGGGAAATAGTGTCTTTAGACAATTCTACTCTACTAAGTTTTCTATAAGTTATCTTTTTACGGGACTTTAAAACAACATTTTTTAAATAAATACATTTTTCTCATACCAACAGAAAGTCAAACTGCAAACTTAAATCCTGTTGCTTACAAACTAAAGCAGATGAGAGAGAAAAGAGAAAAAAAATAAAATGATGTTTTATTTACTGAATTGTTGAGTGCTAGTTTATTCAGCTGTCCATACTGGGTGGTTCATTACAGCTGCTCATTCAAGTGAAAATGGAGAAGTGAATTCAGGAAGCAAAATATTCATAGCCCAATAAGTTGGTAAAAAGAACAGGTTTAGCTAAAGAATCTCATATTGAAAAGTATACATCAATAAAATTTGAACTAAAATATTATAACAGTATGTTTTTCTTGCTTTTAAGCTAATTGCTACTGATTACTGCATGCCTAGTATATGCTGGGCATGGCATGAAACAATGTGCTTTACTTACTCTACTATCCTATTTAAACTGCAAAATACCTCTATAAGGTAGCTAGTTGCCCCTTAATACAGATGAAAAACCTGCAGGCTCCAAGTGCCAGTATCTCAAAGATATAAATGGCTTAAAAAAGTTCCACCAAGGGCTTCCCTGGTGGCCCAGTGGTTGAGAGTCCTCCTGCGGATGCAGGGGACACGGGTTCGTGCCCCGGTCCGGGAAGATCCCACATGCCTTGGAGCGGCTGGGCCCGTGAGCCATGGCCGCTGAGCCTGCACATCTGGAGCCTGTGCTCCGCAACGGGAGAGGCCACAACAGTGAGAGGCCCGCATACTGCAAAAAAAAAAAAAGTTCCACCAAGGTTAATGTAAGTTGGAAAAGCTCGTGAGCTTTCTGCCAGCCATTAGTGCATCTGACCTCACAATTCTGTTAAATACCTGGGGGTCAAGTTACCAATTTTAACAAGAGGAGGCTGTTACTCAGCTTGATGGTAGCACTAACTCCCATGTATACTCCCTTATAAAACATAATGAGCCCATTTCCTCCTCTTATTGATGTTTATCTCTTTCCCTTTAAAAGAAATTTCCACATGCTTAAAAACTATTAAATTTCATCTTGTAACATTTCAAATTAACTTTTTAAACTATCCATCATGTTGTAATATGCACAGATGGATGGAAAAATAATGACTGTCAATTTTTTCTTTTTCTGTCAAATTGCAAATGAAGATGAGAAGACTAATTCAGGCAATGGAGAAATCTAGACCCTGTAATTTCTTCAAGTTTAATTGCATCTAGTTTAGGTTCTAAAAATCTAATAAAATCCCAGCCATGCCACGCTGGTTTAACATTCAAAAATAAATTAATCTATCACATCAACAGGCTAAAACAGCAAAAAATCACATGATCATAACAATATATACAGTAAAAGCATTTGACAAAATCTAACACCCATTCATGATAAGAACTGCTAGTAAATTAGAAATAGAGAAGTACCTTCTCAACTGGATAAAGAACATCTACAAAAAACTGTAGAGCTAACACCATACTTAAATGAAATAAACTAGAAGCGTTCCAACTAAGATCAGGAACAAAGGAAGGATGTCCCCTCTCACCACTCCTTTTTGACACTGTATGGGGATGCAATACATTAAGATAAGAAAAGGAAATAAAAATTATATCGATTGGGAAGGAAGAAATAAAACTGTCTTTGTTCACAGATGACATGATGATTAGAAAGGCCAAAAGAATCTCCTGGAACTAATAAGTGACTATATCAAGGTTTCAGGATACAAGGTTAATATACAAAAGTCAATCACTTTCCCATACACATACCAGCAATGAACAAACGGAATTTGAAATTAAACAATATTATTTAAATTAGCATCTCCAAAAATGAAATGTTTTGGTATAAATTTAACAAAATATGTATGAAGTCTATGTGAGAAAAAGTATACAACTCTGATGAATGAAATCAAAGAACTAAATAAATAGGAGATATTGCATGTTCACAGACAGGAAGACTCAATATTGCCAAGATGTTAGCTCTTCCCAACTTAATCTATAGATTCAATGCAATTCCATCAAAATTCCAGCAAGTTATCTTGTGGATATCAACTGATTCTAAAGTTTATATAAAGAGGTAAAAGACCCAGAATAGCCAACATAATATTAAGAAGAGGAACAAAATTGGAAACCTGATGCTCCCCAACTTCAAGACTTACTTTACAGCTATAGTAATCAAGACACTATGGCATTATCAAAAGAATAGACCAATAGGTCAATGTGACAGAACAGACAACCCAGAAATAGACACACAAACTGCTCTTTGACAAAGGAGCAAAGGCATACAATGCAGCAAAGACAGTCTCTTCAACAAATGGTGCTGGAGCAGCTGGATATCCACATACAAAAAAAATGAATCTAGACACAGACCTCACACCATTCACAAAAATTAATTCAAAATGGATCACAAATGTAAACGTAAAAGACAAAAATATAAAACCCCTAGAAGATTACATAGGAGAAAACCTAGATGACCTTGGGTATATCAATGACTGTTTATAGATAAAATGACAAAGGTATGATCCATGAAAGAAAGAACTGATAAGCTGGACTTGATTAAAATTAATATCTTACTGCTCTATAAAAAATAATTTCAAGAGAATGAGAAGACAAGCTGCAAACTAAGAGAAAATGCAAAAGACACATCTGATAAAGGACTGTTATCTAAAATATACAAAGAACTCTTAAAACTCAATAATAAAATGAACCTGATTTTAAAATGGGACAAAGACCTGAACAGATACCTCACTAAAGAAGATATATAGATGGCAAAGAAGCATATGAAAAGATGCTCCACATTCTATATTGTCAAGGAAACACAAATTAAAACAATGTGATACCACCACACACCTATCAGAATGGCCAAAATCCAAACACTTGACAATACCAAGTACTGACGAGGATGTGGAACAATAGGAACTCTCATTCATCGCTGGTGAGAATGCAAATATAATACAGCCACTTTCGAAGACAGTTTGGCAGTTTCTTACAAAACTAAAAATGTTCTTACTATCTGATCCAGCAATTACTCTTGGTATTTACCCAAAAGAGTTGAAAACTTATAACCATACAAAAACCTGCATATAAGTACTTATAGCTTAATCATAATTCCCAAACTTGGAAGCAGCCAAGTTGTCCTTCAGTAGGTAAGTGGATAAACAAACTGTGGTCCATCCAGACATTGGAACATTATTCAGTACTAAAAAGAAACGAGCTGTCAAGCCATGAAAAGACATAAAGGAACCTTAAATGCATATTCTCAAGTGAAAGAAGCCAATCTGAAAAGGCTACATACTACATGATTCCAAATATATGCCATTCTGGAAAAGGCAAAATTATAGAGACAGCAAAAAAAAAAATCAGTGGTGGCTAGGAGTTGGTGGGGGGGATGAATAGGTGGAGTTCATAGCACTTTAGGGCAGTGAAACTATTCTGTATGACACTATAATGATGAATACATGTCATTATACGTCTGTCAAAACCCACAGAATGTGCAACACCAAGAGTAAACCCTAATGTAGACTATGAACTTTGTGGGGTTATGATGTAATGATGTGACACAAGGTTCATCAATTGTTATAAACGTACTACTCTGGAGGCGGGTGTTGAAAATGGGAAAGCAAGGGTATATGGGAAATCTCAATTTTGCTGTGAACCTAAAACTGCTCTTAAAAATTAAGTCTGAAAAATTTAACAATTTTTTTCTCCACCCTCCTCTCTCATTTTCCTATCAATTTACTTCAATGGTTAATCTCTCATTTTATGAATTAGTAAATATTGTCAAAACACTCGGGGTCTTAATCTCGTAACACCAGTCATATAAATGTATATGAATAAAGCTGTAGCTAACATCCACTGAGGTTTAGAGACATCAAATATTCTTTTTTTCTTTTCTTCTTTTTAACTAACATTATGAAAAATTTCTAGACCAAATATTTTACGTAAGACATAGCTTTCTCATCACTCATATGAATTGGAATCTATGACTGGCTCATTGAGAACTGTCACCAGACCAAAATTTAATATAATCCAAAGTCAAGTACTGCTTTGTTTATAGTAATGGAAACAAAATGAGGTTGAGCAAAGAGGGACAGATTTCTTACACGGCTGGAAGAAAAGGAAGGAATAAACTAAAACTGATGCTGTATTTTAAAGTAACATTATTACTTATGAAGATAACAATGCTACCAACAGTAGGGCTTTTGCGATCCCTTTTTTAGCAACTGATTATTAGTTGACAAAGATTCACTGCAAATTTTTAGTTCAAACTTCATCCTTAGTAAAGCAATTATACTCCAATAAAGATGTTAAAAAAAAAAAAAAACTTCATCCTTAGCCCTCCTAAAGGCTATTAATTTAGCTTTTAAATTTAGATTTTTGCCTGTCCTGTTTGAACACAGTGACAATCAAAAGTTTACCAGAATTTCTCGACAGAAATTACTCTAAGATTAACAGTAATGATTAAAGTGCCAGAAAAATTAGGGCTTCACTTTTAAGGTGAGACTATCCTGTCTTTTTGGTGGTACTTTCTAGGCTACATCTTCAAATTAAATATAATCCAGCAATATATGGCTCTAGAACATTATGTATATATATCTATTTTTTACTTTAACACTATTTTTTAAAATACTTTCTTATTTATTTTAGATGGCAGTGAGCAGCTACTGGAGTCAACAGCTATAAATGTATTCATTCTAAAGAATATTATAGATGTAGGAACCTGAGGAATGTTTCTCTTCTAAGGAAAATTCTTAAAAACTTTTCTAATATCTCTATACATGAAAACGATCAATCTATGAGATCAAAACAGTGAAAACCAAAGTGGAGTAAGTGCCACACGAAAGTAAAGTCAACAATGAATCCAATAAAGCATCTGTCATCTCCGTTCCAGTTCAGTGCTTACCTGTGATCCCCTTTTCCTCCTATCAGCTCTATTTCTGGGAGACAACGCTAGACAGCCAAGGAAAAATAAGTCTACATGTGCCAGGCACTTACAACTTATCATGTTTATCTTTACAATGGGATTATTTTTCTTATTTCATGGATTAAAAAAGTTGAGGTTCAGAGAAATTAAATAACTTGCCCAATAACCTAAAACTAATAACAGGGAAACCATGATTAAAACATAGTGCCTGGCCTGAAAGCCTGAGTCCATTCTAGTAGCAGGAGCCCTCCTTACATCAGTTCCAACAAAGATGGTTTCCAAATGGAATGGTACTTGGATCTTATGGGAAAAGTCAAGGGACAATAAAAGAAAAAAAGGCAAAGCAAACAGATGGTAAAGATTATAGGGCAGAGATTCTTCATTCCATATTAACAGGAGGCTGCCTTTCCTGGCATCACTTTCTGAGTGCATAAACCCAATCCTACTCTTTGCCTTAACTGTGTGCCTAGGCATAATGGGGATATGAAAATCCTTGTTCAGCAAGAGAGCTGGGACATCAGAATGTCCATAAGGTCAGGTCTGGGGATGGCAGCCTCTTCCAGTTCCTTTAATGGAGGGCATGGTTCATATACTACTTGGCCATGGCATTCAGAATAACGTCTAACCCTCAATAAATATTTGCTAACAGAACTGATGAACGAATGATATAAGTGAATGGAGTCTATAAAGAAGGTGACAGAGAGCTAGAGATTGCTGTCCTTCACTTCCACTCGGGGTTTTCTTTCACAAGTGGAACCAGCGTGGAAATCCCAATGGGCTATAAAACTAACAGACTACACGTAAGACCCTCTGGAGGTGTAGAGACTATGATGTTTTACTCTGAATCCTCAGCATCTAATGGAGTATCCTGCACAAGGAAGGGGCTCAACAAATACTGCTCAATAAGTGAGTGAGTTAATAAACAAGGATATAGGTATGAAGGACTGGGCATTTTCTTTTATAAGGATGAATAATGTCCTCAGGTGAGATCCCCATCAGAGTAGGAAAGTCTATGAGCCTTAGAGATCCTCAGTGAGCTTGGGATGGAAGCTCAGGAAGACCTTCTGCAGTAAGAGATGTCTAAAAATGATGCTGGACCTAAGCATGGATGTGCTGGTGACAGCCAACCTGTTAAACTTAGTGAAATTGAAAAATGACAGACAAGCAGCTAGTGGGAAGGAGTAACTTTCCAATAAGTAGAGAACATTCAGCATGAATCAAAGGTCAGAGCGACCTAAAATGTCAGCCACAGTGGTGGCAGAAGGAGGACCTTGCTCCTGTCAAAGGAGATGAGTTTTAAAATGTGCCTCACACATGGTGACCTTCAATAAATTATTATGGAAAGAATGGCAGAGAAGGAAAAGAGGGACAGAAGGAGGGAGGGAAGGAGAAATGAATGCCCCCAAATCTGCCCAGCCTGACGTTTTCCTTATTACTCCTTTGAAGGAGCTTTAGTTCTGCATTCCCCAGAGGGTCTTATTATAAGGTGGTGGTCTTATCCTGTAAGCATTTCATAGCACAGATCCAGAACCCAGGGATAGAAAAACTGCAGTGGACTTGGGACTCCCAGGTAAAAGCTCCTAATGGACACTATTTGTTATTCCTATGTTCTAATGCCACATTCTCTAGGTACCTATGTTTTCCTTCAGAGCATTTCCAAATATCACTTAATGTGATTAGAAGTTTAATATCTGTCTCTTCCACCACACTTAAGTTTTCTTTTATTCCCAGGAGCTAACACAGTCTATGGATTTAAGAAAGTGCTTCATGTATAGTTGGTAAATAAATGAATAAATAACTTAAAAATTTCTAAGTGTTATTTTATGGTCTGATCTTAAAGATGAAAGGCTTTTTTTGTGCTTTTAAGTGAAAAGCAAGTACTGCATGCTATTCCGTCTTTATCATATATATATATATATATATATAGTTTATGTAAGAATTGATTTCAAGAAATGTGGCTGAGTTTTAAAGTATACAATATTATTCTGGTAGACGAGATAGATGAGGTTACATATTTAGCTTGTAATTCTAAAGGTTAGTTTAGCCCAAGCTCTTCATTTTGCAAATGAATAAATTGGGCCTATCTTGATGAAGTAGTTCTGGATCCCTTAACCTAAGTACAAATACAAGCTACCTGAAGCCTGTTGTGAATTTGCATCTTTCTGGGTACTTTAGTTTACATGATAGCTAGAGCCTATTATTGATGGATGGACTAATAATGGTGCTATGCACACTTCATTCTTTGATTATGCAGGGAATATATAACATATGAACTTAATTTTGTTTTTGTGTCACTGTAACAGAGCGATGTCCTTAGCGTCTGTAACACTAAATGGCCCAAGAGGGCTGTGTTCTTTCAGTTACTTCTATTCTTCTTCTAGTTGTTTCGGAAGGGGTCTCCTTTTTCTGCCAGATTATTCAATTGTTATTTTTCACTATTTTCAGCATGCCAACATGAAAAATTTATTTGCTTTTTTAATCTTCCATAGTCTTAGAAATAAAATAACCCAGCTGTTTTACAGGTATGTAATTAGAGTGAATTAACTCTGGGGGAAGAAGGTCTAAGGGTATCTACTGTGAGTCGAGTGTATGAATTTTAGTTCCCGGACATTTTGGCTTCCCAAATGCCTTTTCGATTTAGATTTTAGCTCTTAGTTTTCATCCAGATAAGCAAAACTGCCAGAAAAAGCCTGTTTGTTATTGAAGTTAGTGGGGGACATGGCACTAAAACTCAGACCTTTGGTTCTCCACTAAATGTTCTCTTAAAAATGCAGCTCATCTTAATATATATCTTTGAAAATCCATAACGTATAGTTCCCATGAAATGGCTCAATAATCCTCTACTTTTATATAATGCTCTGCAATTTATAGATACAAATACCATTTCATTCTTCAACGAACATTTTTGACATAGACAAAAATGTTATTATCCCCCTCCTTTTACAAATAACTGGACGTGGAAAGCTCAGGTGACAAAGCTAGCAAGTGGCAGTCATGGGACACTTCAGTCTCTCGAATTCCAGAACTCTTCTGCTACTTACAAGGACACAGGTTTAATAATATGAATTAGTGGAGCAGAGCTAGTCTACAAAGGCTAAAAACAAACAACAACAGAAAAAACTAAGAAGTATGTATTTGTTGAATTTCAGACAATCATAACTTCAGTACTTCCCCGAATGCATCCTTCTAACAGGAAATATTTTCAACAAAATCTGTGCCATTTAAACATTTTCAATGCATTTAAATATTTTCTGCACATCTTTGCTTCTCAACATAGTATCTGTCTGGCTTATTTAATCTGTGAAATCTACAAGAGTGTTAAGCACCCACTGTATTAGCACCACATCAGGCCCCGTAACCCTCTTATTACCACTTAAACTCACGAGGGACTGTGAGATCCGGTGCTGTAAAGAGCTAAAATGGCTGCGTTCCCAGAATAAGTTAGAACTTTTAAGCGTATAACGTGAGTGGGTAAAAAGAACTGATATTAGGGACACCCAGCAAGTGCCCCTCATTCTCTGGAGCCATTATCCTTCCCTTTTCCTAACCAGACTAGTTATGCTGCTGGTATTGATTCATCTGACTTGATGTCTTACTGACACGAGACCTCCGATTTCAGTATAAAATATTCACTACTCCTAGAAAGGTAATACGTTAACATTGCTATCAGCCATTAACACAGCACTGAATAAACTTCTTAGTTCTCATCTACACTACAGCTAGCTAACTGCATCTCAGGTTTGGAAACAAGGTGTTTTTTTTAACAAAAAGAAAAGGAGAAGGGGATTGATTTGGGAGCACTGGGCAGCCTGAGCCACAGTAAGGCTGACTGAAGGGGCTACAGCGGGGTTCAAATCAGAGGTAAAACACAGCAGAGGAGAGGAGAGCAGTAGAAAGTCTGTGTGTGTTTAGTGGTGGGTGGCTGTCAGGTTGGGGGGTGTTACTGAAAGGGAACAGAATAAGGAAAGCAAAGAATAGAAAGAGAAGTGGAAAAGCCACATGTAAACTTGACAGTTCTGACTAAGGCTGGCCACATTTTAGAGGGATTATAGATTTCTGTGAAAGGATGATATTGATAAAGTATTCCCAGCGGGTTAAAACATTTTGCTAAAGATTGCCTACTTTCCATACTCGGCACAAAAGCTTATTAATGAAACCACTACTGCGTAAAGATTATCTATTTATGTTTCTCAAACAAAAATGGCATTGTCTCGACTCCACTGGGTATGCTTTGTCCAGTTTGATGTTCTAATTAGCAATTCTTAGCATGATTAAATGCTAAATACACAGCTGTGTGAGGCTTCAGCTGGTAGTAACCAGTTGTGCCTAATACTGACTTTTTAAAGAGAAAAACAAAAGTACTCAAATACTGGATGTAAAACTTTAGAGGCCCTATTCAGCTGAAAGAAGTGAAGTTATCAATATAAGCACAGATTATGTACAATGTGTGCGTAAAGCTAACAGCTATGTCGTATTTTTCATCTCTGTTGAAAAATTATTTGGACTAGGAACAAAATTAGCCTAATCTAAGTAGCTGGTTTAGTTTAACTCACATAAATAACATATTATATATGATTGCCATTAAATCATCATAGTTTTAAAAAGACAATTACTAAGCAAGTCTAGAGGGATAACCTATATTCAAACATTATTATAGGAAACCTATATACTTTTTTGAATAAAATGAATTTTTCTACATTCAACTGAAAATAAGTTGTACATAATCAACTAGTAGATAAATAACTCCACTTTTTATCTTTACCTGACTTTAGTCCTTATAACACCTAACACTTCTAAATAGTTTAAAACAATGGCGACTTTTCTATCTTAATAGAAAAGGGATCCAAATTACGTGCCAGCATAAATTTCTACCCTTTAAATCTGTAAAGATCCAGTAAATCAACCTCGTTTGACGTTTTATTTATGAAGCAAGTTACTTAAAACTCAATTGAAATAAGTTGTAAAGAGAAAAAAATACCTTATCTGGTAAGGCTTTGTTAACAGGAAACAGGTTTCTGTTTTGTGCCTCAGATGTACGATAGTTCTCAATCTTATACGTATTTCTGTGTATATTTTCTATGTATAACTAACACAAGTTTTCACGCATCTAAGCTTTGGCAACGTAGTGGGCAAATTCCTTCCTCTTTTTACTGCTCTACATAATGTTCAACTAAGTATGAACTTTACCAAAATGAAATCAAATTTGCAAAGGCTTTAAGCATCTTCCTATCATTTCAATTTTTGCCTTTGAGAAGAAGATTTTACAAAATCCATTCACAAATTTTCATTAAAAACTGAAAGATATAATCTTTCAGGTGAGAAGAAACCACGTTATGTGTATGACTTGATGTGTTTTAAAATTCTCTTTAAGATTACACTTCAGGAAAATATCCTTCAATAAAAGTGGTAATTCAATTATATTCCCTGAAAAAGATGTATTTTGTGTATTGTGCAAAATAAAACCAAACGATGAACTGAATGTTAATCAGCTTTTTAAAAAGCAAAAATTATTTCTCTTAATACTATTTCTAATTACTCTTTATGATTTACCAGACAACAAAAGCTTCACCATATGTAAATTGCAAAATCAATCCTCTTTCATACCTATCCCTTGTCCACTCTCTGCAAGCCTCCACTTTTATGAACTAGGACTTAAAACACACCTACAGAGAGGTCTGCTTGACTTTGATTCTGTCAACATTAATTGCACCAAAAGTAAAAATGTTTTAATTTAAGAATATAAGTCTGGATTTTAATGTATGTATGGTGCTCAATATGTTCGATTTCACACCATCACTGAAGTGGAAAAACCTTTAAAAACCAGTTTAATCCTAATCCACTCACCCACCCACGGCTTAGTGATAAAGAAACAGGAGCCCACAAAGAGAAATCGATCTCTCCAGGACCTAGCCAGAGACTCTGAATACGCAGCTGACCCCTGAACAACTTGGGGGATAGGGGTGCCAACCCTCCCTGCAGTCAATAAGCCCAGTATAATTTACAGTCGGCCCTCTGTATCTATGGTTCCTCTGTATCGGCGCATAAGTGGACCCACGCAGTTCAAAACCCTGTTGTTCAAGGGTCAACTGTATATATTTGTCCGGTTCCCAGTGGGTGCTCTTTCAACTTTACCAACGGACTGATGCAGCAGATGCAAGGCTGATTCTTAAAGGTGAGCATGAATTTAAAGTCCTTTGTTGCTATTATCTACTTAGCAACAATTAAAGTTGTCTGGTGACATACAACCACATGTATATGTCCCCAACTAACACATGGAAACATCTGATTTGGTGGCAATGATAACTGATGGACCGTCCCTTCCTGAAACACCCACTCCTTGGATTCTAAAACACCACTTGACTTCTCAGAGTTCTTGGAGGCTCCTCTGAGTTTACCCAGCTGCTACATGATACAGTATCAGGGGCTCAAACCTAAGTCCTCCTCTTTCTCTACACTTCTCTGTAAGTAATTTCATTTATTCCCACCACTTTAGTACTGTCTTCTGGAAGATCACCCCCACCTTTGAATACACAGCCCTGGCCTTTTCTATCAACTACATGCTCACATGTTCAAAGGTCAACTGAACATCTGCACTCAGACATCCACAGGTTTCTCAAATTCAGTATGTCCCGACCTGAACAATGCATTTTCCCTCAAAAATCTGTTCATCCCCCACTCTTTCCCATCCAGGAAATGACACCTACTGGTTATTTAAGCAGGAAACCTGCCTGTTTTTGAAGTATCCCCACTCCCCAAATTTGATCCCAGTTAATTCTACCTCCCAGTATACTTGGAATCATCCCTCTGCTCACCACCTCCGCATCCATCAACCCACCTCTTTCCTGAGCTAAAAAAAGCAACATGCACTCATTCGGTCCTCCTGTCTTCTCTCTTCCCCTCTTATAATACTTTCTCCACAAAACAACCAGAGGGAGTCTTTCTAAACACAAATCCAATCACATTTAAACTCATCTAGTGAAATCCAAACCCCTTTTAGCGGCAGGATCTTTGCTCACCTCTCCAAACCCAGCTGAGCCACCTGCCCTAGCCTCACACCTTCAGCCTCACTGATTTTTCTGGGGTCTTCAAAGTGCAAGTGCCTTCTACCCTGAGGATGGGTGTGTCCTTTGTCTGGAAAGCTTTCCTCCCCTTGGTTCCACCTTCTCCTAAGGCCCTACCCTGTCTCCTTGTTCTCTATCATTGCACCCTGTTGGTTTCCTTCCCAGCACTTCAGCATCGAAATTATACCTCTTATTAATCTGTCTACATCTTTACTAGTCATTTCTCCCATTAGACTATAAGCAGCACAAAGAAACTAACTTGCACTTAACATTACTAGCCCGGTGCCAGGCACATACTAGGAACTCAATAAACATGCACTGAATATATAACTAAATAGCTATCTATCCTTTTTATGAGTGGCCATCCCTTTGTGTTTTGCAAAACCTTTTCCCTGCCACACACAAGGAAAAGTTCTCAAAGGACTTTGCAGTGAAAAAGAAAACATCAAGCTGGTTTAGCTGTTCCTCACACTGGGCTGACAAGGGTAGGCAGGGAACTTAGTTATTAGCCTCAAGGTTTTAATAATATTTATCAAGACATTTGAGCTGCTTTTCACCAACAAAAACTCTGGCAATTTACAATATAAAAACAATTTTATCCCACTTTTGCAAAATAAATTGGGCAAACGCATCAGCTTTTACAACTCGAAATTATATTAATTCAAAATGTATGTACGAGGGCCTATACTTCGCAAAGTGCTGCAATACTAGGTATGAAAGTAGGTGGGATAGAAAAGATGACTGAGCCGATAGCACTGCTGTCAAAGAGTTTCTTCCATTACTCTTTCTGAAAGGTCTTCAGTTTTTCAGAGCCTAGTGACTTTCTTAAAGATCTACGCAGATGAAATCTTTTCAGTTCCTATCAAAAGGACTTTTCTCTAGATCTAATTGAGCATAAAACAATTCAAAGCAACAGACAATTATTAAGTAGTTGCTATATTCAAAGATGTATAAAATGAGGTCAGCTTACTTTGACAGGTTTATTTTTACTATTATCATATATCTAGGGGAAAAGAAGAGAAGCAAATCGAGGGAAAATAACTAATATCCTGAACATGGCATTAAGTTTTCCCTTCTTGCATGTGAGCACCAATTTTCCCGAAGGCCACCCTGACAAAAAGCCACCCATGTGAAATAATCTAAGTATTAACTTTAACAGGCATTCTTCTCAGAAGCAGACAAACATTTTAGGAAAAAAGAAGACATGCCTCCCTCTCACAGTACTTTCTAGAATGAATGCTCTGTTAAGAGACTAATTAACTGACTACATTTATACTGATAGAATCAGAATTCTTAAATCTCCTACTAAAAGTGATTCCTAAAACAGCAATAAATGTTGCTTTACAAAAATATACCTTGATATAAAGCCAAAAGAAAATGGTGGAGGTATGTGTATCCCACAGTTGCTTTGTGATCAGGGTTTAAGGAACAGGCCTTCCACCACAAATACTCAGGGTTCTGGTCTGCATACTTTTATCATTTTTATTTTGGTGCCAATTCCTATTACTGAGTACAGGCATTGTGAGTGTCCTGCCACCCTCTACACTGTGTGAGGAGGAATTTTCTATACTCCATGATTTCAGATGGAATTAGAATACATTCTGGATTAAGAAGTATCTGAAAAATTCCATCCCACTACTTCAATGCCTATTTCTCTCTGGCTATCTGTCCTGTTTTCTTGCTACAAAAATACCCTTTATAAAGCAGCTCCAGGACAATACTGGGTTTATCAGGCAGGGCCTTATGTGCATGCTCAGGGTTTGTTAACTTGCAAGAGAGATGCCTTCAAAGTAAAAACATAAAAGTGGTTGTCGCAGTGTAAAAATACACGTGACCCTTGAACAACATGGGTCTGAACTACATGGATCCACAAACACATGGATTTTTTTCAATAGTACATACTACAGTACTACACGATCCGTGGTTGCTTGAATCCATGAATGAGGAACTACAAATAAAGAGGAACTGTGTATACAGAGCCAACTGTAAATTACACGTGGATTTTTCTTTTTTTTCTGTTTTTGCGGTACACAGGCCTCTCACTGTTGTGGCCTCTCCTGTTGCGGAGCACAGGCTCCGGACGTGCAGGCTCAGCGGCCATGGCTCACAGGCCTAGCCGCTCCACGGCATGTGGGATCCTCCCAGACTGGGGCACGAACCCGTGTCCCCTGCATCGGCAGGCAGACTCTTAACCACTGCGCCACCAGGGAAGCCCTACACGTGGATTTTTGAGAGGAAGGAGGGTCAACGTCCCTAACCCCTGTGTTGTTCAAGGGTCAACTGTATTTTCTGAGTAAGCAAGCTAATGTAAAGATTGGACACTAAAAAAGAAACCCTTTCTCATTTTGTTATATTTATAATATTGATATATTATAAATACAAAGAAATGTGAATGGGTAGTAAGCATTTACAAAATGCTACATAAAGTAAATGACATTCTGCTTGCTACTAGATTTTGGATATAGGATTGTACATAAGAACAAAAACAATTTCAGCATATAACTTCTTAGGATTTTAGAAATAGGCATTTCTGTAATATGACTTTAAAATCATAGCCTGTTTTGATCCAGTGCTGTATATTAACCTGAGATAAAATATTTTTAGAACGTTGTAAAAAAAAAGTGATAGTTTCATCTTCTCCAGAAGGATAGTCCCCCAAATTTGGCAATACCTAAATCTTGCCATTTCTTCAGCATACTTAAGGCCCTGTGTGGGTCTTCCCTTCATGAGCAAAAAGATTGGAAGATTAAAAAATAAAAACCATAATAACAAATGTTACAGTCCCTAGAGGATCGACTTTCAAGATGGTGGAGGAGTAAGATGTGGCGATCACCTTCCTCTCCACAAATACATCAGAAATACAACTACACGTGGAACAACTCCTACAGAACACTTACTGAACGCTGGCAGAGGACCTCAGACTTCCCAAAAGGAAAGAAACTCCCCACGTACCTGGTCATGTGGCTGACAGGGTCTTGGTGCTCCAGCCGGGTGTCAGGCATGAGCCTCTGAGGTGGGAGAGCCAAGGTGAGGACACTGGACCATGAGAGACCTCCCCACTCCATGTATTATCAATCGGCGAGAGCTCTCCCAGAGATCTCCATCTCAACACTAAGACCCAGCTCCCCTCAGTGACCAGCAAGTTCCAGTGCTGGACAACCTGTGCCAAACAACTAGGAAGTTAGGAACACAACCCCACCCATTAGCAGAGAGGCTGGCTAATAAGTTCAGAGACACCCAAAAACATACCACCGGACACAGTCCTGCCCACCAGAAAGACAAGATCCAGCCTCATCCACCAGAACACAGGCACTAGTCCCCTCCACCAGGAAGCCTACACACCTTCCTGAACCAACCTTACCCACTGGGGGCAGACACCAAAAACAATGGGAACTATGAACCTGCAGCCTGCAAAAAGGAGACACCAAACACAGTCAGTTAAGGAAAATGAGAAGACAGAGAAATATGCAGCAGATGAAGGAGCAAAGTAAAAACCCACCAGACCAAACAAATGAAAAGGAAATAGGCAATCCACCTGATAAAGAATTCAGGGTAATGATAGTAAAGATGATCCAAAATCTTGGAAATAGTAGGAAGAAAATACAAGAAATGTTTAACAATGCCCTAGAAGAACTAAAGAGCAAACAAACAATGATGAACAACACAACAAATGAAATTAAAAATTCTACAGAAGGAATCAATAGCAGAATAACTAAGGCAAAAGAACAGATAAGTGACCTGGAAGATAAAATAGTGAAAATAATTACCACAGAGCAGAATAAAGAAAAAAGAATGAAAAGAATTGAGGACAGTCTCAGAGAAAACTGGGACAAAATTAAATGCACCAACATTCGAATTATAGGGGTCCCAGAAGAAGAGGAAAAGACAGGGACTGAGAAAATATTTGAAGAGATTATAGTTGAAAACTTCCCTAATACGGGAAAGGAAATAGTCAATCAAGTCCAGGAACCGCAGTGAGTCCCATATAGGATAAATCCAAGGAGAAACATGCCAAGACATGGATTAACCAATCAAAAATTAAATACAAAGAAAAAACTATTAAAAGCAGCAAAGGGAAAGCAACAAATAACACACAAGGGAATCCCCATAAGGTTAACAGCTGATTTTTCAGCAGAAACTCTGCAAGACAGAAGGGAGTGGCAAGACATATTTTAAGTGATTAAAGGGAAAAACCTACAACCAAGGTTACTCTACCCAGCAAGGATCTCATTCAGATTCAACAGAGAAATTAAAACCTTTACAGACAAGCAAAAGCTAAGAAAATTCAGCACCAGCAAACCAGCTTCACAACAAATGCTAAAGGAACTTCTCTAGGCAGGAAATATAAGAGAAGGAAAAGACCTAAAAAACAAACCCAAAACAATTAAGCAAATGGTAAAGGAAACATACATATTGATAATTACCTTAAATGTAAATGGGTTAAATGCTCCAACCAAAAGACACAGACTGGCTGAATGGATACAAAAATAAGACCTGTATATATGCTGTCTACAAGAGACCAACTTCAGACCTAAGGACACATACAGACTGAAAGTGAGGGGATAGAAAAAGACAGTCCATGCAAATGGAAATCAAGAGAAAGCTGGAGTAGCAGTTCTCATATCAGACAAAATAAACTTTAAAATACAGACTGTTACAAGACACAAAGAAGGACACTACATAATGATC
Source organism: Lagenorhynchus albirostris (assembly GCF_949774975.1). Classification (NCBI taxonomy): domain Eukaryota; kingdom Metazoa; phylum Chordata; class Mammalia; order Artiodactyla; family Delphinidae; genus Lagenorhynchus; species Lagenorhynchus albirostris. The sequence goes on along the minus strand of NC_083098.1, from coordinate 122,566,727 downwards.
AAGGGATCAATCCAAGAAGAAGATATAACAATTGTAAATATTTATGCACCCAACATAGGAGCACCTCAATACATAAGGCAAATACTAACAGTCATAAAAGGGGAAATTGACAGTAACACAATCATAGTAGGGGACTTTAACACCCCACTTTCACCAATGGACAGATCATCCAAAATGAAAATAAATAAGGAAACACAAGCTTTAAATGATACATTAAAGAAGATGGACTTAATTGATATTTATAGGACATGCCATCCAAAAAGTACAGAATACACTTTCTTCTCAAGTGCTCATGGAACACTGTCCAGGATAGATCATATTTTGGGTCACGAATCAAGCCTTGGTAAATTTAATAAAACTGAAATTGCATTAAGCATCTTTTGCAACCACAAAGCTATGAGATTAGAAATAAACTACAGGGGAAAATATGTAAAAAACACAAACACATGGAGGCTAAACCATACACTACTAAATAACCAAGAGATCACTGAAGAAATCAAAGAGGAAATCAAAAAATACCTAGAGACATATGACAACGAAAATACAATGATCCAAAACGTATGGGATGCAGCAAAAGCAGTTCTAAGAGGGAAGTTTATAGCAATACAATCCTACCTCAAGAAACAAGAAACATCTCAAATAAACAGCCTAACCTCACACCTAAAGCAATTAGAGAAAGAACAAAAACCCCCAAAAGTTAGCAGAAGGAAAGAAATCATAAAGATCAGATTAGAAATAAATGAAAAAGAAATGAAGGAAATGATAGCAAAGATTTATATAATTAAAAGCTGGTTCTTTGAGAAGATAAACAAAATTGATAAACCATTAGCCTGACTCATCACGAAAAAAAGGGAGAAGACTCAAATCAATAGAATTAGAAATGAAAAAGGAGAAGAAACAACTGACACTGCAGAAATACAAAGGATCATGAGAGAATACTAAAAGCAACTATATGCTAATTAAATGGACAACCAAGAAGAAATGGACAAATTCTTAGAAAAAGCACTACCTTCCACGACTGAAGCAAGAAGAAACAGAAAGTATAAACAGACCAATCACAAGCACTGAAATTGAGACTGTGATTAACAATCTTCCAGCAAACAAAAGCCCTGGACCAGATGGCTTCACAGACGAATTCTATCAAACATTAAGAGAAGAGTTAACACCTATCCTTCTCAAACTCTTCCAAAATAGAGTAGAGGGTGGAACACTCCCAAACTCATTCTATGAGGCCACCATCATCCTGATTCCAAATCCAGACAAAGATGCCAAAAGAAAGAAAACTACAGGCCATTATCACTGATGAACATACATGCGAAAATCCTCAACAAAATACTAGCAAACAGAATCCAACAGCACATTAAAAAGATCATACACCATGATCAAGTGGGGTTTATCCCAGGAATACAAAGATTCTTGAATATGCAAATCAATCAATGTGATAAACCATATTAACAAATTGAGGAGAAAAACCATATGATCATCTCAATACATGCAGAAAAAGCTTTCGACAAAATTCAACACCCATTTATGATAAATACTCTCCAGAAATCAGGCATAGAGGGAACTGACCTCAACATAATAAAGGTCATATATGACAAACCCACAGCCAACATTATTCTCAATGGTGAAAAACTAAAACCATTTCCTCTAAGATCAAGAAAAAGACAAGCTTATCCACTCTCATGACTATTATTCAACATAGTTTTGGAAGTTTTAGCCACATCAGAGAAGAAAAAGAAATAAAAGGAATCCAAATCAGAAAAGAAGAAGTAAAGCTGTCACTGTTTGCAGATGACACGATACTATACATAGAGAATCCTGAAGATGCTACCAGAAAACTACTAGAGCTAATCAATTAATTTGGTAAAGTAGTAGGATACAAAATTAATGCACAGAAACCTCTTGCATTCCTATACACTAATGATGAAAAATCTGAAAGAGAAATTAAGGAAACACTCCTATTTACCGTTGCAACAAAAAGAATAAAATACATAGGAATAAACCTACCTAAGGAGGCAAAAGACCTGTATGCAGAAAAGTATAAGACACTGATGAAGAAATTAAAGATGATACAAACAGATGGAGAGATATACCATGTCCTTGGAATGGAAGAATCATTATTGTGAAAATGACTCTACTACCCAAAACAATCGACACATTCAATGCAATCCCTATCAAACTACCACTGGCATTTTTCACAAAACTAGAACAAAAAATTTCACAATTTGTATGGAAACACAAAAGACCCCAAATAGCCAAAGCAACCTTGAGAAAGAAAAACGGAGCTGGAGGAATCAGGCTCCCTGACTTCAGACTATACTACAAAGCTACAGTAATGAAGACAGTATGGTACTGGCACAAAATAAGAAATCATGATCAATGGAACAGGATAGAAAGCCCAGAGATAAACCCACACACATATGTCAACTTCTCTTTGATTAAGGAGGAAAGAATATACAACGGAGAAAAGACAGCCTCTTCAATAAGTGGTGCTGGGAAAACCGGACAGCTACATGGAAAAGAATGAAATTAGAACACTCCCTAACACCATACACAAAAATAAACTCAAAATGGATTAAAGACCTAAATGTAAGGCCAGACACTATCAAACTCTTAGAGGAAAACATAGGCAGAACGCTCTATGACATAAATCACAGCAAGATGCTTTTTGACCCACCCTCTAGAGAAATAGAAATAAAAAAAAATAAACAAATGGGACCTAATGAAACTTCAAAGCTGTTGCACAGCAAAGGAAACCATAAACAAGATGAAAAGACAGCCCTCAGAATGGGAGAACATATTTGCAAACGACGCAACTGACAGACGATTAATCTCTAAAATTTATAAGGAGCTCATGCAGCTCAATAACAAAAAAACAAACAACCCAATCAAAAAATGGGCAGAAGACCTAAATAGACATTTCTCCAAAGAAGATATATAGATTGCCAACAAACACATGAAAGAATGCTCAACATCATTAATCATTAGAGAAATGCAAATCAAAATTACAATGAGGTATCACCTCTCACCAGTCAGAATGCCATCATCAAAAAATCTACAAACAATAAATGCTGGAGAGGGTGTGGAGAAAAGGGAACCCTCTTGCACTGTTGGTGGGAATGTAAATTGATACAGCCACTATGGAGAACAGTATGGAGGTTCCTCAAAAAACTAAAAATAGGGCTTCCCTGGTGGCGCAGTGGTTGAGAGTCCGCCCGCCGATGCAGGGGACACGGGTTCTAGCCCCGGTCCAGGAAGATCCCACATGCCGCGGAGCGGCTGGGCCCGTGAGCCATGGCCGCTGAGCCTGCGCGTCCGGAGCCTGTGCTCCACAACGGGAGAGGCCACAACAGTGAGAGGCCTGCGTACCGGAAAAAAAAAAAAAAAAGACCTACAAATAGAACTACCATACAACCCAGCAATCACACTACTGGGAATATACCCTGAGAAAACCATAATTCAAAGAGTCATGTACAACAATGTTCACTGCAGCACTATTTACAGTAGCCCAGACATGGAAGCAACCTAAGTGTCCATCGACAGATGAATGGATAAAGACGATGTGGCACATATATACAATGGAATATTTACTCAGCCATAAAAAGGAATGAAATTGAGTTATTTGTAGGGAGGTGGATGAACTTAGAGTCTGTCATACAGAGTGAAGTAAGTCAGAATGAGGAAAACAAATACCGTATAATACCGTATGCTAACACATATATATGGAATCTAGAAAAAAAAAAAAAGGTTCTGAAGAACCTAGCGCAGGACAGGAATAAAGACGTAGAGAATGTACTTGACACAGGGAGGGGGAAGGGTAAACTGGGATGAAGTGAGAGAGTGCTGTGGACACATATACACTACCAAATGTAAAATAGATAGCTAGTGGGAAGCAGCCTCACAGCACAGGGAGATCAGCTCGGTGCTCTGTGACCACCTGGAGGGGTGGGATAGGGAGGGTGGGAGGGAGACACAAGAGGGAGGGGATATGAGGATATATGTGTATGTATAGCTGATTCACTTTGTTATACGGCAGCAACTCAGACAACAATGTAAAGCAATTATACTGCAATAAAGATGTTAAAAAAAAAAACAGTGATAGAGATAAAGGAAAATAGGGAGAAAAGTTAAAGGACTTTAGTACTGAAGACCTTACCTATTATTAACATGGCTGCACATGGATGTTCTATGTAGATCTGCTTCCTAAAGCAAGGGAAATCTAGATATGTATATACATTTCTGGTGGTACAATTTATACTGAAAATAATTTTCTAGAAGAGAAAAAATCTATAATGATCAGGAAAAAATGATTCTCATACAAAATATATTACATAATGTAATTAAAATGTACAGTTCACACTTATTGTCTGAATGTAAATGTGGTTAGTCCTTAAACCAGCAGCATCAACATCACCTAGGAACTTGTTACAGATGAGTACACCCATCCCAGATCTCCTAACTGGCCCTACAATCCATGTTTTAACAAGAACGTAATGAGATTCTGATCTAAACAATACTGCGGAGAGTGAAGGAATTACAGTATACAAAAGCTACAACTTGGGCAGGCTATAGAGACATAGGAAGAAGTAAGGATAAACACCGAGGTTGATTGCAGTCTGCACTCTAGATCTTAGAAGAAAATCTCAAACTTTTTTTTTTTTGAGGGTTATGCGTTACCTAATCTAATAATCTAATTCAGCAGGGCCTGAGTGTGGAGGAGAATCTGGGTAGAATCTCTGTCTAGAAGGCAGGTATTTATTTGTCTGGAGCTTCCCCAAAGGTCCCTCAGGAATGGGAAGCCCAGAAGGAGAAGGAACAAGACTGGAGGCGGCAGAACAGGAGCAGAATCCCTGCGCCTCCATTTAAAGGACTGAAAAACCACAGATAGGATCACTGAACCTGAAGAAGCCAGCATTCGAAAGTACCAGAGGGCTACTTCCTTAATTCTCCTGCCCTTACAACACATACCTGTCAGCTTCTGCTCATTTCTTAAGACACTCAGACGGTCTAAGGGGCACCTATCTTGTCATTTTCATTCTACTTCAGTGAGAAAGACAATGAAAGAAAGGGAAATAAACATCCCCAAGATGGAAGTAGAAGTACCAAGTGCCAACCCCTAAAATGAGTAGACGTGACACCATAGACACTTCCTCCACGTACTCCCTACGCCTCTGAAACCATTCTTCTATCTGCCAGGTGGACGACAGCAAGTGATAGTGATTCAGTAACTACAGCGCATCTTAAATAACGAGTTATCACAACAATAATAAGAGCAACAACTACCACCACTAGTTATTGCCATTGCGCTCATTTATGGAAACCCTCGGAGGGAAGCACTGCTGTCCTCATTTTAACGAGGCTGACTCCCTCCCTTGTCCGAAAGAGTCTTATGAAGGCCAGGACTAAAAGCCAGGACCATTTGGCTGAAAAGGCCCATGTTTTTCCACTTTGCTACTTTGCCGCAGCCCCTGGAAAGTTGGTATAAAAAATTCCGTAAACAAACTATGAAATAGGTAGCTTGTCTCCAGTGCCACTGCTTCTTCAGAAGCTCGTGCTCACTCCATCCTCTCTGTCAAAATCTGCACTCAGGAATAGATCTGACAAACTCATTGACAGTAGCAATTTAACTGTTTGGCTTGGAATGAGATTATTTGTGAAGAGTATCATTCTAAAAACTGGTGCCAAAAGCAATTTAATTATGAGAACTATCATTTGTAGAAAATGATCAGTTAAAAAATATTTCCTTTGACATCGCCAGCATTTGAATTAATATCTAAACAAACAATTCTGCAGGGCATCTTAAAGCTTAAACACTTAACAGTAGAGGGAGGAAGGTGTTTAAAAATCATGTCAGACTCTGCAATTTCAATTATATTCAGGTCTCCTAATGTATCAGGAAACCCTTTTAAGCCTATGATGCTTACAGAAGCAACTGATAAGCTATTTAAAACTACAGTGCTTCTTAGAAAATTACCACCATCAGTGAACTAAACAGTAACTTATTGATGTTTGCAACAGTGCCTGATTTACTTCTTGGATAGATTCACTTAGCCAGGTAATCTGGTTTCTTAATACAATAAAGACAAAAATATGTAATCAACCTACAAAACCTTTGCAAGAAATATCTGCAACAACATTTACATTACTGAGTTCCCACAGGGAATCTATTATTTATGCCCAACTATCATGTTGTGGTGAATATTTAAGCTAAGAATCAGTAATTGGAATTAAATCATTCATCTCTTCCAAATATTAGAGTTATCAATTTTCCAATCCCTGCACAGCTACCAATATAGCACAGTAGTACTGCATGGATGAAGACATCCTAAAAAATTATTTGTGAGTGATGGTATCCAACATAAGGAACTTACTATAAAAGATATATATTTTGATTAAATGATACTTATTTAAAAGGGGACATTTTAATCAATATGATACAATGGTTATAATTTTATCTCTAGCTTTATATTTCAAGAGATAACTTATATGCAACATACTATTAAAATGGCCTTAATTTTCCACATCTGCTGTGCAACCCTGATCAAACTGTTAGCCCCAAGGACTCTGGTCCCATAACTCAGCTTAGACATCCATTCACTCTTGGGGAGGTCAGCTTTCCATTTCCATATGTAATAATAAGTAATGGCTTCTAGGTGACTCAATGAAAACTAAATAAAAAAGCCACTGTCTCGCTTCTTGGTTTTATTCTTCTTCTCATAACCTGATCTGCTCACAAGTGGGTTAATCTAATGAATCCATTGCACAATGTCCCTTTTTTACCCCCAAACCTTTCTCTGTGAGGGAGTTCAGGCAAACTACAAAATGACAAACAGTGAGTATCTCATGACACTGTCCTTGGCCTCTTGCTCTTTCTTATCTGTTTATCTCTTATCTGTATCTTTCCCCAGGACTGTGTTTCCCTAAATTAAGAATGTCTCTACAAATGGTGAAATGAAAATGCCTTTCATACTCCTAGCCTGGCCATAAAGCACCTCTGAGGTCCACCAAATGAGTGCCATACCACCCCAAATCATCTTTGACACAGCAACAGCTGGCCTGACTTGCATTACTAGCCCTGTTCACATTTATGTTTGGAACATAGTAGAGACCATTTAGCTCACCAGTTGGGTAATGTATGATGATCTCCTTTTCTCAATATCAGTATCAAGTGGCTATTCTAATTTATTAAAATAACTTAACCTGGAAAGTTTGGTTACTTAATGGCTGCAATGGCATCTGGACATAACTTGGAATAAACAAATAATGGTTATAATATTAACAACACTGTTGTACTAGTTCAATCACCTATTTTTTGGCAACTATTTCCCTTTGATGCAATTCATTTAAACATTCATTGAGTGGCTACCATTTTCCAGGCACTCAGGGTACAGAGGTTACCCACCTTGGTGTCCACCCTTTATGGCATCCACACCCTAGTTAGGGAGAAAGCCGTGTGAAAAACCAATAATTAAGGTACAATCCATTAGGTGCAATTACGGTTCAGGGCTATAGAAGCTGAAAAGTGGCTGAGGTCAACTGCTTGACAGGGCTAGACCACTTCCCACCAATGGGAAATCATTTAAAAATTATCACCTGAAACGTGAATTTTAATCATCAAAAGACTCCCTAAGTAAATGTACTATTCTTTGGTAGTATTAGTGTTATTACCCCCTAATCAAACCACTAAAAGCTACAGTCACCCTCTATAAGATGTTATTATTTCATTTACATTTAATACTTGAAGGACCTAATCAAATAGGGATCTATTTACAGACCTCCTTCCTGACCTAAGTAAAGCTTTTTATTTTTTTAATTTGTTTCCATGTTCTCTACCACCCTGTAAAGATAGAGATAAGCCACTATATGGATATAATCCAACCTAAACCTCTTCCCCTTAAGGACATTTTAAGGCCTCCTACTGTAGGCAGCCCGGTAGTAAATAGTATGAGAAGTTAGGCGCATGCATTTAGAAATGATTCTATTATCAAGGCAGACAATTTCTTCACTCGACACCAATGCAACATTTTGTAATCAAAAGCATTTGGATTCTGCCTGATTTCTATCATTACATCTGTAAAGCACAAGGAAGAGTCCAAATGGTGTAATGTGACTCTCATATTAAGTCCTCACAATCTCTGAGATAGCAAATAAAGATCAGCAAAATTGTCTCTGCATAGTTTTGTATACACTCTAAATGTGTAAATGAGTAAAATGAGTGACAAGAGATGCAGGCAGCTTGACAAAATATCTAACTAATAGCAAAATAATCCACTTGGCTTTGTTTAATAGCAAAACAATTCACTTGGTGGTGTCACAAACTCTGGCCTGGACGAGACACTCAAATTCTTTTCATCTCCTGTGTGACAAACGAATTTTTGTATTTTGAGGAGGAAAAATAGAGCTGAACTAGATGCTCTCTAGAGTTTCTTTGGGCGCAAACATTATGAAAGCTCCTGGAAAATGTCTTTTAGACATTTTCTCTATCTTTTCATCCCAGGTTGTGAAATGAAATCCCACTGTCAAATCATTTCCAGACATCTGGAAAATTCAATCCATTGCCAGTGTAAGATACCAAGGCAGTTAACAATTAAGCTGTTATTAGTGAATCATGTGTTCTAGGAGGCCACTTGCTGGGCTCTATTATTTTAGTGTCACAACCATGACCTGTAAGTAATACCGGCATTTGAGAAACTCATTAACTTTCAGAAACCTGAGGTACAGTTTACTGTATCAGACAAATCTACTAGAGAAATCGCAATAGGAACACACGTGTTCCTACACATATAAAGCCTCACTAGTGTGAGGAATATATGAAAGGATAAGACACATCATTCTTCAAAATACTCCCTATTGAAGAACTTTGTAAATGGCACACTGAAGTGAAAAAGGCCCTTCACACTTACAACCTAACAGATTTTCCATGATAATAATATACTTATCTGGTCCACATACGTAACACATGCACATGCCAGATGTGTATGTATCTGAGTGTGACACCTAACTAACTGTCAGAGCTAAAGCAATAATTGTAAATAAAGAGCACGTTTTCAAAAGAATCATTACAAAAAGCCCAAAGAGGAAAAAAGAACAGGAAAGCCCACAAAGTAGGTCAAGCCAGTGTCAAACTAGAAATCATGGCAAATCAGAAAACATTTTGGGTAATAACCTTATATGAGGCTCCAAAAAGCACACAAAAGATGATTTTAAAGTAAAACAAGGTAGAGTAGCCCCCCCTTTATCCACAGAGTATATGTTCCAAACCTCCAGTGAGTGCTTGAAATCTTGAATAGTACTGAACCCTATACATACCTTTTCTTTCCTATACATCCATACCTACGATGAAGTTTAACTTATAAATTAGGCACAGTAGGAGATTAACAACAATAACTAATATAAAATAGATCATAATATACTGTAATAGAAATTATGTGAATGTGGTTTCTCTCTCTCTCAATATCTTATTGTGCTCTACTCACCCTTCTTGTGATGACACGAGATGATAAAATGCCTACGTGATCAGATGAAGTGAGGTGAATGACGCAGGCATGATAAAATGCCTACATGATCAGATGAAGTGAGGTGAATGACGCAGGCACCGTGACACAGAGTTAGGCTACTGTTGACCTTCTGATGATACATCAGAAGGAGGATCATCTGCTCCAAGCGATGCTGGATCATGGAGCCATTACGATGGCAACGGCTGGATGTCAGGAGCAGACCATGTGGATGGCTGGGTATTCTGGGCAGGACAGAGCTAGGCTATGTGAGATTTCATCAAGCTACTCAAAATTATGTGCAATTTAAAACTTATGAACTGCTTATTTATGGAATTTTAATATTTTCAGACCGTGGGTGACCGAGGATGACTGAAGCTGCAGATAAGGGGGGACTACCACAGTGAAACTAACAGGCATAAGGACCCATGCTACTTGACTAAGCATACAATAGTATTCTGTACTTATATAGTTCAAGCCGCTACAACTCAAGAAAAAGGTACAGGGATGGAAGAAACAAAAAGGCAATCAGAAGATTCCTTATCATTGGTTCCTTCTTCAACCTGAAGAAGGGAGATAGCTTCGAACAAAAACCCAAAGGAGCAAGCAGAAGGGCAGTACCCTGTTTGGGAAAAGATGAAGATTTGAGGGAGTACGGCTGATCTGCCTGACATTACGAACGACTCAGTTAAAGCAGAGACAGACTTGCTTCCAGGTCTCTTGGAAGCTGCTTCTGAAGTTTGATTTTAGTTACCTTTAGGAAAGGGATAAAACATCACACAGTGACTCTGGCAGAGACTATCTGGGATTCGAAGTGGGCTTAAGTAAATTCACAAATGGCTGAGACATGCTGAGACTAACCCCTATCCTTCACAGCTGGTGTCAGAGAGAAGGCCTGAGCTCACTCTCACAGCCTCTACCAGCGGCATCTAGGGCTTATGGGCCAAAGATCTGGCGAGTTCTATTTCTCCATGTTACATGAAATATATCAAAGTATTATTTATTAAATATGCTTCTAATGGAGGTGTTAAAGAAGTCTACAGGCTGTATATTCCAATCACCTTATGTCCCCACGAGAAAATTCTGCCTAGTGATTGTGCTTACCTGATACCTATAGGAGAAAAACTAGATTTACTCTTCATCAAGGCCCTGGCAGATTCTTTCTTAAATGTAGTGACCAGAGTTAGGGATGAACAATTTAACAGTTGTCGTGAGTGGCTACTTTAAGAATTTTAAGAGTAGAAATGGTTGCAATAGCAAAAATCATAGAACAGGCCCTACACTTCTGGTAAATGCCATTAGATGTTGAGATTAAATCCAGCGTCAACCTGAGGTTAGAAAATCCCCTACAACAACCGATATGCAATACGGCTCCTGCCAGTTTGAGATACCTAATAAAAAAACAAACTAGGATGGAGAATAGAACACAAGGGTACGTGCTGACAGCTCAGCCAGCAAAAAAGAATTCAGGTTTGACTCAGAGTAGAAGGGTTTTGTTAAGACATAATTAATTCCATCTTTGAAATGAAATCACAATGGGGCATGATTTCTTTAAACAGTTACATTTGCTTACTAACTTAAAATTAGTTAGCTTCCTAGGCGAATGGAAGTTACTACCTCATTTTCAATGTTGGACATAAACTTTCTAGTGGTCAGGACTGCTGAAAGAAGAACCACTATTCACGTCATCCTACTTATTTGAGTTCACGGGACCTAACCTAGATGCAGACAACTGTGTTTGTGCTTTCTGGGGGAGATAGAAGGATCTCTGTGTTTAATTAAAAGCAAAATCACTCACACTCATTAAAACGAACTATCTAACTACATTCTCTGTTATACTACAGTGATAACTTAATCAAAAATCTACTTTCCAGTCTACTGACCATATGGCAGAGTGGCCTCTCGGGATTACCGAAATGCTCCTCTGACGTAGGAATGCGTTCCAGGGGAGTGAGGCACCCACAGATAAAGGGACCTTGGTAGGCTCTGTGTCTTAACCACTTTTTAGAATAGCATTTGTTACCCGACAATGCCCAGCTCTATCTCTTCAAAACTCAAAGCTGACAAACTGACATTTATATTTAGAAAAGATTCCCAAGGAGCTCAGCAAACCTTACTTCTGGTAGTGGGCTGGCTGGTTTGGTGAGGATCCCTCCTACATAAACAACATTAGGCAGAGTGGGTCTCGGAAACTCCAGTGCTACATCTGTACACAGCATCCACAGGCTGGACCCATGGACCAAGTCATACATGGACTTCTCCGGCAGCAGGTTGTACTTCTGCATTATCCTCTCATATTTGGGAAGAACCAGAAAGCTGACCCCTAATCTGGAAATGAGGTAAACGCCGGTGTTTTTCATCCTTTGCAGCAGGTTCATGTGGTCTGTGAGGAGTGAGTTAAACTCCGGGACGTAAGCTAATGGGGCAGGAGCGCCCACTTCGGCAGGATACCAAAGGCCAGTTGAAAATACAGCATATTTAACCCCTAAAAGATGAGCTATCACAAATCCACACATGTCATTAGGGTCCACCAGCAGCAGGTCAAACTTTTCCTTTTTTAGACCCTGAATCAGGGCACGGTTGCCAACCATCATATCACAGTTCTTGGTATAGTGATCCAGTATGTCAAACAGTTCGATTGCTGTCAATCTCCCAGAGAAAATATTCCGCATTTTGGACTGCAGGAAAGCATCCGAGGTGGTACTGTTAAAGATCCCTGGGTAGCGCTGGAGGCTGTAATGATTAGATGGCGTGATGTCTCTACCTTCAGAGAGGAGGAACACTGTGTGGTGCCCACTCTCGTGCAAGGCAGAGGCTAGTGTCTTGAAAATGTACATATGGCTTTCGAACATAATTGGCGGCACGATGATGATTTTGGCGGCCTTCGCTATCCCAACAGCACTCCACAGGAGCATGAAATACGGAGTGTAAGACTTCATAGCTGAAATGACAACCAGAAAACTACTGAAAACAGAATGCAACCCTTACCATTCAAAACAACCACAAAGACACTTTTTCAAAGTATTTGATGATCCAGTACTTTGCCTAAGGATCACTTTTAAAAATTATCCCAATGTTTGTTCTAGTTGCCTCTTTATTTTTGAAAGGTATTTTTCAAAGTATAGAATTGACAGCAAAACTGGCATAGACTGAAATATATTTAAAATGTATCAGTTTTGGAACACACAATTGCATCAATAATGGAGAACTAATTTTTTTTTAATTTGAAACGAAACCTATAAGATTGAATGACAAAAGATCACTCTTCTTTGAATAATAGCTATGAGGTATCTATGAAACATCTGTTTATCTTTTAATTGAACATCAATGTTAATCCCAGGAATTAGAGCCAAGACTTCTTATTTCCAGGTATATCAGCATGTATGTCTCTTTTTAAAGCTTTTTATCACAGCAGTAACCTTCCCAGTTATGACTAAAGCATACCAAAAAAAGATTACGTTTTAGAAAATAATTATTTCAAGTAGTAATTCTATAGAAAATACACTTTTCCACAGGAAAAAAATGACCTTGAATGTGACTTTCTCCTTTATCTAAATACCCTTAAGCATCCTGGCAGACTCTGTTTATGTAATTTATATCAATTTGCTGATTCATTTCAGGGCATTATCTAGAAGAGAAACTTTTAATAGAAAAGTTCAAGAAAGTTAACTGCATCTCAGTAAATGTTTGTGAAAGAAGTGACTGATGAGTGACTATGTCCTTGACTACACTTCCTGTGTTGTACCTGTAACTCAGGTGCAAAAGGCAAGTCAGATGATGGCTGTATCCTTGATGGCTAATGCTTCTTCTACACTTTTGTGTTAATAGAGTATATACAATAGTTAGATTCATCCTCTAACATTTTTTAGAAATAATACCTATGGGGGCCATAGAGTATGCAAACTCCCCCTACCTATCCAAAGTAATTTTTTCTTAGACTCTAAATTAGCCTCCAAATAGGGAAAGATATGAACAATAGTCACCCATGAGAACTGGACACTTTTACTTCAAGGAACAACTCAAAATACATTTATATGCAATCACCAAATCAATATCTATTTTTACTCATTATCATATATTAATCATCCTAGTTGTACAAATTCCCACCACATAAATGCAGTTTAAACAACTATACCTTCTCAACATTCAAACACTGCAAGCAACCTAAAAAAAAAAAAAGAAGAAATCAATAGCAGGCAATGATAGATTCTTCCAATACCAAGATTAAACTATAAATATTTCCAGGTGCTTTTTCCCTCTCTCATTACAAGGAAATTTTCAAACCACTTCTAAATGATACTACATCATTAAGAGTAAACAGAAGTAATATGCTTTATAAACATATAAAAGTCTATGCTAAATGTTGCTTGAATTAACATGAGGGCTTTAAAAAATAAATTTGGAGAAAACACTGTTTATGTAGCAATAAAGTAAGTTTATTCTATAATTACAAGGTCACTGAAGGAAGAAAATTAAGCAATCAATCTTGGAGAAAACTTTCCAGGTCTTTATTCTCCTGTGTTGTCTCTCCCATGTGTCTCTCTGGTATAGCCTCCTTCCCATGCCAAGGAGGAAAAATTAGGAATTTTAAGTAGACATGTTATTAATTTTAGGAGTGAGATTTATGTAGAAACAGCTATTACAACAGAACTGTCCACTGCTGTGATTAATAGTGCCTGTTACTACATGCATGTCCAAGAAGATACACAGGATGATGGACCAATGGTAGGCAACTGCTCTGCTGACTGTGTTTTGCATTTTGCTGAGCAGACTCAGTTCCTTCAGCTGCAGTTAAAACTATTACTTTATCATAAATCACTAAGAAACAAAACAAAAAAATAATAGTAGGGAAACAAATCCTTTTACCATGTTTCTTATTTTTTTCCCTTTTTTATTTTATTTTAGTACCTACTGCAAAGTAAAAAGAAATTGCACAAAATGATGATTTAATGCACAATTGCTTACATTCTAGAACAGCAGTATCTAATAGAACGATCTGTGATGATGAAAATGTTCTATCTCCTTACTGTCCAATATGGTAGCCTCTAGGGAGCAGCTAAAATATGATTAGTGTGACTGAGGAACTGACTTTAAATTACTACTAGTGGCTACTGTACCAAAATAAGGTTAGAAAAAGGACATAGATTCTGTACATAAAAATTCTAAAAGTAACTATTCAGAAATACCAATATTCATGTGATAAAATATCTTCTAAAAATAATGTCTACTAGGCCTGCATATGTCTTCATGAAAAAAGACATCACCAACAAAGAAGCATCATTCGCACAAGCGTGTTATTCGCTGTTCAAATACAAAGTTCATTATGAAGGATTACAACAGCACTTTAACCTCAGAACTATCTCTTTCATGGATAACAGAATGACTAACGCAACTACCAACAAACGGTGAGATACTTGCTAGTCCAGAAGTATCAGAATGTGTCTATTGATAAGCTGGACTTCATTAATATTAAAATTTCTCCTCTGAGAAAGATAAGGTCAAGAGAATGAGAAGATAAGCAATAGACTGGGAGAAATATTTGCAAAAGACATATTTGATAAAAGGACTGTTATCCAAGATACGTAAGGAAGGAACTCTTAAAACTCAACAATAAGAAAACAAACAACCTGACTTAAAAAGAGGCCAAAGACCTCAATAGACACCTCACCAAAGAAAATACATATGGCAAATAAACGTAAGAGAAGATGTTCCATATCATATGTCATTAGGAAAATGCAAATTAAAACATAATGGGAAACCACTACACATCTATTAAAATGGCCAAAATCCACTGACAACACCAAATACTGGAGAGGATGTGGAACAACAGGAACTTTCATACATTGCTGGTGGGGATGCAAAACAGTCTTTGGAAGACAAATTGGCGGTTTCTTACAAAACTAAACATACTCTTACCATACGATCCAGCAATTGTGCTCCCTGGTATTTACACAAAGGAGATGAAAACAGATGTCTGCACAAAAACCTACACAGGAACGTTTATAACAGCTTTATTTACAATTGCCAAAACTTGGGAGTAACCAAGTACACCACCTTAGGTTAAGTGAATAAATAAACTGTGGTTCACCTATATAATGGAATATTACTCAACACTAAAAAGAAATAAGCTACCAAGCCATGGAAAGGCAGGGAGGAAATTAAAATGTATATTTATTAAATGAAAGAAGCCAATCTGAAAAGCCTACATACTGTATGATTCCAATTACATAAGCTTCTGGCAAAGGCAAATCTCTGTGGAGATTTAGGCAATCTCTAAAGAGACTGGTGGTTGCCAAGGGCTGCAAGGAAGGAAGGAATGAACACGTGGAGGCACAGAGGATTTTTAGGGTAGTGAAACTGTTCTGTAAGATGTTACAATGGTGGATACATGTCATTATACATTTACCCAAACCCACAGACTATACAACACCAAGAATGAACCCTGTAAAGTATGGACTTCAGGAGATAACGATGTGGCAACATTCACTGATCAAAACAAATGTACCTGTGGTGCAAGATGTTGATAGCGGAGGGAGGTGTGCATGTGCAGGGGGAGGGAGGATATGGAAACTCTATGTATTTTCTGCTCAATTTTGCTGTGAACTTAGAACTGCTCTAAAAAGTAAAGTTTACTAGTTTAAGAAAAAATTTTAAAGCAACCTGAAATAAAATAATGAAAAGAAAATAAACTAGATGATTAAAAAAAAAGGATGTGGATGTATTAAATGCACTATGAACAAAATTAAATGAAACATGATATCCTAAAAAACAGCCTGCAATATACATAATAGACATTTAACTTCTATAAGCATTTTCATGAAGCCATTATTTAGGGCAGGAGAAGACTGTTACTAATTGCAAACATTTCGAGATATGTTAGATTCCCAACAACTGGAGACTGGTTAAATAAATTGTCGTTCATGCATACAATGCAGCCCCGAAACAACCCTGTAAAAGAACATTTAATGGCATGGAAAGATATTCAAGATTAGGTTACTAAACATGCTTATAGCATGTAGCACTCTGTAAAAGATATATACGTATATATACATAGGAATGCTAAACACCAAAGGGCAGTGGTTTTTTTCTGGATAGTATGAATTGTTAGGGATTTTAATTTGACTTTTTCTACGTTGGACACGTTACTCTTTTCTTAATAAAAATAATGATAAGTATTTTTTTAAATAATATGTGATGAAAAAAGATCTCATTCACAGTAACAATAAAGTATATAAAATACCTTTAAAATTAATTTAAAAGGATATATATATTTTGGCTATACTAAATATGGCAAGCCTTTCCCTGAAGATATACATGGAAATAATACTAAGTGTATAGAAATACTATAATGGAATACGATATTCTCAAAAAGCTAATCCTTCCCATATTATAAATGGACTGAATAAATTCGTCTCAAAATTCCACTGGATGGCTTTGTTTTGTTAGGAATTTGACCAAACTATAGCCATGTTTCTTGGTTAGAATAGGCAAGAAGAGAGAATACACTTTTGAAAAAGAAACAGTAATGACTTGGGACAGAAAGGTAAATATTAAAATACATTTTGTAATTAAAACACTCTATGTATATGTGTGGTGCATATATACAATGGAATACTAGTCAGCCATAAAAAAGAATGAAATAATGCCATTTGCAGAAACACGGATGCAACTAGAGATCATCACACTAAGTGAAGTAAATCAAAAAGAGAAAGACAAATACCATATGATATCACTTATATGTGGAATCTAAAATACGACACAAATGAACCTATTTACAAAACAGAAACAAATTCACAGACATGGAGAACAAACTTGCAGCTACCAAGGAGGAGGGGGAGTGGGGGAGGGATGGAGTGGGAGGGTGGAGTTAGCAGATGAGAGCTATTATATATGGAATGCATAAACAAGAAGGTCCTACTGTATAGCACAGAGAACTATATTCAATATTCTGAGATAAATCATAATGGAAAAGAATATGAAAAAGGATGTGCATATATATATATATATATATAGAAAGAGAGAGAGAGAGAACTAAATCACTTTGCTGTACAGCAGAAATTAACACATTGTAAATCAACTATACTTCAATTAAAAAAAACAAAATAAAAACACTACGGGGCTTCCCTGGTGGCGCAGTGGTTGAGAGTCCGCCTGCCAATGCAGGGGACGTGGGTTCGTGTCCCGGTCCGGGAAGATCCCACATGCCACGGAGCGGCTAGGCCCATGAGCCATGGCCGCTGAGCCTGCGCGTCCGGAGCCTGTGCTCTGCAATGGGAGAGGCCACAACAGTGAGAGGCCCGCGTACTGCAAAAAAAAAAAAAAAAAAAAACACTATGGAAGTAGCCCAAGAATCCTGAGTCAAATCAATGGATCACAGTAGGCAGCCTGTAAGAATTTCCTGATATGAACATAATATGAGATGAAGGAAGTACAAGTAAACTAAGAAAGAACAACTCACTCAATATGAAGTGTGAAAAACTGGCTTTATATTTGCAAAACAAAATCACTACATTTTTTACCTTAGAGTTTCCCCAAAGTAAATCAGACAGAATAATGTCAAAAATTTTTTTTCTAATAAAGCCATTAAGAGTGTTGAGCTTTAAATGATCTCTGGAAAGTGAAAGATAATTCTGAGCATAAAGCAAAGGAAAAAAATCACTATTATTCGATTCTATTACATAATCATTCAATATTTTTAGAATGTTTAAAACATCTAGTGCAAAGGTTTCCAGTCCAGGAGGGCTGACCGAACCCAAGTGTTTCTACTCCTTTCCTCCCAAAGCTCCTTTGGAATTATAGTAAAGAATATAAAAGGGAATAAATACCTAATACCTCTGAGAATTGACATGAGCAGGTGAGGTATGGGCAAAACTACAGTCATCAGTGGAATGGAGTTGTGACACCGTTTGTGTCAAAAATTTGACAAATAGCTTGTTGAGAGAAAAGCATGCAGGAAGTCATGGCCCAGAACACATAGAGGGAAAGCCTGCAGCAAGGATGAAAACTGCTTCCAGAATGGCTGAGAGCTTGAGAGGACACTGGAAGAGCAAGCGCAGGGGGGACGAGCAAGAAATGAAGGGGAGGCACTCTCTCAAGAGGAACTGAACGCGTTTCCCATCCATCACATCTGCCCTTCACTCCCGAAGAGGCAAAGCAGGGGCTGCTGCATTTACCCCCAAAAGTAAAAATGAAGACCCATTCTCTAGAAAAAGTGGATAACCTGCCTAAAGAGCAGTGAGAGCTGATAACTCGGGCTAAAACCCTCCTAATGTTGGCGTACGGGAGGTGGCAGATGGCTCCCCACCCGTGCACCCTACAGGTGGCACTGGGCACGTCACCCCTCCACACGCAGTCCGAACTCAACCTCCCAGTTAGTCCAAGGAGCTTAAAACTTGCTGAATGATTGAACAAATGAACAAACGAGATTTCTTCTTTCATGAAATCAGCAAGGATGTGATTTTTAACGATAAGGTTCAGTCCTTGCCAAGGCTACAGCACAGTCTTACGCAGTTGGTGAAAATGTAAATGGGCACGAGTGCTCTGAAAAACAACTGGCACGTTATTTTACATTTATGAAGCTATCCCGAATCAGAATTACCAACATGTATGTACGAAGACATTCCCTGCATTCACTTCCGACAGCAAACAGGCAGAAACTACTAAGAATCCAGCAGTAAAGGATTGATCAAAGTACGGTATATCTTACAATGGAAAACCACAGAACCATCAAAAACCATGATTTGTAAAACAGTTTTAATTTGAGAAAATGCCTATAACATAATAAGGAAGCAAGAAAACAAAATTTTACATACATATACTCGATATATGCATACATAAAATGATTATAATGACAACAA
This sequence comes from Lagenorhynchus albirostris, assembly GCF_949774975.1. Classification (NCBI taxonomy): domain Eukaryota; kingdom Metazoa; phylum Chordata; class Mammalia; order Artiodactyla; family Delphinidae; genus Lagenorhynchus; species Lagenorhynchus albirostris. The sequence continues at coordinate 122,547,373 of NC_083098.1, read as the reverse complement.
AGTAAATATCAAACAGTTATCAATAGTAAATTTCGATTGTCAGATTGAGTGATATTGTTTTAGTTTCCTATTTATATATTTCCAGATCTCTGAAGTTTTCTACCAAAAATATATAATATTTATGACACATTCCTTCAACTTACACGCCCCTTGAGCATGCCATACACTCACTCTCCCTTTGGAGTCGAGTGTCGGAAAACATCAGTCTCTGCTTGCTGGGCCCTACTTACGTTCCAAATGATTACAGCCTGCCATTGGCTGCTCCACAACTCGGCCTGCACACTCATTGCCGAGGGCACTAAATATCTCCTAACTTTCACACAAATGCCCTTTTTTTCCCGGCACTTATCTGATTGGACTTCTCTCCCACCCTAAATACTACTGATCCCCTACCTGCTCCAAATTCTCTCTTGGCTTCTGAGATGCTACTGCTCCTTGACGGTACCTCACTGCCAGAATACTGAAGAAAATCCACAATGCAAAGACTCTAAACAAATTTCATTTTGCACATCAGTCCGCCCTTTCTTCTTTACATAAAAATTATTCCTGGGGCTTCCCTGGTGCCGCAGTGGTTGAGAATCTGCCTGCCAGTGCAGGGGACACGGGTTCGATCCCTGGTCTGGGAAGATCCCACATGCCGCGGAGCAACTGGGCCCGTGAGCCACAACTACTGAGCCTGCGCGTCTGGAGCCTGTGCTCCGCAACAAGAGAGGCTGCGATAGTGAGAGACCCGCGCACCGCGATGAAGAGGGGCCCCCACTCGCCGCAACTAGAGAAAGCCCTCGCACAGAAACGAAGACCAAACACAGCCAAAAATAAATAAATAAATAAATAAAATTAAAAAAAAAAATTATTCCTAGGCCTGCATTCAAGACAAGAAACAATGCCAAGTTTAGTAAGTGTGCCCACCCCTCACCATATGGAAGCCATTCAACATTGAAGAGTGAATTAATTGGGGCAAAACAACACGGATATCGGGGTGTACCTAAATGTTGCCTGTGCAAAACACTCATTTGCAAAAGTTATCCCTCCAAGGCCCCCCAGAATTGTTGTAAACCCTTAAGAGCACCAGAAACAAATCAGATTAGCTATATATTGTTCCTGCTCCTAAGCAACAACGGTTTACATACGCTAACATTTAACACAGGAACACCCCAACGTACCACTGAGATTTTTAAAGATGAGAAATAGACTTCATGAATCCATATTGCTCCCATTTTCGCAAACACCAGAGCCTAACACCATACTAGACCTCTGGCAACCTTACTATTTCCATCTACTTATTTTTTTAAAAAAAGTGGGGGCATCACCTTTGGCCACCATTTGAAAGAATGATTTCTCTGTTTTTTTCTATTTGAAGTTGGATCGTTAATAACTCTGAATTGAGCATACATGAGGATGAACTATATAGGAAGAAAAAATGACAAGCACATAAACCAGAGGAAAGATCTTAGGTTTTGACAGCCTACCATCCCAGCAGCTCAGCGATTCACAGTCTATCATTTTAAACAAGAAGTAATCAAAGTGTTTTCACATTAAAGGAAAAACAAGAGCTAATGGGAAATTTAAGATCATGTCTGTACGTGGTGAATTGGGCTATTTAGAAAAATGAAGTGAGTGACTTAGCCCTCAAAGAGGATTATGTAGTCTAGCAAGCTGAACAACGGAATTTCTTTGTGCTTTTAAGTTTCCTTGGCATTTAGTATTATGTGGACTGCAATAAGAGAAAATGTATCAGTCACAACTGCCACCACAGGTTGACCTTGGTACTATATGAAATATTGTTGAGTAATTTCATCTCTCTTCAAAGCACCTTCTACAAGTAAAGCCTTGGAAAATGCCATCTAGTAAAATAAAAATAAATCCAGCAAAGTAAAAACTAATTGGGCACCATTACTAGTATTTTTAAATAAATGTAAATTTTATTTTAAAAATCTATTTTTCTCAGCACAATTTAAGCTCCGAAAGGGTAGAAACTGTAGTAAAAGTTGATGACTGTTTTATTCCCATTGCCTAACCACATAGTGCTCAATAAAGATTTACTGAATGAATGACTGCGATTGTGATTCTGAACCAGGATACGTAGCTGGACCACAGGCACCTCCACTAATGGCCTCATTTTTGTCCTTTAATTTTAAATGAATGAATTTATAATTATATCTATTGCTTTACTTCTGAATAAAATTCTAAATCAAAAGCTTTGGTTGGCTTGAGGCATTGGAGTTAGTTACACATCTCAATCATGGAGAAAATTTCTGGGGTAATGGATACTGCAGTTGGAGAAAGTTATCAAGTTAAAGCACAGATTCATTACAGCTTTTCCTTAAGTCTACGGGTCTTTTTTCATCTTATTTGTTAACTTCCTACACATTCACAGCAATGTTGTGAATGGCCAAGAAAATTACCACTTATTAAATAACAATAGAATATGAAAGGAAACTGGAATTCGTTGGATGCCATGTATGGGCATGTAAGAGACAGCTGTGGCATATATTTTCCTTCTCTTTTCTAGTAATGGAATCCTCTACTTTAGCTTGGCTCATAGCCAAAAAGACTAAGGACATTTCCCAACCTCTTTAGGGGCTAGTTTTAGCCACAATGAGTAAGTTCTAGTAAATGGGCATGGGATGGAAGCATAGTGATATGTGCAATTCTAATTTATACACCTAGAGATTTCCCTTTTCACCTTCCTGCTGGCTGGAATGAGGACGTAATAATGATTAACATCCTGGACCACGAGACGGAAGTACAAACCAGGAAAGGTGTAACAACAAAGACACCTGACACTGTGGAACCAGAGTATCAGCTCTGCCTGCTTCTGCCCATTGTAACCATCATCTGCGAGACAACTCAACTACCTTCTTAGAGTCATTGTTATTTTGACAGTTTCCAGCACTAGGGTGATCAACCATCCTAGAACTGACAGCATTTCCAGGATGCAGAGTTTCAGCACTAAAACTGGGAACGTCTTGGGCAAACCAGAAGGAGCTGGTCACCCCATAGCTTGAAATCTATATCCTAACATAAAACTACCAATAAACAGCAGCTTGTAAAAAGAGCTGTACAATGTACCTTCCCTGCGTCACAGGCTTTATGAGTATTATCTCATTTTATACTGAGATAAAGACAAAAATATTTGTTCCCATTTATAGATGAGGAGAATATGATTGAGAGTAAGACTGAGATAAGAAATTATCTAGTATATTGCAGAGCTTCATATCCATTTTTAATCCACTTTCATCCCACCATGCAAAGAGAGGAAGAAAACAAAGCTGAAAAAACATATTGTAACTGTGGTCAAACTGGGGGAAACTCAGCTTTATTGCTACAGAGTTGTTAAACGGCCCAGGTTTAAACATTCATCTTTCATAAGTAAACAATATCTTGTGTTCTGAAGTTAATTATGGCCATCTATTTGCAATTAAACTATGAAAGCAAGGAGTCCCCTAAAATCACACTGTGAAGTGGGAACACCTTGACTTGGGGTGGGTGATGGGGAGAGATAATTCAGGAAATTAAGGCCACCTGCTGTCGGCTAATGATTTCCACCAAAAAAAAGCTGTGGGCTGGCACCTTTAATTAATCAAGAGGGCAATCTGGGTAAAAACCCTACATTCGGTTGGCTATTGGCAGTTAATAAAAAGAGAGAACAGATTTTCAAAATTTGCCACTTTATCAAATTAATGGTTTTGATTCATTCAGAAAAATTCAAGACATTTATTTGTTTGGAAGTGCACAGCTTAAGAGAAATGCAAACTACTGAAGGAAACAAACCATTAGCAATAAAGTGCAAAAAATTCATTTCTGCACTTGGTCCTCTGATGAGTGCCAAGGGGTACAGGAAAAGCCTCCTTTTGAAGGAGAAGTTGTAGGGAATGTTTTTGTTGTCATTTACTGTTGCTGTTGCTGTTGTAACACTCCAGGTTAGCTGTACTTACCACTTGTCTACACTGCCAGTATCTGCAATTACCTCTTCCCAGACATCTATAGTACAGGCAGTGAAGCTGTAATGAGAAACTCGCTGCTATTCGCTTAACAGTGATAGCTGGCCCAGGCCCACTTGGGATCGTTCTCTGAAATCATCAGGTGGGAAGGTAAGATAAAAAAACAAGAAAATAAGAGAGAAAAGAAAAATAGGATCATATGGATACCAACAGACATTGCACTCAGTACTCAGTAAATTATATGTATCCAATTAATGCTCAATGATGGCGATTAAATTTAACTATATTAAACACAAATTTAATCGCCTAATGAAACGATTCTGAAATGTTCACATCCAAAAGAAACACCCATGGTGCTAACTAAAAATGCAGATTCCAGGGTCTTTTCAACACACAGGCTATTATGAAGTCTGGGGAGAAATCCCTAAACCTGCAATTGTAAGAAGCAGCTGGAGATCTTGATGCAATTCAACCACCAGATTGAGAGACAGGGATCTCATACTTAATCCTTATGTGCAATAAGAGAAATACAAGCGATACAGTGGACGTGTGGATCTGAAATTTAAAGACCTGATAAAGCTCAGCTGTCCTGGGGCTTCAGAAAATGACAATGCCCAACCACAGATCCTTAGGAACCCAGAATAAACAAATAAACACTCCCCAAGTATTTTTAAATGTCCTGTGACAAACTGCCTGCAATCTCTCAGGAGCGTGTGAATACAGTTTTAGTAATTTATAAAGACATGCGGTACCTTTCAATTTTCATTCAGTTTAATATCACATATTCTACTTTACCATTATCACTAAATTATACAAATTATAAGAGAATCTGAAATATTAGTGTATTAGTAAAGTATTAGCAATGTCCCTTTGGATAGATAATTTAAATAAATGTCAACGTGTATTTAAAATTTTGGTGTTTTGGATCTGTGTCATATTTAGGTAACCTAAGACTGTCTTTTCAGGTAGCTCACATCTCAAGTTGTTTATATTATGATAATAAAATCATTTTAAGTGACCCTATCATGAAGTCCCTATAATTAAAGGAAAAAAATAAATATATATATGGCATGCATCTATGGACGCCCAAATCCACAGCCTTTGTAATTTAGGCCAAGTTATTTAATTTCTCTGCACCTAATTCGCTTCACCTGCCAGGTGAAGATATTAAATTAGATGGTCTGGAACATCGCTTACAATTCTAAAGCTTACTGAAAAATGGGATTAAGACTAAGTTTAATGAGACTGATATGATTTGGCTCACAAAAGTAGTTAAGACCAGATCAATGGATGCTGAGGAAAAAAAATGAAGAAAAATGAAATTCACCCTGATTTTAAACTTTATGTTCTAGAGAATCTTTACTGTGAAGACACATTTCATAGGGATGCTTTTAAAATGCAATTCTGATTCAGTATGTCTGGTATGGGGCCCCAAATGATTTCTTTCTGACGAGCTCTCTGGTGACACGAGACGCTGTAGGTGTGCACACCGCACTGTGAGTAAGCAAAGATTTAGAGTCAAGCCGAGAGGTAGAACGAAGAGTAATAAAACATGATCAATAATGAGGTCAACCAGTCAACAATACCAATAACCTACTGGAAAACAAATTGTTTTTCAATCACACATAAACAAAAGACAATTTGCTTAAAATAACGAAAGGACTTAATGGACTTAATATGCAATTTTTTTTAAGGAACTGATATCTGGTAGGTGAGCCAATCTTCCAACAAACAGCTCCACTCCAGTGGCTCTCAACTCTGACTGCTCATTATAATCATCTGGGGAGCCCGTGAAAACCAGAGACGCCTGAAAACCTGCCGCTCCCAACCTAGATCAATTAAAAATCAGAATTTCTGGAGGTGAGGCCTACCTAGGTCTTAGAGTTTTTTGTTTTCTTTTTGATGCTCCCCAAGGGATTATGATATTGAGAACCAGTGAGCTACACTTTCACAAAGTCATAGCAAAATACACAAAAGTAAACTAATCCAACCCACTTTTTTTGTTGTCTTTTAATAAATTGAGGAGCTTGTGTGTGTGTGTGTGTGTGTGCGTGTGTGTGTGTTGGCAAAACTAAGAATACTTGAATACCCCTAAACAACCAATTAGTAAATAAAATACAGTATCATGACTTTAGATTATAAAAACTAACCAGGGAAAGTGTTAACCAGGAAAACATTTTGAAATTTATACCAGATTTTTCTTTTGTCCCTAAAATGATTAGAAATTTTTTCATCACATGAGAAAATTGGAACTCGTTATATTTAGTATCATAGATCAGTGGTTCTCAAACTTTAGTATGCATCAGAATCACCTGAAGAGTTTGTTATAACAGACTTTTAGGCCTGTCCTCAGTTTCTGATTCTGTAGATCTGGGAGGGGTCCAAGAATCTGCATATCTAACAAATTCCCAAGGGATGTTGATGCTGCTGGTCCAGGGACCATTTTGAGAATCACTGATAGAGAAAAAAGTTTGTAATTTTAAAAACCGCAATTTTATAGATATCCATATCCACAGATACAATGCGGATTTCTTTTTCTGCACCTCCTTAAGACCAGCTTGGTACCAGTTATCTCCATGCTTCCGCATCATGTGATCAACATTCAGCAAACAATAAGGAAATTCTTTGTTTTGATTCTGATCTCATCCTTAAACAAATGAGAAAATTTTCATAAATCGTACAACTGAGTTTGTATGAGGCTTTAGGTTCTCATAGGTATATGCTTTCTTAAAAAAAACTGATGTTTGATTAATGTTTTAAAATGTTTCATTAGGACTTTTTATAACTCTTTCATTGGGATTTAATTAGCAGAATACCACAATGAATGTGGAGGAAATGCAGATCAAATTATCTTCTCCCACAATGGGACAAAATCACATGTGTGGGAAACAGCTTTTCAATACACCATTTCTTAGAGAATCTTAAGGCTTCGAAAATGTACTAGGATCACAAAAGATCATGGGATTGTTTCTCTTATTATTAATAATATCCTTTGTTTAATATCACTAGTTTAAGCGAATTTTTAACATTATCTACATTAACATTATAAGAGTCACAAAATAAATCCCCATGTGATAACTTAAACATGTTTTGGGACCCAAAATGTCTGGCCAAATATAACCAAAAAACAAACTTAAAATAATTCTGGATATTTCCCTATTCAGTTCCTTGCAAGTCCTGTAGAGTGAACAAATAGCAAACTTCCCCACTGCTGTCTCATAAAACGCTAGTCAAATCACAAAGAGAAGGTTGTTATGGAGGATCAGATAAAACAGCAACCTTATATTGTTCTCCAGAAGAGGAAGATTTTGGTAGGCTGAGAATGCATTTCTCTGATACTCCCTTACAAACAAGTAAAAATGTAGTTTTGTGGCTTCTAAGCATCTAGGATTAGACTTGATAGTCAACACAATGAGGCAAGTCTAAAGAAGTCTTTTGTATATCATTGCCATTGTTAAGTCTTGCAAACATAATATGCTTGTTATGAAATGATGCCAACTATATGTTAAAATATGTATTTTCATATTTTATGTAATAAATCAGTCCCAATTTAAAAGCTAAAGATAACTGAGTCCAAGCCCTCTCATTTGTAGAGAAAGGGACAAGGTCTCCAGCAGGTGGTTGCCAAGCATCATTTGGCTAGTTCATAGTTACTCATTGGCAGAGTCGGAACTAGCACTCAGGTTTCCTGGGTCCTAATCCAGTATCTCTTATCTATACCACATAAAGACTCTCCAAAGTTGCCACTGCCACATGCCAGATAACAGGCTTTTTCTTGAATTCTGGGATCCACAAAGCAAATCAGCAGTCTTTGAAAAGCCTTACTAATGACCTTCTTACACTTTTATACATAAAAACCTTTCAATTTTATACTAGATTTGAAAAGTCACCGTGTATTTTGGCTCTATGGCAGAAGACTTCTATCATATAATAGGCTGCCTGTGAACAAATGGTTGGATTAATTCTTTCATTTTTTTTTTTTTTGGCTGTGTTGGGTCTTTGTTGCTGCACACAGGCTTTCTCTAGTTGTGGCGAGTGGGGGCTACTCTTTGTTGCGGTGTGCGGGCTTCTCATTGCAGTGGCTTCTCTCGTTGCGGAGCATGTGCTCTAGGCTCGCGGGCTTCAGTAGTTGTGGCACGTGGGCTCAGTAGTTGTGGCCTGCGGGCTCTAGAGCACAGGCTCAGTAGTTGTGGCTCACGGGCTCTAGAGAGCAGGCTCAGTAGTTATAGTGCACGGGCTTAGATACTCCGTGGCATGTGGGATCTTCCCGGATCAGGGATCCAACCCACGTCCCCTGCATTGGCAGGCGGATTCTTAACCGCTGTGCCACCAGGGAAGCCCCTGGATTAATCCTTATATGTTACAGATGCTCACTAGACAAACCTCCAGGAATTCAACATGTCTGGTTCAAAGTGTCTCCCCTTCCATGCCTTGTGAGCAGAGTAGGAATAAGAGTAGTACTGCATTTATGTAGTATCAAAATGATAAGCTAAATTACTTTTACTGGTAAAAATAATGATGAGAAAGCATAAAGCAGTTGGGCTCGTATAGAGGCTGGACAACTACTATACAGGACGATCTGAATAAAATGACTAGATCCTACTCTACTGATGGACAGACTCTACCACCCTCCCCCAGCCCCCCAAACACACCTCTACCCACATTCCTACTGACAATTTGCAAGCCATTCACTGGGATTTCTCTTCTGAACTCCCCACCAAAGGCAAGGACATTATCTCCAGAAAGGCAGACAAATGAAACAGTGAGAGAGCAAAAAGAGGGAGCAGGACAGCCAGAGGCCCTTGTTTCTGCATATTTAGCATTGTTTAGAAATGTGAACAAAAAGTATACTCTAAAGCATATGCTAGTCAAAATAACAATCACCTCTCAATGCTCTCAAGAATTATTTAAAACTGGCAAATAAGAGTCAGGCATCACTTCTTATTAATAATATTCTTTCCTAACCCATTGATTTCCTTTCTTTGAAGAGATTTCTTGAAATCTATTCTTATTCCTATTCCTACTCCTACTGCCCTGCCCAGAAGAGATGGAAGAGGAGACATTCTGAACCAGAGAACTTTGGTAAGAGGGAAAAGAACTCAGCCTGTGCTTCTGGCTAATCGCTATAAAACGTCTTAACTGGGGGGTGGGGGGAGAAGGGAGCATTTAAATGCTTCTGAAGTCACAGCTTCCTAATATGTGTAATCATTCTCTTTTCCAACTACTATTCCTTGACATCAGCCATATTTATATTCAAATATAAATCCAAATTAAAAACTAAATAGGGCTTCCCTGGTGGCGCAGTGGTTGAGAGTCCGCCTGCCGATGCAGAGGACATGGGTTCGTGCCCCGGTCCGGGAGGATCCCACATGCCGTGGAGCGGCTAGGCCCGTAAGCCATGGCTGCTGAGCCTGTGCGTCCGGAGCCTGTGCTCCGCAACAGGAAAGGCCACAACAGTGAGAGGCCCACGTACCACAAAAAAAAAAAAAAAAAAAAAAAACCGAAACTAAATAACAATTATCTCTGTCATTATTTCCTCTTATTAGCCTTTCTTAGAATTAGCTGTGAATACACTTCCATCCATTAGAAGCCCCAGGTAAATTTTAAAAGAAAAATCTACTAAACAATTATTAATTTTATAATGATGAGTTCAAAGAACCATATATAACCTTTCTACAGACCAACTTTTTTCTTCTGTTTTAACTAAATGATACAGCAGTTTATACAGAACATTTCATTTAAAAACAAAGGAAGGGTGAGAGGGGTAAGATGGCGGAAGAGTCAGACGCGCAGATCACCTTCCTCCCCACAGATACACCAGAAATACATCTACACGTGGAACCACTCCTACAGAACACCTACTGAACGCTGGCAGAAGACCTCAGACCTCCCAAAAGGCAAGAAACTCCCCACGTACCTGGGTAGGGCAAAAGAATAAAGAATAAACAGAGACAAAAGAATAGGGACGGGACCTGCACCAGTGGGAGGGAGCCGTGAAGGAGGAAACGTTTCCACACACTAGGAGCCCCTTCGCGGGCGGAGACTGCGGGTGGCGGAGGTCAGAAGCTTCGGAGCCACGGAGGAGAACACAGCAACAGGGGTGCGGAGGGCAAAGCGGGGAGATTCCCGCACAGAGGATCAGGGCCGACCAGCACTCACCAGTCCGAGAGGCTTGTCTGCTCACCCGCCGGGGAGGGCGGGGCTGGGAGCAGGCTCGGGCTTCCAGTGGAGCGCAGGGAGAGGACTGGCGGCGTGAACACAGCCTGCAGGGCTTAGTGCGCCACGGCTGGCCGGGAGGGAGTCCGGGGAAAAGTCTGGACCTGCCGAAGAGACAAGAGACTTTTTCTTCCCTCTTTGTTTCCAGGTGCGCGAGGAGAGAGGATTCAGAGCACTGCTTAAAGGAGCTCCACAGACAGGCGCGAGCCGCGGCTAACAGCGCGGACCCCAGCGACGGGAATGAGACGCTAAGGCTGCTGCTGCCGCCACCAAGAAGCCTGTGTGCGAGCACAGGTCACTATCCACACCTCCCTTCCGGGGAGCCTGTGCAGCCCGCCACTGCCAGGGTTCCGGGATCCAGGGACAACTTCCCCGGGAGAATGCACGGTGCGCCTCAGGCTGGTGCAACGTCACGCCGGCCTCTGCCGCCAAAGTCTCGCCCCGCATCCGTGCTCCTCCCTCCCCCTGGCCTGAGTGAGCCAGAGTCCCTGAATCAGCGGCTCCTTTAACCCTGTCCTGTCTGAGCAAAGAACAGACGCCCCCCAGCGGCCTACACGCAGAGGCGGGGCCAAATCCAAAGCCGAAACCCGGGAGCTGGGCGAACAAAGAAGAGAAAAGGAAATCTCTCCCAGCAGCCTCAGGAGCAGCAGATTAAATCTCCACAATCAACTTGATGTACCCTGCATCTGTGGCATACCTGAAAAGACAACGAATCATCCCAAATTGAGGAGGTTCAAAGCAAAATTTATTATTTTTTCCTTTTCCTCTTTTTGTGAGTATGTATGTGTATGCTTCTGTGTGAAATTTTGTCTGTATAGCTTTGCTTTCACCATTTGTACTAGGGTTCTATCCGTCTGATGTTTTTTTTTTAACTTAAAAAAATTTTTTTTTCTTAATATTTTTTTATTTTAATAACTTTATTTTATTTTACCATACTTTATTTTATTTCATCCTCTTTCTTCCTTTCTTTCTTTTCCTTCCTTCCTCATTCTTTCCTCCCTCCCTCTCTCTCTCTCTCTTTCTTTCTACTTTTTCCTCCCTTTTATTCTGAGCCGTGTGGATGAAAGGCTCTTGTTGCTGCAGCCAGGACTCACTGCTCTGCCTCTGAGGTGGGAGACACAACTTCAGGACACTGGTCCACAAGAGACCTCCCAGCTCCACATAGTATCAAACGGTGAAAATCTCGCAGAGATCTCCATCTCAACACCAACACCCAGCGTCACTCAACGACCAGCAAGCTACAGTGCTGGACACCCTATGCCAAACAACTAGCAAGACAGGAACACAACCCCACCCATTAAAAGAGAGGCTCCTGAAAATCATAATAAGTCCACAGACACCCCAAAACACACCACCAGACGTGGACCTGCCCACCAGAAAGACAAGATCCAGCCTCATCCACAAGAACACAGGCACCAGTCCCCTCCACCAGGAAGCATACACAACCCACTGAACCAACCTTAGCCACTGGGGACAGACACCAAAAACAATGGGAACTACGAACCTGCAGCCTGCAAAAAGGAGACCCCAAACACAGAAAGATAAGCAAAATGAGAAGACAGAAAAACACACAGCAGATGCAGGAGCAAGATAAAAACCCACCAGACCTAACAAATGAAGAGGAAATAGGCAGTCTACCTGAAAAAGAATTCAGAATAATGATAGTAAAGATGATCCAAAATCTTGGAAATAGAATAGAGGAAATGCAGGAAACATTTAGCAAGGACCTAGAAGAACTAAAGATGAAACAAGCAATGACGAACAACACAATAAATGAAATTCAAAATACTCTAAAAGGGATCAATAGCAGAATAACTGAGGCAAAGGAATGGATAAGTGACCTGGGAGATAAAATAGTGGAAATAACAACTGCATTCTTTTTCTAAAGAAAAAAGAATGAAAAAAAACTGAGGACAGTCTCAGAGACCTCTAGGACAACATTAAACGCACCAACATTTAAATTATAGGGGCTCCAGAAGAAGAAGAGAAAAAGAAAGGGACTGAGAAAATATTTGAAGAGATTATAGTTGAAAACTTCCCTAATATGGGAAAGGAAATAGTTAACCAAGTCCAGGAAGCACAGAGAGTCCCATACAGGATATATCCAAGGAAAAACATGCCAAGACAAATATTAATCAAACTGTCAAAAATTAAATACAAAGAAAACATATTTAAAGCAGCAAGGAAAAAACAACAAATAACACACAAGGAAATCCTCATAAGGTTAACAGCTGATCTTTCAGCAGAAAGTCTGCAAGCCAGAAGGGACTGGCAAGACATATTTAAAGTGATGAAGGAGAAAAATCTACAACCAAGATTACTCTACCCAGCAAGGATCTCATTCAGATTTGATGGAGAAATTAAAACCTTTACAGACAAGCAAAAGCTGAGAGAGTTCAGCACCACCAAACCAGCTTTACAACAAATGCTTGAGGATCTTCTCGAGGCAAGAAACACAAGAGAAGGAAAAGACGTATAACAACAAACCCAAAACAATTAAGAAAATGGGAATAGGAACATACATATCGATAATTACCTTAAATGTAAATGGACTAAATGCTCCCACCAAAAGACACAGACTGGCTGAACGGATACAAACACAAGACCCATATATATGCTGTCTACAAGAGACCCACTTCAGACCTAGAGACACATACAGACAGAAAGTGAGGGGACGGAAAAAGATATTCCATGCAAATGGAAATCAAAAGAAAGCTGGAGGAGCAATTCTCATATCAGACAAAATAGACTTTCAAATAAAGACTATTACAAGAGACAAAGAAGGACACTACATAATGATCAAGGGATCGATCCAAGAAAAAGATATAACAATTGTAAATATTTATGCATCCAACATAGGAGCACCTCAATACATAAGGCAAATACTAACAGCCATAAAAGGGGAAATCGACAGTAACACATTCATAGTAGGGGACTTTAACACCCCACTTTCACCAATGGACAGATCATCCAAAATGAAAATAAATAAGAAAATACAAGCTTTACATTATACATTAAACAAGATGGACTTAATTGATATTCACAGGACATTCCATCCAAAAACAACAGAATATGAATTTTTCTCAAGTGCTCATGGAACATTCTCCAGGATAGATCATATCTTGGGTCACAAATCAAGCCCTGGTAAATTTAAGAAAACTGAAATTGTATCAAGTATCTTTTCTGACCACAACGTTATGAGACTAGATATCAATTACAGGAAAAGATCTGTAAAAAATACAAACACATGGAGGTGAAACAATACACTGCTTAATAATGAAGTGATCACTGAAGAAATCAAAGAGGAAATCAAAAAATACCTAGAAACAAATGACAATGGAGACATGACGACCCAAAACCTATGGGATGCAGCAAAAGCACTTCTAAGAGCGAAGTTTATAGCAATACAATCCTACCTTAAGAAACAGGAAACATCTCGAATAAACAACCTAACCTTGCACCTAAAGCAATTAGAGAAAGAAGAACAAAGAAACCCTAAAGTTAGCAGAAGGAAAGAAATCATAAAGATCAGATCAGAAATAAATGAAAAAGAAATGAAGGAAACGATAGCAAAGATCAATAAAACTAAAAGCTGGTTCTTTGAGAAGATAAACAAAATTGATAAACCATTAGCCAGACTCATCAAGAAAAAAAGGGAGAAGACTCAAATCAATAGAATTAGAAATGAAAAAGGAGAAGTAACAACTGACACTGCAGAAATAAAAAGATCATGAGAGATTACTACAAGCAAGTCTATGCCAATAAAATGGACAACCTGGAAGAAATGGACAAATTCTTAGAAATGCACAACCTGCTAAGACTGAATCAGGAAGAAATAGAAAATATGAACAGACCAGTCACAAACACTGAAATTGAAACTGTGATTAAAAATCTTCCAACAAACAAAAGCCCAGGACCAGATGGCTTCACAGGCAAATTCTATCAAACATTTAGAGAAGAGCTAACACCTATCCTTCTCAAACTCTTCCAAAATATAGCAGAGGGAGGAACACTCCCGAATTCCTTCTACGAGGCCACCATCACCTTGATACCAAAACCAGACAAGGATGTCACAAAGAAAGAAAAATAGAGGCCAACATCACTGATGAAAATAGATGCAAAAATCCTCAACAAAATACTAGCAAACAGAATCCAACAGCACATTAAAAGGATCATACACCATGATCAAGTGGGGTTTATTCCAGGAATGCAAGGATTCTTCAATATAAACAAATCAATCAATGAGATACACCATATTAACAAATTGAAGGAGAAAAACCATATGGTCATCTCAATAGATGCAGAGAAAGCTTTCGACAAAATTCAACACCCATTTATGGTAAAAACCCTGCAGAACGTAGGCCTAGAGGGAACTTTCCTCAACATAATAAAGGCCATATATGACAAACCCACAGCCAACATCGTCCTCAATGGTGAAAAACTGAAAGCATTTCCACTAAGATCAGGAACAAGACAAGGTTGCCCACTCTCACCACTCTTATTCAACATAGTTTTGGAAGTTTTAGCCACAGCAATCAGAGAAGAAAAAGAAATAAAAGGAATCCAAATTGGAAAAGAAGAAGTAAAGCTGTCACTGTTTGCAGATGACACGATACTATACATAGAGAGTCCTAAAGATGCTACCAGAAAACTACTAGAGCTAGTCAATGAATTTGGTAAAGTAGCAGGATAGAAAATTAATGCACAGAAATCTCTGGCATTCCTATACACTAATGATGAAAAATCTGAAAGTGAAATCAAGAAAACACTCCCATTTACCACTGCAACAAAAAGAATAAAATATCTAGGAATAAACCTACCTAAGGAGACAAAAGACCTGTGTGCAGAAAATTATAAGACACTGATGAAAGAAATTAAGATGATACAAATAGATGGAGAGATATACCATGTTCTTGGATTGGAAGAATCAACATTGTGAAAATGACTCTACTACCCAAAGCAATCTACAGATTCAATGCAATCCTTGTCAAACTACCACTGGCATTTTTCACAGAACTAGCACAAAAAATTTCACAATTTGTATGGAAACACAAAAGACCCTGAATAGCCAAAGCAATCTTGAGAACGAAAAACGGAGCTGGAGGAATCAGGCTCCCTGACTTCAGACTATACTACAAAGCTACAGTAATCAAGACATTATGGTACTGGCACAGAAACAGAAAAATAGATCAATGGAACAGGACAGAAATTCCAGAGATAAACCCACGCATATATGATCACTTTATCTTTGATAAAGGAGGCAGGAATGTGCAGTGAAGAAAGGAGAGCCTCTTAAATAAGTGGTGCTGGGAAAACTGGACAGGTACATGTAAAAGTATGAGATTAGATCACTCCCTAACACCATACACAAAAATAAGCTCAAAATGGATTAAAGACCTAAATGTAAGGTCAGAAACTATCAAACTCTTAGAGGAAAACATAGGCAGAACACTCTATGACACAAATCACAGCAAGATTCTTTTTGACCCACCTCCTAGAGAAATGGAAATAAAAACAAAAATAAACAATTGGGACCTAATGAAACTTCAAACCTTTTGCACAGCAAAGGAAACCATAATCAAGACCAAAAGACAACCCTCAGAATGGGAGAAAATATTTGCAAGTGAAGCAACTGACAAAGGATTAATCTCCAAAATTTACAAGCAGCTCATGCAGCTCAATAACAAAAATATAAACAACCCAATCCAAAAATGGGCAGAAGACATAAATAGACATTTCTCCAAAGAAGATATACAGATTGCCAACAAACACATGAAAGAATGCTCAATATCATTAATCATTAGCGAAATGCAAATCAAAACTACAATGAGATATCATCTCACACCAGTCAGAATGGCCATCATCAAAAAATCTAGAAACAATAAATGCTGGAGAGGGTGTGGAGAAAAGGGAACACTCTTGCACTGGTCGTGGGAATGTGAATTGGTACAGCCACTATGGAGAACAGTATGGAGGTTCCTTAAAAACCTACAAATAGAACTACCATATGACCCAGCAATCCCACTCCTGGGCATATACCCTGAGAAAACCATAATTCAAAAAGAGTCATGTACCAAAATGTTCATCGCAGCTCTATTTACAATAGCCAGGAGATGGAAACAACCTAAGTGTCCATCATCTGATGAATGGATAAAGAAGATGTGGCACATATATACAATGGAATATTACTCAGCCATAAAACGAAACGAAATTGAGCCATTTGTAATGAGGTGGATGGACCTAGAGTCTGTCATACAGAGTGAAGTAAGTCAGAAAGAGAAAGACAATACCGTATGCTAACACATATATATGGAATTTAAGAAAAAAAAAATATCATGAAGAACCTAGGGGTAAGACAGGAATAAAGACACAGACCTACTAGAGAATGGACTTGAGGATATGGGGAGGGGGAAGGGTATAAGCTGTGACAAAGTGAGAGAGTGGCATGGACATATATACGCTACCAAACGTAAAGTAGATAGCTAGAGGGAAGCAGCTGCATAGCACAGCGAGATCAGCTTGGTGCTTTGTGACCACCTAGAGGGGTGGGATAGGGAGGGTGGAAGGGAGGGAGACGCAAGAGGGAAGAGATATGGGAACATGTGTATATGTATAACTGATTTACTTTGTTATAAAGCAGAAACTAACACACCATTGTATACCAATTATACTCCAATAAAGATGCAAAATAAAAGTAAAGTAATTTTTAAAAAAGAGTTAATACTCCATACTTGAAAAAAAAAGGAAGGGAACATTTCAAGTTTGAATATGTGGTTTTGAAAATAAACAAAAGGAAAAAAGCATCAATATACATACAGCATTTTAGAGAATTTACCTCCTTGCCTGCTTTATGAGTCACTGAAGGTATCATTCAATTACGTTTAAATATGTTACCTCTGATTAGTATGTTTGTCCAAGGTCTTATGGGGAAACTAAGAGTGAAAGTCCACACTCTAACTGCGCATACTCTTCTTAGAGGGAGAATGAATGTAACTAAGTGTTCAAATATCATGGACAAATGTAGACAGGAAAGTCAAAAGCAAAAGAAACTGGGAAGCAACAGTCTGAGGTGGGACTGAGTGTAGAAACCACGAAGGATGAGAATTTGAAAGCACAGACGAAAAAAAAGAACAGTTCAGGTGTGGGGTATCCTAAAGCAAATGCTTAAAGAGAGAAATGAACCCAATAAATGGAACGTGCTGGGCACAGGAGGAAGTAAACAAGGGTGATCAGAAGGCAGCCGGACGAGAGAGAGCCCTGAAAGCCAGGATTCCCATGGGAAAATGAGTAGCCAGGAGCCTGGGTTCCAACATCAAATCCCCTGCAGACTGTCCTGGTGATTTCAGAGCTCTGCACCCCCAGGTCATGGTTTGTAAGATGTGACTACCTACCGGACAACGCTCAGGGGCAGAATGAGGATAAAATGACAGAATGTATGAGTCAGCAATTTGCAAAGTGCAAAAAAGCTGTATGAATGTAACATCTGACTGTTGTTCAAAGGAACTGAGAATTTCCCACATAAAGGTAGTGTCTGAGATGGTAACTACATTTTCCCACCAACGTTCCTAGTAAACCTCAGCCCTAAGCCAGTAGGCTGTTCCTTCTTTGGGATATTGAGGATCACAGCTATTGGTTTTAATTAAACTCATGCTCAGATCAATACTATGGTTTCCTGCTATGATGCTCCAGGTTCACACAAAGCCCACATATGCCACCGAGACACTTGTCCTTTTCCTCTTTTTTTTCCTTCCCCTCCACTACTGTCTTTCCTTGTCCACTCTCCATCTTGCTCTAATTCCCTGTTTCTTATTTATTTCTCCTTCCAGTTTCCCTTACTCTCGCTTTAGCTCCATTAAGATATATTCTCACAAATGCCCCTGAAGTATTTTCAAAACCAGGAAAAAACAGAGTCAGTGATTAGCATTAATATTCCTTAAAATAGTTTCACCCTTGACCTTATCCACAAATTTCACTGCTCCCTCCCCCCCCCTTCTAAGTAGACAGGCAAACCTGTTTGACTAGTTTTCCTCTAAGCCCCACTCTCCTGATTGGCTGACGAGTACAGATGAACCACAGGTACAACAGCACACATGCAAAGTCTATGTAAAGCACATGGCCTTCCTCAGAAGGAGAAGCCACAGCCAAGGGACTGCAGGGCCTGTGTCATCCGCCCAGTCTCTGGGCAGCTCTCTCAAAGCAGGAAGGCAACACCAGTGGATGGCTTATTCCATTGCTAGTTAAAAAAAAAAAAAAATTCTTCCTGTCAATGCCTTCTCTTCTGAATAAGGGATATTAAGGTGAGGATGAGGTCTAGAATCAGATTAAGCCTGTATGTTACAAGCTTAAGATGGTGTATGTGAGTATATTTACAGTGTGGTACAGAGGTGTCCCTAAGTTTTGTTGTTGTTGTTGTGTAAGTCCATTAGGAAAGTTTGAATTTGCAAAACAGATTAACCAAAATGGGATTCCTTTTATAGAGAGGTGTACTTTGAGATTGCTTTAAATAAGCAAAGTCTCTGGGTACCTTTAAAATAGGATATGCTTTAAAATCACTGTTCATATATTTTGGACTGTCGACTATTTCAAACCTATGGAAAAGTATAAAGATTAATATAGAAAACATCTGTATACCCGTCACCTATATTTTAAGAGTTAAAATTTTGCCTTACTTTCAAGTGTTTTGAAAATTTTAAATTCTATAAATATTCAATTTATAAGAACCGAATTTTATACTACTTTTCAGGAACATATTATAAAAATATACAGCATATTCGTACACTTGATTCTACTTTTTAAAAAGTTTTTAAATCCATGGGAACATTTTGTTTACACTAAAACATCCCACTTGAAGGAAAATCATCCCCATGGTTATTATTAAAGCAAGTTATAGCCAATGTAATAGCTAAAATAGTATAACTCTTGAAAATGTGTCAAGTATCAAATTTCTTCGAAATAGAATTGAAAAGTGCAAAATAATTGTACACATGTTTGTATTCATAATATTCCCAAATCAAGCAAATATTTACCAAATCAGTTACAATGTAAATTTATTTAGTGGACTAGAATCCCAAAAGGTTCATTTCTGTTCTCTAAATCAAGTCAAGGGAAATTACACCTCCAATATAGTGACTGTTTCCATTATTAATAATTCAGACAAATAGCACAAAGCTATTAGCAAAATACACAGTATCTCTGAAATGTTCCTAACTACACATTCTTTCTATCTAATCCAAATGTTTTAATACTTACATAAATTTCCAACCAGAGCAGGAACTGACCTAGGCTGTCCTACATACCATGCCATTCACAAACCCAAAGGTTCCGTCTTTGTTGGGGCTCTGCACTCCTAAATGCTGACCTCACGTCTAAGTTAATTTCAATGTGGCACCTGTCATCTCTGTAAGGGAGTCCTGAGCAGGACAGTATAGAGTCCAAAACTGAGTTGGTGAATATGTAACATGGAACTGTCAGAAGTCCTAAATTGAAAATCACCGGCACAGCCCACTACGTTTTGCAAGAGTGGGACCATACACTGTGAGGGAGTTAGCACAACAGACGGAAACTCAACTCCAAAACAGAGAGGTCCTGATAACAAAAAATGTAGCTAGAGAATTTCAGGGAAAGAACGTCATCAAAGGTTAAAAACCACATACATAATGGACTTCAGTTCACCTTAAAAATACTGAACATCTAATTTCATTTTACTCAGAAAACATTTATTGGATGTCCTAAAAACTATGTACTATGCTACACGTTATATAAACAAATGAGGGACTTCCCTGGCAGTCCAGTGGTTAAGACTCCACACTTCCACTGCAGGGGGCACGGGTTTGATCCCTGGTCAGGGAACTAAGATCCCGCATGCCACACTGCACAGCCAAAAAAAAAAAAAAATTATATATATATATATATGTATGTGTATATATATATATATATAATATATATATATACATATATATAAAAACAAATGATAAGTAGTGAATATTAATAAGCATGTATTGAAACAGACTTACTAATTTGAACTAAAATGGAATATTTATAACCAGTTAATCACGAAAAACCAACTAGTAAACATCATGCACCATGTTCAATTGTTGAGTGGTTCCCAAACCAATTCACATATGTAAATTTTTTTCAAAATACCCATTAATTACAGGGTAAAAAATATATACATATTAAAACAGAAATCTAATTTTAGATGTTTATCTCTAATATAAAGCATTACTTCATCCAACTAGAGAAAATCCTAAGGAAAAAAGTAGATTTTATTTTATTTTACTTTATTTTTATTTTTGTGTGCCTTGGGTCTTCGTTGCTGCACGTGGGCTTTTCTCTAGTTGCGGGGGGCTACTCTTCATTGTGGTGCGCAGGCTTCTCATTGCGGTGGCTTCTCTTGTTGCGGAGCACAGGCCCTAGGCGCACGGGCTTCAGTAGTTGCAGCACGTGGGCTCAGTAGCTGTGGCTCGCGGGCTCTAGAGCGCAGGCTCAGTAGTTGTGGTGCACGGGCTTAGTTGCTCCGTGGCATGTGGGATCTTCCTGGACCAGGGCTCGAACCCGTGTCCCCTGCATTGGCAGGCGGATTCTTAATCACTGCACCCCAGGGAAGCCCCAAAAGTAGATATTTTTAAATATTACTATGGTCAGCTCAATTTTTTAAGAAATTTACAAATCAGTCCTTCCCCTATTACACAGGTTAATACCTGATTTCCATGGTGTTGATTTTTAAGACCCTATGGAAATGCCTTCCATGCCTTAGACATGGAAATGCCTTCTGAATTAAACATTAAATTACACTGTGTTCAGTTTTAATATCACCTATCTTGTTTTTGTTTTCAGAGTCTTTTAAAATGAATAATCTTTGTCCTTATTATATTATCTGAGAAACTAGAACTCACTTAAACTCACTTAAATACCAAGAAACCTTAAAGAAGACGTTAAAAATGTCTATGATTTGATTACCAGATGCTTTTAAAAAGCAACAAAGATGCTGTGGACCCTCCAGGCTGGTGGAAGCATGGCTTGTCCTGAGGAAGCTAACATCTCCCAGAGCTCTTGAGCCAACCCTGCCCCCCAGTCAAGGAACATGTTCCAATGGCTCTCTTTTCCCTTCAAAATTTTCAAGTGCCCCTATTGTACTGGCTTCCTCCTCAAAGGCTATAAATATGATCAAGTTTCCATCTGAAACATATCTTTTAATCACCTTCCCTAAACCCTGAGAGCGAGTACTGCTGAAAGCAGCAGTCTCTACAGACCTCCCTATCACCAAATCCAAGTCCTGTTTTCCATAAAAACAGCTAGCACTTATTGCACACAAACCAGATAACTTCCAGTCACTGAGCTTGATAGACTTTATCTCATTTGATCCTCACAGTGGCCCTGGGAGGTCACACTTTGATCATCATTATGTAAATGAGGAAAGGGAACTAAATTCTGAGTTCAAGGTCACATAGCTAGTCAGGGGCAGAACCAGGACTGTCTGATACCCCTCATTTTAGTACTTAGCCCCTCATTTCTTGAAATTCTTTCCTCCTTCAGCTACTGAAAGTTACTCTCCCCTAATTTTCCTCCTGGCTTTCACTCTGTACCTTTTCCTTCTTTACTGCTCCCTATATCTCTAGCCAACAATTTGATTTTAGAATCTCCCCAGGCCTCTTTTTTCATCTTACTCTCTGAACCTGCCCTAGAAGATCTACTGACTTCCGTTTTTTTTTTTTTTGCAACCACCTATATGTTGAAAATGGTTAAAGCAGTCAGTCTATCCACCCATCCATTAATCTATCCATTTATCTACCTACCTATCTAGCCCAGACCTCTCTGCTCAGAAGTTCTGTGCAATGATCCATCGGACACTCATCTCCAGCTGGATTTTCTATAAGCACTTAATATTCTACATGTCCAAAGCTGAACTCTATCATCCTTGGTCCTCAGATCGGCTTCTCCTTTAAAGTCCCTATCCCATCCTCCCATACCACCCACCATCTAACCAGTCACCTAATCTGAGAGCTTCTACCACCTTAACATCTGCGTGACCAAAGTCTCTTCTTCATCTCACTGCCACAACTTTGATGTAAGTTCCTCAACTTCTCTCAGCAAGATCACCCCAATACCTTCTAACCTGTTATTCCTGTCTCACACCTCAGATCCATCCTTCTAGACTGCTGTGAGAGCTGTGTTTTCACCACTCCTTTGTTTAAAACAACCTTGAAGAGAAAATGGTTCACACACCGTAGGATGGCAAACAGTCCTCCATGATCTTGCCCTTGTCTACACTGACTCCTCTGTTGTCACCTTCTCTATGAAGCCTCTTTAGTCTCTGTTCCCATGTAGAACTGGCCACTTCCAAATGCCTGTTCAGGGCACTCTGCATTTCTCTATCAAAGCACTCAAGAACATATAGCATTATTTTGTACTTATTGAAGCCAACTTGTTTTCTATCTATCTAATCCTCTTAAACCCAGAGTCCTCCCATGGTCTTATGTGTCTGCATATCCCCAGTGTACAGGACCATAGTGCCCAATGCATAGTATGCTTTTCATAAGTATGTGTTGAAAAAAAGAAGGATGTTTGTGAAATGCTTTAGATTAGGAAGATATAATTATCACCGCTTTCAACACTAAATTAAACAACTTTATTCAAACTCATTTGATTATGTAACCCCATGTGTGGGTATGCAAAGTAATACTGAAATGATTCACCTAGCTTCAAGTATGGGCACCAGGCTTATCAAATCACACTTCTTATTCCCAGCTTCCAGAGTAGAGAAATAGTGCCAACATTACATACAGCTAGTCAATTTCAATGGCCGAAAGCAGGATGTAAAGTATCATCGGACACGTATTCCTAAACAAAGACAATCTGGGCCTACCATAAGAAAAGGAAACTTTTTTTAAAGCCTGCTTCAATTTCTTGGAAAAGCAAAGATCTTCCAGAAGACTGAATGTCTGAAATCAAGACACCCTTCTAAAGATCTGATATACAAAATTTTCTATTAAAAAAACACATTAAAACCATTTATATAGAAGTTACCCTTCTAGGAACCTCAGCCATTGAGCTCACTATCTAGCCCAGAAACAAAGGATGAGAACAGCAAGTACCTGTCACAAATTACGCAGGCTTTATACTCAAGCAATAGCCCACATCATTTCAGGAAAAAAAAAGAAAAAAAAAAAAAAGACAACAGATAATAGAGCAGCAGGGCCCGCTCACAGCCTGACAGCAGCAGAAAGTGATAGCTGATAACAGAAAGAGGACCCAGAAAAACCATAAAAAAAAAAGAATAGTACTTCTGTCCCCAATCTAGTATTTCAACCAGGCAGGCTGAGGCCATTTACTATAAACAAAAACAGCTCTATACACCTCAAGGAATAGCACTATTCAATTCTTTATGAATTCATGTTCATAAAGACAGTCCAACAAAAAAAAATAACTTACATCCTGGGGAGCAAGTAAGAGTGTAATATTTAGAAATTACTTGTTTTAATAGCTAACTTTTTAAAGTGTCAGTAATTAACGGTGTGAGGGGTCAGCTATTTTGAAAATGTGCTTATGTAAATAAGTAATAACCCAGATAGTGTCAAATAAATGAGATATTATGACATATTGCAAAAACAATCAAAAGTTCTTACTCTCCTGGTGTACTTTGGAAATCTAATGTGAATGAAACAGCATCAAGTCAATATTATCTTATAAACAAGCACATAAATAACTTCGAAAAGGAGTCTGACAATTGAGAGTGTGGTTATTTTCTTCCTTTGCCATCAATATTTACATGGTAATTAAGCTGATAGTTATTCATAAGGTACCATGAAATGTTTTAAGTAATTCAAATCAAATGTGAACTTTCAAACTCTTTACACACAAAAAGATTTTACAAAAAATAAATTTTTTTACAAATATTTTTTACTCCATTGGTTTACTTATTCTAATATGCACACCAGGCATTAGTACAACAAGCATAAAGCTTTAGACTTAAAAAGAGTTTGAATCTCTACAGTAGTATTATCACGAGAAAGTCACAAGTACAGTTTTTACTCAGTTATGCCCGAGCTACTAATATACTATCAAGCTATTACTAAATGTCACGGAAGTATGCTTCATTGTAGTTTTTAAACACTGCTATAGCTCTAAATCACACAAGATGTCAACCTTACCTTGTGGGTGACAGGCAAATCAAATAGCACTTGAGTGTTTCCCTCTAGAATTATCTAGAATAGTTGCCGAACAGAAACAGTCCAAAAGCCATTATCTCAAACTGCCTGGAGATAGTTTCCATAAGAGAAAACTAGTCCACTGTTTCTCTCTGAGACAGAAAAAATAGTCTGGTTTATGATCTAATTCAATTAATGCAAAGTTCGGATTCCCTCACTATACAATATTGATGTGCATGACTCTTCCATTAATTTAAAACTCTCCAGGGAATAAAATGTGATTACTCCTAACACTATTAACATACCAATTAAAAAGCACTTCCTAGCCTTCCTTCAAGTGGCATTTTTTTCTGGGAGTAAGTGGAAATAAAGCACACCAATTACACCAATTCTGAGTGCAGACTTATTTTTTCTTTGAACATGAAATTATCATAAATAGAAACAACAGCACACTTGGCATCTAGCCAAACAACCACACCTTCATGTCATTAATCTTAAAAAACTCATTGTACGAGATGACAGCCCAAGGGAAATCGAAGGTTTTTAGAGTAGTGTTTTTCCTACCGTTTATGGGTGGAACCCACTTGAAATAAAAGGCTGCCTCTATTGCTAACACTGGTTCATAATGCAGGTGACTCGAATGCTACCCACTCCTTCCCCTTACGATACGCCCTCTCCCCCGTGAGAATGACTAGTTAACACAATCTAGTATTCCGAGTTCCAGTACTTTCAGAAGTTCTTTCACTTTCTCCCCTCCTCACCATCCCCCACCCCACCCCTTGGGGTTGCTTTTCGGCGATGGGAACCAGAGGTACAGGTACAGAGGTGGTACTTTCCCTACGGAAGTGTTGCAGAGCGGCACGTTCCCCGTACTCAACTTCATAAACCCTCCATTAAACCAGCGAATGTACACATACAGATTGAGTAACCCCCTCGCCACGCGTGACTGTCCTTTTGCCCTGTCGCACTCCGATGCGGTTTGCCTCGTACAACTCCAAACCACGCATCCCAGGCCCCCTCGCCGCTCCTCTAGCCCGCGGAAGGCGCCCTACTTCCTGCAGCGCGTCCTTCTCTCGCCTCCTAACCCGCACACGCTTCTCTAAAGCAAGGGCACGCCATATGGCTCCCGCATCCGCGCGGAGACCCTGCGACCACTGTCCATTTCCGGGGGTCGCACAGGCTTGCGGGCACTGAAAGGTCCCTGTTTCTGTGCGTCTGTGTGTGTAGCCCCAAGACACGCGCTACCCCCAATGCACCCAGGTCTAGTTCCCCCTCAGGGAGAGGACGAAGTAGAGGAGAGTTGCAGAGTTTCCCAAGCACCTCCCGGGCCCCCATCCCTGGCTGGCGGCGGGGGCTCCGCGGTGCCCATAGCTCCGGGGTCAAGTGCAAGGTCCTTGGCCAGATCCACGCCGGGTGATCCCCTCTCTCAGCCTGCACGCACGAAACGCGAGAGGACCCTCAAACGGGCGCCATACGGCCGGGAAAGGAGCACGGGCGCGAGCGAGGCAGCAAGCAAAGATCTCCTTTACACACCTCCGCCCCACATCCTACCCACCCCCAACCCCTTACCCCCTCAGTCCAACCCCATCTGCACTTTCGGATCCCTACCCCCCACCCCTGGGTCGCAGCCATCCGCCCGGCACTCACCTCAGGGAGCAAACAACGCCCCTCTCCTCTTGCCGCCCCGCCCCCCTTCCGCCCGCTGGAGCGGCGTGGTCCGTCCGCTTACCTCCGCTCTTGGCTGCTGCGCGTGAGTTTGAGTGCGTCTCCGCCGCGAAATTGTATCCGGGGACAGAAGGGACCCGTTTGTGTGCTGGATCAGGTGTCGCCGCCTTCGGTGGCTTGGGGTCGTGAGGAAGGCTGCAGAGTTAGTGTGTTAGCTTAGGACTGGCTCTCGGGACTCACAGTTGACTGCAAAGCTTGAACCGTGTCCTCCCTCACGGCCGCGGCGCGCCTGCTCTTCCGCGGCTCTCCGCGGGCGGCCGCGCCCCCCCGGCCACGCCCCGCCCCGCCCCGCCCCGCCCCGGCTCGCCTCGCCTCGCCTCGCGCGCGGCTAGCAGAGCTGGAGCGCGCCCCTCTCCTGTCGCGCCTGGCTCAGCGGGGCATGACGCGGGCAGCCACGTGCTCAGCCTCGCATCAGACGCCTGGGGCTGCGAGCACCTCCTGCTCCTTCGGCTGGGGCATGGATGCGGACGCGCCTTCGTGCCACGCGCTCGCGGGCTAAGCGAGGGCTTAAGAGTCCTGGGACTGGGATGCTCGCGGGCGGAGCGGCGGTCGGCGGACAGGCTGGGACGCTCGCGAGCCCTCCGGTGCTCGAGCTCGGAACCCTGGAACTGGCACGTGGCCCCGCCCCCTATTCCCCCAGCGAGGCGTGCCCTGTGCCCTCTCTTAAACCTCCCGTCTGGTCCCCGTGCCCGCCTTTTTTCATCGCACCAGCACCGCGCGAATCCGCGTGGTGTGGTGGTAGTGCGCTTTCTCTCCCTTCCCAGCCTCCTAGTCTGCCTCAGTCCTCCCGAATCCATTAAAAAGTCAAACTTGGGCTAGGAGGTGGAGGAAATACGCGAAGGAAAGGGGGTGAGGGGCACTTAGGTGATCAAGCCACCTGCCTCGTGAATCGGAAAGCGTTCGAAAACACGAGTTTGGGGATCCCGGAGAAAAGAAATTGGGTTGCTGCGCTCGGTAACATCCCTCCTCGCAGGCTTGTGCTGAAAGGGCCATTTATGCTTTGCTTGGTTGAGTCTGTGGCGACTTTATCCTGACTAATCTGTGTTTGCCAACAGCAGATCCTCGCCAAGTTGGCGTCCCAGCCAGGAAGCACCTTTGCGTACCCAGGCCTGCTGGAGCGGCCCTTCCCGTGGCGCCTCAGACCCGAGAGCCCAAGCGCCTTGAAGAGTCCGACCCTAGGGTGCGAGCTTCCTGGGAACCAGGAAAATCGAATAGTGTTGTTGGCTTTTCCTTTGAGCATGATTGGTAATGTATTCGATAAATATATATACGACGTAACTTTCAGAAAAGCAAAAATCATGTCGGGTGTAAGCTCCAGAAGCTAAGATGCTGCCACTGCACGTGAACGTTATACGTTTAATCACTGGAATTGGGAAAAATGCCGTCAGGCCATCCTTTTCTTGCTCCAAACCGAATTTCAAAAGTAGATTGGGACTTTGTACTCTTAGAAAAGGAAACGGAAATTATGTTTTATTGTGTATAGTATTACTTAATGTTAAATGGGGGAAAAATCTAACATACACTGTTATTCTCATTTTACTTATGACTCTGTGTTTAATAAGTGCAGGGTCCGAAGTCCATATACTAAAGAATGTTCACCGATAGACTTCCAGATGTGGATTTCAGAAAAGAATGTGCTTACTTTCTTTGCAGATCAGAAATTTGAAATATTGTGAAAAGCACAGGGGATATTTTTTCAGCCTTTGTTCCTAATCCAAGGAGATTACTGTCCTCTATTTTTTATTTAATTTCATTAGAAAAACCTAAAATGTGAACATAGGTAACAATCTGACATAAGAGAATTTAAGCATTTACTTTGAAAGCTCTGTTCTCTCAAGTGTCAAGCTTCAAGCACTTGTTCAAGCAATTGCAAGCTGTTTGTTGCATAATGCATTTGTAAATTCATGGTCCAAAAAGATTACTAGAAATTAAGTGAAAACGTTAAATTTTATTGTGTGAAAAAATTTTTTTTAATCTGTGTCACATTTCTTTGCTTATAAAGCCATGTAAACTGACCATTGTATAAGATTTTGGCAGACTTTTGGGAAGAAAATGCATTGCTCTATTATGTGTG
The DNA here is from genome assembly GCF_949774975.1 of Lagenorhynchus albirostris. NCBI lineage: Eukaryota > Metazoa > Chordata > Mammalia > Artiodactyla > Delphinidae > Lagenorhynchus > Lagenorhynchus albirostris. The sequence goes on along the minus strand of NC_083098.1, from coordinate 122,519,267 downwards.
GATATGTCCATGTCTGTTGTTTCTTTGGTTTCTCTGTTGCCTCCCACTTTCTTTATATAATGATTATCGAATTTCTCACAGCTCTGCACACAAAGGACACCCCATAATTTAAAACAAGTTAAGTCAGTCATTGTATAAATAGTTGAATTGCATTTTGGGAGCTTGAAAGTATAAAGAAAATTGGTGAGTGTCTTTCTCTTTTTTAAAAAGTCTACCAGCACTTAGCACTTCATATTATTGACTGAATGGCTGGATAAAGTAAATAATGAAAGCATTTGCTCCTTCTCTTGAAGGTAGAGTGCGTATTTTTCATATTTAATCCATCTTCCAAGCTCCCATCCAGATTCACACAAAATTCTGCCTATCAGCTTTAGTTTATAGAATGTTGAATTGAACAGCATATCTGTAGTAAGGAAGTTCCTAGCCAATGTGAAATGTGATATTAAAATTCCCTCATTATTTCGGTAGACCAAGTGTATCAGTATACTGATAATTTTTAAATTTTTAATTTAAAAAAATTAATTTAAAAATTTTTAATTAAAAAAATGCTTTTGGTTCTTTAGTCAGTTTGGGCCCATATGATTTTATCGGGAGATAAACAATGACTTATGAGAAATACTAGCTCAGCCTGGTGATTATTAACCATGGACTCTGGGACTTTAATCAGTTATAAATGGTACAGTTTTATATCATTTGCCTTGTAATATAGACCATATAGTATAGAATACAGCAGAATGAATTTAAGTTTAATCATGGGGAGAAATATGGGTGGCTGTACATTCCAATACCCTTTTGCTAATAGTCCCAAATATCTGAATATATTGCACTGGGGTACCTTATGACTGGAAACATCACTGGCTTCACAAACTAGGCCTTTGAGCTCTGCTTAGTTCCCAAGAAATGTGATTATCTACTTTGGACCTCTGAGGAGCATAGAGAGTCTAAATGCTCACAAAAAGTCTTTAGGCCTAATTTGATGCTGCTCTCCATAATAATAATAATGATTATTACGGCTCCTACTTGAGTTTTCAAAGTGTAATTCCAGGCACAATGCTAAGTAAATGAGTGATCTCATTTAATCTTCCTAAACATCCTGGAGGTAGGTACTATTATTTTTTCCTGTTGAAGACAGAGTAGCAGAAGTTTGGGGAGTCAAACTGGAAAGTGGCAAAACTGGGAACTGAATTGAATTCTGAGTCAAAGATCACACCCTGAGCGACTAGTCTATTCAGACTAGATCCACTAGTCCACCCAGACTAGTGGAGTTCAAGTCTTGGTCAGAGAAAATGTTGAAGTACATAAATCCAACCTATTTGGGGAACCCTTGGAATTCAAAAAGCACATAAACCCAGTCTGCCTTGCTGTGTCTCCTCTTTACCCCCCAGAACAGCTGCTAAATAGGCAAGTCACAGTGATGAGAGGGGCTTAATTTTCTGTGTATCCAGTTTAAAATTGTTGCAATTATTTTGTTTAATTCCTATTTCCTATAGACTCTGACTTACTGTAAGAACACCAAACCTGAGGGCAAACAGAATGAAAATCATACACAAAGTCCATAAGATAAAAACAGGTAGATTATCTTCACCTTCACCTTCACTTCCTCTTCACCTTCTCCTTTTGGCTCTTTTTCCTTTTCCATCATCTCTTATTTTCTTGCAGACATCAGCTTCTTGCTTTCGGTTTCAACTATACACTCTACTTAGTGCCATATCCCATTTTTTTAATACGTGCAAATATTTTCATTTTTATAAGTTTTAATATATGCAGTTTTTTTCATTTTTCATCTTAATTCTGTTTTATTATGCATTATAGGTTTCTTTAGAAAATGTTGATCTATGGATCAAATTGTAACAGAAGGATTGGAGAAACAAAGAGGGATTTCTAGAATTGTGGAAGTGATGGATAACTACTCGATTCTCATCAAAAGATACATTTTTTGAATTGTCTAAAGGAATACCTGATATAAAGGGCAAGCCAAAAAAAAAAAAACACTTGTACTTTTAATAATTTTGGTTACATGATTATAGACATCACTAGCTTAGACATCACTAGGTTATTCTATATGTCCTTCTAAAGCAATATTTCTTTTCATGATTAGAAAATGTCATCAATAAAACCTTACTCTCTAATCTAGTACCCAGTAAGTTAAATCTTTTAAAATAATTTCTAAAACTTCATGATGAACCCTGTTCAGAGTTAGTTGTGGGAAACTATGGAGATAGAATATCTGTCTTAAGGCCTTTGGCCTTTCAGAACTGGAAAGTTTGCTATCCTGGATTCTTGTGTAGCCCTATGTTGAGTCTCTGTCAGTGATACCAGCCAAGATTTTAAAAGAGAACAAGTGGTACTACATGACATCATACATAGCTAAGCCTGGGTCCGCAACAGCTTCCTTTCCCACCCATTTCGTGGGTGTTACATAGTACAGCCTTTCTATGTTCAGCCTGTGGTGCTTCCTGGGAATAAAGAGCTTCATAATATATTACAATTATAGCATCATAATTTATTTGCCCTTAATACCCTGCAAACTCAAGGCAATACCAACTAATTCTAATATTCCAGCACTAGGTGAATGAGGTCATGTTTACCATATCTGCTTTATACTTTCATAGATACTAATCTTCATCCATTTTTTTTAATCAATCGCCCTTGTACAGTGGCTCTAAGATCCACTGAACATAATTCTAAAATATCAAAACTTTATGACCTAGATTACATCCCCCTGGTATCATGGTCTGTGTGCTTCCCTAAGTAAATGTTAATTTATCTGCCTAGTCAACTTGCATTTATTGGGAAAGTTAAAGAAGACGCCCAGAATCCACATTTTTTTTTAGAATTATACACTCTGCCTTTTAACATAAAGAACTAATTGTATTATTTTCAGAAAAGAAATAAAGGACTTGCCCTGGCAGATTGGTATTAGCAATATTTTGTGACTCATTTCATATGGTTATCTTAAAATCATGGTGCTTAAATAGTCACTTTCTCAGGTCAGGCTTTAACTCCCAGATGAAACTATTAAGTATATTTCTGTTCATAAGTGTCAGGCCTAAGCCTGACCCTCCCAAGGTGTGCAAAGAAAGTAGGTTTCTGTATCAGTGAAAAACAATAAACACTAAGGACTTTGACCCTAGTGTTCACATCATTATGTTACCTGTGTGTATTTGATTTTATGGTTGGAATCCTGTTTTGAGTATCTCTTTTCTTGCCTTGTTTTTCATTCACTGGCTCCCTTACTTTTGTGTCATAAAGAACTGTCTGATGGAATATCCCATACAAAGGGCAAGCCAGGTAGGAAAAAACCTAGTCAGTGACAGCACTATTTCTGTAGTGTGAGGACATCAAGATTGAGTGGGTCTTTCCAGGGTATAATTAGAAGTTGAGGTTCTTGCTGTAAAGCAGATGTAGACTACTTTTACAATTGTTTTTTAAAATGTGATGGCTAATTTTTAAGTGCCTCAGTTATATTGACCAATTCCCTATCCTTTCACACCAAAAATAATCCTCTCTACCAATCCATCTTCCCCAAACCATTTGGATAAATACTTCTTTACCATTAAAACATACCCAGCGTTTCAGAAACTTGTCCTAACCCTGATAAGGTAGAAATTTTTTGATGGAGTAAGATGGCTTCATATGTTCATGCTTTTACAAAACCTTTCTGTTTCAAACACAAATTTATGCCTGATAAAATACAAAAGGCTAAAACACACCAATTAGATAGACATAGAGGAAGTGAGAAACAAGGTAAACATCTTCCTGAACTAGTAATAGAACAGAAATGCAAAGCAGGAGGCCAAGCTGGGGCCAAGAGTTGTGTCTTCTGGGACTAGATACTGATGCATCGATGGTGGTTTGGGGACTAAAGGTGCTTGTAGCAGACAGACCCCAGGGTAACCCCATGATTCTCACCTCCTGACATCATGCTCTCTGTAATTCCCTCCCTTTGTGTGTGTGGGGGACCTTGACTTGCTTCTGGCCACTAGAATATGGCCTTTATGTAGTTAAGGCCCCAAATCAGGTAATGTAGAATTAATCAAAAGGTAGATTATTCTGTGTGGGTAGGACTTTAAGGGTATCAGGTGAAAGCCCTTAAAAGAAGAGGGTCCTTCTTGAGAAGAGAGACTCTCCTTGCAGGCTTGAGGAAATAAGCGGCCATATGGGGGTAAGTGCTTGTGGCAAAGAACTGAGAGCAGCTTCTAGGCCCTAAGAGTGGCTTCCAAGCAACAGCCAGCAAGAAATTGGGGTCCTGAGTCATACAGCTGCAGGGGAATGAATTCTGCAAACAACTGAATGAGCTTTAAAGTATATTCTTCCCCCAGTCAAAAGGCAACCTGGCCAACACCTGGCATGTAGCCTTGAGAATCCCTGGTTATAAGACCCAGGTAACCGATGCTCATATTCCTGACCCATGACTGTGAGATGATAAATGTGTCTTGTTTCAGTCTGCTGGGTTTGTGGTAATGTGTGATATAGCAATAGATAACTAATTCAGTACTCCATACAGGAAGAGGAACTAAGGGCTGGACCAGAACTCCCACAAATGTGAATGGAGTCTGAATAAAAAGGCTAGAAACCTAGCCACATAGAAAACAGTGGTTACAGGGGATGTGAGGACCGAAAACTAGGAATCAAATCAAGTTGCTAGCCGACTCCAGTGGCATGGACCTTTGGTGTCTTCAATATCTCCCCAGAGCAGTTATAAAACTTGGTTCTGAATTGGTGGCTCAGGAGTGCCAGGTGAAGGCAATCACAGGCACCTGAAAACTATTAGATGAGAAAGGCCAGACCAGGAGAAAAAAGTTGTCCCTCTCCAGTCAGGATAAAATATATACTAAAATCCAAAGACAAACGAAGAACTCTAAGGTTAAAAAAAGGCAAACAAAAACTGCTTTGCTCCAAGCATGAATTCTTTGTAAATTATATTAATTTATGGAATCATTTGACAACGACTTTAAAATACACTTAGTAAAGAAATAGCATCTATGAAAAACCAAAATTAAAAATTCATTCTGAATTTATAAGGCAAAAACATCTCAAGAAAAGTTTGGACATGCAAAAGGAAATAGAAATCTTAAAAATTCATTGTAAGGAATAAATTCTATACATCTGTGAAGAGAAATTAGTAGATCTGAAGATTGTTCTGAGAAATTCACTCAGGATGGAGGAGAGAAAAACATACACATATACGTGCGCACCAACATTAAGAGACCTAGAGAATGCATTAACTCAATTATACATGTAACTGGAGTTTCAGAAGAAAAGGATGAAATATCAAAAGAAGTTTTGATAGCTGAGAATTTTTCAGCACTGAAGAAAGATTAGATTCTCAGATCTTAATCCTTAACTGTCTGGTTGTTACTAGACAGAGCAAATAGCGCCCACCAGAAGTAATGATTGAACCCTGAGGAGACTTTGAAAAATTTTAAATTCTCAGGCCCCATCCTAGATCCACAAAACTAGAAATACAGAAATGTATATTTTTAAAAATCTTCAGTATTCTTCTTCAAAGCTTATAACCCTAGTCTAATCATGAAAAAAGCATCAGGTAACCTCCAATAGAGGGACCTTCTACAAAATACTTGGTATTTCTCAAAAGCGTAAAGGTCTTGGAAAAATAAAGTCTAAGAAACTACTACAGCAGACAGGAGCCTACGGAGACATAATGACTAAATGTAATGTATGCTGGATGGGGTCCTGAAACAGAAAAAGGACATTAGATAAAAAATAAGAAAATCTGAATAAAGCATGGACTTTAGTTAACAATCATGTATTAGTATTGGTTCATTATTTGTAACAAATGTACCATATTAATATGAGATGTTAATACTATGGAAAAATGGATGTGCAGTGTACGAAACCTTGATGTACTATTTTAGCAAGTTTTTTGTAAGTCTAAAATTATTCAAAAATTTTAAAAATCCTTAAAAATAAAAGCTCCCAATTTTATTTTGATCAGCCAGATTTCAGAATTAATCAATTGTTTTACTCTTTTACATTATAGGTGAGAAAACTGAGGCAATTTGATTGTAAGCATTTGTGTAGTTCTAATAATTTTTAGAGATAATAGAAGTGTTAAAATTATGATTGGTGTAAATTATGATTACAGATTTCTTTGAAATATCTTAGAATTAACCCTGATTTGGATTCTGTAGTTATAACTGAAAAATAGCCATATAATAATTGTAGATAATTACAACAAATGCTTATTTTTTTTAGGACTGTTGGCACTCAAGAAAATTATTTTAAAGTCCATCAGAAAGAGCGGACATAGGAGAATATCCAATAACCTGTAAGTGTATTGCACAGAGTTGTGCCGATGTTCAACCTAATCATATGTATAAAGCTGTATTTATGTCCTAGAACATATAAAACATGAAAAAATGTTCAATTTCAAAAATGCACCGTAAATAATATTCAACTTTAAACAACTCATTCAATAAATATGTATTAAGCATCTACTACTGTAATATAATTAAAATTATATTTAAAATTTTTAAAGCATAGCCTTGACCCAGTTTGGAGGTCCTGGATAGAGTCTGGTCAGTTTTCGTTCCTGAGCAGCTGATTAAGGACAAATTATGCCCACTTCTGTTATCAGGCTCCCACATTCCCTTGTCACTATGCACCAGGCCTACTCTCCCCAGGGTAACAAGTAGGGACAGGTCCTTTGCCCCAGAGCCTTCAGAATTATTCAAATGAAACAAATGCTTATTTTTAAAACCATTAAAATGGTAATGAAAAATGGAATGGATTGCAGAATCAGCTCCCATTAATAGTATTAAAGTTTGTTCCGGAAATATTTTATCCTGCACCATGCTAGCATTCATGCAGTGTACATAAAGTTAATGAGAAGCATGCATTCTTAAAACAATAAGAAATTCTTTCTTGCGTCCTCTTTTCTCTTTTAGTCCCCTCCCCTTAAGTATTTCCTTAAAGTATTCCACCTTTCTTCACACCCACTTTCTGGTCGTTTCATAGAAGAGAGGGATTCTGTTAATAAAGGCATAAGACCATTAACTAACTCTTGCAAAAGAAACCATTAGTGTCTCTAATATCACACAAGATCATTAAGACATAGATAGGAGATATTTGTTAGCCTTGGTTTTCATTAATTAATAAAAATACCTGAAAATCCTTTAATGCTTCATTATTGAGTTTCAAATGATCCCTTCAAAGCTTGAGTGAAGTGGCAATAAGAGCTGTGTTAATTTATAAGATCTGTAAATAACCATAAATAGCAGAGAAAATCATTAACTCACAATGCCTAATCAAGTAACATAAATTAATGAAACAGGTTGTTTAAACAAAAATACCAGAACTTAGACATCCAAATAAATCATTTCCTACCAAGCCCTTACCTTGGGAAACTGTCTACAGTAGCCATTAGTCAAGGAAAGCTAGAACTAATCTCGAAAAGTTGCCATCAGGGCCTGTGGCACAATTCTCAGGAGCATTTTCAATGATGAGAAATCTTTGTCTTTTGTGAATGAATTTGCTTGTTGGAAGTAAATGCTATTCTGAGCCAAGCAAACCTGGTGAACTGGGTCAAGTCAAGATGGTAAAGTCATATTTTGGTAAAAAATAAAAAATAACATGACTACTAAGAAACATCTTATGTAAAGGGAAAATCAAAATGAAGTTGGTATTGCTAGGAGAGTTCTCTTAAAATGGAGTCGGGAGGCCACTGAAAAAGGGTGACTTACGCACATCTCAGAATCTGACTTTTGACCACTTATTTTCCTAATGAAGGCATCCAGAACATCTGCCAGAAACTCGAGATACTTTCAGATCCTTATCCTAAAATTCCTCATGATGCCTTAAGGAGAAATATTTCCTGACTCGTGGTCAGAGTCGATCACAATTCTTGCCAGACAACCTTAATCGTGTGGCTTTTGTCTGTATAAGACCCTGACTTTTTCTCTTCTCCTGAACACTCTTTCAATTTTAGCCAAATCTGTGTTTCTCACGTTGCAATACTTAAGACCCCACATAAAGCTCTTTTGTTCTTTGCAGCCTCGATACTGATTACTGTTTGACACTTACATGTTTACTGTGGCTTGTTAACCTGCTCTAAAAACAGTTCCAAATGGGAACTTTCAAATCTACTTTGAGAAATAGAAACAGAGTTGAAGGGCATCCCAAAGCATAGCTGAAGGACAACTGTGTTTTTAGGTAGTTACATTTGAAAGTATTTTTAAAATCAGTTTGTATATGTATAGCCACTTTCAAATCAAATCAATTTTTAATAATATTAGCCTCAAACCTATGAGTCAATATAATTTTTTTGGAAAATATATCTTTGAAGCGAGATTCGCAATTATTAAATACATTTGTCCTACTGCTTAGAACATAATAGGCAGTTGATAAATGCTATTGGATACTTGAGTTTCAGTCAATTTAAATAAATAATAGGTTGAAGAACACTTGCTTGGAAATGGTAGTTTTTTAAATTATGATTTTGTGATTATTATCTGGTAGTAAACGTAGTCTTACTATTGACACAGAGTATTTAGAAAGTGAGCTTATAGAAGAATAGCTTACTTAACTGTATCATAATAGAACCTATATTTTTCATTCTGCCTACTACTTTCATATTTAAAAACACATTCCTGTGAGAGAAGCTTCGTAATATAGAATAAGTGCCTAGGGTTTTAGAAGCAATACAGATTACATAGATCAGGATTGCAAATCTGACCGTGGATTTGGCTTGTAATAGAGATCGCAACCATTAAAACATTACAAAATAAGTGAGTAAAGTAGTTGACACAGCCCTAATGGTTTAAAGGCTTTGCTCTCCCCTGTAGATGTCTTAAGCACTAAGATAAGCAATTAGACCACTAAGTCATTTAGAACTTTAGGTATCGAATTATGTCTTACCAGTACTTTATGGAAATTACCCGGAAGTAGCAGTAACTAGTTTATCTAACAAAATGACTGGGCTTAATTTTAACTACACCTGTGAAAAGGGACATTTAGTCTACAAAGAAAGGGATATATTAGTATAGGTGAGTGTGCCCTCTAGATGCAGAGCTACTCCTATCTTTAACTTAGTACATTGTAAAAGCAGACAAATATAGAATAGTGAAAGATGGTCAGGTTTTTTGAAAGTGTAACTGACATGGTATCTTGGTGTATTGTGCTTGTATTAATTTGATGAATATTTATTCTTAGTGCAAAAATTCTTCACAACAGATTTTGTTCACCTTTAACCTGTTGCATTTCCCTACTTTGTTCTCCCAAAAGAGTTAACTTCCAATTTATATAGGAATATTATATATTATATACATAATATATATAATATGTATATAAATATATAAAACACATCACTCTGGATGTCTCAAAATGATGTATTTTTATCACAAGGACCCCCAGTTCATTCATGCCTTTCTTCAAATTGCTTCTCTTAATACAATATAAATGTATGAAGAGCTGGAAACCATACTAAACAGTATATTCCTGAGGAACTGTACCTCACTCCTACATTTCCCGAAAAGGATGCTTGGCACGTGCTTATTATTTACTGATTTAATGTGGAAGGGGAGCAAAGTATCCTCTCTTGGCCATCTCTCTATTTGTGTGACTTTGGAAAAATAACTTTCCCTTTCTGATCTTTTTCCTCATTTGATTACCGAACAATTTATGGTTATTCTGTGTATCCTATGATTAGTCCCACTTTGCATGTGTGTACTGTCTCTACAGAAATTAAGGCGTCAAGAATCTCTGTGTTTTCCAATTATTCTCCCCCAAGCTAGTTTCTGCTCAAAACATATATACACACATATGTAAACACATTTCTATTTCATCATTTTTTCCCTCTTGATAGAGAACATTATAAAAATAGTCTGTTGACTTCTTAATAAGGTTTAAGAGTACATAAAAGGTAAAGGATTATCATTATTTCTCATTTGTATATCGATGCACTCTTCTATTTAATGCTAATTTCATGCAATGTATTTTCCCCAGAGAACACCAGACAGCTTTGAAATTATTGTCTCACTAATCATTTGTAGAATTCTTGGAGGTAGGCTGGTGATAAATATCACATGTATTTTATAAAGAAATAATGGTCTAACGCAAGGTATGACTTATTAGCTCAGAGAATAAGAGATCATTAAAGGCAGATCTGCAATTGAACTGAGACATCTAGGTTTTCTGGCCAATGATATTGTACAACAAATAACGTCATATATGAAAACTGAATACAAAAAATTATCTTGTATAGTCAAGTTGTTATTTCAACGATAAAAAGAAGTCAGGAACGTCTAGAGTCATTTCACACTGAAACAATAACTCCACCAAGATGTTCGCAGCAATAATTCTTTGATCTCTATAACACATGCATGTACAATCAAAACCAGGGACCAAGAGGGAAAAAAATGTGATGCAACAGCCTTGGAAACATCACCCCACTACTGTTGTGTGTTAAGAGTTCAGAGCTATTCATATATATATATATATATATATATAAAATTCTGAAATTATGTATATATGATATATAAACTGGATTATTATTAAATGGATTAATAGAACACAATTCACTTCCTTCCCCACTTTGTAATCTCTGTTCTAAAATGTCAGGGCGCTCAGCTGATAACCCCAGTGTATGATGGATACCAATCTCACCAGACAGACCCTGAGCCATAACAGTACAAAACTATAGACCTGTACTTTCCAACAAATATATATTGAGCTTTATCTACTCAGCACTCCACTGAATTCTCTAGAAGGATTGAAAAAATTATACGACATTGTCTTAAACCTTCCGAGAAATAGGATTAAACATTCTCACTGTACAATCTGAAGATCTTAATATGTTCCTTGAATGCTAGCTTTTCCATTGTCACTAGTGGTGCAAAACCTTTTGCTTATAAATTCTTTATTTTTAATTTTATAAAGTATGTGGAGTGCCTGTGTTCTCTGCAAACTTTGCCTGGCTAGGCTACTCGGGTCTCAAGCTTCTCTTCCTTGGAAAATATCCTATGAGCCCTTGTTGAGGTTGGTTGCCCATCTCTGTTATACCCCTATACTTTCCCTATCCTGGCCTTTATACTACTTTATTGTAATTGTTCAGTTGTCTCTATCCTCTGCTAAACTGTAAATTCTACAATGACAGGGACACAGAACATAATGGGAAGATTACGAATTAATGAATGACTGTAGTTATACTTTCAGAATCTTACTGCTTGAAATATACATATTAATTTCCAGGAATGTTACTATAAATCCAAGCCTTCCCAGGTACTGAAGACTCATAAGTTGAAAACCACTGATCTGTTATGTAAGTCAGCAGCTTTTACTCAAAATATATCAAGGTACTATCTTGCTATATAATGCAAATAAAATTTATAATAGCTCGCATTTGCCACACACTCATCTGTGCCTGTATGATAAGCAGTTTACCTCATTATTGAATTCACTTCTCACAACAACTCCAAGATGTTAACACTCTTTCCTATTTTATATCTAGGGCAAATTAATTTTATCAAGTATAAGTAACCAAAGATCACATAGCTATTAAGTGATGAGGTCCGGAACTAAATTAGGGCAACCTACCAGTCTCCTCTTATCTACCATGCAACACTTATCACTATGCTTCTTGCATCAGTTGCAGGGGACACGGGTTTGTGCCCCGGTCCGGGAAGATCCCACATGCTGCGAAGCGGCTGGGCCCATGAGCCATGGCTGCTGAGCCTGCGCGTCCGGAGCCTGTGCTCCGCAAAGGGAGAGGCCACAACAGAGAGGCCCACGTACCACAAAAAACAAAACCAAACAACATATTAATTACATAGCTAATATAAAGCTAAAAATAGCAACTAGTCCAACTCCTAATTTGGGCTTTGAGATGTTTGCTGAGGGAGTTAAGAATCATCACTTTTCACATCTAAAATAGATAATTAGAATGTCTATACTTCCTATCCAGAATATATACCATAAGGAAATCTGTGAGTTTACTTTGTATTTCCAAGTTTAAAGTTACTAGATTGTCACTGCTGCTGCTGTTATTGTTTTCCACACCATTCTAGTTATAAGTTTAAGTGAAAATTTTTTATAAACTTGTCTTATTTGGAGAATTTTCAACAAGTGATATATATAGCCTTCATTTGCTCTTCAAATAATCAAATCTTTTAATCACGTATACGCTAGGTAGAGCGCCAAGGGCTAGTTACACAATGGCAAACAAGACAGAATATACAGTTCCTGCACTGCCCCACATTCTAGGGGGGTAGACATGTTAAACAAGTGGGTATTTTATAAAAAGTATTTAACTTTAGGTCACTTATGCCTGAGGGGTTTTTTTTGGGGGGGGCATCTTTGGTGAACATAAGAAAATACCTCAATATACAACCGGATGATGATAATCAAAATTTTAAGATTTTTTTTCTAGAAAATGAATTTATTATCTCAAGTCTGCGCTACACAGAAACCTCGCAAGAACAAGGAGCTACAAAGTGAGTGTGTATTGATAACCCTACTTTCCCTAATTTTAGGCCATGTTCCCACTTAATGTCTACACAGAGTTAAGTATGTTTGTGGAGTAACAAGGTGCGATTTCATTGACTTGTGAGTCATATTTACCTTTCATATGTACAGTGCTCATGGTCCACAAGCCAAACACTTTCAAAAGCTTCCTTTAGTGTTACCACAGAGTGGCTTAGTTTGCCTCTATGAATGGTGCCCTGCCTGGAGGAAGTGAGAGCAGGATATTAGTATCTGCCTCCTGTGCTCGCACCATTCATTGTCTTCTCTGGCTCTCGTAGTCTGTAACTTTTGCTGTACCCAGGTACCACCCAGGAGGCTTAGAAATACAAATTTCTGAATGGTTAGAAATGCACATTTTTGAACACCACCTTCAGAGATTCCCACTCAGAAGGTCTAGGGTGTGGCTTACTGCATTTTCAAGAACAACTGCCAGTTGGGAAGCTCTGATGTAACAGAATCATTGCTTAGAATATTAATTAGGTGCACCAGAGTGAGAGTGAACCAGAAGACAGGTGTGATATGGGGTCAGGATCCGGAACATAATGTCAATTAAACCCCACATGGGTTCTGAAAACATCTCTTATCCCAAATAAGAGAAACTTTATATTATATATATTACGAACTATATATTTTGAAGTTAGTCAAATGTGGATAGTTATTTCTTTAAATAATTTGAAATATATCCTTGTATATCAAATTTCATAACTTCCAAACTTTGTGTTCATAAGAATTACCTGTAAGCTATTGCTAAAAATACTGATTCTTGGTCAGTATTTTGACCCTTGATTTCTGGGATCATTCTCTAATCACTCCAACCTAGGCTGCACATTGAAATCACTGGGGAGCTTTAAAAAATACTCATGCCCTTGAAATAAGTCAGACAGAGAAAGGCAAATGCCATATGATCTCACTTATATGTGGAATCTAAACGACAAACAAACACAAAAGAGCTCATAGCTATAAAGAACAGATTGGTGGTTGCCTGAGGTCAGAGGCGAGGGTAGGGGGTGAGGCGAAATAGGTGAAGCAGGTCAAAAGGTACAAACTTCCAGTTATAAAATAAGTCATGGGAATGTAACGTAGAGCATGGTGTCTATAGTTACTAGTACTCTATTGTATGTTTGAAAGCTGCTGAGAGCATAGATCTTACAAGTTCTCACAAGAAAAACATCACTTGTTAACCATGCATGGTGATGGTTGTTAACTAGACCTATTGTGGTTATCAAGTCACAGTGTATACAAATACCGAATCATTACATTGTACACCTGAAACTAATACAATGTTATATGTCAATTATATTTCAGAAATAAGTACAAAAAAATACTCACACCCAGGCCAAGCCCTAGAGATTTTATCACGTGGCCTGGATATCTGGAGCTTTAAAGGTTCCCCAGGTGCTTCTACAGAGCATGAGAAGTTGGGAAAGACTGCCCTAGGAGACAAAGCCAGGAATGATCTGCTTCACAAAGTTCCCCGAAGTTCCCTGATCATCAGGCAGGTTTGTAGAACTTCAGATGAGCATCTTGAATGACAATAATTTGGGATTGATGATTTTGACATTTCCTGGGTCAAAATGCCTACTTTTAGTTTTCACTGACAACTGCATTAAATGCACACACACACACACACACACACACACACACACTGTAGCATTTTTACCCTTATATTGTGAAATAAGGACTAAACACACAGATGACAAGTTATTATCTTAAGAAGATTTGCTTTTTGACTAACGTGATGAAACATTACCTCCCTGAAAGATGATTTTTTTTTTTTAGGGTGTGGTGTTAAAATTGCTTTTCCTGATTTAAACTTAACATTCATTTCCACGAAGCCCTTTAGACGTCAAAGTGGAACAACTTGCTCCCAAGAAGAAAAGATTCCACCCACCTTCCAAAAACTTAAACTGGAACACAATGTATGTCCCACTGAGTACAGCAGACCAGAGGGTATGTCTTAAACTGTACCCAAGAGGGCAGAAGGTTACTTATTAAAATACCTCAATGATATCCTACAACTCAGACATCAGGGTAGCACTGTGGCTTGAGTCGATGAAATCTTTTTTTTTTTAATAAATTTATTTTATTTATTTATTTATTTTTGGCTGCGTTGGGTCTTCGTTGCTGCGTGCGGGCTTTCTCTAGTTGTGGTGAGCGGGGGCTACTCTTTGTTGCGGTGCATGGACTTCTCATTGTGGTGGCTTCTCTTGTTGTGGAGCATGGGCTCTAGGCACGTGGGCTTCAGTAGTTGTGGCTCACGGGCTCAGTAGTTGTGGTATGCGGGCTCTAGAGCACAGGCTCAGTAGTTGTGGTGCATGGGCTTAGTTGCTCCGTGGCATGTGGGATCTTCCTGGACCAGGGCTCGAACCCGTGTTCCCTGCATTGGCAGGTGGATTCTTAACCACTGCACCACAGGGACGTCCCATGAAATCCTGACTGATTTCCTCCATCATGTTCTGCAACCATCTCACAGAATCGTAAGACCTCAAATCTGAACTAGACAACAGAGACCTCTGGTCTAGTCCAACTGCCAAGTTTGAAAGAAAAGGAAAAATGATGAACAAAGAAATGAAATAATTTGCCTCCAGTCAACACCAGGAGTTAATGCCTGGTTTCCATGCCTCCCGAATTGAAGCCCAGGACTCTTAACCGCCCCCTATATTGTCTGTTTCCTAACTCACTCACCTTTAGACCAGCACTCTAAACTCTAGTAATTTAGGGGGGATCTAACACTCCTTCTCCTTCACCTCTGAGGAGTAAAAAGGCAAACCTAGTCTGCTAGGAGGATGGAGCTTTGGCTGTGATTCAGAAGGCTTTAAAAGCCTTTGTGTTGTGCCCTTTCAATAGGTTTTCTATCTTTCCATTCCCTTGAGTCTTTTAGGGGTAAGAGCAAGGCCTGAGTCAGGAAGATAAATACATGAGCAATTTATTAAGCTGTGTTCTAGTCTTTAAGGAGATTTCACTTTCTTTTGACCCTTGTTTCCTTATTTCTGCTCATCTTCTACTGTAGCCTCTGTGATGGTAAGATCTCATGAACAGGGTATGTGTTCCTGGAAATGGCCTGTTTTTCATTTAGGCCAGAATTTCTCCAACTGGTATGTATTCTTTGGCATCCCAGAATTCTCTGTGAGAAATTAAAATTAACTTGAGTGCATTCTGTAGCTTTTGGAAGCTTTTATCCTAGTGCTCACATTTCTGTTGTGTTCAGAGGTGTGTTCTCATCAAATAAAGCCCAAATAACAGCACAGGATGCTATAGGAAGGAAAGTTTTGCAGTACAGTAAGTCCCCTACATACAAATGAGTTCTGTTCCAAGAGCACGTTCATAAGTCCAGTTTGTTTGTAAGTACAACAGTTAGCCTAGGTACCCAACTAACATAATTGGCTATATAGTACTGTACTGTAATAGGTTTATAATATTTTTCACACAAATAATACATAAAAAACAAACACGAAAAATAAAGAGAACATGTTTAATCTTACTGTACAGTACCTTGAAAAGTTTAGTAGGACAGTACAACAGCTGGCATACAGGGGCTGGCACTGAGTGAACAGGAAAGAAGAGTTACTGACTGGAGGAGGGAGAGGAGATGGGAGATGGTAGAGCTGAGGGATCGTCAGCAGTAGGAGACGGAGGGCAAGCTGCAATTTCACTCACGCCTGACGGTGATGGCACAGGTTCTGGTCCCTTGATTCAATTCTATCTACCCTCTTGGAAAAATGATCCAGTGATGTCTGGGTAGTAGCTCTTTTTTCTCATCATAGATGACATGGTAGCACTGGATTGCATTCTGAATGGCTGCTGCAACCCTCGTGTACGGTTCTACCTTCAGGTCCTGTGCCTCAAAAACTAACAGTGTCTCCTCAAATAAAGAAAATCCCCTTGTCATTTCCTGCGTCATGAATCTCTTCACTTCTTCAGTTACTTCTTCTTCCTCTTGTCTCTCTTCATCCTGTCTCTGGGCCTCCAATTCTATCAGGTCTTCATTAGTCAGCTCCTCGTGTTGCACAGCAAGAAGTTCAATGAAGTCGTCTTCTTGCAGGTCCAGCTTCAGCTTCTCGCTGAGGGTCACTAAGTTGCTGAAGACCTCTTTGGACTCCTCATCCACCTTCTCAAATCCATGAAAATCGTGAACAAACTGCGGGCAAAAGTTCTTCCAAACCCTATTCATGACGATGGCCGTAACTTCACGCCAAGCAAAATCAATGTTTTTTATGGCCTTGTAGATGTTATAGTGCTTCCAAAATTGTCACAAGGTTGTTCCAGATTCGTCACTCACCTTCACTGACTGATGAAAAGTGTGACATAAATAATATTTCTTGAAAATCACTGTAACTCCCTGGTCCATAGGTTGGATGAGCGACATTAGTATTCGGTGGTAGATGCAGTACTTTGACGTTGGGATGAAAGTTGTCCATGAATGGAGGGTGGCCCGGAGCACTGTCGAGGAGCAAAAGAATGTTGAATGGGACATCCTTCTCTAAGCAGTATTTCTGTACCTCAGGGATAAAGTGGTGGAAAAACCAGTCCTGGAAAATGGCCTGTGTAACCCAGGCTTTGGGGTTACTCTTCCACGCAACAGGAAGAGCCCTTGGTTACATTTATAAGGGCTCTTGGGTTCTCTGGATGATAAACTAAGAGAGGCTTCAGCTCCATATCGCTGGAAGCATTGCCACAAAACAACAGAGTTAGCCTATCATTTGTTGCTTTATAGCCTGGCATCAACTTTTCCTCTTTACTGATAGAACTTCAGTCTGGCATCCTCTTCCAGTACAATCCTGTCTCATCCACATTAAAACCCTGCTAGGGTAAATAGGCACCTGCATCAATAATTTCTCAATGCATTTCAGGAAATTCCCAGGCAGCTACCTTATTTGTACTCACTGCCTCACCACTTACTTTTACATTGTGAAGGTTGGCTCTAGCCTTGATCTGATGAAACCAGCCATGGCTGGCATTAAAAGATGCGCCCTCTGATGCTTCACCGTGTTTCTACTTCAGGTCTTCATAAAGGCTTTTACCTTTCTCTTGAATCAGCATTAAGTTGAGCGGAACCTGACGCTGATGCTGATCTTGCATCCACACACTGAGAAGTTTCTCCATCTCCTTCATCACTTTTCCATGCTTCTTCAGTTTTATTGTCGACATCATTGGCACAGCAGACTTCACATGTTCCATGATCTTGTCCTTGTTCTTTAGAACTATGCCGATGGTTGAATGATTCGTGTTATCTGAACGAGTGACATCTACCTCTTTTTCACCTCGTTCTACCCTCTCAATTATCTTCGCTTTTGTTTCCGTTGTTGTTGCTTGGCACTCCTTAGCAGTACCAAATACATCACCGCTGCTTTTATGCTTGCTTCCAGACATCCTGGGCTCGAAATAAAGATATTGCACTCTATGCAGTACTGCACAGTAAAGTACACAAAAGTACAACCACTTGTAGAGGATGCACGAACGTGACAATGTATGCCAGACACGTGAACTAACTTACGTGATTGGACATGTGAACTCACGTTCGCATCTTTGAAAGTTTGCACCTTGAAGGTCCGTACGTAGGGGACTTACTGTAGTTCAAGTAAAGAAAAGTGGGAGGATAATTGAGTCATTACAGAACACATGGTAGGACAGACTCTGTGGCAATCAGACTCTATTTTTATTGTAATTGGTAATTTGTTGGTTTGTAGCCACTTCTTTGTGCAAAACAACTCATTTCAGGAAAACATCTATATTTTTCCTCCATCATGCTCTGTAAACATCTTGCAGAATTACTTCACCTATAAGTAATGTGGCAAAAAATAATTTTTATGTTCTCTATCCCAGCAATCATCAGATAAGATACTATATTTCAATGCATTTCATATTCGCCATAATACTGATCGTTAAGTGAATAAGACAGTCCTGTCTTACAGTTATCACATGACATCTCATTAAATTAACATTTTATATTGCTTGAGGGCAGTTTGATTATGTATGAAATTTGATTATACAGACTGAGCAAATGGTGATGGAATAAATCTTCCTGGTCAAAAACTCAGTCTCTAGAATTAGGATGTCTGCATCCAAATCTTAGTTTTCTAGAGCCTAGATCATTTTACTACACAAGTTATTGACCACCTGTCTCTTAATTTCCTGATCTGTAAAATGATAATAATTTCTACTTCACAGAGTTTTTTTGAAGATGAAATTAGTGACACATGAAAAACAGTTATAATAGTGTTTGGTGTTATACTAATTGTTCAAAAAAATTGTTGTTGTTCAACAGTAGTGTTGAAGTTGAAATGTAGACACATTTTAATTCTGATTTTACATCTTTCTACCACTTCTACCTTTAAATCCAGCACTGGTGATTTAGGTTCAGTAAAACAGCATTATCTGTCACAGCAAAAATATTCATTTTAAATTTCATTTAATGGGTAAAGACGGTGCTGCCTTTGGAGTTAGGCAAGCAAGTCTCAGGGTGGGGGAGGGGGTCAGTATGTTCCGGGATGAATTTGGGAAAGTATTAAGAAAAAAATGTTAATGCTAGTTTGATTTGAATGGAACACAGGATTATATGGTACAAGATAGAACTGAAAAGGTAGCTTGTTTTAATTTATTCATTCATTAGATATTTAGTAAATATTAAATAAGTACCTGGAACTAGGAATATAAAAAACAGGGGACTGCCTGTCTACTAAACCTATAAACATGTCATTACAATTATTTCCAGTGTTTTGGGAACCCAAGAGGAGATAAGCCATGGAAGGGCCAAGTAAGGCTTCTCCAAAAGGGTGATTTGTCAGCTTGGTCTTATAGGTTAGCAAGAGTTTCTTTTTCATGTGGAAACAGAGGTGGGAAAAGCATGTCAGGTCAAAGGAAAGCAGACAGTATGAAAGATGACAGTGAATTCCTTGGTTTGAGATAGAAATGGTGGAAGGTGCCAATTGGAGTCCGACTTGAGACTTTATCTGGTAGGGAGTGGAGAGTAGTGATCAGAACTGAGGGAAATGAACCCAAGTGGGGAGAGGTCAACATTTCAATAGGTTATAAAACAAGACAAAAACAATAAGAGTATAAGATCTTTCTTTATGACAGAGCCAGTGAGGAAGGTGAATGTATTTTGAAGACTATTCTTTCTGTGTGTGTGTGTACAGCTCAGATAAATGTTTATTTTACTGAAAATATTTGCAAAATTACAATATAAATACATGATTATATTAAGATAGGATCACTAATTCTTTTAGTATCCTGAATATTGTAGAAAGAAGGGAATCGACAAGTAACTTGAGAGGTTAAAAAGAGGGAGAGATTCTTTTTCTTTTTTATTCTTTTTTTTTTCTGAGAATGAGTTCAAAGGGAGAGAGAGAGAGGGCCCAGGGATCAAGGAGAAGGGAGTACTACCAAAAAAGAGGGAGTTGTGCATGGAGGAGTGAGAGAGAGAGAGAGGAGAAGGAAGACAGATGGAGGGAGAGAGATTAAATATAGGAAAGAGAGAGAGAAAGAGAAGTACTAAAAGGAAGAGTTAACCTTGTAATATCTTATCCTCTCCACCCAGGCTCAGCTTCATGAGGACAAGAACCAAATTTATCTTGCTGTGCACTTAGTAGGAATTAAATAGATGCTTGTCTCAGAGGAGATAAGAGGGGCCTGGGTCATAAATAAGGAAAGGATGGTCTGTGAGACTGCTCAGGTTGCCATAACAGAGTACAAAGACTGGAGGCCTTAGACAGCAGAAATTTACTTTCTCACAGTTCTGGAGGCCGGAAGTCTGAGCTCAGGGTGCCATTATGGTCAGGTTCTGCTAAGAGCTCTTTTTCAGGCTTGTAGGCAGTTGCCATCTTGCTGTGTGCTCACTTGGCCTTTCTTTGGAAAGAGACAGAAGCCAGGGTCGGGGTGAGGGGAGTCTCTCAGAGATTCAGAGAGCCCTCTCTGATGTCTCTTCTTAGGAAAACATTAATTTTAACAGATCAGGGACTCAGCCTTATGACCTCATTTAACCTTAATTACATTTATAAAGGTCATGTCTCCAAATACAGTCACATTGGTAGCTAGGGCTTCAACATATGGATTGGGGGATGGGACGTGGGGGGAGGAACACAAACGTTCAGTTTATAACAGATGGGTTAGGCTGTGAAATAAGAGGGACAGGAAGGGTAAAGAATCCTTGCAAGAGAATAAAGAATAATTAAGTTGTTTCATTCTTTCGGCATTAAATTTAGGCAAATTAGGGAGGAGAGCTGAGCTGCAGCTTTAAGGCTCTGGAATAAATTCAGAGGAGTTGCTACTGGGGAATTATGGACTTATCTATGCATTGTTTTCTAAACTTACCAGATTAAAAGAATCAACTAGAATATTATTTTAAAAGCCAGTTTTCATTGGCGATTGTTTCTCTGGGCCTGGGTTGAGGTTCTAAAATTTTTAACAGGTCTCTAGAGAGATTTTTCTAGCTTCCAGCTGTGGGAAACTAGAAACCACAGAGAGAGGAGGTTAACTAAGAGTGAGTAAGAGGACTGGAAGGTAAAGGTTGGGCTCAGGTCGAGGGGCGAAAGGAATCAGAAGTGTTGGTGAGAGTGCAGACAAAAACGTTGATCCCTACATTGCAGGCTGAATAGGGATAGGAGTGAAGCCAAGAAGGGAGAATAGGCTTGGACAAGGAAGAAAGATTAAGGGGCTATTAGTCCTAAAAAATAATGAGGGTGTGTTTACTGGGAGACTTAAAGAGCAGGCAGTTATAGTAAATGATTTCAGAGATCAAGGTTTCACTAGTAGCGTAGATTTCGAATCTGTGTCGACATGAATGCCATGGGAAATGACCTAATAGTTCTTCTGGCTTTACTTCCTTCAAATCCATGATCTATAGTGCTGCCAAGGAGTTCTTTTTAAAAGGAATGATCATTTTCTTCTGTGGCATCAAATACTTTCCTCACTCCCTTCTGTCTAAGGAAATCCCAAAACCCTTACCATGGCATTCAGGGTGCTTCTTCATTGCCTGCAAACATTTTATACCATTAACACCTTACTACCTATACATCCTTGAAAATGCTTCATTCATTCATGTTATGCCTTTTATCGTGTACTTTCCTCTGCCAGGTCTACCTGGAAAAACGGCAAATTCATTTTTGTTCTGTAAAATGTAGGGAGGTTTTGATAAACTATTCCTCCTTCCCATGCCCACCACACGTTAGCTCATCTTTTCCTTTGTTAGCCTACTTTTGTATTACGTATGTGCTTTCGTTGTTGATCTTAACACTTTAGGGTAAGGGTCACAAACCAAATATCTGCAGAAGGTGTGCATTTAAAATAAATGCCAGAGATAGGTAGGATGAAAGAACTTCATGCTACTTCATGGTACTTGTATTGTACCTAAGTATAACACCTACAAGTTAAACTGCTCTTTTAAACATCGTTGGTGTAACAAATCAAACAAAACACATCCAAGGTACATAGAGTCTTTCGCTACACAGGTCACAGCAGTTATGAAATGAGAGGTCCACGTTGAGAAGTAGCAAATAAGAAAAGCAATTTCAATTTCTGGTCAAAGGGAATTACATGTGTAAATAGAATGACATGATTAATTCAGCGTGGCATTGTAGGATAACAATGCCCCGACAGATTTCCTGATGTATGTGTCTCTTACTCAAAGAGGCTCAAAGAAAACTAGCGACACAGGATCACTACTTAGCAAGGAGATGAAAGGATGGACTTTGAACTGCGATGTAGAGACCTATAGAGTCCAGCTGTCACTTTGTTGGCTCTGCCATCATAATGGCGTCTACAGTGTCTGAGAAAGACCATGTGATTTTTCCCAAAGTTATAAATCTTCTTCTGTGATTTATTTCTCTGTGCGTGGACTGGCTGGAGTCAGCCTAGAAGACCCTTAAGAGAGTGTCTATGGAAGCAGGACTTGCAAGAATCCTTTCAGCTGCATCAGCAAAGGACAACTTTCATGTTTTTATCTTCTGATGGCTCACAAATCTCTAACCCCGGCCAAAATTTCTCTCATGAGCTTCAGAGACCGATATCCATCCAACTCCCTCCTGAACATCTCTTAGATGACGTTACAGGCATTTTAAACTTAATATGCTCACAACTGAATCTCATTTCTCCATCACGGAAAACAAAAACAAAACACTGCTTTACTTCATGATTCACTTAGCTGCCCCATCCAGAAACCTATGAGTCATTTTGGAGAACTCCATTCTTCTCCCTTTCCTTATCTAACCAATCACAAAACCTCTTCAATTTCTCATCCTAACTCTCTTTTAAGTCCACTCCCAGTGATATAATTTCAGCTGGCTCAGGTAACTGACAGACTGAGTCCTGGCTCTTTTCCAATCTGTTTTTTTACATTGCAGTCAAAGTGATCTTTCTGAAATGCAAAGAGTAGCTCAAAGCTCTTTATCTCTTACTTCTCTTAGAATGAAGGTTCAGGACTCCTTAATACAGTCAAGAAAGCCCTGCTTAATTTGTCTCCTGGTTGTCTCTCGAGCATCTTTTCTGCTATTCCCTCCCTCACCTCTCAGCTACTTGTTGATTCAACAAATGAGTGCCTTACTATGTGCCCAAAAGTGGGGTAACAAAACAAGCAGAGGAATGATAGACATTTTTTAAATTATATAAATATAGAATTGCACGTCATGTTAAGTATTATGTAGGAAAAGTAGAGGGCACATTGAGAGAGTATTAGAGAGTAACGTAATTTATATTACGAGATGTTACGCAGGGACCCCAATCCTGACATTCCAGCCGTAGCTTTCCTGAAAGAGCTATGTCTTCACACCTCTGCGACCCTCTTGTCCATCAACCCACTAACACCTGCTTATCTATGTCTCAGCCTATATGGTACTTCTTCCAAGGAGACAGCCCTGAGACTCAAAGCCTAGGTTTGCTACTTCTCTGTCCTCTGAAGTTTCCTCATCAGTTGTATTGTCCTTTTAGTTTCCTTTTCTGTAATTCTGCGATGCAGGGACTCTCTCTTTTGTCACATTGGATCTTTACCTTCTAGCACAGTGACTGTTACAGAGTAAGCCCTCAATAAACATTCCCTGAATCAATACATGGAAGTACTGCTGACACTGACAGAGCTGAAGAAATTCTAGGGAATTCATGTTCATGAAAACTCTGCCTTTTACCACTGACCCCTAGAATTAAATCTTAAAATCTTTCTCATGTCCAATTTGCCCAAACATCAACCCTATTTGTATTAATTGTTTGATATATGTCAGGTGCCTGACAACTGCAAGAGGGGAGAAGATTGCAAGTTGTATAAATGGATAGGTGTAAAGGAGTTACTACTTAGGACCTAAGACCTGTGTCTTTATTATAAATATAATCTTGTTCTATCGCCAACTATTTTATCTACTGGCAGCCATCTTCAGCCCTACCTGTCCATGAGGCATCAACAGTTTAAGCCCTTATTTATTTGTTCTTACATTAATCAACCGAAATGTGGCAATAAAACCCCTGCAAACCTGACATTTGAGAAGCATCGGTACTTGTGAAATAACATTTGTGAACAGTTGAGGAGGCATTATGGAGATAGTGGTAAGCTTTAGGAAGACTACATAAAAGGGCTAATGGGTGAAGTCAATTTTTCTGAAAAGGAAACAATGCATAACCAAATGACTGCCTTTCTGAATCCAGGTGTCATAAACACATCACCTGATGTAAATCATGTTATTGGTTGAGAACAGATTAAACAAATTCATACAAATCAGCCAGTTTCCACTTCCTTAACATCACTTCTTGGTTTACCAGGCCTGGTGGGCACTGGGCTGGCCAGTGGCTCATAGCCTTGGTGATCGCCAGACCTTGTGGAATTCTGTAGCTGATGACCCTCACACTTTGGGCCTTTCCTCCTGCACTTCACTGTTTAGCAGAAGACCCAGCATGACTATATTTTAAAGTTAGGAGGAAAGGCCTATCCATCTCATCTCACTCTACTGCTCAATGCATGTAGAACACCTGTGATGTAGCTCACAGAATTCTGATTGACACACACACATAATCTCTTGCAAAGGAAAGTGGGAGACAGAAATGTGAAAAGGTCAAGTTTAGGTTTCACAGTGATCTGTTGAATTTTAAAACTCAAAGATGTTTTATAAGAGGAATTTCAAACAGCATGCTATTATTACCTAAACAACTTATCTCTATGCTTTTACTCATGTTGTTTCCTAGAATGCCTTCTTGTGTCCCTCAGCATCATCGTATTTTATGTTTAAATCCTACCCACCTACCCTAGCTCAAATGCCAACTCAACCACAAAATCTCAGATTTGCCCAGCAAGAAGTGATCTCTCCCTGTCTGTATGAGACCTTAACTTCTGACACAAAGTGTATACACCTGAGCTTTCCTATGGGTTAAATTTCTTGAAGGCTTTGTATTTGGTAGGTGTTTACAAATATTTCTTTTTTAAAAAAAATAAATTTATGGGCTTCCCTGGTGGCGCAGTGGTTGAGAGTCTGCCTGCCGATGCAGGGGACGCGGGTTCGTGCCCCTGTCCGGGAAGATCCCACATGCCACAGAGCGACTGGGCCCGTGAGCCATGGCCGCTGAGCCTGCGCGCCCGGAGCCTGTGCTCCGCAACGGGAGAGGCCACAACAGTGAGAGGCCCGTGTACCGCAAAAAAATAAATAAATTTATTTATTTATTTATGGCTGCATTGGGTCTTCGTTGCTGCCTGCGGGCTTTCTCTGTTGCCGCAAGTGGGGGCTACTCTTCCTTGCGGTGCGCAGGCTTCTGATTGCGGTGGCTTCTCTTGTTGCAGAGCATGGGTTCTAGGCACAAGGGCTTCAGTAGTTGTGGCTCGCGGGCTCTATAACACAGGCTCAGTAGTTGTGGCACATGGGCTTAGTTGCTCCGCGGCAACTTCTTCCCCTACCAGGGCTCGAACCCGTGTCACCTGCATTGGCAAGCGGATTTCTTTCTTTCTTTCTTTTTTTTAACAAAAAGACTTTTTATCAGCATCCTTAGGGCAACGCGTCGCAGGAGGGGATGCTCCTCGGCACACAGGCCACCCAGCTGCAAGTGATGAATCAGAGTGAAACGATTATTGTACACAGTGCAGACAAAGGATCACCCCAAACCTCCAACAGAAGGAAAACTACTTTACAAAAAAGTAAATAAAAACAACGCCCATTTTTCTATTTTAAAAGGGGCAAGCTCTCGAGTGGCAGAGAGTGGAAAGCCCGAGGACCCGGCGTCCTGGAGTACCGATGCTCGAGGGGCCAGCCTCTCAGATCTGCTTCTTCGTACTACTGCTTGCTCTACGATTCTCGTTCCTACTGATTTCTTCAGCGCGTCAGGCTCACAGCCTCCATCAAAGCATTAAGACCAGAGACTCTCCCTTTGCAAGGCTTACACCTGAGTAAAGAGTGAAGCGATCAAACACCAGAATCTTAAAAAGCCAAATGACAGTGGAGCCAGTGCCCATTTAGAAAAGCTCTCTTACCCTCCACCCCCTTCCAGTCCTACTTTGGTAAATATTAATGTTTAACCAGTTAGCAAAATATTTAACCCAGTTAGCAAAATTAACACCGTCATTTCCATAGTTGCTCTTTTGTGAATAGTAACTGTGGCCGGATGAACTTCACATTGCATAAAGCAGATGTGAAAACCAGTTTGCAAGAAAGGGTGCCTCCCTCAACAACAATCTAAGCCCAGGGAACCGGCCCGAGGCCCTGCAGCTGCTGCTGATCCGAGGCGGGTGGGGGCGGCCGGCTAGACGGCCTGGCAGCCCGCGTGGCTCCTTTTCCGGCCAATAAGGTAGGCGATGAGGACGCTGAGGACCAGCCCTGCCAGGGCGCCGCCCACGGCGATGGGGATCAGCATGCTGTTCTCACGCAGCTGACAATCCTCCACAGGCCCAAACTTGTCCCCGTCCACGCGGAACGCCGACCCACACCCTGAATAGGTCTAGGTGACCTGCACGCGCTCCTCAGCGTTGCCCTCGTAGGAGTTCCCGGCGGCTGCCTGCAGCGCGCTCAGCGGGCGGTGGGCGGCCTTGAAGGCGGGGTCTCCGGCATCGGGCGGAGTCAGCGTCTGCTGAACTCCGTGCAGGAAAACCCGGCTGCAACTTGCGTTAATCGCAAACTGGAGCGCCAGGAGCTGGTTCCTGCTGCGGAGCTCCGGGGTCACCAGCTGGGCTGTGCAGCTCCCCTCAAAGGTGGTCTTGTTGGGGTTGATGCTGAACTCTCTGGTCACCGTTGTGTTGTCCCTCGTCCTGCAGGTGACGTTCAGCTGCAGCCCCATGCTGGCCAGCAGGCAGGTTCCGCTGGTGACGCTCACGTTGTACTTGGACCCCGAGGGTCTCTTGGGCGAGGACTGGGGCGGCGCCGCCGGGGTGGGCGGGGAGGGCCAGTCTTACAGCGCGTCTCCTCCCTGCAGAAGCTGTTGTTGGAGAGGTAGGCCTGGAGGGTGGCGTCACGGAGCCCGATGGTCACGTTGCGCATGCGGATCTGGTTGCTGCTCACACACCTGTACCTTTTATTTATGTCTGCCTTGGTGTCGGTTACGGATTCCACAGTCTTGATTGCCCTGGAGCTCGAATTGGAGAAAATCCCTGTATCTGACACGTTATAAACAAAACGCATCAGCTGGACACTAACGTGTTGCATTTCGTGTGAAACTTGGGAGGGTCAGCATATGGCCTCTTCCAAAAGCCATCAGGAGACTGGAGACAGAAGCATTCCCTTTGGGCAGGCGGATTCTTAACCACTGCACCACCAGGGAGGTCCCCAAATACTTGCTGATCGAATAAATAAATGAATTACATGCTTAGGTAGAGTAGATGACCTCAAGTGTTCTAGAATATTGAATTAAATCCTTGATTTTGAAATGTCAGGATTCTTTGTAACTTTCTGCTACATAGGGGAGTTCATATTTCAAGCTTATAGTTGAGAACACTTCTCTGACCTCACAGCTTCCTTCTCTTTCCCCTGTTTCTTCAACCATAGTTTTAACCAGTTCTGTTTATTGAACTGGTTAAGTTTGGTCCCGCCTTAGGTGATTTGTACTAGCTATTTCCTGAGTCTGGAATTCCCTCCTGTCAAATTTTCTCTCTCTACATGACAGGAGCTTCATCATTCAGGTTTCAGGTCAGATACTCCTTGCTCAGAAAAGCCTTACTTAACTAAGCTAAATTAGCCTAGTCCATCATACCACCGTGTTTGATTTTCTTTATAGTATTGACTGAATTTATCTTCTCTGTTTTTTTCCTAGTTTATTTTTCTGCCGTCATTACATTGAAACTTCTGTGGGAGAAGAAATCTTGTTTGTCTTTGTTGGTATAGGGCCAGCTACAAGAAGAATGTTTGAAAATGGAAGATGCTCAATATATAACTGTTCAATGAATGGATGAATAAAAGAACAGCTTCCAAATAGAAGTGCTTTTACATATATTTTTAGTGAAAAGCATCAGGGCACACCAAAGCACATAGTTTTAGATGCTGAACTTTCACTGGGGAGGTGGCCTGATTTAAATTCTCTGTCGTATAGGAACTTGAGTCATAGCATCTGTAACACCTTATTAAACGTATTGTTTATATCTTAAAGACAGGGCAGGCCCTTGATAATACATGTATTCACCTGCACTTAGCACAGTACTTCATGGCATTAAGTGGAACAAATTAAGTAAAGGATTAAGTAAATGCAGCTTGACTCTCAAACTCTGATTTATTTTATTTATTACTTATCCAATTCTTAATAATAATAGCTATCATTTTTGGAACAGCTACTCACTAGACAGGTGTTTTATATCCTTTATATTAATTCTTTTAAATAACCCTTTAAGGAAAGATTACCATAATCCATTTTAAAGATGACTCAAGCAACAAGTGATTCTTTGCCGTTGGACCGAGGTCTAGTTTCCAAAATTCATAATCTTAGTTTAATCAGTCAATTGCCTGTTCTTACTAGACTAAAAACATTTCAAATGTACTTGACAGTCAGCTTATTTGAACATTAATTATTATCTCAAACTTTGCTAAATACTTCCTAATTCTCTTCATAGCAAATAAATAGTTTGTAGCATGAATCTGTTCTTAATATCTAAACAAATCTATGGAGGTTTTTGCTATACATCCAACCTGTCATTTTTAATAGTTTAATATAAAAATAGCTCTTTTGTGATTGTAAAAAAAATAATATAGTCATTGCAGATAAAAAAGCTCAAATAATACAGAAAATATGGAGAAGAGAATACAGCCTAAAATTCCATCTAAAGTATATATAAAATTTTACATAAACTGAATCAAATTGTATGTGATATTTTCTTGTCTTTCACTTAGAATTATGTCATGCTATTACTTTTACAAAAAAAATCTAGGCACTATCATGTATATTTGGATTTTTATCTGTTTAACACAAATGGCACAACTAAAGGTAAATCAGGCCACCTCCCCAGTGAAAGTTCAGCATCTAAAACTATGTGCTTTGGTGTGCCCTGATGCTTTTCACTAAGCTACCTGAGTGAAACCCATTCTGACTTCATTCTGAAGTAGTTCAACTAATCTAACTCTACTAAAATCTAATTGGTTTAGTTTATATTGTCAGGTTTATCATCATATATGCCTTCTCTGAGGCAAAAAATCTACAGAAGTCTTAAACTGGGAACTGTATGCATATTTATTCGACAAACTACAAAGAACTGAAGCAGACTGGTTTTTATTTTTTAATGCTTTCTCTTTTCTGCTGCCTTTCAATTTTTGACAAAAACATTTTTTCACCAAAGGTCACAATAATGAAGTACCATTGGTTACTCCTTCCTTTCTCCCTGTGTCCTTTCTCTTTCACTTCATCTGCCACTGTCCAATCTTAGAAGCCTGAACCCAGGCTATTACAATTCTCACATGAATTTACCCGCTCCAACTCATACTGTATATATCATATCATTATCAGACAGATCTTCCTGAAATATCTATTTTTTATAAGATTATACCCAAGCATCTTAATCAGACATTCCAAGTCTTCCATAACCTGGGCTCAGCCTACTTTCCACCTCCTCTCTACCTCCCGGGCTCTGCATTACATCTAGGCTACCCTACACACATGTTCTTTCATCCAGTACCCCTTTCTAGGAAAAATGTTCCCTAAGTCTTTTGTACCCTTTAACACTAAAATATCATCTTCTCCTGAAGTCTCCTGTGACTACTCCATCTAATATATTTCTATGTAATGCAGGTATCTTCCATATAATTCATTC
Source organism: Lagenorhynchus albirostris (assembly GCF_949774975.1). NCBI lineage: Eukaryota > Metazoa > Chordata > Mammalia > Artiodactyla > Delphinidae > Lagenorhynchus > Lagenorhynchus albirostris. The sequence continues at coordinate 122,489,602 of NC_083098.1, read as the reverse complement.
GTTCCAGAATTATATTTATTGAATATTTACTATGTACCAGATACTGTTCAGGGCACTGGGAATATATCAGATAATAAAGTGGACAAAATCCTCTGACTTCATGGAATTTGTGCTCTTATGGAGAGACAGTATACATAATATACAAGGACAGTGTATGGTACAATGTGATAAATGTTATTTTTAAAAATTGAGAGGGAAAGAGAGGGCATCAGGATTGCCGGTGAGTACTTCCAGTAATTAACAAAATGTTAAGTGTATCCTAGGGGTAGGCAAACTTATTCTGTAAATGACCAGATAGTAAATACTTTACACTTTGTGGACCGTGTGGTCTCTGCCATAACCATTCAACTCGACCATTTTAGCACAAACGCAGCCTGTGTCTCAATAAAACTTTATTTATGAACACCGAAATTTGAATTTCGTGTAATTTCCATGTGCCACAGAGTACAATTCTTCTGTATTTCTCAACTGAAAATGTAAACGCCATTCTTACTTTGTGGGCCATACAAACACAGACGGGGGGCCAGATTCAGCCCATGGCTTATAGTTTACCAACTCCTGTGAACACCATTGAAAGGCTGAGATTAGTGAAGACTTGGGGAAGATAACAGAGTGAGCACGTGGACACGTGGGAGTAGAGTATTGAAGGCAGAGGGTATAGTCATTGCAGAGTTTGTGAGACAAAGACACACCTCCAGTGTGGCTGGTACAGGCAGAGTGAGAGAGAGAGGTAGGAGATGAGGGCGGGGCAGCAATAAAGGTGAGAATGGATAATGCGATTGATCTACATTCACAGGTGACAACGATAGGTTCTTAGACCTGGAAAAGGAAACTCTTAGAGACTGTCTAGCTCCTGGAGAGCCAGCTTTGATTGGCGTACTGTCAACAAAGATTCTGAGACCACACGGTCTTAGCCAGACCACTTCTATGATCAATTAGCAATGCACACTCGGGTGTGAGGGCTATTGGTTGCCATGCATTTGTGTTCTTCATCTAGTCTACCCATCGCATTTTCACCACTGGGACACACTAAGCTGTCAGCTGTTTACATGACATACTCAACATTATCATCTAATTAATAACAGGAATTCTGAGTGCCAGATTCGTGATCTTCACTGTATCTTGGTCCTTCCCTGTTTCAGTTTTTACACTTAGGGCAGTGATCAATAGATATCTCTCCTGGAGAAGCTGAAAAGATACTAAACTTAAAAGCTGTATAGAGATAAGAATTACCAATGCAAATTTTATTCCCTTAGCTCTATAAAACCTTTATAGTTTCTAAAGTACTTATGTCTTCATCTTATTTGAGTTTTAGGGTGGTCCTAGGAATCCTTATTATCCCATAAAACGATCCCAGGGCCCTAAAATGAAAAAAGCAGCCCTTCCAGGCAGCTCTTAAATTGCATTTTCTTGTGATCGCTGATATTTTTTTTCACAATTCCACGTATAAAGTTTAGCTTAAAATTATTACCAATTTTTTTCATAATTGTTACTAAAATACTTCTTAGCGTATTTAGAGCAAAAGGAAGGAAGAACCAACATTTCCAAAATGTTCAATGATAAGCTTAAAACTGCCATTCTTACTGTGCATTGTGGGGAAAAAGAGAAGGAGTTCATGCTGAGCTACTGTGATGACTAATGAAATTTTTATTCTTTTCAATAAGAAGAGCTTTAACAATTAGGCTGTGTTATAATGAAATGTTCATTTGTCCAAACTCTGATTCCTGGTCCATCAATACCTCTTTGTGAGAGGTACATCCCTAAAATATGCCTTTGTCTTGAATGGAATGCAACCAGAGGCGTTTGGTGCAAGGACTCTCAGTAAGGCAGCCTGAAATGAACAATGGGCTTCAGAAGACCTAAAATTAAAATGTATATATATTTTTCCTGTACCATGTGTTATTCATTTGTCAGATATTCACCTGACTAAATATCTAAAACAATGAGTAAAACTTCACATTTTAATATGATTATAAATAAATGTTCAAAAATCCAAATTGTAAGGGAAGTATATTTTACGTTCTCCATATCGGTATAAGGGACATCTGGAAAATACTTTTTTGTTGTATAGTTTTAAGGGATTTCAGTTCAAAACTATCTAATGATTTTAAATAGCCCACACTTTCCTAGACATATTTTCGGTTTTATAATTTGATTATAAGTGTTCAGTTTTTCCCCATATGTTTCTAATGCAGCTGGAATCGATTGGGATCTATTTTAATCACGTTCTTGTTCTTGTACTACTTCATCTCCTCTCATTGCTATTTAACATTTAGGGAGTGCCAACAAAATGTTGGGTCTGTATTAAATATGACCTTAGTCACAGTGGGCTCACATTTCCAACACGACAGGAAAGAATGTTGTATTTATAGAGAATGTACATAGCAGAGAATGGAAGCGACATGATAATAATTGGGGGGAGTAAGTTGATTCTGGTTCTTTTCATAGCTTGAGATAATTCCAAAATGTCACTGATGGTGCTAAATGGGGACATTTTAGCAGGGATGGCATTTGCGTAGAGTAGTGGAGACTGTCAGTCTCCTGGAGATGGAGAGAAGTGAGGCACAGGCAGAAGTGGGATCAGGGAGCAGCAATGACAGTAAGAAGGGTTCATGACACTACTCATTCATCTTACACTGTTTTATGGTCAACCCATGGCTTCATGGACACCTAAGGAGTCTTTGGTCTCCGTTCTGCTATCTTTATCTTCCAACCCATGTTAGAGCAACTAATGGGATACTGGAACCATTGGGCCTAATTATTTTCTCATGGACAATGCTTATGTTCTGTTTTCCTGGAATGAGATCCCACTTTTTGTATGTAGGTAATTTTACACACATACACACACACATACACACACACACACACACACACACACACACACATGCTCAGTGAAAGTCACCTGCTCTGAAAAACTTTTCAGGTATCTACAGTCTGAATTAAATGTCCCTCATTTGAACTCATAGTATCTTGAGCACACTTGCATTCTTACATGATTATATGTGTTTTTTTTGATTACATGTACTTTTAACATATGATTGTATCCTTTTATATTTTTCTAAGTTTCTCTTAAAAATTATAAAATACTTGACAACAAGGAAAATCTGATTGAAATGCATATATATCTCTAGTGCCAAACATACTTCCTGGAGAGTGATAGGCACTCTAGAAATGCTTATTCTTCTTCTTTCTGAAGAACAGAAGAGTGATATTTCTCATTCCATTTTTTTTTTTTGCCCCTTCCAGGTAACTTTTTAACTGTTAAAAAGATGTTCTAGGTGAAAGAGAAATAAAATTCCAGGTACTATGGCTTTATAGGAGCTTTTGTAAAAGTGGAAGTGATTTTAAAATGATAAAAAGTGATTCGTTGCGTTTATCAACACATAGTATATGTTCCCAATGTCACCCATAAAAGTTAGTTACAGTGAAAAGCTATTTCAGGTAAAACTAGCTTGTCTTAACAGGGTCTTTTGTAAAGCTTGTGCAAAATATCATCTCAGGCAGAATTGACCTAAACAAGGAACGTGTTTTATCTTCAGAGATAATTTGCTTAGAGACATCATTGATAGAATAAGTAGCGCCTGCATATAATCACTGATATGGTCCTGAGAAGCTGCTAGCATCCATACTGGTCATTTCCTCTGCCCACCATCATGTTGAGATCATCATGAATTACTTTAGGCTAACGTTGTATCTACTAGGAGAGATAACACTAGAAAGTTGTCATTTCTCACTTGTTAACACCAGTGAGAGCTTTCTACTCACTGCTTTCTAAGAACTGTTTGCAAGAATAGGAGCAGAAGACAGGTTGTGCATTAAGAAGAGAAATGTGCAAAACCACAGAATCTGAAGTTTATCTTATAACAGCACTAGCTAGAAGATATTTGTGGGACTTTGTAAGACAGTATCAATTCTTGGGGGGCTTTCATTGATCATCTATTTTATTGATCATCTCCTGGAGATGGAGAGAACTGAGGCACAGGCAGATGTGGGAGCAGAATAAAGGAGTGGAAATTTTGAACTTTATACTTCCATATTTCTTTTTTTCCAAGTGAAACAGTGTTTTTATTGGAGGCATAATAGCACATGCATGTCTGTCACATAGGATGAGGATGACTTTAAGGTTCTGGCTTCTAAGATCAGACCTTATCTTAGACACACTTTTCCATCACAGCTTCTTGGGAAATGAATCAGGAAGGGAGCAAGACACCGCCTGGAAAGAAATCGTTGCTGTCGCTGGAAAGTTGTAAAGCAAGAGAAGAACTGATTCAAATCAGTGTACACGTAAAAGAGCCCCAGGGAGGAAGAGAGTGGTGTGGGGAAAAGTGGTCTAAGTTCTGGTGTTGGCGGTGATGCTGGCCTTTTTCGATGGCAGAGACTTGCCTCTAAATGGAGGCAACAGGATCGACTTGTCAGTTTTGACTGCAGCAACATTTCGGGGCTCCCCAGTTCCCTCTCTGGATCCCCAGTTCAGTCCCCCCTTTCCCCTGAAGAACTCAGAGAGGAAGGGCAGGGTCTATGTCACGGACACTGCTATCTGCTCGATGAAGCTGGCCAGATTTATGTCCAGTTCTGAAAGGCCCGCACACGCGTGAGTGCTCAGGGTGATGTGGGCCTTGTCGTAAACGTTAAACCATTCAGGATGGTGGTCCAGTTTCTCAGCCTGCAGGGCCACTCTCATCACGAAGCCAAAAGCCCTACAGAAGTCTTTGAAATGGAACTGCTAGAAGGTGACATCCTGGCCTTCCGGCTCGTTCCACCCCATGGCCCGCAGGTCTGACAGCAGCTGGTACTTCTCAGCACTTAGCCTGTGGGCTTTGCCAGCCGTGCTGTGTGCAGCGTGGACGCCGGCCGCAGCAGGTGGCAGTGGAGGAGACGAGCATGTCCTATAGTTCCATATTTCTAAGAGATACTTACCATCTAAATTTTTATAATAACTGAGAGAATAAAATGAAAGGTTCATACCATATCATTAGAAGGCTCTTGGGTGGGATGCTTTTTTTTTTTGTAACTCTCAACCTTTTGTTTTTTTTTAATTAATTTTTATTGGAGTATAGTTGATTTACAATGTTGCGTTAGTTTCAGGTGTACAGCAAAGTGAATTAGTTATACATATACATATATCAACTCTTTTTTAGATTCTTTTCCCATATAAGTCATTTACAGAGTATTGAGTAGAGTTCCCTGTGCTATACAGTAGGTTCTTATTATCTATTTTATATATAGCAGTCTGCATATGTCAATCCCAGTCTCCCAATTTATCCCTCCCTGGGCGGGATGCTTAATAAAGAACAAGATAGGCAAGGAAAAACACTTAAAGCTAATAATTCAGAGTATGAGATAATGGGGTTAGGGCTAGTGTCTACTGGTTTCACACGTTTTACAAGTTTGTTTAAAGCTAGTAAGAGAGAAAATGGGGAATTACCAAAAAAAATTGAATGACAGGCACAACGGTGGATGGCCCTGAGAATAATTAGAAGCTTGAAAGATTTCTGGAATAGTACATCTGACCTTGACTGTAAAAGAAATAAAAGAAAATGAAATGCTAGTGGAGTTTGGACTTAACATATTTATCAGCTGCCTGAGGCTTTAGTTACAGAAATCTCTTTGTTTTACATAAAAATAATAATAACTAATAAATATCGGTCATTCTACTGATAAGCACTTGCTAAGTACTCCTTTTATCCTCTCCGCCATCCTATAAGGTATATATCCTTTTTATCAGCATTTTACCAATAAGGAAACTGACACACAAGAAGGTTAAATCATTTGCTCAAAGTAAATGGTAAAGTGCGTTTTGAGGCCAAGGAGTCTGATTCCAAATCAGAGTTGAACTCTTATCCATTAAGCTATAATACATTGACTAAAAATTATCTTAAAGTAGATCCAAAAATAGTTCTTTCAAAACTCAACAGTGTTAAAACTGGTATAGATGATCTTATTTACAAAGCAGAAATAGAGACACAGATGTAGAGAACAAATGCACGATACCAAGGGGGAAGGGGGGCATGAATTGGGAGACTGGGCCTGACACATATACACTATTGATACCATGTATAAAATAGATGACTAATGAGAACCTACTGTACAGCACAGGGAACTCTACTCAATGCTCTGTGGTGACCTAAATGGGAAGGAAACCCAAAAAAGAGGGTATATATGTATACGTAGAGCTGATTCACTTTGCTCTACAGTAGAAACTAACACAACATTGTAAAGCAACTATACTCTAATAAAAACTAAAAACAAATTCTAAACCAAAAAAAAAGTAAAACCTCAACAGTGTTTTTAAAAGCGATGTTCTTGGAATGATGTGAAGCATGTGGAAGTTATTGTACTTCATCCCCAAGGTGTCTGCCAGTTCTTCCTGTTGTTGCTAATAAGCATCTGTTGTCCTAATCTGCTAAGGGGGAGGCAGGGTTTGCTCTGGAGACAGCCATCTTCCCCTCCACCCACTTCCATCCTGTGGGCTGCAGTGGTCCTCTTGAGATGCTCGCGCCCTCCAGCCTGAAAGCTCTCTCTACCCTAGTAAGGGCAAGCCAGATGAGGCCCAACTGGATGGGCATCTCTACACAGAAAAATGAAGTGGACGGTATCTCTGTGTTCGTTCACGTTCCCTAAGACTCTGACACGGAACTTATTATGCTCACACAGACGAAGATGTTACTCTCTCTGATGTCAGAGATTTAGGTCCCTGGCAGGCAACTCAAATCTCAGAATGGGGTTAAGACTCAGACTGCCCCAATTATCCATTCACCACTTCTTTTTCTTTTTTTAGCTCTGTAGCAACACATATATGGTTTTCTTTTGACAAAGGATAGACAAAGTATCAGGAGAAATATTTAATCATCACTAGAAACTTGTTGAGAATAAACTCACAAATAAAGTACATTTTAAAATTTACCCACTCACCATAACGTGATAAAACGCTCCTTTAAAATTCTATGACTTTATGCCAGCATATCTCGGCAGTGCTTTCATGTACATCATATTCACAAAATCACAGAATTATACAACTGAAAGGCTCTTACACACTCTAGTCTTGTCCCTGATTCGGAGAGACTAAACAGCTTATGATGTAAAGGTCTCCCAGTTCCAATTTCCATGTCCTTTCCATTATACCTCATTGTCTTGGAATTCTCACAACTCAAAAAGGTAAATAGTGACAAGAGTTAACACAGAGTCTCAGGCCACTTGAATCGTCAGATGGCACTGTGGCATTTTTTAAAACATAGTACTCTCTCTCATATATCAATAACCTGTTATCCATCACATAACTTCTTACAGTGAGACTTCCCAACTCACGTAACTTCAGTGAATACCCTTTTAGAAGCCACCCGTGAGAACTTCACAGTTTAGATTTGATTATAGTCAGTTTTACATGTCTTTGTATCACATTATATGTCCTATCTTACCAAACTTCTATCTTACAGATACTGACCATATCTACTATTTTATGTAAACCTCCCCTTAGTGATTTGGTGTCCAGTTTTATGAAATCACTTTTTTAATAAATCACTTTTCCTTGGACAAGCCATGTCTCCCTAAGCCTTTTTGTTGGTTGTTTCTGAATTTAATCTGTGAAACACCCTTCCATTTTCTTCCCAAGGAGGCATCTATCACATTCCCCTATGCCCAGCGTGGTACCTGAATGTGTACCTTAGAATCAGACACTTGCCTAAATATACATCTTAAAAAGAAAGCCATAAATAAGTAATTGTTTTGGCCACTTTGGCAACTGCCTATTTCAACATGATCCAAATTCAGTATTCTCACAGACTTACCGAAAGAACAGAACACTTTCTCTTGAACAACAGGATCCTTTCTCTCGCTAGAGCTTCAGGAGGATGTTTCAGAGATTAATAGGGTTCCTGCATCCCTGCAATTTGCTTGAATTAGATTAACATAGTGATAACATGAAATACCAGCCCCACCTTAAGTAAGTTACTTCGCTTTCCGAGCAGATCCAAACGCATGCTTAGATGAAGTCAGAGCCCATGTGGTTGGGCTTAAAAGATAAGGCAAAGGACTCTCTCTCTAGGATGTGTCTTCACCAGCTTGTACTTCTGTCTGAAATCTAACCTCTAATTTCGATTATTTTGAGTGAAGCAATAGATCTGTACTCATCACGTTTGCCTTTAGAATATGTGATAGCAAATGATGCAGTCATTAAAATTAGCTATCTTTTGTCACTCCTTTTCCAATATAATAATTAAAACTAGCCTCCAACAGGTTGACATAGTACAAGTGGGGATAAATGAGAACTATGATGAGAGCCTGGGGTTTCTGGGTATAAAATATGATGGAGGAGTGAAAAAAATAAGTGGGAAATGGAAAATTGTCAGACAATTCTCAGTTTGAAACTTTGCTTAGGACTAGCTGCATTTTCCAAGGTTTCTAGAACATCTTGGAGTACAACCAAGACATAGGTGTTCCCTGCAGAACCTGAAACTTGGCTATGGGCACGTCCTTGGGCAAACAATATGGGTCTCCAGTCAGGAAGATCCTGAATTTTCAGAATTCATGCCAGACCAGGAAAAACTTCCCTCCTGCCCTTTTTCCAGGGACTCAGTCCAAAGAAGCTGTAACATGGTTTTCTTCTAAAAAGATTATTAAAAGTATTATTAAAAGTAATATGTGCAGTTAAGATACTGTGGGTTCTTATAGACTTCACACTGCTCACATCCGTAGTTCAAATGAGCGGGCCAAAGGAACATCTCTCAACAGATGGAAAATGATCAGCCTGAGCAAAGCTGAGCAGCTTAATAACAATGGCTTGGTACATAGATGGTTCATTACAAAGGTGAAAACTGCCAAACTGATCACTCTCTGTGATGTAGTTGTAACAGAAAGAAGTAGATTCTCAGTATAGGAAGTATGTGAAATGTAAAGGAGAACATTTCACTAGTGGTAGCGCCTAACTGCAGATCCCTTTCCTTGTTGTGATTCGCCAATGTTATGCCAAAGGATGATACTGAGTAACTTGGAAAGGTAGTTCACTAACTTTTATTTTAATCATTATTAACCTTCTAAACTGCAAAGATAAGAACTGTTTCCTAGTATTTTGTCATAAGGTAAACTATTTTGTCAATGAAGTGATATTAGCAAAGTACAGTGAGGTAAAAGATTATTTAAAAAAATATAGTGTATGTGTGTTTAATTTTTGCACATCTTCAAGCTAAATATATAAAAGCAGAGTTGCTGATAGAGGTCCAGTATATTCTCTTAGATGATTTCTGGAGCTACAGAATTCTAGAAATTCTATGCTAGAATCCCTATCACTCTTCCTTCTAATTTTACATAGTTTTGTTCTAGGTTTAAAAGGGTTCCAGCTAACGAGAATGGTGTTTGAACCTCAATTCACTGTTGCTTAGAAGGATATCTATTCTTATTGGCCCAGGGATCTGGGGGTTATCCTCCCTGACTCTCCCAACCCCCTCCTCTACACACACATCTGTTCTCCCAATCAAATTTTAATTCAAATGAAATGCTTCTTCAGAATTGTCCATTCAATATATTTTGCTTATTATTTTATCCTTTTTCTCGATTTCACCTTTTTATGGTAGAAAAGCATTTGCTCTAGTCTACTTTTGAACTAAAAATGCAATAAAATCCAGTTTTTCACAGATGTAATCATTTAAATTTCTAAACCAAATTATATCTGAGGAGCAGGGAATTATAAAGCAGTGAGCTGGGAGAAACAGGGAAATTGAACATCACTAAACATCACTCAACATCATTAATTATTAGAGAAATGCAAATCAAAACTATAATGAGGTATCACCTCACACTAGTCAGAATGGCCATCATCAAAAAATCTACAAACATGGGCTTCCCTGGTGGTGCGGTGGCTGAGAGTCTGCCTGCCGATGCAGGGGACACGGGTTCGTGCCCCGGTCCGGGAAGATCCCACGTGCCACAGAGCAGCTAGACCCGTGAGCCATGGCCGCTGAGCCTGCGCGTCCACAGCCTGTGCTCCGCAATGGGAGAGGCCACAACAGTGAGAGGCCCGCGTACCACAAAAAAAAAAAAAAAATCTACAAACAATAAATGCTGGAGAAAAAGAAACACTCTTGCACTGTTGGTGAAAATGTAAATTGATACACGCCACTATGGAGAACAGTATGGAGGTTCCTTAAATCTAAAAATAGAACTACCATATGACCCAGCAATCCCACTACTGGGCATATACCTGGAGAAAACCATAATTCGAAAAGATACATGCACCCCAATGTTCATCGCAGCACTATTTACAGTAACCAGGACATGGAAGCAACCTAAATGTCCATCATCAGAGGAATGGATAAAGGAGATGTGGTACATATATACAATGGATATTATTCAGCCATAAAAGAGAATGAAATAATGCCATTTGCAGTGACATGGATGGACCTAGAGATTGTCATACTGAGTGAAGTAAGTCAGACAGAAAAAGACAAATATCATATCATATTATATGTGGAATCTAAAAAAATGGTACAAATGAACCTATTTACAAAACAGAAATAGAGTCACAAATGTAGAAAACAAACTTATGGTTACCAGGGGGGAAAGGAGGGGAGGGATAAATTGGGAGATTGGGATTGACATATGCACACTACTATATATAAAATAAATAACTAGTAAGACCCTACTGTATAGCACAGGGAATTCTACTCAATACTCTGTAATGACATATATGGAAATAGAATCTAAAAAAGAGTGGAGATATGTATATGTATAACTGATTCACTTTGCTGTACAGCAGAAACTAACACAACATTGTAAATCAGCTATACGCCAATAAAAATTAATTTTAAAAATGCTTAAAAATTAAATAACTACATTTCTAAACTAAATTATATCTGAGGAACAGGGATTATAAAGCAGTGAGTTGGGAGAAACAGGGAAATTGAAACGGTTTGTGCCTCCAAAGTATTTGCCTTGAAGCTATCACCACACCTGACTAGATCCACACTCATGACAGGAGTAGCAGTGGGTGTATTTTGAGTAGTTAGACAACTTATTCATTCAGCTCTGCTTATAAACTAAGAGTGCTTCCATTTTTAAACTTAAAGGAAATTTTGAGTGAGTTCTCAATAAATACTAGTAGTTTTCTTCCTCAGAACTCACATTCATCAAAGAATACTATCACAGCTAAAAAGAAATGATCAATAAGTTAACAAAAATAATCCGATATTAAATTCATTTTTCTCTTTCAAACTTACAAAATCCAAGGTCTTATTTCTCACATTCAGATATATGACAAAATAAATGCAAAATATCAATGTTTATAAAGAGTGTTAGAGACCATTGATCCCCTAGAATCTGTTCTGTTCTCCTTCCATAGGAAAAAAGAGTTAAAACCATAGTTGGTCACTCAGAGCTACTCTTTCTCACCAGCCAGAGGAAACATGTGACTGAGTTCTCACCAGGGGAATGCTAGCAGAAGGCACAGTGCCACCTCCAGGCTGGGTCTTACCACACCATGAGTGCTACTTTGTACCTCCTCTCTTCCCACTGGGGGAACTGGACATAATGGCAATCAGACTTCAATGTGCAGATGAGGACAATGCCCTGGAGGATGGTAGAGCAAGCCCTACTCATCAGCACCTCTGGGTGACGTCATAAAGTCCAACTACCCTTCCTGGACTTTTACATGTAAGAGAGAAATAAACTATCTCCATTGGCGCCATTGCGTTTTTGCACCTCTTTTCTATGTAGCCTTCATCATAAACTAATACCAATGGAGATCTAATATAAATCCACTTGAGACATTTTTTTTTCCCTAAGTGGGACATTTCGTTACTAGAATTGGATATGATTCAAGTGATTAAGTGAAGGGAGCCCTACCCTTTGTATATTTATTAGTTCATGCTAACGTTGTTGGTTATAAACAAGAAAGAGAAAAAATTAGTAGAGATTAGGAAAAGGCATTGCATTGGTATTCAAAAATAAAGTTGGGTAGACAATACAGTTGTTTAACTTGAGGGTTTTCTGCTTTGTTTAATGTGACAATATGTTATAAGAGTGATATGTATAAGAAGCAATGTAATTGAATTGGTCTTGATCAACGATGTTTGAACTTTACAATTATGTTCTAAGAGCAATAAAACTGCTTTAAAATAGACATTTTCTATAGGGTAAATAAATTTATTGTATTTATTCTTAAATTCTTCAGAACTTAACACCTTCCTGCCCATTAGAACAATTTTTTAAAGTTAGTCTTTAATAATATGGAGGTTCTTAGTTCTTCAACTATTTCATTGTAGCAGAACAGACTAATGAAAAAATTTATTAAAATTATTGAATGATTTGGAAACCAATGTCCATTTGATTATGGCCAAAATTTATAGGAAGCGGGAGAAAGTTCTTGTCTAATAAGCACTAGGTCAGTGTCAAAAATTTGAAGAGCACAAAGTACTCCTGCTACATAAGGCTAAGGGAGTATTGTTTGGTGGGGCAAATTTTGAGCTCAGCTGACAGCAACATCATGCTTTCTGGTTCAAATGACTTAGTCATTTAAAAGTTTGAAAGTCACAAAGCACCAAGCTGATCTCCCTGTGCTATGCAGCTGCTTCCCACTAGCTATCTATTTTACATCTGGTGGTGTATATATGTCCATGCCACTCTCTTACTTTGTCCCAGCTTATCCTTCCCACTCCCTGCGGCCTCAAGTCCATTCTCTACGTCTGTGTCTTTACTCCTGTCCTGCCCCTGGATAGGGAGAGTGAGAGGGAGACGCAAGAGGGAGGAGATATGGGGATATATGTATATATATAGCTGATTCACTTTGTTATAAAGCAGAAGCTAATACACCATTGTAAAGCAATTATACTCCAATAAAGATGTTAAAAAGAAAAAAAATACTAGAGCTGAATTGATAAGAATAAAAATAGCAAGTTAAGAAAGATGGAATAAAAGAAATGAAAACATAAAAGACTGAAACACCAAAAACAAGTAAAATAAAATAAATCTGGTTTTAAATACTACAGTCAAACAACAACAAAGTTGGAAAGTGTCAGGGCCATGCCATTAGAGAGCAATCTCTGCTCAGAGAAAACAGACAGGCTCCCCAAGAACAAGGCAGCAAAGGAGGCATAGCTTGAAGGACAGCTAATGAAGTTCTGATTGTTCCACTGAGGTGTGCAGGGCAGGAAATCTCCATTTACAAGCACATCTTTGACCTTCCTAAATCCTATTGCTTGGCAACAACTTCTGACAACAATTTATGTATTGGAAAGTATCCTTTGACTAATAATTTTTTCCTCATACTTGTACTGACATTAAAAATATGGGAACATTTTCTTTTGGGGGATGTTATAGTGGACACGCATTTCAGTAGTTAGAATCCATTACCTCCTTCACCTTCCACAGCGAATCCTAATATTATTTAGTTACCTGCATCTCAGCCATGTAGCTTAAGTGCCTCTTAGAAAGTGGACCTGGTAGTTCTAAAGCTAATCCCACTCCCATTTTTAGTTTTTGGCTCAGAGACAGGCATGCACAACATTCAGAATCCTGAGATTCTTACAGTGATTTGCAGGGAGTTTGTAGAAAAGATCCTCTTCACTATTCTGGAAGAATTTCAGGAAGCCACTCTCTCTTACATTTGCTATGAACAAATAGGCATGTGTCTTCCATTGCAATTGTCAGCCATTCTAGGGATTGATATTAGAAGGAACATGACAATGGAGGTCATGGCAGAGAGACAGAAGGACACTGAGGCTGGAGAACCTTCTTAGAGTGCTAGATCTATCAAACTCAAAGCCTGCTTCTCTTTGGATTTTCAGTTGCATTAGTCAACACCTTCTCCTACCATGTAATCCAGCCTCAACTGGTTTTCCGTTTACTTTTTTTTTTATTTAATTACTCCCAAATCATCTTAGATGACATATATGGTCATAAAATATACTGTGTAAGCCTGGCTGTGGTGTGCAACATGTGACCAGCAAACTTTTCCAAACTGGGACACATAAGAAATACTCTTGCTGTTGAGTCAATAATGTTTGCTGGTTGGACCCATCAACAATTTTGACCCCACTTTTTAATTTTATTTAAGTATAGTTGATTTATGATGTTAGTTTCAGATATAGAAGATAGTGATTCAATAGTTTTATAGATTTATACTCCATCTAAAGTTATAAAATATTGGCTATATTTTCTGTGCTTTATAATGTATCCTTGTAGCTTATTTATGTATTTTATACATAGTAGTTTCTTAATCCCCTGCCTCTATCTTCTTCCTCCCCCCTTCCCTCTCTCCACTGGTAACCACTAGCTTGTTCTCTATATCTGTAAGTCTGCTTCTGTTTTATTATATTCCCTCATTTCATATTTTAGATTCCATGTATAAGTGATAACATACAGTATTTGTCTTTCTTTGTTTGACTTATTTCACTAAGCATAATACCCTCCAGGTCCTTCCATGTTGTTGCAAATGGCAAAATTTCATTCTTCTTTGTGGTTGAGTAATATTTCATTGTTTTTATATATACCACAGCTTCTTTATCCATTCATCTGTTGATGAACACTTAAGCTGCTTCATATCTTAGCTATTATAAATAATCCTGCATGTTATTATTATAAATAATAATGAACGTTAGGGTGCATGATCTTTTTGAATTAATGTCTTCATTTTCTTCTGAAATTACCCAGGAATGTAATTTCTAGATCATATGGTAGTTGTTTTTTAGTTGTTTGAGGAAACTCCATACTGTTTTCCATAGTGGCTATACCAATTTACATTCCCACCAACAGTGTGCTAGGGTTCCATTTTCTCCATATCTTCACCAACATTTCTTATTTGTGGTCTTTTTGATGATAGCCATTCTGACAGGTGTGAGGTGGTCACTCATTGTGGTTTTGATTTGCATTTCTGATGATTAGCCATTCTAAGCATCTTTTTCATGTGCCTGTTAGCCATCTATATGCCTTCTTTGGAAAAATTTCTATTCAGATCTCCTGTTCATTTTTTGATTGGGTTGTTGGTTTTTGGTATTGAGTTGTATGACCTGTTTATATATTTTGGATACTAACCCCTTGATGGTCATTTCATTTGCAAATATTTTCTCCCATTTACTAGATTGTCCTTTCCTTCTGCTGATGGTTCCCTTTGCTGTGCAAAAGCTTTTAAGTTTAATTAGGTCTCATTTGTTTATGTTTGCTTTTGTTTTCTTTGCCTTAGGACACAGATCCATAAAAATATTGCTATGATTTATGTCAAAGAGTGTTCTGCCTATGTTTTCTTCTAGGAGGTTTCATGGTTTCCAGTCTTAGATTTAGGTCTCTAGTCCATTTTGAGTTTTTGTATATGGTGTGAGAAAATATTCTAATTGCATTATTTTACATGCAGCTGTGCAGTTTTCCAAGCACCACTTATTGAAGAGACTGTCCTTTCCCCATTGTATATTCTTGCAATATTCTTGCAAAACATTCTTGCAATGTTTCGTTATAGATTAACTGGCCATAAGTGCATGGGTTTATTAGTGGGCTCTCTATTCTGTTCCATTGATCTATGTGTCTGGTTTTGTGCCAGTAACATACTGGTTTTTTTTTGTTTGTTTGTTTGTTTGTTTTTTCGGTATGCAGGCCTCTCACTGTTGTGGCCTCTCCTGTTGCGGAGCACAGGCTCTGGACGTGCAGGCTTAGCGGCCATGGCTCACAGGCCCAGCTGCTCTGCGGCATGTGGGATCCTCCCGGACCGGGGCACAAACCCATGTCTCCTGCATCGGCAGGCGGACTCACAACCACTGCACCACCAGGGAAGCCCAACATACTGTTTTGATTACTGTAGCTTTGTAGAATAGTCTGAAGTCAGGGAGTGTGAGACCTCCAGCTTTGTTCTTTTATCTCAAGATTGCTTTGGCTATTCAGTTGACCCCATTTTTTAATTTTATAAATGGTCAGACACCTATAAATGGTCTGAATAAATAAACCACTTAAAATTATATCATAGTTTGTCCATCTGTTGTTGTTTTCCAGCATTACACACTGAGACTTCACCTATCTTGGAAAACATTTCTTCTGAGCTATACTGACTCAAATTTATTCAAGTAATAATGGCATTCTGATGTCATACAAGCTTAGTATATTATTATATAATAATACCTTGACAGTATTATATGATTCACTGTTGGTGTGCCTGTCTTAACATTCATATTGAGAATGACTTAGCAGTCACTAATAACTGATAATGCTCAGAATGTTGTATACAGTTTGAACACAAGCACTCCCCTGGATAACATAAATTTGCTTTAGAGATTAAGGCCATATTGGCACCATTCTTCATCTACCAGCCCCTTAAAAGTGTTTTAATCTTCTTTTTCCTGTTTGTATTATATAACAAAAATAGCCCCCAAATTCTAATTAGCTGGATAATATTGCTTTACTTCTTATATCAATTTTTGCCTATGTCTACTGGAGGCAATTGTTTCATTGTACAGAATTCGGTTTCGCAGAATCATTATAACTACACTGAAGGAAGTTTAGAAATCAATGTAATCCCAGTACTCACTGCAGATATTTTACTCATTCACTTTTTCATATGCCTATATCTACATGCATAAAGCTTTATCCATAGTCATATGGTTGGAAAATACACAATTTTGTTCCTTGATGATTCCAACCAACACATATCCTATGACCTTAAACTTCTAGAGAAACATCACAAACTGCTAATTGTGATCATCTCTGCAGAAGTCTCACTGGATGTCTGATGGTGGAAAAGTCATTTGCTTTATACTCTATATGATAATTTTATAAATTAGTGGATTAGGGGTTATGTTTACTTCTTTATTTTACATTTCCTATATTTTTCTAATAAAAAAATAAGATACAGCACAGTAAGCTGTGAACAGTGCTAACCAGAAAAACAAACCAGAACTAAACAAAATATATGCTCCACCTTGACATAAGAACTTCATGCAAATCTTTTAAATGATCTATAAAATATTCAAGTGATTGAATATACTAGATTTTCATCAATAAGTTCTTAGCTGATGAACATACAGGTTGCTTAAATTCTTTTCATTATTCTATTTAGCACTATATTGAAGATGTTTTTACATAAAGCATTTGTCTTATTTTGATAAATTGGGAGTGTAAATTCCCAGAGGAATGATTATTGCATTTGAAAAATTGTGTGTCACTTATCACAAGTTTTCAAATTAATTTCCAGAAGTGTTGAATCAGCTTACATTGCTATCAGCAATATAAAGTTTTATTGCAACATTTGCAAAAAAGTATATACATATATATAGCAATAAATATTTATGGGATCTCTTTGCCTACCAGTCTTAATTTTCATGTTTCTTTGCTTGTTTATCCATTTATTCTTTTAACAAATATTGAATGAATATCAACTATATGTCAGATACTGATAGTCCCTGGTGAGAAAATATCAGAAATGATGCTTGTCTTCTTAACTTCCTATCACAATCCTAGGAAGAAAATATTTTTATCCCCAGGTTTGAAGAAAAGAAAAAAGAAGCTCAGACAGGTTAAAAATTTATTAAAAATCACACAGTATTTGAAAGCTCTAGGGCTCTAGGATTCAAATCTAAACTGTCAGACACCAAAGCCTATGTTCTTTTCAGCCAACCTGGCCATTATTGAGTACTATTACTCTAGAAGTTTCTATTATTTTTGCTGATTTAATGAGTAAATTTCATACCTTGCTATGTTTACCTTCAGTTTTTAATATAGAACAAGATTGAAAAATTTTTTCTCTTTACTAATTGTATTCATGTGACAATTGTTTGCTCTTGTGCTTTAGTCATTTGTAACTACTGTTATTTTGATGATTTTCTTAGTAACCTACAGAATCTGTAGATCAAGGTATAGAAAAATTATTAGTTTTTGGTAATATTTGCTTAATGCAAATTTTAAATTTTTATGGTTTGCTTTTAAACTTTAGTTATGAGTTACAAATTCAGATTAATTTAACACATTGCACTTTATATTTATTGATGTGAAAAAAACAAGGGCATTAAGGAAAAAGTGGCAGTCTTACAAGGTGTGAGGATGTTTCTTTCGTACTCAGCACTCTTGTTTTGACGATGTAACTGTATTTATGATTCATATAATGAATCAAAGAACCTACTAATGGAGAAATCTTGATTGATCAGTAATTGTTTGAAATGCAAATTGGCTTTTTAAACATCATTCTAATTTGAAGTGAATGTTTTGATGGGATGTTTTAGAGTTTTCTAATCCCAACCTTCAGAAACTATAATCCTTGCCCATATTTCCTGTTAATATTTTGCTTTTATCATCAGTGGTTGTATGTACATTTGCCCCAATAAATGCTATCATATGACTCCATATAATGTTTTAGCATTTGGTTTTATCACTATAATTTAGTCAATGGAGCTGTTTACTTTTCTCATGAGTCATGTTTCCTTCATACATTTATTAATATGCTTTATAAGCTAACACTACCATTCATGTCTCTGATTAATTACAAGAAGGTTTTTTTTTTTAACAGTACGCGGGCCTCTCACTGTTGAGGCCTCTCCCGTTGCGGAGCACAGGCTCCGGACGCGCAGGCTCAGCGGTCATGGCTCACGGGCCCAGCCACTCCGCGGCATGTGGGATCTTCCCGGACCAGGGCACGAACCCGTGTCCCCTGCATCAGCAGGCGGACTCTCAACCACTGCGCCACCAGGGAAGCCCTACCAGAAGGTTTTTTGATGGTGAATTGAAATCTGTTAGAAGAATTTTCTAGAAATAAGCTTAATATTATTTTCCAGCTTACATAAGGGACTGTAAGTACAAATTAATAAAATATCACACAAAACTGTATTAGTGATGATAATATTAATGGCTTATAATGACGTAAGTAGAGAAACTTAAGGGCTGTTTCTGCTACTGCTGTTATGGCTACTAGCTACCATTTACTGAGCACTTACAAAGTGCTACATACTAGCTAAGTACTTTACCTTTTTTATCATTATTTAGTTTTCACGATTCTCACATGTATATAATGATTAAAATGGAGATTTTTTTCTAATTATGAAAGGGTTAAGTATTTGATGCAGGTCATATAGCTAGTGAGTGGGCAGAGAGTATGAATTTGAATCAAGTTCTAAACTTATCTGAGCATGGAATATTAATTTCAGAAACACCTCTTTATAATTCTTGGGACAGTTGTGTTCCCCAGAACAGTCTAAAAATATCACTTTAGGTGTTCTGGACTTGATCAGACTTTAGAAGTATCAGTAGTTCAAATAAGACTCATGAGACAAATATAGAGAAATCAGAATGTGAATTTCATCAATGGACAATGCTAAGTATAAGTGCTAACAGAATTTAACACTTAAAATTTTTCAAACAGTGGATTCCCCCCCCGTAAGTAAGTTATAGGAAAAGTAGCATTACAGAGAATTTCTGCATGTTGAAAGAAAAATTACAACAGGGAAAGTTGATTATTTGAAATGAATATTTAAAAGCATCAGGCCAACGTATCTTTTCCCACAAAATACATATCTGCCACTAGACTGAGTAACTCAAATTCTTGGACTAGGGATCCCCTTTCTTTGGACAGTTCTTAGATGTGAATGACTAATGTTTGCCTCTGTGATCATGTCTTCTATAATGCCATGACTGAAACCAACTTTTCTTTGACAGACACTATTTCTTTAAATCTGTTAGACTTTCAACAAAAATATAACAAGCATGAAGAAGAACTTGTCTCCTTGATATTATTTTGTATATTTTCATTTTATGTTGATTTACATAGAGAAATTTTGTTTACAAGGTGAATGGGTGAGAAGGTAGCTTGGGATGGGCCCCAAGGCTATCCCAACTATCAGGTGCTACCAATAATATAATAGGTACTCATAAACATTATGTTATAATGAATAAACAAGTGAATTAAGGAATAAATGGGTTTCTCCTTTGATATCCTGAAAATTCCTTGTTTTATTGAGGAAAAAGGAAATGTAAATTAATTCTTTGTATAACCCCTTCTGTGTTGCTTTCATTATCAACATCATATAAAATTCTGATACCCCAAGACCTGTCTAGTACTTCTTTGTGTCTGACGATTTTATTTTATTTTTGCACCTTGAATAATAGATCACTCTGTGCTTTAATATAGTGAGTTCCCTTTGATTTCAACTGCACAATGCTTAGGACGTATTTTTTGGCTTTATCTCCTGCTCAGAGTAGATGGCTATAAAACAGAGCTTACACTTTCTAAACTCTAGCAGAGCAAAATCCCTACACACATTTATTCACTCTGTCACAAATTTCAAGATTTCACGTTTCCCTGTTTATTGTGCCCACTCCTACAAATTCCCCTACCACCACCACTCACTCCCATCATGAATTCATAGTTTTTAGAGTCTTCTGCTACAAAAAAAAAGCACTATCGAGAGTGAGAAAGATCAGCAAGCAATGAAAGCATTTGACTTTGATGTTCATTTTGTCTCTTGTTAACTAGGAAAGTGAAAAGAAATAGAAGGAGATGAGTAGAAATAATGTGCCTGTAGGATGACAGGGATGGACGATTGTTCCCTAAAGTGAGTTTTTATCAATTTAACCTTACTGATAATCCCTATATTCACATTAGTTGTGACTTTGTTTGCTGAAAGTAAGGGAATTTAACAGGGAAAAGGTGGACTTTATGAGTCAGCAGGTTTTGATCTTTGTGTGAAAGAGAAAGAAAAAAAGTATAAATGGGCTCAAAATGGGAGGTCAGAGAAGGACTCAGAATAGGAAAAGGGACACAACAAAACAAACTAGACAATTTAGCCGACTTGCCAAATTCACAGGTCTTGCACTCTGGAAAATGCCTGGGAGCTTTCAGGAGAGGTATGGAAGTCAGCTAGTTTTAGTGCTTACCTGGGTCTCTTTCTCCAAGTTAGTCTAACTGCCACCCAATTTTTATTCATCCTCCATGAGAAGAGGAGGGGAGGAGAGAAAAGCACAGAGAGGAGGAAGAGATAGATAGCTATGTCCCTCACTTGCTTTTTCCTTTTTAGAGTTAGCAACATATAATTCCTGGGATTTCCCTATTAACAGAACACGTTCTGTGTGAACACCCAGCGTTGTCCATGATGCTTCTACCACTGCCACTGAACAGCTGGATGTCCTAATTCACTAGGCATTTGAGTACCTGCTATACCAGGATGCTTACGTGGCTTGTTTTTCCTTTCATAGGAGTGGCTTTGCTGCACCAAACACATTCTCACTTTATGCCCTTTAGATGCATTGAAGATAGGAAAAGTTACAGTTTGGGCAGGGCAGTGGCAATACTTTTTAATTTTAAAACAGCTATAAATACCTTTTATGTTTATTTTGGTTAGCTGAATATTTTTATATTTTATTGCCCTATAATTCTTTTATCATGTATATCTATTTATGTGTGTAATACACATGTATGTGTGTATACATGTATATATATACACACACATACATGTATATATATATGCATATATATATGTATATATATGTATCCTTTTCAAGATGTAGCTGTATCTACATTTTCCAACTAATTAGTGAATGAACCACTTGTTATAGGCTACATATTACCCAGAGGGGATCAATGACAACTCTTAATGCTTTTTACATCTGAAGTATCCATCAGAATCTATATTTGAGAAATATCTAAAGGATGAAAAATCCAGTCTACTAGAGAAATTGCAGTATCACTGTGAGTGCAATGAAATTAACTTGAATGAAAGACTAGAGACTAAAATACAGAGTCAGTGTCTGCATATTTAAATACAGGTTTGGCTGGCTATCTCCTAAAATTGCTTTCTTTACTATCCCTCCCTCACACCATTATTTTTTAATCAAAGTAAGGCAGCTTAAATATTTAAGCTCACTATTCAACTGTTCATAGTTGTACAGATACTAGTAGTATGAATTCAGAAAATATCATCAAAATTAAGTACCCTACTTTTTTATTAACTACTTTGCAAAGTAACAATCGCCCTTGTTGCTAATATGTAACTTGTTAGATGACACTTTACTGACATCTAAATTTTCTAGTAGAAGAGGATTACACAGAGACATGGATAGAAGTAAAGGTTAAAACTTTTTATGCTTTGTTTTTCATTCTTTTATCCTTAATACACTCACCTGCTCAATGTCCCCACATATATCTCTTCAAGAGTGCCATCTGCTGTTTTTAACTAAGGGAGCCAAAATTTTACTAATATTTTGTGTTCTTTGATACAAACTATCACTGAGCTTATTTGAGAACTTTAAATCTAGCTGCTCTTTTGTTTCAGAAACCATTATACAAGTTTTAGAAGTCTCAGAATGAAGGAAGCCCTGCAATTTCACCATCACTTAAATGTTTAATTAACATTCATTTGAACTAAAATTTATGCAAAATAATGAGCATTCTTAATATTAAATAGTGAAAACAGAATCTTACTTTCCCCCAGGAGAGTGAGCTTGACATTATTTCTGATGCTGAATAAAGAAAAGATTAGATGCTGCAAGCTGAAAGGATTTGCCATGAGATCATATAAAGTTGGTTTTTTTCTCTGGCATAATTGTCTTCCTTTTCACTTATTATTGTTTAATTCAAATAGATGGATATCTACTATATTTTTATAATGTGTTTAGTTGGGAATGGGAGGACAGCAAGAAGACTAAGACATCAGGCTTAATCCAGAGGTGATGATAATGTAACTGATTTCCGTCATCACAAGCCCCTTAAATAGATCCCTTTGAATCTCATTCTTTTTTCACTTACTGTCCTTTCTTCATAGAGAACGTGACTTTTTAAGAAACATCTGCTGAACAGTTTCTAAAAATTTAGTTTGGTTTCTGTGATAGGTCTTTTTAGGCATCTGCATTGCTTCAAGGGTGTTGTTTGATACTCCCTTTATCTTGTTCTATAAAAATTGTTATAAGTCTAGACATTTGGTCGTTTTCTCATATTTAGACCTGGTATTTTTCAAAAGGATCATGAATTTGAACTTCCCTGCTCTCTTTCAACTGGAAACATGTCAAAGCCCCTTTTCTGACCTGTAATTGGATGAAGGGATGGACCAGAACCTATGATTGCCCTTAGACAGAAAAATCATTTGACATTATTTCAAATTGATAATCTGTAAATACTTCTTCCATACTTATTTAATAAGAAGAACATTGGTGCCGACAAATAGGTTTTATAAATCAAAACCATAATACTAATAAGAACTATTATTACCACTTCCACTTTGGTAGATGAAGGATTGGATTACGTTTCCATGTTCTAACTAGAATTCTCTGTAGAGCCCTAGCTGCACTGTTACTGCTTTCTTGTTGTTTTAACACTCCTCATAGATTGACTGGCATACCTCGCAGTGGTTTGACTGGCCTTACACTTCATCCAACTCCGGTTGATAGCAGCTGAGTGTTAACAGGATCCCATCTGGAGAGACCTGAGACACTTGACTGCTTACTCTCTGTAAAGTCAGACAGGGGAAATATGTGAAAAGCCATTAAGATGCAGAATTCAATGCTCTCCATCTTCTTCTGGTTCTTAGGATAAAATGTAACCATTTCAGTTGAAGACAATTTCCCACTTACCAATCAATATAGCTGGTCTACCCTAACTTGCCTATTTTTTTAAGACTCCTTCACCTATTTTTCCACCCTATCACTATTGATCTTCCTCAAGAATCTCATTCTTTAGCCAAACTGTGATCTCTCAACTTCCTGAGCTTGCCTATGAATAGATGAGGCATAAATGGGAGATTGGGAAGAAGAGAGAAGAATAACCTATGTTAAAGAAAAAAATATTCCATGACACTTTTAAAGATAGTAAGACAGACCTTATTCAGGACCATCATGGTAGATATATGGAACACTGTGATGGGGTTTTACAGCTGGAAAGAGAGATGGGCTCAACTCTGAATACAGCATGGACAAGTGGGAATTTTTAGACAAGGAGCTGGATGGAGGTCAGTGGATGGAAAATTACTATGAGGAAATATCAGGAGTAAGGGGGCCTCTATCTAAGCCTACCTAACATGATTCCTGCTTAAGACAGGACAGGATGATCAGGTATTGAGGGTGGGGAGTTCTGGTTCAACTGACTTAACAGGGAATGACAGATGAGAGAGGGAGAGAGAGAGAATGAGTGAGAGTGAGAGTGAGAGTGAGAGTGAGAGTGAGAGTGAGAGTGAGAGTGAGAGTGAGAGTGAGAGAGTGAGAGAGTGAGAGAGTGAGAGAGTGAGAGAGTGAGAGAGTGAGAGAGAGAGAGAGAGAGAGAGAGAGAGAGAGAGAGAGAGAGAGCTGAGTCCTGTATAAAGGGACCTTAATGGGGCAAGAGCTAAGTGCTCTGTGGTAATCTAGTGTGAAGATCCCCATATAACCCTAGGCCCACTTTATACTGACTCTAGAAATAATGAAAAAGTGGTTAGGAAATATCTCAGAATATCTATGGTGAATTCCTCATTAAGTTTGCTGCTGTACCCATGTATTCTCTCTTATCCTGCTTCTATTATGCTATTCCCTCACTCTGGAAAGACCTGCCTAACAACTCTGTCAAAATTCTGCTCAGTGTTTAAGGTTTGTCTCAGATATTATCTCATTTATGAAATAGATAATTTCAAGTGGGTAAGATCATTTTCCCCTAAATGTTCCTAAGCACTCTCTACTAGGTACTAGAAGATAGAAATATTTTTAAAATTTAGTCTTCCCTCAAGTAATGTATAATTAAGGATCAGTGGAGATATAGCTGCCTTTAATTTTCTTTCTTGTTCTAAATTAAAAAAACATTAAAAATTATAACCATTTCTATGGTGTTTTTTTTGTTTGTTTTTTGGTTTTTTTTGCGGTACACGGGCCTCTCACTGTTGTGGCCTCTCCCGTTGCGGAGCACAGGCTCCGGACGCGCAGGCTCAGTGGCCATGGCTCACGGGCCCAGCCGCTCCGCGGCATGTGGGATCTTCCCGGACCAGGGCACGAACCCGTGTGCCCTGCAGTGGCAGGCAGACTCTCAACCACTGCACCACCAGGGAAGCCCTCTATGGTGTTTTTACTTTGTTAAAATGCTTTCACAAATATTATCTTATCAAATGTGAACAACAATTCTGTAAAGTTAGATAGATGCTATTGTTCTTTAATCTTGTCTTTGTTATAGATGAAAAACTGCAGATCAGAAAGGATAAATGCCTAGATGAGAATAGATTTCAGGTGGTCTCTGTTACATCATGTGTTCTCTAATAAGCTGTAGGAGAGAAAATAAGTTTTCCAAGACCCTTGTAGCGTCCCTGCCTAGGTCTGAAAGTTAAACTGATAAAGACATATTAACAGGAGAAAGGCATACAAATTCATTTAATAAGTTTTACATGACACGGGAGGAGTCTTCATAAGAAAATGAAGTCCTAAAGAAATGGTTAAGCATGAATGTTTTTATGGTAGTTTTGACAGATGGTGGAAAGTCATGGAAAAATATGATAGGACCAAGAGTAAGCGCTAAGGAAACTGGGGGAAGCTTAGCAAGTCCTGTTTATTCTGATTCTTCTTGGTATCCCTCCATCTTGGAGATAAGGATGCTCCTTTCCTCTGAGTGTAGGGAGGGCAACTCTACCGTGAGTGTCTTATAACCTGTTTCAGGGAGAAGGGCAGGAGAAGGTCAGAGCGTTCTTCCTGTTTCTGCCATTTTCTCAAACTCTCTTCAGCTTAAAATAATCAACTCCATTAAAGCAATATCTGCATTTAAAATAAGCTTGGTCTATTATAATGCATAACACTCAACCGTTTACTCAAACTTACTTTTGTATGATATGTTTCCCAGTATGTAATCTAAAAAATGGTCAAAGTAAAGTTCAAAAGAAAGCTTCCTTAAGGAACAAATCCAACTTCCTTAAGGAACAAATCCAAAAATTACAAGTTAAAATTAATAGATATTTAGTAAATACTAGTTTCATTTGATCACATCTTGCTTTTTGCATTCAGATTTTAAAGAAGAAAAACATATACCATCACTTTTAGTCTGTGGATACAGTAATTAAGGGGGCATTAAAACAAGACTAGAAAGTTTTATATGGCACACATTGTGATACAGATGAAGGTATAAGGTATTTATTAGGGATCAATAACCTTCAAAGAAAAGGAAGGAAGACTGGCAGACACAGAAGACACCTGGGAGGCAAGTGAGCCACAGCTGTGCAAAACCAGCAAGAAGCTCTTACCAACTATTGACAAATGCATTAGGGTATAAGATTTAAACCTCCAAATATAAGGCAGATGGAGAGACTAGATAAAAGAGTAAGAGCCCACTATATGCTATGTGCAAGAGATACAGTTTACCTATGAAAACATAGACACCTCAAAAGTAAAAAGGTTGGAAAAAGATATACCAGTATAAACATTGTTCATAAAAATGATGGTGTGGACATATTAACATCAAAAAGAGTAGGCTGTAGGACACAGAGTGATACCAGAGATAAAGTAGGGCATTTCATAATGATAAAAAAGGCCAATTCGTTAGAAAGATATAATAGCCATCATACCAGAACTTTAAACACATACATGAAACCAAAACTGACAGAGATAAAGGGAGAACTGTGCAAACTCATAAACTTATGTGGAGAATTCAACTCCCTTCTCTCAGTGATTGATAGAATAAATAAACAAACTATGAATAAGGTTATAGAAGATGCGATCAACATTAGCAATCAATTTGATCTAACTAAAATTTATAGAATGTCGTTCTATAATCCATGTAACAGTTATGGAGAGGGGCATTTTAAGAAGTGCAATCTCTTTGCAAAAAAAAGATCAAACTCCTGAACTCAACATACTAGATATGCTTGTAAAGAAACTTACGGTATAAAGGCTTAATGCCTCTTCTCTGAAATATGGAACGTGATAATTTAGCATGCGCTTACTTTTTATTTGAGTAATATTTCATTTTTAGTTTCTTGATTAAATATGCATGTGATTTAAAAAAATACATATTTGTTTTGGCTTCTACATGAAATGTTCACTAATATAGGCAATAAGCTAGTAAATTAATTTCAGTAAATTTCAAAAGGCTGAAACCTTGGATAGCACGTTCCCATACCCCTAAAGTTATTAAGTGAAAAATCAATAACAAAAAAATTTCTGGAAAAGCACCAAATATATTGAAATTATACAACATACTTCTAAATAACCTAAGGGTCAAATAATAAGTCACAAGAGAAATTAGAAAACATTTCCAATTGATTGACAAGGAAAATACAATGCAACAAATTTTGTGGAGTGTAGTGAAAGAAATGCTTAAAGGGAAATTTGTAGCCTTAAATGATTATATAAGATAGAAAATTTAAAAAATCAGTGTAAACAGAGTGGCATCAGCAAACATGCCAGAGATGGTAGCTCTGAGTTTTCCTCCACAAAAACACTGAAAAACTAGTGAAAACTTCCAGAATCAAAGGGAAGAACTCTGGGAAATAGTAAAAGGTTTTACAGCAACAAAACAAATGTTGATCAAGAAAAGGCAACTTTAAGATAGCAGGAAAGCTCTGGGCATTCTTCCTTGGCCTTGCCCCACTTGTTCCTCAGCTCACTAGCAGTCTTAAGTATAACAGCCTATGTTCCCAGTGTGGGACCTTTGTCCCTGGCTCTGGAGTGATCAGAGCAGACCTTATTCTCAAAGAACAGTGTTTTATTTCTACCTGCCTTGGGGCTACCTGAAGGAATGATGCACGGCACCTATCTTTGTTTCCCCCAACACAGAATTGTCTCCGGGCAGAAAAGTGTCAGAGAAGGCAGTCCTAGAAAACATTGCAAGGCAAATGAACAACTCACTGCTTCTGCTGCATGCGACAAAAGATTATAGTTGAGACAAACAATAGGCATGCATGGGAGGAAAAGCTGGGAAGGGAATTTCTTTTGGAAATTAGGGCACTGAAAAGCACTTGCATACGAGGAATTTAGAGAGCCACACACATACCCACGGTAAGATGCTCGCTTGGAAAAATCCAAGACCCTAAGCTTCTACCTCTGGCTGCTCCTTATGCACAAGCAAGAACTAACGCTAAGGCACAGTTGTAAATAGTCTGGCTAAAAACTGAGGGAGCGCCACAACATAGAGCCAATCTGCAGAGAATGGTAGAATTGTTTTGCTTTTTTTCCCCTTTTCTTTCTTTTTGTTCTTTCCTTCTTTTTTATGGGGGTGGTGGGTGGGAACCCAAGTATTCAAGGAAATTTCTGTCAAAACACTAGCTGATCACAAGCTTAAGGAACAGAGACTTCAGACACCACACATGACAAAAACTAGTTTACAAAAAATATTTTACAAAAATAATTTAGAAAAGTCATTAAGCAACCAACTACAACCCCCAGCAAACAATGAAAACGTACCCTGAGAAGGGTGAAGAATATGACTTCCAGATTTACCACATTATAATATTCAAATGTTTTAAGGACTAGAATGTTATAAATCATTCTCTTATGAAATATTTTTCATCAAATATCTCAGGAATGATCAATACCAGGAGTAGGTATTCCTAATGGACTGGATGAGGAAAAATTTAGAGGAGAAATACAAGTTTCTGTCTGTTAGTCATACATAACTAACACTAAGTTGTAGGGAAGCAAGAATTCTAGGGATGGTCGCATTGTTGTAACACAAACCATAGGCAGAGAACTAAATGATTTCATTACACACCATAACTTAACATAGTAATAGGATTCCAAGACCATTAACGACTCAACAACCTAATAGGTGCTCCTTCACTCAGCAGATGCTAAAAACAAAGGTGTACCTTGGCAAACATTCCCATTATTGAGCTCTCATCTATTTTAAATCTAGATAAGGCTGAGATATGAATGAGTTAGAGACCCAGTATATCATACCACTAAATCTTATTAGCAGAGTTCTAAAATGGGAAAATAAATGCATTTATTTAATATAATACCTGTTATTGTCTAGTTGATAATTCTTCTCCTTGATGAATACTTTTAAGAGTACATTAAAAGAATTCCTACATTAAGACAAATCTATTGTCAGGAATTTTTCCCTGTGAAGTTGTAAAAATTTTTTTCTTAATGACATCTTATTAATTCTTATTACACATCTGAGTATATTTGATGAGTAAAGAGGGAGTTAAATTAATGTTTATGATTCTTACAAAGGTTGCTACTATTTCTTCATTGAATCAGCACTTGGCAAAATCCTACTTATTTATTACTTTAAACAACTTCCTTCAGGGTACACGTTCTAGTGCTCTTTATTACTTTTATTTATGAAATACATTTGTAAGAACATTTCCATTGTGTGTACATTTTCTTCATCCTTAATATAATGTCATAGTGAATACAGTTTTCCTGAATCAGTTAGGAACTATTTCACTCCTTTGCAACATAATTTATCTTCATATGTGGCCAGAGCAGGACATCTCTTTGGAATGTCCTTATTACCAGGGCAGGAATAGAGACACAGACGAAGAGAACAGACATGTGGACAGAGCGGGGGAAGGGGAGGGTGGGATGAATTGGGAGATTAGGATTGAAATATATAGACTACCATGCGTAAAATAGATGGCTAATGGAAACATGCTATAAAGCACAGGAAGCTCAGCTCGGTGCTCTGTGATGACCTAGATGGGTGGGATGGGGGGTGGGAGGGAGGGATATATGTATACATGTAGCTGATTCACTTCATTGTACAGCAGAAACTAACACAACATTGTAAAGCAATAATACTCCAATAAAAAAAATTTTTTAGAAGGAAAAATAATTGCTGCTGGATAGAAAAATAGATAAATATCTACCCATATCTATGCTTATCAAGCTGAAACCCTTGAAGTCATTGGCCAGAATGAATAAGGCACGTCACAGACCCAAGACTCTCTAGTGTTTATTAAAAATAAACATATTGAAAGCATAACCTAGCACATTGCCCAGATGGGGATAATAGGAGTCAACTCCTTTATAGCCAGTAGATGAAATTAATGTCTGCTTTGATATTAACCATTTAACTAATATTTATTCTTGCCTCTTGTTGACATATACAGAAATCATTATCCAATATGCCAACCTGCTCTTAGCACATGCCTTATTGCCATATAACTTGTTTCTCAAGCAAGTTAAACTGCAGTACAATAAGGCAACTCATTTATAAGCTCACTCAAAATGTTTTGATTTTTATTCTTCCTGTGTTCACATCCTTGCTCCTCTTTTCTTGCACATATTAGGCATGTCTGACCTTCCCCACACTCACTCACAATGTTTTCTGTGTAGCTCTGTGTATTAATTATTGCCAACACATGCAAACATACATGCACAAAAACATAATATCCTATCTATTGTCATCTCTACCTATCCCTATTTTTTTTTCTAGTTTTATTTCTGTTTCAATTCAAGCCAGAGATATTTTACTTACACATCCTAGCCATCAGTCAGGCAAGTCTACTCTTTTGAGTTACTCCTTTTCTCTGTGTCATCCCTTTCCTCAGCTAGTTGCTTGTTGCCCCCTTCCAAAAACATCACTCCATTATGCTGTCTTCTGCGACTTCTCTAAAAGCTTCTTGATTCTCATTTTAACTCTTTACCTCAGGACTGGCCTGCTCCTTTTCCATTTCAGCCCCAAGAAAGCCAAAGGGAATTTTGCTCTCAAGAGGGATGTGGTTCAGGGGTCAGTAAACCAGGGCCTTTGGGTCGAATTCAGTTCATATCCTGTTTTTGTACAGCTCATGAGCTAGGAATAGTTTTTATATCTTTAAATGGTTGGAAAGGAAGTCAAAAGAAAATAATAGTCATGACATATGAAAATTGTATGAAATTCAAATTTCAGTGTCCATAAATAAAGTGCTAGTGGAATCTAGCCATGGCCATTCCGACATTTTGTCTACGGCTGCTTTTGCACTACGACAGCAGAGTAAAAACCTGCAATAGAAACCAGATAGCCTACAAAGCCTGAAATATTAATTACATAGAAAAAGTTTGCCAACCCCGATCTAGATCAGACCTCTGAGTGTTACAAAAATGTGAACTGTTGTTCACAGAAGTTAAATGATTTTCCCAAGGTCATGACAATTTATTTCTGAGAAAGGGCAGGAACTTTGACTAGCACTCTCCTCATGGTATCATAGGCAGCTCTCTTGTTTAAAATATATAGTTAACCTTGTAACTGAAAAATGAGGGGAAATACAACTTTTCCTGATGTCTACTGCATTTCCAATATTAGTGACAAAAGACACCACATAGGAGATCAACATTTAGATGACTACTGAAACAAGGATTATTGCACAATGCATAATTAATTTGGTAGCAAAGATTATATATACCTTCACTAACCAATGGATTTTTAAAAAAATCAATGTTTTTTCTGGTTAGGCAGAGTTGCATTAATACTCAGTCTACTCTGTAGTGTTGCATTTAACATGTTATTTTTATATGCACATATATTCTTAGAAGAAGATGAGAACAATTCTCTGAGATCATTTATCATCTTGCTTTTAAAAGAAGAAAAATAAGTTCTGCTGCTGAGATGTTTCCCACATCTTCCACCTGTGACAGGATAAATAATTGTTTGATCAAAATAGCAGCTGCCTATGTGCCCCTGGCTGAGGAGCTGATTAGTGAATTCTTATTAGTAGTTACAACTCTAGAACGATCCAGCAGCCTTTCGACATCCCCGCCCTGATCACCTACCTTCTTCCCCTAACTTCACCTTGTCAGCGACTGCTGTGTCTCCTCCAGGCATCTACAGACCTGTAGGGAGACAGAGGTTAAGAGCAGGGATTGCAGTAGTCCCCTGTTTATTCTCTCCCAGACAAAAGGAACAAGAAACTTCAAACAAAATGCTCTAATTATCACTCTATAACTGTATTCCAAATTTCTATTTCTGCCTTTGGTGAAAATACTGCTCTCCTACTATATTTGAGAAAGGGGAAGGAATCCTCTGCCGTCCTCTTCTGAGCCTATCCACGCTGCTACAGCTTCTCACACCAGTTAGCTCTCCACGGGCCTCTGATCACTGCATTTTTGACCAGCTCCCTTGGAGCAGTGGCATTATTGCTGCCTTAGCTTCAGTGGAGAGCATGTAGGGGAGACAATGCTACCCTTTACTATCTGCTCCCTTGATTCCCTACGACACCATTAAGCCAATGTGTGCCTGTGATCTGAGGTTACAGGCATAACTAGAGAGAGTAGGTGGGTAATTGATATGGGAGGAATATCCAACTGTAAATATGACTGCTTCCAGAGTCCAAGGAAAAGCATGACATCACGGACCAGTTCACAGACCTGCTCTCATCTTGTTCCACCACTCAAGAAGAGAACCCCTTTATCAGATATTCAGAGAATACATTTTCCTATTACTTTAGAAAAATAACTACCAGTATCAACACACACGGGATACATCTGGGGTCTTTTCTGCTTTTCCTTATTAGGGAAATGCATAGGGTTAAATAAGAAGAGAGCATTGGCTGGGGCTTTGGTAAGAAATGCCTGATGTTGAATTCCCAAAAGTACCATCAGACAGCCTGTTAGTAAAGACAAACTAAGTTTACTCCAACTCACTGTAGTGAGCTAGTCAGAGTCTTCTTGGCAGTACCTCAGAAGGAGAAAATCTAGAAGGTTCGAGGTCTAGGCAGATCCTTTTTTTGGCCGTACCGTGCGGCATGCAGGATCTTAGTTCCCTGACCAGGGATAGAACTCACACCTCCTGCAGTGGAAGCACGAAGTCTTAACTGTTGGACTGCCAGGGAAGTCCCTAGGCAGCCAGAGAAGTCCGTAGGCAGATCTTTGAAGGCAGGGAAGTGATTAGGACCGAACAACATTTGTGATACAACAGTTTAGGATTGTTGCACACAGGGAGGTGAGGGTTCTGAAGTGATAAGTAAAACTGTTGCTTAATAAACTAATTCTTTACTCAGGTGAGCAGTGTTATCTCTGATAAATTAATTGGTAGGAATTTCTTAAAGCCAGTAGTAAAATTATTTATTGGTTTAGTGTTGTCCTTTGCTTCCCCATCCTTCCCCCAAAGAAAACAACTAAGTCATATTGACATAGCTGTTTTTAGTCACTAGGATGATCTTTAGTACTCACAGTAGCAGAAAATGCCAGGTGTGGTGTTGACAATCCAAATTTGTGGATTGGTGGTGTTTCCAATGGTGTAAGCAAACATACACACACACAAACATCTACATCTCCTAAGAACAAACATTAATTTTCAGAGGTGGTATAGCTATGATACTCAGAAAGAAAGAGAACCACTTTTTCTCAGGTAATACTATTTTTAAAGATTTTTCCCTAACCGCAATGAAGATAGAGAGTCACATTAACACCTAGATTAGTTTGATCCCCTATTTTATCTCTAGATCAGCCTAAGAGATTTCCTGGTTTATACCATTACTAGTAGGGAGACTGTAGCCGAGTACCTTGTCAAAAACAGAAACATCTCCTCCTGAAAACTCTGAGAAAGAACTTTGAAATTAAAATTTCACTTTACCAATGGGTCAGGCCTAATTCACTAATATTTGAAAAATGAGAATAAATCACCTAAGCTTTTATTATATCTAAGTTAAAGCCAATCACTAGGTATGGTAGTTGTAGATAAATAATTTGCCAATAATTGTGTATCTCTTCTCCTTTCCCTTCTGTAAAAATGACTGTAGCTATGCTTAAAATAGTCTAACTTTGAGAATTTATTGAAGAAATATTTAAGCTAAATTTAATCAACTTGATACTGATTGCTGTATATATATATACAGCAAAGGCTCAGCAGCCATGGCTCACGGGCACAGCCGCTCCGCGGCATGTGGGATCTTCCCGGACCGGGGCACAAACCCATATCCCCTGCATCGGCAGGCGGACTCTCAAACACTGCGCCACCAGGGAAGCCCTGTATAGTATTTTAATTTCAGTAAAATGAGAATGAGAATGTTGAATTAAATCTTTATGGTGCTTTTAGCAAGCAAAATTTGTTCATTCATTCATTCAACAAACATTTATGTATTGATACGTATGATTTTTTAATAGGCACTAGGGTAGGTACAAAGGCTTTAAAAAATGGGATAAATGATACAGTTCCTTTTGAGTAACTTTCAGCCAATAAGTTAGATGCACAAACTCTTGTAGTACAACATGATAACCTAATCATGCTTACATAAATGTGTTTCAGGAAGATCCAAATCTATTCTATGTCGAGTTTGAATAAAGAGGAGCCAGGTTATGGGAATGTAGTGGATTTCACCACCTACTATGCTCAGAACACTTTGTGATTAAAACATCACAGTAGACTATAAGAAATGCATTGTTATCTCAATTTTATTTTATAAGTGAGGAAGTTTATGCTTAGAAATGTTAGGAATCCCCAAGGGCCCACAACTAGCAGGCAGCTAAGCCTGATTTGGATGCCAGCTCTTCTTGGCTCTGAATCATTCACTACTTCCAGCACACAGAGCTGAAGCTCCAGAAAACAAAGACCAGAATTCTAAATTTGAGGCAGGAGGTATCTGTAAATTATTCCAGGAAATGAATCAGGACAATGAAAAAATGAAAGTAAAATTTAGGAAAAGTAATCCGAGAGGTATGTTAAGGAGGATGGAAGTGGATGTAGAAGTAGAGAACCAACCAGCTGACTGAGGTACCAACATGGAAAGGGCTTAGTCCTGAATGGTAATAGCTAATAAGAATTAACCAATTACTATGTACCACTTTCTGTGCTAGGCATTTTAATGATAACAGATTTCCTAATTAAGTGCATTAACATGGTAATGTTATTTAGGCAAAATTATGGCAATGTTTTCTTTCATGTGTCTCAAGAAATAATCACCCATATGATACTAATTAAACAAAAATGGGGCTGGGATTTTATATTTCAAGTTATATATGTTATTTAGGTTTTTATTAGATTATTGATATAACAATCTAATTGGGTAATATTCATATTTTAGGCAGGGGCTTTGAGACTAGGGCAGCGCAAAAGCTGTGTGGATGAAAGGCTCTTGGTGCTGCAGCCAGGAGTTAGCGCTGGGCCTCTGAGGTGGGAGAGCCAACTTCAGGACACTGGTCCACAAGAGACCTCCCAGATCCACATAATATCAAACGGCGAAAATCTCCCAGAGATCTCCATCTCAACACCAACACCCAGCTTCACTCAACGACCAGCAAGCTACAGTGCTGGACACCCTATGCCAAACAACTAGCAAGACAGGAACACAACCCCACCCATTAGCAGAGAGGTGCCCGAAAATCATAATAAGTCCACAGACACCCCAAAACACACCACCAGATGTGGACCTGCCCACCAGAAAGACAAGATCCAGCCTCATCCACCAGAACACAGGCACTAGTCCCCTCCACCAGGAAGCCTACACAACACACTGAACCAAATTTAGTCACTGGGGACAGACACCAAAAACAACGGGAACTACGAACCAGCAGCCTGCAAAAAGGAGACCCCAAACACAGTAAGATAAGCAAAATGAGAAGACAGAAAAACACACCGCAGATGAAGGAGCAAGATAAAAACCCACCAGACCTAACAAATGAAGAGGAAATAGGCAGTCTACCTGAAAAAGAATTCAGAATAATGATAGTAAAGATGATCCAAAATCTTGGAAATAGAATAGACAAAATGCAAGAAACATTTAACAAGGACCTAGAAGAACTGAAAATGAAAAAAGCAATGATGAACAACACAATAAATGAAATTAAAAATACTCTAGAAGGGAGCAATAGCAGAATAACTGAGGCAGAAAAACGGATAAGTGACCTGGAAGAAAAAATAGTGGAAATAACTACTGCAGAGCAGAATAAAGAAAAAAGAATGAAAAGAACTGAGGACAGTCTCAGAGACCTCTGGGACAATATTAAACGCACCAACATTCGAATTATAGGGGTTCCAGAAGAAGAAGAAAAAAAGAAAGGGACTGAGAAAATATTTGAAGAGATTATAGTTGAAAACTTCCCTAATATGGGAAAGGAAATAGTTAATCAAGTCGAGGAAGCACAGAGAGTCCCATACAGGATAAATCCAAGGAGAAATATGCCAAGACGCATAAAATCAAACTGTCAAAAATTAAATACAAAGAAAACATATTAAAAGCAGCAAGGGAAAAACAACAAATAACACACAAGGGAATCCCCATAAGGTTAACAGCTGATCTTTCAGCAGAAACTCTGCAAGCCAGAAGGGACTGGCAGAACATATTTAAAGTGATGAAGGAGAAAAACCTACAACCAAGATTACTCTATCCAGCAAGGATCTCATTCAGATTTGGTGGAGAAATTAAAACTTTACAGACAAGCAAAAGCTGAGAGAGTTCAGCACCACCAAACCAGCTTTACAGCAAATGCTAAAGGATCTACCCTAGGTAAGAAACACAAGAGAAGGAAAAGACCTATAGTAACAAACCCAAAAAAATTAAGAAAATGGGAATAGGAACATACATATCAGTAATTACCTTAAATGTAAATGGATTAAATGCTCCCACCAAAAGACACAGACTGGCTGAACGGATACAAAAACAAGACCCATATATATGCTGTCTACAAGAGACCCACTTCAGACCTAGAGACACATACAGACTGAAAGTGAGGGGATGGAAAAAGATATTCCATGCAAATGGAAACCAAAAGAAAGCTGGAGTAGCAATTCTTATACCAGACAAAATAGACTTTAAAATAAAGACTATTAGAAGAAACAAAGAAGAACACTACATAATGATCAAGGGATCGATCCAAGAAGAAGATATAACAATTGTAAATATTTATGCACCCAACATAGGGGCACCTCAATACATAAGGCAAATGCCAACAGCCATAAAACGGGAAATCATCAGTAACACATTCATAGTAGGGGACTTTAACACCCCACTTTCACCAATGGACAGATCATCCAAAATGAAAATAAATAAGGAAACACAAGCTTTAAATGATACATTAAAGAAGATGGACTTAATTGATACTTATAGGACATTCCATCCAAAAACAACAGAATATGAATTTTTCTCAAGTGCTCATGGAACATTCTCCAGGATACATCATATTTTGGGTCACAAATCAAGCCTTGGTAAATTAAAGAAAATTGAAATTGTATCAAGTATCTTTTCCGACCACAACGTTATGAGACTAGATATCAATTACAGGAAAAGATCTGTAAAAATTACAAACACATGGAGGCTAAACAATACACTACTTAATAACGAAGTGATCACTGAAGAAATCAAAGAGGAAATCAAAAAATACCTAGAAACAAATGACAATGGAGACACGACGACCCAAAACCTATGGGATGCAGCAAAAGCACTTCTAAGAGGGAAGTTTACAGCAATACAATCCTACCTTAAGAAACAGGAAACATGTTGAATAAACAACCTAACATTGCACCTAAAGCAATTAGAGAAAGAAGAACAAAAAAACCCCAAAGTCAGCAGAATGAAAGAAATCATAAAGATCAGATCAGAAATAAATGAAAAAGAAATGAAGGAAACAATAGCAAAGATCAATAAAAGTAAAAGTTGGTTCTTTGAGAAGATAAACAAAATTGATAAACCATTAGCCAGACTCATCAAGAAAAAAAGGGAGAAGACTCAAATCGATAGAATTAGAAATGAAAAAGGAGAAATAACAACTGACACTGCAGAAATACAAAGGATCATGAGAGATTACTACAAGCAACTCTATGCCAATAAAATGGACAACCTGGATGAAATGGAGAAATTCTTAGAAATGCACAACCTGCCAAGACTGAATCAGGAAGAAATAGAAAATATGAACTGACTAACCACAAGCACTGAAATTGAAACTGTGATTAGAAATCTTCCAACAAACAAAAGCCCAGGACCAGATGGCTTCACCGGCGAATTCTATCAAATATTTAGTGAGGAGCTAACACCTATCGTTCTCAAACTCTTCCAAAATATAGCAGAGGTAGGAACACTCCCAAACTCATTCTACGAGGCCACCATCACCCTGATACCAAAACCAGACAGGGATGTCACAAAGAAGGAGAACTACAGGCCAATATCACTGATGAACATAGATGCAAAAATCCTCAACAAAATACTAGCAAACAGAATCCAACAGTACATTAAACGGATCATACACCATGATCAAGTGGGGTTTATACCAGGAATGCAAGGATTCTTCAATATACGCAAATCAATCAATGTGATACACCATATTAACAAATTGAAGGAGAAAAACCATATGGTCATCTCAATAGATGCAGAGAAAGCTTTCAACAAAATTCAACACCCATTTATGATAAAAACCCTCCAGAAAGTAGGCATAGAGGGAACTTAACTCAACATAATAAAGGCCATATATTACAAACCCACAACCAACATCGTCCTCAATGGTGAAAAACTGAAACCATTCCCACTAAGATCAAGAACAAGTCAAGGTTGCCCACTCTCACCACTCTTATTCAACATAGTTTTGGAAGTTTTAGCCACAGCAATCAGAGAAGAAAAGGAAATAAAAGGAATCTATATTGGAAAAGAAGAAGTAAAGCTGTCACTGTTTGCAGATGACATGATACTCTACATAGAGAATCCTAAAGATGCTACCAGAAAACTACTACAGCTAGTCAATGAATTTGGTAATGTAGCAGGATACAAAATTAATGCACAGAAATCTCTGGCATCCCTATACACTAATGATGAAAAATCTGAAAGTGAAACAAGAAAACACTCCCATTTACCATTGCAACAAAAAGAATAAAATACCTAGGAATAAACCTACCTAAGGAGACAAAAGACCTGTATGCAGAAAATTATAAGCCCCTGATGAAAGAAATTAAAGATGATACAAATAGATGGAAAGATATACCATGTTCTTGGATTGGAAGAATCAACATTTTGAAAATGACACTACTACCAAAAGCAATCTACAGATTCAATGCAATCCCTATTAAATACCACTGGCATTTTTCACAGAACTAGAAAAAAAAATTTCACAATTTGTATGGAAACACAAAAGACCCCGAATAGCCAAAGCAATCTTGAGAACGAAAAACGGAGCTGGAGGAATCAGGCTCCCTGACTTCAGACTATACTACAAAGCTACAGTAATCAAGACAGTATGGTACTGGCACAAAAACAGAAATATAGATCAATGGGACAGGATAGAAAGCCCAGATATAAACCCACACTCGTATGGCTACCTTGTCTTTGATAAAGGAGGCAGGAATGTACAGTGGTGAAAGGACAGCCTCTTCAATAAGTGGTGCTGGGAAAAGTGGA
Organism: Lagenorhynchus albirostris; assembly: GCF_949774975.1. Taxonomy (NCBI): domain Eukaryota; kingdom Metazoa; phylum Chordata; class Mammalia; order Artiodactyla; family Delphinidae; genus Lagenorhynchus; species Lagenorhynchus albirostris. Next base: position 122,450,480 of record NC_083098.1, on the reverse strand, counting down.
CAGGTACATGTAAAAATATGTGATTAGATCACTCCCTAATACCATACACAAAAATAAACTCAAAATGGATTAAAGACCTAAATGTAAGGCCAGAAACTATCAAACTCTTAGAGGAAAGCATAGGCAGAACACTCTATGACATAAATCACAGCAAGATCCTTTTTGACCCACCTCCTAGAGAAATGAAAATAAAAACAAAAATAAACAAATGGGACCTAATGAAACTTCAAAGCTTTTGCACAGCAAAGGAAACCATAAATAAGACCAAAAGACAACCCTCAGAATGGGAGAAAATATTTGCAAATGAAGCAACTGACAAAGGATTAATCTCCAAAATTTACAAGCAGCTCAATAACAAAAATACAAGCAACCCAATCAAAAAATGGGCAGAAGACCTAAATAGACATTTCTCCAAAGAAGATATACAGACTGCCAACAAACACATGAAAGAATGCTTAACATCATTAATCATTAGAGAAATGCAAATCAAAACTACAATGAGGTATCATCTCACACCAGTCAGAATGGCCATCATCAAAATATCTAGAAACAATAAATGCTGGAGAGGGTGTGGAGAAAAGGGAACACTCTTGCACTGCTGGTGGGAATGTGAATTGGTACAGCCACTATGGAGAACAGTATGGAGGTCCCTTAAAAATCTAAAAATAGGGTTTCCCTGGTGGTGCAGTGGTTGGGAGTCCGCCTGCCGGTGCAGGGGACGTGGGTTCATGCCCATGTCTGGGAGGATCCTACATGCCACGGAGCGGCTGGGCCCGTGAGCCACGGCCACTGAGCCTGTGCCTCCAGAGCCTGGCTCTGCAGAGGGAGAGGCCACAGCAGTGAGAAGCCCGCGTACGGCAAAAACCAAACAAACAAACAAAAAAACCCTAAAAATAGAACTACCATATGACCCAGCAATCCTACTACTGGGCATATACCCTGAGAAAACCATAATTCAAAAATAGTCATGTACCACAATGTTCATTGCAGCTCTATTTACAATAGCCAGGAGATGGAAACAACCTAAGTGTCCATCAATGGATGAATGGATAAAGAAGACATGGCACATATATACAATGGAATATCACTCAGCCATAAAAAGAAATGAAATTGAGCTCTTTGTAGTGAGGTGGATGGACCTAGAGTCTATCATACTGAGTGAAGTAAGTCAGAAAGAGAAAGACAAATACCATATGCTAACATATATATATGGAATTTAAGAAAAAAAATGTCATGAAGAACCTAGGGTGCGACGGGAATAAAGACACAGACCTACTGGAGAGTGGACTTGGGAATATGGGGAGGGGGAGGGGTAGGCTGTGACAGAGTGAGAGAGTGGCATGGACATACATACACTACCAAACGTAAAATAGGTAGCTAGTGGGAAGCAGCCGCATAGCACAAGGAGATCAACTCGGTGCTTTGTGACCAGCTAGAGGGGTGGGATAGGGAGGGTGGGAGGGAGGGAGATGCAAGAGGGAAGAGATATGGGAACATATGTATATGTATAACTGATTCACTTTGTTATAAAGCAGAAATTAACAGACCATTGTAAAGCAATTATACTCCAATAAAGATGTAAAAAAAAATTCATATTTTAATGGATTGGCAAATAATATTTAGAAAAAAATTAGAATTTTTTTCCCTTAGGAACATGGTTTTACATTGTTTCCTTAAAATGAAGAGAATTATTAGAATAGTGTGATCATTTCATAACTCCTACTTATAAAACGACTACCACGTGCCAAGAATATTCAATATTTCGTTGCATGCTATCTTGTCTGCAACATAGAACTTTAATAAACATTAATTGACTTAACCTTCACAAGAGAATGCTGATTCAGGTTACACTTTCATCCCCTTAAAGGAAGCCAATAAAAGTAAGATTATATGAGCCTAAGAAAAGTTATATGACTTGCATAAGGTTTCCTGTCTGGGAAATATCAGGGCTTGGATCAAACTTGAAGCCTATTTGAGAGTGGCCTGTGCCCATGTTTTTCCCAGTGTCTCTTGAATCCTTCATCACTCAGTGAGAATTTACAACAAATATGGGGAAAATACTAAAAAAACAGAAATAACAGATATGGGCACAGTAAGTCCCCTACATATGAACCTTCAAGTTGAGAACTTTCAATGATGTGAACGTGCATTCACATGTCCAATCACAAAAGTTAGTTCATGTGTTTGGTGTACATTGTCACTTGCACCCTCTACAAGTGGTTGTGTTTTGTGTGCATCCTCTACAAGTGGTTGTGCTTTTGTGTACTCTACTGTACAGTACTGTCTAGAGTACAGTAGTATGGCATCTTTATTTCAAGCCCAGGATGTCCGGAAGCAAGCATAAAAGCAACAGTGATGTAGCTGGTACTGGTAAGAAGTGCCAAGCGATAAAGACTGTGTTTGTTGGACTTATGAACAAACTGGACTTAGGAATGTGCTCTCGGAACAGAACTCGTTCGTATGTAGGGGACTTACTGTATTTCCACTTAATTTTAAATGAGTGGATCTGATGGAATAGTAGAAATTATCTGGTATGTCCATACTTCCTTTGCTTTCTCAGCACTTGTGAAGATGAAGTGAGAGAATTAATGCAGTCACTCTATACAGGAATTTTTCTAACTTCAACATTAGTTGAAATTTATAATGGTAATTTTTAGAGTATGCTTTTATTTGGCTGTCCAAAAAAAAAATCTGATGGAAAAATCCCCTCTCTCTCGTTTTTATCATAGTTTATTTCTACATAACAGCATAAAAAAATAATCTTTCCCTTTAGGGTTTTTGTCCTGAAATTCCATGAAGATTGTCTGACCTTGCAGTTCACAAGGTTAATGATTCAACTATAATTTATTAACGTTAATTAGTTGTACTTTAATGCCTCTTGAAAGGCATTTCATGGCTTTCTCACACTTCAATAGTCCAATAATATAGAGCTATACTAAAGTAAGCATATCTGGCTCACCTAAGGTTTTTGGTTTTATATTTTTCTTTTTATAATTTCCTAAGTTGGACTTTTCACCTTTTCTCTCTTAATATAAACCAGTAAATTTTCTTCAATGTACTGCTTCTGCTGTTTTGTTGCAGTTTTAGCTACTTTCTAGTTTCTAGAATGATTTCATTCTAGAATGATTTCATATTTAACCTATGTATTATTTACAAGTGTTTCTATATTTCTAAATGTATGTGATTTTTAATTTATCTGGTCACTAAATTCTAGCTTAATTGCCTTTGCAGTCAAAGAGAGCAGTCTGCACATTATCTATTCATTGAAAATTGTTGAGGCTTATTTTATGTCCTAGTATATGATTTTTTTAAAATTTCCATGTGTGGTCGAGAAGGACATGTATTCTCATTGCTAGATGTAAATTTTGATATATGTCTATTAGGTCAAGCTTATTGTGTAGTTGAGATTTTCTAAATCCTTGTTAATGTTTTCATCTGTGTAGTCTATCAATAATTGAGATGTATCTGAAATCTTTCAACATGAAAGTATATTTGTAATTACTTCCTTTAGCTTAACCCATTAATCCTCATATGTTTTGGGACTATTTTTATTAGATGCATATCTGTTTAGAGATGTTATATTGGTGAGAGATGTTATACATTTTCTCTAAATGTAGTAACTGTCTCTATTCCTCATGGTGCTTTTTATCTTAGTTTTTTGTTTGATATTAATATAACCATATCTGCTTTTTGAGGATAATTTGTCTGACATATTTCCCATTTGCCAAATAAGAATTTTATTGTGATTTCCTGACCATTTTTCTTCACTACACATTAGGTGTGTGTTTTGGTGGCAGTAGGTAACCTGTTATTTTAGTTCATAACTTCTGGACCAAGAAGAACTGCAGGTGCATCTGAGGGAGAAAACTGTTTATAATCTAGATATCCTGGACTTTATGATAGTTGTAGCAACTGGAAGGAACCTGGGATTCTTTTTTGGGTGTTCTCTGGAAGGAAGGGAGAAACATATTTGAGGACCAGAAGAGCAGATCAGGCATAGAGAACAGTTCAAACATTTTCTTTTACTTCTTAGCATAAAAATTGACCATATTTCTGTCTCCCCTGAAGTTAGAAGGCTGCGAAAATGAATTCAGGACAATGGAATGTGAGCAAGCAGAATGTAAGCCACTACAAACTGCCCTAACATCTCCCTTGGTAGCCTGCATGCTGTCTATTTTCTGCCTGCCTGCTGGCCAGAAACAGAAGAGTCGCTGGAGAATTCCACGTAACTGAATGGAACCTGGGCCCAGAATAACTGTATGGACACAACTTTCCTCCAGCTGCTCCTTTCTCAACCCTCTCCCTCCACTCTCTAAAGATCTACTTTGGATTTTAATGTCAGTAAGAAAAAAATATTAAGCCACTGAGATTTGGACTTTGTTTGTTATGGCAAGACACAAGGCAACCCAACACCCTGCATTTAGCTGCATTAGTTTTCCCAGTGGGTGATCACTGTCTTTTAACTGGCAAGTTTAGTTTATTAACATGTATTTTGAATTTTGGTATATTTAGATTGGTTTTGCCAATCTTAGTTTATAATTTGTCTCACACCTTACATTTTTTTTTAACTCTTCTTACTGCTTTCTTTGTATTAAAAAATCTAAATATTCTCTCTAAAAATACAAAAACATTCTCTTATGTTTATGTTTATATTGTGTTGGTCTCTCATTTCCCAACACTCATCTTGATGGTTGTCCAGAATTTTGTTTCTGGGTTCTTACGAGTTCTTATGGGTTTACTGTTTCTCTTTTTTGGTCTTGTTTTTTTAATTATGAATTTTATCTAGCTATTTAATCATTTTAATTAGCATATTTCTTAGAGCATCTCTGAGACTTTTTTCTCTTCATATTGAGTACTTCCTCAAAAGTGGTGTTTTTTTTGTTGTTGTTGTTGTTTTTTTGCCGTATGCGGGCCTCTCACTGTTGTGGCCCCTCCCGTTGCGGAGCACAGGCTCCGGACGCGCAGGCTCAGCGGCCACGGCTCATGGGCCCAGCCGCTCCGCGGCATGTGGGATCTTCCCAGACCAGGGCACGAACTCATGTCCCCTGCATCGGCAGGCGGACTCTCAACCACTGCACCACCAGGGAAGCCCTCAAAAGTGTTTTTAATGTGAATTTTTGTGAGGCAAATCTTCCTAGTCCTTTTATGCTTAACAAGGTTTTAACAGTACCCTCACTTTCAAGTGATAGTTTGGTTGGATATAAATTCTAGGTTGAAAGTTCTTTTTCTTTAATACTTTAAAGGTATTACTCCATTGTTTTCTTGCATCTCCTTTTTTTCCTTTAAATGTGATCTCTTTTTCTACAGAAAACTTCATAATTTTTCAATACTCTTAATTTTTACTATATCTAGATGTAGCTTTTCTTTATATTTCCTTTTGGTATACAGTGGATCTCTTTAACCTGAGACCTTTCATTTTTCTTTAGTTCTGAGAAGTTTCTCTTCGTTATTTAAAAAAAAATTTAACTTCTCCCATTTTTTTCCTTTCTGTGATCCCTGTTATATGGATATTAATATTTCTCCATATAGGTTCCATATTTGTTAACATTTCCTTTCTCCTTATCTACTCTCTTCTGGGAGAATTGCTCAATTTGATCTTCCAGCTTTCTTATTTCTTTTTTTGTCTGCATCATTCTATTTTTTTAAATCTACTATGTTTTTCATTTCATATCTAATATTGTATACCTAATATTTTTCACATCTAATATTGCCAATTGATTTTCTTAATAGTGTCTATTCTTTTCATATTGTTATCTCCCTAAACCGCGAGTGTTTATTATACCTACTTTAAATTCTCTATTTAGGAACTTCTCTGGCAGTCCAGTGGTTAGGACTCTGTGCTTCCACTGTAGGGGGCCTGGGTTCCATCCCTGGTCAGGAAACTAAGATCCCACAAGCCATGGGGCATGGCCTAATAAATAAATAAAATTCTTTATTTAAAAACACCTGTTTCTGTTGATAACTGTAAAAAGTTAATGTTTTAAAAATTTGAAATAAAAATATACTCCCTAGACATCTCTTTATTTTGAATGGTCAACTCATGTTCCTCTGGGTATATTGGTTACTCTGTCCAGGAATGCATATTTGGGGAACATGAAAGACCTAAATCTATGACAATCCAGATGGGCTGAAGGAGAGAATAGGGGGAAGGACTCAGGGTGGAGAGCCCCAGGACCAGGAAACCACAGTTCATCAGTCCTATGCACCACCAACCCTTGGGACAGGGCTCTACTCCCAGCCTCTTTCAATCGCTCCCAGGGAGAGGCAGCACTAACAGAGGCATTCTTTTAATTTTTGATGCAGCACTGCTGGGTAGTTGGATGGGGAGAGGTGGGACAGTTAGCTCTGGCCTAGTCAGTACCCACTGTCTTTGACTCCTCTCTCCAGCTGGGCCTGTGTCATTGGTCAGATTTTACCCCTAATTATTCCTGTTATCAGATGACTGAGCCTCTGCCACTAAGTCCTGAGGAGAGGCATAGACATTTTAACTGCCCAAGGCACCATGAGGATGGTGGTAGCGAGTAGCATGGTGGATAAAATGTTCAAAAGCAGAACTCAAACTCTTCTTCCTAAATTATCCTCCCATTACCAGCTGCAGCCTCCTTCTTCCCCAGGCCATAGCTACTATCATTCCCCTCCACACACATACCACTTTAAGTAGTACACTCTCTCTGCATCAATTACTCACTGTTTTATTTTTCATAGGTTTTTGACATGTCTTTATATTCTGTTAGGGTTGATCTTGGGGAAGGGAACAATCAGCCCATGCTAATTGAGTATACTACCAAAACCCAACCTACAAAAAAGTTTACTTTCTACTTCTACTCTATCATCCTATAACAATGTTTAAACTTTTAATAATGAAAAAAGCACTTCTAAATTAGATCAGCACCTGTCAATAATTACTTGATACATATTAGCTAATCACATAATAGTCTTATAGCTGAATTTAAAAATGTTTTAAATACCTTGCTCTCTAATGAGGTCCAAAGTTTAAGAAAAAAGGTCTTATGTAAATACTGTACCTGCAACAAATATCTACAACTAGTTCAAGAACTAAATTTTTTTTTCCTTTTTTTTATTGGAGTATAGTTGATTTACAATGTTGTGTTAGTTTCAGGTGTACAGCAAAGTGATGCAGTTATACATGTACATATATTCATTTTTTTAAAGATTCTTTTCTCATACAGGTTATCACAAAGTACTGAGTAGAGTTCCTTGTGCTATACAGAAGGTCCTTGTTGGTTATCTATCTTATATGCAGTACTGTGTGTGTGAAGAACTATATTCTTTAATCTATCACCTACAAGTCCTTCTACTATGTCAGTACTGTATAAGCTTCCTGAAAATGGCGTAATGAAACATGGCTCGTTCCATGACACTGAAGTGAATCTCATCACTGCATGAACTCTTGTGTTGGGCGGGGAGATATAAAGCTGAAGAAAAACTGGCTGTCAAAATATTAAAAGCAGGGGCTTCCCTGGTGGCGCAGTGGTTGAGAGTCCGCCTTCCGAAGCAGGGGACACGGGTTCGTGTCCCGGTCCGGGAAGATCCCACATGCCTCAGAGCGGCTAGGCTCGTGAGCCATGGCCGCTGGGCCTGCGCTTCCGGAGCCTGTGCTCTGCAATGGGAGAGGCCACAACAGTGAGAGGCCCGCGTACCGCAAAAAAATAAAAAAATAAATAAAAAAATAAAAATATTAAAAGCAGGTGGGCCAGGAGCATCATCTCAGGAAAAGTGATTTAACAGTGGATAGATGGGAATAAGTGACTGATAAACTAACTCCTTGTGTGGCTCTAATGATTATGACTGCTTCTTTTATGCAAAAGTTTCAAGCCAAATGTTCAATTAAGTGTTAATTTGCCAAATGCAACAGATTTTTCCTTTTAACCACTCTGGTTTTTAGCTGCCAATGGGATTATCCAAGTACACTTAGGGTGAAGTGTGTTTTTTTGTTGTTGTTGTTTTTTTTTTTCGGTATGTGGGCCTCTCACTGTCGTGGCCTCTCCCGTTGTGGAGCACAGGCTCCAGACGCGCAGGCTCAGTGGCCATGACTCACGGGCCCAGCCGCTCCATGGCATGTGGGATCTTCCCGGACCAGGGCACGAACCCGTGTCCCCTGCATCAGCAGGCGGACTCTCAACCATTCTGCCACCAGGGAAGCCCGTGAAGTGTGTTTAAGACCTAAATTTTCTCTTTAGTCACACCCTCTCAATTAAATCAGTGGCCTCATTCTTTGGAGATAAAATACAAACTGTTGCAAAGTAAAATGTATTACTTTGGACCACTATTTTAAAAAGAAAGCAATCAACTTGTACAGATAACTGCACACTCTCAAAAATGCTTGGCAAAACTTAAGAATACAGGATAAGGTTGCTGAATATAGAATCATTGCGTAGAGGTATTACTAATTGCTTTCTCCCAATTTTCTTTCCTTCTTCCCTACTTGAATAGGGAAGCAATGCACCTGGTAAAAAGAAAAAGAAAAAGACACACTTCTCTGCTTCCCTTGAAGCTAGAAGTGTCTACTGTGATGGATTTCTAAGCAGAGATACAAGCAGAATTCATTCTGTGGAGCTGCAGGGAAAGCCTTTAAGTGAGTCAGTTCTCTTGGCCTCATTTTTTGTCTGTTTCCCTCTGTTGTTCTTCCCTTGCATACACAGAAGCATGCTTTGAGATACAAGAGTCATCTTCAGACCACAAGGGTAAATATCACAAAAATTAAAAAGAGACACACAAAGAGCCTGGGTTCCTATTGACATCCTTAAGCCACAATATCAACTCTGGTCTTTTGTCCTCTGGACTTTGTTATGTTAAAAAATCATCCTATTTTTAGTTTAAGCCACTCTGGGTAGAGTTTCTATTACTGTCAACTGAACTCAATCTTAATGGATACCAATACCACTCTGTATGGTACGATAAAGTTTGCAAGGCATTTTTTGTTTTTTTTGGGTTTTTTTAAAGCAATAGAAGCTGTTCTTTTATGTATATTTATTTTTGGCTGTGTTGGGTCTTCGTTTCTGTGCGAGGGTTTTCTCTAGTTGCTGTGAGCAGGGGGGCCACTCTTCATCGCAGTGCGCAGGCCTCTCACTATCATGGCCTCTCTTTTTGTGGAGCACAGGCTCCAGACGCGCAGGCTCAGCAGTTGTGGCTCACGGGTCCAGTTGCTCTGCGGCATGTGGGATCCTCCCGGACCAGGGCACGAACCCATATCCCCTGCATTGGCAGGCAGACTCTCAACCACTGCGCCACCAGGGAAGCCCGCAAGCCATTTTTGAAGACAACATTTAAATTCAAATTCTTTAGTTAGTAAGGTAAGGCTCTTAGGTTGTATCTTCTATTTGGTCGGTATGAGTAAGTATCTTTGAAGGCAAACTATTAATTAAGCACATTGACTCTGGAATCAGACTGTTTAAGATCTTGGCTCTCACTTACTATGTGACTTGGCCAAGTTGTTACCTTCCCACAGACCTCAGGTTCCTCTTCTGCAAAATCAGTACATATCATAGAGTTCTTGTAAGGACAGGAGTTGAATGTGACACACTTAGCTCTTGGCATAGAGTAAGTACTAAATTAGTGTTTATCATTACTATCATCCAGGGATTATTGATTTTAGGTGGACATAATAAATTGATTTGCTTGTACACTGATTAAAAAAACACTGCACACATGGTATTATAGTTATTCGAGTAGATCTCTTAACTTTCTCCCACCACATTCTAAATTTATTGAAGGCCAGAAGCACATTTTATACGTCTTGCAAAGAGAGCTCTGGAGCTTTGCATAAGGGTTTCCTTGAGTCTGTGCATAAGCACTGATTTGTCTGTTCACAAGGAGAAACTACCCAAGACCAAAGAATCACCAGGAAGCAACAGGCAATTAATTTCTGGAGCACAATAGACTGGGGATATTGGGAGTTTTCACCTGACAGCAGAGTCACACCATATACAATGTAATTCATCCAATAAAAAATTAACAGGTATTAAAAGAAGAAAGAATATATGATTAATAACTTGCAGAGAAGAAAACTCAATGGAAAACCCATAAAAACTTAGGCAATACAATTAAAACATAAGGATATTAAGGCTGCTGTTATAAATATGCACCATATGTTCAAGAAAGTAAGGGAAATAGAATTATAATAAGAAGATAAATGGAAGATGTAAAAAGATCCAAAGTAGGAAGATATTAATAGCAGATTAGACAATGCAGAAGAAAATATTAATGATGTTGAAGATATAGCATAGAAACATTTCAAAGTGAAGCAAGAAAGAAAAATGTAACTTCAGGGATTAAACAGAGCATCAGTGACATGTGGACAATATCAAGTAATCTAATGTAAATATAATTGGAGTTCTATTAAAGGAGGAATGCATGGGAAAGATAGTTGAAGAAATAATGCTCAAAATTTTCTAAATTTGAAACAAAATATAAACCCATAGGTTCAAGAAGTTCAACACACCCCAAGTAGTATTAACACAAAGAAAACTCCACCAAGGCCCATCACAAATTGCTTAAAACCAGTATTGAACAGAAATTCTTAAAAGCAGCCAGAGGGAAAAATCATTTCATACAGAGAAAACACAGATAATCAAAAACCATGCAAGCCAAAAGAAAATGAAAAATAATTTTAAAATATTTAAGGAAAAAAAGAAAATAAAAATTTTTCACCCAGAATTCTTTAACCAGAAAAATATATTTCAAAAATGAAGTGGACTTTGTGACCGCCTGGAGGGGTGGGATAGGGAGGGTGGGAGGGAGGGAGATGCAAGAGGGAAGAGATATGGGAACATATGTATATGTATAACTGATTCACTTTGTTATAAAGCAGAAACTAACACACCATTGTAAAGCAATTATACTCCAATAAAGGTGTAAAAAAAAATGAAGTGGAAATAAAACATTCTTCATACAAACAAAAGTTGTAAGAATTAACCTCTAGCACATATGCACTACAACATATTATAGAAAGTTCCTTAGTATATGAGTTTACTAGGGTTGCCATAACAAAATACCATAGACTGGGTGGCTTAATCAACAGAAATTCATTTTTTCAGTTTTGGAGGCTGGAAGTCCTAGATCAAGGTATCAGTATGATTGTTTTCTTCTGAGGCATTTCCCTTTTGCTTGCAGATGTTACTTTCTCACTGTGTTCTAACATTGCCTTTTCGCTGTGTGTGCACAAATACAGTCACATTCTGAGATGTTTTGGGGGCTAGGACTTCACATATGAAATGAGCAGGGAGGGACACAATTCAGTCTGTAACACTTAGGGAATAGGAAAATGTTACCAGAGTGAAACTGGAATCTACACACACATACACACAAATATTAAATATTAAAAATTTACTGTGCGCTCTATAACATTTGTAGAAATAAAAAGTATGACAATGATAACACAATATAGGAGAAAATTAAAAATATACTATTATGAGGTTCTTATCACTTCTAAGTGAAGTAATATTACATGAAAATAGATAATGTACAGTTATTATAATGTCAGCTATTGAGCAACCACTGAAAAATAAAAAAGATAAAGGGAGCCACTTGTAATGATAAAATGGAACTATAAAATATATTAAATCTAAAAGTGAAGCAAAGATAAAAAAGGAGCAAAGAATAAGACAATAGCCAGATAGATTTAAATCTAATAATAATTATATTAAATATAAATGGTCTAAATACAATTATAAAGCAGAGATTCTCAGACTGAATGAAAGTGCCAGACATAACTGTTATTCACACACAAAAATTACTCTGGACAGATGCGTTAAAAATAAAAGGATGGGGCTTCCCTGGTGGCACAGTGGTTGAGAGTCTGCCTGCCGATGCAGGAGACACGGGTTCGTGCCCCGGTCCGGGAAGATCCCACATGCTGCAGAGCGGCTGGGCCCGTGAGCCATGGCCGCTGAACCTGCGCGTCTGGAGCCTGTGCTCCGCAACAGGAGAGGCCACACAGTGAGAGGCCCGTGTACCACAAAAAAAAAAAAAAAAAAGGATGGCCAATGATATACATGCAAATATGGGCGGGGGGAAAGGTGGGAAATTTCTGCTTCCAAAGAAAGAGTAACAGGGACTGGGTTTACCATACCACCTGAAACTTCTAAAAGAAATAATAATGCTTTTCAGACATTGAACATGAGAAACTTCAGGACACTGATTCCTGGCAATGGGGCAACAAATAAGGTAAGCCTTATGATTACTCTAGGTTACTGCCTGAAGAGAATTTCCATACCGCAGAGTGGGAAACCAGGAGAAGACTCCAGCAGTCTGAGTTTAAGAGATAAAACTGGGAGTCTAACTGCAGAGGCAGCAAGAGGTCTAGAATTCACGCCGAAGGAGACGGAAGAGTAGATAGACGTAGAAAGCATGCCACGAGACCTGCTGAGAAACCCACAAAAATCTTCAGTTGAGTTCTGATCAGTGCATGTGTGTGAAGATCTCAAATTAAATGGACAAAATGAACCATCCTGTAAATGTTAATCCCTTTTCCCCAACCACCCTTGTATTGCTTAATGAGTCCTAAAGTTTGGGGAAGAAGTGCTTATGGTGGGAGAGATATATGCTATTCATGGGCTCAAGAACATAGACACTTGTTCATCAAGATTGATATGGCTGGTACTGGCACAAAAACAGAAAGACAGATCAATGGAACAGGATAGAAAGCCCAGAGATAAACCCACGCACATATGGACACCTTATCTTTGATAAAGGTGGCAGTAATGTACAGTGGAGAAAGGACAGCCTCTTCAATAAGTGGTGCTGGGAAAACTGGACAGGTACATGTAAAAGTATGAGATTAGATCACTCCCTAACACCATACACAAAAATAAGCTCAAAATGGATTAAAGACCTAAATGTAAGGCCAGAAACTATCAAACTCTTAGAGGAAAACATAGGCAGAACACTCTATGACATAAATCACAGCAAGATCCTTTCTGACCCAACTCCTAGAGTAATGGAAATAAAAACAAAAATAAACAAATGGGACCTAATGAAACTTCAAAGCTTTTGCACAGCAAAGGAAACCATAAACAAGACCAAAAGACAACCCTCAGAATGGGAGAAAATATTTGCAAATGAAGCAACTGACAAAGGATTAATCTCCAAAATTTACAAGCAGCTCATGCAGCTCAATAACAAAAAAACAAACAACCCAATCCAAAAATGGGCAGAAGACCTAAATAGACATTTCTCCAAAGAAGATATACAGACTGCCAACAAACACATGAAAGAATGCTCAACATCATTCATCATTAGAGAAATGCAAATCAAAACTACAATGAGATATCATCTCACACCAGTCAGAATGGCCATCATCAAAAAATCTAGAAACAATAAATGCTGGAGAGGGTGTGGAGAAAAGGGAACACTCTTGCACTGCTGGTGGGAATGTGAATTGGTTCAGTCACTGTGGAGAACAGTATGGAGGTTCCTTAAAAAACTACAAATAAAACTACCATATGACCCAGCAATCCCACTACTGGGCATATACCCTGAGAAAACCAAAATTCAAAAAGAGTCATGTACCAAAATGTTCATTGCAGCTCTATTTACAATAGCCCAGAGATGGAAACAACCTAAGTGCCCATCATCGGATGAATGGATAAAGAAGATGTGGCACATATATACAATGGAATATTACTCAGCCATAAAAAGAAACGAAATTGAGCTATTTGTAATGAGGTGGATAGACCTAGAGTCTGTCATACAGAGTGAAGTAAGTCAGAAAGAGAAAGACAAATACTGTATGCTAACACATATATATGGAATTTAAGGAAAAAAATGTCATGAAGAACCTAGGGGTAAGACAGGAATAAAGACGCAGACCTCCTAGAGAACGGACTTGAGGTTATGGGGAGGGGGAAGGGTGAGCTGTGACAGGGCGAGAGAGAGTCATGGGCATATACACACTAACAAACGTAGTAAGGTAGATAGCTAGTGGGAAGCAGCCGCATGGCACAGGGATATTGGCTCGGTGCTTTGTGACAGCCTGGAGGGGTGGGATAGGGAGGGTGGGAGGGAGGGAGATGCAAGAGGGAAGACATATGGGAACATATGTTTATGTATGACTGATTCACTTTGTTATAAAGCAGAAACTAACACACCATTGTAAAGCAATTATACCCCAATAAAGATGTTAAAAAAAAAAAAGAGCAGGATCTGAGGTTTAATCAAAAAAAAAAAAAAAAGATTGATATGGCTGTAGTCAGGGCTAAGTGCTCAGCCTGCAAACAGCAGAAACGAAACCCCAGGGGAACCAGCTAGACCTCGGGTGAATGACTGATTGTACTAGATCTTTTCTAATACAGAAGGGACAGAGAAATGGCCTTACTGTGATGGTCATGGATTCTGGCTGTCAATAGGCAATCTCCATCGATAGTCCTCCTGCCAGCAATACCATCTGTGGACTTATAGAAAGCCTCATCCATTTGCCATGGTATCTCAGCAACATCAGATAACCAAGCCAATCTTTTACAGAAGAAGTGTAGCAATGGGCTCACACCCATGGAATTTGGTAGACTTACTAAATTCCCCAATACCTAGTATTAATCTACTTCATTTGGTAGAATAGCCTACTCATGTTCAGCAGTTGTACCAGTTGGGAGACAGCAAAATGGAAAAACCAAGATTAAAATATTGGAAAAAGGTCTGTATTAGACATCTGAGGAGGAATAATCCCTATAAATTTCAGATATGCTCCTACAGGATGCAATATATGCCCTAAACCAGCAACCCGTATATAAGTGCCATTTTCTCCTTCAGAATTCTTAAATCCAGGATGACAGAGCGTTGATAAAACTCAGGTACAAAGGGGTAAATAGTTTTTCCGAGGACAGACAGCAATTAAGTTGAGGCACTGGGGTACAAACCTGAAACTGCCCATAGTCCAATCTCTTAATTGGATCTCTGAAATTATATTTACTCACTCATCTACCTGTATTACCATTTATTTATGTAAGACCTATTTAACTTGTTTCAAAGGCCATCATTAATCCTTTTATAAAGAAATACCCTTGTTTTTGATTAGGTGATCAACAATTGTTCTTCTGATTTGGCTTTAATAACTACTGTGACTCCCAGTCTTGTTTGTCACAAATTAGAGATACATCTGTATAGACAAACAGCTATTTTGCTTTTAATGATAACTTGAATATGCTGAGGAAAGTGAAACTTTGAAAAGCTATCCTTTAGATCTACTAGCTATAACTGATGTTTTTAGAGTAGTAAGACCTGTGTGCTGAAATGTCAGATTTTAGGCATTGTTCAGTTGACAGAATTGTATTAATGATAACTTTAACAACTGTATCTCTGACATTAAACAACCTTTCTTTGTACTTTGAGATGATCAAATATGTACCTGAAAGTGATGGTTTGACTGTAACTATATTAACAAAATTAATAAATGTAATTACTCAAGGGAAAATTGATTATAGATCATTGGCCATTTTTACTTATAGGCTACTTTTCTTAAATGTTTCATCCTATAAGTGAAAATGTAACAGTAGTTACTCTATTATATAACGAAGTCGTCATGTTCTCAAATTCACGGCTTATGGCTAAGAACAATGCCAGGCACATAGCAGATGTTCAATAATTTTTAAGTAAATAAATGAATGGCTCAGATCTTTTATAATGATTCTCATTTTCTCATTTTGATAAGAAGCAGGTGTTATTCTGTTTCTGCTTAAGATTGTTGCATCAAAACTGGTCACTTCTAAATGTAAGTCCAGACACTATCAAACTCTTAGAGGAAAACATAGGTAGAACACTCTATGACATAAATTATAGCAAGATCCTTTTTGACCCACCTCCTAGAGAAATGAAAATAAAAACAAAAATAAACAAATGGGACCTAATGAAACTTCAAAGCTTTTGCACAGCAAAGGAAACCATAAACAAGACCAAAAGACACCCCTCAGAATGGGAGAAAATATTTGCAAATGAAGCAACTGACAAAGGATTAATCTCCAAAATTTACAAGCAGCTCATGCAGCTCAACATCAAAAAAACGAACAACCCAATCCAAAAATGGGCAGAAGACCTAAATAGACATTTCTCCAAAGAAGATATACAGACTGCCAACAAACACATGAAAGAATGCTCAACATCATTCATCATTAGAGAAATGCAAATCAAAACTACAATGAGATATCATCTCACACCGGTCAGAATGGCCATCATCAAAAAATCTAGAAACAATAAATGCTGAAGAAGGTATGGAGAATAGGGAACCCTCTTGCACTGTTGGTGGGAATGTAAATTGATACAGCCACTATGGAGAACAGTATGGAGGTTCCTTAAAAAACTAAAAATAGAACTACCATATGACCCAGCAATTCCACTACTGGGCATATACCCTGAGAAAACCATAATTCAAAACGAGTCATGTACCACAATGTTCATTGCAGCTCTATTTACAATAGCCAGGACATGGAAGCAACTTAAGTGTCCATCAATGGATGAATGGATAAAGAAGATATGGCACATATATACAATGGAATATTACTCAGCCATAAAAAGAAACGAAATTGGGTTATTTGTAGTGAGGTGGATGGACCTAGGGACTGTCATACAGAATGAAGTAAGTCAGAAAGAGAAAAATAAATACCGTATGCTAACACATCTATATGGAATCTAAAAAAAATGGTCATGAAGAACCTAGGGTCAAGACGGGAATAAAGACGCAGACCTACTAGAGAATGGACTTGAGGATATGGGGAGGGGGAAGGGTAAGCTGGGACAAAGTGAGAGAGTGGCATGGACATATATACACTACCAAACATATAATAGATAGCTAGTGGGAAGCAGCTGCATAGCACAGGGAGATCAGCTCAGTGCTTTGTGACTACCTAGAGGGGTGGGATAGGGAGGGTGGGAGGGAGGGAGACGCAAGAGGGAAGAGATATGGGAACACATGTATAATTGATTCACTTTGTTATAAAGCAGAAACTAACACACCATTGTAAAGCAATTATACTCCAATAAAGATGTTAAAAAAAAAACAACTGGTCACTTACTTTTTAGCAGAACATTCATTACAAAGAATCATTCAGGAAGGCAGCTGCTTCTTTTTGCTGGCTCAAATTTTTATATTACCTAGGAAGAAAAGTTGGCAATATACCAAACTAAAACACTCTTATGGCCAGATCTCTTTAGTTAAGCAAAAATTATCTCTAATTCATGCTATATTGAAAATTCATATACTCAAGTAAAGTGTATCTTTTACTTCTTGGATTTTCAAGATAATATCAACCCAATAGTAATGGTGTTCAATAGGAAAGCTCTCACATACAGTACAGGCTGGCATGTGCTCTTTTTCCATCATCTTTAAATAGAAACAGAACTTGAATACACCTTTTGTCTAAGAGATCCACTACCTTAATATGATGGCATTTTCATTTTCGAGTTAGCATGTGTTTTGCTTCCTTTTGGGATTTAAAATTCAGTGAAAGCAAGCTGATTTTTGTTTTTGGCAATAAATCTTGCATAGGAAAATGGAAGAAAAGGCATTTGGGACATAGATAAGGAAGTTCTAGGCTATTTTAAACATATTGATACCGTCTTTCATTCATCAGGGTGTTTCTTATTATTAGAACGAGCAAAAAAGGTTACAAAACAAAATTAATTTTAAAGTGGATCCCAGCATGTAAAAATGAGAACAAAAAATTAACTAAATAGGTTTTAGATATAGGTTTCTCTATATGGTAGACAGTTTCCGTACATCTTAATAGAAGTTTCCCTTTACATTTATTAAAAATGACTTAATCCAAAAGGTATTTACATCATTACAGAGCAGTTACATTTTAAGAAAAATTGCTCACTTTTGTAACCTTGAAAAGAATTACATAAGGAAAAATCATATTACAGATTTTTTAAAGCACCTTTGTGCTAATTTTTACTTGTTTAGTAACCTTTGTTTTGATTTAGCAGTATTAATGTAAAGTAGTTGAAACAAGCAGCTAATAACATAGAAGCAATATCAGGTAAGCCATTTGAGCTTGTTATTAAATGTTAATTGTCTTCTGATCCTTAAACTAGATACCTAAACTGAATAGACCACTATCAGCAAGAGATGCAAGTTATATGAATGTTGTAGGTACCCAAACACAGTGGATTGTTAAATATTTTATTGCTTTCCTAAGTGTCCTGAAGAATTCTACATAATTTTCCTCATACTCTAAAAGAGGTAGTGCCAAAATATTTGTCCTGTTATAAATAATCAGAACTTATTTCAAATACAATTTTCCTGAGTGTTTGTCTCAGAAAACTAAACAGGGATTGTATTTTATATATTTTCTTTATGTAAATGAGAACTGGAGGAAATATATTTTTATATTTCTGATAATAAAATATCAATAATCTTCCATTCCAATCTCTTTAACCTATGCATTTTATATTTATGGCAAACTGAACAATTTACTTTTTCCTCTAAATACCCAGCATTCTCATACCTTTGTATATGTGCCTGCATTCTTGTTACAGTGTTTTCTCCCAACATCTATGTTGCCCAACAAATTCTGTCTCTTCTAGCCGAAATTTTACTCTTCTGTGGAGCTTACCCTGATCCCCATAGATAGAAATTAACTTTCCCTTCTTTGAATTTTCACAGTGCTTTGACACTACTTTTTTGGCATGAGTCTTATTCTGTTGTATTATAATGTAGTTAGCATTTCAGAACTCAAAATTACTTTAATAAACTAAAGCACCTATTGGAAATGAAACCCAACAGATGAAATTCAAAGTACTCCATTTAGTGGGGAGAAAAAACCCAAGAAGTGAATATAGCACATAGAATAATAAATAATTATGGGACAGTGAATATGAATGGAAAATAGCCAGGCTTTCACATCTGGTTGTGTCTTTTTTATCTTATAATCAGAGAAGTTAAAAAACACCCAGTATATAAAGGGGGTCAAAATGCACAAACTTTCAGTTATAAAAAAATCTTAGTAATGTACAGCATCATGACTATAGTTAATAATTCTGTATTATATATTTTAAAGTTGTTGAGAGTAGATCTTAAAAGTTCTCATAACAAGAAAAAAGAATTTGTAACTATGTGTGGTAATGGATTTTAATTAGACTTACTGTGGTGATCATTTCACAATATAAACAAATATCAAATCATTATATTATATACCTGAAACTAATATAATGTTATATAACAATTATATCTCAAAAAAATCCCAAAACACATTATGGAAGTGGGGACCTCTGAGGGGAAAAAAACGGTAATAGGAAACTGTTTCTTAAAGATGTAAAGGTTATTGTGCAACAAATGATGATTCATTTTACTCCAGTGAAGGTAGAAAAATGAAGTATTTTCCTGTGAATTAAGGCTTTTAAACAGTTACTATTTATTAATGGTAGGAAATCCTGGTGTCTTCCTCTTTAGAAATTTTTAGTAAGTATAGAATTCTATTTTTTGAAACATTTAAATGAATTCTGTCTAAAAAGGAAAAGTGACCCTTTAAGAGACCAACTTAATAGGTGCAGCCACAATCAACTTTATATTCTTTATTTTATTGACCCTTTCCACAGAGTCTCAGACCCAATATTGAACTTGAAAAGTACAATGAAGTCCTATACAATTTGAAAGCTAGGAAAACAGTGTCAATTTACTTATTTGATTAACTAAAGGTTAAACAGAAAGTCTTATGGAAGGTTATGTCACCTTTTTTCACTGTTGAAATTTCTTCCAAAACTTACCAGATCCATTTCTATTTCACAGGATATAGCATTTGAACATAGTTTCATTTTCACAGAAGCTTCAGGAACTTTCAGGGCATAAGATTTATTAACACTTAAAGCCTTGTATTTTTAGGCATTGTGCATTTGGGTATGATTCTTTTTACATGATGGGGTTAGATGTTTTGTGTTCCCTTACAGAGCATCAACCCTATTAACTATCCCACAGTTGTCTTAGGCCACACACACACTCTTCTGTAACAATCCATACTTAAAAGTCAGAGGCTTGCTGCAGATCACTGGATGCAGTCTTCAGTTTTACCCTTCGAGTTGGAGATATTGTCCGTGAACAGGAAAGGCTGGAGATACTATTGACCTGCTTGATGTGGCTTGAGCATGCACAGTCGGAGAAAATCTGCTGACAGGCTCAGCTTCTCTCACTCATCTGATCTGAGGAGACACTGAGTCAACAGAATAGAATTCCAACAGCTTCCCTACCGCAAAGCTCACGCCCTTCAGGGTGATACCTTTGTCCTCTCGGGCTTATTCAACTGCTTTAGGAAAGTGATAGCCTGAGCAGTAAAAATGGAACAGTGTCCAATATGCAGAGGGGGAAAAAGGCAGTCAGATTTAGCCTAAAACAGTGCAGCACATTTTAAAAAATATATCGATTTTACTTTTATGTTTTGGTGTATTTGTGTAAAATTAAACCTTTTTTGGAACATATTTTACTGCAATATTGTTTTAGGATATCTGACTCCTCTCCTTATCATTCTCATTTTCTCACAGAATCAGGAAGGGTTTACAAATTTATCTCCCTATCTGCAACTCACAACATGAAAAACTGGAGCTGTCCTGAATTGGCATCAAATCTAGCTTCTACTCATTCATCCATTCATTGACACCTGCTCAGTAGCTCCAAAGATAGGGATTGAGACTAAGTAAGTAACCACACCTTGACCTTGCCCCAGGCAACTACTAGCATTCACTTATACATGTGGCATGCAGTTTGTGTGCTTGAAAATTGTATTTAGAATAAGCTCATTTCAAAACAGCTTGGGACTACGGTCTATTCCAATCTTTCGATTTTCCCTATGAGAAAATTAAGGGAAATGACTTTATTAGGTTACTAGTAAGTAGTTAACAGAGGTAAGACTTATAGGGTATCTTAGAGAATTGGGAAGTTAAATAATCATAACACCCTTTCAGTGATAGAGTTCTATGAATTCATAGGAATAATACGCTTTAGGTTCATTTTCTGTAGTAGTCTAGTCATTCATCCTAGTGTTATTCAAGCACCTGCTATGACATAGGCATTGTGCTACAGACAAGCTATAATTTTGACAAAACATGGTTGCTGTGTGTTTGTCAAGTGATACAGACGATCAGGAAGCCACAAAGCAGTGTATTAAATGCTTCTTAACGTGGAGTGATTATACTGAAAAAAGTGGCTGAGAAGTATTTGAGGCACAAAGTCCCCAGAGAAAATTTGGGGATATTTTGGGTATAGGGTCACATTCTCAGAAAGTGAAAAGAGATTTGTGAGCAAATGAAGTGACTATATATATTCTGCTTTCAAGAAATTTGATTAAGCAAACAAGAGCAAAAAAAAGAGTTTGTGTTACAATGACTGGTGTCAAGGAGGGATTCCCCCACTCCACCCACCACTGAGTGGAAGAGATGAGCACATTTATATACCATAAGAAAGAATCCAACACATAAAGAGATAATTAATGGAGCAAAACACCTTTGGAGATGGGATGCTTTGGATCCAGATTATTGGCTACTCTGTCCAACAGAAAAATAAGATAATGATAAGGAGTAGATACTTGACACCCAAGCATAAAGCAGAGTTGCCAGCTAACAAAAAGCCAGGTCAGGCAAGGAGTAAGATGAGAGGGGTAAAGACTGTCTTTGTATTTGTGGGAGCTGGAAGACAGACAAGAAATGGGAGAAGCAGCTAAGGATGCTTTTTTTTTTTTTTTTTCCTGCATTGAAAGAACAGCAGAGACTAGAAAGCATGCACTTTTAGTACCAACAATAAAGCTCAGCAACACAAGAGCTGTTAGGGTGAGAGGAAGATTGATGGTTTTGGCATCTTCAGGACAGTGGAGAAGAAATACTTGGAATGAAGTGTTTGGGAAGGCTGCAGAAAAAGAAAGTATGGGAAGTTATGAACTTCAAAATGCCCAAAATATAGAGAAGGAAGTCAACACAGGGGAAAGAGAGGGAAACTAAAGGTCTCAATTTAGTCAAAGACCATGTATACATGGGAGAAGGAGATTGAGAAAGCCAGAGGGAAGGGAGTTAGATGAATAAAGGGGCTGTTGGATATTAACACTCCTGGGTTGGGGAACTTTCAGATGGTAACTTCCTGTGTGCTGTCTTGGAGTATATATTGAACCACAGTAGATGTGACAGTGATTTGATTTTTTTTTCTTTTAATTTTTAGTAGCTTTACTGAGGTTTACTTTACATTTCACAAAATTCAATAATTTCAAGTATGAAACAATCAATGATTTGTAGTAAATTTATAAAGTTGTGCAACCATCTCATGATACAATTTTAGAGTATTCCCATCACCCTGAAACAGGAGGGAAGGGGGCAGGGCACAACCTTTAAAAGCTTGAGTACACGACATAAACTGATTAGAACCAGATAGGTCCAAGATGGCAGACTAGTCGACTTCCACTAGACCTTAAGCCTCAGTATACATTCATTGTAACACATTGGCAAGCTAAATGACACACCCACAGGTGCCATGACAGTTCCAAGGCCGACCATAAAGGTCAAAAATTGGGCAGTGGCCCAATTTCTGGAAATCCCCACCCCTTCCCCAAAATAGCTGGAATACTCCTCCCACTCATTAACCTATGAAATTACCACCTCTATAAAAACTGGCAATCCCATACCCTGGTGCCACTCTCACCTTCTGAGATGGCCCACACTCTGTCTGTGGAGTACGTTTCTCTCTAAATAAATCCACTTCTTACCTATCACTTTGTCTCTCACTGAATTCTTTCTGTGATGAGACATTAAGAACCTGAGCTTCATTAAGTCCTGAGACCAGGTGTGCCATCTCAGTTAAAAGACCATGGGTTCAAGTCCCAAACTGGGTTTTGGCTGGGTTTGAGTCCCAGCATGTGGGTTCAAGTACCAATCTGAGTTGCATGGTTTCAACCCCAAGAAAGTGATTAGGTTTGAAGATCAAATAAATAGGGTAACTAGGGGGTTGGATAGGACCTCTGCTTGCATATGGAAACCATTCAGAAGAATGCAGAAAATGAAATGGAAAGAAGAATGTAAACCGGGGGTCAAACCCCTCAATGAATATGGAGAAGGACAGATTCACCAGAAAATTGACAAAAGGGGGAAGTTTAGAGGGTGGTAAATTTGGTTACTATAAATTTTAAAGGATCAAGAGCTTTTTCTCACATACGTATAGAATAATAATCTAGAATTGGCAAAAAAAACAACAAACAACCCAAAACCAACAAACAAAACAACTAGGAGAATGCTGTGATTGCTTTAGGAATTTGGGGTGTGGGAGAATGAACAAGCCTCTTCTTGAAAGGACAACAGTGAAGTCAGGTATTTGGAGGTCAGCCAGGTTTCGGTTGAGACATAGAGGAGAAATGTATAGAGAATTTGTCATATGCTTCCATCTGGAATATTACAATATGTACTTAGTTTCGAGGAGAACCATTTTAAAAGCTTCTGGTGCCCTTTCAAGGTGATTTCTTAAGGCCAGGAAGTGCAAATGCACATATTTAACTCTGTATCTGTCCCAACTAGGCATCTGTACACTATAAACTTGAAATAAGGGACTGGTCCTGTTTTTTGAATCCTCAGCATCTAATATACAGCTTAGCAAATACTAGAGTCTTAATAAATACTTGTGCCAGTCATATTGTAGGTAACACACACATACTTGTAGAATGACCATATTATCCAGGACATAGTATAAAGCCTTGTTCATGTTCACTTCTTGTTTGTTTTTACCTTTGAAGAATATAAGACTGCAATAAAGGCACCCAAAGTGAAGAGTCTTTCTTAGCCCATGCATCTAAAAAGCTTCTCTGAGATATTCTCTTTAAATAATTAAATTCTATGAAACAGGACACTTTTTCTCCCAGTTTGAAATGGGTGGCCATTTTTCTACCAATGAGTACTTTCCATTTCTTTTATATTATAGTGTAATCCATGGGATTTTATTTTAGTGGAAAAAAAATCCAGTCAGAAAACTGTCATTTTCTTCCATGTCTTCTTCAACTAGATGCCTATCATCTAGTCTCACAGTGGACATCTATATTTTTTCTTATGCTTATAGCTATTTCGTGTTTTAGTGCTGACAGATGAACATAATGCAAATTAACTCTAACAGTGCTGCAATAGTAACTTTTAAAAACAACCTTAAAAAAAATTTAAAAGTCAATGTCACTCTCAGTGAAAGTCCTAATAAATTCTAGGTTGTATGTGAGACATTTTGCAGTTGATAATTTCATGTGCTCAGAATAATACAGACAAACCTAGTTATTGGATATTTTCCCTTAACTAGGCTATAAAGTTATTCAATTTTCTGTAACACGTGTATACATTTAACTTCATAAAGAGTACCAATGATTTCATTTTATGTGAATTTATGTAAATATTAGCCTTACTAATATAAATACCTGCTTCCTTAGACTCATTTTGAGTTCAGGTATTAATTTTCAAATATTCTAATATTTACAGAGGGCCTACAATGCACAAAGTAGCATGCTAGATTTTTTGCTAGGACATTGGGATTAAATTGACTTCAGATACAAAAAGTTCAATATATATATGAGATATGCCATTTGTTTATAAAACTGTAGAGGCCCATTACAGAATACTTCAATGATGTCTATATTTTTTAATTACCACAAACAATGCTGAGAACTATATATAAAAATATTATTTCTTCTGAGTACTGACAAAGTTCTTTGTTCTTCACAAGGTTTGTTCTTTTGGATTTCTCTGTTCTCTAAATTGTGTTCTATTATGCTATTGTATTCCCTTGAACTTGGCAGGATGCATTATGCAAATAAGTGCTGGGTTCTTATGTATCAGCAAGTGAGATCTCCAAAATGTCTGTGTTAACTTGCTGATTAAAGTTAACCCCAGCCAAACAGGAGAGCACACTAACTCAGTGCAAGATAAATGTCAAGTGCGTTTTGTATTCTTTCATACAAAGTTCCCATTATAAATGTGACAGAATCAAGGTGTTATAAGTATACCATGATAAAACACTGAAAGATTGAGTCTCTTTTCCAACAAAAAGCTTCTTAAACAAATCCATTGATCTCACTGAGATTAACCAAGGAGAAGGCATTTATTGCCACTGATACGAGTCATACATGCCTAAGGACAGTGTTAAGTAACCACGAAGTTAATACATCTCCAGAACATATTCTATAGGCAAAAAATCCTATCAAGTAGTACAATTAATAGAAGGATTAGACTGCAGACTGGGACTGATATGAGTTCAAATGGGTTTCAATGGTTGGGCAAATGTCAACATTACCTCTCAGATACTGCACTGCCTCACCTGGAAAATGCATTTAATATTACCTATTTTATAGTTTTACACTAGTTTTTTTTTTCTATTTCCTGTGTTTGAATATCCATTAATTTATAATTAATTTGGTAAAATGAAATTTGCAGTAGGCAGAATGACATTTCACCAAAGATGGCCAAGTCCTAATTAATCTCTGGAACTTGTATGTTAAATTACATGGCAAAAAGAATGAAGGCTGCTCTTCACCAACATTTAAACAGGGAGATTACTTTAGATTTTCCAGGGAAACCCAGTGTAATATAAGGGTCCTTAAAAGTGGAAGAAAAAGGCAGAAGAGGAGAGTCAAAGAAAGAGATTTGAGAATGGCAGCAAGGGGAATGATGTCATGTAAGATGGACCAGACCTGCATGGCTGGCTTTGGAGGTGGAAGAAGGGGTCCAGGAGCCAAGGAATGCTGGTAGCTTCTGGAAGCTAGAAAAGCCAAGGAAATAAATTCTCACCTAGAACCTTCAGAAGGGAGCACAGCTCTGCAAACACCTTGATTTTAGCCTGGTGAGATAGTGTCAGATGTTTGTCCTACAGAACTATAAGATAATAAATCTGTGTTGTTTCAAGTCAGTATGATTTTGGTACTTTGTTAC
Source organism: Lagenorhynchus albirostris (assembly GCF_949774975.1). Classification (NCBI taxonomy): domain Eukaryota; kingdom Metazoa; phylum Chordata; class Mammalia; order Artiodactyla; family Delphinidae; genus Lagenorhynchus; species Lagenorhynchus albirostris. The sequence goes on along the minus strand of NC_083098.1, from coordinate 122,424,608 downwards.
AGCAGCAATAAGAAACTAATACAATGCTGGAGTTTTGAGATTGTCTTTTAAACTAAGAAAGCTAGCATTGTGGGTAAGAACTTGACAGTTTTTCCTCCACACACTAGATTTATAAAGTAAAATTTATAATATCGAATTTTAATAATCAACTTACTGAAACTGCTTTTAAAGTATCTGTATTTAAAATTTTATTTCATACACTTTACAATCATACATTCACCTATATTTTAGCACTCTCTACACTGGATTTAGAAAGCTGTACACAGCTTTATAGAAAAGGAGTAAATATAAAGCAAATATGGAATATTATATGTCATTTAGTTCTCAATAAAGATGAAAAATAAATCCCTTATCCTATATTAACAATGAATTGAGTAAAGGTCACTTTACTAAATTTTATGAGGGAGGCCTGTAAAACTTAAAATGGATATTCCATTACTGAGATGTAAGCTAAAAATGTGTTAAGTTCATGTTAATATCAGTTTCACCTTCCTGCTCTGAATTATAGCCTGAGGGATTTAACATTAAATATTATATATTTAATATGTATTATATATTTAATATATATTATATATCAATATGCATTATATAGTTAATATTATATATTAAATATTTAATATATATTAATATATTACATATTAATATATATTATATATTTAATACTATATTAAAATTACAATTATTGTAATTGTACTCATTGGTTATTCTTCAGTGAGGGAATGCATTATCAAACACTCTAAGCTATCAAGTGCTTTTTATTTATAAAGCAAAACTTAAAATTTTAATCTCCAAAGAAAGAAAATGTAGCCTGTTTTATTGGTCCTGTTCAAGAATAATGGAACTTTCAACTAGACCCCAATACCACATAATGCTAGGGTCATGAGGGGGTATGGTACTAGGACGAGGAGTGTGTACAATGTAAAAACTAAATAAGCCACTGTGTGCTTTGGCAGATATAAGGATGATCTCCAGAGGGAAATGGGATAAGCTGGTAAAAGGACAGGGGGAAATGCTTCCCTCTGGCATCTTTAACATGGGCAGAAGAGAGAAGACAGAAAGTAAGGTGATAAGCAGGTAGCAGGATAATACTGGACCAAGATTCAAAGGGGCTAAATGCAGCAAGTCTTAGGCAATAACATTAGGTAAGTTCACCCTATAAAACAACTACATTACAAGGCTTTAAGAGAATTGAATTGTATTCAGTATGTTCAACTTTCGGTCACTTAGGTGAAGGGAAGCAGAGTGTACCATCCCCAAAGATGCCTCTTTGGCATAAGGATTATTTTGAGATTATTTTTTGAGAAAATGCAGATACAGGAGACCTCTGAAAACAGAACTAGTTATCTTTTTTGTAAGGGAAGTTTACATTTATATGGGAAATATTCATTTGTAAGTCTGTCTCCCTCTGTACCAAGAAGAGAAAGATGACTAAATCACAAGAAACTCCTATCAGGGTATTCCCTGGCAGTCCAGTGGTTAGGACTCTGTGCTCTCACTGCCAAGGACCGGGGCTCAATCCCTAGTCAAGGAACTAAGATCACTCCTAGCAGTAAGAAGGCACCCATTTAAATCTACATAACAACCTTACCCTTGTTTACTGTGCTTTTCCTGATAAGCTCTCTTAACTGGCCTCCTACCCAACACCTCTCCCCCCAAACAGTTTTGTCTTTAGCTGAAGATGGTATTTAAGGTGGTGGCCTGGGCCCATTTCAGAGAATGTACTCATTTTCCCTGGGTATCTCCCATGCAAACATGAGGTATACATGTTAATAATCTGTTTTTCTCTTGTTAATCTGTCTTTTATTACAGGGGGGCTCCTCAGGGAACTCTACACAGGCTACCTGAATCAGGATCATAATATTCACACATTTAAATGTAAAAATTTCCCCAAAATGCATTCAGATTGATTTTGGTGACAATGTTTTCCAACTGTATGTAACCAGGTATTAAGAGATAAACTAAGGTATATTAAAAAATTTTGAGTTTATTTGAGCAAAAATCGATTTGACTCTGGAAGCACCAAACTGGAAGTGGCTAGGATCACCCCACTGATAGGAGCCCAAGGCAGGGCTAACATAGAGAGAGTGTGGAAGCAAAGAAAGGAAATTTGATTGGCTATAGCTTAAAGCCAAGCTGGCTGTTCGTGACCGGTTGGCGTTTTGATTCCGTGACCTGGAGGGGTTTACAGGCTTCGATTTGCGCTTGCTCATACAGACCACCATGGCAGTAAAACCACACCTCAGTCTAATGGCCTCCTTGTTTAAATTAACAAAAGCTGTTATCAATTACCACCATTTACCTCATTGTATCTTAATATTGCTATGTGAATATAACATTTTTATTTACTTGACCCAGGGTTTTGTATCAGAGAATGTGAGCAGGCAAACTTATCTGATTAGAGACATTACATTGGTTATGGACCAAGCTGTCATTCTCTATACCATGTGCACAAAGTAGTCGCAAAAATCATTCATTTATTATATTATATAAAATATTAATATATAATAATAAATGTCATGATTATAATAAAATTGTTATTGACTATAACATGCCAGGCATTATAGGAAATAGAAAAATTCCTCCCCTCAATTACATTCTAGTGGAGAAATCATACAACAAGCAAGATAAATAAATATAGTGGTAAACACTGAGAAAAACAGAGCAGCGAGAGAATAGGGAGTGCAGATGGGCTAGAGGAATATTAATATTTAGAGTGGTCAGTCAAGGTCTTCTGGAGCAGCAACTCTAGAGACCTGAATGAAATAAGGGAGTGGACCATATAGCTGTCTCAGTAAAGAGCATTGTGGGCAGAAAGTCTATCAAGAGCAAAGGCTCTGTCATGGGTGGTTGCTTAAAACATCAATGATGAAGCCAGCACAGCTGAGCAGAGTGAAATAGGGAGGAACTGGAAGAGACCACAGAGGAAAGGCAGGGAGAGTCAGATGAGGTCTTGTAAGTCATATTAAAGACTTTGGCATTTACTCCAAGTGAAATGACAAGCCATTATTGGCTTTCCAGCATTGGAATAACATGATTGGACTTACTTGTTTTGACAGAATCCTGGCTACTTTCTTGAGAATTAACTACAGGGCTTAAGGTGGGATGGGTCAAAGGTAGAAGCAAGGAGGACAGTTAGGAGGCTATTGGAATACAGATGAGAAATAGTGGTTAGACCATGGTAGTGGTAGAGAGAAGTTGGTGATTTATGGATAATTTTGGTGGTGGAGTCAGTAGAATTTGCCTCAGATTTGGGGTGCAAAGGACAAAGGACTTAATATCAAGCTTTTTGGCCTTTGCAACTAAAGGTACGGGGTTACTATAAATTTTGATGGTGAGAACTGCAGAAGGAGCAGGGTTTTGGGGAAATACTAGGAACTAAGTGTGAACATGGTGAGTTCTAGATGCTTACTGAACATTCAAATGAAGATGTCAAGTAGGCAGATGATCTGAAATTCAGGGAGAGGTTTAAGGTAGAGCTATTAATTTGCAAGTCATCAGCTTATAGATGGTATTTTAAACCATGAGACTGGATAAGATTACAAGAGGAATGAGTGAAGATAGATAAAAGAGGCTCTAATCTCTCATTAAGATGCCCTAGAGAGGGCTTCCCTGGTGGCGCAGTGGTTGAGAGTCCGCCTGCCGATGCAGGGGACGCGGGTTCGTGCCCTGGTCCAGGAGGATCCCATATGCCGCAGAGCGGCTGGGCCCGTGAGCCATGGCCACTGAGCCTGCGCGTCCGGAGCCTGTGCTCCGCAACGGGAGAGGCCACAACAGTGAGAGGCCCGCGTACCACCACAAAAAAAAAAAAAAAAAATGCCCTAGAGAAAAACAGAAACCAGCAAAGACACTGAGAAGGCAAAAGCAGGTGAATGTGATGTACTGGAGGCAAAGTGAAGGAAGTATTAAAAGGAGGAGGGAGAGATCCAGTTGTGTCAGTTACTACTGACAGATCAAGAAAGTTGAATATTTAGAAGTGATTATAGGGTTTAGCAATGTGGAGGTTGAAGGAAACCAGAATGTCACCCCACAATATGCCACTTTGACATAAGGATTATTTTGAGCTGAAGGCAAATAAAAAGCAGATACAAGAAAAGCTCTCTGCCCCCAACCTATTTGCCTAAAAGCAGCACATAAATTTTCAAAGGCATCCATCCTCCCCTACCAGGAAGGAAACAAGTTAATCACTGGAGACAGCTTGAGACCCTTATGCTGGAGACTGCCAAAGGACTCTACGTGACAAACTTTACTAACTAGCCTCTATCTAGTCAGTTTCCCATATATTTGCTTTCCCACATTTTGCCACCCTTGGAAGCCTAAAGTAACTTTCCTTTGTGCTGTCATTTCTCTACAACTTTATTGTCTTTGTAGCCTGAATAGCCTGAATTCTAAGCCACTTCTTTGAGTTACTCATTTCTGGGTACTCCCATAAGATACAGAAATGATGCCCATGTTAATAAACATTTTCTCTTGTTAATTGTTCTTTTATTATAGAGCCACAGCTGAGAACCTAAGATGGGGAGAGGAATAATTTATTATGATTTTGGTAATTGTTCTGATGTAGCAGTGGGGACAAAAAATTCAACAAAATATGTTAAAGAGAGAATAGGAGGAAGACATTTGGAGAAGTAGTGAGTATGGAGAATCTTTTCAAGGGAGTTTTGCTTCAGTTATGAGAGAAATGGTACAGGAGCTGGAAGATAGAATGGAAACAAGAGAAGTTCATTTGGGGATCTTTTTGCTCTTTGTTTTAGGATGAGAAAAATAACAGTATGTCTGTATGCTGATGGTATCATGCTTTAGAGAGGGGGAAAAAAAAGATGCAAGAAAGAGAAGGGATAATTGCTGGAGCAATGACCTTGAATGGGAGATAGGGGCTGGGATGCTAGCTAGATGCACAGAAAGTTGTTTCATAAAACCAGAAGAGAAGCTTAGGTTGAGGAACATTTACACAAGTAGGTAGGTGGATATAGTGGTGGAAGACTCGAATCTCCTTTGCTTCAATTTTCTCAGTCAAGTTGTTACTCATCTAGGATATTGTGCAAGTGAAAGGACAAGAAAAATGTAATAGATCTAAAACACAGTAACGGAGAACAGTATGGAGGTTCCTTAAAAAACTAAAAATTGAACTAACATATGACCCAACAATCCCACTCCTGGGCATATACCTAGAGAAAACCATAATTCCAAAAGATACATGCACGCCAATGTTCATTGCAGCACTATTTACAATAGCAGGACATGCAAGCAACCTAAATGTCCATCAACAGAGGAATGGATAAAGAAGATGTGGTACATACATACAATGGAATATTACTCAGTCATAAAAAGGAACAAAATTGAGTCATTTGTAGAGATGTGGATGGACCTAGAGACCGTCATACAGAGTGAAGTAAGTCCAAAAGAGAAAAACAAATATCGTATATTAACACATATATGTGGAATCTAGAAAAATGGTATAGTTGAACTTATTTACAGAGCAGAAATAGAGACACAGACAGAGAACAAATGTATGGATACCAAGGGGGGAAAAAGGGGGGTGGGACGGACTGGGAGATTGGGATGGACATATATACACCACTATGTGTAAAATAGGTAACTAAGAAGAACAGACTGTATAGCACAGGGAACTCTACTCAATGCTCTGTTGTGACCTAAATGAGAAGGAAATCCAAGGAAGAGGGGTTATATGTATATGTGTGGCTGATTCACTTTGCTGTACAACAGAAACTAACACAACATTGTAAAGCAATTATACTCCAGTAAAAAAAAAATAAAGCACAGTAACAACAAACACTTCCCAGTAGGTTTCACTTAATTTTCTACTTAGGCTGACAGTTATTTCTAATGATTCCAGTGGATTTTGAGCAGCAGAGGGGATTCATCTGTCAGGATGTTGTCTAAATACTACTTGTGCACTCAGTCCTTACTGCAGGAAAAGAACCTAGAGCCTCTTACAAAAGGAAAAAAGAAAACTCTAGACTTCCTGCTCTTATAAGATAGACCGTGCATCAGTACAACTTCTCAGGTGTGTAGACACCCCATTAAGATGCTAACTGAGTGCTTGTCAGGGAGAATTATTTGCCCTTCCTCTCTCTTATCTGTTTTCCCCTGCATTTGAAATCTTGTCTTTGGCTGCAGAATTTCAATTCACAACAAAGACATTCCTGGGAAAGTACAAAAATCTCTGGCAGTTGCAAGCAGTGCTTAAGATCTCATTTGGTAGAAATCCCTTCCTAAATCCACCAGAATTTGGCACCTGTACTTAAGATGAGTGGAGTAAGTTACCCATGAGGAAGATTAATTTCAAAACATGTAACCCAGTGGCAAAAATGTTGGTGTGAAGACCTCAAAGTATTAGAAAGAAAAAAGATGTAAAAATTCTGGGTTTTGTCTTTATGAGTGGTAGCAAAAGGCTAGTTGTTATGACACATAAACCTCAATTATAATTACTGAATTTTAGGCATTAAGATGAGTAGCTCACAATGAGGGGAAGACGGGTGTGGTAAATTTTACACATGGACAACTATTGATTTGAACTTTTTAATAACCAATAATTTATCTATGTAAATGGGTAGAATAAGTGGTCAGTTGTATGGTTATTTCGAAACTATTTACTAAGTGGAACCCTGTTTATATGTATGTTTATAGGAAATATATTCATATTTTAATATTTACATTAGTTGTTTCCTTTAACACATAACTTTTATGGTCTGGGAGCATAATCTATAAGAGGGAATCCTGTGATAATAACAGCTAACCTGTGATATATATACATATTTAAAAAATTAGACACAAATAATGCAAAAACTGAATTATATGTGTGGTTTTCCAATGTGATTAAACTTTAGAAAAATGCATAATTAGGGGCTTCCCTGGTGGTGCAGTGGTTGAGAGTCTGCCTGCCGATGTAGGGGACACGGGTTCGTGCCCCGGTCCGGGAAGATCCCACATGCCACGGAGCGGCTGGGCCCGTGAGCCATGGCTGCTGAGCCTGCACGTCCGGAGCCTGTGCTCTGCAACAGGAGAGGCCACAACAGTGGGAGGCCCGTGTACCGGGAAAAAAAAAAAAAAAAAAAAAACACCAAAAAAACAAAAAACAGCTGAGTTGGCCACATTACATAAATATGAGAGAAGAAAAATGACATTTATTGATTGCCAACTATAGATCAATTACTGGGTTAAGTACTTAATATAGTTTAGCTTATTTAATGTGAGATGGCCTTAGTCTAAGGTGTACTTCTAGTAAATGCAGAGGTGGAAGCAATGCAGAGGACACAATAAAAATATTTTGCAGGCTTCATTCCATGCCCTGTTATGCTCACATATCCAAGATAGTGTGATGTTTCTTCACGCACTTGAAGATATATATTTCTTACAATCATTGTTAAATATTTCTAGGATTATACTTATAATTCTTTGTTCTCCTACTGGTTTGGGGTAATCCCAAGAATAACTTAAATTGAATCAAAATGAGATTATCTGGCTTCTAACACAGAACATTCTTTAGACACCCACAGTAGATAGCATTCATAACATTGCCTAAGTAAATGGCCAAGATTTATAGAATAGCGAATATTACCACAGAATAAATTGTACACTTCCCAAGATCTACATTCTAGCATACACTGATTTTTACCACACTTTAGGAAGGTTTTTTGGTTTTTTTTGTTTTAAAAACACATTTTGTCAAGCTCAAAGTTTAAAAGAAAAAAGTACTCATTTTAATATATTCTCCTTGGTGGAGATGAAAAGGGCATTGCACCCTACACTAAATTCCAGCCAAGAAAAAAATTCGCAGTTTGACAGATATTCCATTATTTTTTAAGGAATTGTGTGCGTCACATCAGAAGAAATTCTTTTGAGTAAAATTATTCAGAACCAGAAACCGTTTTTTAAAGCTATAGCTTTTCATACTTATATAATCTTCCTAAATCTCTCCTTACCCTGATTAGAAAATGTAAATGAATAAAATACTCAAAAGTTGACTGAACCCAATAAGAGAAATGAATGAATCAGGGTTAGGTCTGTTACATATTTGCAATCTATATGTTCTTGGAAGTTGTGTATTTTCTCACTTCCTCCCTAAACCAGGCCCCACTGAGGACATTGACCTCCAGGCCACTAAGCAGGGGAGGATCTTTTAAGGCCTCACTCAGTCAGCTTGATATGAGGCAGTTGAGGAGTTGCCTTCACCCACATCAGGGAATAGATCCCTGCTGACCCACTGGTTCACAGCCCTCACTGGAGTAAGCTCAGATTTGTGTTAAGTTATTGCCTCCTTTGCCTCTCAATGTGTTCTGCTCCATAAGTAAAACCCCTAACTATTTGGTAGGAAAATATTACAGAAGTTCCATTAGCAGTAGGGGTTATAGAATCTGCAACTAAAACTTCAAATATTTTTGGCTATGATCTCTTGACTCAAAGTTCACAATTTATCTTACTCTAGATAAAATTTTTCTCATACTGGAAACCTTTGATTCTTCTTCATCCTTGTATAACTATGCACAAAGAGCACATTGTCTACATAACTTGGAGCCTGTCAAGTTGCACAGATGATGAGTCCACCATCCTTTCACACACATTATTGAATGTTCATGTTCCCTCCAAACTCATATTGAAGCCCAAACTCCCAATCTGATGGTATTTAGAGGTAGGGCTTTTGGGAAGTAGTTAGCTTTAGATGAGGTCATGAGGAGTAGTATCCTTAGACGAGATCTCTCTCCACCACATGAGGACACGTTGAGAAGGTGGTAGTCTGTAAGCCAGGAGGAAGGTCCTCACCAAGAACCAAATCTGCAAGCACCTTCATCTTGGACTTCCCAGCTTTTAGAATTGTGAGAAATAAATATCTGTTATTTAAGTCACCCACTCTATGGTATTTTGTTATAGTAGGCAGAGAAGACTAAGATAATACATCATGGTTTGACCAAACTATAACTTAAAAATTCTAAACGTGAAATTTAAGATCATACCCATTTAAAAAGTTTATGTTAACTTGATTTATTTTTATGGAAACTACAGTTATGTTCATCTTTCAGACTCAATGGTGATGACTCCTAGGTCTAAATCTTTAGTTTAAAATTCTCATTGAACTTCAACCCTTCATTCCTGTCTGATGTATTTATTCCAATAGATACAATGTCTCCATCAAAACATCCTGGGGCAAAAGAAAAAAATCCCTTCTCCAAAACTTCTCACAGGCGTTACTGTCCACCAGACATTCAGGCCTCCGTGGAAAATCTCACTCCCTCAACTTCTTCACTTAATCACTTAGATGTTCTTTGCTATATGCCTAAGTTACAGAATTTCTAGCACAGAATTTAAGAGTTATTTATAAACAATTTTACATTTTTAAGCATTTTTTCATGTATGTCCTACTGGTTTCGTCAATTAGATTATGTAATTTTATGACCTGGAACACAAATTTATTCTGTATTTCTCCCAGCATCTAACACAGAAGTAACTAATGGTGTTCAATGAATTCCATGATTAAGACGGCCAACTTCAAATGTATCTTTTTCATATGTTGGTTTCTACAAGTAGATTTTTAAAAAGAGTTTTAGAGGATTTTAACTTATTATTAAAACAATTATTTAAGAATCATTTAACTGCACCAGTATCTCCCTCCTAAACTCCAAGCAAAGGAACTGTTTTGCAAAGGAACTCTTTTGTGGAATATCTATGTTAATGAAAGAGGCTAATGATTCTTTAGTCATATCTTTGTCAAACATCTGTAACTGTCCTCAACACATTCATTTTTAAAATATTTCACTCAAAATATTGCTTAGAGATTGGAAAGAATAGAAAATAAGAATTATGATAGTAATAAAATCCTAACTTGAAAATTGGACAGTATAGATTTACTGTTACAGACATAAAACTATATTCAAAGATGTGTACTCTCCAGCTATTTTGGGCAAGTGAATGACTACTGTTCTTAATTAGAAATTGGTTTGTCATCTTTTAGTATAGACAAGAATAAAAATTAGTTAATACATAATTTAAATTCATAGAATCATTAATCTATAAATTATTAAAAAATTAGAACATGTAAGACCTAAAAGGGAACACTGTCTATAAAAATATCTATAATTTTTAAAAAACTTCTATATTTCAGATATTTTACATATATTTTTCTTGTTTAATATCACCAAATTAGGTAATTATATTTAGTATCTCTTTTTTTTTTTTTTTTGCGGTACGCGGTCCTCTCACTGTTGTGGCCTCTCCCTTTGCGGAGCACAGGCTCTGGACGCGCAGGCCCAGCGGCCATGGCTCACAGGCCCAGCCGCTCCGTGGCATGTGGGATCTTCCCGGACCAGGGCACGAACTCATGTCCCCTGCATCGGCAGGCAGACTCTCAACCACTGCGCCACCAGGGAAGCCCTAGTATCTCTTTTTATTTAAGGAAAAACTGAAAACTCAGCAAAATTTGCCCACAGACACACAGAACTGCTCAGGAGCCAAGCAGGAATATGAGTGATTGTTCTGCCTCCATATACTTTCCTTTACCCAAGACATCTCATCCTCTAAATTTAATTTTACAGAAAAAAGTAGTTCAACTACATATGTGTAATTTTCAGCACATGTTCTGAGTGCTTACTGAGTGTTAGGAACAGAATCAAATCTCTGTACAGATTAAATATGTTTTTGAAAATATTCAAGCATTTTGTGCATATCTTAGGTATTTTGCCAGCATTTTGCCACCACGTCTCAAAATTAGTCTAGGATTACTTTCTCAGATAAATAGGCAAAGAAAGAAAGAAACAGACAAAAAACCTATTTAGGAGTTTAAGTAATGCCTTAGGAGAGTAACAGTAAGGATCACCCCCTCTATCTCTCCACCTCATCTGCCGCATTAAAAAGCTCAGGTTTAAGTGACCCCCCAACTGAATGCTCTTGGAATTCAATTAAACATCAATTGTTTATGCACCATGCCAGAAAGAGTATAGATCAACCAATACTTCCAAGAAAGGCTAGCTGCGTCAGAAGATAAAGGGCCTGGTAGTGGGGAAAGACCCTTGAGGGAAGAGAGGATTATATAGCTCAAGCAAAATTCAAGTACATTTGTTGACTTAATATTGCAGCTCCTATTTTCCCAGTTGAAACATCTGAAGAAACATGGTAGTAGGTAAAATTTGTTATACTCTACTTTCAATAAATCTAATTATGAATTAGAGTGGTTATTCATTTTACAACAGGATGGGTTTTTTTTTTAAAGTATTGTTTTTAGCAATTCAGTTTATTAAAAGTTATTTATGTATAACCATATAGATATATTTTGAGGAAAGAGGGTGAATTGGCAGTAAAGATCCCTTAAGACTATTTAATTCTGGATCTGCAATTCTCTAATTTGTTTCACAGCCTCAGTTTTCTCATATGAAAAATTAAGTCACTTGTATCAGTGATACAAGTCTATGCATCTACTAAACAAAGTGATGAATTTGTACATCAGGACCCACAAAATGGAGGTTAGCCCAAGTCACAAATCTAAACCTAAGTCAGTCTGCACTGACTTAGGGAAACCCTTGTCAAGAAAACCTAACATAAACCAATCACAATCTTCCAACTCAGCTTTAGCTAGCTTACCTGACCCTAGACAATAAGACCTGTTAGTCTTATAAGGAAATCCCTGACCTTCTGGTCAATCATGCCCTGTTTCCAAGTTGCCTCTTCTAACACTGTATAAAACTTGCTCTTGCCCCAAACCTCTCAGGAAGTGCTTGTGAGGCACTGCACTCCCCCAATCCATGGATTTGCCCTTGAATAAAGGACATCAGAGTTGTTACTAAATTGTTTGTCTTGTTAGTTGACAAAAGCAATGTTCATAGTTGTGAAAGTCAGGATTTCCACTCCTGTACTAATTTGGATTGTTCTTCCTTATCAGATACTTTAGCAGGTATAGTATAAAATTTTTATGTTAAAAAAAAATCAATGAAGTATTTCACTTCTTATTTCCTGGTTATGGAACTGTGAACTAGCTCGGGTTTAAGAACTTAGCAGGTTGTTTAATCTTCTGGAATTAGTTTGGAACAATATCTTTAAAGGCTTCTAAATAGACAAGCAAACAATCTTGAAGAGGATTTCTGTCCTGTGTACTTGGGTACCACAAAGCTGATCCCTGAGCAATAATACAGCATTGTAAACACCCCCAAAGCTATATGAAAGCTACAGTGTGCTAAGTCTTTTCAAAAACATTCCTAAGAAGAACAGTATAAATTGTATGCAGCTTTCTCAGAGCTTAAAGATAATTATGGAAATTGTTGTAAATAATTTTAGAATACCTCCAGCTAGAGATCACAGTAAATTCTTTTTCCAAAGAACTTAGAAATCCATGGAATCAACTTTATGCTTGCAATTTTATAAAATGAACCCAATTTGATTGTGAAGAACATTAAGCATTTAAGTTTCCTTTACAAATGTAAGTATTATAAATATTATTCACAAGGGAAGAAAACAAAAGGAAAGGGCAATAACACAGAAGGGCAGTGATGTGTGGTTGGGGATGAGGTAGGGGGAAAGAAACAAAAACTGTAGAAAAACTCAAAAGTACCATGACCCCCTAAAATGTGAAATACCTATGAAATGAGTCTAATAATCATGCCACATTTTTTCTCTTAAGAGTAGGGACATCTAAATGTCCCATTATCTTAGATAACATGGAGAAAGGGAAATGAAGCCTGTGACTTGTTCTTGATAATGGAGTGGTATTTGTATAATAAAATTCAGGAGGTTGACTTTACATTTTGCATAACAACTGATGATAGGTAGAATTCTGAGATGACCCCCCCCATCCAGTATTCCCACCCCCTGGTGTACATGCCCTATACAATCTTCTCCCCTTGAGTGCAGAGGTCGGACCTAGTTATGTGGTGGGCTATCACTCCTGGGATTAGGCTCCATTAATAGATTCTGAAGGAGAGTCAATGCTTGTAAAGTGGACAGTATGGGCTAAGTACTCATTTTTAACTGACATTTAGCTGAGGTTAGGCAAAAGGTAGCATGAATGAATTAACTTTATACAAAGTTTCCAGTCCAGTGAAAAACAGGAAAGCTTGCAGAGCAACCACAGGTGTTAGAAATGAAGGTGGGAATCCCAGAAAGGAGAGAGCTAAAGGGTAGAAGCCCCAAATTCTGTTGATAAACTCTCTCCAAATCTCTTGCTGACCCCAGAAACATGCACTGGTAGGAAAGATCCAATTATATATAAAACAACTAAATCAACATGTGATCTGCTTCTCCAGACATAGGTTGTAGTGGAAATCCAACCACAAATATGTATGCATCTAATGAGAGAACCTCAATTTACACAAAGCAAAAATTCAGGGTTAAAAGTAATGAAGACAATTCTATAACCATAGGGATTTTAACATTCCTTTCTGAGCAACTGAAAGGACAACTAGACAAAAACTCAGTAAAGAGATGATCTGAACAATATTATGAATCAACTTGACCTATATGTTAGTTTCCTATTACTTCTGCTGTAACTCTCCGAATTATTTAATGGCTTAAAACAACTTGTTATCTTACAATTTTGGAGATCAAAAGTGCAAAATGGGCTTTACTGGGTCAAAAATCAAGGTGTTGGGGCTTCCCTGGTGGCGCAGTGGTTGAGAGTCCGCCTGCCGATGCAGGGGACACGGGTTCGTGCCCTGGTCCGGGAAGATCCCACATGCTGCAGAGCGGCTGGGCCCGTGAGCCATGGCCGCTGAGCCTGCACGTCCGGAGCCTGTCCCCCGCAACGGGAGAGGCCACAACAGTAAGAGGCCCGTGTACCGCAAAAAAAATCAAGGTGTTGGCAAGGCTACATTCCTCTAGAGCCTCTAGGAGAAAATCCATTTTCTTACCTTTTCCAGCTACTAGCGGCTTTTCTAGCCTTAGCTCATGGCCCCTTCCTGCATCTTCAAAGCCAGCAGCTTAATATATTCACATGCCTCTCTAATTTAGCCATCAGATCGCCTTTTTTCCCATCTGACCTTACTCCCTCCCTCTAATGAAGGCCCTTGTAATTCCATTGGACCCTACCAGAAATTCAGATCATTTCCCCATCTAATCATATCTGTAGCTTCCCTTTCCCACAAAAGAGAAGAGTTACAGGTTCTAGGGGTAATGTTTACTTCTTTGGAGCACTACTCTAGGTACCACAAGGTAACTGATGGTTATAAAATACCACACCCAATAACTATAAAACCGATCTTTGAGTGCATGTGGTAAATTCACCAAGATGGTCTATATGATGGGCCATAAAAAAGACTCAATTCTTATTTCAATAAATAATAATTGAAACCATATAGAGTCTGTTTTCTGAATACAGTGGAATTAAATTAGAAACCAGCAGCATATATCCAGGAACACCAACCCCCACCTCCAAAAAAAATACTTGGAAACTGTGCAAAATACTTCTAAGTAAAACATGAGGCATAAAAGAAATGAAAATGAAAATGAAAATATTTCAAACTGAATGAAAATGACAGTATAATATATTGAAATTTGTGAAATATGTCTGAGGCTGTGCTTAAAGAAAGATGAGCACTTTAAATGCTTATGTTTTAAAAAGGCTGAAATCAGTAAAATAAGTAGCAGAAAAGAATCTTATTGCAAAACAAAAGCTGAAAGCAAAGAAAGAGTTCAAGTTTAAAAAGTACCACTCAATTTTATAAGAAAACCCTTATTCAAATATAAAGATAAGAAAAAAACATGTAATCTGCAAAAAACTAAAAAAAATAATTTCCATGAGCCCTTCATGAAGAAACTACTAGAGAAAGAACTGAAGCCAGCCAGAAAATATAGGAATAGTGCTGGCTGTGAACATAGATTTAATTAACTGTAGGACTAACTGTAAAGAATAAAAATGATGACTATGGAAGAAGAAAATTGAAAGGAGATGGGGAAGAAGAAATATTCAAATTTTGTCACTGTTTATAGATTCTATTTAACAAAATTGAAGGATTAAGTGTAAACATCTACAATGGTTATCCATCACAACAAAAACAGTGTTCCAGATTATCAGAGCACACACATCAGAGTAAAGCAAATGGTCAATGTAGTGAAATACATAAAAACAAAAAGTTATGAAACCAGAGAGCATAAATAAAATATGACAGAAGTAAGAACAAACACACCTTTTTCTCTCAATATACAAAAAGCACCAAACTCACCAATTGTCTTAGGTTGGGTTTCCTAGAAGCAGAGTCGGAGAAGTTCAAGCGATTCATTGGAAGACAGTGCCTCAGGAGGAGTGAGGCAGGCAGGAGAAGGTAAGGATTAAAACCTAAACAAGTATGTGATCGCAGCAGAGACTAAGTTCAGCTTAATTCCACAGGAAAGTTCTGGAACCAAAAATCACACCTGAATGATTTCCCCTTTGAGGCAAAGGGCTAACCTTTTATACCCTGTTGTCAGTAAGTCATTGGCTGAGGTCTGCCTCCTCATGAGGAAGGGGGGATGGGGAGGTCATTCCTAGCTTGATGGGTAAATTGGCTTTAGCCAGGAGCAATTCACCAGAGAAAGAGGCAGCTGAGAAGTATTACTGGCCAACAATCAACGCAATTGGAGGATGGGCATCTGAGTGGGGTATCAACAGCATCCACCACAGGTCATCTGCTGTACCACCCAGACCTACTTGCTTCCTATGTTAAGTACACTCCATCCAGGCACAGTTTCTCCAATATCCTGCTTCATCATGTTGCTAGGGAAATTTACAAGAAGAGGTTAGCTGCACAAGCTATAGCATCAACAGCTGCAGCTAGTCCTGAGGCTGTAAGTGATACTGACAATCTCCTTTCTTTCCTGCCCATGCTACATAGTGGCCATAAAACCTGGAATCTTTCTCTCTCTGCCTCTCCTGTAACAGACTGAGTCACCTTGTTTACTTCGTCTGTGGTATGCTAAAAGAGCAAGTTTTTTCCTCTGAGTGAAAATCAGAGGAGCAACACATCAGAGCTACACTTGCAGCGGCTGACGGAAATTTTGCATGATTAACAAGTAACTGTTCATGGAGCATACCATGTTATGTCAGTCACCATACCATGTATTGTAATGTATTAGCAATAAATAATTTATATTTGCCATGATTTCATACTTTATGGTCAGTCCTGTAGAATCCCCTCCCCTTCGACTGGAAGTTCTGCTAGTCTAGGTTAATGAAGGGTGACTGAATGTGCCACCCAAAATGTGCTTCTTTGGCGTAAGGATTATTTTGAATGGATTATTTTTTTAAGAAACGAGACACAGGAGAAGCTCTAAAAATGGAGTATAAGTTATCTTTTGTAAGGGAAATCTACTTTTAAAAGAAATTTACATTAGAAGAGCCTCCTGTACCAGGAAGAGGGCTGTTACCAGAGATATCCATTTTACCTGAGACTTACCTGCTTGGCAGGACCACCTTTGTTTACCAATTTCCTCTTCTCACCTTCCCATGAATTGCCTTCTCCCCTTTGAAGCCCCAACCCCCCATCCCTTCTCTTAGCTCAGGATGGTATATAGGCCTCAAACATGTGGTTGCCTTTTCTTTTTTTTTTTTTGCGGTACGTGGGCCTCTCACTGCCGTGGCCTCTCCCGCTGCGGAGCACAGGCTCCGGACGCGCAGGCTCAGCGGCCATGGCTCACGGGCCCAGCCGCTCCGCGGCATGTGGGATCCTCCCGGACCGGGGCACGAACCCGCGTCCCCTGCATCGGCAGGTGGACTCTCAACCACTGCGCCACCAGGGAAGCCCCTGTGGGTGCCTTTTGAGTCTCATATCTTTGTGGGGCTCTTATATAGTTGTCCATAATTAAAACAGTTTTTATTTTCCTCTTATTAATCTGTCTTTTATCATGGGAGATAGGGGTGGGTCTCAGCCAAGAACCTAGGAGGGTCAAAGGAAAGTTATTTTTCCTCCCCTACAGTGACTTGGATGGTGGTTTGAAGTGACTTTCACCCCAAGTGTTCTGAGTTCCAGATTACCATGCCCTTATGAGGATGTGGTTGCTGTACTTGCCCAATTATATCAACAACTGAGCATGGGAGTATTGCAAAGCTCAAGTGGATCATCTGAATTCCAAATACTTTCCTCCCTGGCTCTGTCTTACTGCTTCATGATGAGCGAGGCTAATCGCCCCCACCAGAATAGTGATCCCCTTTTTTGCTCACTGGTCTACTGGCATGAGGACTCCAAAGTCCCTCTTGCTATATATCTTGGTGAAGCATTCCCCTTTCAAAACCAAGACCACTAGACCTACAGAACCTAAATGAGGGAATAACAAGTAAAAATTGTGAATAATTTGACAGCACCATTACTGCTTTCATCCTCGGTTTTCAGAATTAATATATTCTACTACTTGAGATAATAACATATACTGTATAAAGTAGATGTCAAGTTTTGAAGGATAGATAGTGCACCATCCACACAGGGTGTCATCTCCAAGGTGACATCTCAGCTGTACTTTCAGGCAGCTGTTGCATCGCTCTGAGTCTGGTGGGTTCTGGATAGGTGTGGTAAGTGGTAGAACCTGTATATGGTATGGCCAGTATGTGTTAGTACCAGTAGCCCATGTTCGTGGTTCATTGGCATGACTCTTTTGCTAAAAAGTGAATCCCTTGGTCCAAGGAAATGTTAAGCTAGATCCCATCTTAGATAAGATATTCTGTGGGCCCTTAAATAGTGGTACTGGCTGAAGTACTGGAGACAAGAAAGGAAAATCAATACCTGGAATATAAATCAATTTCAGTCTGTATGAATTGATGCCCTTTCTAGAATTGAAGGATATGATTTAATCAACTTCTCACTAAGTGTCTGGTAGGTCTCCTTGAGGAATCGTGCTATACTGGGGCTCAGCATTGGTCTCTTTTGCTAGCAGGTCAGACACTTAGTAGCAGAAATAGCTAGATCAGCCTGAGTGGAAGGAAGAGGTGAGGGTGAGAGGGAGCCCATGTTATTGACATAGCTTCTATCTTTGCTACTGTGTTTACTTCATTCATGAACCCAAAATTGGGCTGTGGTGGCTGAGGTCAGAGGAGAGCTGAAATTTATAGTCCAAGTCATCCTATCTACTTGGTTGTCTAGTACCTCTTTTGATATCCTCTGATTGGCATCCACATGTGATTAAAAATATCTTCATGCTTTGTCCCAGCTATCACAGGTCCATATACATGCTTCTTCCTCAGATATTCTTATACTTGATCTTCTAATTTTGCTCATCCCAGGATTCTGACCAGTGAGTTAAGACATTTCCAATGCTTATGAGTCTATGTAAATTCTTGGGTCACTTCTATCTGCATACAAAGGAGATTATTGGAAGCTCTGCCCCAAACCCTATCCACAGTGAGGATTTCACTTCACTGTCTTTCATGTACACTCCAAAAATGACCTCTAGTAACAGTGGCATCATGGTACAATTTTCTTCTTGATCTACATGAAAGGTTGATCAATTTATGCACCAACTTGAACTTTTTTCTCCTTTATCAACTAGTCATAAGAAATTCCCATGAGGCCATAGATGAGTTGTGTCAAGGGAGAGGTATTGATGCAGTGATGCAATAGAGGTGAGTATCATGAGGGACTTGGCCATGTATTCATTCAGCTAACCTGTGCCCTTTGACATTCTTGAAACTGATAACAGATGTACCACTTCCATTTTACTCGGAGATGATGTTGAGCCTACTTGACTTGGGGGAATCTAATAGTACTTGCTCATAACTGGGTATTCTAGCCACATAGTCATTTGAAATTCAGTGATCAGACACTGTTGCTATGAGGACCTGATATAATGCTAAGAGTTGCTATTCTGTTAAAGAAGGCATGACCTTGTCCCAAACTCAAAGGATCTGTACTAAAACTTTCATTTGAGGGCCTACAATGATGACTTTACCATAGACACATTTTGTATCATGGGATCTGGGTCATATGGTCAAAGAGACAGGATGTCTGAAGTCTGCTAAGAACGTTTTCTCTCCCTAGGACCCATCCAAGTTAGCTTTATCAGGATTCCCAATATTAGAACATGCTCCTTCCAAAACCCAAGGAAACTCCAAATCGTTGCACAATTTATTTTTAGTAGTAGGAATTACAAGTTGCAATAACTTGTCTGTTATTTTGGAGAGGATGTCTGAGCATGGCCCAGACCATGATTCCTTAAAAGCTTTATCATTGTAGGTCTAGTCTAACTTCAGAAATTTTTATATTCTACTGTTCTCCTTTCTCCACATTGAACTTCACCTGGTTAACTCTACCTGATCCCCCAGAATTTAGCATAATCAGCATTGCTTTAAATAGCTGACATCTGACTGATCTTCCTGGATCTTTCATAGGATCTACAATACCATGATCTTTCCTTTACAACACTTGTCACTTTCAAATTTACATTTCTTTCTGTGGTTAATGTCTCTCTTACCCATCATGTGGCTCTTTTTCTTCCTAATCGTTCAAAATACACTTTAGATAGTGGTTAGAGAAGAGGTGCTACATGGCGTTTGGGGAGAGAGAGACTAACTAAGAATGATTGTTGTCATCTTTGTGTTTCCATAGTTACATATTACAATGAATATCTTTTGTCCTAATGAAGGTCCCTGGTTCGAGACTGGTGTACTCTGTGCCAGTTACTTGCTTAAAGACAATACAATACTTTTTACAAAGTATTACAAAAAATAAAATTAAAAAATTTTGATCTATTATAGATAAACTATTGTAAAGTGAAAAGGAAATGAAATCCCCTTGGGCAAAATGCTGACAAATTATTTGACAGGTAAGCCTGGTATCTGAGAGAAAGGAAATTAGCTCTCCTTTTAGCATTACCCTGGATATAGACCTAGAGACAAAACTAAGTCTTCTGGGGTTATATTGCCATCACGTTGTCTTCAGAGAGGAAACATTTTAAAATACAGACACCCAGTGTAGAAAAGTATTATACGGCATCTATTTAAAAGATGACATTAAATCTAAATATAGGACCTTAGTTTTTTGATTAGAGATATCACTTCTCTGAAAATGTATTTAATTCATTTTATTCAAAACTTGTCTCTGTTCTATGACTTTTAGTGTGAGAAATACCCTTTAATTTTTGTTTTTCTGTCAGGAGAAAATAATAACCTTAAAAAACTAAAATAAATTATGATGCATAAGAACTAACTAACAAGTAGTAAAGCAAAATAGAAGAAGAAGATATAAATCATATTAAAAGAGAAAAATCAATATCTATATTAGGGGCAGGTTTTCCGTGAAGCTAGTGAAGCTTCAGTTTAGGGATTCTCAGATCCCTCTCCTTAATTTTGTACTGGCAATTTTTAATTCCTTTCCATAAGGATGGCCTCCTAAATTCAATAAGCTTTAGGCTCCACAAAACCTCCATCTGTCTTTTTTTTTGTATCACTGCTATCTTAGTTAGATGATAAATTCAACATATAGGAGACTCTGCTCCAGATGCTGAGATTAGAGATAAACACAGTTCTGCATTCCAAGAAATCCAAAGTCAACAAGGCTTGCAGTTTAGATGATTAGTCTTTAAAAAAAATTATATTACTCTTTAGAAACTCAGAATTCAGATGAAAATAAAAGGTGTTTTATAGATTATAATTCATGAAGGATTAGGATATGTGATCCCTTATACATTTTTTGTAACTTCTATAAACTTGCTAAAATTGCAGAAATGATGACCTGAGTCACAAAATCCACCCAGAATCAGAGCCTGCCTGACTTCCTTCACCAGGCCAGAAAAACCATATATAGAGACAATTTCTTTGTAGTTAAATATTTTTAAACTCCAGAAATTTCAAAATCATATAATATGCTAAAAGACAATGGTTATGCCCTCTTAAAATTATGCCCTATCTGACAAGCCTACTAAATGTTGGAATTATAAATGTAAACTAAATGTTCTTCATTTCCCAGCCTTTTATAAGCATCTATCCTTTTAATAGCTGACTACATTTTTTTTTTTTTTGCGGTACGCGGGCCTCTCACTGTTGTGGCTTCTCCCGTTGCGGAGCACAGGCTCCGGACGCGCAGGCTCAGCAGCCATGGCTCACGGGCCCAGCCGCTCCGCAGCCTGTGGGATCTTCCCGGACCCGGGCACGAACCCGTGTCCCCTGGATCGGCAGGCGGACTCTCAACCACTGCGCCACCAGGGAAGCCCAATAGCTGACTGCATTTATATAGCTCCATCCCATTTCTTATGGAAAATTTAGAGCTTGCTCAAACTTCTGAAGATTTGTGGGTAGGGGCCATGGGGATTTTATTCAGTAATTATTATTTCAGATCCCTGCTCTCAGATCTCAATTCTCAGCTGCACTTACCCTATTGCTTCTTATAACTTTTGAACTCTTTCCATAGCACTTTACTCTCAAAGATGTATATGTTTAATTTCTCCCTTAATTCTCAAAGCATCACTAACATAATCTTTCGTGTAATAGACTTTAACTAATGGTTTGTGGCAAAAGGGCAAGGAGGTACAAAACAGTACAGAATTTAAAATACTTTAATGGTATATTTTCTTAAAATCCCTTGGGTAGTCCCAGTACAATAATTTCTCAAATGATCATCTTTTTCCTCTGAACCCAGTCAATTACCATATTGATGGAGTATATTCTATCATAAACCTTTTCCAAATTATTCTTTATCCAGAGTCCTTGCTGTCCCTAGAACAATTTTTACTTATCAACTGTATGATAGCTACCAAAAATCTTCTAATTATGCAATAAATTTTACTTAGTTTAGCTCAAATTTCTTCTAGATTATATCCAAATACTCATCTTCACTCTCATCAGGAAATCTCTGAAATATTTCCAAAGAATATCAGGGTTTTGTGGAACACTGTTTGAAAATTAAAGACTTACTTTATCATGACCCATATACCATATTATTTTAATGCATTGCAACTCTAGTCTATCCTTTTAAGACAATTCACATCTCACCATCTCTATCATTGTCTTCATTCCTAGTAAATCAATGCATAGTATTGTCATACTGCAAGCTTAAACTCAATTTTAAACTGTAATATTGTGTTCATTGTATATATCATATCCTCAAATGGATTTTTAAAATCTGCTCATGATATACACAGCACTGATACTCAATAAGTTCTTGTTGATTTAATTATATTGTGTTTTAATAATTTCTAATTTCACTTTATTTTCTTATCTTCTCTAGAAAGTTTTAGCTAACCTAGATAGATTAGAGACCCTTGATTATATTTGTAGGACATTTGTGTGTATTCACCCACATCTCTCACATCACCTATTCACAGGTGCAATGGGATTTGTAGAACTTCTTCAATCAATGGTTTTAGGTCTTTGATGAATTTTAGAAAATTTTCGGCTAGCATATTTTCAAATATGGCTTTTGTACCATTCTCTACTTTTGTTTTGAGACTGATTATGTAGACTTTAGAACTTTTCACCGTGATTCACATGTTTCTTCCACTCTTTTCAGTAAATTTCTTTTTTTTTTTTCCTCTCTGTGCTTCAATCTGGATAATTTCTATTGACCTGTCTTCCAGTTCATGAATCTTCTATTTGGATGGGTCTATTCTGCTATTAAACCTAACTATTGAGTTCTTAATTTTAGTTCTTATAATTTCCAGTCATAGGTTCCAGGAATCTATTGGAATTCTCAATCCTTCCTCTATTTTTAAGATATATTAACATTAATCATAGTTTTATTTTTTTAATTTTCTGTTTGAAAATCTAATATCTGTTGGATCTGTTTCTACAGCTAACCATTTTTCTCTGGGTTTTGATCATTTTGTCCTGAATTTTAGCATGACATCATTTTATTAGATGTTGGACATTTTGGATTAAAAAATGTAGGAAGATGTTATCTTCCTCCTAAGAGGGTTAATCTTTCATCTGGCAGGTAGAGAGCAGGCAAATCACTATAATCTTGCTAAGTGTTCTTTTAGGGTTTTTTTAGGCTGCTCCAAAAAACCCATTCAGGGCAAGGTTGAGATGTTTATCGTGACAGGATTTGAACTCCATCACTGAGGGGCTGCAAAAATGTTGACCCAGGCCTTTAGGATCCTGGCTGCTGTCACCTGCTGTGCTTCTTGCAGTTCAACTCTGGGCTTACAGGTTTAGAGTTGTATGTAAGAAGAGGTTGCAAACAGATTCAGGACATCATTCCCCAATAGTTTCCTCCTCTTTGGGATTCTGTACTTCAAATCTCAACTTATTTGGATGCTCCAAACTCCAACATTTGTCTCCACAGAAAAAAGATGAGACTGCCACCACTTGTTAGGACTCTATGCCAAATAGGGATTGGACAGCACAATGGATATTCTCAGATTAGCCTTAAGAAGGTGAAGAGTCAAGTGTAATCAAGTTTAAGTGATCAGCTAATAACTGAATACTAATACAAAACTAAACACTCTTCAAAGGAAGATAACACAGTCTAAAGACTTGAAAAGATATTATCCAAAATTTTCACTATGCAGTAAAATATTACAAGACATGCAAAGAAATGGGAAAATATTACCCATAGTTAAGCTGAAAAACAGTCAATAAAAAGCGACTCTAAGGGGACCCAAAGGTTAGATTTAGCAAAAATGGCTTTGAAGTAGCCATTAAAAATATATCCAGTTAATGAAATGAAAATATGCTCAAGGAACTAAAGGAATACATGATCTTAATGAGTAAATAGAGAATAAATGCAGAGAATGGAAACTATAAAAAAATACAAATTCTAGAATGAAAAAGTACATATGACTTCTCCTCAGAAACCATACAAGCAAGAAAAGAGTGGATTGAAATATTTAAAGTGTTTCGAGAAAACCCCACCAATTTAGAATACTGTATCCTGCAAAATTATGTCAAAAGTGAAGGAAAAATAAAAACTTTTTCAGATAAACAAAAATTGACGGAATTTGTTGCCAGTAGACATGCCTTGCAAAAAACAATTTTTTTAAAGTTCTTTAGAGAGCAGAAAAATAGTATAGAAACTCAGATCTACATAAAAAAGAAAGAACATCAAGAAAAGAATAAGAAAAGGTAAAATCAGAACTTTTCTTATTCTTTTAAAAAAATTTATTGTTGAGATAAGATTGATTTATAACATTATATAAGTTTCATGTGTACAACTTTATATTTCTACTTCTGTAGTGATGTTGAACATCTTTTCATATGTCCATTGGCCATCTGTATTTCCTCTTTGGAAAATGTCTATTCAGCTCCTCTGTCCATTTTTAAATCAGGTTGTTTGTTTTTTGTTGTCAAGTTTATGAGTTTTTTTATATACTTTGGATATTAACCCCTTATCAGATATATCATTTGTAATTATCTTCTCCCATTTGGTAGGTTGTCTCTTGTTTTACTGGTAGTTTGCTTTACTGCACAGAAGCTTTGATGTAATCCCTTCTGTTCATTTTTGCTTTTGTTTCCCTTGTCTGGGGAGGCAAATCTAGAAAGATATTCCTAAGACCATGTCAAAGAGCATACTGCCTATGTTTTCTTCTAGGAGTTTTATGGCTTTAAGTCTTACATTCAAGTTTTAATCCATTTTGAGTTAATTTTTGTGTTTGATATGAGATAGTGGTCTAGTATCATTTTTTTTTGCATGTGGCCATTCAGTTTTCCCAATACTATTTATTGAAGAGCCTATCCTTTCTCCATCCTATGTTCTTTGCTCCTTGTCATAAATTAATTGTCCATATATACATGGGTTTATTTCTGGACTTCCAGTTCTGTTCCTTTGATCTATGTATCTGTTTTTCTACCAATACCATGTTGTTTTGATTGCTAAGGCTTTGCAATTTAGTTTGAAATCAGGGTGTGTGATACCTCCAGCTTTGCTCTTTTTTCTCAAGATTGCTTTGGCTATTCAGGATCTTTTGTGATTCCATGTAAATTTTAGAATTTTTTGTCTTATTTCTGTGAAAAATGCCCTTGGGATTTTGATAAGGATTGCATTGAATATGTAGATTGCTTTAGGTAATATGGACATTTTGACAATGATAGTTCTTCTAATCTATGAGCATGAATGTCTTTATATATGTTACATGTTTTCTTCAATTTTTTTCAACAAAATCTTATGGTTTTCAGTGTACAGGTTTTTCACCTCCTTGGTTAAATTTATTCCTAGCTATTTTATTTTATTTTTGTTGCAATTGTAAATTAGATTGTTTCTTAATTTCTATTTCTGCTAGCTCACTGCTAGTATAGCAATGCAAGAGACCTTTGTATATCAATTTTGTATCCTGCATCTTTACTGTAATTGTTAATTATTTCTAATTGTTTGTGGTAGAGTCTTTAGGGCTTTCTATATATAAAATCAAATAGTGCTAGATTTACTTCTTCCTTTCCAATTTAGATGCATTTTCTTTCTTTTTCTTTCTTTTCTTTATTTCTTTTTTCTTTCCGCCTAATTGCTCTGGCTAGGACTTCCAATACTATGTTGAATACGAGTGGTGAGAGTGGGCATCCTTGCCTTTTTCCTGATCTTAGGGGGATAGCTTTGAATTTTTATCATTGGATATGATATTAGCTGTGGGTTTTTCATATATGGCCTTTATTATGTTGAAGTATTTCCCCTCTATACCCACTTTATTGAGAGTTTTTATCATAGGTGTTGAATCATTTCAACTGCTTTTTCTGCATCTATTGAGATGATATATGGTTTTTGTCTTTCATTCTGTTAAATTGGTATATCATGTTGACTGATTTGCAGACGTTGAACCATCCTTGCATCCCTGGAATAAATTCCACTGATCATGGTGTATGATCCTTTTGATGTATTGTTGAACTCCATTTGCTAATACTTTGTTGAGGTTTTTTGCATCTATGTTTATCAGAGATATTGGCCTGTAATTTTCTTTTTTGTGTGTTGCCTTTATCTGCTTTTGGTATCAGGGTGACAATGGCCTCATAAAATGAGTTAGGAAGCATTCCTCCTCTTTAATTTTTTTGGAATAGTTTGAGAGGGATATGAATTAAATCTTCTTTGAATGTTTGGTAGAATTCACCTGTGAAGCCATCTAGTCCTGGACCTTTG
The DNA here is from genome assembly GCF_949774975.1 of Lagenorhynchus albirostris. NCBI lineage: Eukaryota > Metazoa > Chordata > Mammalia > Artiodactyla > Delphinidae > Lagenorhynchus > Lagenorhynchus albirostris. The sequence goes on along the minus strand of NC_083098.1, from coordinate 122,398,653 downwards.
TTTGGGGTAGCTTTTTGATTACAGTTTCAATCTCTATACTAGTGATCAGTCTACTCAGATTTTCTATTTCTTCATGATTCAGCCTTGGAAGGTTGTATGATTCTAACAATTTGTCCATTTCTTCTAGGTTTTCTAATTTGTTGGTAAATAGCTGATTATAATATCCTCTTACAATTTTTTTTGTATTTCTGTGGTGTCATTATTTCTCATCTTTCATTTCTGATTTTATTTATCAGGGCCTTTCTCTTTTTTTCTTTGAGAGTCTACCTAATAGTTTTTCAATTGTGTTTATCTTTTCAAAAAACCAGTTCTTAGTTTCACCGATCCTTTCCATTGTCTTTTCAGTCTGTATTTTATTTATTTCTGCTCTGACCTTTATTATTTACTTCCTTCTACTAACTTTGGGCTTCACTGGTTCTTTTCCTACTTCCTTTAAGTGTAAGTTTAGATTGCTTGTTTGAGATTTTTCTTGTTTCTTAAAATGAATGACAGAAATGATATAAAAGATGAAATGGAGGAATTAAGATTATTTTATTATAAGGTACTCACACTGCCTATAAAGTGGTATAGTATTATTTGAAAGTAGGATTAAATGTAAATTGAAGGAGAAAAATATACCATGTTAACACTAATTTTTTAAAAAAAGGAGTAACTATGTTAATTACAGAGAGAGCAGACTTCAAAGCAAGAATAGCTATCAGAGGGCAAAAGAAGAGCATTACATAATAATAAAGGAGTCAATTCTCCAACATGACATGATGTGTCTTACACCTAACAACAGAGTCAAAATATTTGTGGCAAACACTAATGAAATTGCAAAGAGAAATAGATGAATCCACTATCATAGTTGGAATTTTTAACATCTCTCTATCAGAAATGAACAGATCCAGCAGGTAGAAAATCAGGAAGGAAATGGTTGAATACAATATTAATTAACTGGATATAGTGATGTCTATAGACCACTTTGTTCAACAACACCAGAATACACATTCTTCCCAAGCTCACCTGGAACATTCACCAAAATAGTACATTCTGGGTCATAAGACACATCATAGAAAATTTAAAAGAATATAAATCATACAATGTCTTCTCTCAGACCACAGTGGAATTAAACCAGAAATCAATAACAGTAAGATAACTGGAAAATCCCAAAATATGTGGAGAATTAACAATATACTTTTATATAACACATGGGTCAAAGAAGAAATTTTGAGAGAAATTTAAAAATACTTTGAACTAAATGAAAATGAAAACCCAACTTAATAAAATTTATGTGATGCAGTAAATGAAGTGCTTAGAGGGAAATTTATAGCATTGAATGCATATATTAGAAAAAAACTCTAAAATCAGTCATCTAAGTTTCCACCTTAGAAATCTATAAAAAGAAGGGCATATTACATCCAAAGGAAATGGAAGAAAAGAAATTATATGAATTAGAGCAGAAATCAATGGTGAAAGCAGGAAATCAGTAGAGAATATCAACAAAATAGGAATCTAGTTCTCTAAAAAGATCAACAAAATTGATAAGCCTCTAAGCAGGCTAAGTAATTTTTTTTTTAAAAAGAGACAGGACACAAATTACTAATATCAGAAGTGAAAGAGAGATCTCATTATAGATCTTCTGCACATGAAAAGGATAATAAAATAATATTATGAACAACTCATGCCCACACATTTGATCATCTAGATCAAATAGACCAATTCTTGGAAAGGCATAATTTGCCAAACCTCACAAAAGAAGAAATAGTCGATCTGAGTAGACCTATATCCACTAAAAAATTGGATCAATAATTAATAAACTTCCATAAGAGAGAATGCCAGTCACAGATGTGTCCACTGGTGAAGTCTACCGAATATTTAAGGAAGAAATTATTCCAGTTCTCTACAATCTCTTTCAGAGGATAAAGGCAAGTGGAATTCTTCCTAACTCATTCTATGACACTAGTATCACCCTGATACCAAAACCAGATGAGAATATTGCAAGAAAAAAATTACAGACCAATATTTCTTATGAATGTAGATGCAAATATCCTCAACAAAAATATTAACAAATTGAATTCAACAATGTCTAAAAATAATTATACACCATGACCCAGTGATATTTCCCCCAGGTACATAAGGCTGGTTAAACATTTGAAAATCAGTTTATGTGATATATCACATCAACAGGCTAAAGGAGAAAAATCACATGATCAATCATATCAATAGATGCAGAAAAATCATTCAATAAAATCCAACACTCATTCATGATAAAAACTCTAGGTAACTGTGAATAGAGGGGAACTTCCTCAACAAAGAATAGCTACAAAAAAAATATACAGCTAACACAATATTTAATGGTGAGAAACCTGAAGATTTCCTATTAAGATCAGGTACAAGGCAAGGATGTCCCTCTCACCACTACTTTTCACCATCATGCTAGAAGTTCTAGCTAATGCAATAAAACCAGAAAAGGAAATAAAAGGCACACAAAATGGGAAGGAAGAAATGAAACTGTCTTTGTTCCCAGATGACATGATTATCTATGTGGACAATCCCAAGAAATCAAAAACAAAAACTCCTGGAATTAATAAGCAATTACAGCAAGGTTGAAGGATACAAGATAAATATACAAAAGCCCATCACTTTGTTATATACTAACAATGAACAAGTGGAATTTCAAATTAAAACACAAACCCAATTACCTTTGCACCCCCAAATGAAATTCTTAGGTATAAATCTAACAAAATATGTACAATATCTGTATGAGGAAAACTCAGATGAACAAAATCAAAGAACTATATAAATGGAGAGATACTCCATGTTCATGGATAGAAGATTTAATATTGTCAAAATGTCAGTTCTTCCCAAATTGATCTATAGATTCAATGAATCCCAATCAAAATCCCAGAAAGTTATTTTATAGGTATCAAGAAACTGATTCTAAAGTTTATATGGATAGCAAAAAAGACCCCAAATCCAACATAATACAGAAAGAGAGAAACAAAGTTGGAGGACTGACACTATCTGACTTTGACTTATTTATTTATTTATATATATATATATATATATATATATATATATATGTACACACACAGACATCAGACATATATATATTATAAACCTATAGTAATCAAAACAATATGGTATTGGCCAAAGAATAGAGAAATAGATCAATGGAACAAAGTAGAGATCCCCAAAATACCCACATAAATATAGTCAACTGATCTTTGACAAAGGAGCATAGACAATACCTTGGAGCAAAGATAGTTTCTTCAACAAATGGTATTGGAACAAATTGACATTGAATGCAAAAAAAAAAAAAAAGGAATCTAGACACAGACCTTACACCCTTAACAAAAATTAACTCAAAATGGATCACACCCCTAAATGTAAAACACAAAACTGTAAAACTAGAACTTATCATAGAAGAAATCTAGATAACTTGGGTATGTCAATGACTTCCTAGAAACACTGAAGTCATGATGCAGAAAAGAAAGAATTGATAAGTCGGACTTCTGCTCTCTGAGAGAAAATGTCAACAGAGTGCAAAGACAAGCCATAGACTGAGAGAAAAAATTTACAAAAGATACATTTGATAAAGGACTATTATTTAATATATACAAAGAACTCTTAAAACTCAACAACAAGAAAATAAAAAATCTTATTAAAAAATGAGCCAACGATCTTAATAGACACATCATTAAAGAAAATATACAGATAGCAAATAAGCATCTGAAAAGATGCTCCACATCATATGTCATCAGGGAAATTCAAATCAAAACAACAGTGAGATACCCCTACATACCTATTAGAATGGCTAAAATCTGGAACACTGATACCCCTGAATGCTGACAAGGATGTGGAGCAACAAGGCTGTCCTTCATTTCTGGTGGAAATGCAAAATGCTACAGCCACTTTAGAAGACAGTTTGATTGTTTCTTAGAAAACCAAACATACTCCTATGATCTAGCAATCACATTCTTTGTTATTTATCCAAAAAAGTTGAAAACTATGTGTACAAAAAGACATTCACATGGATCTTTTTAGCAGCTTTATTTATAATTGACAAAACTTGGAAGCAACCAAGACTTCCTTCAGTTAGTGAATGGATAAATAAACTGTGGTTCATCCAGACAATGGAATATTATTCAATACTAAAAAAAATTAGTTGTTAAGCCATAAAAATACATGGAGGAACCTTAATGCATATTACTAAGTGAAAGGAGTCAATCTGAGAAGGCTACATATTTTACAATATTATTCCAACTATATGACATTCTGAAAAAGGCAAAACTTTGGATACAGTAATAAAGATCAGTGGTTGCTGGAAGTTAGGGACAGATGAATAGCTGGAGTTCAGAGGATTTTTAGGGCAGTGAATCTATTCTGTATGATACTGTAAGGTGCATACATATCATACATTTGTCCAAACCAATAGAATGTACAACTCACCAAACTTCTGCTTATGTCTCATTAAGCAGAAAAGGGTTACATGGCAACGATTATCTGCAAGAGTTTTAGCAGAGCACTTTGCTGACCTCTGTAAAAATCAGGCTTATTCAGTTTTATATTTCTTCTTTGGCTAACTTCTACAAATTATTTTTTTGAAAATTACCATTTTATCTCAATTTTCAAAGTTAGTGGCATAAAGTGGTTCAAAAATAATATCCTATTATTTTTCAAATGTTTATCCTGTCAGAGTCAGAGCACTTCATTCATTCCTAATTTTGGTTATTTGTGCCTTCTCTCTCTTTTATTCCTTAAATGATTTTGCCAGCAGTTTACCTTTTTTTTTTTTTTTTTTTGCTGTATGCGGGCCTCTCACTATTGTGGCCTCTCCCGTTGCGGAACACAGGCTCCGGACGCGCAGGCTCAGCGGCCATGGCTCACGGGCCCAGCCGCTCCGCGGCATGTGGGATCCTCCCAGACCGGGGCATGAACCCGTGTCCCCTGCATCGGCAGGCGGACTCTCAACCACTGCGCCACCAGGGGAGCCCAGTTCACCTATTTTAATTGTCTTTTCAAAGAACTGGTGCTAGAGATACATATATTCTTCATGCTTTGTATTTCAACATAAGAAAAATACTAGGGGCTAAAGGTAAATTTGCTGCCTCCATTTCCCAACATATTAATCATAATTTTAATTATGAATATATTGTTAGTATGTGTTAATACATAATGGTTAATATTTGCTAAAATTTTTAATTAAAATTTGATTATTAAATAATTTTTAATTATGAATGTTATTCATAGAGATAAAAAATAAGACTATTAGCTACCATGAAAGACAAGTTTTTAGCACTCTATACTCACTGTTTCTCCTTCCACTCCTTCTCCTTATTTTTAAATTTCTTCTTATTATTGGTATTGATTTTTATAGGAGCTAGAGTGTTAAATAATCAAAGGAAGAAGGTGAAAGAATTAGAAGCAAGCCCTTGGGTTTGATATTACAGTAGGAACAGTGGGGGAGAGATGGGTAGGTAATGTACACTGGTTTTGACCTGTAAAGCTATTATCTAGAACTGAGCTTGTGTCTGGATGTTTCCTCAACTTCAAAAGGAAAATTTATGAATTTAACCTCAACCCCATTTTCAAGTACATGTTTTATCACTTACTTTCAGTGAATGGAGTTGTAAAACAAATTAATTTAACTTTGCTCAGTTTTATAATCTTTTATCATGTACCATAAGCCTTAGGAAATAGCTCTAACTGCCCAAGAGCAGTATTAATTAGATGAAAATTGTGTGTGTGTGTGTGTGTGTGTGTGTGTGAGAGAGAGAGAGCATGAGAAACAGAGAGAGAGAAATTTGTGTGTGACAATACATGGCCCTGTTTTTCTGTCTCTTCTAATTTCAGAAATTGTGGTTCATCATAAAAGGCTAGAAATACAATGGGAGGATAGATAGATAGATAGATAGATAGATAGATAGATAGATTAGATAGATAAATAGATAAATAGATAAAGCTGAGGGTTCTGGAATGCTGAAATTATTAAATGACATGCAGCCTTAAGTCTAATGTCTGATACAAAGTGATAAATTTCTGCAGGCACAAATATAATTGAATCTCTAGTTGGAACAAATAAACAAACAAAACCCTATAAAAACATTTTTTTCCCTCTTTCATTCCCAGAGCATCTAAGAAAGAATACACAGTTAAAAGCATTAGGTTATCCATGGAGACATCAAAAATGTTTCTTTCATTTCAGTCTTCCACAGCACAAGCTTTTGGCTTTATCTTAGAGTAGAGTGAATGCCTCCCACTGCTGCACTCTGTCTCTCTTTTTAAAATCTACCACCTGAACTGAGCATAATAGGTTTAACACCTCAGACACTCCAGGGGCCAGAAATCCTTGCCTTTCTAAGTAAGAGCTATCTCCTGTCAGCCTATAGAAACATTACAGAAAATAGAAAGTGTTGATAGAAATGTCAACTAAAACCAGTGCTCCTAAGATGCTAACTATTCTGTATATTGTTTGTGACATTTGCTTATGACCTGTTATTTGGTGCTATCTACAACTGTCCTAGCTTTATAAAAATGTTCTAAGCAATCCACTTTATTCCTGCAGGTACTTCATATTTTACATTCAATTTGTAATGCCATTCTCAGATGGTCTACATAAAATTGAGTTGATAATAACTGATCACCTTGAATAAGTGCTACTATGAGTTTTCCTCTAATGGTTCTCTCTAATTTCCTTATGTTACAGGTTCAAAATTTTCTGTGAAATTCTTTAAGAAGGGTTCCATGATAAAATAATTTTGGAAAATGATCTATTGACTAGCTCTCTCTTTAATATAAAGTATTAAAATCTCTAAATAGTAAACAAATAGAGAAAAATATTTAATTATGTTATTACAATCTTCTCCCTTAGCAAATATTCTCCCTTATACTACATACCTCAAATTAAACATATGAATATCATAAACCACAAACATTTTAGTAAATACATTTTGGGAAATAATTTATGCTGCTGTACAAATTCATACTGATATATACATTTTAAAGACTCAAAAATTGGTTTTAGGAACTGTTTTTGGTTATTTTACGTGCTTTGATAGTGTACTATGATAGAAGGTTAATGAAAATTACAAACACAGCCACATGATGATTCTGCTCAATGTGTGTATCCACTAAAGACCTAAAAATAATTAGATTAGGGTAAAACTCTATAGACTAGGACGTGATTGGTGCCATTTAGAGTTGAACAACGTGGCAGCCTTTTAACAACAAAGTTAAAATCAAAAGCAGACAGTCGTTGAAACAGCACAACAGATTCATTCGTTATTCACTCGAATGGCTCAGTTCTCTATCTAGTATGCGCTTTCCACCTGCAGAGTGACTGGTGTAGAGTAAGTATACAAGAAGACTAATCATTATAATGATTGTAATATTATATTAAGAAAAAACCCCTCAAGACTGGGGTCACTCATACATTGTTGATGGGAATGCAAAATGGTAGAGCTATTCTGGGAAATAGTTCTAAAATTTATTTCTTTTCTTTTTTAAAATAAATTTATTTATTTATTTTTTGGCTGCATTGGGTCTTCTTTGCCGCGTGCGGGCTTTCTCTAGCTGCACAAGCGGGGCTACTCTTTGTTGTGGTGCACGGGCTTCTCATTGCAGTGGCTTCTCTTGCTGTGAAGCACGGGCTCGAGGTGCGTGGCCTTCAGTAGTTGTGGCACGAGGGCTCAGTAATTGTGGCGCATGGGCTTAGTTGCTCCGTGGCATGTGATATCTTACCAGACCAGGGCTCCAGCCTGTGTCCCCTGCATTGGCAGGTGAATTCTTAACGACTGCGCCACCGAGGAAGTCCCCATAATTTCTTAAAAAGTTAAGCATGCACATACCATTAAAGTCAGCAATCCAACTCCTATGTATTAACCCTAAAGAATGAAAAAAAAGAAATCTTGCCATTGATGACAACACAGATGGACCTTGAGGGTATTATTCTAAGTTAAATAATTTGTCAGACAGAGAAAGACAAATAATGTATGATTTCACTCATATGTGAAACAAACAAAATAAATGAACAAACCAAACCTAACAAAAATAAACGTATAGATACAGAGAACAGAGTAGTGGTTACCAGAGGGAAAGGGGCCTAGCGGGAGGGCAGAATGGGTAAATGTAGTCAACTGTATGGTGTCAAATGGAAACAAAACTTTTGGTGGTGAGCACAGTGTAGTATATACAGAATCAAAATATATTGTTGTACACATGAACCTTGTATAATGTTATAAGCCAATGTTACCTCAATAAAAAATAAAGAAACGAAATAAAAGTACACATTACTAGCAAAAAAAGAAAGAGGAAAGAGAAGAATGACTTGGATAGCTCTCAAATGCATTATGCTAAGTGAAAGTAATGAGTCAAAAATTACTAACTGTGTGATTCCACTAAAATGAAATGCTGAAATAGACAAACTATAGAGATGGAGAACAGATAGGTTGTTGCCAGAGATTAGAGTTTACAGAGTGGATCTGATAAAAATTAAGTAGTGTAAAGAAATATTTTGAAGGGAGGAATCTGTTTTGTATCCTGACTATGGTGATAGTTATACAACTCACTGATTTGTCATATCTCACAGACTTGTGGGGGGAAAATGTGAATTTTACTGTACATAAATTGACAACTCAGTATACTACATGTATGATTAATAATAAAAACCGAAATGTATGACAACATAATACTTATCTAAAAAGTAGCCCCCCAAAATGTATAGCATAATACCGTCTTATAAAATTATATGCTGAAGATAAAATATGTAATTAGAAACACATAGAAATTCGAACAAAATTCAAAGAAAAACAAAGTCTTCTCTCCTCCTTAAGCTAGATCCATGGACAAGTAAATTGAGATTCTAAATCAGATAACGTATGCTATCTCTGGTATATGTTTGAACATGTATATTTTTCAGGAATTGGTCCCTTATTTTCCTTATATTCACAAAGGAGTTCAAAAACAACAACAACAAAAAGAAAACTACAAAAAGCAAAAGGTTAAGGTCCATTTGCATTGAGGGAAGGACACTAAAATAAGACCTAAGGGAAGTTAAAAATAATCATAAAAAAAAAAAAAGACCTAAGGCAATTCATAGTTTGTGCCATTTACCAGCTGTGTGGGCAGGTCACTTACTACCTCTGGGGAATCAATGATTTCTAAAGCCCTTTAGCACTTGAAATTTCTGTGATTCTAAGGCCAGAAGCCTTTCTCAAATGCTGGCTCCTCCGACAAATTCTTTAACAGAAGTTCACAGATGTTCCTTCCTTGTTATCTTCATTATGTGGTGCAATAATCCAATTTTGCTACAATCAGAATTGTGGCCTGCTGAGCGTAAAGCTATAAAACACTTTTAGCTTTATACCGAAAGGACACTGAAGAGTGCACAGATCCTAACTCCTAAAGCAACCATTTTTTATGACATTTAGACTGAACTTTCAAGGCCAGAGTTAATAGAAGAACACTTAATTTAGAAGGAAAGCTGTTGTTGACAGCAGTATAAAGTTCAAACAGAAAAAGACTGGTTGTTCTTCTCTGATTATTTTTACGTTCAGGGTAGAAGTAAAAGTAGTGAGAAATTACTCAAAGGAGATTTCTAACAACCTGTCACCCCCCACCCCCAAACTCACAACTTTCACAGTTTATTAAAGGAAAAACAAAAACCCCACTTTTGATATAAGAGATTTGAATCTATAAAAAGATAATATTCTATAGGCAGAAATATAACTTGAAGAATTATGAAATGAGACTACACTTTAGCTAGTGGTATTCAAACTAGATTCCTTACAACTCAACCTCAGGGGCCACTTTCTTTGTCAAATTAGAATCAAAATAAATGAGACTTGAGGACACTTCTTTAATCAGAATTTTCTTTTTAATCTATTATGATTGCTTATAAGGTTTTGAGTGAAAAAACATGTTTCAACACTAAACTAGATAAATAAGCAAATAAATAATGAGTTTGAAAATTACAACTATAAAGCAGAATGTGATTAACAAGACCATGGTGGAGTTCTACATTAAGGAGGAGTTACCCTTGTAGTGTTCATGGGACTTGATATAAAAGTCAGGCAAGAACATGCCCCTCATTTTTCAAGATGGGAAAGAGTACTGTAGATCAACGTCCAAATAACTTACTCTACAGATTAACAGACAAGATAAGATATACTGACTTGCTAAACACATTTGGCTAGGGGGCTAATCTCTGCTATGCTGTGCTCTATTGCTTTTAAATCATATGCTTACCGAGAATTAATTGCACTTTTCCCAGGACCTATCACATCACTGTAATTGTCATCATAATTATGTAAGCTAAATAAACGAATGAGTGAGTATATAGTGTCTTTTCTATTAATGCTTTTGAAATTTTCAGTAGTTGTGAGTTGCTAAAAAAAAAAGTCGCTGCTCAATTAAAGTAGACAAGGCAACTCTAAAAGTCTAGAAAATTTATAAAATATAGGAATTTCTGAATTAGACCTCTTTTCATTCCACTTTTGAGAAAATAAAACTGGATGCATTTTGTGTGTGACAGATGGACACAGACCCCACACTCAAAGGAAATATCTTCTCCCCAAATTGACCAATAAATGTACATTTATATGTTTTAAACTAAAATAAAATGTTTAAGAGATTTATACATCCTTTCTTTTGTGTTACTTCAAATAACATTTTCAAACAACCAATCAACTATTATATATTAAAGATTGAGTAAGATGGCTTCTACTCTATATGTCAGGAAGGGAATACTTTAAGTGGGAATTTCCTGGCATTAGGTAAGATGAATGAAAGAAATTCTGAGATTTTTTTTAACAACAGGGAAGGTATCCCAGCAATATGACACTTAATATGCAAGGGAGTATGGTGCAGTTTGTATCAATACAGCCTTAATGTTTGTATAGCAAGTATAAGCATGAAATCCAGCATGCACAAACAATTCAAAACTTCAGTTTCTGGTTATGATTTTGCAACATTCAGAGTGCAATAAAAAAGTTGCTGCTCAATTAGACCAGCAGAATGGAGACTGCGGTGTGTCTTTACTCCATGCATCTCACCGTAAGTTTCTCTAGTGGGTATCAGGTAAAGTGAAGGCTGTTGGTGCCTTGCCCAGGTTCCATTTTCCTGGATGTTGCACTCATCAGACAGGTGTTGTGAGTGATGTCAGCTGCTTCCTTCTTGAAACAATTAACTTCAGCCAAATAGAAACCCCCTAGCTTAGGGGGCTATGCTCATCCTAGCTATAGATCACAAACAATGACTAAATGGCATGAGGGTACTGGTCAGGCTCCAGGTATTGGAATAAACTAGAAAAAAAATTCCTAGGAGTGGATATTTAGGCTGTTAGGTCAAGAAGGGAGCTGGATAGGGGAGAGTTTGTCAATACGGAGGTTTAGACAGAGCTCCGGGATGATTCTAACATGCTGCAAGATAGCTCTTGAAAGCAGCATCTCACAGTAAATGAAGTAGAGATACCAGGCAAACTGTGGAAGAAGGAATTTGTGCTTCACGTCCCATGCCATTAGGCTTTGTGCATCTAGAGGTCCCAATTTCTAGAGCAGGGCTGTTTCTACCAGGAGACATAGTAAGAGCCTTCCTGAACCTAAGGCTTTTGCTGCTTCCTGGTCACTTGGGACAGACACCTCATGCCAGTAGGAAAGTAAGCAGAGAAAATAGTTACCGTACTGGCATGATGTTAGACCTAGTCATCATTAGGTGGTAGGGCTGCTGATAAATTACAGTGAGAAACAGGAATATATCAATATTTGACACTAAAGTGATTTACTAGGCTGTCTCTAGTTACCTTATGGCCAGTGGAAAGTGTAACTAGGCAAGTTCCACCACTGCAGCTTGATATAAGGATATGGCAACATAGGCCTCAAGATGAGTGATGAGGGTCTGCATTTACCCAACAAGCAAGTCACCTAGCACTAGCCAAAGGGGAAAGGAATATAGAATGTGTCATGGAGGAGGGAGATGCTGAATATCAGGTATAATCTCAGGACCAACTAAAGCATTAGGAACTATAGTTCAACCTACTAACTCTCCTCTGAAAAATTTCCCCAGGAATTATGAGGAATTATAGTCCTGGAGAATCTGTGCCTAGATACTGTGAATTTAATATGAGAAGCTCATTGACAAACGGACTACAGTGGATACAGCTAGTGTTCTGACCAGCTCCTTTTTACCATCCAGTTCACCCACCTCCCAGGGGATGTGAGGGTTGGCTGACAACAATGAACAGGTTCCCCTTTTCCATAAAATTGCCCTTGGCTAAATAAGAGCCGCCTTGACCTTTTGGATATGCTCTTCTTATCCCTCCCCTATCAAGATAGGATTGTGAGATTATGATCTCAAGAGCTGTTCCAGAGCTTTGTTGTGAGCTCTGACTAAAACTAGTCTCCACCTGAGAACACATTCTTTCTTGTTTGCCTTTTTAAAATTTTACTCAAATTTGCATTCCTAACTCTTCTTCTCTTGAGAGTAATTTCTTAATAAATCATTTGAACGAGAATTCTCACCCAAGGCTTTGCTTTTAGGGAAACATCTGTAAGACATGGGCCACTAATTTTTATTTGCTTAGGGTGCTCCAAATAACCTTTATATTTGCATTGTATTGATTTTTATTAGTTAGTTTAAAAAAATATATAACAAACGAATCCCTATTTCTCTGAATTTCTGGATTCCTTATATCATCAAAATGAACAAAAACACAGACTTGGAGAATCAGATACTGTGGATATTCAATTTTTTTAAAACCCTCAAATTACTTACTGTTTTCTCTTAGAACATACCTGCATGGATTAAAGGTTTTGTACTATTTGATGATGCTCCCCTTTTGCACAACACATGTCCCCTTATGGAGAGAAAATTTGCGCTGCTCAGAAGCTAGGGAACCATTAAAGTTAAGGTTGTTCAAACTCATTTCCTTGGGCTCCTAAGTGGGAAGCAGTGGTTGCAAGCCATCCGCTGTTGAGTTGTAAACAAACTCTCTTTGTTTTCCTACATTTAGATACAGTATGTCTTAACATTTCTGGAGCATTTTAGGAGTGTGGCTAAATTCTTTCCATAACCTGCTTGTGATAGTAGTGTGCAAACACTCGAAAGAAGCTGGTATTAATACTGAATATGTATCTACTTAAGTTTTTCAAGGTTATACCCACAAAAAAAGTATTCAACATTTATTCTGCCAACCTCAAAACTTTCTCTGGAAACTCCATGCAGACCACAATCAACTCTTGTTCTTTTATCTTTGCATTCAAGCCACAAAGGCAGAACTACAGCAAGTTTCATCAGTAGAGATTGGTGAGATAGGCTTATAAAATTACTGAAAAATTTAAAGTGACTTAGTATGTTCCACACAAATTGACAAGGTTCTCACTTTATCTGAATCTGTACCTTCTATCAATCCATGGGAAAGGAAACTTGAGGTAGGGTGGAACTGAGGCAGGGTCACAGAGCTGTGAAATGAGTTGGACCCAGTAACCTGCAAAACCCAGCTGCACCAGGCTAGGACCCTAGGCTCTTTGGGAGATTGTTCTAAGCATTCACCATTGTTTCCAACACAAATGAGTGATTACATGGTAGTGTGTTACTTGGGGATTACATGAATATACTCGTATTAGTAACAAGAGTTGGGAAATTTTGCCTGGAATTTAAACAGAGTCCTTCTTTTGATGCCTTATCTCCCTTCCCAAAGGTTGAGTGTGGAGGTTCTCAATTCCCACTGACTGTCTCTCTAAAACTTTTGCACCACAAGCTTGGTGCTGAGTCACCACTCTTGTAAACCTATTTTGAGTTAAAAATGTGCTGTGTTCTCAGCTTCTTTTCCACCTAAGTTAATTGCAGTATGTGAGAAATTTAAAAAGGCGCTCAAGTTAATTATGTCCCTGATTTTGATTTACAGATCTTGGCAATAAATGCTTCCTTACAATACTTCTTTGAACTACACTGGTTTTCTGGTCAAGTTCCTTGGTCCCCTCTGCACTGTGCACATTTTTATAAATCCCATTACTTAATTCAAAATCTTTAAGCACTCTACCAGAATGGGTCATGAAAACTTGACATATGTATCTTTACTACATCCCACTCTTCCAAAGACTTATTCTAAAACCAGTAACAAATCATGTACCAATCTTGATACATCCTTGACTTTCAATTCATATGGTACTTTCAGAAAAATGTCCTGGAAACTCTCTAGAACTTGAAGCATAGCAGAATATGCCAGCACAAATATGACTGTAGGAGATCTGGACATGCCACCCCCAAATACACCACCTTGCTATATTGATTATTTTGAGCTGTAGGCACTTGAAAAGTAAGTGAAGGGAGAGGGCTTCTCTGTACTGCCTTTATCTGCCTAAAGGCATATCCATCAAAAGGAACTCAACTGCCATAAATCCACTCCCTGGGATTTTCATCAACCAGGGAAGACTGACTCATCATTGGTGAGGAGATTACATCTTGATACCACACTCAAAGAAGTTTGTCACAAACTACCATTCCTCCCATCTATTCTTCTAAGGGCCCTTTCATGTTTCTTAAAAACTATTTATTCTCCCCTAAGAAGCCTACAAATCCTCTCCCCTTTCCCTATTAATGTGGTATTTAAGCCTAAATTCTAAGCCACCCCTTTCAGTTAGTCATTTTCCCCTGACTATCTCCCATGTATACATGAGGTACACATGTTAATAAACTTCTGTTTGTTTTTCTCTTATTAACAGTCTTTTATTACAGGGGTCTCAGATAAAAACTCAAAAGAATAGAGGGAAAATTATCTGCCCCCCACAAGTCTATGTGTTTTTTCTCAATTTCACACTTAAAACATTTGCCTAATACATTTTTCATGGTTCAAAATTTTTCATGGTCCAAACGTCTGCCTCTCTTCAAAAACTCAAAAACACTCTAGCTTTTAGGACCTGAGATAACAAAGAACACAGGGGCTTCAGATTGATTTGAGGCTGGTGATTTCAAGTGATCTGGCCCATCTCCCTTTCTGCCACACCACTAGTGGATATGCCTGGTACTGATTCTGAAAGCAATTTATCTTTTTAAAAACATGTTTAAGAATCCTTGCCAAACAACTTGGACTTTCAAAACACTGCACAGGTGACATCTCCTGTAGGAAGTTTTGGAAGGAAACCAACAAAGTAACCTTCCAGCATAGCATAATTCTGGTTCTCTGGTTAAAGTATCAATATTTATCACAAATATAGTTCTCACAAAATGACTCTAGTTGTTAAATCATTACTAAGCATACTGTGTTCTTTACTTGAAAGAATATTTTGTTTCAGTTGAAATAAAGCTGATATACATTATTATGTTAGTTTCAGAAAGTATTTTCTAAATTAAATTATAATTTGTGCTAAGACCATTTTTCTTCATTGGCACATTCCATTAACAATTTAAATGATATGATGGAATGTTCCTTCCAACAGAAATAAAGAATATTTTGATGTAGAAATAGATATAGATTTAGACTTAGATATACACCATGTTGAACAATCTTGGATAGTAGCATCTGCTTCTCTGTTACAGGTTATTCTAGCATTTTTGCCCCTATCAGAGAAAGAAGAGAATTAAAGTCCATAATCATATGATCAAATCAGCCAGGGAAACTGACATATACAGATAGACCTTCACTTCGTGTTTGTCACTGAGGGGTAGACATATGAAAGTGGTTTTCTCGTCTATTAACTTTTATCCAAAATGTATAGGATTTTAGTTTTAAATAGCTGGAGCACTTTCTATGGTCACTCGCTGACTGTTTGTAGTAACTTTCGTCATAGAATCTGTCCTGTAACTCATCCTTTTAGCTGCTTCTTCCCATTAGGTCTTATACTTGGTTTGTGCTTTGGATTATTGATTAGTACTCTGTGTACAGTTCTGTTATTGGATAGGATCCAGAGTGTGTGTGTGTGTGTGCATGTGTGTGTGTGTGCGTGTGTGGGTGTTAGGGCAAAGTTGGGATGGCAGTGGGGGTGGAGGGACAATTACATCCTGTGATGGAACAGGGAAGATAAGAGAGTCTTATGGTGATTTGATTTATTCTTAGGGTCTATGTAAAAAAGGTATTAAGCACTGGCAAGGTTAAATCCTGCATGAATAATCCTAGATTACTTCTAGTATATATTTATACTAAAATAACTTTTCCATATTATGTTGCAATATAATATGGAATATAATTTATAATATAAAAGCCATTCTCTGTATCTTAGCCTTGTTTTTTTTTGTTTTTTTTTTTTTTTGCAGTACGCGGGCCTCTCACTGTTGTGGCCTCTCCCGTGGCAGAGAACAGGCTCCGGACGCGCAGGCCCAGCGGCCATGGCTCACGGTCCCAGCCGCTCCACTGCATGTGGGATCTTCCCGGACCGGTGCACGAACCCGTGTCCCCTGCATCGGCAGGTGGACTCTCAATCACTGCGCCACCAGGGAAGCCCCCTTAGCCTTGTTTTGATGTAGTCTTTCATACTACATTGACCATTGCCTGCTGAAATGATGGAAGACATTAATTTAATAGAACGGTTATTCTATGCTCCTTAGAAAATATTTATTAATGACATTCTTATCAAAAGAGTGTGTCAAGTTAGAAACCTATCTAAAATTGTCTTAAGAAAATAGGACAGTTATATTTTACAACCAGGAAGGAATCAAGAATCACGTGGACTATTTGACACTGCCAGGGAGAAAGATCTAGAATGGAATAATATGATGGGTGCCTCAGACCAGATGCACAAGGGTCTGGGTTGGATGGAGATTGTGGCAAATGAGAGAGAAGAGAGTTTGTCAAAGGGAGCATGAACAGAATCGATGAAATATAGCTCTCCTTTTGCAACCCTGTTTATGTTTTCTTTTTGTGAGGTCAATCATAGTGCATACAAGGAAAGAATTAAAGAAGGGAAAAATCTGTATTTATGTTTAGCTTACTTATTCTCATGCCTAACATAGTAACCATTGGTGTCTATTTGGGACTGAATATTTGTATTCCTCCAAAATTCTTATGTTGGAATCCCATTCCCCAATGTGATTGTATTAGGAGATGAAGCCTTTGGGTGGGGATTAGTGTCATGAAGGTGGATCCCTCATGAACAGGAGTAGTGTCCTTATAAAGGAGGCACCCAGAGAGCTCTCTCCTTTCTTCCTCAGTCATATGAGGATATCACTAGAAGACTGCGGTCTATGAACCAGGAAGCAGGCGCTCACCAGACACCAAATCTGCTAGTGCCTTGATCTTGGACCTCCCAAGCCTCCAGAACTATGAGAAAGACCTGTTTGTTGTGTAAGCCACTCAGTCTATGGTGTTTTTTATAGCAGCCCCAAAAGACTAAGACAGTGTATAATATTTGTAAAATACTTGAGACCAGGGGCTTTATTTTGATTACTGCTATCTTGCCTTCACCTACAGCAGTGCTTGGCACTTAGATATTATTCAATAAATACTTGTTGAGTGTGTGAAAATGAATGAGTGCATTATGTACTTAAAACATTTCATATATGTATGAAGAAAGGAAGTTACCTCTAACAGACTCACAGGTCCTCTACACTTAAAAGGCCCATCTGAAAATAAAAAGATATACAATCTGGCAGTATTTTATCACTAGCTCCTAAGCTTTACACTATTCAATAGAAATAAGTATAGATAAAAACTCTTCTGTCTCTTGTACATGCAGCCAGAATATTACCTTGAAACACTTTTCTAAGTATAAGAAATGGTGAAAGTTCTGATAGAAAGGAGGGAAATAACATATGTTCTGAAGTAAGACTGCTTGGGCTCAAATTCTGGATTCACTGTTTAATAGTTTTGTAACCTTGGGCAAGAGCACACTAACAAACTAACCTTTAGTTAATGAAAATGCAAACTACTAATTATTCCTTCGTGTTGCTATATTCTTAGGATTCTCTAAACAATATTCGCCAAACTTTCAAGATCAGGTATTCCCATCATATTTTGAGCATGCACCCCAATATATGTACCCGTATTTAGTTTCACATTGTGTCCATTTGCAACTGTACTCGCATATTGTCGACATCTTAAAACATGCAGAAAATTAGAAATATAAAAATAGGTGACAAAGACAATATACAATTTTATTTATTCTTAACATCTTTATTGGAGTATAATTGCTTTACAATGGTGTGTTAGTTTCTGCTTTATAACAAAATAAATCAGCTATACATATACATATATCCCCATATCTCCCCTTGAGTCTTCCTCCCACCCTCCCTATCCCACCCCTCTAGGTGGTCACACAGCACGGAGCTGATCTCCCTGTGCTATGTGGCTGCTTCCCACTATCTATCTATTTTACATTTGGTAGTGTATACATGTCCATGCCACTCTCTCACTTTGTCCCAGCTTACCCTTCCCCCTCCCTGTATCCTCAAGTCCATTCTCTACGTCTGAATCTTTATTCCTGTCCTGCCCCTAGGTTTTTCAGAACAATTTTTTTTTTTTAGATCCCATATATATGTGTTAGCATATGGTATTTGTTTTTCTCTTTCTGACTTCACTCTGTATGAGAGACTCTAGGTCCATCCACCTCACTACAAATAACTCAATTTCATTTCTTTTTATGGCTGAATAATATTCCATTGTATATATGTGCCACATCTTCTTTATCCATTCATCTGTTGATGGACACTTAGGTTGCTTCCATGTCCTGGCTACTGTAAATAGAGCTGCAAAGAACATTGTGGTACATGACTCTTTTTGAATTATGGTTTTCTCAGGGTATATGCCCAGTAGTGGGATTGCTGGGTCGTATGGTAGTTCTATTTTTAGTTTTTAAGGAACCTCCATACTGTTCTCATAGTGGCTGTATCAATTTACATTCCCACCAACAGTGAAAGAGGGCTCCCTTTTCTCCACACTCTCTCCAGCATTTATTGTTTGTAAATTTTTGATGATGGCCATTCTGACTGGTGTGAGGTGATACCTCATTGTACTTTTTTTTTTTTTTTTTTTTTTGCGGTACGCGGGCCTCTCACTGCTGTGGCCTCTCCCGTTGCGGAGCACAGGATCCGGACGCGCAGGCCCAGCAGCCATGGCCCATGGGCCCAGCTGCTCCACATCATGTGGGATCTTCCCAGACCGGGGCAAGAACCCGTGTCCCCTGCATCGGCAGGCGGACTCCCAACCACTGCACCACCAGGGAAGCCCTTATTGTAGTTTTGATTTGCATTTCTCTAATGATTAATGATGTTGAGCATTCTTTCATGTGTTTGTTGGCAATCTGTATATCTTCTTTGGAGAAATGTCTATTTAGGTCTTCTGCCCATTTTTGGATTGGGTTGTTTGTTTTTTTGATATTGAGCTGCATGAGCTGCTTGTAAGTTTTGGAGATTAATCCTTTGTCAGTTGCTTCATTTGCAAATATTTTCTCCCATTCTGAGGGTTGTCTTTTGGTCTTGTTTATAGTTTCCTTTGCTGTGCAAAAGCTTTGAAGTTTCATTAGGTCCCATTTGTTTATTTTTGTTTTTATTTCCATTTCTCTAGGAGGTGGGTCAAAAAGGATCTTGCTGTGATTTATGTCATAGAGTGTTCTGCCTATGTTTTCCTCTAAGAGTTTGATAGTTTCTGGCCTTACATTTAGGTCTTTAATCCATTTTGAGTTTATTTTTGTGTATGGTGTTAGGGAGTGTTCTAATTTCATTATTTTACACGTAGCTGCCCAGTTTTCCCAGCACCATTTATTGAAGCGGCTGTCTTTTCTCCATTGTATATTCTTGCCTCCTTTATCAGGAATAAAGTGACCATATGCACGTGGGTTTATCTCTGGGCTTTCTATCCTGTTCCATTGATCTATATTTCTGTTTTTGTGCCAGTACCATACTGTCTTGATTACTGTAGCTTTGTAGTATAGTCTGAAGTCGGGCAGCCTGATTCCTCCAGCTCCAGTTTTCTTTCTCAAGATTGCTTTGGCAATATCCTATTTTAAATGATTATAATGGTACAAAAATATTTTTCCTCTCAGTAAAAATATGAATAGTAAGAATATAGTTTTGTGAGAATGATGTGATTGAATGTTATATTTAATTAAATCTTCATGGATATTAGTCCCTAGTGACTGAAAAAGTGCTAATATCAGGAAAAGAAGTATCAGCTCTGTCATTTTCTTATTGCTCCCTTCTTCATACTTGCCTTATCAGGATTATATATAATTTTATTGAAGGGATAGTTTTATGCTACTTACCTATTTTTTAAGGGTTAGTACAGTTTACATAAAATAATATTATCTATGAATACATTTAAGTGGGGACAGAAATGTTTCAATACTTAGCAAAATGCTATAAAAGACCAAAATGTAAAAATGACATCTTCAACACATCAGGATGCTCTGGAGGTATTAGGAATGTGGAACCATATGAGAATCTGACCTGCAGAGCTGTTGAAGGTGTCAGCAGTGATCCATACATTAAAGAGTATAAAAGACTAATTGTTTCTCATTTTAGGTAAAATTAAATATAAATAGAACGTGTTTCCCCACTCCAGTCAATGTTGTTTATATTTGACTTGGAGACCATTGCTCTACTAGGCATAAATATTCCTCTTCCTGCCCTTCTGTCATGGCATACTTTATTATTAATATATTAAACTAACACTAAAAAGAAGCAGGTAATTCTTCCACACGAAATAACATTACTGCAACATAGATCTTTGGAATGTAAATCTCAGAAAATAACATTGGAAATGCACGTACAAGTTAATCTTGTGAGCCTTCATGCAGATTTAATTCTGTGATTATAAGTGGAAATGTCTTTTATTATAGCTGGAGGAATGATCAACCTAACCCCAATAGGTGAACACAAAATCTACTGAACTGTGCAACTATTGAAAATAATGATCTGAAATGTATTTTCTTTCCAGTAAAAATGAAAGTTATTTAGGGAAGTAAAATATAAAATTGCGTGTAATTTTTCTACCGTATTCATATTTTCCTACAGCTTCAAACGGTAGTATTTATAGGGCTTCCTGGTGACTCCTTCAAGTTGGCTCATGATTGTTACATAAAACTGCACTTAAAACAACGTCTATTATTTAAGGCAATATAATTTGGGGCAAATATTTTTACCTTCCCTAGACCTTGATTTCCTAGCCAGTAAGATAAGAATACAAAAAAGAAGCTATTCATACCAAGTATGAACTAAGAGAGATAACACATATAAATAACCTGGCACAGTTCCTGAACTCTAACTGCCTTGTCTTCTTGAAGGTTCTGACACTATCTGTGTCTGTTTTGGGTCTGTTTGCCATAGACCTGTTTTTTGTCCTTTCCCTGCTCTGCTCTGTGTGGCAGGATGCTGACCTTTACATGCTGTTTCTCAGGCTCCTGTATCACCAAGTATCCAGCAGGGTCTAGTCAATGGGAGACACTCTGGGAAGATTGGAAGGCGGAAGAAGGAAGACTCACCCCCTCCCTATGCCTCAGGCTGTGGGTCCTGCAATTACCACAGCTCTTTCAATGGCCTCAAGTACCCCCTGGACAGGCTTCTCTGGTTCCAGCTGCTGCTGTGTGAATCCAACCCATGGGCTCCAGTAGCCTACGTCCCACTGTCCTCTGACCTTGGGGTGGCAGTAGCTTTCTGTAGCTGCTAATCAGAGTTGCCTCACTGTGCTGCATTTAGCTTCTCTGCTCTCTTATCATTGGTGTAAGAAAATCCTTAGGTTGAAGTCCCTCTTTCTTAAAATCTCAAATACTTTCTGCTTTCAAGTTAGTCCTAGTATTAGTTTTCTATTGCTATATGCCAAATCACTCAAATTCAGCAGCTTAAAAGAACATCCATTTATTATCTTACAGTTAGTCAAAATTCCATGTGGGCTCAATTGGGTTCCCTGCTTATGATCCCACAGGGCTGAAACCAAGGTGCTGGGGCTGGGGTCTTATCTGGATACTCTGGGAAGAATCTGCTTCCAAATTTATTTCATATCCTTGGCAGAATTCAGTTACTCACAGTTATAGATCTTCCTTTCATTGTCATCTGGGGCTGCTCTCAGTCTTGGCTTCCCTCACCACCTGGGCCCTCCATCTCAAGGATGGAAAATGTTAGTTCTTCACATCCAATTCCTCTCATACTCTGGAAACATCTGAGGTCCTCTTTGCCCATAGCTGGAGAAAATTATCCTCCCTTGAAGGGCTTATGTGATTAAATTAAGCCCGCTGGGATAATCTTTCTATTTTAAGGTCAACTGATTAGTAACATTAATTGCATCTGCAAAATTCCTTTTGCCTCATAAGGTAATTTAATCAGGGAAACAACACTGGGGAAAAGGATATCATAGAATTCTGCCTTCCACAGACCTTAAGTGAGCCATCACTTCTGGCGTTTGCCAGGTTTGTGTCCTTGAGCCAATAATTTAACCTCCAAGGGCCTTAAATTCTTCATTATAAAATGTTTATAAATAAGAGAGACAATCTGATTGCTGACATCTGGTTCTACAATACTATTGCCAACATTATTTGGGCCAGCAGGAAAAGTAATGTAGAGCTTGCTATCTTCTCTTGTGTCCCTTTCAAGGAGAAGCATTTTGATTTCATTTTGAAAAGAGGAGAATTTTGTTTTACTAGAAACAGTTCTTAGGTATGGTCACAATGGAAAATGTTTATATTTAAATTGTATTAACTTCCATATTTACAAGTGAGTTGCTCCTTCTTCTTTTGGTGTTGTCAGTGCTGCTGGAAGTTCTGACATGAATCATTCAGCCCCCCATGTCAGCCTTTGGGGTGGTGCTTTGATGTGATGGTGAACTGGAGACTATAGAAGGGTGGATCTCAGGGGAATGGTTAGAGGAGACTCAGTCTCAGATGACAGTGCCAGCCCTGGGGATCTCAGGCATGCCACATAACATCTCTGAACTTCAGCTGTATCATTTGTAAAATGAAGAAATTCGAATTGGGGGGGTCTTAGGGTCCTGTAAGTTTTAACAATGAATGATCTTCCTCCATCTTAAATCCTTGGCTGTAATAAAACATAGTGACCATAGGTATAATGAAATAATAAGTTTATTAAATTCTCAGGTAAAAAGAAAGCTGACTACTTTAAGCAGAATCATTTGGAAAATTATTATTATTTTTTAAATGAGCTGATTTATTTATTTCATTTATTTATTTTGGTTGTACCAGGTCTTAGTTGTGGCAGGCAGGCTCCTTAGTTGTGGCTCCCGGGCTCCATAGTTGCAGCTCACCAGCTCCTTAGTTGCGGCACGTGTGCTCTTTAGTTGTGACATGCATGTGGGATCTAGTTCCCTGACCAGGGATTGAACCCTCATCCCCTGCACTGGAAGGCGGATTCTTAACCACTGTGCCACCAGGGAAGTCCCTGGAAAATTATTTTTATTAAATAATTTCAGTGTATAGTTTTGGATGCTATCATTCTTTTTTTTTTCATAGATCTAGTCTTTCTAGATTTTAAAAAAACATATAGTAACACACCACCAAATGGTAGTCATGTAATGCCCTCTTCTGGCTAAAGATCAAAGTGTAACCTTTCTCTGCTATGGCAGTATCTGAAAATTTGCGTGTTCTTAGTTATTTTCTATACATTCACTTTTGAGTATCTGTTTCAACAATTTTTAGTCTGTTTAGTCCTTACTAACTTGAAAAATAAATGTTTTGTTAATAATGTATGCATTTACCTGCTTAGCAACTCAATTTAATATACATAGGCAACCTAAAATAATTTCTTAAAAATCTTGGACTATAATCTGTCTAGTTGGGATATCTTTACTGAAAAAATTAATCAACTTAACCAGACCCACATTTTACATTGCATTCCTAAAAGACAAAGTCATAGACAACTTCTAAAAACAACATGATATTTTTATAATTAAGTTTTTCAATATATTTGAGTTTCTGCCTCTAGATTTGTGTGGGAGTTAGCTAAATGATTTGTGCTGCTCCCTAATCAAGGCAAACTCTCTGTGATATTATTGTACCATTACTTTTCTTACAGCTTTCACTATCTAAAATGTGACTATCGACCCTTAGGGCCACATCAGAATCACCTGGAGGTATGAGGGGGAGACTGAAGTTTCTCCATTGATGAAATGTGTGGTAATCTTCAGAAGTGTTGGGACACTTTTAAAGCATATATATATAAATATAAATATATATAATTTAGTATCTAAATGTGGGCTTTTGAGGGTGAAAGAATCATTAACAATTATACCAGGATATTAGCCTAAACTAGGGCTACTGAAGGTGAGGCAGAAGTGGGGTCACTGTATTTATATTTTTAAATTATCAGTTGGAATAATAGGAAGCTGAGAATCATTGCTGAAATTCTGTTCTTACTTTTATTTTCAATGGTGTTCCTCATCTTCAATTTACAATTTCTGTTGTACGGCAAGTAGAAAGCATATTAAACACTATATTCTCCTTGGAGCCAGATGGCCTTGTTTCAAACTCTGACAAATTTCTTAATTTTTCTGTGCCTTCATTTCCCCAACTGTATGTGGGAATAATAATAATACTTACCTTATATGGTTGTTACAAGGATTAGAGAGTTGACAATCAGTAAATATGTGGTTAACATTTAGACTAGTACCTGGAGCATAGTAAACCCTATTATTAATAATAAAATTATTAGTGTCTATGAATGAATGATAATACATTTGAATTTTTAAAAAGTATGAGCTTTTCAGGTTTGCATTTATTTCAGGAAAGCACTTTGATAGGCAGCCTCTAAGATGGCCCCCAGTGATCCCTGCCAGCTGGTATTCACGTTGCAGTGTAATTCCCTCCCCTTGAGTGCACACTGGACCCATTTCTAATGAATAGAAAAAACAGTGAAAGTGGTGGGATGTCTCTTCTGAGATTAGGTCACAAAAAGACTGTGACTTGCATTTTGCTCTTGCTCTCTCACTGTTTCTCCTCCTCTCTTGGATCTTCTGCCCTGAGAGAGAAACAAGATGGCACATTGTGCGCAGCCATATGGAGAGGCCCACGTGGTAAGGAATTGCCTCTGGCCAAAAGTCAGCGAGGACCTGAGGCCTGACAATAGCCATTTCCAGTAGCAAAGTGTAATTTACAGATAGTAAAGAATCAAAATAAATAGTAGGAAAATGTGATTTCTTCAGTTTCCTTACCCCCCGCCCAAAAACTAAATACTCCATCTTTGTCCATAAATAAATCATCAGAATTTCCAAATTAAGAATAGCTCAGGTTGTGTTTTGAAATGAGGTGATATTTAATTATAAATAAAGCCTTGATAGGAATTCGAGTATGGAAATTAAACTGAATGCATTTGGAGACTAAGCATATAATCCTACAGTTTCATGTCAATTTTACCACTTGATGGAGCTATAATGCCAGATAACACTTCAAACACTGTAGTGTTTACAAAGAAGAAATCTTTTTGAGAAATATAGATAGAATGTATAATCCTAGTCATTAGTTGTAAGTGTTCATTCTAATCATTACTCTTCATCCTTGACAAGCAACTTCTGTAACGTGTCAAAGAGAAAACTTTATATAATCCCGGGCTGTTAGTAGCAGCTAACTTGCTTATTTTTAATTTAGAAAATTTGAGGAGGGTATTCCTTGGAAAATACTTAAATATTTGTACTAGGAAAGATATAATCTAATAAAAATTTAAAGATGAACATTAGGTCTTCTAGATGTCATTGTTTGGAGATTACATGAGAAGGAAAAGTGAACCTTCTTGGAAAGCCAGGCTTATGGAAGATTCCTAAGTCAGGCAGTGGTAGAGGAAGACTGATTTTTGCAAAGAAGAAAGAAGACAAAGTGTGGAAGTGTTGGTCATAAGTAAACATAAAAGATGCACAAAAGATCCATAATCTAATCCTTATAGCCTCTTTTCCCTATTCTATTTTATTCGGTAAATGCAGGTTTGAAATCCTTTATCTGAAAACTTTGGGGCTGACAACACTTTAGAATTAAAAGCTTTTCATATTTTAAAAAAGGAATACAGTATTTATACCATATAGTACATGACATTTCCAGCCATGTCTGAGGTGTCGCTCTTAAATAAACATGCAGTCTCAGGCTAGGTTCTACAGGAATCAGACTTTGAGACAGAGGTTCAGGGAAGGACATTTATCATTCCTTGGCGTGACCCAGACCACCATCCTTGAGGTTTCTGAGCCCCAGGTCACCACGCTTTTCTCAGAAAAATATTACTAAACTTTTCCACTAACCACCAAAACTTGGGAAGGGGACACCAAGAGGTACCCCAATGATCATCTGAATATCAGATATATTGTTCCCTGCCCCCTTTGTATCACTTCTACTGGTGAAAAACGGTCAATTACTCCTACCAGTGTGCTAACTCCACTCACATTCTGGTCATTTGCAAGAGGAACATGACGTGTCTAGGAGGCAACCCTTAGCTGATAGTTCAGTAAGGGCTCTTGCTGTGTCCTAGTGGAAATGTTTCTTTTGGATGGAAGAGCGCCCAGAGTGGCAGGGATGGGAAGCACAAATTTGCCAGGTGAGTCACTGAAAGTGATGATAAGTGGGGTTAATCCTGCTTCTACATTTTGGTTTCTGGACTTATACATTCTACTTATTGGAGACACACCATCATAGAAAGGCCTTTGAATTAAAGTGGACACTAAGTCCTGAAGGAATGGAGTCATTGTAAAGTATCTTCTCTGACCTTCAGCTTAGCCTTCAGCAGGCTATTCCATTTCTGTATCTGGCCAGAAGCTTCTGGATGGCACTGTGTGTAATATGTCTGGTGAATCATGTCATGGGCCATCTATAAACCCCCTTTTCTATAGAATGGTTCCTTTGATCTGACATAATATTACATGGAGTCTTGTAGTGATGAATCATGTTTTATAGACCCTAGGACAATGGTGCTAGACCCTAGGTATCATGGGTAGGAAAAACGATTCCATAACTGTAATATGTGTCTGTTCTTATCAAAATGAATCACTATACCTTACAAGACAGAAGGAGTCCAATGTATTCAGCTGGCCTCCCGTGACCAGTTGGTGACATGTGAACAGATCAGCAATGGTCTCTATTGCTGGCACATTGGACATTTTGTGGCTTTGGCAAGTAGGAGCCCATATGGTTGCATAGCCTCCAACTCTGTCATCATGGAAACTTCTTTTCTGTGTCCACTGTGTCAGCACCAGGGTGGCTGATGCCGGAGGCTGGCTTGTGTAAACTGGACAATTCAGTTTTATTTACCAGGATGTTTAGTTCTGCTTTCATGATGGAGATCTCTGGTGGGCATTAACATGTGATATGAACATCTCCACAATGAGCGACCATTCTCAGATGCCCAATCCCATGTCTCTACCCAGAACTCTTTGGAACTGGTCTTTCAACACTTCTCTTTCCAGTCCCCTGATCAGCCAAGCCATTTCCCACTGTGCATTATTCCATACATTCTAAGCTTGCGCCACTTCTCTGTCCACACAAAATGGATGAGCAAGGTACTGTCTGAACCTCTTCTCATTGAGATGACTTCATATCGTCTCTGTCTTACCCTGAATGAGGCTATAGTGCTGTTGCCATCTATTTCTGTCTTGAACCCACATCCCCTTCATAAGCTTGTTTGTAAAGGATCTTCGTTGCAGCCATAGATGTGAGCTGAGGAAGAGGCACTGGGTGCGACAGTGATAGATGACATGAGGGTCATTATGATCAGTTGCACCCACCAGGCTTTTGATGGTTAAGCAACACCACTGGCCTTTATTGTTTGGGGACTTTATTCATTTCTACTGTTACCAGTGAGCTTAGTCTTATAGCACGTTCTCCTGCCCCAGCCCGCAGAAAAGAGCCACCACCTGCGTTCTTAGTAATGTGGGTGCTCTTCTCACCACTGTAATCCTTATTGTATTGGAAAATCACGTGACATCTGGGCTCTTTAATTTATTGGCTTTATTAATAATAATTAAAACTATACTGTCGTCATGTCAGTTCAAGTAAATTTCTGCTGCCAAATGAATTTGCAAAAAAATAACAGTTGGATGTCAGAAATCTTTGGATTTTGGATTGTGGATAAGAGACTGTCAGATGGACAGAGAAAGTAGCAGAGACTCCTCTCTATGGGATTCTTATGACAACCTTTTATAGGCAGTCCTGTCACAGTCCTGTACCAAGAGACAGCAATGTATCAGTGCTACTTTTTGTTCTCCACATGTGCCCATTCTCCTGTGTTCATCCACATGCCTCTACCTCAGACCTCCTTGAACCTGATCTTTTAATCTTTCTCTTTCCAGGCTCCTGATCAGCCAAGCCATTTGCCATTGCCCATGATTCCACATATGTAGTAAGTTTGGGCTTAGATATGTAGTGGGTGGTAATTCCGGAACATAGGGGAAGGGATGGAAGCAGAGTAGAGACTGGAGTCTCATGTCACAGCAGATCATACACCTGTGACTTGGGACCAATATGGGACCAGTATGGGACAGGAGGAGTAACACAACCATAGCAGTAAGTTAGAGGGAAGACTGAGAAAATCCTCTGAACCTGGTGGCCACTAGCTAACAACACAAATAATGGTTATAATGAAATAAAACCAAACATGAATTTGAGTTTCATTATTTTGGAATGCTTATCAAAGATGTGGTAGAAAAAAATTCCTAACAACTCTTCAGTGTTCATATTTGTAGACTGTTGTCACCTTAAACTCAGTTTACTTAAAATCAAAGAAAACAAACTGAGAAAAACAATGGGGCAGCATGCTAACATTTGTTTCTAGCACTGATATATTTTTCTTAGTCTTAAATTTTGGAATCATCTGTAACTCATATCTCTTTAGATGCTACATTGAACCAATTCCTATCATTCTTCCCTTAAAAGGCATCTGATACTTATTCATTATGTTTTGTTTCCATCTCCGGCTTCTGACTGCAGAAACTTGTCTCACTTTTTGATTATGAACTGATATCTTAATTGAGCCTTCCCTATCTAATCAACCCTGCCTACCACTGCTAAATTCGTTTTCCTGAAAATCTATTTTCAGTACCTCATTTTTGGTCAAAAACTATTAAAAATACAAATAAAAGTTGTTTGTTAAATACCTTTAAAGAATTTTAAAAAGAAAGCCCCAAACTGAGAAAGTATTTTAGCAACACGTTTGAGGATGAGTGTTGAAACTAGGTACTATATATAAGGGATGCTTCCAACTTAGCAAAAGACAAAGTCTCCAAAGAAAAATGGGAAAACATCGTGATAATTCACAAATGAAGAAATATAAACCGACAATACACATGAAAAAAATGTGCAAGTTGATAATAATAAAAATACAAATCAAAATACAACTCACCTTTCTGCACTACCCATAGAGGGGTCCATACAGCATTGTTCTGGGTTCCTATCATAAGGTAAATGGAAATTTTCACCATGTCCAGAGCCCTTGATATTCTGCTAATGAGGGAGGAGGATGTCCACAAATTCCTTGCAGCAGGAACCCACTTAGGTGGCAAAAACCTTGACTTCCAAATGGAACAGTACATCTACAAAAAAAAAAAAGGCAGTGGCATCTACATCATAAATATGAAGAGAAACTGGGAAAAGCTTAGAAGCCTTTGCTGGCAGCTTGTGCCATTGAAAACTCAGCTGATATCGGTATCATATCCTCCAAGATTACTGGTGATAGAGCTGTGCTGAAGTTTGCTGCTGTCACTGGAGCCACTCCTACTGCTGGCCGCTTAACTCCTGGAATATTCACCAACCAAATCCAGGCAGCCTTCTGGGGGTCATGATTTCTGGTGGTTACTGATCCGAGGGTTGACCACCAGCCTCTCACAGAGGCATCTTATGTTAACCCGCCTACAGTCGCTCAGTATAACACAGACTGTCCTCTGCACTATGTGAAGGCTCTAGCAGGAAGGACAGAGACCATCCCCTATAACAACAAAGGGGCTCACTTAGTGAGTCTGATGTGGTAGATGCTGGCCAAGGAAGCTCTGCACATACGTGGCACCTTCTCCTGTGAACACCCATGGGAGGTCACACCTAATCTCTACTCCTTCAGAGGTCTGAAATAGACTGAAAAGGAAGATCAGGCTGCTTAAAAGGCTGTAACCAAGGAGGAATTTCAGGATGAATGAACTGCTCCAGCTCCCAAATTTACTGCTACTCAATCCCAGGTCCCAGGCTGGTCTGAAGGTCGGCAGGTGCTCTCTGTGCTATCCGGCAATTCCCTACTGAAGAATGGAGAGCTCAGTCTGCCACTGGAAGAGTGGTCTGTAGCTCCCATTGCTTGGGCCACTGACTAGATAGTGAATGGAAGCAGGTATTGCAAGAAAAGAAGTTCCCAGAGCATGATCAAGCTTCATTTTTAGCACAGGATAACCTTCCATTTCATGGCACACATATTACATTGTTAAAAAATAACAACCTGGCCTACTTGACTAAAACCATGGGAAAATAACCATGTTTATGGGGAGCAGCAACTTACCAAAAGCACCCTGGGGGCGACACACTAACCACTTTGGTGGGGGAAGGGGTACAGTTTCAAAGTGTGACCCATAAGGCACAGGGACAAGTTGTCAAATCTTTAACTTTTTAGTTGCATCTGGAATTTATACAAAACATTAAAAATGTACATTCCCCTCTCTGTGTTTAATGTACTCTAATGATGATCAATTTGGGGGAGAGGTCCTCCTTTCAAATCACAAGTAGGATCATTTCCAAATTCAAAGAAACAGCCATCCTCTTCTGTATCTTAACTTCAGGTGACCTGCTGAGCCAGGAAGTGTTTTACTTTCCTGTCAGTGCAGCTTCTCAGTCTCCTGTTGCTTCTGCCATTCAGACCTCTTTAATGTGAATGTCAATTGTTTACTGCCAATTGTAGTGTCTGATACACTTAATGTCCCATTTTCTGATTCAAGTTTCAAACGATCTTCAAGGGTTTTATTCATCTGCTTCTGGTTGGTGGCAGTCTCTGAAGCTTCCGAGTTCTTCTCCTGCTTTGATCACATATAACTGGGGCTTGAGGACCATCTGCTGGTTCTCCTTGTGTCTCTCCTACTGCTTCCGCCTGGTGGAGAAGTCTGTGCTACTTCCTGACCTCTTCAACCCCATCTTTTTTACCATCTGAACTCAAAATTTTCTGCATCACTTGGTTTTCCTTCCAGTTCTTTCTCTTCCCCTTTTTCATGAAGAATCTAAG
Organism: Lagenorhynchus albirostris; assembly: GCF_949774975.1. NCBI lineage: Eukaryota > Metazoa > Chordata > Mammalia > Artiodactyla > Delphinidae > Lagenorhynchus > Lagenorhynchus albirostris. The sequence continues at coordinate 122,367,579 of NC_083098.1, read as the reverse complement.
AATCTTAGTTGCTTCTTGCTTTTTTCACTAATTTTTGAAACAGGTGAATTCAAAAGCCTAAATTCTTCACTCTCTTGGTCTCCCTGAAAGTCAGCGTTCTCAAATGTAACTTTAAAACCATCGCTGGTAAGAAAGAATATTAGGAAGGCTCTTAACTTTCTTCTTCTATGTAGATTTTTGCTCCTCTTCCTCTTCCTCAGTTAAGTGCTAGCCCTTTGTTAACTTTTGGCAAATTCTTTAATTGGACTCTATGCACGAGTTTCTTCTATCTTCTGTTGGATCTTATATTTCCCATATGCTTCATAAGCAAATAGATTTATCATGCATTTCATGAGTCTTATGATAGATAGAGTCTTATAGCCATGAAAAATCCAGGAATATATGCCCGGAGAAAAAATGGTTCAATAATATGTGTGAGCCCTATATTTTCAGGGGCTTTCTTGGCGGCAAATTTTTAATCATCATAAACTGTTCTTTCTGTATCCTCTCCTAATTCTTCTGTCAATTTGTCTAAGAAGGAACACATAACCTGGGAACAGAACCCAAAACTAGATTACTGGTTTATTATAAAGGGATATAACTCTGGAACAGCCAGATGGAAGAGAGGCATAGGTCGAGGTAATGGGAAAGGGCATGGAGCTTTCATGCCATCTCCTAGGGCACCCCTCTCCCTGAATCTCCATGCTCACCAACCCGGAAGCTCCAAGGGTAGCATATTTTTGTGAACCAAAACATGAAAAATAGATGTCATATATAAAATTATACTTATGGGGAAGTGAAGCAGCTTTTTTTTTTTTTTTTTTTTTTTTTTTTTGCGGTACGCGGGCCTTTCACTGTTGTGACCTCTACCGTTGTGGAGCACAGGCTCCGGACGCGCAGGCTCAGCGGCCATGGCTCACGGGCCCAGACGCTCCACGGCATGTGGGATCTTCCCGGACCAGGGCACGAACCCGTGTCCCCTGCATCGGCAGGTGGACTCTCAACCAGGGAAGCCCTGAAGCAGCATATTTTAAATGGGAATTGCCTCTGATAATCTAGGACATATGATTGGCTTAGAGACATCATCAGAGAGTGGTGGGAAAATTGTTTTTCTTCTTATGTTCATTATCACTCCCAGGCTTTCAGTGACAATGAGAAAAATCAGGATAAGCTGTTCGTAAGAATTTGAGGACATCATGGCAAAAGTTAACGATAAAGTATTTCTTAAAAGTAGCAAATATATCAACATTTTCATAATGAAATCGTAGGACTAAAAAAGGATGTGACTTTTAGAATGCATTCCATATGCTATGTACCTTCTTATACATTAACTTCTTGAAGCTACATATCCGTTCCGTAGGATATATATAGAAAAGAGTTTAGTCTAACTACTTTAGCAGAAATACTAAAGGAAATTAAATACCTCCTAGAAGCTCTAGGAGAGCTGGAAGAGAACCAGACTTGGATACTGCACTGACAGGGTAGAAAAACTTCCAAATAGACCTTAGACATGAAAATTACCTGAGAATTTAAAAAGCATAAAGGAAATTATTATTAATGGCATCATGAGAAACTATAAGTACATTAGAAAATATATTCAGTGTCTTCTCTCAACTTTTATACGATTTTCATGTGATTGATCTTCATCCAATTTCATGGCCATTGTAGGTACTCAAAAGCAGTGTATGTCCTTCACACTCAATTACATTAGCTTTAATTCTAATGATGTTTAAGCAAATTTTACAAATTAAAAGACACTCAGCAAAATGATTTAGTTATCAGTTAACAAGCTAGAGTAGCTTTATTATTTGCTCACAATTATTTGTCTCCTCCCCACCCATGCCATGCTTCCCCATTGGTAGGGAATACACCCTCTTGTTCCATTGACATTGGCTTAGCCATGAGACTTGCTTTAGTCAATGGAGTGTGAGTAGGTGTGACATACACCTGTCCAAATAGAAGCTTTAAATGCTTTGCCTGGGTTGGCTCTGTCCTATCTAAGCAGTTGTCCTCTGCCATGAGAACATCATGTCTCAGATGGTGGCTCCTCCTTTAGAATGGATACAGGTGTGAGACGACTCATGCAGCTGGGATGAGCTCAGTGGAGCCCAGCAAAGAACAGGTTTCAAGTTACATCCACATCAATAAAAAATGTGTCTTGTGGAAAACAAATTTTGGGGTTTGTTTCCTGCCAGTAGTAAAAGTTGATAATATACAGGTAAACATAATTTCTTAACATAGGGTCAAATTTGGACATTACTACATTTAAAGGGAAAAGCCCTAAGGTTAAGGTTGAATTAAATTGCTTCCACATATCATTGCTAATAATTTACTTCTCTCAGCAAAAAGACCTTACACAAAAGGAGAAGTATATTCCACAGGACACTCGGTCTAATACAAGAGAGTGTGTAGTGTGTATATCACTTTTTATATAATATATGAACACCTTTAGAGAATTTCCTAAGTCGCCTGTTATAATTTTTACTAATCATAATCAGTTTCAGATACAAATACAAAATAAAATTGAATGTAGAATTCAGAAATAATGATAGTATGAATTTGCTTTAAAACAATGATAAAATTTCTATGAACTGAAACTTATTACTATTGCTGGGCACACTCAATTATAAGCCAAAGCTTTTTCCTCCTAAAATTTTAATCCTCAGATAAGAGGATATAGTTATCTTATATCCAAGGTCTTACAAAGTCTAGTTATGGCAGACCTTCTCTCAATTTACTAAATTTTGATTAATCAAATACAATTTGGGAAAGAAGACACATCAGTCTGAAGCCACATATGTCAATATTAGTATTAAATGATTAACTGAATAAATTGGTGAAAAAAACAAGAAGAAACTTTAATACATATTTCTTCATTACTCTCACTGGGATGACTTCACAATTTTAAGTGTTTGATTGTAAACACGGCTTCTAAAATTTACTTAAAAAGCAAAGCAGAAAGTGTGGTTATGTTTTGGAGATCATAAATGCATGTACATAGGACAATATAAAATGAGGTATTAATGTTTTCTGATTGTATACTCTCAGGGTAAATTTTCCAGTGAGAATAACACATACTGATCCAACACATGTTCTATCTCAAAAAATGTGGTCTGGCAAAATTATGTTCTCTCAACAAAGAGGATTCAACAAGAAACTCGGAGGGTGATGATACTACTTTGTAAGATACATATGAAAAGCTTGAATAAAATATTTTCAAGAAATGTGGAAAAGCATATTTTTATAAAAATAAGGTAATTATATGAGTAAATTTGAATATTTTATAACTTATTTAAGAAATTAAATATTAAAAGTTAATTTACAATTATGTATTTATAATTAAATATTAACATGGTATAGTTAGTAAAAAAGCCACAAACTTCATTTTGGACCTTCTCCTTGGGAAAATGGGAGTTGGCTTTATAATTTGAGTTAACTCATAGTAGGAATGCATGGTATCTAACTACTTTCTGGACCAATTCCTTTTAATATTTACTAAATAGTATTACTTAATCTCTCATCCCTTTTCCACTCAAGATTAGTTCACCCACTTAATAATCAATTAATCAGTCTAGAATGTAATTTACAAGAGGAAATGTCCATGTTTCCTAACTCCAGGAGCCTAAAGGTTAGATTGAAAGGCAGAGTTCCTATTTAATCATTCTAACGTGTTTGATTATTTTTCTTTTGACGAAGAAGAAGACAGAATTCAACAGCCAAAGGGTAAGATGTCATCTCAGACTCAGATCAACCCTTTGTTAATTAAGACATTGCTGGGCTCAATTACACAAATAAAGATTCAATTACTGTCACTGGTAAAGGGAGGTAGCTTAATTGGTTTCCTTCAACCACCACAATTTAAATTGAATTTTCATTGAAACTACAGGAGGGCAGACAGCAGAAGCAAGAAGAAGTACAATCCTGCAGCCTGTGGAATGAAAACCACATTCACAGAAAGATAGACAAAATGAAAAGCCAGAGGTCTATGTATCAGATGACAGAACAAGATAAAATGCAGAAAAACAACTAAATGAAATGGAGATAGGCAACCTTCCAGAAAAAGAATTCAGAATAATGAGAGTGAAGATGATCCAGGACCTTGGATAAAGAATGGAGGAAAAGAGTGAGAAGATGCAAGAAATGTTTAACAAAGACCTACAAGAATTAAAGCACAAACATGTAGAAGAATTAAAGAACAAACAAACAGGATGAAAAATACAATACCTGAAATGAAAAATACACTAGAAGGAATCAATAGCAGAATAACTGAGGCAGAAGAACAGATAAGTGACCTGGAAGACAGAATGGTGGAATTCACTGCTGTGGAACAGAATAAGAAAAAAGAAATGAAAACAGCCTAAGAGACTTCTGGGACAACATTAAATGCACCAACATTCGCATTATAGGGGTCCCAGAAGAAGAAGAGAGAGATAAAGGACCCAATAAAATATCTGAAGAGATTATAGTTGAAAACTTCCCTAACATGGGAAAGAAAATAGTCACCCAAGTCCAGGAAATGCAGAGTCGTAGGCAGGATAAACCCAAGGAGAAACATGCTGAGACACATAGTAATCAAATTGACAAAGATTAAAGACAAAGAAAAATTATTAAAAGCAACAAGGGAAAAATGGCAAATAACATATGAGGGAACTCCCATAAGGTTAACAGCTGATTTCTCTGCAGAAACTCTACAAGCCAGAAGGGAGTGTCATGATATATTTAAAGTGATGAAAGGGAAGAATCTACAACCAACATTACTCTAGCCAGCAAGGATTCCTTTCATATTCAACAGAGAAATCAAAAGCTTACAAAACAGCAAAAGCTAAGAGAATTCAGCACCACCAAACCAGCTCTACAACAAATGCTAAAGGAACTTCTCTAAGTGGGAAACACAAGAGAAGAAAATGACCTACAAAAACAATACCAAAACAATTAAGAAAATGGTAATAGGAACATACATACAAATAATTACCTTAAATGTAAATGGATTAAATGCTCCAATCAAAAGACATAGACCTGCTGAATGGATACAAAAACAAGACCCATATATATGCTGTCTACAAGAGACCCACTTCAGACCTAGGGACACATACAGACTGAAAGTGAGGGGATGGAAAAAGATATTTCATGCAAAAGGAAATCAAAAGAAAGCTGGAGCAGCAATACTCGTATCAGATAAAATAGGCTTTAAAATAAAGAATGTTAGAAGAGACAAGGAAGGACACTACATAATGATCAAGGGATCAATCCAAGAAGAAGATATAACAATTATAAATATATACACACCCAACATAGGACCACCTCAATACATAATGCAAATATTAACAGCTATAAAAGAGGAAATCGATGATAACACAATAATAGGGGGAATTTTTTTTTTTTTTTCGGTACGCGGGCCTCTCACTGCTGTGGCCTCTCCCGCTGCAGAGCACAGGCTCCGGACGCGCAGGCCCAGCGGCCATGGCTCACGGGCCCAGCCGCTCCGCGGCACGTGGGATCCTCCCGGACCAGGGCACGAACCCGTGTCCCCTGCATCGGCAGGCGGACTCTCAACCACTGCGCCACCAGGGAAGCCCAATAGGGGGAATTTTAACACCTCACTTACACCAATGGACTGATCATCCACACAGAAAATTAGTAAGGAAACACAAGCTTTAAATGACACAACAAACCACATAGATTTAATTGATATTTATAGGACATTCCATCCAAAAACAGCAGATTACCCTTTCTTCTCAAATGCACACAGAATATTCTCCAGGATAGATCACATCTTGGGTCACAAATCAAGCCTTGGTAAATTTAAGAAAATTGAAATGACATCAAGCATCTTTTCTGAGCACAACTCTATGAGATTAGAAATAAATTACAGGGGAAAAAAACATAAAAAACACAAAGACATGGAGGCTAAACAATACAATGCTAAATAACCAAGAGATCACTGAAGAAATCAAAGAGGAAATCAAAAAATACCTAGAGACAAATGACAATGAAAACACGACGATCAAAATCTATGAGATGCAGCAAAAGCAGTTCTAAGCGGGAAGCTTATAGCAATACAATCCTACCTCAAGAAAAAAGAAATATCTCAAATAAACAGTCTAACCTTACACCTAAAGGAACTAGAGAAAAAGAACAAACAAAACCCAAAGTTAGTACAAGGAAAGAAATCATAAAGATTAGAGCAGAAATAAATGAAATAGAAACAAAGAAAACAATAGCAAAGATCAAGAAAACTAAAAGCTGGTTCTTTGAGAAGATAAACAAAATTGATAAACCATTAGCCAGACTCATCAAGAAAAAGGGGGAGAGGACACAACTCAATAATATTAGAAATCAAAAAGGAGAAGTTACAATGGATACCACAGAAATACAAAGCATCATAAGAGATTACTACAAGCAACTCTATGCCAATAAAATGGACAACCTGGATGAAATGGACAAATTCTTAGAAAGGTATAATCTTCCAAGCCTGAGCCATGAAGAAATAGAAAATATGAACAGATGAATCACAAGTAATGAAATTGAAACTGTGACTAAATATCTTCCAACAAACAAAAGTCCAGGACCAGATGGCTTCACAGATGAATTCTATCAAACATTTAGAGAAGAGCTAACAATCATCCTTCCCAAATTCTTCCAAAAAATTGCAGAGGAACACTCCCAAACTCATTCTACGAGGCCACCATCACCCTGCTACCAAAACCAGACAAAGATAATACAAAAGAAGAAAATTACAGACCAGTATCACTGATGAATATAGATGCAAAAATCCTCAACAAAATACTAGCAAACAGACTCCAACAACACATCAAAAGGGTTGTACACCATGATCAAGTGTGTTTTACCCCAGGGTTGCAAGGATTCTTCAATATACGCAACTAAATCAATGTGATACCCCATATAAACAAACTGAAGAAAAAAACGGGAGAGAACTTCAAGATGGCAGAGGAGTGAGACATGGAGATCACCTTGCTCCCCACAAATACATCAGAAATACCTGTACATGTGCAACAACTCCTACAGTTTACATATATATTTTGTTCCATTTTCTCTTTTTGTGAGTGTGCATGTGTATGCTTCTTTGTATGATATTGTCTGTATAGTCTTGCTTTTACCATTAGTCCTAGGGTTCTGTCTGTCCGTGTTTTCGTTTTTTTTTTTGTATAGTTTCTACCGCTTGTTATCATTAGTGCATTGGTTTTTTGGCTTAGTTACTCTCCTCTTTCTTTCTTTTCTTTTTCTTTTTTATTACTTTTTAATTTTTAATAAATTTTTTTATTTTAATAACTTTATTTTATTTTTCTTTCTTTTCTTCTCCCTTTTCTTCTGAGCCATGTTGCTGACAGGTTCATGGTGCTCTGGCAGGGTGTCAGGCCTGTGCCTCTGAGGTGGGAGAACTGAGTTCAGGACATTGGTCCACCAGAGACCTCCCAGCTCCATGTAATATCAAATGGCGAAAGCTCTCCCAGAGATCTCCGTCTCAACGGTGAGACCCAGCTCCACTCAATGACCAGCAAGCTACAGTGCTGGACACCCCATGCCAAACAAATAGCAAGACAGGAACACAACCCCACCCATTAGCAGAGAGGTGGCCTAAAATCATAATAAGGTCACAGACACCCAAAACATACCACCAGATGTGGTCCTCCCACCAGAAAGACAAGATCTGGCCTCATCCATCAGAACACAGGCACCAGTTCCCTCCACCAGAAGCCTACACAAACCACTGAACCAACCTTACCCACGGAGGGCAGACACCAAAAACAACAGGAACTACATGGGCCCGAGGGCCATGGCCGCTGAGCCTGCGTGTCTGGAGCCTGTGCTCCGCAACGGGAGAGGCCACAACAGTGAGAGGCCCATGTACCGCAAAAAAAAAAAAAAAAAAACAGGAACTACAAACATGCACCTGTTAAAAGGAGAAACCAAACACAGTGAGTTAAGCAAAATGAGAAGACACAGAAACACACAGCAGATGAAAGAGAAAGATAAAAACCCACCAGACCAAACAAATGAAGAGGAAATAGGCAGTCGACCGGAAAAAGAATTCAGAGTAATGATAGCAAAGGTGATCTAAAATCTTGGAAATAGAGTGGAGAAAATAGAAGAAATGATTAACAAGGACCTAGAAGAACTGAAGAGCAAACAAACAATGATGAACAACACAATAAATGAAATTAAAAATTCTCTAGAAGGAATCAATAGCTGAATAACTGAGGCAGAAGAACAGATAAGGAACCTGGAAGATAAAATAGTGGAAATAACTACCACAGAGCAGAAGAAAGAAAAAAAGAATGAAAAGAATTGAGAAGAGCCTCAGAACCTCTGGTACAATATGAACTAAACGTTCGAATAATAGGGGTCCCTGAAGAAAAGGAGAACTAGAAAGGGAGTCAGAAAATATTTGAAGTGATTATAGTTGAAAACTTCCTTAATACAGGAAAGGAAATAGTCAATCAAGTCCAGGAAGAACAGAGGGTCCCATACAGGATAAATCCAAGGAGAAACATGCCAAAACACATATTAATTAAACTATCAAAAATTAAATACAAAGAAAAAATATTAAAAGCAGAAAGGGGAAAACAACAAATAACATACAACGGAATCCCCATAAGGTTAACAGCTGATCTTTCAGCAGAAACTCTGCAAACCAGAAGGGAGTGGCAGGACATATTTAAAGTGATGAAAGGGAAAAAGCTACAATCAAGACTACTCTACAGAGCAGGGATCTCATTCAGATCGACGAGAAATTAAAAACTTTACAGAGAGCAAAAGCAAAGGAAATTCAGCACCACGAAACCAGCTTGAAAACAAATGCTAAAGGAACTCCTCTAGGCAGGAAACACAAGAGAAGGAAAAGACCTGCAATAACAAACCCAAAACAATTAAGAAAAAGGTAATAGGAACATACATATCAATAACTACCTTAATTATAAATGGATTAAATGCTCCAACCAAAAGACATAGGCTGGCTGAATGGATACAAAAACAAGACCCTTATATATGCTGTCTAAAAGAGACCTACTTCAGACCTAGGGACACATACAGACTGAAAACGAGGGAATGGAAAAAGATATTCCATGCAAAAGGAAATCAAAAGAAAGCTGGAGTACAGTTCTCATATCATTCAAAATAGACTTTAAAATAAAGACTATTGCAAGAGACAAAGAAGGACACTACATAATGATTAAGGGATTAATCCAAGAAGAAGATATAACAATTGTAAAAGTTTATGCACCCAACATAGGAGCATCTCAATACATAAAACAAATGCTAACAGCCATAAAAGGGGAAATAGACAGTAACACAATCATGGTAGGGGACTTTAACACCCCATTTTCACGAATGGACAGATCATCCAAAATGAAAATAAATAAGGAAACACAAGCTTTAAATGATACATTAAAAAATATGGACTTAATTCATATTCATAGGACATTCCATTCAAAAACAGTAGATTACACTTTCTTCTCAAGTGCTCATGGAATACTTTCCAGGATAGATCATATCTTGTGCCACAAATCAAGCCTTGGTAAATTTAAGAAAATTGAAATCGTATCAAGTATCTTTTCCGACTACAATGCTTTGAGATTAGATATCAATTACAGGAAAAAATCTCTAAAAAATACAAACAAATGGAGTCGAAATAATACACTACTAAATAACCAAGAGATCACTGAAGAAATTAAATAGGAAATCAAAAAAACACCTAGAAACAAATGACAATGAAAACACAATGACTCCAAACCTATGGCATGCAGCAAAAGTACTTCTAAGAAGGAAGTTTATAGCAATACAATCCTACCTCAAAAAAAAGAAAAATCTCAAATAAACAATCTAACCTTACAACTAAAGAAACTAGAGAAAAAGAACAAACAAAACCCAAAGTTAGTACAAGGAAAGAAATCATAAATATCAGAGCAGAATAAAACAAAATAGAAACAAAGAAAACGATAGCAAAGATCAATAAAACTAAAAGCTGGTTCTTTGAGAAGACAAACAAAATTGAAAAACCATTAGCCAGACTCATCAAGAAAAAAAGGGAGAAGACTCAAATCAATAGAATTAGAAATGAAAAAGGAGAAGTAACAACTGACACTGCAGAAATAGAAAGGATCATGAGAGATTACTATAAGCAACTCTATGCCAATAAAATGAACAACCTGGAAGAAATGGACAAATTCGTAGAAATACACAACCTTCTGAGACTGAACCAGGAAGAAATAGAAAATATACACAGACCAATCACAAGCACTTAAATTGAGACTGCAATTAAAAATCTTCCAACAAACAAAAGCCCAGGACCAGATGGCTTCATAGGCGAATTCTATCAAACATTTAGAGAAGAGCTAACACCCATCCTTCTCAAACTCTTCCAAAATATAGCAGAGGGAGGAAGACTCACAAACTCATTCTACAAGGCCACCATCACCCTGATACCAAAACCAGACAAAGATGTCACAAAGAAAGACAACTACAGGCCAATACCACTGATGAACATAGATGCAAACATCCTCAACAACATACTAGCAAACAGAATCCAACAGCACATTAAAAGGATCATACATCATGATCAAGTGGGGTTTATCCCAGGAATTCAAGGATTCTTCAATAACACAAATCAATAAATGTGATAAACCATATTAACAAATTGAAGGAGAAAAACCAAAAGATCATCTCAATAGGTGTAGAGAAAGCTTTTGACAAAATTCAACACCCATTTATGATAAAAACCCTGCAGAAAGAAGGCAAAGAGGGAACTTAACTCAACATAATAAAGGCCATATATGACAAACCCACAGCCAACATCATTCTCAATGGTGAAAAACTGAAACCATTTCCTCTAAGATCAGGAACAAGAAAAGGTTGCCCACTCTCACCACTATTATTATTCAATATAATTTTGGAAGTTTTAGCCACAGCATTCAGAGAAGAAAAAGAAATAAAAGGAAACCAAATTGGAAAAGAATAAATAAAGCTGTCATTGTTTGCAGATGACATGACACTATACATAGAGAATCCTAAAGATGCTACCAGAAAACTGCTAGAGCTAATCAATGAATTTGGTAAAGTAGAAGGATACAAAATTAATGCACAGAAATCTCTGGCATTCCTACACACTAATGATGAAAAATCTGAAAGAGAAATTAAGGAAACACTCCCATTTACCATTGCAACAAAAAGAATAAAATACCTAGGAATAAACCTACCTAAGGAGACAAAAGACCTGTATTCAGAAAACTATAAGACACTGATGAAAGAAATTAAAGATGATACAAACAGATGAAGAGATATACCATGTTCTTGGATGGGAAGAATCAACATTGTGAAAATGACTCTACTAACCAAAGCAATCTACAGATTCAATGCAATCCCTATCAAACTACCACTGGCATTGTTCACTGAACTAGAACAAAAAATTTCACAATTTCTATGGAACACAAAGACCCTGAATAGCCAAAGCAATCTTGAGAACGAAAAATGGAGCTGGAGAAATCAGGCTCCCTGACTTCAGACTATACTACAAAGCTACAGTAATCAAGACAGTATGGTACTGGCACAGAAACAGAAATATAGATCAATGGAACAGGATAAAAAGCCCAGAGATAAACCCACGCACATATGGACACCTTATCTTTGATAAAGGAGGCAAGAATATATAGTGGAGAAAAGACAGCCTCTTCAATAAGTGATGCTGGGAAAACTGGGCAGCTACATGTAAAAGTATGAAATTAGAACACTCCCTAACACCATACACAAAAATAAACTCAAAATGGATTAAGGTCCTAAATGTAAGGTCAGACACTATCAAACTCTTAGAGGAAAACATAGGTAGAACACTCTAAGACATAAATCACAGCAAGATTCTTTTTGACCCATCTCCTAGAGAAATGGAAATAAAAACAAAAATAAACAAATGGGACCTAATAAAACTTCAAAGCTTTTGCACAGCAATGGAAACTATAAGCAAGACAAAAAGACAACCTTCAGATTGGGAGAAAATATTTGCAAATGAATCAACTGACAAAGGATTAATCTCCAAAATATATAAACAGATCATGCAGTTCAATATTAAAAAAAACTAACGACCCAATCAAAACATGGGCAGAAGACCTAAATGGACCTTTCTCCTAAGAATACATACAGATGGCCATGAGGCACATGTAAAGCTGCTCAACTTCACTAATTATTAGAGAAATGGAAATCAAAAATACAATGAGGTATCACCTCACACCAGTTAGAATGGGCATCATCAGAAAATCTACAAACAGCAAATGCTGAAGAGGGTGTGGAGAAAAGGGAACCCTCTTGCACTTTTGTGGAAATGTAAATTGATACAGCCATTATGGAGAACAGTATGGAAGTTCCTAAAAAAACTAAAAATAGAACTACAATATGACCCAGCAATCTCAGTACTGGGCAGATACCCAGAGAAAACCATAATTCAAAAAGGCACATGCACCCCAATGTTCATTGCAGTACAATTTACAATAGCCAGGTCATGGAAGCAACCTAAATGCCCATCGACAGATGAATGGATAAAGAAGATGTGGTACATATATACAATGGAATATTACTCAGCCATAAAAAGGAATGAAATTGGGTCATTTGTAGAGATGTGAATGGACCTAGAGACTGTCACACAGAGTGAAGTAAGTCAGAAAGAGAAAAACAAATATCATATATTAATGCATGTATGTGGAATCTAGAAAAATGGTACAAATGAACCAGTTTGCAAGGCAGAAATAGAGACACAGATGTAGAGTATGAAAGTGTGGACACCAAGGGGGGAAAGTGGAGGCAGGCAGCAGTGCTAATGGTGGGATGAATTCGGAGGTTGGGATTGACATATATACACTAATATGTATAAAATAGATAACTAATAAGAAACTGCTGTATAAAAAATAATAAAATAAAAATTTTAAAAAGAGACAAAAAAACAAAAGCAAGCAAAAAAAAAAATTCATGCCAAGTTCAGCTTACTGATTAATTACCAATTGTAATACTATAGGTACTTAAGTGTGCATATAAAAAAAAAACTACAAAGGCACATTTCTTAAAAAATGGCCAAAAAGGCTATATAATCCTCTTTTGGGATCTTTTTCCCCATAGTTCTAAAGTCCCAAAATTATAGGTTGACTTTTACTATTAAGTGAAAATACACAAATACTTTCCTATTGACCTGTGAGTAGATTAATACGAGTCTATGTGGCTTAATTCTTCCAGAATAACATTTGGTAGGACTATCAATGTTATACTAGGAAATTAAACCCACGTTCTCTCCAGGAAAACATGGAAGAAAGATGATAATCCAACGATTCTCTTGGAGCCTACTTGCAAAATTTTAATTTTGACCCCTTTAGACTAGCTTGATCCCATACTAGATTTAAAAGACTAGTCTTTTTAAAAAGTGCTTGTATTTTTGGACAATTCGATCTAAAAACATTATGAAAATTGAATATGTTTGTAAATTTTATTGGCTTCTACTCCCACTTCTGATCTCTTTTGCTGAGCAACCAGTTCTTATGCCAAACTAATCATCCCCAGCTAATCCCTTGTTTCTTCACACTGTAGAAGATGTGTCATACATGCTTGGCAAATCTGCTCTAGAGCTTTGCTCTTTGAAGCGTAGTCTGTGGTCACACATGGCTCACAGAGGAGCAGACTAGAAATGAAGACTCTCAGGCTCCACCTCAGACCTACTGTATCAGAATTCGCACTTTTAAGAGTAACCCTAGATGGCTGGTTTGCACTTTAAAGGTTGAAGAAAACTCCTCTTAGGATCTCTTTGTAATTACTCTTTGGAACAACAGTTCTCAGCCCTAGTTGCACATTAGAATCACCTGGGGAACTTTCAAAATTCCTAGTCCTGTTGCCCAGGGCACACACTTGTCTATAGCAGAATCACTGGACATGGTCCAAGTATCAGTATATTTTAATGATCCCCTGATGATTCCAATGGGCAATCAAGATTGAGACTCTTTAGAGTGAATCAGAATCACCTGGTGATATTCTCAAAACACAGATTCTGGCCCTCAAAGGCCCCGAATTCCTCATTTAGTAGGTAATGGGTGGGATCTAAGATGTACCTTGAACAAGTTCCAAGTTGCTGTTGCTGCTACTCAGGTAGCCATGCTTTGAGAAATACGAAATTAGAGGATGTGACTCAGAGGGGAAAATTTCAAAAATTGTTGCCTAGGAAAAAGTATTACTCCGTCTCCAGCCTATCTCCTGCTATTCCTTATAAATAAATTGATGAATTCAATATTTATGAGCCTTCTGACAGCCTGAACTTCTTTACTCTGAAACCCATATCTTTACTGTTCTTCAGAAACCCAATCACCGAGCCGCATCATGGCTATTTTTTTCAGCACCCAGAACAGTTCCACCAAAAAAAAGTCAGACTTCATACTAGATAGATACACTTGAACACAACCCAAGAAATACTGACAGCATATTCTTCTTTCCGGATTTTTTCATCCCAATAAATTACATCACTGTTTACCTCAACTATGTGATCTATTATGTCCCAGAGTCATCTTTGATTCTCTTTTCTCTTTTACATTATGTCCAATATGCCAACAAGTTCTACTGATCATTTCCCTGTAACACCCTTAATCATATCTTCTCTTTTCCCTATTTACCGAGAGCAATCATCTTAGTCTCTGTTTCCTCACAGATGGTTGTGTCTTTCCCTATCCTCATCCACTCAGGCACCAACTGAATTGTTAAAATACAAACTGCTTGTCACACATAAATCTTGCTTCCACAATTTAAAAGTGCCAATACTTCTCCATTACACATAAAATAAAATCCAAAATAAATAGGGCATTTAGAATACTTCCACAATTTTATCTTCTCCCTCAGTACACCTTTCCAATCTATCTCCCACAACTTTTCTTCATAAGTCTGCTGAATTCCCAAACCCACTGAATCTCTCATGATTCCATAAACATGCTATTTCTTTCCATTATTTTACATATATATATATATCAAATAGGATATGTAATATATATTCTATGTAGTTCTATATAATTCTATAATATATAACTAGAAACCAACTCTTCACTGTTGTTTTAAAATACAATTCAGTCTTTAAGACTCAGGTCTCATATTTCCTCAAATTCAAAGTCTTCCTCAATACCCTTGAGTAGAAAAATAACTTATTCCATTTTACCATTTAGTATTTTCCTATTGATAGTTTTACATCAATATGTCTTTCTGTATTCACAATAGTGTCCCTCACAGCATTTAGCAATATCTGACTCTCAAAAAAATTGTTGCATTTGTTATTACATAAATGGGGGAATTATCATCAAATAGTAATTCTCTGCCCTTCAATATTGTTACCTTGCCCCACTTCAAACATATACCAAAAAAGATAGACTCTCTTTACTGTAGATACGGAATTCTTTTCCATTAGTTCATATGGATTAGATGATCCTGACGATGCCATTAGCAGTTACTGCAGTTCTCTAAAAGTGTAAGTTCAAAGTCATCAATCAGGTTTCCAAAGCCATATTTTAGCCCATTCCTATAATAAGAAAAGAACTGGGGTAGGAAAATGATGGGGAAAACTTTTTTCTCACTAGGTAAAACTATATTCCTGCCACTATGAAACTAATAAAAACGACCATTTATTTTCTGTCAATTTCAAATACAGCTCTTTCACATACATTTTTATACCAACATCGAGATGGAGAGAAAATTTTCCTGTCTTTCCAGTTGAGCAAACTGAGACACAGGGAAACTAAATAATTTCCACGTCATATAATTAGTGACAGGTTTAAGATATAGCTAGTAGTCTGCTTTTTAACACACCAGAAGACTTTACAGCCAATAGCTGCTTTCCATTTCAATTACATGTGCAGTCTGGAGCATGCCGAGAGCGTGATAAATGACATGATGTTTGTTATACTATTGAAGTCCAGAACTGGAGGACAAAACTACAAAATTAAACTAAAACCAACTTCATAGAAAGATATTAAACTAGCAAATATTTACACGTTCTAAATTCACAAATTACTAATAGCAATTTAGTAACTGAATTATGCATTTAATATTACTAAATAGTAATTTGGTAGACAAATATATTTCAAGAAGAATAACTGAATCTTACTTCTTAAAAGGATCATTTGAATGTCAGCATGAGTCAGAGTAAGAAAAAGACAACACCTTAACTAGTTCAGAAGTTACCCAGCTAATACTGTGATGTAATCACATAAATTAATTCAGAAACAACCAAATTATTCAGAAGATGAGAGATAAGAATATAAAATATATATAGACAGCTTCATTAAATTTATTATATCCTTCCCTGCCTTAATAAAGACAGTAGATTAAATGTAGTTAAGAATTTACTTGATGACTCAGGGTAATTATTTTATAACTACAGTTCTGTACTACAGTATGGAAACATTCCTTCCCCTCCCCCATCCTTGACTTGGTACTATGTGTAAGCCGTATCTTGCTTTTTGCCAAAAATTCTGGCAGACATCTATGTTGTTCTCATTGCTCCTATGTCTTTTCCTCTTTGACCTGTCACTTGTTATTGCTGTCAGACTTTTTCTTGTTTCTTTGTTATCCCATGGCGCATTTCTATTCTCCAGTTGTAAATTAGGATGGATTTGAGGATTATCAGGAGATCTCAGAAAACCAAACCATAAAACTATCAGAAAAATGCTGTCAAATACAGAAATCTGTTCTTTTCATTTTCACTTGAGAAAATAGTATGGGGACAAAAACCCAGTAAAAGACCGGGATCTGTCCCAGTAAAACAAGGAAGGTCAGTCATGCTGGAAGTAGAATCACAAAGGGACCCTGATTTGACATACAAAAAGCCATCCTGTACTATTCCGAGTATCTTGGACATGGGGAAATAAATGTGACCTTGTAGGTTATTGAGACCTGAGAATTGCCCTACTGAAGAAAGAAAACAGACTTTAGAGCCTGAGACCAACCCTAAATTTAGGGGTGAATTTTTTAAGGAGCCACTCTCTTTGAAAAGATAAGGATTGTATTCCAGATGAAAGCAAGTCTAGCAAGTCAGTCAGCCCATGCAGGATCTTTTAGAGGTTATAACACGTTTCCTTGCACATCAGCATCCAGTCTTGGGTTTCCTGTCCATCTCCCATATCAGTATTTCAGATTAAAATTCCCTCTGATGAGCAGGAAACTTTCACTGAGTCTGTAACCTTTGTTCTTGGTTCAGTTATGAGAAATCATGGCAGAGGGCAGTAAAGAGAAGTGGGACTTTCCCTATACGACAGTCACAGTAATAATGGGAGGATAGTGGCACTGGTGTTTTGAGAGGTTAATCACAGTGAAGCACCCAGACAGCCCTGAGAGTGGCAAGGAGAAGAAGGCAGTGTGGAGAAGCAACTGCCACTTGGTTTGAAAGGCATGTGTGAAAAATACGCTTTTTTTACTTCTTACTATACCACAGAAAGATGACCCTTAAATAGGAGAGGTCACAAGTTACAATTTGAATGATAATAAATAGACTTTATAACTACTGTTTATTTCATTAATTTCACTTACAGTGCTTTCCTGATTTGTTCAAGATCATTTCAGAAGTCTGAGGTTGCTGTAAAGCGCTTATTAGTTTAGTGGTCACTTTAAGCACCAGTATCGTCACGTACGTTTGCCAAAGCTAAGTAAAAGATAAAAATCTGAGGGTGCTCTGGAAAGTGAGTGTGTGCTGCCCTGGATCCACACAGTTAATAACCACACACATACACACACACACACACACACACACACACACAAACATGGACTCCAGAAAGAAAGAAAGAGTACGCAGTCTGCGCTGTAAATCATTTTCCTATTTTTATAATATGCACATTTAGATATTTTGCTGCTCTAAATTATCCTGATCTGTTAAAGGCATACATCATGTTCTTCTCAAGCAAGTTGTTGTAAGAAATACTTAAATGTCTAAGGTGGATTACAGTACATTAGAGGTATATTTTAAGATCATATTTTTCTTTGGGAACTTTCACACTCTATTAGAGAAGGTGCTATTAATCATTAACTAGGATGAATTGAAGAGCCATATTGAAATTGCAACACAAGGATTAGTTCTCTACTGGAAATTAGAAGATAGAGTAAGAAATTGTAATTAATCAGCCCCCAATTTTTGGTATCTCTGAATATGTATCTTTCTGAACCAAACTTCAGAATGGAGTGTTGCTGTTTTGTGTCAATAGCTGTGCTGTCTAATATGGTAGCCACTAACCATATGTGGACATTTGAATACAAGTTTAAGTTAACTGCAGTTAAATAAAATAAAAATTGTGTCCCTCAGTTACACTAACCATATTTCAGGTGCCCAACAGTCATGTTTGGCCTAGTGGCTACCATATTGAATACAGATGTAGAACATGTCCATCATCTCAGGAAGTTCTATTGAATAGTGCTGGTGTATAGGATGATTTTCCTTTTTTCCTTCTACATTACCCAGGTACACATTAAAATGTAAGCCATTATGCCAACATTTGAGAATGTTATACCCCAATACGCTGGCTAGCTAAAATGGAAGACAGTTTAGTGATACAAACACATCTTTTTTTCCACCTTTTCTTTCCTGGACTTAAGATACAGTAAGGTTTAAATGCTTTCAGAATTTGTTCAGTCCTCACGGTTAGCTAGGTTGAGTATACCCTTGAAAAAGGAAATCCAGTTGCTGATTTTCCCCATACACTGGGATATTATTTCTTGGATTCAGCCTTGGGGAATGATAATATACAATTTGGGAAATAAAATGAAAGAAAACTGCAGTCCCCTCCCCTTCCAGGTAACAGGAGAGCAGAGAGACATATACTTGTTTATGGACCATCAAATAGTTCCATGAATTAAAGATCCTTGCACTAAATTCAGGTCTCTTCTGTGAATTCCCAACGGGTATTAAATTTAAATACCTCTCAGGTTCTCACCATAAGGCCATTAGGACAAACATAAGATCTCTGTTGGTATAATTTCCTTTCTCTTCCTCCAGGTAACTGTATTTTGAAAAGGTAATCAAGATTAGGAATTGCCTTCATTCAGGCAGAGATGGGATTTAGTTAAATAGGTATAACCGATTAAGAAATGCTCTATGTATTTGAAGATGAGAAATCTACTAACTGGTCTGAGGCATCACAGTAATGTAATGGATGGTGGACAGACCGGTTCTAATCTGAGTACCAGCCTATTATAGCCACAGAGATGTTGAGATTTTGTGGAATCTCAGAGTGAGCAAAAGACCACCAAGACTTAGCAGGTTTCTAGGGAGCTGTTGAAAAAAAGAAATACACCAGAGGTTTAGCTGTGGATTAGTTGTGCCTTGAGCACTCAACAGTCAGGATTTCTGTCAAGATTTGAAAACAATGCCATCTGATAGTCACTAGCTTGAATTATCAGCAGGTCTTGGAAGCTTTGAACTTTCTGGTGATTATGTGCCCTTTATCCAGTCTTTTGCCACCATACGTGCTTGTTTTAGTCAGAGTATGTTACATTAACTGGTTTCAGAAGTCTGGGTGACCCGAATATACAACTCTAATGTCTCAAATAAAGAACATAGGACTGTAACTGAATAATGCCATGTTGCATACTTGAATACTATGAATATTATGAATACTATGCAGTTACGATTTGACATATGGTTAATATGGTGTGTCTGGATGAGTTACTTAAATATGGTCAAGAACTTAAAAGGAACCCATCCATACAAATCACAATTACTGCTCCTGCTGACAGATTATCTGGGAGGAAATAAAAGGATATCTTAGGGAAGCCAGCTCTGGTGAATCTGTGGCAGAGACCCTGCCTCATATGACCTCTCAGACTGCCTAACATATTGACATCACTTCATGATGATGCTACCAAGTAGAACTTTACCTGGTCCCAAAGAAACTTTTCTTTTTTATCACAGAAAATCTTCTGAGAAGGGTAAAATGCCCAGTACAATAAACTAGTAAAAATTACTTCAACTAGATTGCTCTTGTACAAAGACCTTGCCCATATCATCTAAACAATGGGTGGGAAATTAGTTGGAATACTAATTTGTAGCAAGAGCATTTTATTTATTCTGTTGCTCAGAATAGGGAGGTTCTGGGGTATAACTTAGGAGACAGTGACCAGGAGTTGCTGTAGGATTGCTCAGCATATACCATATCTGTGATTTACCAGGCCCAGGGACCCTGTAAGTTAGCTCAGGGAATCAAGGAATAGAGGGAAACAGATTGTCTTACAAAACAGCCCAACATGTGCTAATATTAGTAAGCACCTTAATCACTTAGCTTTAAAAAAAAGAGAGAGCCCTATTTAGTGGGAAAAGAACAAACCCATCCTTATATACCATATATAGAAGGCCAGTCCATATACTCTATATTTAAACATGTAAAAGTTATAAATTAGAATAACAAATTGTTAAATCAAATTGTTCCCTGTAGACAATTAAATCTTCACAATTAAATTTTTTTAATGTAAATAAAATCATTGTTTTTATATTATTGAAAGTTGTCACGAGAAAATCAAAGACAACTAAATCTTTTTTTGCCCACCTTTTGATGTTCTACTGATGAGCCAACAATGTTTGAATAATAAATGGAACATTGATAATTTATAAATGATTTTGTATTTAGCTCATAAGATTTATTTCTTATCTTACATACATCAAAATCACTATTCTGGGATAAAGAAGATGTGGTGTGTGTGTATATATATATATATATATATATATATATATATATATATATACACACAATGGAATACTATTCATCCATTAGAAAGAATGAAGTAATGCCATTTGCAGCAACATGGATAGAACAAGAGTTTACCATACTAAGTGAAGTCAGAAAGAGAAAGACAAATACCATATGATATCACTTATATGTGGAATCTAAAATATGACACAAATGAACTTATTAATGAAATAGACTCACAGACAGAGAACAGACTTATGGTTGCTAAGGAAGAGGAGAGGTGGGGGAGGGATGGATTGGGAGTTTGGGATTAGCAGATGCAAATAATTATAAAATGGATAAACAACAAGGTCCTACTATACAGCAAAGGGAACTATATTCAATATTCTATAATAAACCATAATGGAAAAGAACAGGTAATAGAATACATATACTCTATTATATATATAATTGAATCACTTTGCTGTATACCAGAAAGTAACACAACATTGTACATCAACTATACTTCAATAAAAAATAAATTAAAAACAGTTCCTCTTTTCCAGCTGCAAAAAAACCCCATCATTATTCTGTAATAATCAAGATATGCACATAACTTTTTGGCCCTGTGGAAGGCAGAATTCTAAGGTTGGCCCTACAACGTATCCTAGCCCCTAGTGTACCCGGGACTCCCATTTATTGCATTCAACCAAGGGCTAATCTAGCTTTGCTGTGAAGGTATTTTGCAAATGTAATTAAGATCTAGAATCAGTTTACCTTAAAATAGATTCTTTTTTTTTTCAGACTAAAATCTAACTTTATTTATACATTTTCAATTAAAATAGAATAGGCATAAACCAAAGAGAAGGAAAAACAAATCAGGATGAAGTGTCACTGTCATTCTGTTTGCAGGGAGGGGTCAGGAAATGGAACAAATGACCAGGATAGCATTCTAAGACATCCCAGAGCAGCTAGGTTACATGTAAGTGCCAAAACCAGGTATTATCCCACTTAATCTACACATGAAAAAGAAGTCAAAGTTTATCCTATTTAGTACAAGAATCTTTACATTACATATATAGTGATTCATTTCTCAGAAAGTGACACCAGTAACTTTTAGAGGAAAAGTTTCCATTACACAAGGACTAGAAAATCTCAAATGCAACTAAGCAGCTGTGCTATTGCTCAATATGTACCGTTACACTGCTCTGGGCTAGTGTCCGTTTCAGTTTAACAGAGAACTGCATTTGGGGTTTTAGAAAGGCAGCAATAGTTTGGCTTTTATTCTAGATGCTTAATGTTGTTTGTTAAGGTGACAGTCCAAGCATATTAAGTAAAGGTAGTTAAAACATAATGACAGTCAATATAGTCTCTTGCAGCCTACATACACTGTATAATAATGCTTACATGGAATGAAACCAGTGTTACTTAATTGGTGTTTTATACAAACAGAACCGAAAGAAAAAAGTAATCATTCTAAATGTACTATGGTGACAGTAAAAACGCACATATACCATAGAACTAAAGTGATATGAACAGCACTACCTGATACCCAGGATCGAAGGTGACTGGTTCCAACAAAGCTGAGCCTGTATCAGTCATCCTAATGACACGGGTTGTAAAAGCATCTGGTTTCCAGTAAAGACACTAGTCTATGAAAGTAAGGCTTTCAACTGTAAAATCAGGATAAGGCTACAACTATCTTGAAGTCTGAACAAGATATCAGATCAAACAGTAAGATCCCCAGCCCTACTGTAAGACAGGAAGCTCCTCATGCAGCATATGCCTGCTGGCTCCTAGAAAGCTTCATGTGCATAATAGAAAGGTACGTTGCCAGAGATGTAAACGGGAGAACTTCAGTGAAGTTTCTACTGTGCCGTGACTTCCAAACCTCAGGAATGGTGTGATCCATCAAGCTTTTCATAATGCTTGGTGCCATCCGTTTAATAATATGTTCCAATATAAAAACAGGCATGATTGTAATAGTAACTACATTCCCAGCTGTTGACAGTATGTCTGCGATTTGAGAGCCCTTCAGTCCAATGACATTCTGTCAGTTGACCTCACAGATGTTGTGTTCCATGAGAAGACCGTTTCTAGCTGCAGAACTATGGATGTGATTTTTCCATTTTTAAAGACAAAGCCAACATGTCCAGTACTGTCCTTATGCATGGTAATTGTCCGTTCAAAGGGCCTGTCACGAATGGTCATAGTAATCTTCTCTCCAAAAGCCTGCTTGAGCACCTTGTGTGCTCAGTTGGAGCTCCAGCTAGCACAGTTCTCCCCGTTGATCTGGAGCACCTGGTCCCCGAATCGCAGACCAACCAGCGAGGATGGAGAATTTGCCTGGACTAGCTGAACAAATATACCATTATCTATGGATTTAAGCCTGAGTCCAATTTTTCCATCTTGATCCTTACACAAAATGACTTCCCGAATTCCTTGCTTAATTTCTGCTCTGTGGATTCCAGTATCATTACCAGTTACAGGAGCCACCATATAGTTCATACTGGAAGCTCTTGCTACCAACTGCCCCTGACTTGGTGCTCCAGGGACCATGGCCATATTTGCACGTATTTCTTCTTCATTTAAACTCAGGCCCATGTACTGAGAGAGCTCCGGATACAGTTTAGGATAGAGATTTCCATCTTGAGAGATGGGAGCAGAAGCTTCAGATAGAATTGCTGGATTGGCAGGGTTTGCAGAAAAGGCAGTTTGAGCTTGCTGTTACATCTCCAGGCAGCTAGCTTTCTGCTCAGGACATAAAAAGTCTTCTAATGGAAATACCCATATAATTTGCTTCTCCTTAAAGAGGTCAGCCTGATGTAGACTGTAGCCCTCTTTATCTTCCAATCCAACATTTGCCAGTATCAACTGCTGCTTTCAAAATAAAAAAAACTCTGCTCAAAGTCTACTATGGTTAATTTAAAGTTCAATTCCATAAAAACTGAATCACCTTGTCTACCCTCAGGTCTTCAAGAGATGGGTACAGAGACATTTTTGCAGGATTTTCCTCCCAATCAAATCCACACATAATTGGCTGCTCTGTGGAAATGGAGATGGGCCCTCTAATTATCTGCTCTTCTGCCAGGTGGCAAGATGCTGAGCTCTGTCAGCAGAGGAAACTGGAGGCACACGAGGCCTCAGGGACCCACGCGCTGCAGCCCCCACCGGTCACTGGCTCAGACTTCTGAGACCCAGGGAGAGGAGGACGGTGCGCGCCCGAGGACCGCCCGTGCCACACGTCCCAGCCTTCCGCCCGCGCCTTCCCTTCACGCCTTCCGTCTCCTAGAGAGATTCTTTGGGTGGGCCTGACCTAATCACATGAGCCCTTTAAAAGCAGGGATCAAAGAGAAAGTCAGAGACTCAAAGCATGAGAAGATTCATTGCACTGTTTCTGGCTTCTAAATGGATGAGGCCACATGACAAGGAATGCAGGCTGCCTCCAGAGCTGAGAGCAACTCTTAGTCCAGCCAACATCTTGCTATCAACTCTGTGATACCCTGAGCATGAACTCAGCCAGGTTGTGCTGGACTTCTGACCTGCAGAACTGAGTACTAACACATGAGTGTTGTTTTAAGCCACTGAATTTGTAATTTGCTGTGTATCAATAGAAAACTAACAGACCTTCATTAAAAGTTATACTGATGACATCTTTAGAGTAATGTGATTGAATGCCACTTTGTTTTTTAAATCTTGGTTTAACAATCTGTCATACAGAGATTAGAAAATCTTGTTGAGTTTAGTTTATTTTGATCCTTGGGTCTAATCACTACAGTTAATAAAGAGATCTCAAAAGATATATAAATCTTGGCTAAACTTACTAAATAATGATACTTGGAGTTTTATTCCTAGTCACCCATTATACAAAGACTTGCTGAAATTCAAGAAGCAAATTTTATACGTCCTAAGGTTTGTTAATCAGTTATTATGGAAACTAATCAGAAGATATTATATTTTTGTATTTGTAATAAATGTGTTCAAAATTAACTAAAATTATTTGCTTATAATATTTTAAAACAGGTTATAAAATTCTCTTGCCAAGTTTTTCACTTTTAAGAATGTGAAATCTGTAACCTATTTTCAGCAGCAAAATCATATGACATGAAGTATTTCCTAGTATACATATCCATTTGCTATTTTTGGTACTTTCACTTGAAAAGCATTTGCTTACTCGATTTTTTGTTTAACTTAACCTTCCTTTTGAAAAGAAAGATTGATTTTTTTTAATTGAAAATAACTTCATGAAGTATACCCCTGCCAGCCAGTGATCATCACAGAAAAAGAAAAGCTATTTGGAACTCATCTTTTCTGTAAAATAAATTTGGAACTCACCTTAGCTTCTTTGCCATGAAATAATCAGTGAACATCTATAAATACCAAAAGTTCTGATAATCTACATCTTAGTATGAAATACTATACTATTTTACTCTTTAAGAAAATGAATTCATAAATCCTTTTAATTGGGCACATGTAAACGGTAATGTGTCCAACAAGGACAAAAGCAAATACACGAAAAGAACACTCCATGAGGACATGAATAGTCTTTTCAATAAATGGTACTGGGTTTACTAGATGGCCCCATGGAAAAAAATGAAGTGTAACCATACATAAACATTAATTCCAAGTAGACATAAATGTGAAAGGAAACCATAAATCTTTTAGATGATAACATGAGAGATTATCTTCACCATCATGAGGGTGGGCAAAACTTTCGTAAGCAGACACACAAAAAAGTATTAATCATAAAAGAAAAGATTGATAAATTGGACTTGACTAATATTGATAACTTCTGTTTATCAAAGATGCCAATAAGAATATGGAAAAGACAAGCCATGGAGTGGGAGAAGGTATTCATAATACATTTTTCTGGAAAAGGACTGACAAAGGACTCGTATAAAAAATACATAAAGATTAAAAATCAATAACAAAAATAGATAATTCAATTTAAAACTGGGCAAAAGATTTAAAAGGTGCTTCACAAAAGATGATTCCCCAATGACTAATAAGTATGTGAAAAGATGATCCATCTCCCTGGTAATCAAGGAAATGCAAATTAAAATCACAGTTATATTATTGCATATCCAGAATGGCTAAAATTAAAGAAAATAATAATGAATATTGGTGAGTTATATGAAGCAACTGGAACAGTCATGACCTGCCAGCAGGAGTGTAAATTGGAACAATCACCTTGGAAAACAATATGCACTTATTCTATAACACAGTTATCCCATTTCTAGATATATACTCGCCAGAAGTGTGTACATATGTTCCTCAAAAGACATGTACGTAAGTGTTTAGAGCAGCATCACTCCCAAAACCCCAAACTGAAAACATCATAAATTTCCATTAGCATTATAATAAATGAATAAATTGTGACATATTTACACAATGGAATAATATGCAGTCACTAAAATGAACAAAGTACTTAGAACAACTTGGAAGAAATCTCACAAAACATAATGTTGAGAAAAAAACTTTGACACAAAAATGAGCATGGACTGTGTGATTCCATTTATATAAAGTTCAAAAGCAGGCAAAACAAAGCTATGTTGATGGAAGTCAGGAGAGTCTTTACCTTTGGGGGAGGTGGATGATAAGCAGGCAGGCACCTGAGGAGGCTTTTGAGCTGCTATGATATTCTGTTATATAGATCTAGCTGCATTCATTTCGTAAAAATTCACATATCATAGCAGTACACTTATGATTTGTGCACTTTAAGTATATTTTGACAAAGAGTTACTTAAAAAAAGAAGAAGAACACCACAGTAATCATCCACTGTCCCCTCAATACCCCAAATACTATATATATCAGAAAACCATTTGGACTAAATGAGGATTCCAGGTTCAGTTGGGTATGAAAGGTCAAGAAAGCTTAAGTCCTTTCTGTTGGGTATGAAAGGTCAAGAGAGCTTAACTCCTTTCTATCTTACATCGAAATATATATGTATATAAAATATAAGAATGTTTTCTTTCACAAAGTTGCTTTGTACCCTCCCTGGGAATGGCACACTCCACTGTGTGGACCTTTGGTACATACAGCGTAAGGGAGCTGTGGAATTGAGCATGCATACCACACTGGTACAGGGTGAAGGGTGGGGTGAGGGGCAGTCTTCTCACTAAATTCATCCCTCAGTTCTTGTTATTCCAAGTGCTTCTCTCTAATCCATCTCCTTCAGGGGTGTTACATCAAAAACAGAGGTCTACATTTTAGTGACTCAACAATTGTATCACGCTTACTGAGCACAGTTTTATAACAAGAGGAAGTAACATATTATTATAGGTTGTTCTTTATGTATTATTTATTATAAATGCATAACTTCTATTAAATATTTGCATTTAATTGAATCTGTCTTTCTACTCTACCTTAAATTTCTGAATCACTAATGACCTGCTCTGAAGACTGGGAACTCGGTAATATGTATCACAAGGACTGTAGTTCAGCTTTCATTATGGACTTTTAAGGCTTTGATGACTGGCCTGAGGACCAAATTCTCATTTGCAACTTTGTTTGTAAGGAAAATATGTTCCACATTTCACTGACCCACAAATGAACTTTTCAGAAGAAAAATAATTTGTAAATTAGGGATTCCTTGTGTAACTGAATTGTAGAAAATTTAAATATCAATAACAAAAATGTGTTTTTTGCGATTTAAATATACTTAAAATATATTTTAAATATATCACATTTAAAAATAAAATATATTTCTAAAATAGCACAGGAATGGCATAAGTAGGGCCTATCTTCTGAGATTAAGGTAAATTAATTAATAGACCAATTTGGAATGGAGATGATGAAGAGTCAGGAACAGAATGGTAGACTAAAGTTGACAATTTTTCTCAATTCAAGGATAATATAAATTCAATACAAGATTACAAGCAAATCATTATTGTTAAAGTTGGAGAATAGTTTTAGACTCAGTGAAATACCAAAATGAATGAAAAGCATCCTTTTTAAAGTAGCAGGTAGAGATTCAAGCCAGGCAGGTAACGTTCTTCCTTCTTAATATTTTATTTTATATAATACAGTAGGATTCTTTCACATTTAAAATCTCCTCAATTTCTTTATTGAAAATAATTTAATGTAGTTGTTTAAAGCAAAGTTTTTGAAATCAGACTTTTATTCAAATCTTAATTTTGCTACTTTCTAGTGGTTGACTTTTGACAAATTCTTTACCCCACTGGGTGTCAGTCTTCCCACCTGTGAATTGAATCGCCCCCATGGCCATTGTCAGGAATAAATGACACAGCCCATTTAAAGCACTTGGCATGATATCTGGTATATGGGAAATGTTCAATAAATAGTGTTCTCTGTAAATCTTTATATTTAGTGTGGGTTTAATATTTTCACTTTTGTTTATCATAAGGGGAGAACAAAAGGTTAACCTTGGATCATATGTTCTACTAATTGATATATAAATTATTGTATTCAGCTCTAGGAAAATAAGAATCCTCCATACAAACACAATGAAAATCATAATTTCATTCAGAAAATTGGTGGAAGTAAATGTCTTATTCAATAAACAGAAGTTTCTGTAAGACCAAGGTAACTCAATTATGTCTTCCATGCAGATGACATAGCTAAATGCACTTTGGAAAAATCAGCTTTACCATTTTTTTAAAAGAAGTTATTACACTAGTTATGAGGTGATAGCTCACAGGGGAGCCATTGATGTTGCTTCTTTTGCTTTTGTTGCTCTCTCTGAAATACATGATATACACCTTAAAATCTGCACTGTTAATAGATTTCAAAGAAAAAATGGGGAGGAAAAGGGAAGCATTTGTGCTTTAGTTCAGCATGTGGATGAGAACTGAGGGAAAACAGAAGTGAAAAGGACAGAGATGAGATACAGGGACAACCGTGTCCTGTAATTTTAAAAAGCCAGATGACAACTGGTAGAGAGTAAGTTCAGGTTTTCAAACAGTGCCAGGAGTCATGGTTTTAACTTTAAAAACGCTGATTGTACTCTTGGGACTAAGGGTTTACTTCACATCTGAGTATCCTTGTATATCTATTGTCCTGGGCCATCCAGCTCTCCTTGCCAGATGTTAATTCTACACCCTCTTCCAAGCTTCCTCTGGTTACTGAAACCACCCAACATCACACCTCTCCATGCTCTCTCTACTTTAGTCATCAGGAGAGTCCTGGATTGCCTGATACTCATTGGAAAACAAAATAATTCCATGGGTTATTTTGTTTTGATTTTCAAAATTAGAAGAGTGTAAAGGCTCCTGAGGTGAAGTAAGCAATAGAAAAGAATGAAAACAAATGTGTGAGGTTGGCATGGGATGACAGAATATGATATACTGAGCGTGATTTCTTTATCCTTGTACTAGTCATGTGTGGTTGCAAGGAGAAGCTTTTTCAAACGTGCTAGAAGATTTCTTTTTTACCTGTGTGATGTTATTGAAGCTGAGATGTTTGTTTCCAAAACGATTTTTAATGAAGTCAACCTAAGAAGAACAATTTCTCATAATCAGATTAACACTCCATCATCTTTCTTAAAATAGTTCAGAACCACTTAAAATGGCTGGATCAGTGACTGACTGAGTATTGGAAATTTTGCTGAGCTCATCATTACACTTACAACAAAAGGTTTATTGTGGCATCAAATAGGGTAGTGAATACCTGTTTTCTCGTCTGCTCTCCACCTACCTCCTTTCAGTTTTTTTTTTTCCATCAAATTGTCATTTGGCAAAAATAAACATTTTCCTTAATTTGAAGCCAACTCTTCAAGTACAGTCATTTTGAAAAATTCAACAGTATTATTATTTACTAACTAGTTATGCTCCATACACATACTTCTATCATATGCCAATCTGCAGGTTGCAGGACAGTGCGGGGATGCTCCTCAGTGTTTACACATGAAAATGATTCTCTATCTAACCTCTTGCAACTGCAAAATACCACTTCCATCTAGAATGACTCTACTGATGCTGCTTAGTTAAAGTGGAGATCAGGAAAGTGAATTCAGAGTGTGCTATGAGTTAGCAAAAATTTCTCAAATATCTAGGCAAAGTAATGATATAATTAGAGGAAACCATACAGCATTCTTGATTCCAGTTGAAATCTTATACAGCTCTGCTTAGATTAACTCCTGATAAAGATGAGATGGAAAGGATATAGGCATTTCTTTCATAATTGTAACTTTCCAAGATTTTTCTAAGAGCATTTTCCTGTGGGTCTCAAAAGAATTTGTGAAATATATTCATTCACTAGATATACAAGTACATGTCTATTCCTGTGTGGTAAATAATGGCATATTTGTCATCTTTAGGAAACAATGAAATTTCATTGGGTTACTCAAAATAATGTTAAATTTATGTCCATCTGATTCAATAGATGTCTACGTTTACATTGCAGGAGCACAGTGATATCTGTGTAAAGTGAGGCCTAAAATAAGTCATTGTGTATAACATGTTGGGATGCTTGCTTCTTTGGGCAGAGGATGAGTTACATATTTTATCCGTAAGTATAGACTTGTTCCTAGTTAGTGCTAAATTGCTTTCGAAATCTTTTCCTGAAGATACATTATAGGCAATTCTAAGATAAACATATATATGCAAGCATGAATGAAAGACACACAGACAATTACTTATGTTTGGTCTGCAGCTAAACAAGTATTGGCAATTGCATTGGACTATTTAGGGAAAAGATTCATATCAGGAACCAGAGACGGCTCATTTCTCTCTGCACTGATTTCAGTGGTTGCTATGGGAGAAGGGCTTGCTCATAACTTTAACAGGCAATTCAGGTAATTCATTCTACATGTTAAAGTTTTTTTAAACCTCCATCCTCAATCTATTTAAATCTATTTTCTAACCCTATCTCCAGAAAGAACCCTTCATTTAAAAAGGGTCATGTTTCCATCTTCTTGGCCCTTTCTGACATACTTGATTATTTGTACAGAGGACCAGCAACTTGATATTTCTTTCTTAAATTTCTCTTCCTTTTCAGTAGCAAAGAAATCTGGGATATCTCCACAATTATTTTACGATGTTTCCTTTAAGGAAAGAATTGGTATCCCTTTTCTACAAATATTACTCAGTAGAACTTTGGAGAGACATTCAAGGTAGTTCTAACATCAGGTTCTTTCAAGTTTAAAAGAAACATATTTACCTTTAATTGCCCTCAGTTGAATTTTTAGAGCTGACTATCTGACTTTCTGGAAATTTTCAGGTAAAATACTATACATGTTCCCAATAGGGGGAACAATTTCTGACTTGAAGGTTTAATTTGGTTTATGCACTATTAACTTACAAAGCAGCATATTCATTTATGTAAGGTGTTTTTTTTTTCTTTTAAATAAGGAGTTAGAAATGCTAGTGAGCTGATAATTTCAGGATCAAAAATTTTTCATTTTTATTTTCTTAAGTAGAGATTCTTAACCTCCATAATTTTTGGAGGTTGATTTTAACATTTTTGATACAGGTTTCTCGTACAAGTCACAGAGTTCTTTCCATAGAAAAATCTTAAAAGTTAATATTTATTTTAATATTTTGAAGATATCATGCATTAAGGGAATTATTTTAATACATATATATTTAATTTTATTATATATTTTAATTGTAGTATTTCTGAGTTATTTACTGTGTACTGTTTCTTTTGACTTCCCAAATAGCAAACATCTGACAATGTCATCTACATTATTGCTATTTAATTCCTGCTCTGTATCTCACTGTCTACTCAACATTTCTTCTTGGATACTTAATAAGCATCTTAAATCTGATAATCTCAAATCTGAACTCTTTGATCCCCAGTTCTACCCCTCAAGCCCCATCCTCCTTTTCTATTTCGGTGAAAGACTACTTCTTCCTTCCAGTTTTTAGGCAAAAAATCTCAGACTCAGAGTCATCCTTAACTTTCTCTGTCTCTCATATCCCACATTTAATCTATCAGTATATCCTGTCAACTCACCCTTCAAAATTTATTCAAAATTTTACCACTTCTCACCATCTCCACTGCTACAACTACCCACCAGGAACAAATCACCATTTTCCCTTACCTAGACTTGCAAGTCTCCTCAGTGGTCTTTTTACTTTCATCTTTGTATAACTATAGTTTCTTCTCAACACAGCAACTATAGTAATCCTTTTAAGAAATAGTAGATCTCTGAGCTGTGACAGGGCGAGAGAGAGTCATGGACATATACACACTAACAAACGTAGTAAGGTAGATAACTAGTGGGAAGCAGCCGCATGGCACAGGGATATTGGCTCGGTGCTTTGTGACAGCCTGGAGGGGTGGGATAGGGAGGGTGGGAGGGAGGGAGACGTAAGAGGGAAGAGATATGAGAACATATGTATATGTATAACTGATTCACTTTGTTATAAAGCAGAAACTAACACACCATTGTAAAGCAATTATACCCCAATAAAGATGTTAAAAAAAAAAAAAAGAAATAGTAGATCTCGTCACTGTCCTGTGCAAAACCATCCAATGTTTATCATTTCACGTACAGTAAAAGCCAAGGTCCCTGCAAAGGCCTGCATGTTCCTCCTGGATCTGCCCACCCGCCCCACCGCTGGGAACTCGCCTTCCATTCTGACCCTCACCAACTCCACTCCTGCCACGTTGAACTCCTCACTGCTTCTCCAACAGGCCAAGTATGCTTTATCTCAGGATCTTTGCATTTCCTCTTCTCTCTGTCTGTAATGTTCCACCCTAAATATCCACTGGCTCACTTTGTCACTTCCTTTGGTTTCTTATCAAATGTCATCTTGCCAGAGAAGTCTACCATGACCACCCTATATAAAATAGCTCTCCCTTACCACCATCACCAATCTCTAACCCCTTATCTTGCTTTATTTTTCTTTGGATTGCACTTATTACCATCTGAACTGTTGAGTATTTCTTACAATTTGTTTTGTTTGTCTACCTCCATTATATTATAAACTCCATGAAAAAGGGATTTTGTTTACTTTGTATGCCAGTACCTGGCACCTAGGCTCTCGACAAACATTAATTGAAAGGGTGTATGAATGAACTGCACAGTGCTCTGCTCAGTAAACACCACCTGGGCATTACAACACATGTTCTGGGTTGAAATGGTCATGTAAAAAGGATTGACCAGGCTTCCCTGGTGGCGCAGTGGTTGAGAGTCCGCCTGCCGATGCAGGGGACACGGGTTCATACCCCGGTCCGGGAAGATCCCACATGCCGTGGAGCGGCTGGGCCCGTGAGCCACGGCCACTGCACCTGCGCATCCGGAGACTGTGCTCCACAACGGGAGAGGTCACAACAGTGAGAGGCCCGCGTACCGCAAAAAAAAAAAAAAAAAAAAAAAAGTATTGACCACAGCCTAGTCTGTCTTTAGAATAACCCCATTTTCACAGAATATTTATGTGAAACTTGGGTACATGTGGAATCATCAAACTCTTGGCTAAATAGGTCTTACTTTAACTACTAAAACAAAAAAAACCTGTGCTGATCATTATTGCACTAAAAATTTTCTTTATGTTCCCTATCATCATCACCCTCTACCAATATTTACGGTTCACCTCCTGTGTTGCAATCTTTGCTTGTCAGATTATTACTTGAGTATCTTGTACTTTGTCTTTAGAGAAGTGAAAATTGGAAGATTAAAAGATAAAAAAAAATGGATACATAATACAGGTAATGATCAGAATTACTGTCACTGTAATTTTATTGGTTCAGAACAGACTCTGAAATATTTCTGGGGAGCTGTGTCACCTACCAGCATATCATTCCTTATGCTTTCATTAGTCCTCCACCTCAATAATTTACTTTGTTCATTTCTCATTAATATCCAGGTGGTAGGATTATAGTTAAGAAATATGTTGAACATTTGATTATTAATCAACCTGATGACAATGTCAGGCCGCATAATATAATGAACCCATGAAAGAACACTCTGGTTCATTTTTAATAGTAAAAGCACTGTTTTATTACTGTTTTTATTTTTTTCTTGGCTTCTGCTGGGAGTATGTTCTAGTTTCTAGTCACCTCACACTTAATCCTTTTTAATCCCTTGGCAGTTTGACCACTCAAATATTTCATCTTACGATAATAATCCAAAATTCAGAGATTTACATGAAGACTCACAAAAGAACAGTATTTTTTCTGTTTTTCATTTCCCAGGTTGTCCAAATTAGGTAAAGTGGTTTCTGTACTTAACACTGTACTCACAAGTGCCCGGTGTCCACTCAACCTAAAAAAAGCTATGCTTGAAAGAGGGGTCCACCATAATAATACTAAAGGTCAAATAACGAGCCTAAAAATCTGTTAGCAATAGCCATGTCAGTTATTTACAATAAAGCAACTAATAGGCCTATTTAATTGTCTCTTTGTATTTTGCCTCAAAACTCCACTTTCAACATTTTGTTTAAATATCTTACCTAGGAATGAATTTATATTAACTATAATAATTTTTAGGTTTCTATAAACTTTAGGTTTCTATAAAATTTCTTTATTAAAAAATGCATACATGAGAGAATATGCCATCACGAGCAAAATATTCCACTGCCTGGAGTAAGACTTTCCTTACTTGGTAAGCAAATATATAATATCTACTTTTTGTTGTAAGAATTTCAAACACACTAGGAGAGCTTTAATTCCCAAACACAGAGGACTATTTCATTTACTACATTTATTACCTATGTGATTATGAAATAACATTGGAATTTGACATGTTCAAGAATAGGCACCCTTCTTTAGGTATAATTATTTTTTTTTCCCAGAAGAGTCTAATTGGGTCTATAATTATTCATTTACAAATGAGATTTTTTTTTGTCCATCTACAAAGGATTTGTCAATATCTGGCAATATTTTACACTGCACTACATTCTTACTGGTATTTATGTAAGCTAGAAACGAATATATCTATGATGTACTTTAGAGTCTAAAGTTGCTTGAAGAAGAGATTGGAATACTTTTTAAATGACCGAGTGCTTTCTAATATTGCAAACTAGAAATAGTTTTCTACACTTAAGCTTCCCTCAGATCATCAAATGCTGACAACTTTTATTCCTCTGGCTCAGCTATGCCTCAGTTCACCAAAGGATTAATGACTATTTTTTTAAAATGTTCTTCTGAGATCAGTCTAGGCTGGAGAAAAATATTTTACTAAACCTTCTTTGCCTTTGTAAGTAGTCTGAGGCTGCTACAGAACATATACCTGGGAGTTGGGACATTTGATTCACATCAGCAAGCCCTTTGGGATGAATTTTAAACAAGTCAGGACCTTGAGCTACAGGTCAAAGCCATTACTTTTCACATTTTGTAGGTGAAAAACAACTTGTTTTTTATTTTTAAAATGGTGTTTTGAGACACAGGTAGAACTTGGAATTAAATAAGATTGTGTTTGTGGCCACTTGTGAAGCTCAGACGTAGTTGTAGAAGCTTGAGAATGATGTGAAGGAAAGAGAACCAACTGAACATTTCAATTTCTGTGAGAAGCAGTGTGATGTGAAAAATCGAGAGCTCTGAAGGCAGACAAGGGAGTGTCTAACCTTGAACATTTAGTAGCTTAGCACCTTCCTTATCTTGGACAAGCCACATATTATCACCACCATAAGACTACTATCACTACTAGAACAGCTACACTTCCAATAACTTGCCCAATCACAGAGATTTTTTAAAAATAACTTCCCTATGTCTCAGGGTTTTTGCTGCTTTTTATTGTTTTTCCAACTGAAAACCTACCTTTTGTGTTGTTGTAAGAATTATAATTTTTATAAAGATGTTGGCATTTAGTAGGGTGTCAAAAAATTAGTACTCTTCTACTGTTAATGGTTGGTATTTGGACACATAAATAGTTCTTAAATCTAAACTTACTGAACTTAGCCCAAATTCATTGTAATAATGGCAGACAGCAAGAATTTTTTTTCACAATCTTAAAATTTTCTGAACTATAAGCAGCTCCCCTAGAGTTTAAGGCTACTTCTGATTATAATCCAGTTTCCTAAAGATTGTCAAATGGAGCCATGTGTACATACTTGACTGGCAATATCTATTTGTTGAAAAGAATTTATTGACTCCACACATACACATAAAAATGCTGAAGACTTTTGATACCTATTTTTTTACTTAAGTATAGTTGACCTACAAGATTATATTAGTTTCAGGTGTACAACACAGTAATTTGATATTTTTATAGATTATACTCCATACAAAGTTATTATAAAATATTGAAGATATTCCCTGTGCTATACATTACTTTCTTGTAACTTATTTATTTTATACATAGTAGTTTGTACCTCTTAATTCCCTTCACTGTTTTGCCTCTCTCACCCTTCCTTCTGGTAACCACTAGTTGGTTCTCCGTATCTATGAGTCTGTTTCTGTTTTTTATAATTGTTCATTTGTTTTATTTTTTAGATCCCACATGTAAGTGAAAATACACAGTATACTCTGTCTGACTTATTTCACTTAGCATTATGCCCTCCAGGTCCATCCATGTGGTCACAAATGGCAAAGTTTCATTCTTTTTCATAACTGAATAATATTCCATTGTAAATCTTGGTGAGGATATTGAGAAAAGGGAACCCTTGTGCACTGTTGCTAGGAATATAAATTAGTGCAGTCATTATGGAAAAAGCATGGGTTCCTCAAAAAATCTGATCTTTTTTTTTTGGCTGCATCGGGTCTTCGTTACACTTGGGCTTTCTCTAGCTGCAGTGAGTGGGGTCTACTCTTCATTGTGGTGTGCAGGCTTCTAGTTGCCATGGCTTCTCTTGTTGCAGAGCACGGGCTCTAGGCGCGCAGGCTTCAGTTGTTGTGGCTCGTGGGCTCTAGAGCACAGGCTCAGTAGTTGTGGCGCAGGGGCTTAGTTGCTCCTCGGCATGTGGGATCTTCCCGGACCAGAGCTTGAACCCGTGTCCCCTGCACTACCAGGCGGATTCTTAACCACTCTGCCACCAGGGAAGCCCTGATATCTATTATTTTAATGAACATATGACATTTGTAAAATTGCACCTGAAACTTTGATTTGTTAAATCTCCTATAAAAATGGAACAAGTTTGGGAAAGAAGAAAATATTGTTTATTGTGTACCTTTTATGTCCCAGGCAACAAACTAAGCATTTGAATAGCATCAAGGCTAATACATAAATATAAAATGGCTTTCTTTTTTTAACCACCAGCACTGAGTGTGCTGTGTGGAGTAGTCAGTCCATCCACAGTTGACAGGTTGATCACTGAACATCTCCAGGGAACACATTCACCTTGTAGTCCTCTCTCATGACCTTAGCTCAATCCATTTGTACAATTTATCTTCAATAACTTTCTATTATTAAACAATCACTATTGTTTTCCTACTCACCCCATGCCTAGGAGGTTCCACTTTAGTGGTTTGGAGGTTTAGAAGTATGTGTATGTGTGGGGAGGATATTCTGGTTCCCAAATCTCAACTCTACACTCCCCCTAATGTGTACCTTTCTAGAAATGTTAGAGCTAAGTGGAGGGAAGGGGAAGGGAGGCAGTTTCCTTGGATAACCACCCATGACAAAACTATAGTCCTCCCTTTAATTAGTGCAAACTCCTCAACTTGCTCACTGGCTGTGGGTTTGATGTTGAAATGTTCGCCCTATAGGTGAATGGCTCACTCCCGTACAGTTCACCTGGGCATTGGTAGCCCCTTCTAAAATTAAGCCACATATTTTCATCCTCCTGGCAGCCTCATACTTCATTCCTCTGAAAAGTACATGCCTTTGACCCACACTCCTATGGTCTAATGTTCAACCGTGGTTCCATGGGTTACCTAGTCTCCTGGTGAGTTCTCAGAACAGAGACACTTGTGAGATCAGACATTGATATGACACTGTTTTTCTCTCTTACTTCTCTCAGGCTTCCCAGCAAACCTTCACCTCTCATGTTTTTTTTTACCCATGCTTTGGTAACACAAAGAACAGGAAGTCTGATGGCTAAATAGATATCACACCAGAAAACACAATGTAGGTTCCTCATTTTACAGGTATCTCTTTGGGCCACCCACATTGGTTTTCAAAAGGAAAAGCATGCCACCCACTCAAATGGGAGATGGGCATAGGGAATGGCTCCTTTTCATGAAATTTTCCACAATTTTCTGCATTCTTACAGAAATAAACAGAATCTCTCAATATAGGTTAATGACCTTACACCAAAACTCTTCATGTGCAGTTCTGATAGGTATATTTGAAAATGCCTCAAGTAGGAAGAATCCTGACCTAAAATCCCTGGACCAACCTTAGGTTTCAAAGCAGGTCTATGAACCCCTGAAATTATGTGCAATATTTTTTATGTGAATGCACATGTGTAATATCCTTGGGTATTCCAAATGCTTTCATCAGAAAATTAAAATGAAATAAAACAAAACAAACCAGCAAAAATTCCATAATAATTGTTTGTTCCATAGCATTGGATGCATATTCTTTGAGAAATTCTCCTATAAAGTCTCCTTTTTCTCATCCTAATACTGACTTTGAGATTAAGAATTCTGGAAAATACTTAGAGGACGCTTCTTTTTATGTTGTGAATTAAATGCAGATCTTTGTGATTAAACAGTCCTCAGGACTTGGGCTGGCATCCTTTACAAAGGATATGTGGCTCCTGGAAGATCACCTCA
Source organism: Lagenorhynchus albirostris (assembly GCF_949774975.1). Classification (NCBI taxonomy): domain Eukaryota; kingdom Metazoa; phylum Chordata; class Mammalia; order Artiodactyla; family Delphinidae; genus Lagenorhynchus; species Lagenorhynchus albirostris. The sequence continues at coordinate 122,329,371 of NC_083098.1, read as the reverse complement.
CTGCAGCTTGAAGCTAAATGCAACTAAAAATATCTACCAGAATATGACAGAAGTTGGCATCATCTCTAAAATCTAGATTTATGCACACTAATTTGATCATTATCTGCCATTACATATTTGAGGGCACAGATCCAAGGTTCAAGGCCAAAAACTTTGCCGAAAGTAGCTTGCACCACAAACCTAACTGTGCAGGAAAGGATAAAAAGTCTTCAACAACTGTTCACCATTATTCTCATCTTAGATTTGTAATAAGAATCTATTGAAAACAGAGTTTTGTCTTATAAAAGCTACCCTTTTATATTCTTTAAATCTTAAAAATTTTTGAATAGCAAAAGCTTTAAAATATGTATGTATAGATTCCACACATAAGCAATATCATATGATATTTGTCTTTCTCTGTTTGGCTTACTTAACTTAGTATGATTATCTCCAGGTTCATCCATTTGCTGCAAATGACATTATTTCATTCTTTTTTATGGCTGAGTAATATTCTATTATACATATTTCATACATATATGTGCCACATAAGATACAAATAGAACTTATTTACAAAAGAGAGACTCACAGACATAGAAAACAAACTTTTGGTTACCAAAGGGGAAAGGGTAGGAGGGATAAATTAGGAGGTTGGGATTAACATATACACATTACTACATATAAAATAGATAACCAACAAGGACCTACTGTATAGCACAGGGAACTACACTCAACATTTTGTAGTAACCTATAAGGGAAAAGAATCTGAAAAAGAATATATATATGAATATATATATATGAATATACATATATGAATATATATATGAATCACTGTGCTGTACACCTGAAACTAACACAATATTGTAAATCAACTGTACTTCAATAAAAAAGTATATGTATATGTTAAAAATCTATTATAGAGATTGTCATTCTGCTTATGTCTTTCATTATTTAAGCTCAGACTCATTTATAGGTATCAATTTATTTATTGCATGAATCAAATTTCATTTTCATCGACAATACAGTAGATGTATAGTATTTAATTTAAAAAAAGAACCCTCAAAAGACATTTTCAGCCTAACTCAATCTTTTTCTTTTTTTGGAAAGAATTCTTTTTATTTTTTTCAATTTTTATTTTATATTGGAGTATAGTTGATTAACAATGTTGTGTTGTTAGTTTCAGGTGTACAGCAAGTTATACATATACAAGTATCTATTCTTTTTCAAATTGTTTTCCCATTTATGTTGTTACTTATGGTGCGATTCTTTTCTTAATAGTTTAGGATAATTAAAGACTTTTTAAAGATAATAGCTTCAGAAATGAATTTAGTCCCCCCAAAACAACAGAACTATTTTAAACTTTCTTAAATTCAGGGTGCTTCCCCTGATTTTTTTTTTTCTTCATCAGATGTAAAGTATTGCTTAAATTCACTTTAAAGGAGTAGTCAGCTGTGCTAATCATCTCTAAAGAAAAATACAGTGAAAGCTATAACCTGCTAACATTTAAAATTTTCAAGACAAAAGCAGTAGAATCATATACTTCATCAATATGAGACATATAACTCAATACTAATACTGTAAAGATGAGGAGAAAGAAAGGAGACTTCATTGAAATCAATATAATGACTAAATTATTACCTACTATAGGAGTGGTGGAATATTTCTGATATACCATTGTAAATAATAAAACCTTTAATGTTAAATTAGGTAACACTGGTTACCAAACTTCTTCCATGTAACCTAACTACACATTTTACTCCAATTTGCAATCACTACACATTCAGCAGTATCTCCCAGACACCTTACTGCCAGAAATCATGCAATTATATAATATTAGGAGTTGACCTTTTGTTATGTAATCCTGCCCTCATCCACTGGAGATGAGAAAGCTGAAAATAACATGAGCACTGGATTAGCATCAGATCTGATATAAATCTGTCCTTCTGATAATCACATGACTTTTTAAATTCAACTTCATTTCGTTGCATCTCTGTTTTCTTGTCAAATTTGAGAAGTGTTATAAGGATAAAATGAGATGACATGTATGAAAGTACTTTGTAAGTGTTGAAATCATTGTTTTTTGAATTATGGAACACCATGTGTCCCTGCATGGTGTGCAGTTTGCATGTATACACACACCACTAAGGGAACTCAATTAGGGCAGATTCTCTGATGCATCCCAAGGGACTTGAAAAAACAGCACTGGAATTTGTACCTAGTCCATCAACCTTAGTTCCACTCCCAGCAGTTATGGTCACTACTTGAGTGGCTCAGGAGGAAACCCTCCAACAAGACAAGAAAGATATGGAGAATCTTTACCCTAGTTTAGTATTTAGCCAAAAGATAATTAAGAATTATCTTATCATTTTATCTCTCCAGAATCTTCAAAGCCTGGAACCTACTTTTCCCAAGATCCGATACTAGTTTAGGTTTCACCGTTGAGAGCCACCACACAATAACTGTAAGGTGAAAGAGAATCAGAGCCATTTCACTCCGGCAGCGGTAGGCCAGCGAGCAAAAGATAGATGTGACTTTTTTCAGTGGCTTCAGGTGTTCTGTGAATCACCTGTGTCAGTGCTACAGGCAGTTGATAGGTCTGATCATTCTCTTTGCCATTGTCTACAACTTCCAGATTTCCTGAAAGTCAGTGATGCCTTTCCTGACCTTTGTTTTTCTAGCTTTTCTAATGCTTTTGCATGCATGTAATTTATTGTATTAAATCTCTTCCTGTTTTCTTTACAAAATCCTAACTTTACAAATGGGATACAGTATCCCATTTGCCTAGATATTCATAAGTTCTTTATCAATTACCAAATTACTGCACAACACATAACCCCAAAACTCAGTGGCTTAAAGCAACAACAATGGTTAAACTAGAAATCAATTAAAAGGATATTTACAAAGTCTCCAAATATTTGGAGACTAAAAGACTTCTAACCAAGCCATTAGTCATAGAAGAAATTGAAGTAGGAACTAGAAAATATTTTTATCTAAATGAAAATGAGAATACATCTTTGCCAAAGTAGTCAAACTTGTGAGATTCAGATAAAGCACTGCTTAGAGAGAAATTCATAGAACTAAGTGCCTGTATTAGAAGAGAAGGAATATTTGAAATCAATGACTTCAGCTTCTACCTTTAAATATTAGAAAAAGAAGAGCACATTAAATTCAAAGTAAGCAGAAGAGTAAATAAAAAGTTAAGAACAGAAATCAATAACATAAAACACACACATGAAAACAGAAAAAAATCAATGAAACAAAAAGCTGATTCTTTGAGAAGATGAGCAAAATTGATAAATGTCTAGCCAGACTGATTGGGAGGAAAAGGAAAGAAGGCACAAATGACCAATATCAGGAATATTAGAGGATGTAACTACAGACTTAATAGATGTTTAAATGATAATAAAGAAACATTATGAACAACTTAATGACAATAAATTTGATAATCTAGGTGAAATTCATTGACAGGCATGAACTAGCAAGGCTCATCAGGAAGAAATGGTTTAATTTTTTTTAATTTATTTTACATTGAATATTGGAGTATAGTTGATTTACAATGTTGTGTTAGTTTCAGGTGTATAGAAAAGTGATTCAGTTATACATATACATATATCTATTCTTTTTCAGATTCTTTTCCCACATAGGTTATTACAGAATGTTGAGTAGATTTCCCTGTGCTATACAGTAGGTTGTTGTTGATTATCTAATTTATATATAGTAGTGTGTATATGTTAATCCCAAACTCCTAATTTATCCCTCCACCCACCCCACCAGGAAGGAATGGTTAAACAGAATAGCCCTACATTTATTAAAGATGTTGGCTTTGTAGTTAAAAACTTTTCCACAAAGGAAACTCGGGGCCTGAATTGTTTCACTGATGAATTTGACCAAATATTTAAGAAAGAAATAATAACAATTATACATAAATTCTTCCAGGAAAGTTAGGAAGAGAGAATACTGCACAAAACTCATTCCATGAACTCAGTATTTTTCTGATATCTAAGACAATGCAAGAATAGAAAAGCATGGACTTACCAACCTCACAAAAAGAGGTGAAAATTTTCGTATCTTTTTAGCAAATCTATACCAATGGTTTATAAGAAAAATAAAACATGATCAAATGGAAGTTATTACAGGAATACAGGTTTTGTTTAATATTTAAGAATTAATCACTATAATTCACATGTCCACAGAGTAATATATACATAATCCCCTCATTAGATGCAGAAAAAAGCGTTTGACAAACCTATCAGCAAATAAAAAATAGAAGGGACTTCCTTGACCTTAACGAAGAAAGACTGAATACTTTACCCCAAACATAAGGAACAAGGCAAAAATGTCCACTCTTATGATTTCTGTTCAACATTGTGCTGACGATTCTATTCAGAAGTAATAGGCAACAAAAAATATATATATAAAAGTATTTAGATTAGAAATAGACAAGTAAAACTATACTTACAATTTGATTGTATATGTAGAAAATAGTAAGAAATTTATAAAAACGATAGTGAGTTTAACAAGGTTGTATATTACAAGGTCAACATAAAGAAATCAATTGTTTTTCCATAAACTAACATCAAGCAATCTGAAATTGAAATTTAAGATGCCATTTTAAGTAGCATCAAATTATGAAATTCTTGGGGATAAACTTGTCAAAAAATATGCAAGACCTGTAACTGAAAACCACAAAAACTTTACTATGACAGAGTTTTAAAAAACCCAAATAAATGAAGAGATGTACTGTGTTCAGGAATAGAAAGCTCAGTATTATTAAGATATTAATTTCCCCTTCACTGAATCTATAGATTAATTACAATCTCCACCCACTATCAAAAAAAATCTGAGCATCCTTTTGTAGAAAATCACATACTGATTGTAAAATTCATACAAATGAATTTGATCTATAAAATTCACAATTATTTTGAAAAATAACAAGCTTTTAGACTTAAAACCTAATTTCAAAATTAATTATAAGGTAACATTAATTAAGACAGTGTGCTATTGACATGGGAGATCGATAAATACGTCAATAGAACCGAAAAGAAAGTTCAGGAAAAGACCTATACGTATATGGTCAATTGATTTTCTTTTTGTCAAATTATTTTTGGCAGAGGTGACAAGAGGAAAGAATAACCTTTTCAATGAATGGTGCTAGGACAATTGGTTATCCATATGCAAAACTATGAACTTTGATCCATACCTTATAACACAAAAAAATTCACTCAAGATTAATCATTGAGGGCTTCCCTGGTGGCACAGTGCTTGAGAGTCCACCTGCCGATGCAGGGGACACGGGTTCGTGCCCAGGTCCGGGAAGATCCCACATGCCGCGGAGCGGCTGGGCCCGTGAGCCATGGCTGCTGAGCCTGAGCATCCGAAGCCTGTGCTCCACAACAGGAGAGGCCACAGCAGTGAGAGGCCCGTGTACTGCAAAAAAAAAAAAAAAAAAAGGATTAATCATTGATCTAAATGTAAAAATTTTTTTCTATAAAATTTCTAGAAGAGAACATGGGAAAGTATTTGTGACCTGGGGCTAGGTAAAATCTTTTTAGATCCAACAGTCAAATCATAATTCCTAAATCGGTATGCATTTAGATGGTGAATAGTAAATGGCTGAAAATTGGCACAGAAGGCCACTGAGGGTGGTGGTGAGAAAAAAATTAAGGAAAATCTTTATAAAATGTTGCTTTTGATTCTCCCCCTGTTAACTTTGGATAATTGTTGCTTTTTCTTTGTTACTGGAAATTGGCAGCAACACTCCAGACTGCTGACATTGATTCTGATGAACTAATAACCAGGGAGGGAAAAATCCCTGCTGAGGTGATGGAAACATGTAGATTGTCTAGGCTATTGCTCCTTTCCTACTTCCCTTTCCACACTGCAGAGCTGGAATTCATTTCTCCCTAAGGGTTTACAGATGAAACTGTGATTGGAAAATTTGCCTCATATTAAGCAAAATAAAATATGTTAATTGAGACTTTCAGATTGTATTCAGAAACAGAATCCAACTAATGTATTCCTTGTAAGAGATCTACTTAAAAACACCAAACAGAGTGAAAATAAAAGGATGGAGAGATATATACCTGGTAAATAAGACTAAAAATAAAACAAAACACACACCTGGGGAAACAATATCAACACCCGATAAAACAGATTTTAATATAAAAAGATATGATAAGGGTATTATTTCTGTAAAAATAAAACAGGACAAGATGATATATCTGTCATAAACATATGCCCATCTAATTCAGTGGACTCCAAATATATAAAAGCTACAACTAAATAGCAGGAAGACAAATATAAATCAACAATCTTAGTTTTTTGTTTCTAGAATAATTTTCTTAGAAACTGATAGAACAAGTAGACCAAAAATAAACATGGATAATGAAGATTTGAAGAATACAATGAAAAATCTTGAGCTAGTATATCTATCTATCTATCTATCCTGCTTTATTCAACGGACATTAAATACAGATATTTTCCGTAACACATAGAACATTAAAAAATAGATTATGTATTAGGTCATAAGAGAATAAATTCCAAAGGATTAGTACTTTTTTCTTCTACCAAAATGAAGTGAAATTAGAAGTAAATAAGAAAGAGCAGCTAAGAAAAACCCATATTTTTTTTTTTTTTTTTTTTTTTAAAGCTTCAAGTGAGCTTTATTAGGGAGCGCTCCCGGGCGAGGTTCACTGGTCCGAGAGAAAGGGGCCAGAGAAGTCGCACCCGGGCGAGGGTTGGGCAAGATTTTATAGGGGAAGAAGGGAAAGGGGTGTGGTGAATCTGGGAGGGCGCAGGGTATTCCGTATTTGGTGGTTTCTTCGGGTATCGTGGCAATATCTGGTGCCAGTTGCATCAGTCTTGGGACCAGTTGCATCAGTCTTGGGACCGTTAGTCCCGCCCCTCGAAAGGCGGGAAGGCTGGGCCGGGTGGAAAGTCCCCAGGTCAGTTCCTGGAACTGGGTGGTCCGGAAAGTCTCCAGGTCAGTTTCTGGAGCTGGGTGGTCCGGAGAGTTTCGGTCTGATGCAACCTGTGAATCTGATTGCGTTCCCCTGCCTCGGGCCAGTTGGCCTTACATCCTGACATCTTTGGTGTAATGGGGCGGCGTTCTGATCTCTGGCTACTTCATGCTGAATGGGGGCGTCGAAAGGGGAGTCGGGCGGCCAGAGGTCCGAGGCTTAGGGGAGACCAGTGGGGGGTTCTGTAGGAAGCAAGGTGTAAGGACCGAGGAGCATTTGGCTTGTGACCACCCGAGAGACTTCCTCCATGCGCCTGCGAAGGAACCTAAGAAAACAGGGAGCAAACATGAGCAAGATACAGATGAGAATTAAGGGGCCTAAGACTGGTGTTAGCCAGGTATAGAGGGTGGATCACCACCAATCGGGAATTGGGGAGGTCGACTGTTGGTGTTTGCGTTGGAGTTCTTCTCTTAAGCGATGGAGGGCGTTTACGTTGTCTTCGACGAGTCCTGTTTCATTGATGTAATAGCAGCATTCCTCCTGTAGGAAGAGGCAGGTACCTCCTTTTTCGGCCGTCAGGAGATCCAGGGCTCGTCGGTTCTGGAGAGCGACTTGGGCTATGGAGGTGATTTGGCGCTGGAGAGAGGAGATGGAGGCGGCGGAGGCTTCAATGGCTGGCTGGAGTTTATGTTCTAAGTCGCGGGATGTTGAAACAGTATGTGTTAGAGCTCTCCCCCGCCCGATGCCCGCAGCGACGAGAGAGGAGGCGATGGAAATGCCTGCGACCATAGGGAGAAAGATGGCCCTTTTCTGTCGGCTAGAGAGTTGTGTGGTAAGTGAGAGAAATTCGGCTTGGCCATATAATGTGAGTTGTGGAACAAGGGTGACGGGGATACATGGGAAGGGGGAGGAAGAGTTGACCTCTTTTGTAAGGGAGCCATTACACCAAAAGAACAAGCCTGGTGGGGCCCCCATTGGCGTAGTTACAGGGAGGGATGAATTGCAAGGGAGTGCATCATTAGTTAAGTTTGGGCGGCTTCCATAGCAAATTGTGAGGTTCTTTTTTTCTAAATCAAGAAATATGGGGACTCTTAAAGGGGGAAAAGGTAAGTTCCGGGGGGGAGAGGTAAGGGGTACTTGGGGGGTTTCTTTAGCAGCCAAATATAGGGGTTTAGCAAGAAGAGCAAAGTTAGGGATCCAGTGTCGGAAAAAATCCTAGAAGGCCCAAAAAGGAGAGAATTTGTTCTGCTGTTTCCGGAGGCTGGAGTTCAGATAATCCGGGTGCGATTGGCTGTTAGACCTTTTGTGGTAGGGGTAAGGTGGAGCCCCAGGTAGGTTACAGAAGATACAGATAACTGAGCCTTGGCTGGGGAGACCCGATAACCGCGAGAGCCAAGGTAATTGAGGAGATCTGCAGTATGTTGTCTTGAGAGGCTGAGAGATGGGCTACAGAGGAGGAGGTCATCTGCATATTGAAGGAGTGTGCTGGGGGTAAGGGAGCGGGAGGTGGGGTCCCGTGCCAGCGCCTGACCGAAGAGGCGAGGACTGTCGCGGAAGCCCTGGGGAGGACTGTCCAGGTGAGCTGACTGGAAGTATGAGTATCCGGATCCGTCCAGGTAAAGGCGAAGAGGAAATAGGAGTTGGGATGTAGGGGGATAGCGAAAAAGGCATCTTTGAGATCCAGAACCGTAAAGTGGGTTGTGGATGGGGGGATATGGGAGAGCAAGGTGTATGGGTTTGGTACTACTGGGTGGAGGGGAATTATGGCCTCATTGATTAGTCGGAGGTCCTGGACCAGGCGATAATCCCCAGAGGCCTTGCGGACAGGCAGGATGGGGGTGTTGCAGGGAGAGTCAGTGGGGATAAGGAGTCCCTGGTTTAGGAGTCTGGTGATAATAGGTTGTAGGCCCCTAAGGTGAGTCTCAGAGATGGGAAATTGGGGCCTTGATGGAAATTTGGAGGGGTCCTTTAGGCGGATGAGGACGGGGGAATGGTGTGTTGCTATTATGGGCTTAGAAGTATCCCAGACTTGGGGATTGATTGGGTTCGGTGTGATTGGAAGAGGGGGATAGGAGGGGGAGGGTTCTAGAGACAGGCCGAGAAGAGGAAGCAGGAGTTGGGAGGAGGGGACCTTAGGGTCAAGTCTAACCAGCTGGAGGGAGGCCCCTAAGTGGAAAAGGACATCTCGGCCTAGCAAGGGAACTGGGCAGGATGGTATGACTAAGAAGGAATGAGTAAAAGGGAGTCCTTCGATATGACATGGGAGTGGACCGGTCTGGAGTGGGAAGGATGGTTTGCCATCAATACCCATGACCGAGATCTGGGAAGGAGAAACTGGCCCAGAATAGGTAGGCAGGACCAAATAGGTAGCCCCCGTGTCCACCAGAAATGAGATGGACTTACCCGCTACCTGTAGTGTTACCCTGGGCTCGGCGAGGGTGATGGGGGTCTTCGAGTCCAGGTGCCGTCAGTCATCAGCCAATCCCAGCAGTTCGAGTGGTAATGCCGTTGGGTCGGCCTGCCCCCTGTGTGGAAACGCTGAGGGAGGGCCAGTTGTAGGGCAGTCACTCTTCCAGTGGCCCGTTAGCCCGCAGCTGGGCCAGGGCTTAGAAGGAGGTCGGGGATTGGGACATTGGCGAGCCCAGTGGCCTTCTTTTCCGCATTTGAAGCAGGCCCCCGGCGGGGTTGCCCTTTGCGGACCCCGTGGATGCTGTGGTCCATGGGAGATGGCCGGCCTTAGGGCAGCTACAAGAGCTTGGGTTTGGAGGGCCATCTTCTGGTGCATCCGAGCCTGTCGGCTGGATTCTGCTAAATCCTCACGACCATTACAGACTTTAAAGGCCATTTTTACCAGATCTCGAATAGGGGTTTGAGGGCCGTCTTCTGCCTGTTTTAATTTCTTTCGGCTGTCCGGGGCTGATTGGGTGATAAAATGGGTGGCTAGGACCGCTGCCCCTGCCGGGGTGTCGGGATCCAGCCGGGTGTAGAGAGTTAAGGCCTCTGTAAGGCGACTGAGAAAGATAGCTGGATTTTCGTTAGGTTCTTGGGTTATCTCTTTTAGTTTTTCAAAATTGACTACCTTATGAGCGGCAGCCCGCATGCCACCCAGAAGGCATTGGATCATGAGGTCGCGTTTACGACGGCCATCTTGGCCATCCTGCTAAGTCCAGCCTGGATCGGTGCCGGGTACGGCAGTCGCTCCGACAGGCATGGAGTTGTCGGTAAGGTGAACCTGATCTGCATGGTTTCGGGCAGCAGTTTGAATTCTTTCCCTCTCGTCAGGGGTCAGAGTAGAAGATAGGATCACAAAGATATCGTGCCAGGTTAGATCGTAAGCTTGAGAGAGGTAGCGAAATTCTTTGATGTAGCGGGAAGAGTCGGCAGAAAAGGAGCCTAATCGCTTTTCTATTTGAGAGAGATCTTGGAGAGAAAAGGGAACATGAACTCTAATCCTTCCGCTCCTGCTACCTCCCTCAGAGGGCAGAGAAGATTTGAATCTTGGGAGTCGTGAGAGCGTGTATGTGCACTAATTGGCGAAGCAAGGGGCGTGGGAGGAGAAACCGTCGAGGGAGGTGGGGGAACGGTTGGAGGGGCCAGAGCGGGTTCGGGAGGAGGAGGGACCGCCTCATGGTAGGGTGGAGGTTGGAGAGGAGCTCTGGAGTGGGGAGAGGCGAGAGATTCGGGTGGGTCGGCTAGTGGAGGGGGGGGTCATCGTCAAAGGAAATTAGGGGCTTGGATGTAGGAGATGTCTGTTTGGCAAGGATCTGGGAAGTGGAACAATCGATGCAGAGGGAAGGGCGGGAGCGTAAATACCAGAAGGCCTGGACGTAGGGGACCTCGGACCATTCACCCGTCCTATGGCAGTAGTTATCTAAATCGCGGAGGATGTTGAAATCGAAAGTCCCTTCAGGAGGCCATTTAGATTGATTGTCTAGAGGGTGCAGTGGCCAGGCCTCGGTGGAATAAAATATGAGCCGCCTGCGGCGGAGATCTTGAGAAAAGCCGAGTTTTGTAAAGTTGGCCAGGAGACACCCCAGGGGCGTCTTAGGATCTGGTTTGGATTCTGAGGTCCCCATGACCTCCGGTTTGTCCCCGGGTGAACAGAGAAAGAGAGAGATGTCTCTGGTCTCAATCTCTGGTCACGGCGGATCGGAGAGCAGTCAGACGGTTGGGACGTCTCCACAATCGCCCGAGGCTCGGAGGGAAGACGGAGGAGTCCCTGACGCGGCCGCGGTTAAGGACAGGGAGTCCGGTGGGTAGGGACCCCGGGGGTCGAGAGGAACGAAGGAGGGACTTACCCTGCTTCTGCCGGATCGGGTGGGTGAGCAGAGGTCCCCGGTCGGGAGGGGTGGCCCCGCGGTAATTTGTGGGGCTGGGTACCCCTCCCGGGTTTCGGCACCGGGAAACAGGAAAGCTTCAAGTGAGCTTTATTAGGGAGCGCTCCCGGGCGAGGTTCACTGGTCCGAGAGAAAGGGGCCAGAGAAGTCGCCCCCATATGTTTTTAAATTAAATAACATTGCTAAACAGTCTTTGGCAAAACTAGAAAATTATAAAGGAACTGTAAAGATAGTTACAATTTAGTAATGAAAAAATAATACATAGATAATTGGATATTTGTATAGATATGTAATAGTTATATATTTTATATTGTGTATTAATATATTATATATATTATATAACAATAGTTTATATATATGTGTGTATATATATCAGCATTTGTTGGAAACTGCTAAAGCCATACTTGGAGGAATACTGATAGCTTTAAATGCTTTTATCAGGAATTAAGAAGGATTAATAAGCTAATATTCAGCCCAAGAAGCTAGAAATAGAACAAGAAACTGAACTCAAAGAAGAACGTAGGAAATAAAGCCAAGGGCAGAAACAAATAAAGAATAAATAGAGAATATTAACAAATTCAAAATCACATTTATTAAAAAGATTAATAAGATAGATTGCTGGCAAATCTGATTAAGAGAGAAAAAAGAGAGGAGTAAAAAGGGAAAAGATTCAAAAAAACAAACTACAGGACGGAAATAGAAAATCACCACTGAGACACAAAGATTAAAAGAAAAGCAAGAAACTATTAAAATTCACCAACACATATGAAAACTGGATCACATGAATAAATTTCTAGAAAAAAAATACTAAAAATTGGATCAAGAAAAATATGGAACTCAAATAGACTAATAAGTACTAAACAACTGCAGTGTTAATGAAAATATTTCCCTTTTAGGACAACTTAGATCCATTTGGTTTATAAATTAATTCAGCCAAGCTGTAAATAACTAGTTAATTACTGTCTTATAAAAAATCATGAAAGCTCTACAGCTCATCTTATTAGTAGAGATTTCATAAGGTACAACCTAATATTAGGCCTGTGAATATATATTCAAAGTCACACAAATAATACAAGAAAATATAATTTTACGTCTATTACACTTATGAACTTGAAACAAAATATATAGGTGATAAAATTCAAAATGTTATTAAAAATAGTATAACATTATCAAGTAGTGTTAATTTCAGTATTCAAGGATTTTCAGCATCAATTTGTCCTTATAATTTATCACATTAATAATCTAAAGTAGGGATTGATAAACTACAGCCCATGGGTCAAACCCAACCTGTAGCTTGGTTTTATATGATCCTTGATATTAGAATGGTTTTTACAGTTTTAAAGGGTTCTAAACAAACTAATAAAACAATGAACATGTGACAGAAACTGTATGTAGTCTGCTACCTAAAATATTTACTATATGGCCCTTTGCTGAAAAAGTTTGTCAATCCTTAGTCTAAATGATAAAACTAAGGAATATCTCAATCAATATAGAAGAAACATTTGATATTTATGATGAAAATTCTTGGCAATCCAGGAAGAGAAGGACATTTTTTTAACTTGGTAAAATTTTTATATAAAAAATATTTGTGGCAAAGCTTAAACATAATGGAAGAAATAACGGTGTACTCACTCTTTTTAAATTCAAGGGCTAGAGAAAAAAGTATATTATCACTGATTTAACATGATACTGGAATTCTAGGTCCAAGCCATAACGAAAAAAGAAGAGGCTTAAGTATTAAAAGGGAAGAGAATTTCTTATTTATGGATTATATGATTATTTACCAGGAAAAAACTAACAGAAGAGATGGATTATTTGAAGAAGTGAGAGCTCAATAAATTTTCTGGATATAAATCAGTTACAATGAATTTGTTGACACCAGCATAATCACTAAAAAAAAAAAATTAAAAATAAGGTACTATATATAAAAATAAGTTCAAATAGAAAAACTAAGAAGCATCCTAAATATAATGTAAATCAAACATGTATGAGACATCTATAGAGAAAAAATTTAATTTGGAGACTTTTATGCTCTTGGATGCGATGAGTTAATATTATAAAAACATCAAACATCCATAGATTAATTTATATATTCAATGTTATCTAAGTCTAAATCCTAGTAGCTTTCTTTGCGGAAACCAAAAATTTTCTCTATATTTTTTTATCCCAAGGAAATTCTTAACTTGAGCCATAGGTGACGCACTAGGGCCGTTCTTTGCAACACTATTTGTGGAGGTGAAGAATTGGAGTCCCTCTGGTCCCAAACTAGGAAAGTCAAAGGAAAAATGGGAGGAATACACACCGTGGGGTCTCACATAGGAGACAGAACCAACGGAGAACACATAGCAACACGTGTGACTAACTTTAAAGTTATGGTGCTGAGGGGAAAATAAGAGATAAAGACAGCAAAAGAAAAAGTGAAATATGTAAAACAACGCCATTTACATAATTTCAAAATATACATAAATTTTGCACCAACAGAATGAAACAAAAGTAAACACATTAAATTGATTTAAATGGTTGCCTTTGGAGTACTGGAGAGGAGGGACTTGGGAGTGGGGACATAAGAGGAAACAAAAATGTAAGTAACTGAAGTAAGAGCAGGATATTGCACAGAACCACTGGTCATGACGCTGTAGCATGAACTGAGGAGTTTAAGTCACCCAACTCTGAGCCTGGCATCCAAAGGAGATTAAAATAAACAGCCAAAGAAAAACACAGGGAAGAAAGTACTGTTTAGAAACCAATGACTGTAGGCCATTAAAAGTCTATATACATTGTGGTCACCCATTTACAATGCTTGGTGTCAGTTTATTTATCTCTTGTAAAAATAAAATACAGTGTGTGTATGTGAAAAAAAAAAGTCTATATACATCTATGGAACAAAAGTGACTGAATTTTTTCCCTCCTTTTCTGTTTAATTTTCAGGTTCGCCTTTTCCTTGCTCTTTCATCTGAACTTATATTTATTCAATTTTCTTAAATTCTAAAATAAAATGATGTAATAACTCTTCTTTGACCCTAAGCCACACCAGGTCTATTCTCTTCAAAGATTCTTAGAAAAGCAGCTTATGCCCAATGCTCTGTTTCCACACCTCTTATTTACTCTTTAGTCATTGTAAGTGGGCCACCAATCTCTGACATACACGTTGACATTGATATTTTTATATTTTAATATATTTACATATTTAATATCTAATGTATTTTATCTATTGAATTTACTGTGTTTTAAATATATTAATATCACATTTGATATATTTTTTCCTATATAAGAGGTTCCTTAAGGCCACCTCATGTAATAATTCATCCTTTCATCCACTCACACATCTTAGCACAGTGCCTTGCAATATTAAGTATCTCAAAATAGTAAATGAATAAACAGAATTTTGATTTAATAAATGTAAAAGGGTTCAGTTTTAGACAAAACTGAGAAATTGGCACATTTTACTTTTAGAGTCCCAATTTACCTTTTTTTTTTTTGTCTTTTGTCATAGGCATACAGTCTGGGTTTATATGTTGGCCTCATCACTCATGGCCTACGTATGTTGAAATGTACATCATTGGGGAAGACATTTAGCCACTCCAAGCTTCCATTTCCTCATCTGTAAAAATAGCAAATGCAGAGTATCTATCACATAGGGCTGCTATGAAAATTTAATAAAGTAAGACTTTATGTAGCTGTCTGGCCCACCATCTGTAAGAGCTCAAAAATAATTGCAAGTACAGTTATTACATAGCTGTCCCTCAGGTCCTCTTCCTACTTTCTTTCTTCTTGTTCCCTACTTCTTCCCCATCAAAATTGGAGATTATCACATCTCAGTTATTTAAATCATGAGACAAGGATAGCAATCTTCATCCCAACTTCCTCGGAATGTCAGTACTGGAGTCTAGATTGTGATCTGATAACAAGGATTAAAGCCAGAAAAGGTCTATCTATCAAGACAGTCAATAAACTGGCTTTGCAGAGTTAGAGGGGTGAAGACACTTTTGGTAGAAATCAGGCAGACATTTTCCCAGGCAGTAGAGCATAGCATTGAAAGATTTTAAAGTAGATGGCACGCTGAAGTTTGGACACAGTAGTCATTTACACTAGAAACTTGGGGATTGATTTAAAGTCCCATGAGGACTGTATATGCACGAGGGTGGGCAAATCCATCTTAGAGAGAAACAAAGACTTATGCATCGTAAGGGTACACAACAATATAGATTCTTCCTTTCCCTTTGCTACCAATAATATAATATAAGAATGTATCATTCTGCATGAAGTCCATGTCCTTCAGGTGACGTTAACTCACTCCTAGCTCCAGGAGAAGGGTTGACTGGGTTAAAAGTGGTCTCATTTATTTTTACGTCGTTAGGGTGACTATGAAGCAATACGTGGTATTTTCCTGGCCCAGCGTAAGGGTCTGGCTCAGTAATTCACTTAAGACTTTCTGTGCTAATAAGAGGCAAGTGAAGGCTTGCTGGAGATTTAGGGAAAGAGGTTTTCTCATTCTCATTTGATTTGTTACCAGAAACCAGTCCACTCTACAGTTTGGGATGATGTGGTGTGGGATGTGAATCCTAGAAGTGCTACAGCCATTTTTCCTTCCTGTTGAGAAGTCAGCTACAGCAGAGAATGCTATGTGATCACCAAAACCTGTTTCCTGTTCCTTCTTGAGGATATAAGATGATTTCCATACCCTCTGCCTTTAGGGATATCACATATCCATGTGACTAAATTCTGGTGACTGCAATGTAACCTGAAGTGTTTGTGTCACTTCTCAGCAAAGTGATAAGATGTAGGTATCCTCCCCCGTGCTCTCTTCGCCTGATTGTAGAGACCTCTGAGGACTCAGAAGAGAGTGGAACCACACATTGGGAGGAACCTTGGTCCCTCAATGACAACGTAGAAGGCTGCTCAATCAGAAACATTCACATTAGATGATGATGTGAGCAGGAAATTAATCTTTATTGTGTAGTCTCTAAGAATTCGGGTCTTACCTGTTGCAACAGTGAATTAAATTATTTGCCTTAGAATTAAGCTGATGCAAGAAAGAATAGAAATGGAAAGGCAATTAGGTCTCTGATAATAATCTTGAGCTGCTGAATCAAACAATCCCTGAAACTCAAATTATCCTGAATCTTCCAGTAATGGGAACAAATAAATTGTCCTTACTGTTTAAATAGTATGTGTTGGGTTTACTGAAAGCTTATTTCATGAAGAATAAGACGAAAACCAATCAGTAGACACAGGTTACAAGACTAAGCCGAGCCACAAAGAACAGGGCAAAGAGATATACTGAACAGAATTAGGATGCAAGATGAGCAGGGTTCCAGCAATAGAGCAATACAGCCAATTGATGCTGAACTGTCATGCTATGAATCCATGGATCTTTGTAATATTTTTTGCCTTGGGCCAAAGTCATCCAATAGACTGTGTTAGAGCTGAGCCTATAGGTGAAGGTTAAGTAGTCCTAGGTATAGGGAAGTGTGTAAGCAGGGAACCAGCTTCCCATTATACCAGACACGTAAATCAGGAACTGGCTGGCCTGCAGCTAATAGAAGTCTACTTCAAGTAGCTGATAAGCATAGAACATCCTTTTTAATGTTTGTTCTGCCCTAGTGAAGAGGTAACCTACAGAGCCCTGCCAGGCCATCTCCTTAATCTCTTCTATTTATCCTTTATATATCCTTTCCTATATTGGTAATTTTGAATATTTCACTCTCTCTCTGATATTCTGTACACATTTTCTGATACATTTGATTTTTTCATTAGTAAAGTCTATATTTTAATATTTAAGTCCCTTATATTATATACTGGTATGCATATCTCTGCTTCCTCTATCATTTTGGCCTCTAGTAATACTACTTATGAGAAACTATGCCCTTGTGATACATGCTTTGTATTATTAAAAATGTAATGTTAATATTAGTGTATCTATAGTATCAATAATATCTTTCGTTAACAATGAAAAAACCTTGATTATTTCAAGTAATCCCTAGGGATAGTGCTTTTTGCATACTCAAGGAGAATGGGTCATCAGTAATGAAGATCTTTATATCAATAAACAGCATAATTTATCTGAGAGAATTAGATCATATTTTAAATCCTATTCTTAAACCTAATAGAAATGGGTCTATCTTCTCCTTGGGTCTATTGCTTTACCTGTAAATTATGATGAATTTTAGGGTTCTTAAAATATTTTTAATTGTGTTATCTGTGATTCTAGTAGCTCAGCATATCTTTATAATTGCAGCTGCAAAGTGATCAAAATAATAGCCCTCTACTGTGGTCCTAAGGAAGGACTGAAAAGGATCCAAATTCAAACTTTTTCACAGTTAATCATGAAGAGAATGAGGAGATAAAATCACTCTCAAATATTTGAAGCTCAGTAAAGCAGAATTTCTCATACAGTCATCTGAATTTGTTGAATACAAGGGTAGAAATAGAAATATAATTCAAACAATAGCCCAGACTACCTTTCAGTAAGTCAAGGAATATATTTTGAGGATTTACCAGTGACTAGTTTTGTTCTTGGACCTCTAGCAAACTAGCAGGTATTAGATACAATCTCTCCCCTCAGGCAACTTAAGAACTTTACTAAGTAACGCTCCTACTGGGAAAAGAAAAAACCCATAATGTAATCAAATGAAAAATTAGACCAAACATAAAAGAAATGAATTGTTTTAGACAAAGCACAGACTCTCTAGGAACCCGAGGGGCTCATCTGTCTTGTAAGAATTATATATTTTTCCACACCTGCAGAATCTGGACACTGTGAGTTCAGCGGGTTACCATGAGTCAGATATCATTCTACATGCTACCCATGCAAAGAGCTTAACTATAATCAAAAGAAAAAATTTAACACATTGAAACGATTACATGATAGCAGACAGTTTTCTAGATCCTATTACTGAATAAACAATTGTTTAAGGAACCTGTATATTACTTTCGTATATAATGCAAAGAATATTTCATTCATGTGATTGTTTTTTATATTGAAGGACTAAAATCCAAGATGGATGTCTAAATAAATTTTCAATAGAAGAACAATATATTCTGGTATACTATGATGGATTTGAGCAATCTGAATGGGACCTTGACTTAAAAGCTGTTAAAATAAAGGAGTTGTGGTAGAGAAAATCTTAAAAATTAGTCTTAAGTAACAAAGAACAGTTCATTATTCAGCTCAACCAAATACAGGAAAATACTATTTTATTTTTTACTATTCTTCAATTTCCAGCTAAAGATCTTAAAGACTGAAATAAATGTTTTTAGAACATTTTCCAAATATCAGCCTGATAAATGGAATTTTGACAGCAAAAACTTGATTCTAAAACTAAATTAAAAAACCTTGATCTACACTGATTCGTGAGCTTGTCTTCAACTGGTACAAAGAGCAGAAAGCACTGTAAATCATACTGTACGTGGTGAAACTGATTTCATTATTGAAGTTTTCCAATTTTCCCACACATGAATGGAAAAGTTATTTAAGAAATAAACTGCAATAAATTAATATTTAAGAAATAAACTGCAAAAAATTAAGTTCCACTAAGATTTTGGAGTATCAGTATATCACATTGCTGAGTTCACACTTCTTTAATGAGACAGAATATTTTACAATTTGCAGAAGAGCTCTGTTACCTATTATTTTCCTAAGACAGTGGTCTTACTGCTTTGTGAACACTGCCTGGTTTAAAGAATAGAAAAGGGTGAGTGTAAGGGTATTTGTTCAGAACTGGAGGAATTCTGCTTTCTAAAGGAACGGGCTGCTGAATACTTGGTTAACTTGAAATCATGGTAGCTCTTTTCCCACTCTGAAGCAAAACATTTATTTTCCCATACATTTAGCTGAAGAAACAGCTAACTCCAATATTTTTCTTAAAAGGAAGTGGTAATTGTTGCTGTTTCTATTCTTGTTATACTTCATCCTTTGAAGGAAGGTACAATGGACGGAATGTGTACCTCCAAAATTCATAGGTTGAAGCCCTAATCCCAATATGATAGCATTTGGAAGTGAGAGGTAATTAGGCTATAGAGATTGAGCCTCTTATCTCGTTTACAAGCCACCAGTTTATGGGATTTTGCTATAACAGCCAGAGCTGACTAAGACAAAGGGTACCCAGAGCTAGACTAGTACTCACATTGAGGCCATGCTCTTCTGTTAAACATAATTCCACAGACAACCAACATCAGAGAAGGCCACTCTGTGACCATGGTGAAGTGAGACAAAAATCAGTTCATAATCATGTTTGAACACAGATACACATTAAGTCACTATGAAAACTCCAAAATGAGCAAATACTTCTCTCTCCCAGCTGACATGAGTGACTGTAGCTTTTAAAATGTTAAACAAATTATAGCTTTAGCCTCACTCTTCTGGCTTCTAAGATAAGATATCCAATCATAGAATTACTCTTTCTTTCTAACAGCTTCCTTGAACCCTCCCCCAAATCACCTGCCACAAGCCCAAATCCTATAACAATTTCCTTCTACCACTTCTTACTGAGGAACCCCATGGTTCCCATGGTACAAGGTCTTCTGTGCTGCGACAGATATCAATAAATACAGTTTATTTGACTACAGATGTATTCTTGGTGGTCTTTGACTAACGGGCACCAACTTTATGCCATGAGTCTCAGTAATGTACTAAGTACATTTTGTTTTTCAGGACAACATTATCTTTGATTAACTATATACAATCTAAATGGTTTTTGTTTTTTTTAAAATGGTTTGAAATTCAGGTTGTACATGCAGATTCAAGAAGTCCAAACCTCAAAGGCTGTAATCATCTGGTTTGCTTTTCTAGCTAGCATTAGTATATCTCTGGCCTGTTATATATGAGCTGTTCTCTCTGACCCAGTGATAGTTTTCTCTCTAAGCATTAGACAATGAAATTTTAAAAAAAAAACTTCTTAAAAAACATGTATTTGGGGGGCTTCGCTGGTGACACAGTGGTTGAGAGTCCGCCTGCCGATGCAGGGGACACGGGTTTGTGCCCCGGTCCGGGAAGATCCCACATGCCGAGGAGTGGCTAGGCCCGTGAGCCATGGCCGCTGAGCCTGCGCGTCTGGAGCCTGTGCTCCGCAACGGGAGAGGCCACAACAGTGAGAAGCCCGCATACTGCAAAAAAAAAACAAAAAAAAACCATGTATTTTGGATTTGCGTGAATTGACAAATAAGGCATGACAAATAGGTGCAAGATAAATGAAAATAATCAAGGAACCCCTCACTGCGTCATTTAAAAATATTCATATACTCAAGTGCCAGAACTACTTTAGAATATTTTGTATAGTCAACTAGGGCCCACAGTCTGATGGTCAATGAATGTAACTGTTCACACATTATAAATCTTTAAAAAGCCTTGATTACTGTAAGGCGAGTTAATAACACAGAAATCAAGTGATGTTTTCATACCACTGGATGGTATGAACTCTGAACAACAAAAAGAGCCCAAATCCTGCCCTGCCAATCACTCATAATCAATCCCACCTGATCTCCAAACAGTTACACACAACACAAGCAGAATAGAGATCAAATGGCCTTTTAAATCATATCTGAACAGGTCTCAATGCAGATTTCTGGTAAAGGATTAGCTGACACACAGAAGCCTGCATTGCTCTTAAATATTAATATTGGGACCAACATGTCCAGATGTATCTTAGTGGTGAAAAAAATGAGACAGAGAGATGTGGGGAGGGAAGAGGTGGGGACAGAGACAGAGAGAAGACAGACAGACAGATAGATAGATACATAGATACATAGATACATAGATACATAGATAGATATAGAGAGACAGATACTTGGGCCCTGTGAAAGACCTTGTGTCCATTTCTGGATAAAACTACATTGTACCAGAAAAAGCTAAAGAGGCACAGTAGCCCACTTTTTGGTAAAATATAGCTCAAGTGAACATCTTACACCCTCTCTACCAGAATAGCACCTCCTTTTACCCTTAGAGGAGCAAGAAATGTATAGACCAGACCACCTGTGTTCAAATCCCAGCTCTACATTTTATGACCTGTGGACAAGTTGGACAAGTTGCTTAGCCTTTCTATGCTCTTCCCTCATGCATGAATTTGGGATAATAAAATTACCCACCTCATCAGGTGTTTATGAGGATTAAATCAATAAGCATATATAAAGTACTTAGAACAATGCCTGATATATAGTAAGGGCCATGTATTAGATTTTACCTCTATTACTAGTCACAGAAATCTAGGAAGGGAATGTGAACCAGGTATGGGAGAAAGGTTGACAACTGCCATCTCTCCTACGCTCGATGGGTTTTCAGAAGCCAGCCTATGATCCCCCACTGGGATAAGATACAAAGCACATCAAGGTAATTCTGTTCTCATCCTCTAAAATCCACTCCCTGAAAGTATACAACTGCTTCTTTTGTAGATATTCCCAGGAAAAGAGAGATGGGATGTTCTGTTTTTGCCTCAGAAATGTGTCTTAACAGACATTAATTAGGTTATCTCCAAGGTTTCAGCAAATGCTAGATTGAAAAATCACTCCCTAAAGCTTTATAAATTCCAAAGTGTGCCTAGTCACAATATTCAACCCCATTCACTAGAGGAGGTTTTTCAATTTGCACCATATGGTGGCTTAGCTCAAATAGAATGCCAGTCAAATAAAAGTACCACAAACTAGCATCCTCTTTTACTTATTAAGATTTCACAAAAAATGAAATTTAAGGGCTTCCCTGGTAGTGCAGTGGTTGAGAGTGCGCCTGCCGATGCAGGGGACACGGGTTCGTGCCCCGGTCTGGGAAGATCCCACATGCCACGGAGCGGCTAGGCCCATGAGCCATGGCTACTGAGCCTGCACGTCCGAAGCCTGTGCTCCACAATGGGAGAGGCCACAACAATGAGAGGACCACGTACCAAAAAAAAGGAAATTTAAAATTAATTCTTCTTTTAGATTTAATAAAAAGAAATTAAAAGCTATTCTAGATTTATCCTCCCCTCAAATTTTCTCACTCTCAGCAAACAGGTTCTAACTTAGGAACTTAGTAGGATTTTAATTTGTTTCTCAGCACCTATCTCCAAAGTCATCAACCAGCATCTGTAACATTTCTGAGGTTGGATTAATTCATTTAAATATCTGAATAGTCAACAGAAATTAAAAGACTATCGCAAAACTAGTCCCCTACCAAAAAAAAACTCACAAAAAGTAAATGCAAGTTCTTAAAAGAAACTATTTCAAACAAAATGATGGTATCAGCCAGGAATTCAACTCTACTGGCTTATATCAAAATACAAAATGTACTGTCCCTCATAGAACAATCTACGATGCTTCTGGATCTAAGGGCTCCAACTGTGTCATCAGGTCTCTCTCTCCTCTTTTCCATTTCCTGGGCTCTCTATTTTTCCAAGCTGGATTCACTACGTAAAAAATTAATAAACAGAAATCTCAATTAGAGTTGGGAGAGCAGTAGGGGAAGCTCTCACAACCTGGGAGGATAGCAGAGCCCAACAGGAAGAAGAAAGACTCCTCTTCTTTCCTGGCAAGGGCTCAACCAATGAAAAACCAAGGACTCTTTGTTGACTTTAGTCCTCCAAACTTCCTTTTTCCCTGTATAAAAGCGTTCTCCTTCCCTTGCCTGGGGACTCACACATGGCTCCCTATGGCTGTACACCATGAATTGCAATTCTTTGATGATCCCAAATAAATCCATCTTTGCTGGTGAAATATCTGGCAGTCTGTTTTAAGTCAACAATTCACAAGCAGGATGTTCACCATGGTGGTCCTCAGAAGCTTCAACTTTACAAAATTCTTCAAGGCAGTATTTCTAGCAGAAAGACATCTGTTCTTCCGAAGAGTTATAGAAATAAAAATCTTAAGATTTTGCCTCATTTTACTGACATATCACATGCTCATCAAAGATCAGAGCAGAGATGTGATGTTTTCTGGCAAAATGGGGGATGGAGAAAAGATAAAATCTTCTCAGTTTAACATTATCCAGGGTATCAATCTGAGAATATTAGTTGTTAAAAATTAATAACAGGGCTTCCCTGATGGCGCAGTGGTTGAGAATCTGCCTGCCAATGCAGGGGACACGGGTTCGAGCCCTGGTCTGGGAAGATCCCACATGCTGTGGAGCAACTGGGCCCGTGAGCCACAACTACTGAGCCTGCGCATCTGGAGCCTGTGCTCCGCAACAAGAGAGGCCGTGATAGTGAGAGGCCCGCGCACCGCGATGAAGAGTGGCCCCCGCTCGCCACAACTAGAGAAAGCCCTGGCACAGAAACGAAGTCCCAACACAGCCATAAATAAATAAATAAAGCAAACTGTCAACAAGTAAAAATAAATAAACACTATTATATTAAAAAAATTAATAACAAACTCATTTAAGTGGAAATTCTGTTAAATAATTAATTTAATGCTATATGTTTTCACCACGTAGAATCCAAAACCCTGTGCTTTTGCTGTTGAAACTTCATAATCTCTACCACCAGTGGCCCAATGAGAATTAACGTGGCCTCTGCCATGGACTTTGTTCCCAAATCTCATGGTTGCCAAAACCCTTTGCTCAGCTCTTGGCATTTCTCAATTGCCCATAATGTTAGAAGCTAAATTTGAAGCAACGACCTCTATCTTATGTTAGTCCTCAAACATTGCCTCTCCTCTTTTTACGCATCGTAAAGTTCTTTTTCCCTCCTTATATCTAGCTATAGTGAGACCTGACATTCAACAAAGAATGGAATCATTCTCTTGTCCTTCAGAAATGGAAGAGAGGAGAAAAGACATGAAAATGAAAAAGAAACCCACATATAAACATTGAAAGTAAAATAAAACGCTATAGCCTCTGAGACTTCCAGTCTCATGCCACATATCAATTCCAGGAATTAACAATCCTGATGCAAAAAATCCTTCTACCCTTAATCTTTGTTAGAGGTTTCTGTGTACCAAACAAACTGGCTTAAGAAACAAGTTTTTTTTAAAAAGTGTTTTATGGTAAGTTTTGTCAGTCATTAGCAAGAACCTTTCCTTCTCTTTGTCTCCAGTGTCCCTAAAGAAAATCAAGAAAATAAATATTGGGTTAATATTTATATCTGCTCAACTTGTGATCCCTTCTCTCTCTTCAAGGTCCCAGGTAACCCTGCTCTGCTGCCCAAGTGAATCTCTCTTCTTGCAAACCACAAAAACCAGCTGTTTTATTTCCCTAAAGTCTTTGATCTCCTTACAGAATATTTCACTCCCAAATGCTGACCTCTGTATAGCTCCAGATTTGAGGTTGAGAGGTAGGAAACGGGATTTGCTTGGATGTTAGTTTGATAGTATTAGAATGTTCAAATCACAAGCATGGTGTTTTGTGCAAGTAGCAAGTGCTTCTTTGTGACTGTAGCTTAGAGAGTGACCAGTGTGAGAATGCTGAGTCTGAAAAGGCATATTAACGCTGCATTTATGGTACCTGTGCCATGCTATCTAGATTTTACTCTATAGGCTATGTGGAGATTCCAGAAGTGAAAGATATGATGCTTGTATTAAATTCAGCATTAAGAAGAAATATAGGGCTTCCCTGGTGGCACAGTGGTTGAGAATCTGCCTGCCAATGCAGGGGACACGGGTTCGAGCCCTGGTCTGGGAATATCCCACATGCCGCGGAGCAACTGGGCCCGTGAGCCACAACTACTGAGCCTGCGCTTCTGGAGCCTGTGCTCCGCAACGAGAGGCCGCGATAGAGGCCTGCACACCGCGATGAAGAGTGGCCCCTGCTCGCCGCAACTAGAGAAAGACCTTGCACAGAAACAAAGACCCAACACAGCCAAAAATAAATTAATTAATGAATTAAAAAAAAAAGAAATATATTTCAAATTTTATTAAACATTTATGTCTCTGATTTGGCATTGTAATCAGTTTAAAAGAGAGTGTGACCAAAGTACATGCTTTTAGAATTAGCCTTTTGTATTTAATACCAAAGCCAACTGGAGATAAGAAATTACTCTCATTTGGACCACTTTGTCATATTATGAAAGTCTCTTCAGTAACTTATTGGTAATATTTTCAGACAAATCTTGAGACTATTAATTCCAAGAGTTAATCCCTGAGAAAGTATCATCAAATTTTGCTGATATTCAAACAACTAAACTATGTGAATTAAGCCACTGAGCAGGACATTTGAATCGCTGTGCCAACAACATAGACCCAGAGTGTCTTTTTGAAATGACCCTGCCTTCACAGGCTCCATTAGATCACTTTGCAAAGTGCATCACCAAGAGTAGTACTGAAGCTTCTTTGATGGCAAGAAAGAGAAATCCATTCAAATAAGCAGTGTCCTGATCCACTTGGGCTTCTATAACAAAATACCATAACCTAGTGGCTTATAAACAACAGAAATTTATTTCTCAATAATTCTAGAGGATAGAAGTCCAAGATCAGAGTGCCAGCACAGTGAGGGCCCTCTTCTGAGTGTCAGACTTCTTGTTGTATCCTCACATGGCAGAAGGGGAAGAGGGATCTCTCTGGAACCTCTTTTATAAGGGCACTAATCCCATTCAGGAGGGCTCCGCCCTCGTGACCTAATTACCTCCCAAAGGCTCTGCCTCCTAATACTATCACCTTGTGGCGTTAGGATTTCAACATATTGATTTGGGAGGGACTGGGAGGCACAAACATTCAAATCACAGCAAAGAGGAAATTTACTGAAGGGGTATGGGGGAAAAGCACAAGGAGATTTGTGGAAGTGAGTCTTGCATTGTGAAGTTGTCAGGGCCTGAGGGAGCCACTCTTTCCATCTCTATGGAGTCACATTATTTCTCATTGCTCCTTTCTTGTCATGTCTCCTACTTCTTGCTCCAAACTGGCCTAGAATTATTCACAAAAATTCACATGGCTTACCATGGCCGTTGTGGCTCTGAGTCATGTTTTCTGAGTGCCTTGTTTCAAATTGGAATGGAAAATTCTGATTGATCACTGGTCATTCATTGCCTTGTTATTCTTGGATTCTCATCCTTCCTGGTTACATGCTACTCACAAAGCTGATTGGACTCTACAGTACATCAGGCACTGCTGGTGTGGGAAATTCCCAATGAAGGGGGGCAGAGGGTAGGGAATAGTCTCCTAAAGTGGTTGACAATTTTTTTATATAAATGATAACAATGAATAGGCTGTAATGGTTCTTCTAGTTTTGATCCAACCAAGTGCCAGACTTTGTACTGTCGTTCAAGATTAATAAATGCAACTTTGATTTGGTCACATCTTTTTTTCTTCTCTAGTTCCAAATCCAAGTACAGTGGCTGAAATCAAGAGGATGAGAATCACTTATAGGATAAGTCATAAAATTTAAAAGTTCTAATGACTTTTACCTTGGAGTTATATAAATTTTTATCTCATTATTTGGAATAATTATTTTGTCAAATAGCTAGAATTTTAAATTTACAAAAATGTTATGTGATAAATTTATAAAGAAATGAGGTTACAGGGAAGAGCAAAAACAGACATCACCACTGTAACTAGATTTTTACACATGCACTAATAGTGCATCTGTGATAAATAAACAAATATTTAGTGGCAAAGAGTCATATTTTGAATAAGACAGGTAACTCTAACCAGTTATTGTTTTCAATGCCATTAACAGGAAAAAAACAAACACAAGTCACAAAAAATTATTTTTTCTCTCTTTTCTGCCCTTCCATTCACTTCCATTTAAGTAATCAGATAATTGAAGACAGGAATACACTGTCATAATAAAGCAAAATGACAAGATTCTGCATGCTTTATTGCCAGATACAGTATTTCTTTTTCCCCTCAGATGTAAAAGTAGAACAAGAAAAAATTAAAATGAGAAATTCTTAACAGAATTAGGTTGCTTTTTAAATAAAATCACTCCTAGAATTTTGAGAACTGATGTTACTCCAGGCACCATGCCAAATGCTTTACATACATGATCATGGTTCATTTTAAGAACAACCCTGTGGGGGATGTCCTATTATTACACTTCACATTTTCCAAATGAGGAAACTGAGGACCATAGAGATGAATTAACAGGTAGTAAATTGTGGAGCCTGGAGAAGAGAATGAAGTAAGAAGGAAAATGCCAAGGGTGATTGGGAGGAGACTTCTGAAACAGTGGTTTGTTTCATGGAGAGAATAAGTCCTGGCTAGGCCAACAGTTTGTAAATAGCTGATCTTGTTAAGTCAGGTAGTGGCATAGCAGAGATTTCCCACACTTAGGGAACAAGCTATAGGAAATGTTAATAACAAACACTCAACCTCCTAAATGTTGAAATACACTTCAAGTGGAACAGGTTGAGTAATTGTTTATTTGGCACTCAAATTGTTTCAACTCCAAGACAATGCCATAGAATCTCCTACTTGTATAATCTTAGGCAAATCACTTAACCTATCTAGTTATCAGTTTATTTATCTGAAAACTAAGTTTCTAAGGGAACTGCAAGCTCTAACATTCTATGATTCTACGGGGATTTTTTCCTTTGTTTCAACTCCCTTTCACCCCCCATCTATTTTCCTAAGAAGTCTGTTCATAAGTCTGTTTATTCAATCAAGCATTTAGCTTTGTACCAATCTTGAAGGAATTCACTTTTATTCATATTTGAATAATTGAGATGGAGAGTGTAACTGTTATGAAACTAAAACTCATATAAAACTATTTACATTTTCTCTGCTTTAAAAAGTAAATACATCAGTTTGATTTTTTTTTTCTTTGACAACGGGCTCTCATAAGCAGCTGTGGAAACCTAGAAAAACCATGTCATCTGTATAGTATTCTTTCCCAAGAAAACAAAGGTCACTTTGAACAAACAAATGATATTCTGCGGCAGGTGGGAGTACTCTGAGTCATTAAAACCACAGTAAATTTGAAGCACTTTAATCTTAAAAGGATTGGGAAACAGACACAACAAGAGCTAAATCCACAGAATTTAGAATTACCACAGATCTTAAGAAACAGTTCATCAAATGATTTATGAAAATGGAAATGCAGCTGGCTATTCCTAGTCATAATGAAGGTATACTAGAATACTGTCTAGCAGGCAGTTGGGTTTGATTCGAAAAGAAGTTGTTATATGCATTCTACTTCTTCATTTACCATAAAACCACTATCATTGTGAATTTAGTCATGATAGGCTTTTGTAAGATTATCAGTAAAATATTTTCCAGCAAAACCTTAATTTGTTGTAAAAGTCCAGACTGGAAGTAGAAGATCATCCTAGAGTTGGTTTTCCCTTGTCCTAAAATGTAGCTCAAAGCCTATTTAATTATACATGGAGATCTAATTAAAGCAGAAATGCTGTTCTTGTCCCCCCCATACTTCATACTCCTGGTCACAATTAAGCAAAACATTTACACACAATCAGTCAAGAATTACTAAGAATATTTCAAGTGTTTAATTTGTGGTCATTCTATCTTTTGATTAGATCAGCATAATTCAAACATGTTTTGGAGGAAGATATATTTCCTTCCGGCAGTTTTCACATATTACCAGTGAACATGTAAGGTCCAAAATAGATTAATTCAATTGTTTGTTTTAGGTCATTTGGTGAAAATTAATTGCACATTACTTATGCTATTTGGTGGATACATTTTCCCTGAAACAAGAAAAGTATTTGGTTTACCCAAACAAAAACAGACCCATAGGTACAGAGAAGAGATGGGTGGTTGCCACAGGGGAAGGGAGTGAGGGTGGGAGAAAAAGGTGAAGAGGATTAGCAGATATAAACCTCCAGGTATAAAATAAATAAGCCATGGGTATGTAATGGATAGCATAAAAAAATATGGTCAATAATATTGTAATAACTTTGTATGGGGACAGATGGTTACTAGACTTATCGTGGTGATCACTTCATAATGTATGCAAATGTCAAATCACTACACCTGAAACTAACATAATATTGTATGTCAACTATATTTCAATAAAAATAAATAGAAACAATGGAAGAAACAACAACAAAAGTATTTGGTTTATAGTAATTACAATATTTTCTAAAACTCTTCCTATTTTCAAGAGAAAAGTTATTGGCATCCTATAGAACTGAGTTCTTAGGATCATACTTTGGAAAGTGCTGGGCAAGAGTTACAAGATTAAAAGATCTTTAATATGGTATAGAAGGTCCACCAATAACTTATTTCCATTTCTTTCTGTGCTCTCATAATGCCCTACATTAATAGCAACACAGCCCCTGAGATGTGCCTTTCTATACTTTATAGATATGAAGAGCTGATCTGGGGTCATTCTTTGTTTCTCTGTCCATGTGTGTATTAGTTTGCTAGCACTGCCATAACAAAATACAACAGACTGGGTGCCTTAAACAAAGGTAATTTATTTTTCACAGTTCTGGCAATTAGACATCCAAGATCAAGGTGTAGGCAGGTTGGTTTCTTCTGAGGCCTCTCTCTTGGCTTGTAGATAGCCACCTTCTCACTGTGTCCTTGTATGGTCTTTCCTCTTTGGGCATGCCTCTTGTGTCTTTGAGTCCAAATTTCCTCTTCTTGTAAAGACACCAATCAGACATCGTTAGGTCCCACCTATATGACCTCATCTAACATCTAACACAGTCATATTCTAACATCTAACACAGTCATATTCTATTCACAGCATAGTACTAGGGGTAAGAACTATAACATATGAATTTGAAGAGAGGACACATTCAGGTGTTAACTGTGTGTAATGTGCTCCTTCCCCCACTCCACCCCCTGGCTGCTTTCATTTTTTTCTCCTTCTAGTTTTGCATGATGGGCTTTGGTGTGGTTTTCTCTGTGTTTATCCTGCTTGGGCTTTATTATTGGTGTTTCTTGGATCTGTGGGTTTATAGTTTTTATTAAGTTCAGGAAAATTTTGGCCATTTTTTCTTGAAATATATTTCAGGTCCTCCCTTTACTTCTGGATATTTATTTACACATATTCTTTTGTATTTCTCTGAACTGTCTCTTATGAGTCTTATGCGCCCTTTTCTAGTGTTTTTATTTAGCCTTTTTAGCATCAGTTTTTTAAAGTTTATTTTTTAACATTATCAGTTCTTTATTATATATATTGCATGTATTTCCTCCCAGTTTATCATTTGTCTTTTGAATTTATTTGTTGTAGTTTTTGTTTGCAGTTTTGGGGGTGGGGCATGCAGACATGTGTCTTAGAGGTAATTGAATTTACCCATCTTACCTATCTTTCTTTTTTTGGTTCTGATTTTAGATAATAGTTAGAAAGACATTCCCTATATCCAGAATATAAAGGAATTTGCATGTTTTATTTCTAGTTCTTCTGTAGTTTTTTTTAATATTTAATTTTGTGATTTATTTGGAGTTCATTTTTTCAGTGTTGTGAAGTATGGTTTCAAGTTTAATTTTTTCCACTGTTGTTTGTCCCAACATCTTTTATTAAAATTTGACCTCTTTTGAGATTGCCTAGACATTCCACATTTATCATATATTAAATTTCCATGTGGATGTGGGTCTATTTCTTTTTTTTTTTTTTTTTTGCAGTACACGGGCCTGTCACTGCTGTGGCCTCTCCCGTTGTGGAGCACAGGCTCCGGACGCGCAGGCTCAGCGGCCATGGCTCACGGGCCCAGCCGCTCCGCGGCATGTGGGATCTTCCCGGACCGGGGCACGAACCCGTGTCCCCTGCATCAGCAGGCGGACTCTCAACCACTGTGCCACCAGGGAAGCCCATGGGTCTATTTCTGACTTTGCTATTCTTTCCTTTTAATCTTCTGTTAAAGTGTCAGCTTCATACTATTTATTTATTATTATTTTTTTTAATCAAGATCTGACATTTATAAATTTTAAGCATTTAACCAAGCTGGAAGATTGGAAGATTAATTATAACAATTACAGGTAGAGAATATCATTTGTCCGTTTTCATTACGGTAGTTCATTACAGTTCATTACGGTAGTTATCTATCCAGAGAACCAACAGGAGTTCTCAGATCCAATGTCATATAATGGGATTTGGGCAAGCACTCTGAACACCACTTTTATTTAATATGCACCACATGCACATGATGCAGGCAGGGAGAGGTTATGAATCCATGTACTGAAGATGAGACAGACTGGGACTATTGCCAAACGTGCACTGAGTCGATTAGGATGTTGCTCAAAGTTCTTTATACTTAATGGTTTCCTTGAAAATAAGTGCAGAAGCAGAAATGTGTACACATCCCAAAGCATCTTCTTCATTTGGTTTCCTGTGCTTTCTTTGCATTCTGTTTTTCTTTTGCCTTTTCTACTAGTGGTATTAACTGCTAGTGTTCTGCTAAAGTCTTTAACAATCCCATAATGAACGGCAGATAATCATGCTTCCTTCTGATATTTTCAATCTTATATCTTTTTAATTTCTGTACTTCTTCTTCAATAAGCATCTGATTTTTTCTCAGCATCACACTATTTTAAGTATGGAAGCTTTGGAGCACATTTTAATAACTATTAAACTAATCACTTGCAATTAATCTTCTGCTTCAAGATTTTATAAGCAAATATTATACTTTGATTATTCAATATAAACTTTAGAGTCAACTTGTCTACTCCAGGAAAAAAATAACTTGGTGGTATTTTAAATAAGATCACATTAAATTTATAAATTATCTAAAAAAGATAACATCATGCATGACAGCTTTATAATGTTGAATTAGAACAACAGATGACTTTTCATTTGATGAAGCCTACTTTTGTGGTTTTCATGAGTTTTAAACTTTTCCTCATATAGGTTTTGCATATTTCTTAAGTTTATTCTTAAGCAATTTACCTCATGTTATAGCCATGTAAGTGTGGTTTTCTTTTCTATTACACTGTCTCATTGTTTGCGTAATCGGAGACTATTAATTTTGTATGTTAACTTTGCTTCCATTATCTCATAAGTGCAAGACAGTTACTATGTCTCTCCCTTTCAAAATTTCAGATATTCTTTCCCTACAAGGAGGGGCATTTCTGGAAGTATTCATATTGTCTTGCCTTGTCAGGGCCACTACCTTAGTAGAGATCCATGAGTCCTCCAGTACCTACCAAACTGTAATGAGCACTCATTTCAATCTTCAATGAATGAGGACTGCTTGGATAGAACCCTCTTCTGGAAATGCAAATAACTCTGAGGAAAAGGCAGGTAATATATATAAACATGATCTGATAAGCAAGCAATGAACCCAAAACAGGTAGCCAAAAGATAAGGAATGTTTCCAGGATGATGTTTTACCACAACTGACCTTCAGTTCAGTCTAGGGTAGAGCGGAGGGCGGGGAAACAAAGAGGGGATATCTCCTTGTCTTTTTTTTTAGATATCTAAGTGCAACGCAGAAGGTTATCTCAGTGCAAGACAATTGTGCTATTCCCGGCACCTCTCCACCCTCTGACTGCTGCGTCACTAACCTACAGCTGAGAGAATATGATCCCTTGGGGATGGTTATCCTCAGGGCATGTATAGGATTGCATAAGCAGTCCACCCCACCTGCCAGTGAGTGGTAATTCATTTTGGCTGGTAAAACAGTATTTGTTTCCACTTTTCTATTGCTCTGTTGTTCAGCAGGTAGAACAGTAGTGAATCACATGTGACATACATCTTACCAATATAGGTTCAGTGATGACTATTGGCAAGAGATTAACTCTTGGAAAAATAAATGAGATGGCAGCCAACATCAAGACCACTATAGTGCCTTTGTCCTATTTTCTATTCTCAGTTTTGGATGCTTCCCCCTACCAAACAATAGAAATGGGAAGGTGGAGAGGTAGGAAAAAAAAAAGGAAAGAGTGAAAAAAAGATCAGATCAATGGCTAAATCCTGGAACTGACATCCCTGACTATTCACTCCCACTACCACCGAAAACATTCTTAAAAAACACTAATGAATAAATTAAGTACATGAACAAATGGATAAGAAGCTCAATACACAGGTTATAGATACAAAGTTAAAATGATGTGTTGTATTCACGTAAAAAAGACATTAATGGAATAGTCTCATCGTTATAGTTTTCTCAACATATTCTTATTTATCCCAGAAAGAGAAGAGTACATGGTGCTATGTTTCTTTGAATCAATGTTTAATTCTCAAGATGACGATGCTTAAAGCAAATACGCTACTTATTGTAAAACTGTAATTCAAACTTAATATGCCTTATTTTCTAACATATGCCCCTTTGAAAATGAGTAACAGTCCAAGAATTTCAGAAACGTGATTCTTCATGAGTCAGGAAGCCCCTCTAAATCTGTGTGTTATTTTGATACATATTCACATCTATTTACACATACAGCTTAAGTCAGATATCTCCTGAGTACATTGCACTTGCCTTACATAGCATGGTTTTATGCTGCTTATACAAACATATTTTTAAATTAATACTTTCTAAAACCCCAAAATGCAATTCTAACTAATGATTTGGCTACATGTGTTTTGGTACAAATTCCAGTATGTTTTCTGCCTAAGTCCTACTAATAAACATCAACTTAAGAGTAAAATCTTTTTCTGACACATTGTACTACAAAACAATTTCTTCTAGTGATAAATAGCATGCTATCCCAGGAAAGTGTTTAGCACAACATTGTGGAATGACCTTCCCCTAATGTCAGTCAGAAACAAAGCTGGCTATCCTGATTTCCAGTATAAGCCTTCTCTTAAGGCAGTGTAAATTCTCCTTAGATTGCACCTTTCACTTGGTGAGATGTCAGAAGGGGATGAAGGGAGAAGGCAAACACTCAGTAATCAAGATAAATAATATTCAGTGCAATATTTTTAAACATTCAAATTATTTTAAAAACATGAACAAAATATCAAAATTTTAAGTAAAGACAAGATTTGACTGCACTTACAGGACCCTATCTCACTCAGCACACTCTACTCCAAGCTCTGGTTCCAATGAAACTTTATTTACAAAAGGAGGTAGATGGACTATAGGTGTAGCATGTCAATTCAATTTTTAAAAAATATTATTTACCTTAATAACTGTGTTTTTTGTGCTCTCTTAAATAATGCACCCAAGATGAGTGCTTCACCCACCTCACTCTGGTTTCTGCCCTGGTGTACATATATATTAAACCCTATTAAGCTGTACACTTTAAATTCTTCAACTGATTTTACATCAGTTATACCTCAGTGAAGTTCTTAAAAATAGAAATGAAAAAAACTCTTCAGGTATAAAGCTATAGATACTCTTATTTACTTTCACTCCCACAACTCACTAATCTATCCAAAGGGCATAAATTTTACTGGCTTGTATTTGAGGAAAATTTATCTCTTTTATTTCCACGTTCCTGTCTGTAAAAATGTAGACTCTGGTAGGGTACGAGAAGAAGGGATTTATGATTATCTCCTGACAATGTACTTGTGTGCTAGCTGGAATTAGGCTTATCTGTGAGTGACAGAAAAATAGCAGTGGTTTAAGTGAAGTTTATTTCCCTTTCTATTCTCTTTCTGGGCTACAACCTTCATTCTTTTGGCCTAAGTGGGTCACCTTCAAGCTCCTGCAGCAAAATAAGGAAAATATAAAGAAGAGGGAAAAAGAAACATTCCAATCGTCCCTTTGGGAAGATTTCTGGAAACTACCAAAATATAGTTCTGTTTTCATTCCTTCTACAGATTTTAGTCACAAGGATACACAGCTTAGATACAAGGAGCTTAGCTTCAAGGAGACTGGAAAATTTTTCTGAGTAGCCATATACATATGTAAACACTTTATCATCATGGAATTGGTACTTACTTTCCTTGTTTCTCAAAGGAGGGGATTTACTTCATGACCTTGATGTTTTTCTGAGATTTAATATTCTGTATTTTTAATAAAAACCAAAAGTGGATCTAATTTGGGGCCCAGTGGGAGTAAGATGCAGTGATAGTAATAAAATTATATCTGACTAAAATTGAGCTCTTTGTTTGAATGCAATAATTCACAAGAATGTATATTTCAAAGAGAAATAGTTACACTGAATGGTTAAAATGTCTATTTTAAGTTCCATATTTATAAATTCTAAACTGGATATAAAAACACAGGGAGCTATTTTAATAATACTTGTCATTTACATTTGAAAACCTGTTTATTTCTCCCATGAATAAAGGCATACTTTTCTGTTCTTTCTCTCTTGATTAAAAACTCTTTTAAGCTGACTAAAATTTGCATGTTCAATCTGACTTTTTTTGTCTTCTGGGGAAGATCTAGTGACAATGATTAATCTGTTCAAATGTCATATTGTAAGACAACAACCAGTATTTAAGGATATAACTGGGGAGGTCAAGATGGTGGAGTAGGAGGATGCTGAGCTCACCTCCCCCCAAGAACACATCGAAAATGCATCTCCATGTGAAGTAGTTCTCACTGAAAACAAACCGGAGATTGGCAGAAAGACTCTTATACAACCAAGACTGTAAGAACGATCCACGTGGATTTGGCTAAGAAGGAAAGAGAAACAATCAGGTCAGGACCTGTTACATAGACTCAAGATCCTCCCTGAAGAGTGAGTGGTTCAAACCATATACTGGATGTCCCAGCCCTGGGCTTGGACACTGGGAAGATAAGTCCCCTTGGCTGGTTTGAAGACCAGTGGGACTGGCAGGGGGGCTATGAGAAACTTGGACTCCACTCATGAAAAGTGTACACACAGGCTTGTTTGCTCCCAAACCAAAGGAGAGGAAGATTGAGACCACCTGAGATTCTGGATGGTTTCCAGCAACTGCCCCAGGGCATGCCCCAACCCAGGCCAAGTGCCCACTCTGGCACCTCTTGCTCTGTGGTACAACTACCCACTTGGATGAAAACTGCCACTGATGAATAGAGTGTGCAGTTGTGGAGAACAGAACTGGTTCAGACCCAGCACTAGTCTGAATGGGGCAGGGGTGATTATTGCTGGTGCTCTTGGAGGCAGCAAATTGGGAGTGGTCTGGAACTCTGACTGGTGTGCCTGGACCACTCAAGTGTGCACCTACTCTGGCTCCTCTTGTTCCAGCGCTGCTCCTTTCTGTGGCAAATGTGCCAATGCAGGAAGGGGGGATAGCGTGCACTTAGAGGCAATAGAACCAGCTCAGACCCTACCCTCAGGGTTTCTGCTTTAGCACCCTGGGACCTTCTCCCACCCCCAAAGCATGGTGTCGGTCACTAAGTATAGGAGAAACCCCAGCTCACAACTGGCTCTGGCTCTAGCCCCTTCATCTCCAGCCTCAACTCCCTTCAAGGTGATAGCTGCCAGCACACCTTGGGGGGAGATGTGACTCATATTCACTTCTGACCCAGCTCTCCTAACAAAGGCACTGGGCACACGTAGACTGTACAGTGATGTACCCACACAATGATACCCTTTCAGGACTGGGATAGATAACCGTTTTACTCTAATTTCATAGAGACTGAGAAAGTTAAGCAAAATGAGAGTACAGAGGAATTTGTTTCAAATGAAAGAACAAGAAAAATACCCTGAAAAAACAACTAATGTAACATGTATAGAGTTCAAAGTATTGGTAATAAGAATGCTTAATAAACTATGGAAAAGAAGAGATGAACACAGTGAGAGTTTTAACAAGGAAATAGAAAATATAAAAAAAAGAACCAGTCAGAGCTGAAGAACACAAAAACTAAAATGAAAAACATGCTAGAAGGAATTAAGAACAGACTAATTGATACAGAAGAATGCATAAGTGATCAGAAAGGATAATGGAGACCACCCAATCAGAACAACAAAAAGAAAAACTAATTTAAAAATGAGAACAGTTTAAGGGACCTCTGGGACAACAATAAGCATACTAACATTTGCATTATAGGGGTCCCAGAAGGAGAGAAAGAGAAAAGGGTCAGAAAATGTATTTGATGAAATTATTGCTGAAAATTTCTTGAACCTGAAGAAGGAAACATATATCCAGGTATAGGAAGCACACAGTCCCAAATACAATGAACACAAAAAGACCCACACAAAGACATAGCATAATTAAAATGGCAAAAGGTAAAGAGAGAATTCTAAAGGCAGCAAGAGAAAAACAAAGAGTCACATATGACAGAACCTCCATAAAGCTATCAGCTGATTTTTCTGCAGAAAATTTGCAGGTTAGAAGGGAGTGGCGTGATACATTTAAAGTGATGAAGGGGGAAAAAAACTGCAACCTAGGGTATTCTACTCAGCAAGATTATCATTCAGAGTTGAAGGAGAGAGAAAGAAATTTTCAGACAAGCAAAAAAATGAAAGAGTTCATCAATGCTACACCAACCCTTAAAGAATGTTAAAAGATCTTTCTTAAGTGGAAAAAAGGCTACAGCAAGAGATAAGAATTAATAGGAAAGGAAAAAAATCCCACTAGTAAAGACTATTTAGTAAAGGCTGTGGGTCAACCATTTAAATAAGCTAGTTCAAAGATTAAAACGCAAAAAAACTGTAAAATCGTCTATAATTATAATAAACTGTTAAGGGATAAATTTGAAGATGTAAAATATGACATCAAAAACACAAAATGTGGAGGAGGGGTTTAAAAATGTGTAGATCTTTTAGAATGTATTTAAACTTAAATGACTACCAGTTTAAAACTAGTAGATATAGGTAAGCATGTATATACCCATGGTAACCACAAATCAAAAACCTATAACAGATGCACAACTAGAGAAAGAGGAACAGAAGCATATCATTAAGAAAATCATCAGGGCTTCCCTGGTGGTGCAGTGGTTGAGAGTCCGCCTGCCGATGCAGGGGACGCGGGTTCGTGCCCTGGTCCGGGAAGATCCCACATGCTGCGGAGCGGCTGGGCCCGTGAGCCATGGCCGCTGAGCCTGCGCATCCGGAGCCTGTGCTCCACAACGGGAGAGGCCACAACAGTGAGAGGTCCATGTACCACAAAAAAAATTTTTAAAAAACCCACAAGGGAAGAAACCAAAAGAAGAAGAAAATAACAGATAAGAACTGCAAAACAACCAGAAAACAAGTAAAAAATGGTAATAGCTACATACCTATCAATAATCAGTTTAAATGCAATGGACTAAATGCTCCAATTAGAAGATATAGGGTGGCTGACTGGATTAAAAAACAAGATGAATCTATATGTTGCTTACAAGAGACTCACATCAGAGCTAAAGACAGACACAAACTGAAAGCGAGGGGATGGAAAAAGCTATTCCACACAAATGGAAACAAAAAGAAAGAGAGGGCAGCAATACTCAAATCAGACAAAATAGATTAAAGAAAGTTTATAACAAAACACAAAGAAGGGCATTAGATAATAATAAAGGAATCAATACAAGAAAAGTGTATTCTCTGTAACACATATGCACCCAATACAGGAGAACCTAAACATATAAAGCAAATATTAACAGACAAAGGGGGAGAAATTGACAATAATACAATAATAGTAGGGGATGTTAAAACTCCACTTACATCAATGGAAAGATCATCCACACAGAAAATCAACAAGGAAACAGCAGTCTTCAATGACACATTAGACTAGTTGGACTTAATAGTTATCTACAAGACATTCCCTTCAAAAACAGCAGAAGACACATTCTTTTCAAGATCACATAGACCATTCTCCAGGACAGATCACATGTTAGGCTACAAAACAAATCTCAACAAATTTAAGAGGATACAAATTATATAAAGTATTTTTTCTGACCACAACAGTATGAAACTAGAAATGAATTACAGGGGAAAAAAATGGCAAAAACACAAACACGTGGAGACTAAACAACATGCTACTAAAAAAACCAGTGGGTCAATGAAGAGTTAAGGAAGAAATCAGAAAATACCTTGAGACTAATGAAAATAAAAACACAACTTTCAAAAATCTATGGAACTCAGCAAAAGCAGTTTTGAGAGGAAAGTTTACAATGATACCTCAAGAAACAAGAAAAATCTCCAACAAACAACCTAACCTACCACCTAAAGTTATTAGAAAAAGAAGGAACAAACCCCAAATTCAGCAGAAGGAAGGAAGTAATAAAGATCAGAAGGGAAATAAATAAAATAGAGACCAAAAAACAATAGGAAATATCAATGAAATTAAGAGCTAGTTTTTGGAAAAGGTAAAGAAAAGATAAAGAAAATTGATAAGGCTTACCAAAAAAAATGAGAGAGGACCCAAATAAACAAAATAAGAAATGAAAGAGGAGAAATTACAACCCATGTCACAAGGAACACAAAAAAATTAT
The DNA here is from genome assembly GCF_949774975.1 of Lagenorhynchus albirostris. Taxonomy (NCBI): domain Eukaryota; kingdom Metazoa; phylum Chordata; class Mammalia; order Artiodactyla; family Delphinidae; genus Lagenorhynchus; species Lagenorhynchus albirostris. The sequence continues at coordinate 122,290,068 of NC_083098.1, read as the reverse complement.
AAGAGAATACTGTGAACAGTTCTATGCCAACAAATTGGACAACCTAGAAGAAAGTGATAAATTCCAAGAAATATACATTCTTCCAAGACTGAATCAGGAAGAAATACACAATGTGAATAGACCAATCACTAGTAGTGAAATTGAATTAGTAATAAAAAAAACAAACTTATCAGCAAACAATAGTCCAGTACTGAATAGTTTCACAGGGGAATTCTACTAAACATACAAAGAAGAGCCTATCCTTCTCAAACTATTCCAAAAAATTTGAAGAAGACAGAACACTCTAAAATTCATTCTATGAGGCCACAATCACTCTGTTGGCAAAACCAGACAAAGACACTACAAAAAGAGAAAACTATAGGACAATATCTCTGATGAATATAGACTCAAAAATCCTCAACAAAATATTAGCAAAATGAATTCTACAATATCTAAAAAGGATCATAGTCAAGTGGGATTTATTCCAGGGATGTATATGGATGGTTCAATATCTGCAAATCAATCAGTGTAATACACCACATTAACAAAAGGAAAAATACAAATCACATGATCATCTCAATAGACACAGAAAAAGCATTTGACAAAATTCAACATTCATTCATGATAAAAAACTCTGGTCGAATTTGGTATACGTGGAACATATTTCAACATAATAAAGGCGATTTATGACAAACCCTCAGCTTACTCATACTGAAAGTATAGAAAACGCTAAAGTCTCCACCAAAAAACTATTAGAACTAATAAATGAAGTCAGTAAACTTGCAAGATACAAGATTAGTATACAGAAATATGTTGCATTTCTATATACTAATAACGAACTATCAGAAAGAAAAAGCAAGAAAACAATCCAGTTTAAAATCACATCAAAAAGAATAAAATACCTAGAGATAAGCTTAACCAAGGAGGTGAAAGATCTCTGCTATGAAAACTATAAAACATTGATGAATGAAATCAAAGATGACACAAAGAAATAGAAAGGTATTCTGAGTTCATGAATTAGAAGAATGTTAAAGTGTCCATACTGCCCAAAGCAATCTACAGATTTAATGCAATCCTTATCAAAATACCCATGACATTTTCAACAGAACTAGAACAAACAATTCTAAAATTAATTTGGAACCACAAAAGACTGAATAGCCAAAGCAGTCTTGAGAAAAAAGGACACACCTGGAGGTATCACAACTCCTTGACTTCAGACTATTCTACGAAGCTGTTGTAATCAAAACAGTATTTTATTGAAACAAAAATAAACACATGGATCAATGGAACAGAAGAATAGGAAATGCAGAAATAAATCCACTCACTTATGGTCAATTAATTTATGACACAGGAGGCAAGAATATACAATGGAGAAAAAACAGTCTCTTCAGTAAGTGGTGCTAGGAAAACTGGACAGCTACATGTAAAAGAATGAAATTAGAACATTTTCTCACATCATATACAAAAATAAACTTGAATTAAAGACCTAAATGTAAGATCAGAAACTATAAAACTCCTAGAAGGAAACAAACCGAACACTCTTTGACTTAAATTGTAGCAATATTGTTTTGTGTCTGTCTCCTATGGCAAAGGAAACAAAACCAAAAATAAACAAATGGGACTTAATTAAACTAAAAGCTTTTGCACAGCAAAGGAAATTATCAACAAAATGAAAAGACAACCTATGAATGGGAGAAAATATTTGCAAAGGATATGACCAATAAGGAGTTAATATCCAAATTATATAAAAATCCAAATTATATAAAAATCCAATTATATAAAAATCCAAATTATATAAAACAGCAAAATATATATACAACTCAGTATTAAAAAACCCAAACAACTCAATTAAAAAATGGGCAGAAAATCTGAACAGATATTTTTCCAAAGAAGAAACACGGACAGCCAACAGGCACACGAAAATATGCTCAACATCGCTAATCATCAGAGAAATGCAAATCAAAACCACGATGAGATAACACATCACACCTGTCAAATTGGTGTGGCCACTATGGAAAACAGTATGGAGCTTCCTCAAAAAAATAAAAATAGAACTGCCATATGATCCAGCAATGCCACTCCGGGTATATATCTAGAGAAAACAAAAACACTAATTCTAAAAGATATATGCACCCCAATGTTCATTGCAGCATTATTTACAGTAACCAAGATATGGAAGCAACCTGTTTGTCCATTAACAAATTAATGGATGTGGTATTTATATACAATGGAATATCCCTCAGCCATAAAAAAGTGAAATTCTGCCATTGACAGCAAGATGGACCTGGAGGGTATTATGCTTAGTGAAATATCAGACAAAGAAAGACAAACACTGTATGTTATTACTTATATGTCAAATCTAAAAAATAAAACAAACTAATGAATACAACAAAACAGAAACATACAGATATAGAGTACAAACTAGTGGTTACCAGTGAGGAGAGGGAATGGGGGAGGGGAAAGATAAGGGTAGGGAGTTAAGAGGTACAAACCACTACATATAATATATAAAATACACAAGCTACAGGATATATTGTACAGCACAGGGAATATAGCCAATATTTTATGATAACTTTAAGTGGAGTATAACCTATAATAATATTGAATCACAATGTTGTTCACTGAAACTGATATAGTATTGTAAATCCCCTATACTTCAATTTTTTAAAAGGCTACAAATATAAGATTTTAGAATTATTTAACCTGAAGTAGCTGAATACAAAGCATGGAAATAAGGATATACACACACACACACACACACACACACATATATTTTAATATATGTAAAGGTCTGTGACCAAAGGGATTTTATCAATAGCAGGAAAGTTTAGTGGTTTTGAGGAGACACTTGGGAATTGGACACATTTGGGTTAGAGTCTATATTGTAAATTTTTAAAACTTCAGATTTTCCTGATGCCTCAACATCCTCATAAACAGGCTGTGGGTACCACTCCCAGTTGACCAGGTACACCAGTGTGATAAGGCTGGTCTCTGAAGAAGTTCCCCTTCTTGCCTTCCTCTGATTGACCTAGTGACATTCAAACACATTGATGAAATTCCCCTTACCTCTTTGCTTGCGTACCCCACCCTGACTCCCAATAAAGGCACTTGCCCACAGATCCCCAGTCTCTCTTCTCCCCATCTGCTTTGCTGAGTTCACTCCCATGGCCCTCCTCCTGTGTGGTCCCCTGTTTGTGGCATGGCATGGTGTGGCGTGCCTCCCTCTTCTAGGACTCGTGGGTGTAATAAGTCTCTTTCACTTTCATATGCCTCTGCATGGTGTTATTCCATATCCACACTAGACCAACCATCAAAAAACTCCATTTTGAGTGACATAATTATTCCTTGTAACACAGAGTCTTAGCCTCTGTTTCTTCATCTAGAACAGGTTTGATAATTGAACCTGTATTATAAGGTTATGATGCTGCTTCAGTATCATCATGCTCATAAAGTGCTTAACTTGGAGTTTGATGCTTGGGGACTGCTCAATAAAAGTTAGTTGTTATTATTGCTAAAGTATTAGAAAACAGAAAGAAAGCAAGAAAGGCAAACAAGCTTGTGATGAGGAAATCTGGTGATATTTTATACTCTGGAAGAGTAGCATATGTGAAGGAGAGTAACATGCTGGAATCTTAAACAAATGACTTTAGGAGAAGCCATGATTCCAGGTGCTGGCATAATGGTAAGGAACACATGCAGGGTGACAGTGCTCTTGAGTAAGTTTGCCACACAGCCTTTGTTCAATACGCCTCAGTGCCAAGAAGGTTTGGAACACACCAAAACTTTCTTGATGTGTGGGTTTTAACTAGGAGGAACCTTGGCTATTTTACTGTGGAAATTATAAGATAGATATGGTTCCAAAACCAAATTTTCTTGCACATGCCCGAGTCCTTGCATGAGCAGCATGGCACCAGTGGCTGTAACATCCAAGGTTTTGTTCATACAGGGGATGATCAGAAGACCAGCATGCAGTAAAACTCCCGTATTGCCTGGCTTCACAGAAATAAAATACACAATTCTTATCCAATGTGAAACATGGTATGAGAATACATTCAAGAGAACAAAGAAAAGGTGAAACATAGCCATTGGCTATTTTTGCAGTGCAATATACAGCAAACCTCAATTACTTTGTAACTTTTTAAAATTGAAATATACAGTATAATGCAACAAGGAGAAAGAAAGGACTAAGGATGAAGGGCACAAGTTCTGGAATTGATTAAATTCATAAATTTATTATTAAGTCCTCAACAAAGTGCTGGAAAAATTAGGTACTCATAAGTTAACTGGTTTTGTTCACCTCTTTTGCTACTTTCCATCATCCGCTAAAGCATTATGGAGTCAGCATGTTTAGAGCAAAACCCATCGTTCTCACACAAACATAGTGCCTTTGAAATCAAAATGAAACCTTTTTTTAAATGGCAGAGTGATTTATTTTCTGACCACATTTTAATAAGAGCAAGTAGATTTATGCTGTGAATGAAAGAGAATAATTTATAGCTGGAAGATCAAGTAAGTTAGAAATCAGGATCATTAAAATGAGGATCAATGACCAGGGCAAATCATCTTACAGATTTTCTATTTCTACTGTTACTTCCCTTATCATTATGTATGCTTACATAAAACAAATGATTAAAAAATAGAAAATAAATTATCAAGGGCAGTTAGAAATAGAAGGTGGAGTGAGTGAAGGTGGTACTGTCTTTATCTCAATGCCTTACAGTGGAGATGGTGGCAATAAATTTTTGGAATTAGATGTGTATGAGTTCATGAGCCCAGAGGAAACATTCTCCTTCTCCTTCTTGGACTGTCCAGATAGGTCCTATCCTATAAGCCTGGACCTTATCACTGTTCTGCCAGTACCTTACCAATCTGTTTCCAAGGAAAGAAATCATATCACTCTAAATATACCAAGAAAAATTGAGAATAATTTGTACTTTTAGTTGTATTCTTCTTTTAAAAGCAACAGAGGCAATTTAAATTAAGATCATAAGATAAATATTTTATAATGAGATTGCCTAAATATTGACACTGAATTCCTGGATATTTATAGATGTAGGAAGAGAATCTTTATATTAAGTTCTTTAAGCTACTTCTGAGGAAGGTATACATGAGGCAGATTCATCATCTATAAATAAAACTATTATAACTTGAATTCACCAAAAATATGGAAATCAAATACATGCAGTGACTTGAAGCCCTGTGTGTTCATCTGACAAATATCTATTGTATGCACAGCAGTTATTAGATGTATATGAGAAAAAAATGATAAATTAGACATGGTCTCTGTTTAATAAAATGTAGGAAAAAATTATAAAGGTAATATATATGGAAATATCTAAATAGTTTGCTTTCATGAATAATATATAATGTCCATTCCTTGATACAACTAGTTATGAGAAGATAGGAAGAAAGGATGCGTTCATAAAACTTAAAGGGTGTTTTTCTATAAGGTAGTAAGTGAATGGTAAGAAATATACTAATTAATAAGGTATGTCAAAGTTAGTCATTTCCACTAAAAATATTTTAAAATGAGAAAATGGAAAAAAGAAAACATTTCCTGAATACTGACAACTGCATTATCTCATTTAATTATTTTATAGATGAGAAAACTAAATCAAAGAAAGGTTAAGTGAAAAGATAATAGGCAATAAAGCCGGGATTAAAATTAATATACTGGAATGACAAAATTGAAACAGAATATAATTCTCCAAGGTTCAGCCTGGTCAAATTCTCCTGGGCTCTTCACATGTTAATATTCGTGTCTTCTCCATGAGGCCTTTGAACACTGTGACAACCAATCACATAGTACGTACCAGGGTCAGCAGAAGACTCGAGAAGAGCCTTAGGTAACTTTGGAAACTTTTCCCATGAAAAACATCTGCCAACCGAATGCCATTATAGGCTTTTACTATAGAATTGGTCACGTGAGGGGCAGTACAAGTAGGAAGAAGAAATGGGTGCTTTTAACATTAAGGGATTTCAGTGCTCAACGGGATCATTATCGTTGACTTTAAATTGACCTAGAATATATTTAAATGAAGAAAATAAATACTACTACTGACCAGGAGAAGTGATGCCTTTCACCCACATCTATAAAGTAATTCAGTAGTTTTCAGTTGCATCTAATTTATTGACTAGCTATTCATTTTCCCTAAGGATAAAACAAAATGAACTTGGATGAATAAATTAATTAGTTTTGTGGTAAGTGGAATAGTCTCCCCGAAGATGTTCATGCTCTAATCCCCAAAATCTGTGAATATGTTACCTTATATGGCAGAAGGGACTTTGGAGATGTGATTAAGGGTAAAGGTCTTGAGGTGGGAGATTATTTTGGATTAATTGGCTGAACCCAATCTAATAACATGAATTCTACTAACTCTACTAATTCTACTAACTCTACTAACTCATGAATTCTACTAACTCAGAGCGATATGACATCAGAAAGGCTTGGTCCACTACTGCTGACTTTGAAGATGGTAAAAAGGGGCCAGGAGCCAGGGAATGCAGATGGCCCTAGGAGCTAGAAAAGTCAAAGAAACTGATCTCCCCTATGGTTTTCACAAAAGAATCAGCCCTGATAACACCTTTAATTTAGCCCAGTGAGATCCATGTTGTACTTCAAACCTACATAATATATTTGTGTTACCTTAAGCAAGTTTGTAATAATTTGTTGAAGTAGCAATAGATACATAAATAATAGTAAATATAAGCAATGTATATTATATATGTGATAAATATAAGCAATAGAAATAGTAATAATATCGACTATATATATTGTACAATGCAGTGGTAAATCCACAATAAATATAAAATATGACCCTTAAACCACAGTTCACCTTGCTAAAAGGAGCAAGGCTTCCAAACATGAAACAATTAGAAGATAATACAAATTATTGTGTATACAAGCGTTAACTTGTTTGATTCAGACAAAATATTTAAGACTTCAAAGAAAGATGTGTTTGAATATCAATGTGAGCCCATGGAATTAGATATGCCTTCTCCTTGAGTAGGAAATATGAGTGTTATATGGAAGATGTGAGAAAGATTTCCTTGATAACATTGACCATAATAAATAGCTGGCATTAAAAGAAAGCTTTGAATTCTTATTTCTGTACAACTCTTTTAGATCACAGATGAACAGTGTCTTTGTTTTTTGCGTTTTTCTCCTCAAAACAACTTGGTTTGATTGATAATGAGGCCCTGAAGAATACCTGAGATAGAACCTGAGATCTTATTTGAACTCAGTAGGATGGTGCCATGATCAATTAGAGATGTGTATTAGCGTCATAGGAAACATGCTTAGTTTGGATATTACCAGGGCTGACATTAGTATGTACTAGTTGATAAAATATGGACCTGTACTGACCTATATCAATTATTCAGGTTGATAAAAAGTGGCTCCCTAATTCCCCAAATGCTTTACTGTTACCTTGGTTACTTGGCTTCTACACCAGAGCCCTGAACCATCCCTTATCCAGCACCTAAAGGACTAATATATGGTGCAGTGGTCATACTGGTTGTTGCATATTTTGAATATTATTTGGATATTACATTGAATGAAGATAGGATGATATACTAGATGATTTTTCAAGGTCTGTTTGAATCTTATGTTTATGCAATACGTAAAACAATATATATACTGGGCCAATAGAATATACTGATTTATGTTTATAGACATAATTTATTTGGAATCAAACAGAAAAGTAGCTGTATTACATTTACTTCTCAGGAAAAGCCTATTAATCACCAGCGTGGAAAAGCTCTTGGTATAAGCACTTTATAAAATGCTTAGCAATGACCTCACAATAGTAGCAGGAGCTGGCAGATACATGCCATTGAGCTTTCTCAGGCCAAACAGTACAGTTTCTTGGCATACTTGGAAAAATTCTAAAAATGGCATTTTCCATGTACAAAGCAATGAGAATGGAATGTCTATTTTGCTACTACCATATGTGGAAGGAATCCAGAGTTTCTTATAAACATATAAATTCGTTGTGGTAGCTAGACACAATACCAACATGTGGTGGATAGACAAGCAGACATTTAGAATTACCTCACATAACATAATTTTAAAAAACCTCTTCCATTAGCAGTCATGTTGGGAGAATGTGTGACTATATTTCAGTTGTGACCATAGAAAAACAATTAAGTAAGGAAACTGCACCATATCCAGGTACAGCTGCTGTTCTCATCTGTGCTTTTATCTAAGAGGTCACTGATGACATGTTGAACTAGCCAAAACTTGACATTTTCTGTAAAAAGTGGACAGGGTGCCAGAGTCTACTTCACTTTATAATATTCCTTCTGTGTTTCTCAAACCTGTGCAAAATTTACCTATTCCATATGTCTACCCAGTCTTCATTCAGATTTTCTACTTTACCTGAAATCTTTGAGCAGTCTGGGAAATAAACCAGTGGAATAATTCTAGGGACTATTATACAGACCATGAGAAGTTTTGAGGAAACATTCATCAAAATAACAAAAATGAGAATGACCCAGAATTTTATTACTCAGTTTTACTCCGCCATTAATGATATGTGAATTGCATTGTCGCTAAATCTAGACCTGAAATTTCCCTCTACTTGTTATGGAAGTACTTTGGGGCTTGGAAGTATATTAAACTTTACATATGAATCAAATGAATATTAAACTTTACATATGAATCAAATGAATATTAAACTTTACATATGAATCAAATGAATATACGTAATTCATATGTATAATTGTGAATTTTAATTCTAGCATCACCATACTTTGACTTGTACTATAATTAGTTGTGCATATGTATATTTTTCTTGCAACACTGGGCTTCTTATGGATAAAGGTTGTGGTGTACCAACTTTCATTTATCAAGAATAGAGTTATTCTTGGAAAAAGATAGTAAGCACTCAAGACACCTTTTTTTTTTTAATTGAGTTGAGTTGAACTGAATTTCATTTTCAAAGTTTTATGACACAGATATTTTGGGGACAACATTCTGCTTGGATGATGCCCTGCATTGCTTAAGTAGGGTAGTATAGTTGAGTATAAGAGTTTTAAATTGATTTTTTGGTGAATTCTAGGCAAACCAAAATGTATTTTCAGAGATATTGCTGTTGCTTTTCATCTTTTGTTACCATAATGTTATTCATAACCTTAAATAACAAAAAAAATATCTAAGCATATGTTACTTTTCCCTTCAGCCCTCAAAATTGTCCCCCCAAACACAATATTAAAGAACCAGGGTTTCAAGCTTCCCTAGTGGTGCAGTGGTTGAGAGTCCACCTGCCGATGCAGGGGACACAGGTTCGTGCCCTGGTCCGGGAAGATCCCACATGCTGCGGAGCGGCTGGGCCCGTGAGCCATGGCCAATGAGCCTGCGCGTCCAGAGCCTGTGCTCCGCAACGGGAGAGGCCACAACAGTGAGAGGCCCGTGTACTGAAAAAAAAACAAACAAAAACAAAACAAAAAAAACTACAAATAGAACTACCATAAGACCCAGCAATCCCACTACTGGGCATATACCCTGAGAAAACCATAATTCAAAAAGAGTCATGTACCAAAATGTTCATTGCAGCTCTATTTACAATAGCCAGGATATGGAAGCAACAGATGAATGGATAAAAAAGATGTGGCACATATATACAATGGAATATTACTCAGACCTAAAAAGAAACAAAATTGAGTTATTTGTAGTGAGGTGGATGGACGTAGAGTCTGTCATACAGAGTGAAGTAAGTCAGAAAGAGAAAAACAAATACCATATGCTAACACATATATATGGAATCTAAGAAAAAAAAAAAGGTCATGAAGAACCTAGGGGTAAGATGGAAATAAAGACACAGACCTACTAGAGAATGGACTTGAGGATATGGGGATGGGGAAGGGTAAGCTGTGACAAAGTGAGAGAGTGGCATGGACATATATACACTACCAAACGTAAAATAGATAGCTAGTGGGAAGCAGCCACATAGCACAGGGAGATCAGCTCGGTGGTTTGTGACTACCTAGAGGGGTGGGATAGGGAAGTTGGGAGGGAGGGAGACACAAGAGGGTAGAGATATGGGAACATATGTATATGTATAACTGATTCACTTTGTTATAAAGCAAAAACTAACACACCATTGTAACGCAATTATACTCCAATAAAGATGTTAAAAAAACCCTCAACAATAAGAAATAAACAATTAAAAGCATCACTAATCATTAGGGAAATGCAAATCAAAACCACAATGAGATAACACATCACACCTGTCAGAATGGCTACCTTCCAAAATGCAACAAATAATACATGTTTGTAAGATGTGGAGAAAAGGTAACCCTGTGCACTGTTGGTGGGAATGTAAATTGGTACAGTCACTATGGAATACCGTATGGAGGCTCCTCAAAAATTAAAAACAGAACTGTCATATGATCCAGCGATTCCACTCCTGGGTATATATCTAAAGAATATGAAAACACTAATTTGAAAAGATACATGCACCCCAATATTCATAGCAGCATTCTTTATAATAGTCAAGGTATAGAAGCAACCTAAATGTCCATCAACAGATGGATGATGAAGCTGTGGTATATACACAGAATGGAATATTACTCAACCAAAAAAATGATGAAAATTTGAAATTTGCAACAACAAAGATGGACCTGGAGGGTGTTATGCTTAGTATGTTTTTACTTATATGTGGAATCTAGAAAATGAAATAAATGAATGAATAAAGCAAAATAAAAACCAACTCACAGATACAGAGAACAAACTAGTGGTTATCACTGGGGAGAATGATGGAGAGAGGGGAAAGCTGGGGGAAGGAGATTAAGAGGTACAAACTACTAGGTATAAAATAAATAAGATACAAGAATGTAATGCATAGCACAAATAGTATAGCAAATATTTTATAATACCTTTAAATGGAATATAATTGATAAAAATATGGAATCACTATGTTGTATACCTGAAACTAATATAACACTGTAAATCAACTATATTTCAACTTAAAAATAAATTTAAAAATAGGTAAAAGATCTAAATAGAGACTGTATCAAAGAAGATATACAGATGGCAAATAAGCATGTGAGAAAATGCTAAATGATTTGTCAATAGGGAAATGCAGATTACAATAATAATGAGATACATCAGATACCATTACAAACCTATTTAAAGGGCTAAAAAAAAAGATAATACCAACTGCTGGCTAGGATGCAGAGCAACAGAAACTCTCATTCACTGCTGGTGGGAATACAGTACATAACATACAAATGGTGTGGCCACTTTGGAAAACAGTTTGGCAGTTTACAAAGCTAAACATACTATTACCATATAATCCAGAAATCACACTCCTAAGTTTTTATCCAACTGATTTTAAAATTTATGTCTACACAAACACCTGTACATGAATGTTTCTAACAACTTTATTCCTAGCTGCCAAAAACCAGAAGCCAACAAGATGTCCTTCAGCAGGTTAATGGATAAACAAACTATGATATATCCACACAAAGGAATCCTTTTCTGCAATAAAAAGGAATGTGCTATCAAGTCATGAAAAGACATGTATGAACTTCAAATGCATATTGCTAAGTGGCAGAAACTAGTCTGAAAATGCTACCAACGTTATGATTACATTTATATGACATTCTGAAGACAAATGTCTATAGACAAATGTCAAAAGACAAAACTATTGATCAAAACAGCAAAACGAAACAGCTAGAACAATTTGAGCAATAAATAATATTGTATGATAACTTAAATTATAAAATAAATGTTCCTTATTCCATACAGATATAAATAACTGATTAAATACACAGTTCAGTGAGATCAGAGAAATCTGCTGCAATAGAATTGCAAACAATTATTGTAGATACTCTACCCACAAGAAGATAGAGCATAACTCCCCGCTACTTAAGTATGGGCTACTCATAATGACTTTCTTCCAAAGAGTAGATATAGGAAGGCAAAGGAAAGAGTAACTTTATAGTCAAGAGACCTGGGAAACACTTCCTCAGGTTACCAAAGTTAACAACAGTGATACATCTTGTACCCTTGATATGTGATGAAAATGGCACTTTACCTCTGTGGTCTTCCTACCAAAACCTAGAACCACACCCTAATCACAAGAGAAACATCAGACAAATCCCAGTAGAGGAAAATATACTTAACTACTACTCCTCAAGACTATCAATGTCATCAAAAAATGAGGAAAGTATGGGAATCTGTCACAGCCAAGAAGAGACTAAGGAGATGTGATGACAAAATATAATATGGTATCCTAGATGGGATACTGAAATATAAAAAGACCATTAGGATATCTAAGTATGAACTTTAGTTGATAATTATGTATAAATTGGTTCATTAATTGTGACAAATATACCATACTAATATAAAATGTTACTAACAAGGGTAACCATGATACTCTCTTCACACTTTTCTTTAACTATAAACATATTCTAAAATAAAAAGTTTATTAAAAATTTTAAAATTTTAGGTAAAACAACATGAATTTTAGATGTATAGATCTGTAAGAGACCTTATGTGTCAATTAATTTATTTCCTCACTTTACAATACAGGAAACTGACCCCCAGAGGAAGTGACTAAACCAATATCACACAAGTCTAGAACCTTTGTCTATAATACTGAGCTTTATCATATGCCTTGAGAAATTTCTAAAGTTTCTTCAAAATTCAAAGTGTGAAACACATTCATATAAATAAATATGCAAAAAGTTAATAACATGTTTTATAACTCCTTTTAACATAACATTAATTTGAATTCTTCATAAAATATATTTTGTCAAACACACTGAGTTCAAGGAAAGCCATAAGTGTTTAACACGTGACCTTAGTGTTACAGATAAGACAGAACTATTTATTCAGAGTAATGGTACTATAATAATACTGCCCTCTGGGACAGTCTGCTCCAGGAGTAACTTTGCAAGACAAGCCTAACTTTCAGAAAAGACTTCTGGAGAGGGCAGACGGCAGAAGCAAGAAGAACTACAAAACTGCAGCCTGTGGACCAAAAACCACATTCACAGAAAGATAGACAAGATGAAAAGGCAGAGGGCTATGTACACAGGTGAAGGAACAAGATAAAACCTCAGAAAAACAATAACATGAAGTGGAGATAGGCAACTTCCCAGAAATAAAATTCAGAATAATGATAGTGAAGACAATCCAGGACCTCAGAGAAAGAATGGAGGCAAACATCAAGAAGATGCAAGAAATGTTTAACAAAGATCTAGAAGAATTAAAGAACAAACAAACAGAGATGAACAATACAATAACTGAAATGAAAACTACACTAGAAGGAATCAATAGCAGAATAACTGAGGCAAAACGGATAAGTGACCTGGAAGACAGAATGGTGGAATTCACTTCTGCGGAATAACAAAGAAAAAAGAATAAAAAGAAATGAAGACAGCCTAAGAGAACTCTGGGACAACATTAAACACAACATTAAACACAACATTCGCATTATAGAGGTCCCAGAAGAAAAAGAGAGAGAGAAAGAATCAGAGAAAATATTTGAAGAGATTACAGTCAAAAACTTCCCTAACATGGGAAAGGAAATAGCTACCCAGGTCCAGGAAGTGCAGAGAGTCCCATACAGGATAAACCCAAGGAGAAACATGCCGAGAAACATAGTAATCAAATTGACAAAAATTAAAGACAAAGAAAAATTATTGAAAACAGCAAGGGAAAAATGAAAAATAACATACAAGGGAATTCCCATAAGGTTAACAGCTGATTTCTCAGCAGAAACTCTACAAGCCAGAAGGGAGTGGCATGATACACTCAAAGTGATGAAAGGGAAGAACCTACAACCAAGATTACTCTCGCCAGCAAGGGTCTCATTCAGATTCGATGGAGAAATCAAAAACTTTACAAACAAGCAAAAGCTAAGAGAATTCAACACCACCAAACCAGCTCTAAAACAAATGCTACAGGAACTTCTCTAAGTGGGAAACACGATAGAAAAGGACCTACAAAAACAAACCCAAAACAATTAAGAAAATGGTCATAGGAACATACATATCGATAATTACCTTAAACATGAATGAATTAAACACTCCAACCAAAAGACACAGGCTTGCTGAATGGATACAAAAACAAGACCCATCTATATGCTGTCTACAAGAGACCCACTTCAGACCTAGGGACACATACAGACTGAAAGTGAGGGGATGGAAAAAGATATTCCATGCAAATGGAAATCAAAAGAAAGCTGAAGTAGCTATATTCATATTAGATAAAATAGACTTTAAAATAAAGAATGTTACAAGAGACAAGGAAGGACACTACATAATGATCAAGGGATCAATCCAAGAAGAAGATATAACAATTATAAATATATATGCACCCAACATAGGAGCACCTCAATACATAAGGCAACTGCTAACAGCTATAAAAGAGGAAATAGACAGTAACAAAATAAAAGTGGGGGACTTTAACAACTCACTTACACCAAAGGACAGATCATCAAAAATGAAAATAAATAAGGAAGCAGAAGCTTTAAATGACATAATAGACCAGATAGATTTAATTCATATTTATAGGACATTCCATCCAAAAACAGCAGATTACAGTTTCTTCTCAAGTGCGCATAGAACATTCTCCAGGATAGATCACATCTTGTTTCACAAATAAAGCCTCAGTAAATTTAAGAAAATTGAAATCATATCATGCATCTTTTATGACAACAACACCATGAGATTAGAAATGAATTACAGAGGAAAAAGGTAAATACACAAACACATGGAGGCTAAACAGTACGTTACTAAATAACGAAGAGATCACTGAAGAAATCAAAGAGGAAATCAAAAAATACCTAGAGACAAATGACAATGAAAACATGATGATCCAAAACCTATGGGATGCAGCAAAGGCAGTTCTAAGAGGGAAGTTTATAGCTATACAATCCTACCTCAAGAAATAAGAAAAATCTCAAATAAACAATCTAATCTTACACCTAAAGGAACTAGAGAAAGAACAAACAAAACCCAAAGTTAGCAGAAGGAAGGAAATCATAAAGATTAGAGCAGAAATAAGTGAAAAACAAACAAAGAAAACAATAGCAAGATCAATAAAACTAAAAGCTAGTTCTTTGAGAAAAAAAACAATATTGATAAACTATTAGCCAGACGCATCAAGAAAAAGAGAGAGAGGACTCAAATCATTAAAATTAGAAATGAAAAGGGGAAGTTACAACAGACACTGCAGAAATACAAAGCATCCTAAGAGACTACTACAAGCAACTCTATGCCAATAAAATGGACAACCTGGAAGAAATGGACAAATTCTTAGAAAGGTGTAACCTTCCATGACTGAACCAGGAAGAAATAGAAAATATGAACAGACCAATCACAAGTAATGAAATTGAAACTGTAATTAAAAATCTTCCAACAAACAAAAGTCCAGGACCAGATGGCTTCACAGATGAATTCTATCAAAGATTTAGAGAAGAGCTAACACCCATCCTTCTCAAACTCTTCCAAAAATTTGCAGAGGAAGGAACACTCCCAAACTCATTCTATGAGGCCACCATCACCCTGATACCAAAACCAGACAAAGATGTCACAAAGAAAGAAAAATACAGGCCAATATCACTGATGAATATAGATGCAAAAATCCTCAACAAAATACTAGCAAGCCAAATCCAACAACACATGAAAAGGATCATACACCATGACCAAGTGGGATTTATCCCAGGGATGCAAGGATTCTTCAATATACGCAAATCAATCAATGTGATACACCATGTTAACAAACTGAAGAATAAAAACCATATGAACATCTCAATAGATGCAGAAAAATCTTTGACAAAATTCAACACCAATTTATGATAAAAACTCTCCAGAAAGTGGGCATAGAGGGAACTTACCTCAACATAATAAAGGCCATATACAACAAACCCACAGCAAACATCATTCTCAATGGTGAAAAACAGAAAGCATTTCCTCTAAGAACAGGAAAAGACACGGATGTCCACTCTCACCACTATTATTCAACATAGTTTTGGAAGTCCTAGCCAAGGCAATCAGAGAAGAAAAAGGAATACAAGTTGGAAAAGAAGAAATAAAACTCTCACTGTTTGCAGATGACATGATACTATACATAGAGAATCCTAAATATGCTACCAGAAAACGACTAGAGCTAATCAATGAATTTGGTAAAGTTGCAGGACACAAAATTAATGCACAGAAATCTCTTGTATGCCTATACACTAATGATGAAAAATATGAAAGAGAAATTAAGGAAACACTCTCATTTACTATTGCAACAAAAAGAATAAAATACCTAGGAATAAACCTACCTAAGAAGACAAACGACCTGTATGCAGAAAACTATAAGACACTGATGAAAGAAATTAAAGATGATACCAACAGATGGAGAGATATACCATGTTCTTGGATTGGAAGAATCAATACTGTGAAAATGACTACACTACTGAAAGCAATCTATAGATTCAACGCAATCCCCATCAAATTACCAATGGCATTTTTTACGGAACTAGAACAAAAAAAATCTTAAAATTTGTATGGAGACACAAAAGACCCCGAATAGCCAAAGCACTGTTGAGGGGAAAAAACGGAGCTGGAGGATTCAGACTGCCTGACTTCAGACTATACTACAAAGCTACGGTAATCAAGACAACATGGTACTGGCACAAAAACAGAAACATAGATCAATGGAACAAGATAGAAAGCCCAGAGATAAATCCATGAACATATGGTCAATTAATCTATGACAAAGGAGGCAAGGATATACAATAGAGAAAAGACAGTCACTTCAGCAAATGGTGCTGGGAAAACTGGAGAACTACATGTAAAAGAATGATATTAGAACACTCCCTAACACCATACACAAAAATAAACTCAAAATGGATTAGAGACCTAAATGTAACACCGGACACTATAAAACTCTTAGAGGAAAACATAGGAAGAACACTCTTTGACATAAATCACAGCAAGATCTTTTTTGATCCACCTCCTAGAGAAATGGAAATAAAAACAAAAATAAACAAATGGGACCTAATGAAACTTCAAAGCTTTTGCACAGCAAGGGAAATCATAAACAAGACAAAAAGACAACAGTCAGAATGGGAGAAAATATTTGCAAATGAATCAACGGACAAAGGATTAATCTGCAAAATATATAAACAGCTAATGCAGCTCAATATTACAAAAACAAACAACCCAATCCAAAAATGGGCAGAAGACCTAAATAGACATTTCTCCAAAGAAGACATACAGATGGCCAAGAAGCACATGAAAAGCTGCTCAACATCACTAATTATGAGAGAAATGCAAATCAAAACTACAATGAGGTATAACCTCTCACCAGTTAGAATGGTCATCATCAGAAAATCTACAAACAACAAATACTGGAGAGGGTGTGGAGAAAAGGGAACTCTCTTGCACTGTTTGTGGAAATGTAAATTGATACAGCCACTATGGAGAACAGTATGGAGGTTCCTTAAAAAACTAAAAATAGATTACCAAATGATCTAGCAATCCCACTACTGGGCATATACCCAGAGAAAACCATAATTCAAAAAGATACATGCCCTCCAATGTTCACTACAGCACTATTTACAATAACCAGGTCATGGAAGCAACCTAAATGCCCATCGACAGACGAATGGATAAAGAAGTTGTGGTACATGTATACAATGGGATATTACTCAGCCATAAAAAGGAACGAAATTGGGTCATTTGTTGAGACATGGATGGATCTAGAGACTGTCACACAGATTGAAGTCAGTCAGAAACAGAAAAACAAATATCGTATATTAACGCATGTATGTGGAACCTCAAAAAATGGTACAGATGAACTGGTTTGCAGGGCAGAAATTGAGACACAGATGTAAAGAACAAACGTATGGACATCACGGGGGGAAAGCCGCAGGGGGGGGTGGTGGTAGTGTGATGAATGACGTGATTGGGATTGACATGTATACACTAATGTGTATAAAATTGATGCCTAATAAGAACCTGCTGTAAAAAAAAATAAAAATAAAATTAAAAAATTAAAAAAATTCAGGTGAAAATAAAAATTTCTTTAAGAAAATGAGAAATTGATCACCAATTAATATTTGCTCTCATTGGATTTTCCACATATTCATAATTATTTTGCCATAAAAAAATACTTCTGACTAAAGAAAAGACATGAATGCTCGAAAAAAAATTCTGTGCTTTTTATTTCCCTGCCAAATAGAGAAATAATTATCCCAGAAAATAATAATCCTAGAAAATTGTGACCCAGACGAGTTACATGAATTCCTTGTAGTAATTTATTAAGTCAGTGGCATAATTCCTTGTTAGTTCATCTAGTTGACATTTCTAGATCCTATATACCATAATAATGCCCAAATTACTGAAACATAATTTGATGACATCAAATAAAATTGGGTACATTCGAACCCAAGAAATAAGAGATCTTCACTGAGGGCCTCACGGGAGAGAAGTGAACATGCCTTGTCTTTTTTCAATACGTTTTTTTACCAATGTCTCCTCTGACTTCTTCCTTTAAAAATTTCAAAGTTTAATTTCCAGAAACAAAAGTGATAAAGCAACATGATACCCTTTAAACCCTATGGAAATATTAAATCTATTTTGCTAGGTTAGCCAGTAGCTAAAGCATTCAATATTGCTCAATTATTCTCATCCATCTGTTCAATATGGTAAAGTGACATTCCTAGCCATCCTTCTCTCCATCAAAATAAAACAATGTAGAAAAAAATTCAGTAGGTCTCACAAAGATAAATAATAAAGGAAATAGATTATTATTAAGCCTCATGAACAGTCCTTAAAAAATGTTTCTGTAGTTTGAATCTAAATAAGATAGAGTACTGTGGAGCAAACAACAGTTATAAAACAAAAACAAAAATGTTATTTTTAAAGCCTTAAAAGAGAAGCACAACTTGCAGGGCTTCTTCAGCATCTGTTTTTTCTTACCATTGTTTTATTATATAAACTCTACAGAGCTTACATCTGGTAAAAAGATCTTTTAAAGGACCCTTAGGTCCTTTACGTTCCCTTCTTTGGTGATAAAATCATATTTCTAGGCGACTTAGGTGAACAGTAATTTTAATACTTCTTGAAAAAAACAAAAGTTAAACAATTAAACCTCAGAGTTCTAAACCTTCAATATTTTTTCTGGGTCTTTATGAAGTCCATGAAATATTGCATTTTTCTTTCTCTCCCATAAGTGGTCTTTCTGTTAACATTGTTCACTGATTTGCTCGCTTTCTTTCACTGTCTCCTAGCAGTCTTGATTATTATGTTACCTTTTAAGTTATTTTACTGACTAACATCAAACAAATTCTATTATTTCCCCTCTCTTCACAGTTTAATCTAGCCACTCCTTCCTCTGTAAACTTCATTCCTTTTACATACCAGGACATTTTCCCCCCTTCTTTAATTCTGCAAATCATCTTTTAACTTCATGGATTTCATATTACACATTCAGTTTAAGGACTTAAAATAGCATACATATACTAAATTTCATTTTCACCTCGCTCAACTTATTTTTTTAAGCTCCTTGGGCTAATTCTAGTAAAGAGTGTGAAAATATGGTTCATTACGATTTCATGAGTGAATAAATAGCTTTAATAAACTGAAACCGTGCTAGAAAGGAGATGCCCTAAAAATGGCATGAATTGCTTATTTCATATCATACTGATGGGCTGACTGACAATGCTGAATGCTAGGTAATAAAATTAAATGAATGCAGAACATGGTGAAGCTGGTCAAAAAAGATTGATGGACATATTAAGTTGAAGGTTTCTCTTTCCTTCTAAAAGCCAAAGTAAATTAACAACTGAAAATACAAAATAGCCTTTTATTTTTTCCTATTACTTTACGTTTGGAAATTAAAGTTTCCAAAAATTAGAACACGGTTGCCTAGCTTATTATTGTTTAGAGTTAAAAATCATTCATATGTCTTGCAATGATGTGTGTGTGCATGAATATACACACACACAATAACATGATACAACTGATTTAGGTAAAATAAAACCTCACCAAAATCTTCTCTCTTTGATGCAATACCAAAATAATCTACTAAGAAAATAATTCAAATATAAAATTAATCACTTTTTACAAAAGTATGTTGACTATTTTGCATTTTATACATTATTACTGATTTTTCTGGGATATAAGTATTAACAAAAACTTGTTTGAACTTAAGAAACCTAACATGTAGTCTAGTACAAGGGTTGACTTGGTCTTAAATAGGTGTAATATGAGATAGAGAAGTGGCTAAGAGAAGTATGAGGAAAGGATTTTGGAAGTTTGGACAAAAAAGTTTCTCTGTGTGTGTGTATGTGTGTTGGCAATTTGGGGAAAAATTTTAGTTGAACCCTGCAAATTCACCAGAACTCAAACATGTTAAAATGGTACCATAAAGACACTTCTGGTATTCAATAAGGCATGGAGGAATGGATACAAAAATAACATGTATGAAAAATATTAAGGAATTCAAATTTGCCGAGAGGGTAAAAATTAAATACAGTGGTAGAATGTAGTGCTGGGAAGGCAAATTTGGGTCAGATCATTTAGGATTTTGAATTTTTAAACAATGAGACTAACTGTGGGCAATGGGAAGTCAATAATGCTTTTAGGATAAAGGAGTAACCTGACCTGTCACAGTCAGCATCATGATAATGCTTTTGACAGCAGACTGTAAGAATGGTAGGGGAGACAAGACACTGAGAATGCCTTAGTTTTTTTTTTTTTTTTTTTTCAATTTGACAGGGAAAGAAAGATAATAAAGAAGGCAGAGATTTGGTAAGAGGACCAGAGAAAGGTTTTGTCAATTCTCATTTGGGCTGAAAGCCATGAGGTCACTATTGTCCCTAAATGGATGTAAGTTGAAAAGTATCACCATCAGATACAAGATAAAGAGATTTAGGAGAAGATACCATCTAGCAGAGTTAATAATTGTCTTCCCATAAGGAATCATGCATGCATGCAAGATTCTCCAAGAGGGGAGAAGGAATAAGAGTTGAAGGAGATGATGGAGGATATTTCAATGTTGGTGGGAGTGCCTGTGAATTTTCCCAGTGCTCCTGGTTGAGTTTCTGGGATGGAGGTGGGAGATGGGAATCACTTAGAACCACCTTAATTCTCAGCTAAATTTGGACCAAATCCCAATTTCCTGTTCAGAATTCTGAGGGCCAAAAATCTAAGGAGAAATTTCTCATGTCACAGTTATATGTTAACAACAAATTAGGAATGGCAAAGTATAATATCTTGGTCAGAGAGAGTCTGATGTCCACACTCTGAATATCCTAAGACCTAAGGCCTAAGTGTCACAAGAGAGCAGCTGAACCTTCTCTACCAGAGAAGATGGAAGTTAGCTAAGGAGACACCAGAGTGGATGATGGAGTGAGCATTTGAAGACCATGACTGGGCCACAGATATCACAGCAGAATGAATGGGATAAATGCCATGACTAGACTTCATGGTTCCTGCTGACTGCCTTCTGCTCCTCACCATAGACCACTACCTCTCTGCATTTGGTACTTACATTTTTAAAGAGAAAGACATAATTTGTTCAAATGGAGTTTAAGTGTAAAGATTACATATTGAAATGTGAAATATGAGAAAAAAAGAGACCTATGTAAAAGTTTTTTTAAAAAATCTGCAGTACTATAATCCACAAGGCAGTGAAATATGTGTCATAAACAGGCAACAGACCAGTGAAATCCAGACAAAGCTCCATTTAATGGTGGACCAGCAGACAAGGGAGCAAGTGATACCTGCTGAGGAAGTCACTAAAAGCTGTATTAAATTGTCAATGCGGGCTAGTTTCTGTGATGTTTTGTCAGAGTCCTACAGAGCACTGAGATGAGGCTTGGTGGAAATGAGCATTTTGACACATTCATCTTACAAAGGTTACAGTATACTGCTGTAAAAAAAAAAAGGATAAATTCTGAGCAAACCTCACCAGGAGATGTGAAGTGTGATGATATCCAGTGAACTTGGTTTCTGTCATCTCAGTTCCTTAAGGGAAACAGGGTTAGTTTGGAAATAATGGTATTCAACCTGTCCCAGGTGAGGTCCTGCCCTGAAATGAGAAGCCCAAACTGGGTTTTACCAAATCTTTTATACTTTAGCAACATCATGAAACATCAGCATATTTATGTATAAGTAGTAAATATTGCCTTTAACATATCACATCACCTAGCTTCTTAGTTCTGGGTTCAGTTTCTTCCCACGTCACCCATGGTCTCTTCATATATTGTCCAGAGATATATAATAATGTCTAGGTATCACACAAGGTTACCTGTCTATCTATGTATCTCTCACTTGATTTTAGTCCTTCAGCTGATCATAAAATAATAAAAACTTTTGTCTTTACTCCACTTCCTGGTCTGTTTTATAAATTAAATCCTACTTTCCCATCACTGCCCTTCCCCAAAACTTTAATCCTAATTGAAATTGTTATGTTTAGAATATAAGATCTATGAAGGCAGGCACTTTTTTTTTCTGTTTTGCTCAATGTTCAGGGTGTACAAACATGCCTAATAGCTTGCAAGTGCTCAATAACGAATGTACGTCTTCCCACTGGATTGTAAGATCCATATGGCATAAATGGACAAACATTGCACACTTTACTCTCTATGGTAGAAAATTCATTTTGGAGATTTATACAGTGACATTTCCAGCTCCTCACTCCTTGGGCCCCACTGACATTTCTTCTCATTAACTTACTAGATAATCCAGCCTGTTAGCAATGCCCCGACTCCCTTGATACATATCCACTAATCTACTTAAAATCCAATCAATTCTTTAAGATCTTGCTCAAATCAGGCTCTAGGAATACAATTAAAGTTGTATAATCTGGGCTTCCCTGGTGGCGCAGTGGTTGAGAATCTGCCTGCCAATGCAGGGGACACGGGTTCGAGCCCTGGTCTGGGAAGGTCCCACATGCTGTGGAGCAACTAGGCCCGTGAGCCACAACTGCTGAGCCTGCGCATCTGGAGCCTGTGCTCCGCAACAAGAGAGGCTGCGATAGTGAGAGGCCCATGCACCACGATGAAGAGTGGCTCCCGCTTGCCACAACTAGAGAAAGCCCTCATACAGAAACTAAGACCCAATACAGTAAAAATAAATTAATTAATAAAAACTCCTATCCCCAACATCTTCTTTAAAAAAAAAAAGTTGTATAATCAAACACAATTCATCTAATATTTAATTCACCTAACAAAGTATTTGAAAAATTCATTTTGGTAAAATATATAACATTTTCTATGTCATAAATAAGTTTGCCTTTGAGAATTTTTACATACATATTTTTACTTTGCATGCTTTTGCATCTTTCAAAATTTCTTATTTAATTTGCCTAAAGCACCTCAGCCTTGATTCTACATTGTTATATTATTCAGTTTGTGTTATATTAACAATTACGTGTATATATATATTACTCATTTAAACATCTTTTCTAGATATTTTGAAACATTTTCATAAATTTGTAACGAAATTCAAATTAACATTATATATAAGTATTAATAAAATTATTACTTCACACCAGACTCATCTAATTATCCCTTTTGTGCAGCTCTGTGAAATCAAGTGACTTTTGTACAATAATAATTTTTATTTACTTTTAATGAATAATTATAATACCATTTTTATTAATAGCAGAAAAGTTACAGTTATAATTCAGGGTATTTCAGAAATACTTTGTTACACTGAAAAATATTTTTTTGACTGTATAAAGATATAAATATAGATATATAATTGTTTAGATAAAGTCTAATTTGTGGGTCTTTAGTATCAAATGTTCTTTACGGATCCATATCTTGAATCATGCTTAATTTTGTCCAAGAAACCTTTTCCACTTTATTTAGAAAAGGGCAATATTGGTAGCACTCCTTAAATTCCAAAGTCTCAGAGGACCAAAGATGATGCCAACCATAATACATTCTTCTACCAGCTCACACTTGAATCTGGTATTTAGTTCCAATGTTTGCTTATAACTGTTTTATTTATGTTAGATACTTACAGTGCTTTTTTCTACAGTTTTCAAAGAGGCATTGCAAAGAGGTTAAGATGGCAAACAATACCCAATTGTTTAAATGAAAAATCTTTGCCAAACCACATTCCTTAGTAAACTATAACCTTAAAATTTTGCCAGAGACTAGAGGTTCATGTTAGTCAATATTTAAGCTGGGAGGTCCTTTTCAGTCAATAGTTAAATGGTACCAATGTTTCTGAAAACCGATTAAATCTTCACAATCTACTTTTTCATTCCAGCTGCCACATCCAAGGATATATTTTTGTTAGAAGATAGCAAACTATCATATAATGAAGAGCTTCTAAAGAATTTGGGACAGTCTCCTACAAACCATAGTGTGTAAGACACTGATTTTTGCCCAAATCCAAGGAAATGTCTAAAATTCCTCTTAGGTAAGAAGGATGAGGCATTCATCAGCAGTGCTAACTGAGGAATGTATATATTTTTATTTTGGCTTTAGTTTTTGCAGGTGTTGGTGGAGCATGTTTTCCTAAGAAGAATCTGTGCTTCCTGATTTTTCAACATTTGTGGAAAAGTGTGCAAAGGACATACAAACAAAAATAGTACAGCAGGAGAATAACAGGACAGGTGAGCTTTTTTCTCCTTATTTAAGAAAATGTTGAAAACACCACTATTCTTACAAGTTAAATCCTGGACAGGATAGCCAAGAATGCAGAGTTAAAAAACAGACATAGCTATGCTCAGGTGAAGGCCAGGAATGAAGTACAGGCATACCTCAGAGATATTGTGGGTTCTGTTCCAGACCACCAAAATAAAGTAAATATTGCTATAAAGCGAGTCACACAAATTTTTTGGTTTCTCAGGGCATATAAAAGTTATATTTACCTTATACTATAGTGTATTAGGTGTGCAATAGCATTATGTCTGAAAAAACAATGTACATATTCTAATTAAAAATGGTAATCATTATCTGAGTCTTCAGTGAGTTGTAATCTTTTTGTTGGTCAAGGGTTTAAAATATTATCAGAATTACTAACACGTGATGCAGAGACAGGAAGTGAGCAAATGCTATTGAAAAACATAGTGTCAATAAACTTGCTTGATGCAGGGTTGCCACACACCTTCAATTTGTAAGAAACACAGTATCTGTGAAGTGCAATAAAATGAAGCAAGGTATGACTGTATTAAACAGATCAGAAGTTCTTTCTAGACCAAGAAGAGAGCACAGGAAAACTCCAATAGCTATATGGATATGGTATATGACAAAAGATATGCTGCAGGAAAAGAAGGGAAATTTCAATAAATTATGGTGAGAGGAATAGTTAACCAGAGGAAAAAAAGAAATTAAACATCAACCTCACAACAATATAAAAATCAGTTGTAAATAGACTAAAGGCTTAAATATAAAAGGCAAAACTTTAAACCTTTTAGAAGAAAATATAAGGAAAAAAATCCTTTTGTTGTTTATTCCATATAAGAAAGAATTTTTTCCCAAGGGAACAAAAAAGTACTGTCCATTAAAATTTTAATTAATGTGCTTATATTAAAATTAAGAACTCCTATTCAATAAAAGATATCCGTTCTCCCCCCGCCCCCAAAAAAGAAGAAAAAGAAGTTATAAACTACAAACTGGAGTGAGGGATTTGTAATACATATAACTGCCCAATGATTCATAAACCAGAATACATAAAGAAAATGTTCGAATAAGTTTAAAAAAATACAAAATATCTAATAAAAGTATGAGTAAGAGAATAGCCATTTTACAGAAGGAAAAACCTAAATGAATAATAAATATATAAAAATATATTCAACCTTAGTAATCAGCGAAATGAAAATTAACACCCAAATGATTTATACGTACTAGACCAGAAAAACAAAAATACTTTGACAATTCTGAGCTTTGGAAAGTTTGTAGATAACCAGAACTCTTATGCATTGAGGTGGAAATGTAAAATAATACAACCACTTTGGAAAACAATTTAGCATTATTTTGTAATGAATATTCACATACCCTGTAACCCATCAATTCAACTCCTCAAATATATACTCTAGAGAAATTCCTGAAAATGTGTATCAAAATACAAAAAAAAGTCTTAGTACCACTCATTATCACTCTTTCATCACTACTCATTACAGAAAAATATTGAAAGCAACACCAGCATCCAAATATAGGAGAATAAATGATCAATTGTGATATATTCACACAGCCGAATATCACACAGCAATGAAAAAGAGCCACATGCAATAAAATGGATGGATTCTAGAAACACACTTTTGAATAGAAAAAGAAAGTCATAAAAACTACATATATAGTATGATACTATTTTTACAAAGCTAAAACACAAGCAAAACTAAACAATGTATTGTTAAAAGACTCATACATGTGCAATGAAACAAGTTTAACAAATAGAAAGAAAGCAATAAACACAAACATCAAGATACTGGTTATCTTCCAGTTGGGGTGGGGGAGGGTATAGGAGGATGAGCTAGTGGGGAAGCCACCTGCATGTATATAACATGTAGTCTTTCATTTATCCAAATTAGATAATAATATAAAATTGGGCCAAACAATCATTATAGCTTAATCAGAAATGGCAATCTAGGCACTTATATAAAGAGGTCCTTGTTTGAAGTGATAAAGGTTCTGAGAACTTCTGAGGCATAATTTTCCTAAGAGCATCATCTGTGGCAATACATGGGAAAGGAACAAACAATGCGAAAGGAAGCCACAAAGCTTACCATAGCTGGTGAACCTGCATGCTTCTAGAACAAGAATTCTCTGTAGTGGCTAGTTAACTCAGCCTAATCTGGGTTCTTTTCCAATTTGAGGGATGTCCTAATCTGGTTAATTTTACAGGATTTTATCCTAATTTTATCAAAGCTTTAAAGGTAAATTTATGATTAATGAATTTGGTTATCAACTGGTATTTTGTATTTAAATGTACATAGCTAGCTCTACTTATATCAATTATTATAGTTTCCAATTAACTGAAGCATAATAATAACGGTATTTTATTTTCTGATTAGAAATAATAGGCTGAATTAATTTTTATTAGGAGGCCAAGTCAATTCCAACTTTACCTGATTAATTAATTAGGACAAATCAGTGTTAACAATACTATCCTAACAAGAATTAGGAAAAATCAGTGTAAACAAACCTATCTTTGTTTCTCATTCTTTATTTGGGAATTCACGTGCATAGGTACATAATATCTGTAGCACAATTTATGTATTTATTTTTTCATTTTTTGCTTTTTTCTGAGCACACTCAACCAAGGATTTATGAGTTTTATTCTTGGAATTTTCCTCTGGGTCCTGTTAAAAATCCATGAATATGGCTTCCTAGTTCTTATTTTTGCTTTCTTAGCCAGGCTAGGTTTACATATTCCCAATCATCTCAGTGCTACCATTCTCAATGATGTATTCTTTACTTGCATATTGTATGTACCTTCTCTAGAAAAGATTAGGTCGGGTGTCCTAGGGTGCAGGAGGGTGTGTTGCATGTAGCCAAGAATTACAGTGAATAGAGAAGCTTAACATGCCTGTACATTTCAGGGCAAGAGAGAGGTACAGGCCCTAAGCTAACAGCAATATCATAAAAGGTCTTTCAACATAACTGAACACTGAGTTCAGCTCCTTTAGAGAGCAAGGGTTCATTGGAAGACCTGAGGTAAACTCCCTATTTGAAGGGAGAACAAGGGAGAGATCACTGGGCCTGTGTCCTGCTTTGGGCCATTTGTGAGAGAATAAATAAGCAGAGAAGAAACTTGCAGAGCAGACAGCTTATAAAGCTGTTTTATAAAAACACTTCTCATTGGTTTGCTCAAGAGAGAGGTACACTAAAATAGGTAGTGGATGGCTTTTTAGAACTCCAGTTTTTGATATTCATCCCACTGGTCAATACATTGATATGAATGAGGGACATCTGCCACAAGAAAAATATTCTTTTAACACTAGTTGTGACCAGAGACAACAAAGAACAGTAAAAGTAAGAACAAAAACAAACTAGCAAAATGATTGCATTCAGTATAGTAATTGATTGGTGAGAAGCTATGATAATGGAACTCCAGGAAACCTTATTTTTCATTTCTCTGGTTGACTTTTGTTGCTTTTTTCAACACACAGAGTATGAAAAAGTAAGCCCTACATACTAAAACACATGATACTCATATAATAGTTAAAACCCTTTGGTCTCATTCATTAATTAGATTTCAATTTAAATGTCCTTCCCCCATCTTCCCACAGTACCTTTTAACTCCCTCATCATAGCATTTATCCATGTCACAATAAGAATGTGTATTTGATTTCGACAAAATTCAACACCTATTTATGATAAAATCCCTCCAGAAAGTAGGCATAGAGGGAAATTTCCTCAATATAATAAAGGCCATATATAACAAACCCACAGCAAACATCGTCCTCAATGGTGAAAAACTGAAACCATTTCCACTAAGATCAGGAACAAGACAAGGTTGCCCACTCTCACCACTATTATTCAACATAGTTTTGGAAGTTTTCCCCACAGCAATCAGAGACGAAAAAGAAATAAAAGGAATCCAAATTGGAAAAGAAGTAAAGCTGTCACTGTTTGCAGATGACATGATACTATACATAGAGAATCCTAAAGATGCTACCAGTACTAGAGCTAATCAATGAATTTGGTAAAGTAGCAGGATACAAAATTAATGCAAAGAAATCTCTGGCATTCCTATACACTAATGATGAAAAATAAAAAAGTGAAATTAAGAAAACACTCCCATTTACCATTGAAACAAAAAGAATAAAATATCTAGGAATAAACCTACCTAAGGAGACAAAAGACCTGTAAGCAGAAAATTATAAGACGCTGATGAAAGAAATTAAGGATGATACAAATAGATGGAGAGATATATCATGTTCTTGGATTGGAAGAATCAACATTGTGAAAATGACTCTACTACCCAAAGCAATCTACAGATTCAATGCAGTTCCTATCAAACTACCACTGGCATTTTTCACAGAAATAGAAAAAAATTTTTCACAACTTGTATGGAAACACAAAACATCCCGAATAGCCAAAGCAATCTTGAGAAAGAAAAACGGAGCTGGAGGAATCAGGCTCCCTGACTTCAGACTATACTACAAAGCTACAGTAATCAAGACAGTATGGTGCTGGCACAGAAACATAGATCAATGGAACAGGATAGAAAGCCCAGAGATAAACACACGCACATATGGTCACCTTATCTTTCATAAAGGAGGCAAGAGTATACAGTGGAGAAAAGACAGCCTCTTCAATAAGTTGTGCTGGGAAAACTGGACAGGAACATATAAAAGTATGAAATTAGAACACTCCTTAACACCATGCACAAAAATAAACTCAAAATGGATTAAAGACCTAAATGTAAGGCCAGACAGTATCAAACTCTTAGAGGAAAACATAGGCAGAACGCTCTATGACATAAATCACAGCAAGATCCTTTTTGACCCACCTCCTAGAGAAATGGAAATAAAAACAAAAATAAACAAATGGGACCTAATGAAACTTCGAAGATTTTGCACAGCAAAGGAAACCATAAATAAGACAAAAAGACAACCCTCAGAATGGGAGACAATATTTGCAAATGAAGCAACTGACAAAGGATTAATCTCCAAAATTTACAAGAAGCACATGCAGCTCAATATCAAAAAACAAACAACTCAATCCAAAAATGGGCAGAAGACCTAAATAGACATTTCTCCAAAGAAGATATACAGATTGTAAACAAGCACATGAAAGAATGCTCAACATCATTAATCACTAGAGAAATGCAAATCAAAACTACAATGAGATATCATCTCACACCAGTCAGAATGGCCATCATCAAAAAATCTACAGGGCTTCCCTGGTGGCGCAGTGGTTGAGAGTCCGCCTGCTGATGCAGGGGACACGGGTTCGTGCCCCAGTACGGGAAGATCCCACATGCCGCGGAGCGGCTAGGCCCGTGAGCCATGGCCGCTGAGCCTGCGCGTCCAGAGCCTGTGCTCCACAACGGGAGAGGCCCACGTACCGCAAAAAAAAAAAAAAAAAAATCTACAAACAATAAATACTGGAGAGGGTGTGGAGAAAAGGGAACACTCTTGCACTGTTGGTGGGAATGTAAATTGATACAACCACTATGGAGAACAGTATGGAGGTTCCTTAAAAAACTAAAAATAGAACTACCATAAGACCCAGCAATCCCACTACTGGGCATATACCCTGAGAAAACCGTAATTCAAAAAGTGTCATGTACCGCAATGTTCATTGCAGCTCTATTTACAATAGCCAGGACATGGAAGCAACCTAAGTGTCCATCATCGGATGAATGGATAAAGAAGATGTGGCACATGTATACAATGGAATATTACTCCGCCATAAAAAGAAATGAAACTGAGTTATTTGTAGTGAGATAGATGGACCTAGAGTCTGTCATACAGAGTGAAATAAGTCAGAAAAACAAATACCACATGCTAACACATTTATATGGAATCTAAGAAAAAAAAATGTCATGAAGAACCTAGGGGTAAGACAGGAATAAAGACACAGGCCTACTAAAGAATGGACTTGAGGATATGGGGAGGGGGAAGGGTAAGCTGTGACAAAGTGAGAGAGTGGCATGGACATATATACACTACCAAATGTAAAATAGATAGCTAGTGGGAAGCAGCCACATAGCACAGGGAGAACAGCTCTATCAGCTCGGTGCTTTGTGACCACCTAGAGGGGTGGGATAGGGAGGGTGGGAGGGAGGGAGACGCAAGAGGGAAGAGATATGGGAACATATGTATATGTATAACTGATTCACTTTGTTATAAAGCAGAAACTAACACACCATTGTAAAGCAAATATACTCCAATAAAGATGTTAAAAAAAAAAAAAAGGATGTGTATTTGACTGTGTCTTTCATTAGAATGTACACTCCATGAACATACCAGTCATATCTGTTGCTTACCATCATGATATCTTTAGCCTTTATTGAAGTTCCTAGAGCATGATAGTTGCTTAGAAAATATTTTTGCATAAGTGAATAAGTGAAAGTGTTCTAAAGATGACTTTACTGGAACATAAGCATGGTGACATTAATCATTATTTCTCAGTTGTAGGTTGTGCACTTTTCTGAAACTAGTTCCATCAAGCACACACAGTATCATGTATTCAGTTTATCCAAATGCTTACAATCTCCACATTGCATCATTCCAGGATACTTCACACATCAAAGTCTAAATCAGATGCCCTTCGATTTATGCATTACCAGCCCAAGTGGCCACACATGGCAGCCCTGACCTGTGCTGACCTATAGTACCACCTAAGACCATAATGGAAGAATGAGAGCACAAGGTTTAAGAGCACAAGAAATCCATGGGGAGTCTTAATCTTACTAAAAACCCTCAGTCATGCATTACTAACTTTTTAAAAAATGATAAAATTTAAGAAGAGTAATTTTCATTAGATGTGATTGGTTTATTTTTTTTGGTAATGGTTTTAGAAACAAACCTTTATAAGATGTGACCGTGTCCTAGTTAAGATCTATCAAAATTATGAATTTTAGGAGACTTCCCTGGCAGTCCAGTGGTTAAGACTTCACCTTCCAATGCAGGGGGTGAGGGTTTGATCCCTGGTCAGGGAGCTAAGATCCCAGATGCCTCGCGGCCAAAAAACTAAAATATAAAACAGAAGCAATATTGTAACAAATTCAATAAAGGCTTTAAAAATGGTCCACATCAAAAAAAAATCTAAAAAATAAATTATTAATTTAAAAAATGTTTTCCCTCTATTCATCTGAATTATACCAACCACTGTAGAGAACACGCAATCCTGTTCATTCAACTTTTATTCACATCTCCAACTATAGATATACCCCCTTCTACTGAAATCATTTTAACACATTTTGTTTACGTAAGTCTTTGACGAGGCATTCTGACACGTGAAATGCATTATCATTTGACACATGCATACTGTCATTCCTAAAATCTTGGGATAATGCACATACTGATGCCAGCTCCTCAACACCCAACGGTGTGATTTATGTAGAGGGGGTACTGACTACTTAAAAGTTGAAAAGACCTGGCCCCAAGCATGATTGGATCCAGGGATTTTATCCTTATTGTCCAGAAACTTTTACTTTTCCTTCTGTCCAACTCTCATTTCTTCTTTGTTTTTATTCTTAATTTTCTCAATATGGTGGCCAAAAAGGCTTTGATAAACCCTCATTTCCACCCTCCCTTTTAAATGGGTACATAGGATTCATACCTACATTTCAACCACTATTAACCTTTGACATTTTAATGTAAAATTTCATGTGCTTATCATCATATTGCATTAAAGAATCCCTTTAAAGTATTCAGTATTGAGGTAGAACAGAGTATTAAAATAGATTTGTTATAGAACCTAAACTCTCAGAAATATCCTGTATAAACAGTGTCTTCCACGTTATAGTGGAATGATTTTTTTTTTTTTTTGAAGCAGTACAGTAAATAAAACCTGTTTCACCACATCATAAGTATGTTGTAGTGGGGAATGATTCACTCACTTTCCTTCCTGATTAATATGCACTTTTGTTTTTGTGCTTAGAAAAGCTTAAGTGAAGTTTGTTTCAAATGGAATGTTTCTCTGTGTTGCTTCTTTCAGGAAACACAGATTCCTGAGGTAATTAGGAAAGAAAGTAATAATATTAGCAACCCTGGAAAGAAGCCCTTTCTGCTTATGTATGGTCAAATGAAATGTCTACAGTAAATAGCTTAGGTTATTATTTCTGCAACTTAACTGTGTATAAAACAGAGGCTTATTTTCCAAGAGTTGGTATCTGTGTTTTTCAGCTGCTGCTTCTCTTTGGAGAATTGTCTTAGGGATGAAATGTAGAAAGTATGCACCCAAATGGCAAATGCTGCATTTACATCGACACTACAGCACAGAAAACATATCCAGCATTTGCCATCCTGGTAAATGCCCAGATAGCAGACGTGAACCCAGACAGTAATGCACATTTTCCAGCTAATACCCGCTTAGGTATGCACCAGGCATACCCTGATATGCCACACAGTCTAGAGCTGTCTTGGTTCTTCCCAGTGAACGGGTCAGAACAGAGATGGCATGATAGTGGAATGAGTGACATCTCAAAATGAGGAAGGCAATAAGGGCAGCCAAACCAGGGTTAAAGGACGCCTAAGTCTAAGTGGAAAGTATGTGAAAAAGCTGCTCTGGTGTCATTTCTTGCCAAATACTGTCAGCAGGCCTTGGAGATCAGAAACATGCCTGAAAGGTGGGTATTTGTGCAGGGTCTTTGTTTTGATAAGTGGTGCACTTATCAAATCTCTATTTCAAGTTATGCTGCACCATCCCAGGCGGGCAGCATTGTTCCCTCCTCTTGCATCCTCTTCTGCTAACACCTAGCATCCTGGCATTCATCAGCACAGATGACTCTGTGTGGCCATATGGGGCCCTGAGTACAGACAACCGTCTCGTCTCTTAGCTTTGGAATGGCTGTCAGCTTTCATGCCGTTTCCATGGCTCTGTGATCCTGAGATGCTGCATTCTCCTGGGCATGAGGAGAAAATTTATATTTTCACTTAATATTTTGAACCATCTTTTATAAATCAGAATACTAAAAGCATGATACTCTTCATGAGTGCATACATTGTGTCACGAATTACAAATACTTAAATGTTGTTATATAACAGGTTTCATGATGTATTCAATTTCAATTTCTGCCCAACAAAACTGCCACAATTTAGCAGCTAAAAAACCACACACACATTCATGACCTTACAAGTCTGTAGGCCAGAAGTCTGAAGGGGTCTCATCAAGGTGTGGCAAGGTCGCATTCCTAGCTGGAATCTCTAGAGAGAATCCATTTCCTTGCTCATTCAGGTTGTTGGCAGAATTCCTTTTCATTATAGGATTGACATCCCCAGTTCGTTAGTGGCTGTCTAGAGCCACTTGAATTTCTTGACTCCTGGCCTCCTTCTTCCATCTTCAAAGCCAGCGACTGTGGTCCAAGTTCCTCTGATGCTTCAAATCTCTCATGCTTCTTTCCTGGTCACATTTCTTACCGATTCCTCTGTCTTCCTCTTTCACTTACGAGTTCATGTGATCACACTGGAACCAACCAGGCAATCCAAGATAGTGTCTTCTTTGTAAGGTCAGTTAATTAGTAACCTTAGTTCTCTCTGCAAAATCCCTTTTGCTATGTAAGGTAATATACTCATAGGCTCTGGGGATTAGGGTATAGACATCATTGGAGGGTCATTATTTGGCCTATCACACACACTTTAAAAAATCTCTTTTAAAATATTTACTCACATAAAGCTGATTTTTATGAATTTTTACATAAAATAACCCTAATCAGTGATGGGTACCTAATATTAAACTCTTTCCTTTGACTTCTTTTCCTACAAAATACTGGTTATTACTTTTCTCTGTTGGAAGTATCTAGGATGGAGCTAAATTTCTGTAACCCTTGTTTCAGTCCCTGAAATTCTTCAGGGGATAAACAAAAAAAGAACTGTTTGACATTTGTAGCTTATTACTTTACTGCATTCATTGAATGCATTCATAAACCCTTCCAACGATCTTGAAAAGTTCTTCTAGAAGTCATCCAGCTAATGCTATCGTTTTTGCTTCACCTCATCTACTTCTTGGCAGACATTACCTAAATTTAGCTATTCTAAGCAGATAGGAATCTCCATGCTCATTTAATGACAATGAGGCTCTAAGGCTCCAGTCTATCATTTTTTTGCTCATGCATAACATACTTTACTGTCTGGAAATCTTTCTTTGAACTTAACCCAAAGAGTTCCTGATATAATTTAAACCTTTTTAACTTCCTCTTTTAGAAATTAGTGGATTCATACCTTAAAGTGCTAATGAAATTGTATGGCTCTTCTGATCTCTTCTCCCCAAAAAGTCTATTTAAATCCCAGAAGTTTCAGTAAAATCAAAATAACATCCATAGGAAATCACTATTACTAAAAATCATGTAATAATACCAAAATACGTTTGTCAATAATACAATGACTTTTTTTTTTTTTGGCTGCTTTGGGTCTTCATTGCTGCATGTGGGCTTTCTCTACATGCAGAGAGTGGGGGCTACTCTTTGTTGCAGTGCACGGGCTGCTCATTGCAGTGGCTTGTGTTGTTGCTGAACATGGGCTCTAGGTGCGCAGGCTTCAGTAGTTGCGTCATGCAGGCTCAGCAGTTGTGGCTCGGGGGCTCTAGAGTGCAGGTTCAGTAGCTGTGGCGCATAGGCTTAGTTGCTTTGAGACATGTGGGATCTTCCTGGATCAGGGCTCGAACCCATGTCCCCTGCATTAGCAGGCAGATTCTTAACCACTGTGCCACCAGGGAAGCCCTACAATGACAAATTATGAAGGAACAGAATCTTTATGAGTAGAACTTGTTAGCCAAAATGTCAATATGAAAGTGCAATTAAAAAACATAAAACTATTTTTGTGCCTCTACTAACAAAGAACAAATTTTGTGTAAGAAAATGTGAATTCTTTTGACTCTACCACTAAATTAAGAAATGTACTTCAATTAAAAACAGGTGTTGGGGGGCTTCCCTGGTGGCGCAGTGGTTGAGAGTCCTCCTACCGATGCAGGGGACATGGGTTCGTGCCCCGGTCCGGGAAGATCTCACATACCGCGGAGCGGCTGGGCCCGTGAGCCATGGCCGCTGAGCCTGCGCGCCCGGAGCCTGTGCTCCGCAACGGGAGAGGCCAAAACAGTGAGAGGCCGGCCCGCATACCGCAAAAAAAAAACAAAAAAACAACAAACAGCAACAAAAAAAAAACAGGTGTTGGCTAGCTCCTATGAATTCTTTCTGTGTCCAGCGAGTGTTAATGACAAGGAAATTCTACAGTTTGGGATAAGAAATACTTAGCTGTGGAAAAAGAAGGATACTGGGAAGACAGGTCAAATTCCTTCCAGTCTAGAGAATTCTACACTTATGAATTCCCACAGCATTTTATCTGAACTTTGTCAATGGAGATTTTCACTAACTACCTTGTGCAATAATTATCATGAGCATGTATATCTTCTTTGGAATAAACACTGGACTCACAGAGCCATTGATTTGAATCCTGATTTTACCCCCCAAGTTCATGTCAAGCACATGTTATACAGAGTGTTAAAACAGAGTTCCTGCTCTCAGTGTAGTTTGGTACTCCAGTGAAGATAAAGGCTGTGTTGGAAATATTCATAGGTGTCACATAAGCTCAGAGGCAGCTAACCCTCTCTGCTATTAAAGATTTATGAAGGAGGTAACTGCAGTGGGTTTCAGCAAGCTGAAGAAGGACAAGGGTGCAGGGTAGGTGTTCTTGTAATGGGAAACAACATAAAAGGTAGGGAGATAGGAAACATCCTTCTAGAGCAGCATTGAGGAAACTTACAATTGAAGCAAAAGTAAAAGGAGATAAAGGTGGAGACATAGGCAGGAACCAGATGCTGGAGTCCCCAGTGTACTAGACTAGCTCAGGAATCCTGAATTTTTCCTAAAGTCTGTGTGGGCTTGGGTAATGTTCTGTGGCCTGTTTCTGCACCTGTAAAATGGTGATAGTGCCTGTGTCAGATGCTTTTTAAGAAAATAAAACATGCAAAGAGCTTAACAGATGCTTGTCAGAGAGTAGGGATTTGAAAATGTTAGCTATCTCCATTTCTTTTATTCATGTCATTTCTAAGGAGTCCTAGTACATGGGCCTTTTCTTGGAGATAGTCTAGTCTGGGAGAAGTTTCAGTGGTACTGACCCTAAGTCCATGCCTCCTTCACAGACGCTCTCACTGGTTCTTCATTCTTCTGAGCATTCTTGGCATTCAGTTCTCTGGGCTGCTTTTGCCATGGACACTGTACTCCCAGGACTTGGGAGAAGCAATTTTCCTTCAAGTGTCTTTAGATCTTTATGTTAGGCCGAGCTACTCTTTAGAAGAGAATGTGGATAACTTACTCCTCAACGGGTTGTATTATTCTTTCAGTTTTAAGGTCTTTCCTATTGAGAAATGTAGAGCATTTTTTTAAGCTCTGAGCTAGAATTCATATGAGTGATACCATAATGTTCTATCCACTCCATCACTGGGCATGTGTATTTGGATTTTTTTCCCCCTACTTTAGAAATTCCCCAAGTTTCTGGAGCTCTAAATCTCCCTAGAAAACAGAGAAAGCAGAGCACCTTTGTGCTCCCACTACCACCACTGCAGGACATTTGACACAGGGTTGAAAGCCTGATTTCAGTCTCACAATCCCCTTCATCATTTCTCCCAGGAAGCCTAGGGATGCTTATGAAAATGAAATTTGATGTAGTCTCCTTTCTTATACAAGAATTCCTTAGGTAGGTATGCCCATTGTATCTACTTTTCTATATATACTCCTCACTGTGCCTCACACATATAGTAAGCATTCAGTAATTCTAGTAAATATTACTAGAAAGTAAAAGAAAGGGAGAAAAAAAACAAACCAATCAATCAATTTGGCCTGGTGCATACTAAAGAAATTAGTACATGTTTTAAATAAAAATGAATGATTAAGTACATACAAAGTTCATCCCATTTAAAAATGTAAGTTATCTCGAGATTAAATCACTGAAAAAGAATGAGACCAATATATGAACAGAAATGATTAAATTCCTAGTCACATGTTTGAGATGCATAGTTTAAAAAATTAGTAAAGGGAAGACAGTGAAGTCCAAGAAAGTGTATGAAGAAGTTGGAACATAAATTGTAACTTAAAGGACAGGTAAGTAATGATTTTTAATCACTCATATATATTCTAGAGATAAATGTGGAGCTGGGGGAAGGAAAGTTAGAACCTTTTTGTGAATAAAGGCCCAGGAGCAAAAAGTACAGAGAATATATTTGTGTAACCTGCTGCATGTTTTCCATCTTTAACACAGAACTCATCAACCTTGGTAGGTTACTCCATTCCACCGTTCTCCACAACCATGAATTCAAAGCCTTGAAAATTATACAGCTTTTTCCCTGCCACAAATCTGCCAGCAGTGTCGTCAATTACTTTCACCAAGGACAATGACACAATAACTGCTCTACGGTTCAGCTGAGATTGATAATATGCCTCACAGATCTGGAGATAAAGATTTTAGAATAATGATATATAGATGTAGATTCATGTGTATTTTTCCAGTATCCCACAGTAATACACTATGCAGTTAGTCTTTTTTTTTTTTTTTGTAGTTAGTCTTTTGCTGTGAGCTGTGGGAAGATATATTGGACCATATATCAGACTGAGCAGAGCAACAAGACTTTTACTAAACATGAAATCATGATCTAATTTCTGCAATAAAAAGTAATTCAGTGAGTCTTTAGCAGCATTCCTTATTGGAAAGCTAGGTGAATGAGAGGAGACTATATATAATAGAATTAACCAGTGAGCCATTACTCATAAGCACAGGGTTATGGAGAATAATAGTAAGAATACCTTTTTAAGTACCTTAGTTAGACTGAAATGACAACCCAAGAAATTAAGAGACTAGACTGCAGTAATAGGTATGAAATTGAAGATACAATTAATTAGAAGGCCTGTAAAACCAAACATCTGTAGCTCTATTGTCAGAAGAGAAAATTAGGGTAAACATACACTATTTTAGAACAATTTATTTATCATCCTCCATCTATTGATCAATCTATCTGTCACATATTTTATTTTAATTCATTGCTTTCTGATGTTGCTTTATTTTTCAAAGATGCCCGCCTTTACAAATCCTAAGGTAAAATTATTAATTGTGATGTTAAAATTACCTTATTGGTTCTAGTTATTTTATATTCACTCTAGATCTTAGTAAAAAAATAATTATATAGATTGTCTATACTACAAACCAATATGACTATGCTTTTCCATGTTTCATTGAAGAACAATATACATACAGAAAAGTGTATTTCATAAAGTACTCATAGCCATACAATGAACCTGGACAGAAATAATGAAATAGTCTAAAATATTCTTCAATGATTATTAACTAGTCAAAAGATCAAAACATCTAATCTTCTATATCATTTATGATAGTAAATGCTACATAAGGCTCACAAAGCTATTGAAATTAAATTGAACCTTCAGAATAGTTTATAATTGGCTCCATTATTATTCTTGGAAGTCACTGCAATAAAACCAGTGAAATCTCTCCTTTTTGTTGAATTAGAAAAATATCACAGAACTAGATCCTCAGTTGTTTAGTTATATATTTCTATATAACAATATTACCATGAACTTTGCAGCTAAAAACAATATACATATATTATTTCACAGTATCTGTAGGTCAAGAATCCAGGCATGGTTTAGCTGGGTCCCCTGCAAGGCCACAGTGTCAGACAGGACTGGGTTCTCATCTGGGATCACCCGGGAAAGGATCTACCTTCAAGCTCATAAAGTTATTGGCAGCTTCTATTTGCTTGCAGGCTACCAGACTGAGGGCCTCAATTTTTTGCTGGGTGTCAGCCTAAAGCTGTCCTTAACTTCCTGCTGTGTGGTCCTGTTCATACGGCATCTTACAACATGGCAACTTTTTTTTTCAAAGCCAGCAAAGGAGAGAGCCTCTTAGCAAGATAAGTATTTCAATCTCATGGAACATAATCTTGCATCTCCTGTCACCTTTGATATATTTTGTTGGTAAGTAGCAAGTTGTAGTTTTTAATGCAGAGAAATTAAAAACTTAAACAAAAGGGTCCATAATCAAACCCCACAAATATGCCTGTTAACACAGTTGGGATAGACTAAATCACACTGTGTTAACTAACAGTTTCCAAAACATCAGTGGCTTAAAACAAAAATATTTATTTTTCAATTACACCAAATGTTCATCACAGGTCCGCTAGGAATCTCATTAGAGAGTTAAGCTCTGTTCAGCAACCACACTATAGAACACAGCTGCCCAATTTTCAGAACTATAGGTCTGAAAAATAATCTTTCAGAAAGCTAACTTATTTGTGAATAATTTTATTGAAAAATAAATCTCATATAAGTATTAAACCTCATTTTACATTTTCCCAAATGAATCAATTTACAAATAATTTTGAGGAACTTGTTTACTGCATAAAATTACTCAGATACATCATAACCAGTTGCATTTTGTTAACCAAAATTAAAAGTCATGAAAATCTGAAGAACAGGAAGAAAGACAGATATTGAATTAATTAACTATTAAAAAGAAAAAGAAAGATAGGCATGGTAAAGGAATGAGGAATTCTCAAGATGATTTACATCCCTTCCCGCCTGTATGCAATAAAGTGAGCTGCGTAGCAATGCCAGATTTCTTTCAACATGAAAAGTATGATTATATAACTTCAAAAAACAATGCAATTATAATGCGTTTCTAGAAATAAATATTGCTTTCTTTATAGAAAAAAGGTGATGAGTGTTTCTGTCCAACATGAAATTATGCTGTCAAAAAGCCATTTGTTTGAATAACTACATCTTCACTTTGTTAAGTAACTGCTTTTCTTAGGGCATATTACCAATAAAATTTCTAGCATTGGATAAAATTATGTAATAAATATTATGAAACTTGATAGAATGCCTGCCTTATAAAAATCTGTTCTGGCAATGACTGAAAATAGAACTTAAAATAGTTTATCTAGTCAGATTATTTACATTAAAAGTTTAAACTATGGAGAGACTTCCGGGAAGATGGCGGAAGAGTAAGACGCGGGGATCACCTTCCTCTCCACAGATACACCAGAAATACCTCTACACGTGGAACAACTCCTACACAACACCTACTGAACGCTGGCAGAAGACCTCAGACCTCCCAAAGGGCAAGAAACCCCCCACGTACCTGGGAGAGGGGGTTAAGAGCGCTGCATAAAGGAGCTCCAGAGACGGGCGCAAGCCGCGGCTAAAAGCGCGGACCCCAGAGACGGGCATGAGACACTAAGGCTGCTGCTGCCGCCACCAAGAAGCCTGTGTGCAAGCACAGGTCGCTATCCACACGCCCCTTCCGGGGAGCCTGTGCAGCCCGCCACTGCCAGGGTCCCGGGACCCAGGGACAACTTCACCGGGAAAACGCACAACGAGCCTCAGGCTGGTGCAACGTCACGCCAGCCTCTGCCGCCGCAGGCCCGCCCCGCGCTCCGTGCCCCTCCCTCCACCACCCCGGCCTGAGTGAGCCAGTGCCCCCGAAGCAGCTGCTCCTTTAACCCCGTCCTGTCTGAGCTAAGAAGAGACACCCTCTGACGACCTATACGCAGAGGCGGGGCCAAATCCAAAGCTAAGCCCCTGGGAGCTATGAGAACAAAGAAGAGAAAGGGAAATCTCTCCCAGCAGCCTCAGAAGCAGCGGATTAAAGCTCCTCAATCAACTTGAAGTACCCTGCATCTGTGTAATACATGAATAGACAACGAATCATCCCAAATTGAGGAGGTGGACTTTGAGAGCCAGATTTATGATTTTTTCCCCTTTTCCTCTTTTTGTGACTGTGTATGTGTATGCTTCTGTGTGAGATTTTGTCTTTATAGCTTTGCTTCCACTATTTGTCCTAGGGTTCTATCCATCCGTTTTTTGAAAGATTTTTTTCTTTTAAATTAATAATTATTTTTTTATTTTAATAACTTTATTATATTTTATCTTATGTTATTTTACTTTATCTTCTTTCTTTTTTTCTTCCTTCCCTCCTTCCTTCCTTCCTCCCTCCCTCCCTCCTTTCTTTCTTTCTTTCAACTTCTACTACTTCTTTCTTTAACTTTTTCTCCCTTTTATTCTGAGCCGTGTGGATGAAAGGCTCTTGGTGCTGCAGCCAGGAGTCAGTGCTGTGCCTATGAGGTGGGAGAGCCAACTTCAGGACACTGGTCCACAAGAGACCTCCCAGCTCCACATTATATCAAACAGTGAAAATCTCCCAGAGATCTCCATCTCAA
Organism: Lagenorhynchus albirostris; assembly: GCF_949774975.1. Taxonomy (NCBI): domain Eukaryota; kingdom Metazoa; phylum Chordata; class Mammalia; order Artiodactyla; family Delphinidae; genus Lagenorhynchus; species Lagenorhynchus albirostris. The sequence goes on along the minus strand of NC_083098.1, from coordinate 122,248,282 downwards.
TACCAGCACCCAGCTTCACTCAACGACCAGGAAGCTGCAGTACTGGACATCCTATGCCAAACAACTAGCAAGACAGGAACACAACCCCACCCATTAGCAGAGAGGCTGCCTAAAATCATAATAAGTCCACAGACACCCTGAAACACACCACCATATGTGGACATGCCCACCAGAAAGACAAGATCCAGCCTCATCCACCAGAACACAGGCACTAGTCCCCTCCACCAGGAAGCTTACACAACCCACTGAACCAACCTGAGCCACTGGGGACAGACATCAAAAACAACGGGAACTACAAACCTGCAGCCTGGAAAAGGGAGACCCCAAACACAGTAACATAAGCAAAATGCGAAGATAGAAAAACACACAGCAGATGCAGGAGCAAGATAAAAACCCACCAGACCTAACAAATGAAGAGGAAATAGGCAGTCTACCTGAAAAAGAATTCAGAATAATGAGAGTAAAGATGATCCAAAATCTTGGAAATAGAATAGACAAAATGCAAGAAACATTTAACAAGGACCTAGAAGAACTAAAGATGAAACAAATAAAAATGAACAACACAATAAATGAAATTAAAAATACTCTAGATGGGATCAATAGCAGAATAACTGAGGCAGAAGAACGGATAAGTGACCAGGAAGATAAAATAGTGGAAATAACTACTGCAGAGCATAATAAAGAAAAAAGAATGAAAAGGACTGAGGACAGTCTCAGAGACCTCTGGGACAACATTAAACGCACCAACATTCGAATTATAGGGGTTCCAGAAGAAGAGAAAAAGAAAGGGACTGAAAAAATATTTGAAGAGATTATAGTTGAAAACTTCCCTAATATGGGAACGGAAATAGTTAATCAAGTCCAGGAAGCACAGAAAATTCCATACAGGATAAATCCAAGGAGAAATACGCCAAGACACATACTAATCAAACTGTCAAAAATTAAATACAAAGAAAACATATTAAAAGCAGCAAGGGAAAAACAACAAATAACACACAAGGGAATCCCCATAAGGTTAACAGCTGATCTTTCAGCAGAAACTCTGCAAGCCAGAAGGGACTGGCAGGACATATTTAAAGTGATGAAGGAGAAAAACCTGCAACCAAGATTACTCTACCCAGCAAGGATCTCATTCAGATTTGATGGAGAAATTAAAACCTTTACAGACAAGCAAAGGCTGAGAGAGTTCAGCACCACGAAACCAGCTCTAGAGGAACTTCTCTAGGCAAGAAACACAAGAGAAGGAAAAGACCTACAATAACAAACCCAAAACAATTAAGAAAATGGGAACAGGAACATACATATCGATAATTACCTTAAATGTAAATGGACTAAATGCTCCCACCAAAAGACACAGATTGGCTGAATGGATACAAAAACAATACCCATATAATTACTGTCTACAAGAGACCCACTTCAGGCCTAGAGACACATACAGACTGAAAGTAAGGGGATGGAAAAAGATATTTCATGCAAATGAAAACCAAAAGAAAGCTGTAGTAGCAATTCTCATATCAGACAAAATAGACTTTAAAATAAAGACTATTAGAAGACACAAAGAAGGACACTACTTAAGGATCAAGGGATCAATCCAAGAAGAATATATAACAATTGTAAATATTTATGCACCCAACATAGGAGCACCTCAATACATAAGGCAAATACTAACAGCCATAAAAGGGGAAATCAACAGTAACGCATTCATAGTAGGGGACTTTAACACCTCACTTTCGCCAATGGACAGATCATCCAAAATGAAAATAAATAAGGAAACACAAGCTTTAAATGATACATTAAACAAGATGGACTTAACTGATATTTATAGGACATTCCATCCAAAAACAACAAAATACACACTTTTCTCAAGTGCTCATGGAACATTTTCCAGGATAGATCATATCTTGGGTCACAAATCAAGCCTTGGTAAATTTAAGAAAATTGAAATTGTAACAAGTATCTTTTCCAACCACAATGCTATGAGACTAGATATCAATTACAGGAAAAGATCTGTAAAAAATACAAACACATGGAGGCTAAACAATACACTACTTAATAAAGAAGTGATCACTGAAGAAATCAAAGAGGAAATCAAAAAATACCTAGAAACAAAAGACAATGGAGACACAATGACCCAAAATCTATGTGATGCAGCAAAAGCAGTTCTAAGAGGGAAGTTTATAGCAATACAATCCTATATTAAGAAACAGGAAACATCTCGAATAAACAACCTAACCTTGCACCTAAGGCAATTAGAGAAAGAAGAACAAAAAAACCCCCCAAAGTTAGCAGAAGGAAGGAAATCATAAAGACCAGATCAGAAATAAATAAAAAATTGCAGCTCTATTTACAATAGCCCGGAGATGGAAACAACCTAAGTGCCCGTCATCGGATGAATGGATAAAGAAGATGTGGCACATATATACAATGGAATATTACTCAGCCATAAAAAGAAACGAAATTGAGCTATTTGTAATGAGGTGGATAGACCTAGAGTCTGTCATACAGAGTGAAGTAAGTCAGAAAGAGAGAGACAAATACCGTATGCTAACACATATATATGGAATTTAAGAAAAAAAAATGTCATGAAAAACCTAGGGGTAAAGCAGGAATAAAGACGCAGACCTCTTAGAGAACGGACTTGAGGTTATGGGGAGGGGGAAGGGTGAGCTGTGACAGGGCGAGAGAGAGTCATGGGCATATACACACTAACAAACGCAGTAAGGTAGATAGCTAGTGGGAAGCAGCCGCATGGCACAGGGATATTGGCTCGGTGCTTTGTGACAGCCTGGAGGGGTGGGATGGGGAGGGTGGGAGGGAGGGAGACGCAACAGGGAAGACATATGGGAACATATGTTTATGTATGACTGATTCACTTTGTTATAAAGCAGAAACTAACACACCATTGTAAAGCAATTATACCCCAATAAAGATGTAAAAAAAAAAAAAAAAAAACAAATAAAACCATGTATGTTTAAAAAAAAAAAAAGAAATGAAGGAAACGATAGCAAAGATCAATAAAACTAAAAGCTGGTTCTTTGAGAAGATAGACAAAATTGATAAACCATTAGCCAGACTCATCAAGAAAAAAAGGGAGCAGACTCAAATCAACAGAATTAGAAATGAAAAATGAGAAGTAACAACTGACACTGCAGAAATACAAAAGATCATGAGAGATTACTACAAGCAATTATATGTCAATAAAATGGACACCCTGGAAGAAATGGACAAATTCTTAGAAATGCACCACCTGCCAAGACTGAATCAGGAAGAAATAGAAAATATGAACAGACCAATCACAAGCACTGAAATTGAAACTGTGATTAAAAACCCTCCAACAAACAAAAGCCCAGGACCACATGGCTTCACGGGCGAATTCTATCAAACATTTAGAGAAGAGCTAACACCTATCCTTCTCAAACTCTTCCAAAATATAGCAGAGAGAGGAACACTCCCAAACTCATTCTATGAGGCCACCAACACCTTGATACAAAAACCAGACAAGGATGTCACAAAGAAAGAAAACTAAAGGCCAATATCACTGATGAACATAGATGCAAAAATCCTCAACAAAATACTAGCAAACAGAATCCAACAGCACATTAAAAGGATCATACACTATGATCAAGTGGGGTTTATTCCAGTAATGCAAGGATTCTTCAATACACACAAATCAATCAATGTGATACACCATATTAACAAATTGAAGGAGAAAAACCATATGGTCATCTCAATAGATGCAGAGAAAGCTTATGACAAAATTCAACACCCATTTATAATAAAAACCCTGCAGAACGTAGGCATAGAGGGAACTTTCCTCAACATAATAAAGGCCATATATGACAAACCCACAGCCAACATCGTCCTCAATGGTGAAAAACTGAAAGCATTTTCACCAAGATCAGGAACAAGACAAGGTTGCCCACTGTCACCACTCTTATTCAACATAGTTTTGGAAGTTTTAGCCACAGCAATCAAAGAAGAAAAGGAAATAAAAGGAATCCAAATCAGAAAAGAAGTAAAGCTGTCACTGTTTGCAGATGACATGATACTCTACATAGAGAATCCTAAAGATGCTACCAGAAAACTGCTAGAGCTAATCAATGAATTTGGTAAAGTAGCAGGATAGAAAATTAATGCACAGAAATCTCTGGCATTCCTACACACTAATGATGAAAAATCTGAAAGTGAAATCGAGAAAACACTCCCATTTACCACTGCAACAAAAAGAATAAAATACCTAGGAATAAACCTACCTAAGGAGACAAAAGAAATATGCAGGAAATTATAAGACACTGATGAAAGAAATTAAAGATGATACAAATAGATGGAGAGATATACCATGTTCTTGGATTGGAAGAATTAACATTGTGAAAATGACTCCACTACCCAAAGCAATCTACAGATTCAATGCAATCCCTATCAAATTACCACTGGTATTTTTCACAGAACTAGAACAAAAAATTTCACAATTTGTATGGAAACACAAAAGAACCCGAATAGTCAAAGCAATCTTGAGAACGAAAAACGGAGCTGGAGGAATCAGGCTCCCTGACTTCAGACTATACTACAGAGCTACAGTAATCAAGACAGTATGGTACTGGCACAAAAACCAGAAAGATAGATCAATGGAACAGGATAGAAAGCACAGAGATAAACCCATGCACATATGGTCACCTTATCTTTGATAAAGGAGGCAGGAATGTATAGTGGAGACAGGACAGCCTCTTCAATAAGTGGTGCTGGGAAAACTGGACAGGTACTTGTAAAAATATGAGATTAGATCACTCCCTAACACCATACACAAAAATAAGCCCAAAATGGATTAAAGACCTAAATGTAAGGCCAGAAACAATCAAACTTTTGGAGGAAAACGTAGGCAGAACACTCTATGACATAAATCACAGCAAGATCCTTTTTGACCCACCTCCTAGAGAAATGGAAATAAAAACAAAAATAAACAAATGGGACCTAATGAAACTTCAAAGCTTTTGCACAGCAAAGGAAACCATAAACAAGATGAAAAGACAACCCTCAGAATGGGAGAAAATATTTGCAAATGAAGCAACTGACAAAGGATTAATCTCCAAAATTTATAAGGGGCTCATGCTGCTCAATAACAAAAAAACAAACAACCCAATCCAAAAATGGGCAGAAGACCTAAATAGACATTTCTCCAAAGAAGATATACAGACTGCCAACAAACACATGAAAGAATGCTCTACATCACTAATCATTAGAGAAATGCAAATCAAAACTACAATGAGATATCATCTCACACCAGTCAGAATGGCCATCATCAAAAAATCTAGAAACAATAAATGCTGGAGAGGATGTGGAGAAAAGGGAACCCTCTTGCACTGTTGGTGGGAATGTGAATTGGTTCAGCCACTGTGGAGAACAGTATGGAGGTTCCTTAAAACACTACAAATAGAACTACCATATGACCCAGCAATCCCACTACTGGGCATATACCCTGAGAAAACCATAATTCAAAAAGAGTCATGTACCAAAATGTTCACTGCAGCTCTATTTACAATAGCCCAGAGATGGAAACAACCTAAGTGTCCATCATCGGATGAATGGATTAAGAAGAAGTGGCATATATATACAATGGAATATTACTCAGCCATAAAAAGAAACGAAACTGAGCTATTTGTAATGAGGTGGATAGACCTAGAGTCTGTCATACAGAGTGAAGTAAGTCAGAAAGAGAAAGACAAATACCGTATGCTAACATATATATATGGAATCTAAGAAAAAAAAATGTCATGAAGAACCTAGGGGTAAGACGGGAATAAAGACACGGACCTACTAGAGAATGGACTTGAGGATGTGGGGAGGGGGAAGGGTAAGCTATGACAAAGTGAGAGAGAGGCATGGACATATATACACTACCAAACGTAAGGTAGATAGCTAGTGGGAAGCAGCCGCATAGCACAGGGAGATCAGCTCGGTGCTTTGTGACCGCCTGGAGGGGTGGGATAGGGAGGGTGGGAGGGAGGGAGACGCAAGAGGGAAGAGATATGGGAACATATGTATATGTATAACTAATTCACTTTGTTATAAAGCTGAAATTAATACACCATTGTAAAACAATTATACTCCAATAAAGATGTAAAAAAAAAAACACACACAAGTTTAAACTATGAATGATGTTACATATTTTAAACAAGGCATGCCAAAATAATCAAACTATGGAGATGTAACTTAAAGGAATTACCTATATAAAATTTAATGTTTTAAAAATATTTTAGGTTCTGGATTTACCTTTTAAAGACCTAATTTTAAATAGTGTATAGTCTGTGATTGATTACCATAGTTAGTGTTCCTACTTTATTAATTATCATAGCACCCTTTTGTCTTGGCCAAATTAATTGACATTTACATCTAATCCTCACCGCAACACCATGTAATGACTGAGGCTTAATGACTAGGCAAATTTATTTAAAATGTATAGGCCAGAGATCTTAAAAAATGAGTAAAACTATATAGTACAAGCAGAAGACTGACAGGAGGGACTGAACTATGAGGAGAAATTAGAGGTCATTTGAAGGAGGATAATCTGACAAAGAGAATGATAAGTGTCTATAATAGTGGCATAATTCAATGGGAACCTTGTAAAGACAGATGAAGTTTCCATGAGAGTGCAGAATGGTTTTCAAAGTGTGGTCCGCAGAGCAAAGGCATCAGCATCACCTAGGAACATGTTAGAAATGCAAATTCTCAGGTCCCACCTCAGACCTACTAAAACAGAAACTCTGGGGTGGGACCCAGCCATCTGTGTTTCTGCAGATTTTGATGCACTCTCAAGTTGGAGACCCACTGGTATAGTGTCATGAAAACTAAGAAAGGAAAAAAGAAAGATGGAATGGTCCACATATTGAATGATACTGACAGCTTAAATAAAATGAGGATATGAGAGTACCCATTACAGCTGAGCGTGGAAGTCTCTGGAGATTATTATGCAAAGGACACTGACACACATGTACTCTAAGATGTATTAAGGAAAGTGTAGAAGCAATAGAGTCAGTAGGATGCCCAAGTTCCCTTTTCTATTCCTCATACCATGGGCAGCTGGACAAAACATGGAAAGTGCTGCATGAGAAGGACTCTCTCCCTGTGGTGGGACATACATTTATTGGACAGTTGAGAAAAGACAGGGAACTCTGGTCAACCATGTAATAATGGAAGCTCTCTAAAGAAGTAAAAATTGTTGATAACTCAGAAAGATGTGAGGCCAGTTTTTTTTCCTATTTTAAATATGGGAGATATTAGCCCATATTGGTGTGCTGAAGAGAATAATTCAGTGGAGATGTAGTATTGGTAATTCAGAACTGAGAGGGGACACTCAAGTTAGCCAAGATATTTGAAGAGATAAGCAGAGATGGAATCGAGAGAACTGTCATGCATTTTGAACTACGAAAGAAGAAAAAGAAAGTCTGAATGTTGTAGGTTTTGAAGGCATTTATTATTAACTTGATCATTTCTTGGTCTGGACCATCTTTCTCTAAGACCATGGCTCGGCTGTGTAAGTCACCAAGTTTTCTCTCCATGGAGAGATAGAGAAGAAGCACTGGGTCTCAGGGTGTAATCAGAATAAGATGATGCAACACAAGCTGTCACACCTCTAGGAACTGTGGCTAGGGCTTGGTGTGTTTACAGTGGTGCCCTCCCTGTTCTGTGCATACTGCAATGACCATCTATGCACTGAATAGGGTCAGTGCCCCATCCACGTGTCCATGTGCCTTGAAGCTGCTACATCAAAGTAAGGACAGTTTTTTGACTTTTACACTAGCAATCCCCAATAAGAGAAAATGGTTTTAATCCTCTTAGAAAATGATCGCTTTCATATAGGGCAGGGCTCATTTCTTCAGGTCAAGATGCAGGAACAAACACATTCTTTCTTTCCCTCTTAAGATTTTCTTCCTTCTCTTTCCTGCTGCTTATACACAGAAGGTGAATGAAAGAGAAACGGCAAACTGCAATAGTAAGAAAATGTGAAATTTCTTATTGAAGACTTTCATTTTTGAGGCTATTTTGGAGTACACTATGCACTTGGAGTTTATGTGGTGAAAGAGTTGGAAATACCCAACAAGGATATAGCGTATAAAAGTATAAAGTAATGCACTATAATCCCAGCTCTATTATCCCTTTAATGGAAACAGGCCAAAAAATATTGGTGATGTATACTTGATCTTCAGAGAAAAAAAATCCATTTAGTTTTCCCATTAAAGCTCTCCATAACACAATATTAAGACAAATGAATTTTTAAGTGCTGTTTTGTAGTGCTTCATTTATGCTGTGGCCTGTTTTTAAAGTGATTTATCGAACGTGATAAGTGAAAATAAGCCATAACACCATCTGCCTGACAGAACAATCTTACCAACAACTATAAATCATGTGTAACCACTTGGAACATAACACACTGTATTCTCAGCAAAATACAACTGTACAGGACATTACCCTCTCATTGTATAATATTTATAGAAAACCAACAGTGCCTGGAGCATGAGATAAAGTCTGAATCCTCTATTATTCTATATTTCAGCACTCTGAAGGCACTCTAAAACATAAATTGAAATGCACAGTTCTTTGATATTGATGTCAGGCTCTATGTAAAAGTTTGATGACCTGAGGAATTAACAATGAAAAGTAATGGCCTATTATAGTTCAAAATAGACTTTTTGCTGAAATAAAGAGTTAAATTTTCCCACATTGTCTGCCACAGATAGTTAAGAGGAGCATTTCTCTCATTTGGCTTTGCTAATCATAGAACCATGCTGCCTGACCTACCATAAATTCATGCTGACTATTTTCAGTTGGGCTCTCAAAGCTACTTGACAATCTTATTATTCATCTCTAGATCATAAATTAGTCCATCGCTTACAACTCAAATTCCGAATCTTTTCTCATCTTCTCAAATTCTCTTGCCTGAATTTCCTACACACTCCAGGTCTTCACTTAGCCTTGCCTTCTTGTTTATTGAAGACATTAATATTGACTATTAAGCTTAAGTGCTCACTTCACTTATTATATTTTACCTCTTTATTAGGTATTCTTTGGTTGTCTCTCAAAGGAAAAAGTGATCTGCTTTTCCAATCAATTCCTATGGCATTTTGTTCCACGGATATGGTACTTATTTTATGCTTGATGTGTTGCAATTATTGCATACATGGTCATATCTTCTTTTATATTACAGATTTCTTATGTGTAATACTAATGAATATCTCTCACAGTGCCAAGCCTTTTACACAAACAATTCTCAATTCATATTTGCTAAATGAATGTATTCAGGAAGAAATGACAAAACCCTGGCTTCTATTACCTTGGTCATTGTTTCAAAATAAAAACAATGTAAAGATATTCTACAGACTGTGTAATTTATTTTTAAATTTAGAAGCCAGTAAAAGGAGAGAACAAAAGCTACCTTGTGTAACAAAGGATCTCAGAGAAGGAATTTTAATACAAATGGATAGATTAATGATTCTGCTATCTATTGATTGGCATTTCTTTTAATTACCTTGGTGTATGTATAGCCAAATTCCCTAAGCCTGTGTGCCACAGTATGCATTTGGAACACAGGTGTCACTCATGATGGTAAGGGGTGTTCTGTAAAGAGAGTTTTATGATGAAGAGGTTATGTTTTATAGTATGATCTCCTCTAGAAAATTCACATTGTGTCGTAAGCTATTAAAGTATCTAGAGTCCCATAGTAAAAAATATCTCATTTAACCCAGCATTTCTAGAAATCAAAGAACTCTGTTTTGTATCACATTAACATCTAACAGACCATTCGTGTTTAACGAACCATAGTTTGGGAAATTCCTTCTTAAAGGAACTTGGAGTGATATGGCTTTATTTGGCCATGGAGTCTACTAAAACAAATCCTCTGGGATCTATATTATGTTATGAATTATTAATGTATTCAAATACTTTATTAATCCAGTCCATAACCATGAGTAACAAGGAAATGGGAGGGTACCAAATAAGACTGTAGATTTTTAGCCCCCCCCCAAAAAAATGGTAGGAATGGCCATTGGGTAGGCAGCAAACAAACTTTACATGCTGTCAATAGAATTACTTTTATCTACTCTTGGCCAATACGTATAAGAATAATTTTTTTTTACTTGACCTATTAAATTTGCTGGAATGTACTAAGGATGTTGAATATAAAAGGTGACGGTAAGCATCCTCAGTTCTTTTTGTTTTTTGTTTGTTTGTTTTTGTTTTTGTTGCAGTACGCGGGCCTCTCACTGGTGTGGCCTCTCCCATTGTGGAGGACAGGCTCCGGACGCGCAGGCTCAGCAGCCATGGCTCACGGGCCCAGCCGCTCCGCGGCATGTGGGATCTTCCCGGACCGGGGCACGAACCCGTGTCCCCTGCATCGGCAGGAGGACTCTCAACCACTGCGCCACCAGGGAAGCCCTCTTTTTGTTTTTAATGGTTTTAGCATTTGTAGATGTACTTCTTTTATATGGTAATTAGATATTGGTTTTGATGCAGAGAATTTTTCTGTTAAAGAGTATGTTTATCCCACCTTAAAATAACAAATAGTCTTACCTTAATTTTATTCTTACTTCATATATTCTATGTTAAATGCTTTATCCATTTTCTTTATTTTCTCACTTGGTTTTTATTTTCTTTGAGGGCTATGTGTGTGTGTGTGTCCTCCATCTGATAATTCTTTTTTTTTTTTTCTTTTTTCAGTTGTGGCATGTGGGATCTAGTTCCCCGACCAAGGATCGAACTCAGACTCCCTGCATTGGGAGCACCGAGTCTTAGCCATTGGACCACCATGGAAGTCCTATAATTCTTTTTTTTTGTGATAAAAACCACATAACATAAAACATATCACCTTAACCATTTTAAAATGTAAAGCAAACTATATGCACACTGTTATACAACAGATCACTAGAACTTTTTCATCCTGTAAAACAGAAACTCTGTATCCATTGAACAACAGTCACTTTTTCCCTTCCCCCAAGCCCCTGGCAACCACCATTTTACTTTCTGTTTCTAAGAGTATTCTAGATACCTCATATAAGTGGAGGCATAAATATTCATCTAGTATTTGTCTTTTGGTGACTGGCTAATTTCACTTAGCGTAATATCCTCAAAGTTTATTCATGTTGTTATATGTGGCAGAATTTCCTATCTTCTTAAGACTGAATAATATTCTATTGTATATAATATCTTTTCTTTATCCATTCATCAGTCCATGGATATTTAAGCTGTTTCCACATCTTGGCTATTGTGAATAATGCTGCAATGAATATGGGGGTACTAATATCTCTTCAAGATCTTGATTTCAATTTTTTAAATAATTACCCAGAACTAGGATTTGCTGGATCATATGGTAGTTTTACTTGTAATTTTTTGAGGAAGCACCATACTCTTTTCCATAATGGCTGTGCCATTTTACATTCCAACAAACATTACACAATGGTTCTGATTTCTCCATGTCCTCACCAACACTTGTTGTTTTCTGTTTTTTAGTAATAGTCATCCTAGTTGGTATGAGGTAAAATCTAATTACAGTTTTGACTTAAAATCCGTAATGATCAGTGATGTTGACCATATTTACATAGTCCTGTTGACATTTACATTTCTTCTTTGGAGAAATATTTGTTCAAGTCTTTTGCCCATTTTAAAATGAAATGTTTTTGTTTTTGTTTTTGAGTTGTAGTTCTTTATGTATTCCATATACAACCCTTTATCAGATATATGGTTTAAAAATATTTTCTCCCATTCCAGGGATTGCATTTTTGCCCTGTTGGTTGTTTCATTTTCTGCACAGAAGTTTTTAAGTTTGATGTAGTCCCATTTGTCTATTTTTGCTTTTGTTGTCTATGCTTTTGATGTCATGTCCAAGAAATCATTGCCAAATTTAATGTCATGAAGTGTTCCCCCTGTTTTCTTCTAGGAGTTCAGGTCTTATGTTTAAGTCTTTAATCAATTGTAAGTGAATCTTTGTATATGGTATAAGGTAATGGCCCAACTTTATTTATTTATATGTGGATATCCAGTTTTTCCATCACTATTAGTTGAAAAGACTACCTTTTCTCCATTGTGTAGCATCAGCAATTTTGCCAAAGATCACTTAACCATAAACATGAGAATTTATTTCTGGGTTCTCCATGTTGTTCCACTGGTCTATGTGTTTGTCTTATGCAGGTAGTATACTGTTTTTCTTAGTTTACCTTAAGGGCTTGTCAATTTTGTTGATTTTTTTCAGAGAAACAACTCAGTTTTTTCAATTTTTCTATTTTCTTATTACTTATTTCTACTCTGATCTTTCCTTCTGCTAAATTTGGGTTTAGTTTGCTCTTCATTTTCTAGTTGCCTGGGGTATAGGGGTTCAGTTTTTATTTAAGATCTTTCTTATTTTTTAATATATTTACCACTATAAACTTCCTCTTATTACTTCTTTTGCTATATCCCATGTTTTGATTTGCTGTGTTTTCATTTTCATGTCTTCAATATTCATAAATTTCCCTTGTGATTTCTTCTTTTAGCGATTGTTCAAAAGTGTGTTGTTTAATTTTCATATATTTGTGAATTTTCCAGTTTCATTTTGCTATTGATTTCTAGTTTTATTCCACTGTGGTCAGAAATGACAAATGGTATGATTTCAATCTTCTTAAATGTATTAAGTTTTGTGACCTAACGTATGCTCTATCCTAAAGAGTGTTCCATATATGCTTGAGAAGAATGTTAGTTCTGCTGTTTTTGTGTAGAGTGTTCTGCATATGTCTGTTAGGAATAATTGGTCTATGGTGTTGTTCCAGTCCTCAAGTTGTTTCCTTGCTGATCATCTGTCTGGTTGATCTATCCCTAATTGAAAGTGGAATATTGAAATTGCCTACTTATATATGTGTTCTAATGAGTCTATTAAAATACTTTTAATTTTTAATTAATTTATGTTCCTAATCGATAGAACATTTCTAACCTATTCCAGAGTAAATAGGATATAAGTAATAAATAAGTAAATTAGTGGAAAAAAACAGACAAAATTGTAAGTATGAGGTACATGTATGGCGTTGCTGAGTATTTTTCTTTCTTCCCTTTCCATATTAATTAATGTTCCATTTGACTATTAAAATTTGAGAGCAACCTAGTATTACTGTATTTATTCCCCCAAAAGAAGAAAATATTCTACTTTTCTCAAGGAGACTCGTAGGGGAAACTAGCTGCATTCCCACAACGTTTAACCAAAAATGAGGGAACTCTAAGCAGGGCAGAACATCATTCCTCACTCCCCATAAGTGAGGTTGGATAAAGAGAGAGAGTGTACCTTCCTACTGTCAACACCATGGAAATATGACATTATGAAGAATAAAGTAACCCGCAAAAAGTTGTCTAGAATTTATGATCACAATTATTCTTCCTACTGTTTGAAGGCAGTGAATGTGGTATCCATAATTTTAAAATGTAATTTTTACGTTTTGTATTATGTTTTTATTTATTAATGTATGGGAATTGTTCCATGAATATTTACCTAAATGACAGATGAAATGTATATGTGTATATTTTATCAATATAATTCAGTATAATTAATTTTATCAAATAAATCAAATCCTGAATCTCATATAAAATATTTAATACCATTTTATTTATCTCCTAAAATCATTTTGTTTTTATGGGTGTTAATAGGTTTCTGCTACTCTATTTACTTAATTCTTCATTTGATCTATTAGTCATATGCATATTTTCAAATTTTCTTTGTGGAAGTTTCTTCTTGCTCACAATATAAAGCCTGTCGCTATGACTTCTTCCTTATCTCTCCTTATTTGTTTGAATCAGTCTGTTACATCTTACTCATTTTCTCCTGTCATTTATGAGTATTATTAAAAGGCACATTTTTTTCTTTTTTCTTCCAGCTTTACTGAGATATAATTGACATGTAACACTGTGTAAATTTAAGGTGCACAACGTGATGATTTGGTACACAAATATGTTGTGAAATTATTAACACAATAATAAGGTTAGTTAACACCTCCATCATTGCACATAATTACCTTTATGTGCATGTGTGTGGTAGAACATTTAAGATCTATTCTCTCAGCAACTTTCAAGTATGCAATCTAGTGTTGTTAACTATACTCACCATGCTGTACATTGGATCCTCAGAACTCATTCATCTTATAACTTATTCATCTTACAACTTTGACCAACAACTCACTTTCCCCACTCCCAAGCCCTGGCAACTACCAGTCTTCTCTCTGTTTATATGTTTTTTAGAGTCAACATATAAGTAATACCATACAGTATTTGTCTTTTTCTGACTTATTTCACTTAGCATAATGCTCTTTCGTTTCATCCACGTTGTCGCAAATGGCAGAATTTCCTTCTTTATGATGAATATTGCACTGTATATACCTATTCCACATTTTTTAAATGCACATAGAAGTATTTTATGTGAAATATTGTTTTCTTTTTTACAGACAATATCCCAGACAAATGTACACCCTTTTTATTGTTGGGAGTAGACCACACAATATCTCATTTACTATGAAAATTAAATGATGAAGAAAGAAAAATAGGAGGAAGAGGATGAGAAGAACAAGTAAAACAAGCACACGGAAAAGAAGAAGGTACTAGTAATTAAGGTCTTTTGCAGTTAATATGCTTTCATGTGAACAAAAACAAAAAAATAAAAAAGTGATTAGGTATCACTCTTTTTTCCCATTTAAAAAAATGAACATGAACTGTCTTATACAAATATATGTAACACTAAACATGCAAAAGTAAATCTAGTGTTAATATATTTTACATCTAGTATAGCTAATGGTCAATATGTATGTTAGAAATGGTATAAAACATGGATTAAATATTTATTCAAATACTACACAGTCATGGTTTTATATTTATTTTTCTAAAAATATATCTGATGTTAAAGAACTTGCATGAATATATGACTCTAATTAAGCTTATTTATTTTCCAATATGTTGTAACATGATTAAATAATCAGTTAGGAATACCAAGTCTTCATTCGTAACTAGCATCACTTTGAAAGAAAATTCTGGGAGATGATTAGAAGGGGAACCAATGAAAGAAGGAAGATGAAGGAAAGGAAATAAATAGGCGTTTACTAGCAAGAAATCAGGATTCCTGTCTTGTTATTTTAAATAGTAATAGAGAACAATAGAACTCTTAGTAGACTACAAGTTACTTGACGGGGACACAGAGATAGCATGTAACAAGAACTGAATGTCAACTTAGGCAAGTTTATTCATTTAAAGAAAAGAGAATTAGAAGTAGTACCAAGCGTTTGATCTAAAAATTGTTTAACCCTTCAAACAAATTGAGGTATAACTCTTCTTACTTCTCTTTCATGAACTTTCTTTTTCCTTTGAACTCACAATACTTACACATCTCTTTCTGTAAAATCCTACAGTTTTGTGACATCTCATAAATTATATTATTATTTAATATTTGGTGTGAATTCAAAATGCTATCACATCTATTTTATAAGCATCTCTACAGTAGGGCTCTTCTTGGTATGTGAAAACACGCCTACTGTAACGCTGTACACCTCCTGCTGTAATTATCTCTGTGCCCCATCCCACTCAGAACAAAAGATTGTTCAGGCCCTTATATTTCTTGTTCCATCCCTGATTGCTAATTAAGCAAGAGCTGGCCTTCAAGCAGCCTTCCCTTCCCTCCCTTCCCTTTCCTATTCTCTTTCTTTTCAGACATTAAGATTTTTCTCACCAAATAAACCATATTCATGTGACAGGCTTATAAAAAAAATTGTCATCTTTATCTTGCTTCCATACTGAGCTGAAATTTCCAATATTGTGATATTTAATTACAATGATAAATAAGTAGACATGAAAAGATATTATCTCATTTTTCTTCTACAGCTTCAAAGATTCTCACTGTGTACCTTTTTCTGGGACCTGATTACATTTAAAGTCTAGAAAGCATTTTTCATATTGTTTCCTTTAATAAGTTGTTTCAGAGATACAAATCTCTCTCCCTGGTTTACATTTTGATTTATAGGAACTACAGATGTTTAAATTTTTAGATCATTATTTTCCTTTCTATTACATGTTCTTACCCCCAAACTCACATAAACACAGCGCTTCTGCAAATATATATATTGAACAGATACAGGTTACTGATTAGTAAGAAGCTTTGTGAAACAGGAAGGAAAAAGGACATAAGAAATGTGGCTGCAATAAAAAAAATAAAATTCCACTAAAAGATATTTTAGTTTGGCCTATGTAGAGCCTACTTAAGCATTATTAGAATATTCCCATCCAGAAGCCTGTGGTGGAAATTTTAATCTTTGAATGTATATAAAGTAATAATATATGTGCATGCTTATTTCCATGTGTATATATTATACGATGTGTCCATAAGCATACATAAGTAAATGTACAGTGTGAAGGGGAGCAAGAGTGAATCATATAAAGCTAGAAAAATTTACAGATCACTGAAAGTTAGGTGATAAATCAATGAGAAATAAAATTTTGAATTAAATTAGTAGTTTTCAAAAAATTTATATATTTACAAATACACCTTTAACCAGAAGTGAAAAACTGGTGACCTGCAGGAAAAATCCATCACACAAATTTATCTCAGTTGTTCAAATGAGCATGTTGGTCATCACAGTTTCTTAAATTAAAAACATATATATTTGTTAACATTTAAATATATGTGAATTCCCATAAAATCTAGATATTGGGTCTCTTTAAAAAATCAAATTTCCAGTACAAATGACCCTGAGTTCCCAAAAGACAATGATCAGCTGGAGAGATGTTGCAACTTATCCTCATGGTTTTAGGGCATTTCCATCTTCCTATTGTTTCCGCTGGCATGAGGACAAGTGTCAGTAGCCTAACGTTTTTATAGCCGAGAATTTAAAAAAAAAAAAAAAAAAAGAATGAAATGTTTCTGGTACCCATATTCTGTCCAAAATAGGAAAATAAAAGGTCAGCAGAGAGGGTTATGTATTTCAAAATAAAGTGGGAGTAAGGGAGGGGAAGGGCATATGGTGCAGGCATAGACTGTTTCTACATGTTCAATACCAAGCGATAAAGGAAGGTTTTGTAAGAGTAGTCTTGCCTGCTCTACTTATTTATTCATGCCATTCAAAATTGTAAACTTTGCTTTTAAAAAACTTATCTGTTCCTGTTTCCTTATCAAGTAAGAAAGAATAAAGAGAATATTCTAACACTGCCAAATTCAAATTCCCCTTGTTTGTTATTCATCTTACCCAATGCTTCTTCTATTTCACCACTTATGTTAAAAATGTTACCATGTGTTAAAAATATTACCATGTGTTTTAACTCTGTGGCAGTGGTTTTCAATCCTGGCTGCACGCTAGAATCACCCGGGCCACTTAAAAATACCACTGCCATACCTCGACCCCTAGAGGTTCTTATTCAATATGTATAAAATGTGGCTTTTGCATCAGTGTTTTTTAAAAAATCTCCCTATGTGGCACTAGTGGGCATCCACAACTAAAATCACTGCTCTAAGGACTTTGCTGCCTTTTCAACATGGAGTATATGCACCCTCTGCCCTCTCTCATTTTGCAAATTTCATGAGTGTATCCACTTAACTTGCTTAGGTCTAATATATTTCTTTATAAAATGCTATACAAAGTGTCACAGGGTGAGTTCTTCTGGAAGCCAACTTAAGACAAGGATCCAGTGAAAAAATATAATACATGCTTCCAGGAGTAATCAGAAAGATGGTGAGGAAAGTGGAATAAGGGAAGCGAGACAAACAACACACAGGTGAGTTTTCAGAAAAATTCCTAGACAGCCTGAAATCATGAGGAGCTCTGGGGTGTAAGTTACACCCCAAAGTTGATCACACACACAGGCAAAGAAGCTGGGCTTTTGTACTCCTGCACCAGTCATCGATCATGAGGGATAGGGGAGTAGAAAATGTTCTAAGAACTCTCAGTACTTCTAGCAACCTCTACAGGTGAGAAGCTCCATTGCAATCCTCCAAAGGTCACAGGGAGGAGACATTAGCAGGAAAGCAGCCAGAAGCTGGGGATGCGTACAGGGAGCTAGAATACGGGATCCTATAGGGGCACCTCTGTGGGACACCACACACCTGCAGAGGGAGAGTGCGGGATGATGGTGAAGGACGTGTTGATGTTGAACTAGAAGATTTCTAAGACCTTTTTTAGGTTAAAGAAAATAAATAAATAAAGCTACAAATTGCTGTTTGAAACAAGCCCTTTGCATCTTTATTTTCTAACTAATAAACATTTAAAGATTCTACTTTCTCTCTGCCTCAATAATCTTTTGATTCCTATTTTGGTAACTGCTTGACAGTTTGACAAGGATACTAATTAACACCTATAACAGTTCTTTCAAGGAGGGTCAAGGAAACACTTCAGAGTGTTAATAAATAAAAGATTCTTCACTATGGTACTTGTTCAGTCTTAATGTTATGTATTTGTAATCAAATTTGGAGTCATGTAACAAGACCAAAGATTAACATAAATGAGCATATATGTAGAAGATATATTTTTATATTTGTCCAATATTTAAATAATTATATGAATATGTAAAATAATGAATGCATTAAGCAAAAGACATCTATTTACAATTTAGACTCTGTCATCTATTTTAATTAGAAATGCCATAAAGGGCTATGTAAGACCACGTTCAGATGATTTAGGCTTACTGCAATTACATTTCTTACTTGTAGAGAATTAAGAGAACAGAGAGCAAGAACAGATTTTCAGGCAGTTTAAATCCTTTTGCTAAGGAAAACCATAATAAATGAAACATATTTTCACTCCAAATGAAAAATGGTAACTAAGTAATCTACCCTAAAAAGTACAGCTGTAATCTTAAGGATAATATTTTCGAGTATATTAAATTTGACTTGCTGAGACAGTAATGTCTTGGAAGAGCACCAATGTTACAGAAATTCACGGTACAACCTCAATATTCAGCCACAGAAAATAAATCTAGGAATTCTGACCCAGTTTTCTGACCACAGTTTCTGCAACTTTATTTACCCTCTTTAAAAATATGTCAGAATTGGTTTTTGTTATAGTCAGCAAATTGCCAAAATACCTATGCTAAATAAATAGGACAGGACTAGAGCATAGTCAAAAATTAAATTCTTTGACACCCTTTTCTTTAAATTAGGAATTAAATGGAATAAATCAATGTTATAAGAAGAATGGATGTGTGTGCGTATGTGTGTTAGGAGAAGGAAATAATTTTATGTATCTCTTTGCCTACTTTATATCATATAAATTATCTCATTTAATACGTACAACAGCCCTAATATATATGCTAAACAAAATTATAGGGTAGGAAACTAAGATTTAAACAGGTAAAATTATTTGTCCCAGGTGACACAGCTATTTTCACAGACTGAAATCTCAGTCTGTCTCCCTTCAAAGTTTATGCTCTTATTTGCTACACCAAACAAGGAAAAGAAGGTACGTGGTTCAAAAACATACGATCACCATGAAAATTTCTGCCTTTTCCGAGATCAAAATCTATTTTTACAGATTCTGGGTGTAGAATTAGGTGAATTGAGTCCATCTTAATGGTCCTTCTTTTGAAAATTTTTACTTTTTACATTGCAATGAAGAGAGTCATTTTTAAAAAATTTTTCTCTGTAGAAGCATCAGAAAATTCATGAGAAAAAGGAAGTAAAGTTGCCTGATGACCTTGTCCTTCAACCCTGTTCGAGGGCAAGAATGGAGAGGATTCATGCTGGCTTCCTGACATCTGAATTTCTTTATGCCTGGATAATGAATTCTGATAACAACCCACACTTTCTTTGTTACCTGTATTTTGTTTAAGAAAAAAACATAAAAAGGAATAGAAAAACATTGTTTCCATGATATTATTCAATATCAAGGAATTTGGCAACACTGGCAGAAGCATTTGTTTCCTAACAAAAAACAGACACTTAATCTCAGGTGTTCAGTGTTTTGAAATGACACCTGAAGGTAAGGATAGAATTGCTAATCAGGATCCCAAGAGCAAAGACTGTCAGTAAAGAGTGATTTTTGATGTGGAAGACAGGATTTGACTATTTCATATTATGTAGGTATTCTCTCTTCCAACGCTGACATTTTATTTACGTTTTTGATGAAGAAATTGAGTTTCTTTCATCCTGTTCTAGAAGCATATTTTCTTCATTTGATCTCACTGAGGTGAACAAGGTTTCTGTGTGGAACACAGTGATATCTGTTACAAGCACCTGCCAGGATCCGGGACTTCTCCTAGTGCTGACGATAGAAGAGTGAGCAAAGCAGACAGTAACCCTGCCCTCAGGGAGCTTACAGTCTAAAGGGGAATCAAGTGATAAGCAAAATAAGTAAAATATGTAGTATGTTAGATAGCAGTATGTACTCTGCAAAGAAAAAAAAAACAGAAAAGGATATGAAGGGTTGGGGGTTGAAATTTTAGAAAAGATGGTCAAGGAAGGCTTCGCTGAGAGTAACTTTGGGCAGGACAGGAATAAAGATGCAGATATAGAGAATGGACTTGAGGACATGGGGAGGGGGAAGGGTAAGTTGGGACAAAGTGAGAGAGTGGCATGGACATATATACACTACCAAATGTAAAATAGATAGCTAGTGAGAAGCAGCCTCATAGCACAGGGAGATCAGCTTGGTGCTTTGTGACCACCTAGAGGGGTGGGATAGGGAGGGTGGGAGGGAGACACAAGAGGGAGGGGATATGGGGATATATGTATATGTATAGCTGATTCACTTTGTTATAAAGCAGAAACTAACACACAATTGTAAAGCAATTATACTCCAATAAAGATGTTACTTTAAAAAAAGAAAGTGAGAATGTAAATATTAGGGAAAGGAAATTTTAGGTAACGTAACTGCAACTACAAATGGAAACTTGTGAAGCAGCCTAGTAGATGGGTAATAGGTTGTACTTATTTCAGTAGTCCCATCCAAAGGAATTGAAGTTATGAAACCTAGCATAATCACTAGTTAAATCCGTTTCACCTGTAACCTACCTTCACTAACCAAGATCATTTTACTTGTTGCTACAAAAGACTTGCATGTCCTTCAAGTGGCATATAGCCTAAATAAGATGTTTGCCTAAGTGGTCCAAGAACTTGGAGTGAGCTGTATCCAGCTCCAGATGAGCCAGTTAAGATTAGATAGGACCACCGACCCTCCACCGAGGCATCTGTGAACGTCCACTGACGTGTCATCAGAGGGCTGAAAACTCCACCCTCAGATTGTACTAAGCGCCTCCGTTTTTGAATGTGCAGAGGCCTCTAGCTTAGTTACCCCTGCCCAAAACATTTGTCCAATCATCTTTCTCCATGCTCCCCACTCATAGATCACCCTGCTTCTTTACTCTTTATCCCAGAAATACCTCCAGCCACTTGCCTTCAGGTGGGCAGATCTGAAACTTGTCCTACCTTCTCCTCATTTGGCTGCCTTGTGAATAAACCCTCTCTTTGCTTCAAACCTCAGTGTCTCAGTGTTTTGGCTTGCTCTGTGTTGGGCAAGATGAAGCTGGTTCAGTAACAGTTACACTAGTGAGAGAGTAAGCTATGTATTCTACTAAATTCCAAATACATATGTCTTGGGCAAGTTTCCTTTGTTCACAAGTAGCTTAGAATTTTAAACAAGTTTAAATTTAAAAAAAAGAAAGAAAAGAAAGGAAATGTTTTGGAAGGCCTGTAGAGTATTTCAAGAAACGAAGAGAAATGGGGCCATGGCAAATGCCAAAATGGAAGGGAAAACAAACAAACCAGTGACATGGAGTATTAATTACAGAAGCAAAATCGTCATCTAGACAAATTGTCACCTAAAGCAACCTTTTTTGTATCTAATTGCTTTCAACTAAAGTGTATTGAGCGGCCTCACCTATGACTGTGTTTGGCTTCCCTCTCCACCTCTACTTCTCTGAGCTGTGGCTCCTGGTATGATGGAACAAGGATTACATTTAGAATCAGAACACCTGGATCTGTCTCATTTGCCCTTTTCACTAGGGCATTTTCGGTAAGTCACTTCAGTATTAAGCCTGTTTATTCAATAACCACCATAGTTGCTTTCCATTATAATATTGGAAATATAAAAATTCTTTCGGAAATATAAAAATCCATAACATTACGGAAAAACCCAAACAAACATGTTGGCCAACCCAATATTTTATGATGTTAGTAAATGTATGGGAGCTAATTGATTGTGTTCCACTTGAAATATACCCTTAAAATGAGATCACTCAAGAAAAAAGTTTAGAGAGAATGAAAGGACTGAAAATATCTTAGTGAAAATCTATTTTTAGAAAGTAGAAGGAAAAGAAATGAGGAGGGTGGAGAAGAACCAGAGGAGTAAAACTAATCACAGAAAGTAATAGAAGACACCGTTACTAAAAAAGAGCTGGAGATAAGTAGTGTCTTCTGAGCAGATGCAGAGCTCCATCACTCAGAAATAACTGCTAAAACTGGTGACAAGATTATTTGATGAGCAGTGAGGAAAAACAGGTTGGACTAAGTATCTATCGACAGATGAATGAAGATGTGGCACATATATACAATGGAATATTACTCAGCCATTAAAAAAATGAAATTAAGTTATTTGTAGTGAGGTGGATGGACCTAGAGTCTGGCATACAGACTGAAGTAAGTCAGAAAGAGAAAAACAAATACCATATGCTAACACATATATATGGAATCTAAAAAAAAAAATGGTTCTGAAGAACTAAGGGCAGGATAGGAATAAAGACGCAGATGTAGAGAATGGACTTGAGGACACAGAGCAGGGAAGGGTAAGCTGGGACGAAGTGAGAGAGTGGCACAGACATATATACACAATCAAACGTAAAATAGATAGCTAGTGGGAAGCAGCCACATAGCACAGGGAGATCAGCTCAGTGCTTTGTGACCACCTAGAGAGGTGGGATAGGGAGGGTGGGAAGGAGATGCAAGAGGGAGGAGATATGGGGTTGTAGGTATGCTGATTCACTTTGTTATACAGCAGAAACTAAAACACCATTGTAAAGCAATTATACTCCAATGAAGATGTTAAAAATAAAAAAGCAAAAAAGAAAAAGAGTAAGGCTAAGAGCTAAGAAGGGCCAAATTATTGGGAGCTTTGTAGGTGGCTAAGTTACAGTTGAAGGTAGCAAAGGACTAATATTTTTTAAATTTGACTTTTAAAACTCACTTTTTCTGTTCTGTGGACATTGGGTTATACTGTGCAAAACTGATAGCAGGAACACCACTTAGCAGAATATTTCACCCTACTGTGTTGAGGCATGCTGCCAACTAGGTACAGTGGGTGAAGAAATTTAATTTTGTCCATTGTGTAAATAATGTGTATCCCAAGCATTTGGAAGAGTGTTTGGCACATAATACTTAATAAAAATTTGTTGAATGAATAATAAAATGAACTAAAAAAATGAAAAAAAAAACAGGTTGGAGAGAGAAAGAGAGGATGAAGACTGGCTAGAGATGTAAGAGGCAAATTGCCACAAATTTTAAAGTGAATGGGTGATGACTGCAGAAAGGAACACATTACTTTTTTGAAAATTTGGTTAAATTTCTTTAAACTAATTGGAATACTGATCATGCTCCTTTTGACACACTTTTTTCTTTCAAACATGACTACAATCTAATGGCAATAAGTATATTTCATGGACAAATGACATGCACAATTAATAAATCCAGACAATGACACTGTATGTTACCTATGATCCGTAAGATTTGTTTTTTCCATAAAATTTTGACTGTGGAAAAATTTCTAACAAGAAGCAGATGCTCTCTCATCAAAACTTTCTGTGCCTTTGAAAAGCAATCAAGGATGTTAAATAGCATCTTCCCTGCTGCACTCACTCTGGTGGTCTTCTTGTTATATGATCAGGATGCATGTACTCTGTTATTACACACCAGGATGTCATTATTTTTAAATCTGAGGAATTGAAAGATAATAAGCTCTTTATTTCCCCTGAAATCCCACAGCTCCACATAATTAGAAAGTTCAGAATTTTCAGTTATTTATTTGAAAGAGACAAGAAAACGACTTTTTAATAGTTGGATATGAGCTCTGAAGTCAAGAGGATACAAGACTCAAGGTCAGCTAATGCAATGTAATAGATAATTCTCCACTTTTATTTCCCAAACTAAAGACACTTACTGATTCATTCAAGCAGGGAATGGCTATGGTTTTGGATCTTGGTCAAACCAGATTTACTATTTCTCCCTCTTATACATAAAGATGTAGATTTGGGCTTTGTTAAAAAGAAAGCTCTATAGGTTTTTATTTTAAATGCCAGGTTTAGAAAAAAATGTTATCCAAACATTATTGTTTAAATTAAAATATGGAATATAATCCTTTCTTTCTCATTTCCTGATCCTTCCTGCTCCCTCTCTGTCATCCTCAAGCTGGATGGAGTCACAATATTTTGATAACTACAAGAGAATTTAATCCTCCAGTTGAACATTCTTATAATTTTTTATGAAACCCTTTGAGAAAGAGATATATTATGAATACTGTCCATAGAAAAATACATATGCACACATAAAAAAAACATTTGCCTATAATTTCAGGGTTCTCTGAGTCACAGGATAAGAACCCTTGACCTAATCCAACCCTATAATTTTATAAATAAATAAAGTCACTAGGAGGGTACTTTTTCCAGACAACCAGTTGATATCTAACATGGTAGAAATTCAAAGCTATCGGTACAAAAAAACCTATTCAATACCCTTTTTACAATGCTACCTTGATTCTCTGTGAGCATGTTCCATACAAAAGTAGTTATAAATATCCAATACGTTTTAGCCGTACCAAGAGTAGAATGCACACAAGAGACTGGGATCGAAGCGCAAGGAGGTTAATAGTAGCTTTTGGAGCCAAGCAGGCCTGACATACCAGCTGTGGGACCCTGGACTGGAGATTATCTGATACAAGTGTCATCTGCTCATGAGCGATATCTCTGCAACCTACCTTATAAAGGCTTTTGGAGAATTACACAGTTAATAGATGAAAAGAGCTTATCAATATGCTTGAAATGTAGTGGTAAATAAATAATAAGGTACCTAGTAGAGTAGCTGCATTACTATTACTAAGTTATTCAGAAGTTAAATTGGCAGGATCCCCTGCCCTCAAGGATTACTTGGTTGATTAGGTTATATGCAAACTTAACAGCACAAGCCATTAACAAGCCCTATGACAGGTCCTCTACATTCCAGTCCCAAATACTTACGGGGCTATAAGAAGGGCACGTCAAGCCCCTATTTTGGTTCAAGTGTCTAGGTTGAGCACGGATGAATAAACCTGTTTATTTTTAAGGCTCACAATTGTAACTTGAGAATCAGTCACCAGATGAGCACTGTTATGGCTTTATGCTACAGCTTTATGACCAATGCATATCAGTTTCCCCATATATTTAGATACATGAGTCATCGTAAGCGAATAACCTATGTTTTTACTGTTTAAAAGATAGCGAGGGCTTCCCTGGTGGCTCACTGGTTGAGAGTCCGCCTGCCGATGCAGGGGACATGGGTTCGTGCCCTGGTCCGGGAAGATCCCACATGCCGTGGAGCGGCTGGGCCCGTGAGCCATGGCCACTGAGCCTGTGCGTCCGGAGCCTGTGCTCCACAACGGGAGAGGCCACAGCAGTGAGAGGCCTGCGTACCGCAAAAAAAAAAAAAAAAAAAAAAAAAGATAGCGAAGCGTTAAAGTCTATCATTTTAAACAAACACCATCTATGGCAAAATTTTATAATTCAAATACAGGCTTTTATGGCTACCCTGCTAAAAGCAGATGTCCCCCCCCAAAAAAAAATGTTCATGTTAAGATCAATGACATCACACACACCAGGAGCGTGTGAAATGGTATGGTTTATTACTTACATAATTGAAGCTTTTCTGAGCAGAGCAGGGCAGGCCTCCCAAGTAAGTCTGAAACAGCTTCAGAGAGCATGGGATTTTTAATGTAGTTAGAGAGCAGGGCCGGAAGAAGGTTCCCATGCATGGGCAGGAGCTTCCATGGTTTGAATCAACAGGGCCAAAGGAGGCAGCACCTGGGTTTTCTTATCAGCTTGTCCAGAGCTGGGCAAAGAAGAAGAGACAGGGTGGGCTTAGAAGTTGTCAACAGTCACACATCAGAAAATGGAGTCAGTCTTTATTACACTATGTATGGTGAGGCATCGTCACACTAAAATTAACCATCATCAGTGCTTAACCACTCTCAGTAGGTTATTTTAACCCTATTGAGAGAAAACATGAAACACACCTGGGTGCCTAAAGCCTCCTTTGGAACAGCCTCAACTGACAGGGCAACCTAAGCCTACTCCACTGAAACTTAGATTTCTTACAGCACTGTCTCGAGCATTTATACCAGGCTCTGTTTTTGCAAATACTTTAGCTACAGTTCTGCAACAGGAAGAAACTGACCATTTGCAACCATCCCCTCATATAATCAGGGACAAAAAGGAATAGCAAAAAATGATGGCTATGCTTGGCATATTTATTCATAACTATCGTTTTCTAATCAGCAACAGACTCTGTTCACATTTCAAGGATTTAAAATTAAATATACTTAACTTCTTTACTGAAGTTTATAGATTCGTGTAAGTTTATTTCTGGTTTTAAAAGCACCAGACACTCTTCTTGCTGAACATATTAAAAATAGCTTGCATAGCTGCACACCAAGCAGACGGCAACTGTGAATAACAGTGATAGACAATAGCTTCTTCCCACTGTAAGTGCCAAATAACCATATGGTGCACAACATCAGTGCTTCAGCGGCGCAGAAGGGAGACAAACCTTCTTGAAATGGACTGAATAGGTGATATCTGAGAGAAGACTGAGAGAAAGTAAATGGAATGAGGAAGAGGAAATTTCAGATAGGGAATAAAGCATAACAGTTACATGCATGGGTTAAGTGTTAATATAAGACCCCCAGTTTGAAAGCAATGCATGTGTGTGTGACTGTATTCTAAGTGTACTGGCACGTGGTTCCAGCACAAAATAACAGCAGAAAGGTAGCTGACTTTTCCTTACATAATTCAAGGAACGTGTATTCTTCACATTATAAAGAAACCCCTTTTTGAAAAAGTCATTAGAAGTCAGCTGAAATTGCCATATCTGGCTCTGAAACAAAATTTACAGAACAAAAAAACTACGTGAGAAATATGAAAAGTTATAGAGCTTTCAAAGGTGCTTCTGAGACTACAGAAAGGCTATTGAAAATATAGCATGGCTGGAACGGAAGGTCTATCTGAGAATTAAGCAGGGCCCCTTGAGAGCAGTAAAATCTGTCAGGAACCATGTCTGTTTGAATTCAACACCATGTTGCTGGTGCTTAAGCTAGTGCCTGAAACCTAGGAGGTGATCAATAATTTTTTAATGAATTAATAAACTTATTTTCTTGGGAAAAGTGCAAAAGTGTACTGCATAATATTGAGCTAATAAAAACATCTTTTGCAGAGAGGAGTTAAGAGTCTAAATTCAAAACAAATCCTTTTTAAAATGGACCATGTGTCTGCAACCTGCCAGTCACCTTAATTAGAAGAGAAACTACTCCCATTAGAAGACTATCCTACTCTTCAAATGAGTAAATTAATGTTATGATAAAAGCATTACTCTGAGAAAATGCACTGCATGAACATGGGAACAATTGGGATTTGTTTCAAGTCTAGAAGTGCAGGTGTTCTGTGTGTATCAGCATTCCAGCAGGGTTGCTATCAAGCAGAGGACAGAAAGTTCTCTTCAACATGTCAAGTGGAACATATTATTACCAAAGGAAGCTCCTTCCTTTGCTTTAGAATTATTCTTCAATAGAGCTTATTATTCCCTGTGTAGTGTATAGATCATGTATAGTCATTTTAGAAAATTTGAAGTAAAGTCCTCAAAAATATAATGAGGATAGAAACTCATAATCCCTTAAATCTGAGGTAGCTGCCACAGATATATATATATGTGTGTGTGTGTGTGTGTGTGTGTGTGTGTGTGTGTAATTATCAAAGCAAAAAATGAAAGTGAATCTACCAAATCCCTATGCAGTCTTCCCATACACCCCCTCCCCAACAAAACTTGCCAGCTTTGGCTGATACAGTCTGTGATTTTCACATATTACTCTCTGGGTCCAGGGGTACTCATAAATCACAATCCTTTTCACCAAAGTGGCTAACAAATTTGAGAAATATACATAGGAACTATATAGGAACTAGAATGTAATACAAACTCTATTTTCCAAAGAACAGGTTTTTTGTTTTTGTAAAACTAACTTTGAGAACACAGCTTGATTAAAAGACTAAAATGGAACACATTGATTCATTTATTCAAAAAATACTTAGACAGGGGTGGGGTGGTGAAGGAGAAATGGCTTGGGAGTTTGGGCTTAGCAGATGCAAACTATTATATATACAGTGGATAAACAAGAAGGTCCTACTGTATAGCACAGAGAACTATATTCAATATCCTGTGATAAACCATAATGGAAAAGAATATGAAAAAGAATGTATATATATATATATGTATAGCTGAATGACTTTGCTGTACAGTAGAAATTAACACAACATTGTAAATCAACTATACTTCAATAAAATAAATTTTAAAAAATAATTTAAAAAAATACTTAAAGAGGTTTGCTAGGAACTATTCTAAGCACTGGGGATAGAGCAGTTAAGTTACATTCTTATGGAGCTTACATTCTAGGGAAAAGACAGACAATGATGAAATAATAAGCTATATGCCATATCCAGAAATGGGTATAAGGAGTGCTAGAAAGATGATTGCTATTTTAAGTAGGGAGGTCTGGAAAGGCCTCACTAAAAAGGGGTATTTGAGCAAAGACACAAAGGGTACCAGCATATTTGAGAGAATTAGCATTCTCAATAGCATTCAGGTAGAGGAGACAGTGAATGCAAAGGCCCTAAGCTGACACATATCTGGTTTTTGACCTCTATTTTCCTGTTTTGGATTGTTTTACCTATAGCTGGGGAACCATGGCCTACTCCAAAGGGGCACAGAACAGCATTACAGTTCCTGCCCCTGCCACTCAGCCACTCGATCTTGTTTCCTTGTTAAGCACGCCTCACAGGAACAAGAGTGGGGAAAGGGTACGTTTTACCTGTACTCTATGTAACAGAGACGTGCTGGAAGAATGTCTTTTTTTCCAATCTCACTAAGTACAAAAAGACATCTCTCCTCCCATGGAAAGGAGACAAAAACGGAAGATGAGCTAGGAATCAAAAGTGACCCCTAAACTAAAGAATTAAATGTGATTTCCTTTACCTCTGAGTGTGGGGCATGAAAAATAAGTGTTCTTCTTCAGATATTGTAAAGGAATTGACGTCTTTGTTTTAAGTCAATATAAGTAAAATTCTCTCTGCAATAAGAGAATTACTCCTACTATCTTCTCTGTGACTATTATTCAACCATTTGGGTTACTCAGTTGTACTAAATAAAGATGTGAATAATTCTCTACACAGAGAATGAAATCTTGGCAGAAATCTATGAGAGAGTCCTGTTCTGATGTCAACAGTTACCCCCATCATTTTTATGAGAAGTCATTTTTCACTTTTTGAGTGCAACTGAAAAGTGAGGGAAAGGGGGTGCAGAGAACTGACTCAGAACTCTCTGACTCTGGAAAAGAGCCAGGTGTGGATAAAGTACATCCTTAAATCAAGCTGGGAAGAAGGCAATATTGCTGGCTACACTTTCTTCTCCATTAGGAATCTGAGCGAGTCAAAGAGAAACAGACATAGATGGGATGAATAGAAGATCATGTATGTGTCCATTTTGATGAAAAAATAATTAGCATTCCAAAATACCAACTAGGCAATCAACACATATCTCCAAGGAAACTCTCAATTTAGAATTTCAAAATGTAAAATCAATTTCCTGCCCTAATCACCAGTTTTCATACAGATAAATTTAGTATAATTGTGAACATCAAAGATGGTAGATGGGGGCTTCCCTAGTGGCACAGTGGTTAAGAATTCGCCTGCCAATGCAGGGGACACAGGTTCAAGCCCTGGTCCGGGAAGATCCCACATGCCATGGAGCAACCAAGCCCGTGCGCCACAACTACTGAACCTGCATTCTAGAGCCCGCAAGCCACAACTACTGAGCCTGTGTGCCACAACTACTGAAGCCCGCGTGCCTAGAGCCTGTGCTCTGCAACAAGAGAGGACACCACAATGAGAAGCCCGTGCACTGCAACGAAGAGTAGCCTCTGCTCGCTGCGACTAGAGAAAACCCGCGCACAGCAACAAAGACCCAAGGCAGCCAAAAATAAATAAATAAATTTTTTTAAAAAAGATGGTAGATGGGAACTTGGACTTCTCATTAAGCTAATGTAGTTAATTGAATCTAGTCCTGGAAGAACATTTACTCTTATAAAAAGCACTCAAGGCAACATCATTTTATGTACAATTTCAGCTCTAGTTCTTAAGATAAATTTTTTTCAATAAAAAAAAAGAATTCAAGTAATGTTGAAACATTCTGTGGACAGCAAATTGTCAAATTATAAATAAGCCTTGTTCACCTCATTTTATGGAAATTGAATGATATCTCCTAAAAATTATATTGAAAGCATGTTTTCAGAAATTCTTGAAAAGTAGCTGCCTGAGCACATATCTATGACTCCCTTTCTCTCCCTATTCTGTTAGAGACAGCTCAACTTGTATTTTGAGTGAAACTTATTCCTGGAAAATAATAGGGCTCCCAAACACATCTTAAGCTTCTACTCCAGAAAGAATAGGGCAGTCAGTGCCAGGAGAAGTTAGCATTAGAATGTCCCTGCTTACTGCCCCAGAGGAGGACTCAGGTCCAGAAGCCTGGGAGAAGGTGCTGCTTCCTGATAGCATAAGAGCAAAGACTTCGAACTCATAGCTGCTAGAGCATTCCAGCTCAGAAAGCTGGACGGATTCCCTCAACACATATAGATGAGCCCCCCAACCTGCTCACAATATGTACACTGTTGGATTATTACTTGATCAAACAAGCAAGTGCTTCTGGCAATACTAAAGCGGGGATTACAGGAAAATTTAAACATTAATAGTATTTGATGCTTGTTTTTAAAGTATCATGTGAGGATCACAACATGGTTGGGTTTTCTTATGCTTATTAGTTTTATTGTGGATTATATGTAGTGTGTGGGGAGGACAGGAGACATACCATTTTTTTTTCAAGGAGTAGGGCCTCTAAAGGGTTTTGTCCTGCCCTATATGTGTAGTTGTGATGGAATTTCAATAATCAGGATGTAGTTAACCACATTTTAGTAGAAATTGACTGTTGGAATCAACTGCTCTCCTTCAGTGCATTTGGGAGAAAGCTAACTCTCTCTCATTTATACTGACAAAGGCACGAAAAGCTAAAGGCCTGAACATCTAACCTCAGTTGAGCCAACTGAGTTATTGCTTGCCTAATAGCAAAGAAGCACATTTTGTATCCCTAATCATTTCAAATCAGTTTCCTGGTGAACCTGAAATGATGACTAAAATATGTTTGAGGAAACTCTCACCCAAACACATTGAGTAGACAGAGAAATATTACAAATCATAAGAACACACTAATTTTAAGGAGTGAGACCAAGCCAAGTGTTCAGAGCAGTGATTTCCACTGAGGATATATTTAGTTGGAAAAATAAAAGACAACCTTGAAGGAGCTGTAATGTAAATTCTTAAGGTTTTACAACATAGCACAATGGAACAATCAGAGAACTACAAAATAAATAGTTTTAGGAAAGAGAAATATAGTTTCAAATTTTTTACTTTCCATAATGAAACTCAAAAATGCTGGAAACCATATTACTTTTTGGGAAGTCAAAGGAAGACATAAAGCAAAAATAATAGAAATCACAAGTAAAAAGATAAGAGATATGGAACTAATCCAGGGCTTTCTAAAAAGAGAGAGGGATAATCAAGAAGAAACAATCAAACAGATAATGGAAGAAAAGTTCCCTGAATAATATAAAGGTTTAAAATTTCAAATAGAAAGACTCACTGGTTTAAAATAGGATTAATTTCAAAAGAGGTAGCTAAAGAATTTTCTGAATGACAGAGATGAAGAGAAAATTTTATAAGTCTACAGATGGAAATAATAGATTACTTACAGAAGAAAGGAAGTCAAAACAGCATCAAGTTTCTCATGTAAGCTAAGAAAACAGATTTCCAGAGGAAAAAACATGATCCAAGAATATATCCTCACAATGTTTTATTCTTATACATTTAGGAACATGCAAAGCTAAAATTACACCACTTATAATAATTCTAAGTAATTGAGAAAGTTCAACAGAGTGAAAATTAAGTCCAGGCAAAGATCTATCAGAATGTCTTAAACTGTTTGGGCTGCCATAACAAAATGCCACAGACTAGGGGCCTAAACAACAGAGATTCATTTCCTCACAGTTCTGGAGGTTGGACATCTGAGATCAGGGTGCCAGCATAGCTGCTTTCTGGTGATGGCTTTCTTCCCAGCGTGTAGATGCTGCCTTCTCCCTGTGTCCTCACGTAGCAGGGAGAGAGCAAGAAAGTATCATCTACAAGCCAGAAGAGAGCCATCACCAGAACTTAACCAGGCTAGAATCCTGAACCCTGATCTTGGACTCCTTCCAGCCTCAAGAACTGTGAGAAAATTAATCTTTGCTGTTTAAGCCACCCAGTCGGTGGTATTTTGTTATGGCAGCCTAAGCAGACAAAGACAGCTTCTGGTACTGAGTAGGGTGCTGCTGTAACAAATACATAAAAACTGTAGGAATGGTTTTGGAACTGGGTATTGGTAGAGGCTGGAAGAGTTTTGAACGCATGCTAGAAATATGTACATTAAGGGTGATTCTGGTGAGGTTTCAGACATAAATGGGGACTATGTTTTTGGAAACTGGAGGAAAGGTGATACTTGTTATAAAGTGGCAAATAACTTGACTGAACTATGTTCTAGTCTTTTTTGGAAGGTAAAACTTGCAAGTGATAAAACTGAATATTTAGCTGAGGAGATTCCTAAGCAAAGTGTTGAAGGAGTGGCTTGATTCCTTCTGACTGCTTATAGTAAAAGGTGAAAAGAAAGAGATGAATTGAAGAAGGAATTGTTAAGCAGAAAGGAACCAGGACCTGAAGGTTTGGTAAATGCTCAGCTTATCCATATTGCAAAAAATGAGAAAATATGTCCTGAAAAGAACACTAAGAGTGTGGCTGAACAACCATTCGATTAAAAGATCATTGACGCAACTTATAGACTTAATCAGCCACCTCAGCAAAAGTCAGGAATGGAAATGGGATCAT
The DNA here is from genome assembly GCF_949774975.1 of Lagenorhynchus albirostris. NCBI lineage: Eukaryota > Metazoa > Chordata > Mammalia > Artiodactyla > Delphinidae > Lagenorhynchus > Lagenorhynchus albirostris. Next base: position 122,215,069 of record NC_083098.1, on the reverse strand, counting down.
ACCTACCAGTAGAGATACTGCCAGTTTGAATTAAAGGGGACAGGGAAGGCAGGACAGAATGAAGAAAGCTATCAGACTTCTGGATTTCACAGGACAGGAACAGAGAGCTATTCAACTGCAAATGTGTGTTATCCTTCAAGAAAAAGGAAGAAAGACCCAAAAGTGATTCAGAGATTATCAGGGCCACTAGTTTCACCACAGGCCCAGAGTGCAAAGACCCCAAGGAGCAGGGATACCTACCGCTCAGTCTCAAAGGGCAGGCTTGGGGCTTCCCTGGTGGCGCAGTGGTTGAGAGTCCACCTGCCAATGCAGGGGACACGGGTTTGTGCCCCGGTCTGGGAAGATCCCACATGCCACGGAGCGGCTAGGCCCGTGAGCCATGGCCGCTGAGCCTGCGCGTCCGGAGCCTATGCTCCGCAACGAGAGAGGCCACAACAGTGAGAGGCCCGCGTACCGCAAGGGCAGGCTCACCACCCAGTAGAGCCACTGGACGGGACACTGAGAGGACCACTGGAAAAAGTAGGAAGCAGTGGTAAATCCCCTGATACTTTTCCCATTGCTTCTAAGGAGGCTCTTCATCCCCTTCTTGATTTGCCTCTAGTTGGTGAGTTTCTTGGATTTTTTTTCTTTTCCTTTAATGTAAGCATAGTTGTTTTGTTTTTTATGAAGTCTTCATGTCAAGTCTCTTGGAACACACCTGATAGTTGCTGAAATAGTAGCCTTATTCTACGGTGGTTCACAACTCTTCTAGACAGATGGTATTCCTTTCTGGTATCATTTTATTCATTGCCCCAAGATACCTCCTTCCTGAAGTACCCACTAATTTATTCTTATTTCCCATTTCTAGTTGGTATTTTTAACATACATTAAGACAATCTCAAGGGATCTGCTTTCTATTTGGGTTGCAGAGAACAAATATCCACTAGAAATCAGAAATTTAATACAGCATCAGGTGTAGGCTTTATCTTAGACCTATGGTGAGAAGACATCCTGAATTAAAAGAAAAATCTTCACAAAATTCTTCATCTGTTTGAATATTTCCACAGAATTAAGTAAAACTCAACAGAACAGTGCAATCGGTGAAGGCCCATGCACCCTTGGGTAAAAGGGGATATAGCATGCAGAGTGTAGCCATAATCCATGAAGCCAGAATGTATTAGAGCAGTGGTTCCCAACCTTTTTGCCACCAGGGATCAGTTTTGTGGAAGACAATTTTTCTCTAGGGTGGGGGTGTGTTCAGGCAGTAATGCGAGCGATGGGGAGCGACAGGTGAAGCTTCGCTTGCTCACCCACCATTTATCTCCTGCTGTGCGGCCTGGTTCCTAACAGGCTGCAGTCCGGTACCAGGGTTGGGGACCCCTGTATTAGAGGACTACTCAGTTTCTCTAGATTGAAGTCCTATTGGTGTTGAGGGATTTTAAAAACTTGATATTCTCTAAGAAATTGGAAATGAATTTTAGTGCACTTACTCAAGCATAGTAATTTTGTCTTGTCCATCAGTGACTGCTTTGGGGTAAGGGCCAAGTTGATAAGCTACTTCAAAAGCTACAGCAGAGGAGGCGCTTCAAGATGACAGAAGAGTAAGATGTTGAGATCACCTTCCTCCCCACAAATACATCAGAAATACACCTTCATGTGGAACAACTCCTACAGAACACCTACTGAACACTGGCAGAAGAACTCAGACCTCCCAAAAGGCAAGAAACTCCCCCACGTACCTGGGTAGGGCAAAAGAACAAACACAGACAAAAGAATAGGGACGGGACCTGCACCAGTGGGAGGGAACTGTGAAGGAGGAAAGTTTCCACACACTAGGAAGCCCCTTCGCAGGTAGAGGCTGCGGGTGGCGGAGCGGGGAGCTTCGGGGCCACGGAGGAGAGCGCAGCCACAGGGGTGCAGAGGGCAAAGTGGAGAGATTCCCACACAGAGGATCAGGGCCAACAAGAACTCACCAGCCCGAGAGGCTTTGCTGCTCTTATGCTGGAACGGGCGGGGGCTGGGAGCTGAGGCTCCAGCTTTGGTCGGATCCCAAGGAGAGGACTGGGGTTGGCTGCATGAACACAGCCTGAAGGAACTAGTGTGCCACAGCTAGCCGGGAGGGAGTCTGGGAAAAGGTCTGAAACTGCTGAAGAGGCAAGAGACTTCTTCTTGACTCTGTTTCCTGGTGCGCGAGGAGAGGGGATTAAGAGCGCTGCTTAAAGGAGCTCCAGAGAGAGGCGCGAGCTGCAGCTATTAGCGCGAACCCCAGAGACGGGCATGGGACGTTAAGGCTGCTGCTGCCGCCACCAAGAAGCCTGTGTGCGAGCACAGGTCACACTCCACACCTCCCCTCCCAGGAGCCTGTGCAGCCCGCCACTGCCAGGGTCCCGTGATCCAGGGACAACTTCCCCGGGAGAATACACTGTGCGCCTCAGGCTGGTGCAACGTCACGCTGGCCTCTACCGCCGCAGGCTTACCCCGCATTCCGTACCCACCACTCCCCCGACCTGAGTGAGCCAGAGCCCCCTAATCAGCTGCTATATTAACCCTATGCTGTCTGGGTGGGAACAGACGCCCTCAGGCAACCTACAAGCAGAGGCAGGGACAAATCCAAAGCTGAACCCCAGGAGCACTGCAAACAAAGAAGAGAAAGGGAAATCTCTCCCAGTAGCCTCAGGAGCAGCGGATTAAATCTCCACAGTCAACTTGATGTACCCAGCATCGGTTGAATATACCTGAATAGACAACGAATCATCCCAAATTGAGCAGATGGACTTTGGGAGCAACGATATATATTTTTTTTTTCTCCCTTTTTCTCTTTTTGTGAGTGTGTATGCTTATGCTTCTGTGTGTGATTTTGTCTGTATAGACTTGCTTTTACAATTTATCCTAGGGTTCTGTCTGTCCGTTCTTCTTTTTTGTTTTTTATATGGTTTTGTTTTGTTTTTGTTTTTGTATAGTTTTCAGCGCCTGTTATCATTGGTGAATTTGCTTTTTGATTTAGTTATTCTGTCTTTTTTTTTAATTATTTAAAAAAATTTTTTTTCAATAATTAGTTTTTCTTTTTTATTTTAATAACTGTTTATTCTGTTTTATTTTATTTTATCCCTTCCTTCCTTCCTTCCTTCCTTCCTTCCTTTCTTCCTTTCTTTCTTTCTTTCTTTCCCTTCTTTTCTCCCTTTTATTCTGAGCCACATGGATGACAGGCTCTTGGTGCTCCAGCCAGGCATCAGGGCTGTGCCTCTGAGGTGGGAGAAACAAGTTCAGGACACTGGTCCACGAGATACCTCCTAGCTCCACGTAATATCAAAAGGCGTAAATCTCCAGGAGATCTCCATCTCAAGCCAAAACCCAGCTCCACTCAACAACAAGCAAGTTACAGTGCTGGACACCCTATGCCACACAATTAGCAAGAAAGGAACACAACCCCACCCATTAGCAGAGAGGCTGCCTAAAATCATAATAACGTCACAGACACCCCAAAACCCACCACCAAACGTGGACCTGCCCACCAGAAAAACAAGATCCAGCCTCAACGACCAGAACACAGGCACTAGTCCCTCTCACCAGAATGCCTACACAACCCACTGACCCAACCTTAGCCACTGGGGGCAGCCAAAAAACAATGGTAACTATGAACCTGCAGCCTGCGAAAAGGAGACCCCAAACACAGTACATTAAGCAAAATGAGAAGACAAAGAAACACTCAGCAGATGAAGGAGAAAAGTAAAAAACACACCAGACTTAACAAATGAAGAGGAAATAGGCAGTCTACCTGAAAAAGAATTCAGAATAATGATAGAAAAGGTGATCCAAAATCTTGGATATAGAATGGAGAAAATGAAAGAAACATTTAACAAGGACCTAGAAGAACTAAAGAGCAAACAAACAGTACTGAACAACACAATAAATGAAATTAAAAATTCTCTAGAATGGATCAATAGCAGAATAACTGAGGCAGAAGAACAGATAAGTGACCTGGAAGATAAAACAGTGGTAATAATTACTGCAGAGCAGAATAAAGAAAAAAGAAGGAAAAGAATTGAGGACAGTCTGAGAGACTTCTGGAACAATATTAAACACACCAACATTCAAATTATAGGGGTCCCAGAAGAAGAAGAGAAAAGAAAGGGATTGAGAAAATATTTGAAGAGATTATAGTTGAAAACTTCCATAATATGAGAAAGGAAATAGTTAATCAAGTCCAGGAAGCACAGAGAGTCCCATACATGATAAATCCAAAGAGAAACACGCCAAGACACATATTAACCAAACTATCAAAAATTAAATACAAAGAACAAATATTAAAAGCAGCAAGGGAAAAACAACAAATAACACACAAGGGAATCCCCATAAGGTTAACAGCTGATCTTTCAGCAGAAACTCTGCAAGCCAGAAAGGAGGGGCAGGACATATTTAAAGTGATTAAAAGGAAAAACCTACAACCAAGATTGCTCTATCCAGGAAGGATTTGATTCAGATTTCATGGAGAAATTTAAACCTTTACAGACAAGCGAAAGCTAAGAGAATTCAGCACCAACAAACCAGCTTTGCAACAAATGCTAAAGGAACTTCTCTAGGCAGGAAACACAAGAGAAGGAAAAGACCTACAATAACAAACCCAAAACAATTAAGAAAATGGTAATAGGAACATACATATTGATAATTACCTTAAATGTAAATGGATTAAATGCTCCAACCAAAAGACATAGACTGGGTGAATGGATACAAGAACAAGACTCGTATATATGCTGTCTAAAAGAGACCCACTTCAGACCTACCGACACGTACAAACTGAAAGTGAGGGGATGGAACAAGATATTCCATGCAAATGGAAATCGAAAGAAAGCTGGAGTAGCAATTCTCATATCAGATAAAATAGACTTTAAAACTAAGACTATTACAAGAGACAAAGAAAGACAGTACATAATGGTCAAGGGATCGATCCAAAAAGAAGATATAACAATTATAAATATTTATGCACCCAACATAGGAGCACCTCAATACATAAAGAAATGCTAACAGCCATAAAAGGGGAAATCGACAGTAAGTAACACAATCATAGTAGGATCCCACTTTCACCAATGGACAGATCATCCAAAATGAAAATAAATAAGGAAACACAAGCTTTAAATGATACATTAAACAAGATGGACTTAATTGATATTTATAGGACCTTGCATCAAAAAACAACAGAATACACTTTCTTCTCAAGTGCTCATGGAACATTCTCTTGGATAGATCATATCTTGGGTTACAAATCAAGCCTTAGTAAATTTAAGAAAATTGAAATCGTATCAAGTATCTTTTCTGACCACAACACTATGAGACAACATAACAATTAACAGGAAAAAATCCGTAAAAAATACAAACAAATGGAGGCTAAACAATACACTACTTAATAACCAGGAGATCACTGAAGAAATCAAAGAGGGAATCGAAAAACACCTAGAAAAAAATGACAATGAAAACACGACAAACAAAAACCAATGTAATGCAGACAAAGCAGTTCTAAGAGGGAAGTTTATAGCAATAAAATCCTAACTCAAGAAACAGGAAATATCTCAAATAAACAAGCTAACCTGACACCTAAAGCAACTAGATAAAGAAGAAAAAATAAACTCCCAAAGTTAGCAGAAGGAAAGAAATCATAAAGATCAGATCAGAAATAAATGAAAAAAAAATCTCTTGCATTCCTATACACTAATGATGAAAAACCTGAAAGAGAAATTAAGGAAACACTCCCATTTACCATTGTAACAAAAAGAATAACATATCTAGGAATAAACCTACCTAGGGAGACAAAACACCTGTACGCAGAAAACTATAAGACCCTGATGAAAGAAATTAAAGATGATACCAACAGATGAAGAGATATACCATTTTCTTCTATTGGAAGAATCAATATTGTGAAAATGACTATACTACCCAAAGCAAACTACAGATTCAATGGAATCCCTATCAAATTACCAATGGCATTTTTTACAGAACTAGAACAAAAAATCTTAAAATTTGTATGGAGACACAAAAGACCCCGAATAGTCAAAACAGTTTTGAGGGAAAAAAATGGAGCAGGAGGAATCAGACTCCCTGACTTCAGACTATACTACAAAGCTGCAGTAATCAGAAACATAGATAAATGTTTAGATCAAAACATAGATCAAAAACAGAAACATGGATCAATAGAACAAGATAGAAAGCCCAGAGATAAACCCACGCACCTATGGTCAACTAATCTATGACAAAGGAGGCAAGGATATACAACGGAGAAAAGACAGCCTCTTCAATAAGTGGTGATTGGAAAACTGGAGAGCTACATGTAAAAGAATGAAATTAGAATGCTCCTTAACACCATACACAAAAATAGACTCAAAATGGATTTGAGACCTAAGTGTAAGACCAGACACTGTAAAACTCATAGAGGAAAACATAGGAAGAACACTCTTTGACTTAAAGCACAGAAAGATCTTTTTCGATCCAACTACTAGTGTAATGGAAATTTTAAAAAAATAAACAAATGGGACCTAATGAAACTTCAAAGCGTTTGCACAGCAAAGGAAACCATGAAACAAGATGAAAAGACAACCCTTAGAATGGGAGAAAATATTTGCAAACAAATCAACGGACAAAGGATTAATCTCCAAAATATATAAACAGTGCATGCAGCTCAATATTAAAGAAAAAAACAACCCAATCCAAAAATGTGTAGAAGACCTAAATAGACATTTCTCCAAAAAAGACATACAGATGGCCAAGAAGCACATGAAAAGCTGCTCAACATCACTAATTATTAGGGAAAGGCAAATCAAAACTACAGTGAGGTATCACCTCACACCAGTTAGAATGAGCATCATCAAATTCTACAAACAACAAATACTGGAGAGAGTGTGGAGAAAAGGGAACCCTCTTGCACTATTGGTGGGAATGTAAATTGATACAGCCACTATGGAGAACAGTATGGAGGTTCCTTTAAAAAACTAAAAATAAAATTACCATATGACCGAGCAATCCCACTACTGGGCATATACCCAGAGAAAACCATAATTCAAAAAGACGCATGCATCCCAATTTCATTGCAGCACTATTTACAATAGGCAGGTCATGGAGGCAACCTAAATGCCCATCGACAGATGAATTTATCCATTCGTCTTATCCAGATGTGGGACATATATACAATGGGATATTACTCAGCCATAAAAAGGAACGAAATTGGGTCACTTGTTGAGATTTGTTGAGACGCGGGTAGATCTAGAGACTCTCATACAGAGTGAAGTAAGTCAGAAAGAGACAAACAAATATCGTATATTAACGCAGGTATGTGGAACCAAGAAAAATGGAACAGATGAACCAGTTTGCAGGGCAGAAGTTGAGACACAAATGTAGAGAACAAATGTATGGACACCAAGGGGGGAAAGACACAGCGGGGTGGGGATGGTAGTGTGATGAATTGGGCGATTGGGATTGACATGTATACACTGATGTGTATAAAATTGATGACTAATAAGAACCTGCTGTATAAAATAATAAGTAAAATTAAATTTAAAAAATAAATGAAAAAGGAATGAAGGAAACAATAGCAAATATCAAATAAAACTAAAAGCTGGTTCTTTGAGAAGAGAAAAAAATTGATAAACCATTAGCCAGACTCATCAAGAAAAACAGGGAGCAGACTCAAATCAATAGAATTAGAAATGAAAAAGGGGAAGTAACAACTGACACTGCAGAAATACAAAGGATCATGAGAGATTACTACAAGCAACTATATGCCTATTAAATGGACAACCCGGAAGAAATGGACTAATTCTTAGAAAAGCACAACCTTCCAAAACTGAACGAGGAAGAAATAGAAAATATAAACAGGCCAATCACAAGCACTGATATTGAAACTGTGATTAAAAATCTCGCAACAAACAAAAGCCCAGGACCAGATGGCTTCAAAGGTGAATTCTATCAAAATATTTAGAGAAGAGCCAACACCTATCCTTCTCAAACTCTTCCAAAATATAGCAGAGGGAGGAACACGCGCAAACTCATTCTACGAGGATACCATCAACCTGATACCAAAACCAGACAAAGATGTCACAAAAAAAGAAAACTACAGAATAATATCACTGATGAATATAGATGCAAAAATCCTCAACAAAATACTATCAAACGGTGTCCAACAGCACATTAAAAGGATCATACACATGATCAAGTGGGGTTTATCCCAGGAATGCAAGGATTCTTCAATATATGCAAATCAATCAATGTGATACACCATATTAAAAAATTGAAGGAGAAAAACAATATGATCATCTCAATAGATGCAGAGAAATCTTTCGACACAATTCAACACCCATTTTTGATAAAAACCCTCCAGAAACTAGGCATAGAGGGAACTTACCTCAACATAATAAAGGCCATATATGACAAACCCACCACGAACATCATCCTCAATGGTGAGAAAATGAAACCATTTCCACTAAGATCAGGAAAAAGACAAGGTTGCCCACTCTCACCACTATTATTGAACATAGTTTTGGAAGTTTTACCCACAGCAATCAGAAAAGAAAAAGAAATCAGAGGAATCCAAATCGGAAAAGAAGAAGTAAAGCTGTAACTGTTTGGAGAAGACATGATACTCTACATAGAGGATCCTAAAGATGCTGGAGAAAACTACTAGAGCTAATCAATGAATTTGGTAAAGTAGCAGGATACAAAATTAATGCACAGAAATCTCTTGCATTCATTTACACTAATGATGAAAAATCTGCAAGAGAAATTAAGGAAACACTCCCATTTACCACTGCAACAAAAAGAATAAAATACCTAGGAATAAACCTACCTAAGGAGACAAAAGACCTCTAGGCAGAACACTATAAGACAATGATGAAAGATGGAGAAATATACCATGTTCTTGGACTGGAAGAATCAACACTGTGAAAATGACTATACTACCCAAATCAATCTATAGATTCATTGCAATCCCTTTCAAAGTACCAATGGCATTTTTCACAGAACTAGAACAAAAAATTTCACAATTTGTATGGAAACACAAAAGACCCCGAACAGCCCAAGCAAGCTTGAGAAGGAAAAACAGAGCTGGAGGAATCAGGCTCCCAGACTTCAGACTATACTACAAAGTACATTAATCAAGACAGTATGGTATTGGCACAAAAACAGAAATATAGATCAATGGAACAGGATTGAAAGCCCAGAGATAAACCCATGCACATATGGTCACCTTGTTTTTGATAAAAGAGGCAAGAATATACAATGGAGACAAGACAGCCTCTTAAATAGTGGTGTTGGGAAAACTGGACAGCTACATGTAAAAGAATGAATTTAGAACACTCCCTAACACCATACACAAAAGTAAACTCCAAATGGATTAAAGACCTAAATGTCAGGCCAGACACCATCAGACTCTTAGAGGAAAGCATAGGCAGAACACCCTATGACATAAATCACAGTAAGATCCTTTATGACCCACCTCCTACAGAAATGGAAATAAAAACAAAATAAACAAATGGGACCTAATGAAATTTCAAAGCTTTTGCACAGCAAAGGAAACCATAAACAAGATGAAAAGACAACCCTCAGAATGGGAGAAAATATTTGCAAATGAAGCAACTGACAAAGGATTAACCTCCAAAGTTTGCAAGCAGCTCATTATCAAAAAAACAAACAACCTAATCCAAAATGGGCAGAAGATCTAAATAGACATTTCTCCAGAGAAGATATACAGACTGCCAACAAACTCATGAAAGGATGCTGAACATCACTAATCATTAGAGAAATGCAAATCAAAACTACAGTGTGGTATCACCTCACACCAGTCAGAATGGCCATCATCCAAAAATATACAAACAATAAATGCTGAAGAGGGTGTGGAGAAAAGGGAACCCTCTTGCACTGTTGGTGGGAATGTAAATTGATACAGCCACTATGGAGAACAGTATGGAGTTTCCTTAAAAAACCTAAAATAGAACTACCATATGACCCAGCAATCCCACTACTGGGCATATACCCTGAGAAAACCATAATTCAAAAAGAGTCATCTATGCCAATATTCATTGCAGCTCTGTTTACAGTAGCCAGGACATGGAAGCAACTTAAGAGTCCATCGACAGATGAATGGATAAGAAGATGTGGCACATATATACAATGGAATATTACTCGGCCATAAAAAGAAATGAAATTGTTATTTGTAGTAGGTGGATGGACCTAGAGACTGTCATACAGAGTGAAGTAGCTCAGAAAGGGAAAAATAAATACCATATGCTAACACATACATTTGGAATCACACACAAAAAAATGGTTCTAAAGAACCTAGGGGAAGGACAGGAATAAATACACAGACGTAGATAATGGACTTGAGGCCATGGGGAGGCGGGAGGGTAAGCTGGGAAGAAGTGAGAGAGTGACATGGACTTATATATACTACCAAATGTAAAATAGATAGCTAGTGGGAAGCAGCCACATAGCACAGGGAGATCAGCTTGGTGCTTTGTAACCACCTAGAGCGGTGGGATAGGGAGGGTGGGAGGGAGATGCAAGAGGGAGGAGATATGGGATGTATGTATATGTATAGCTGATTCACTTTGTTATAAAGCAGAAACTAACACACCATTGTAAAGCAATTATACTTCAATAAAGATGTCAAAAATAAAAAATAAATAAAAATAAAATTTAAGTATCCTTTGACTCAACAATTTCACTTTCAGAAATTTAACCTAAATACAAAATTTTAGTTTACACGTATGTAAATATGCATTGTCTAAGTGCAAAATAATGGAACAATTTAAATGTCTATTGGAAAGCTTGATGTTATAATGATGTCAATACTATCCAAAATTATGTGTTAATTCAGTGAAATAATGATGTCTAATAATTCTTTTTATAAAGCTTGAATAAATTACTTTTATAAATCTTTAAACTTCATATGTAAGAGAAAATATGCCAAAAATTCAACAGAACTTTGAAGAGTAAGACACTATCCAGTATTTAAAAATAAACACAAATTTAAAAGTGAATTGATTAGTGTAATAATAGATGGAAGAGTAAGAGAACAGATTGGAGGGTCAGCATAACCTGTGTTTATGTGGACTTATTTTTTCTTAAATATTTCACACTAGTGATAAAAGTATGTATTCAACTATTGATAGAATGACCACTGGTTATAGATTAGTAACAAAATGTTATACATTTCACTGATTCTAAGACACACGTTTTCATATTTTATTATTTCTGAAATCAGTCTATGTCTTACAGTTAATGAAGGGTCATAGTTTAATTGGAAGTATTTTTTTCTTTCTTACAGATATGTAAATTAAAATAATCTTATAATAGAGTTTTAGATTTAATAGTATATAGTAGATGACTACTTACTGCAACATAGGATAATTAATTCCAGAAAATGTAAAAAGCTAAATGTTTACACACACAAACACACACACACACACTAGCTAATACAAAGATAAAAACATGAGTAATTTTTATTTATAATTGAGGAGTCTGACTCCAAGCCAAAATCTTATGTGTGATCTTTCAAGCCCAACCACAGGTAACTACAAAAGCTTTACCTAGTAGTTCTTATGGGTGGAAAGATGCCCTCCCCATGTCAAACTTGGTGCAGAATCAGCGCATTCGAAGGGAGTTCAAAGACTCAGCCTCTCAGCCCCTGGACCACCCTCTTGGACATGTTCACACACACAGCTGCATTCCTAGCCTTACTGCCTCCATTCAAAGAGCTCCTTATTGAGGGGTGGGAGAGGGAAGATGTCTCTGGTCAGACATTTTTCAGGTGTCTCCACTGAGACTTCCCATTGAAGGGGTGGGGAATATCCTTGAAGCACTTTTTTCCATTATGACTCAATACTTTCCACTCCTAGCCCTTCTTCCGCTCCCTACTTCAGGACTCAGGTTCATAAAATAGCAGGAGACTTTAGTTCCAGGCTCCCTCAGTAAAGACACAATTTCCTCCACCTGCACTGCAAATCACCTGACTGATCCTCACCTGGCACCAATCCACGGGGAAAAATGGAACACTGAGGGAGCAAGCACTTTTCTTTTAGTAAGTGAATAAAGTCTTAATTGCTAGTTTCAATTTGGCTCATTATCCTAACTGACCAGCTGGATATCTGGTAGATCTTGACAATAATCATGTTATCTAGAGAATCATAAGCAAAAAGAAAGAAAAAATCTAGCAGGCTTGATTGTATGCCAACTAAAATTACATGTCAATAACCCCTATAAAAGTTAAAATACAAGTGAGAGACAAGGAGAAACTATTTGCAGTGTGTGTAACAGAAAAGGAATAGCCAGAATATATAAAACATTTCTACATATTAATAAGGAAAAGAAAAATTCACAGAAAAAAATAAAATAAAAACAGACAACATAACTACTACACAAACATACACACACTACCAATAAGGGAAATAGAGATAGAAACAAAATATCATTTTTATACTTATCAAAGTAATAAAGTATAATTGAAAATATTGAAAATGTTCACTGTTGATTAGACCATGTGGAAATGACCTTCCTTATATACTGTTAGTAGAGCATATATGAGTGTATATAGTCCCAAAATTATACTTCTAGGTTTCCATTCTACAGAGATATTTTCACAATTGCACCAAAATACAGGTACAGGTATACCTTGGAGATATTGCAGGTTTGGTTCCAGGCCACTGCAATAAAGCAAATATCACAATAAAGTGAGTAACACAAATTTTTTGGTTTCCCAAAATAAGTTACATTTACACTATACTGTACTGTATTAAGTAAGCAAAATCATTATGGCTAAGAAAACCAATCATATCTTAATCAAAAAATAATGCTTCTGGAACAACGGTGCCAAAAAAACTTGCTTGATGCAGGATCACCACAAACCTTCAATTTGTAAAAAACACACTATCTGTGAAGTGCAATAAATTGCAGTGAAATAAAAAGAGGTATGTCTGTACAATGATATTCCACTCAGCAGTACCTGTAATACTGACATATTAGAAGTAATCTATATATTAGCCATATTTTAAGTAAATTCAGAACACCTATAATATGATATGCTATGCATCTGTTAAAAATTATAAGCTTCAGCTTTCTGCGTTAGAATGGAGAAATGAAATCAGATTCCTTTCCTCTAATCCTAATGAATAGTATAAATAGGTAAAACACAGGGAAAAAAAGAAAACATTTATAAACATTCAATGCTAGTTTTATCTTGCATCAAACAAGGATTAAGAGAATTAAAGACAAACAAGATCATCAGGGTGAAGAAAACAAAAAAGGAAAGACAAAAGGAGTCTCTCTCCAGCTCTTGCAGTTTAATAAAGATGTGACTGGAACTTACTATTCTAATCTATTCTCTCACTTTTATCAAGAATGGAAATATAATAAAATTAAGAACAATCAAAACACCAATCATATCAAATAGTATAAAAAGTATTAATTAGTCTATTAACACAAATAGACTGAATCTAAAAGTAGAACCCAAAAGTAACCTGTACAAGGGGAAAAAATTAAGACAAGTGATGTACAAGTATTGAAAATAAAAGTATCATTTTACTTTCAATGATGAAAAATACATGCAATGGAAACAAAGGGATGAAATATTAATATTAGTCAAGGTAGAAACTGGAGCAAAAGCACTATATGAGACAAATGACAATTTCATTAATAATAACTGGTTAAGTTTACATAAAAGATTGTGAATATTTATACATCTGATCAATAGAATCTCAATGTATGATGAAAACACTTCAGGAGATACAAGGTAAAAATAGACAAAGAATTAATAATGTCAAGAGATTTTAACTCACTTTCTCATCCTTTAAAGAATCAAATAGATTTTTTATAAAAGGAGCAAACAGGATGTCTAAATAAAAATGAATTTGGATCAAAAAGATATCTTAATCTCTGAATTCTGAAAACAAATGATGCACCTTTGTTTCAAGTGTTTGTGTAGTATTTTAAAATCTGACTTTGTTATTCCACATAGAAAATGCCAATATGCTATAAAAAGATAAAATAATGAGATAACATTATCTGATCCCAAGTAAATACATATAGGTAACAATAAAAAGAAAATACCAAAAACATCTATTATGTGGACATTATTTTTTTTATTTTGATTCAGAAAGAAAATAACTGAAATAGACAAACATCTGGAAAATAGAAAATATTTTTTAAACATATAGAGGAAAAATCTATTATTTAAATGCTAATTATAGTAGAAAAGAAAGTCACTACATGAATTAACCACTCAATACAAAACATTAGAAAAAGTTAAATAAAGTAAACTAAAAGAAACAAAAAATAAAGATAACAAAAACAAATTTAAAAAAAGAAAAAACTAATAAATCAATTCTAGAGATATTTCTTTGCAAAAACAACAAGTAAGCAATAAAATATCTAAGCTAACTGAGAAAAAAGAGAGAAGATGCAAGAACACAGAGATAAATATGAGGAAATTATTACTGATGGAAAGAAAGTTAAAATAACATAATTTGTTCAAATATATGCAATTAAATTTGACAACCTGGAAAAAAAATAGTTGCTTTCTTAGGCAAATAATTTCTAAAATTGACCACAAAAGAAATAAAGATACTAAGTATTGTCTAACACTTGTTGAATGAGAAAAATAATAGAGCTGATTGGGAGAAATGATAGAGACTAGATAGTACACAGGTGAAATCTATCACACTTTCAGGGAACATAACTTTTACTAAAGTATTCCAAAGCATGTGAGTAAGGGAAGTTTCCAAATGCTATCTATGAATTCAATATAACATTGAATACAAAACTGGACAAAAATAGCTAAGAAAGAAAAAAACAAGTATATTTAATAATGTTGATGCAAAATATTACCCTACAGTTTTAACTAGGATATTAGAAAAATGATATAAACTTGGATTCATTCTAAAAAAAAAAAAAATTCTTTCAAGTCATGGACAGGTCCCACAGCAGGAGCCAATGCTGCCCACAAACACACTGCAACAACCACAGTTGGGTCCCACAGACAGGCTGGGGGCAAGCTTTGCCCACCAGCATAATGCAGTAGCCATAGCCCTACCACAACTGGAGGGCAAACAAAGCCCACACACTGAACATTTCTTGAGTGCCTGGCACTGGTAACTAGGCAGGTTGTTTTTCTGAGCCCAACAGAACATCTCCTAACTAAGCCCACCCCTTCAAGACTGGGAGAGATAGTTGATTTACCTAATACACAAAAACAAACACAGAGAATTCGGCAAAATGAGGAGACAGAAAAATATGTCCCAATTGAAAGAGCAGGACAAAAACTTCAGAAAAAGAACTAAATGAAACAATGATAATCAATGTACCTGATAGAGAGTTCAAAATAATTGTCACAAAGATGCTCACCTATCTTGGGAGACGAATGGATAAACAGAGTCAGAACTTCAACAAAGAGATAGAAAACATAAGAAAGTACCAAAAAAATTATAACCAAATTGAAAAATACTCTAGAGGAGTTCAACAGCAGACCAGATGAGGTAGAAGAACAAATCTGCAAGCTGGAAGACAAAACAATCGAACTCACCCAGACAGAGCAGCAAAATGAAAAATAATTTTAAAAAGTGAAGACACTTTAAGGGATCTTTGGGACAACCTTAAATGGAATAACACTTGCATTATGAGAGTCCCAAAAGGAGAAGAGAGAGATAAAAGGCCATAAAATTAAATATTTGAAGCAATACTGGCTGAAAACTTCTCTAATCTAAGGAAGAAAACAAACATTCAGGTCCAGGAAGACCAGAGAATTCCAAATAAAATAAACTCAAAGAGAGCCCCATCAAGACACATCATAATTAAAATAGTGAAATGTTAAAAAACCCTAAAAGCTGCAAGAGAAAAACAACTTGTTATGTACAAGGGAAACCCCTAAAGCTATGAGCACATTTTTCAGCAGAAACTTTACAGGCCAGAAGGGAGTGGCATGACAAATTCAAAGCTCTCAAAAGAAAAAACTCCCAACCAAGAACTCTCTACCAAGTAAGGTTACCATTCAGAATTGAATGAGAGATCAAGAGTTTCCCAGATAAGCAAAAGCTAAAGGGGTTTATTACCACTAAACTGGCCCTACAAGAAATGTTAAATTGACTTCTTTAAGCTGAATAGAAATGGCACTGATCAATAAGAAGAAAACATGTGAAAGTAAAAATTTCACTGGAAAAAGTAAATATATAGTAAAGGTAGTAGATCAATCACTAATAAATCAGCATTAAGATTAGAAGACAGAAGTAGTAAAATTAACCAAAATGACAATAATTAGTTAAGTAGTGCATAAAATAAAAAGATGCAAAATGTGTCATCAAAAGTATAAAAGGTAGGGGAGTATAAAAAGATAAAGCATTGAATTGCATTACCAACTGAAAACATGCTACTATTTACATAGTAAGTATGTGCTATATAGTTATAGTTCACACAGTTATATGTGAACCTTATGGTTACCATAAGGAAAACACCTATAGTAAATACACAAAAGAAAATGAGAAAGGAATCTAAACATGAAACTAAAGAAAACTACCAAATAGAAGGGAAGAGAGAAAGAGGAGAACAAAGGAACAGAAAGGAACTACAAAACAGCCAGAACACAATTCACAAAATGGCAATAAGTACACACCTATCAATAATTACTTTAAATGTAAATAGACTAAATGCTCCAATTAAAAGACATAAAGTAGAAGAATGGATAAAAAAACAAAATCCATCTATATGGTGCCTACAAGAGACTCACTTCATTAAAAGGACACACACACACAAAAATGAAGGACTGGAAAAAAGTATTCCATGAAAATAGAAATAAGAAAGCTGGAGTAGCTATACTCATATCAGACAAAGTAGACTTTAAAACAAAGACTGTAATAAAGGACAAAGAACGGCATTACATAATGATAAAAGGGTCAATCCAGTAAGAAGATATAAGTTATAAATGTATATGCACCCAACAGAGGAGCACCAAGATATATAAAGCAGGTATTAATGGACTTAAAGTGAAAAACTGAAAGAAATACAATAATAGTATTGTATTGTAATCATATCAATGGATAAATCTTCCAGATGGAAAATCAACAAGGAGAGAGTTGGACTTAAATGATGCATTAGACCTGATGAACGTAATAGATATATACAAAACATTCCATCCAAAACAGCAGAATACACCTTTTTCTCAAGTACACATGGAACACTCTCCAGTATAGATTATATGTTAGGTCACAAAACAAGTATCAATAAATTCAAGAAGATTGAAATCATATCAAGCATCTTCTCCAACTACAATGGTATGAAACCAGAAATCAATCACAAGGAAAAAATGAGAAAAAAACCCATTAAAATGTAAAGATTAGACAACGTGCTACTGAACAACCAATGGGTCATCAGAGAAATCAAAAAATACCTAGAGGGCAAATGAAAACAGAAATATGGCATACCAAAACCTATAGAATGCAGCAAAAGTGGTTCTAAGAGGGAAGTTCATAGCAAGAAAAATCCCAAATAAACAATCTAAATTTACACCTAAAGGAACTAGAAAAAGAAGAACAGATTAAGCACAAAAATAGCAGAAGGAAGAAAACAATAAAGATCAGGGTGGAAATCAATAAAATATAGACCAAAAAAATAGAAAAGATCAATGAAAGTAAGAACTAATTTTCTGAAAAGACAAAATAAAAACTAGCTAGACTCACCAAGAAAAAAGAGACAAAACACAAATAAATAAAATCAGAAATGAAAGAGGAAACATTGCAACTGATACCACAGAAATAAAAGGATCATAAGAGACTACTATGAACTATTATACAACAAATTGGACAACCTAGAAGAAATGTATCAATTCCTAGAAACATACAATCTTCCAAGATTGAATCATGAAGAAACAGAAAACCTGAATAGACTGAATAGGTTTGACCCTTGAACAAGATGGGTTTGAACTGTGCAGGTCCACTTATATGTGAATTCTTTAAAATAAATATATACTATAATACTACACAATCCATGGTTGGTTGAATCTGTGGATGTGGGAACTAAAGATAGGGAGGGCTGACTGTAAAGTTATATGCAGATTTTCAACTGTGCGAAGGCATCAGTGCCCCTAACCATTGCTTTGTTCAAGTGCCAACTGTCATAGGAAAAAAATTAAAAGTAATCAAAAATCTCCCAACAAACAAAAGTGCAGGACTAAAGACTTTGAATGGTGAATTCCACAGAATATTCAAAGAATTAGTACTTATGTTTCTCAAACTCCCCCCAAATTGAAAGGAACGGAAACCTTCTAAACACATTTTTCAAAGCCAACTTTACCCTTATACTAAAACCAGACTAGGACACCACAAAAAAAGTAAATTACAGGCTAACATTCTTGACAAACACAGATGCAAAAATCCTCAATAAAATATTAGAAAACTGAATTCAACAATACACAAAAGGATCATACAACACAATCAAGTGGGATTTATCCCAGGGATGCAAAGATTGTTCAAATCAATCAGCATGATACATCACATTAACAAAATGAAAGATAAAAATCATATGACTGTCTCACTAGATGCAGTAAAAGCTTTTGATGAAATCCAACATCGATTTACAATAAAAATTCTTAACAAAGTGGATATAGAGGGAACATACCTCAACATAATAAAGGCCATATATGACAAACCCACAACCAATATCATACTCAATGATGAAAAGCTGAAAATTATCCCTCTAAGATGAGGAAGAAGACAAGGATGTCCACTCTTACCACTTTCATTCAACATAGTATTGGAAGTTCTAGCCATGGCAATTAGACAAGAAAAAGAAATAAAAGACATTCAAATAAGAAAGGAAGAATTAAAACTGCCACTATTTGCAGATGAAATGCTACTATATAAAAAAAGTCATAGAATACAAAAATCAAGATACAGAAATCTGTGGTGTTTCTATACACTAATAATAAACTATTAGAGAAATTAAGAAAACAACTCCATTTACAATTGCATCAAAAAAAAAAAACCCTAGGAATAAACAACCAAGGAGGTGAAAGACCTGTAGACTGAAAACTGTAAGACATTCATAAAAGAAAATGAAGAAGACACAAATAAATGAGAAGATATTCTGTGTTCACAAACTGGAAAAATAAATGTTGTTAAAGTGTCCATACTACTGAAAGCAATCTATACATTCAATGAATTCCTTATCAAAATTCCAATGGCATTTTTCACAGAACTAGAACAAGTAATTTTAAAATTTATATACAACCACCAAAGACCTTGAATAGCCAAAACAATCATGAGAAAAAAGAACAAATCTAGAAGAATCATGATCCCTGGTCTCAAACTGTACTGCAAAGCTACAGTAATCCAAACAGTATGGAAGTGGCACAAAAACAGACATACAGATTAAGAACCCCAAAATAAACCCACTTATTTATGGGCAATTAATTTACAACAGAGCAAAGAATATACTATAAAGGGAAGTCTCTTCAATAAATGGTGTTGGGAAAACTGGAGAGCCACATGTAAAAAAAAGAAACTAGACTACTATCTTATACCATACAAAAAATTAACTCAAAATAGAAAAAGACTTGAATGTAAGACCTGAGACCATAAAATTCTGAGAAGAAAACACGGGTAGAAACCTCATTGGCATCAGTTTTAGCAATGTTTTTGTGGATCTGATTCCAGAGGCAAAGGAAACAAAAGCAAAAATAAACAAATAGGACTACATCAAACTAAAAAGCTTTAGAACAGCAAAGGAAACCATCATCAAAATGAAAAGGCAAACTACTGAATGAAAGAAGATATTTGCAAATCATACATCCAATGAGGGGTTAATATTCAAAATATATAAAAAGAACAACTCAACAACAAAAAAACCAAACAAACTGATTTTAAAAATGGATACAAGATCTGAACAGACATTTTTTCAAAGAAGATATAAACTTCAGGTTCCAAGCACCTTCATATTATTAGAGCAATTTGCCTTGTCAAGAAAGCTGCAGGGCTTCCCTGGTGGCACAGTGGTTGAGAGTCTGCCTGCCGATGCAGGGGACACGGGTTCGTGCCCCGGTCCGGGAAGATCCCACATGCCGCGGAGTGGCTGGGCCCGTGAGCCATGGCCGCTGAGCCTGCGCGTCCGGAGCCTGTGCTCCACAACGTGAGAGGCCACAACAGTGAGAGGCCACAACAGTGAGAGGCCCGCGTACCGCAAAAAAAAAAAAAAAAAAAAAGAAAGCTGCAGCAGGTAAAAGTCAGTGATCCTATTCCTTCTGCATTGACCTCTATTCTAATGTGCATGCAAAGTAGCACACTTTGGTCCTCAGGTAAGAAAAGTAATTCAAACATATTTTATGATGAAGTCTTATATTGAGAGGAAAATTCATTACAAAGCCACTAATAAGCAGAATATCAGGAAATTTCTCCCATATTTGGAAAGAAGTGCATCGAAGAAAAGTTTGTGGGTTTTTTGTTTGGGGTTTTTTTTTTGGTCTATATCAGTCATTTTTATCGATCTATTCGCCTGATTGGAGGGTCACCAATAAATCTCTATTTTATTCAGAGGTAGCATTATGACTGAGAAAACTGAGGAGCAAGGTCCGTATCATACAATCAAGGCAACGCATTTATCAAAACTATTCTGACAAAGAAAATAAACTGAACTAAATATTTTGTGCTATTAATCATGGCACAAAAATAAATAAAATCAGGGTCAATGCCTGTTATTCTTATATTGTCCTCAAAGGGAAAAACCAAGTGAATTAAATAACCTAAACCGATCACATTAAGTGCAGTGATGCAGGCAAATATTCTCCATGCCTTATAAATAAATTTTAAATATTTGTAAACACTTCTCCTTGAGCTGCTTCTCAAGTGTATAAGTTTTCTATATCTTTTTTTAACCTGCTTCCTTATGTCCTATGACATAGTAATAAGATGCTTAAACGTGAGACAGAGGCAGAACATGAAACACCAGACTGCTGTGTCCTTCACTGATGAGACAAATAGTCATCAACTGACTTAGTGTGGACTAGATGCCAGGCACTGAACTGCTTACACCATGACAAAATAGGAATTATGTTACCAGCTAGACAGAATTTTGCCTCTATTAGAAGGAAGATTTCTATGCTCACTTCCCTCTGACATATCTATGACAGTCAGGTAGATTTTTAATTCTATGCAAATTATGTTCTGTCCTATGAAGACAAAACATTAATGTCAGCAAGAGGACCCATTTCAGCTGGAGGATGAAAGTATACTGATTGACCAAGCATAAGTAGCATTCCAAGAAACTCTTCAACTAAGAAATATACTACGTTTTAGACACTTGAAGCAGATTTCTTTCTAGTGTCTGCATTATGAATGTTTCGCATTCATGTTTTCAAATCAGTGAAATAAGTTAATGTATACAAAATTACATCATAAACGCCAAAGCTTTGCAGATTAAAAATGTTTGTGTCTTTTTAATGTTGGTTTTCACAGGAAAGAAAATCTAGAACTGGGTTATACTTGGTTGGTCATTACTGATAGTCATTCAATTATCAGAACACATTACAGGCAGTCATATTTATAGCAGCTTAATAAGGATAAACATGCTTAAGTGTCCTGCTGGAAGAGGGAGAAGCTTGCTAGTTTTCTTACATTTGCAAAGGTGCACATTCTTTCTTACCTTTGGGAGGATGTGGAGGAATCTTGGAAGCCAGGTGTTAATGGCAGAGCCACCCCACCAGCATGTGACTACTTACCTCTGGATTTCAACTTAAGACAAAAATTAACTTTTATCTAATTTGTGTCTCTGTACATTTCAGTCCCTTAGTTATAGCAACTTAGCCTGTCTCTTAACTAATACAACTTCTAATCCACTGTCTATACATTTATTTAGATATGTTTATTCTAAAAAAATGTTATCTTATATTTTTTTAAAAATATATGAAGATTATTATGTCATAGATGTCATTCAGTTTCCATCTGTTTATCCTAAACAGCACTGCAGTGAACATTCTTGCACATTCTCATGTGTACCTTTGCAAGTGTTCTGAGTTTTTCAGTTTATATTAAAGATGCGATTGCTATATATATATATATACACACTCATCACTTCGCTAAGTAACCACAAAATTGTTCTTCAGAATTTCTTCACCAGTTTTCATTGTACCATCCGTGAATGGAGGTCCCTATTGCCACCATCCTTGCCAGTACTTAATATTACCTAATTTTATAATTTTTTTTGTTGATCCGGTTGATGGAAACTGATATCTGCAACTGTTTTTTTTTTAAAATCTTATTCTTGTCTCTTTGGGTTTACACTGTTGCTCTTTTTCAGTCTTCTTGAAATGAACATTTATCTCAT
Source organism: Lagenorhynchus albirostris (assembly GCF_949774975.1). Taxonomy (NCBI): domain Eukaryota; kingdom Metazoa; phylum Chordata; class Mammalia; order Artiodactyla; family Delphinidae; genus Lagenorhynchus; species Lagenorhynchus albirostris. The sequence continues at coordinate 122,192,755 of NC_083098.1, read as the reverse complement.
TTTTTCGTTATTTTTGGTACCTGAAATGTATCACTTTTCCTAAGTGCTAAATTAAATATTTTTCATACATTTTGACATACAATGTTTTCCTTATCATTTAGTTCTAAAAATTTAGTAATTTAACTACTGAGTTCCTCTTTAACCAGTTATTTAGTATTTTTTTTAATGTTTCTAGCCACATAGGATATTTTACAGCTAGCCATTTATTACTGATTTTTTAATCTTAGTGCATTCTGGTTAGGGAATCTAGCCTGTATGATTAATCTTTTGAAAAGTATTGGGGCTTTTATGGGTGACTAGCATATTTTCAATGACTGTAAATATTCTACATGTGCTTGAAATGAATGTGAATTCTGTATCTTTATATATATATATACAAAGATATATATATATACACATAAGGTATCTATATATATACATACATATATAAACAAAAAAGCATATTAACCTTGTTATTGAATTTTTCTATACCTTTACATATATTTTATTTTCTTGATATATCAATTTTTGAGCAAGTCCTCTAGAATTTCCAGCTCTTATTCATAACACATCCCCACCCCTCAATGGGAATAAACAGCACCTTCCAGGATCTAGAAGCTAAACTGATTCTCAGAGCTGTGTGTTTCTTGTTCCTGTAATTTTTCCTGAATATTCTTAAATATTATAATGATATATACCTAAGGACCTATTTAACTGTCCCTTTAGGGAGATGAGAATTCAGCTGTTCTATTACTACTGCCATTTCTTAAGAAAAGAATTTTTAAATGTATCAGTTAATTAAGAAATAGTCTCTGAGAAGACCCAATTACTATGAAATAACAACAGTTTTAGATTGAAAAACATTATTTATGTGTTTTAATAAAAATGCTGAAAAAGGAAAAATTGGATGGTTCCTTAAAATATGTCTTCCTGTTAACTTCTTCTTTGCGTTTTCTGACCAATTCCCTATAAATTATGGTTATTTCATGGTGAAGAAACCTTAATTAAAATGCAAAGTGCAAAAGAAGGACAGGATTTGGCTGACATATGTAAATGCAAATAAAAAGTATTCTGTAGGGAAAGTGAGACTTCATTGAAGGTGACACGCTTGTGGAAGGAAGAAATGCTGAGCAAGCACCTCAGCTAAACAGGCAATTTGGGGAGTGCCATAAACTGCAGGCATTTTAGAAAAAAATACATTGAAAATGTAATTGGTAATGGCTTGGGTAATTAGACCCCCAAACAGCATCAATCTTTAGGACTGCAAAAGCAGAGAAAAACAAATTGCAATCAATAAGAAATAGTGATGATGCAACAACAACAACAAACACATAAGGAGAGGCACAACTTGCTTTAACTTGTGGGTAAACAGCATTATGAAAGTCTGTTTTTAAGTTAGATGTATACAGATGTGGATTTATACATTTTTTGTGTGCTCCTTTGTGTGTATGTATATAAGAGAAACAGATACATTAACACAACATAAACTGTCTTGGAAACAAAGTGGTGTTCTGCAGCACTCAGATTTTGTATAAGTATTCTAAAGGAATCTCTCTTCTCTATAACAGAAATTGTGTTTGGGAACCAGGACAAAGAGACTGTACAGTGCAAGATCTCCTAATAGGTGCATGCAAAAATCTCACATGGTCTTAGTCCCAGCGTAGAGGCAATAATTTGAAAGGAACCTCAATCAGACCCACTTGCTAGTCTTGGAGAGCCCCCGCCCCAGAGAGGCAGGAGGCAACTGGGACTCCCCCTGAGAAAAAAGACACTGGCAGCAGCCATTTTTAGGGGCTCGTTCTACCACGAGGACACTGGTGTTGGCAAGTACCATTTGGGTCTTCCCTCTTGTCTATTAGTGCCAGGGACTTACCAGCTCAACAGCAGGCCAGTACCAGTTCTAAGACTTTCCAGGACAAGCAGCCAGCCATATGGGGACCCAGCCCCACCCATCAGTGGGCCAGCATCTACTGCATGAGGAGGGTCTAGCAGCCAACTGGTCCAGGCCAGCTCCACCTACCAGCATGGCCACAGCATTTAGTCCCACCACAAAAAAGGGCTCACACAGCCCACACAGGGTGCATCCCTAGAGCATATAACTCGGGTGACCAGAGGGAAAAGTGCTACCTGTCCCCATAGGATTTATCCTATAAAAAGCTACTTCTACAAGATCAGGAAACGTAACCAACATACCTAATACATAGAAAAAAACACAGAGAATTAGGAAAAACGAGGAGACAGAGGAATATATTACAAATGAAAGAAATGGAGAGTAACCTTTAAAAATTGTATACAAATTTTTTTAAACAAGAGTTCAAGGTAATGATCATAAAGATGCAAAACAAACTTGTGAACAGTGAAAGAAATTATCAGCAAAATGAAAAGGCACCTACTGAACGGGAGAAGGTATTTGCAAGCACTATATCTGATAAGGGATTAATATCCAAAATATGTAAAGAACTCATACAAATCAACATCAAAAAAATGAACCTAATTTAAATTTTAAAAAATTTTAATTTAATTTAACCCAACTTAAATGACCTAAATAGACATTTTTCCAAGGAATACATACAGATGGCCAACAGACATGTAAAAAGATATTCAGTATCACTAATCATCAGGGAAATGCAAATAAAACCGTAATGAGATATCACCTCTCACCTGTCAGAATGGCTATTATCAAAAAGAAAAATAATCAGTGTTTTTGAGGATATGGAGAAAAGGAAACCCTCAGGCACTGTGAGAATGTAAACTAATTTTTATTGGAGTAAAGGTGATTTACAGTGTTGTGTTAGTTTCTGCCGTACAGCAAAGTGAATCAGTTATACATATACATATATCCACTCTTTTTTAGATTCCTTTCCCATATAGGTCATTTACAGAGTATTGAGTAGTTTCCTGTGCTATACAGTAGGTTCTTATTAGTTATCTATTTTATATATAGTAGTCTGCATATGTCAATCCTAATCTCCCAATTCATCCCTCCCCCCCTCCCTTTCCCCCTTGGTAACCATAAGTTTGTTTTCTACAGAACAAAAATTTTTGCAAAATTTGTGTAGCCACTAAACTGGAGCTGTATTTTATATATATATTTTTTATGTCTGAATAAGACACCATTGTATATATATGGAATCTTAGCCATTTACAAAAGGGGAATTTTACCATTTGCAACAACATGGAATGGACCTAGAGCACATTATGCTAAGTGAAATAAATCAGACAAAGACTAATATTGTATAATTTCACTGATACATAAAATCTGGAAACAAATTAACAAACATAAGAAAACTGAAACAGACCATACATACAGAGAAGAAACTGATGGTCTGACATCAGAGGGGAGGGAGATGGGGGGATGAGTGAAATATCTGAGGGAAATTAAGAGGTACAAACTTGCAGTTATAAGTCACAGGGATGTAATATACAACATAGGAAATATAGTCAATAGCATTGTAATAACTTTGTATGGTGACGGTAACTAGACTATTGTAGTGATCATTTTGTAATGTATAAAAATATCAAATCATTATTTTTGTACACCTGAAATTAACATAATATTGCATGTAAATCATACTTCAATAAAAAGCCAAACCAACAAAAAAACTTCTTAAGTAAACTTGTGTTTACTCAAGGGAAGGAACACCTCAATAAATGTAAGCTATTGTCAGTCCTATAGATCTCCAGTTTGGTAGTAGGTTCATTAATATCAACTATATTATTAAAAATAAATTTTTTTAAAATTTTATTCAAGTATAGTTGATTTGCAATGTTGTGTTAGTTTCTGCTATATAGCAAAGTGACTCAGTTATACATATTATGTTTTTTTCATATTCTTTTCAATTATGGTTTATCACAGGGTATTGAATATAGTTCCCTGTGCTATACAGTAAGACCTTATTATTTATCCATCCTATGTATATTAGTTTGCCTCTATTAATCCCAAACTCCCAATTCTTCCCTCCCATGCCCCCTCCCCTTTGGCAACCACAAGTCTGTTCTCTATGTCTGTGGGTCCGTTTTTGTTTTGTATAATAGATATGTTCATTTGTGTCATATAAAAATAAAATTTTTTAGAAATAAAAAAATAAAATTTTTAATGTGGCCATGCATGGCTCACTGATGACAGTGCATCATGAATCAATGTTTATTGTTAAACTAATTCTGAATACCTGATGCATACATTTTTATAAAAGAGGGAGTATTGGTCAAATGTACTTTCTACTCCACTTTTTTAATGAGGGGGGTATTCTACAAAACAAATCATAAAAAAAGTAAACACAAGGAACTTCTTAACCATGAAAATTGGTTATAGACTCAAAATCTATTTATATCATGGCTTTAATATAGCAAGATGTGCTCTAGATATAATATAATAATAGTAAACCTAAATTTTCTGCTAGGTCAGGCCTTTACTGAATTCAACCACAAAGAAAAAAATTGGGTTGATTACACGACTTGATGTGATTGGATATTTTCTAATGAAAAACAAATCCTGCATTGTTTAATACACTTTGTAAAGAACCTAGCACTAAGCCCTCATAGTGGCACTTATAATATATTTTGGTGTTTATGTCTTCAGTGAATGCAACTCTTATACATTCTCAAGCTGTAACATAATGTCATCCTGGTGGAGAAAAACACATCACACGTCCTTTTTCTTTTCTTAAGGGGTTACATTTTACACACACCCTGCCGAAAATGCAGTCTCCTTAGTTCTCAAGATATTTCTGTGCATAAAAGCCCATCCTTGTTTTAAGCCTGAAACAAACTCTTGTGTTCACTGAAACTAGATTCTAACCACGAACTTGTCTATAATTGACTTCCTGTAAGGACCACCTATTAACACTCCTGGATCTTGTCCTAATTCCAAGTTATATTTTCACTAGAAATGACTATATTACTGTGCTGATTATCCTAAGGTGATCAGAAGAACAAATTAAATCAGGAGCAGAGAAAAATTCTAAAAACTGTGAAATAAAACATTTGTTCTAAAGAAGCATTTGTTCTATAAAGACCAATATATAAGCATATTTTGTATTTTCTTCAAATTCTAAAGGTGGCCACTCTGGCTCTTTATCCTTTCTTTTTCTGATCCAGAAACTCTTAAATTTGCCTTTACCACAGCAGCCATTTCATAAAGATTTCTGAGCAACTGCAAGTCTAAAGCTCAGGTTTACATAAGGAAGGGAAAGAATTTCTGACATCACAAGGGAGTAGGCACTAGAAAGATTTTTTTAAACATTCTAATTTTTCAGTGATTGAATATTATTGAATATAATCCGTGTCATTCACATTCAATATGATTTGAGTAGTGCCACAGGTGCATTTTTAGCTTAGGCTTTGCAGAATATTTTAGTATATTGGGTTTGTTGTTCTAAGGAGAAAATCATGTAAGCAAGAACATCCCATGACATTCTTACAGTTTGATCATGCCAATCAATCAAAGAATTCTCAAAATCTCCAAAAGCAATCAAATTTTTTTCAAGTCACAATATAAATAGAACTTTTCCCAAGATACTGTAAATTAAATCCTAAGACATTAGGCAAAAACTGCAGTTTTTCTTATGACTTGCCTTGCTGTTGATAAGTAAGAGCTCAGTCAATGAGATCAAAAGCATTTTAATTTAATGTGATACTTAAAAATTACTAAAGTGAGAAGGCTGCAACAGAATATTACAAACTTAAACATCATAGAACTTAACAAAAAGCAGAAAATGATATTTAGGGATGAAAATGATCATGTGAAAAATATTAACAAAAGAGAGATAACTAAGATTACTGGGAGTCACAGATTTGCATATCATGCAATTTATAAAATGAAATAGGCCAGTTTCATTGAGATACAACATTTGTTCATTAAAGCCTTTACTTTCTGTTTACATTGTTGGACTATTTTCTAATGTAAGTATAAACTTATTTTAATTACAAAAATTTTTTACTATCTTGATCTTCTTTTCAAAGAACTAAAACACATGCTGCCTAATATGTGTAAAATCACTTTGTTAGGCAGTAGTTGAAGATTCTCAGGGGTACATAAATTCAATGGTTAGCTTAAGGTCACACTACAATTCAAGGACAGCTTCAGGAACGTAAGAGTAGTAGCTTGGCACCAGGTTATCTCATTCTAAAAGTTTCAGAGAATAGAGAGAAAAGTAAAATTACAGCAACTGGCTTTAGCTTAGATGAGTATTGTTTCAGGAACTTTGAGAATTCTCTCTTTAACAGTAATATTTTACAGAGTATTCATAAGATGAAATGTATATATTTTAAATGCATTTTGGAATAAGTACAGATTCATAGAAAATTGCAAAGAAATTTACAAAGAGGTCCTGTACACACTTCATCCAGTCTTCCCCAATGTTAACATCTTGTATAACTAGAGTACAGTAATAAACCAGGAAACTGACATTTGTATAAACCATGAAGCTTATTCATATTTCACCAGTTGTATGTGTGTGTGTGTGTTTACGTGGGTAGCTTTCTGGAATTTTATCACTTGTATAGCTTTATATAACCATCACGAATTATAGCACTTTGAATATGTCATTCCACTGCCTCCTGGCCTCCATGGTTTCTGACTGTAAAACAGCTATTGAGTTTTTTGTATGTGATGAGTCACTTCTCTTGTTTTTTTCAAGACTGTCTTTGGTTTTGGTTTTCAACAGTTTAATTATGATGTGTGTAGATGAAGGTCATTTTGAGGTTATTCTACTTGGAGTTCATGGGGCTTCCTGTATGTGCAGATGAATTTTGTTTATCAAATTTGGGAAGTTTTCAACCATAATATTCAAATATTCTTTTTGCCTCTTTTTCTTCTCCTTTTGGGACTCCTGTTGTATTTATGTTGGTATGTTTAATTGTGTTCCACAGGTCTCCAAGTCTCTGTTTATTTTTTTCTTTATTCTTTATCTTTCTGTTCCCAAATGATAATCTCAATTGCCTTACCTTCCAATTTGCCAATTCCTTCTTCTGCCTGCTTAAATCTGCTGTTGAGCCCCTCTGCTGAATTGTTCAATTCAGTTATTATACTTTTCAACTCCACAAAATCTATTGTTTTTAAATATGGATCTACTTCTTTATTGATATTCTTTATTTAAGGAAACATTGTTTTCATACTTTTCTTTAGTTCTTTGATAGCCATTTTAAAGTCTTTGTCTAGTAAGTTGAATACCTAGACTTCCCCAGGGATGGTTTCTATTGACTATCTTTTTCCCCAAAGAAACATTCTTGTTTCTTTGTAGGTCTTGTGTTTTTTTGTTGTTTGAAAACTAGACATTTTAAATATGTGACAAATCTGGATATCAGTTTCTTCCTTCTCCCTAAGACTTGTTGTTTTTTGTTTGTTTGTTTAATCACTTTCCTGAACTTTGTGAAGTCTATTCTCTGTTGTGTGTGGTCAGTGAAGTCTCTCCTTGGTTAGCTTAGCGGTCAGCTACTTATTAGACAAGAATTTCCTTATATATATATATAGAACTAAAAAGTCTCCCAGTCTCGTTAAGGGGCTCTGTGTATGTGATAGAGCATACACTCAACACTCCAGTTAGGCAGTTCACTCCTCTGACTTTTCATTTCCTACAGTGCCTCAAGATCAATAAAAGGTGAGAGAGCACAGGGATGCACTGGGTCTTCCCTGAGCATGTGCAGAGCCCTATATATATGTGTGGCCTTTCAGCTTCCCAAGAATATGTCAACACTTTTCAAAGCCTCCCATGGAAATTTCCCCTCTCAGCTTTTCCTTCTAATTTCTTTTTGTTTAGCTTATTGTTTGCCCCAACTCCTAATGCCACTTCAGTAAGTTGTTAAGTTAAACAATTGCCACTAATTGTTTTCAACAAATGCCCCTGAGGAAAAGGCTGTTCACACTGAGAGAGCTCTGAGTCAAGTCTAATAAAGAAAATCCTTACAAGTGGAGATTTCCTGGAAACTGCCAGACAGGTCAAATAATGACAATTTTCTGAAAATGAGCCTTTGAAAGAGCTCCAACTGCTCTTTTGAGTGCTCCATTGTGTGCCAGGCTAATGGTTTTCACTGTGATTGTGGGCTATTGGTTTTCAAGGCTATCCAGAACTGGAAAGGGAGAGGGAAGGATAAAATTAAGGAAAAATAAAATGCCACAAACCTGATAATAAGATTTGGTCATTTTTTTCTTGGATAGATTGTCCACAGATGGTTGCAAGCCTTGTTAATTTTTAAAATTCTGAAAAGATGATTTTGATGGTTTTTGCCAGTGTCCTTGTCACTTTTATCAGGGAGAGGATTTGTAGAGGTTTTTACTCTGGTATTTCCCTTGATGCCATCTCTGGTGGCTAGCTTTAATGGGGAATTTTTGCATCTGTGTTCTTGAGAGATACTGGTTTATAATTTTCTTTTCGTGTTTCATGTTTGTGTGCAAAAGCCTTTTGTTGTCAGGCTAATACTTGCCTTATAATATTATAAGTTAGTAAGTGTTCCCTACATTTATATCTTATGGAAGACATTGCATAATATTTTTGTTAATTCTTCATTGAGCGTTTGGTAAAATTCTTCATTGAAACCACCTGTGCCTGGATATTTCTTTTCAGCAGATTTTATTTCATTTTTTTATTTTTTTATGTTGCTGCTGGTGAAGATAATTTTATTTATTATTTTTTATTCTTATTAGTCATCCACTTTTTTTTAACATCTTTATGGAGTATAATTTCTTTACAATGGTGTGTTACTTTCTGCTTTATAACAAAGTGAATCAGTTATACATATATATGTTCCCATATCTCTTCCCTCTTGCATATCCCTCCCTCCCACCCTCCCAATCCCACCCCTCTAGGTTGTCACAAACCACTGAGCTGATCTCCCTGTGCTATGCAGCTGCTTCCCACTAGCTATCTATTATACATTTGGTAGTGTATATATGTCCATGCCACTCTCTCACTTTGTCAGAGCTTACCCTTCCCCCTCCCCATATCCTCAAGTCCATTCTCTAGTAGATCTGTGTCTTTATTCCTCTCTTACCCCTAGGTTCTTCATGACCTTTTTTTTTTTCTTAGATTCCATATATATGTGTTAGCATACAGTATTTGTTTTTCTCTTTCTGACTTACTTCACTCTGTATGACAGACTCTAGGTCCATCCACCTCACTACAAATAACTCAATTTCGTTTCTTTTTATGGCTGAGTAATATTCCATTGTATATATGTGCCACATCTTCTTTATCCATTCATCCGATGATGGACACTTAAGTTGCTTCCATGTCCTGGCTATTGTAAATAGAGTTGCAATGAACATTTTGGTACATGACTTTTTATGAATTATGGTTTTCTCAGGGTATATGCCCAGTAGTGGCATTGCTAAGTCGTATGGTAGTTCTATTTGTAGTTTTTTAAGTAACCTCCATTTTATACACATCAGTGTATACATGTCAATCCCAATCTCCCAAATATTCACACCACCACCCACACCCCCACCACTTTCCCCCTTGGTGTCCATACATTTGTTCTCTACATCTGTGTCTCAATTTCTGCCCTGAAAACCGGTTATCTGTACCATTTTTCTAGGTTCCACATATATACGATATTCGCTTTGCTCTTTCTGACTTACTTCATTCTGTATGACGGTCTCTAGATCCATCCACATCTCTGCAAATGACACAATGTTGTTCCTTTTTATGGCTGAGTAATATTCCATTGTATATATGTCCCATATCTTCCTTATCCATTTGTCTGTCAATGGACACTTAGGCTGCTTCCATGACCTGGCTGTTGTAAATAGTGCTGCAATGAACATTGGGGTGCATGTGTCTTTTTGAATTATGGCTTTCTCTGGGTATATGTCCAGTAGTGGGATTGCTGGGTCATATGGTAATTCTATTTTTAGTTTTCTAAGGAACGTCCATGCTGTTCTCCATAGTAGCTGTACTAATTTACATTCCCACCAACAGTGCAAGAGGGTTCCCTTTTCTCCACACCCTCTCCAGCATTTGTTGTTTGTAGATTTTCTGATGATGCCCATTCTAACTGGTGTGAGGTGATACCTCATTGTAGTTTCGATTTGCATTTCTCTAATAATTAGTGATGTTGGGCAGCTTTTCATGTGCTTCTTGGCCATCTGTATGTCTTCTTTAGAGAAAGGTCTATTTAGGTCTTCTGCCCATTTTTGGATTGGGTTGTTTGTTTTTTTAATATTGAGCTGCATGAGCTGTTTATATATATTGGAGATTAATCCTTTGTCTGTTGATTCATTTGCAAATATTTTCTCCCATTCTGAGGAGTGTCTTTTCATCTTGTTTACGGTTCCCTTTGCTGTTGAAAAGCTTTTAAGTTTCATTAGGTCCCATTTGTTTATTTTTGTTTTTTCCATTTCTCTAGGAGGTGGATCAAAAAAGATCTTGCTATGATTTATGTCAAAGAGTGTTCTTCCTATGTTTTCCTCTATAAGTTTTATAGTGTCCGGTCTTACATTTAGGTCTCAAATCCATTTTGAGTTTATTTTTGTGTATGGTGTTAGGGAGTGTTCTAATTTCATTCTTTTACATGTAGCTGTCCAGTTTTCCCAGCACCACTTATTGAAGAGACGGTCTTTTCTCAATTGTATATCTGTGCCTCCTTTGTCATAGATTAATTGACCATAGGTGCGTGGGTTTTTCTCTGGGCTTTCTAATTGATTCATTGATCTATATATCTGTTTTTGTGCCATGCCATATTGTCTTGATTACTGTAGCTTTGTAGTATAGTCTGAAATTAGGGAGTCTGATTCCTCCAACTCTGCTTTTTTCCCTCAAGACTGCTTTGGCTATTTGGGGTCTTTTGTAGCTCCATACAACTTTTAAGATTTTTTGTTCTAGTTCTGTAAAAAATGCCATTGGTAATTTGATAGGGATTGCATTGGATCTGTAGATTGCTTTGGGTAGTAGAGTCATTTTCACAATATTGATTCTTCCAATCTAAGTACATGGTATATCTCTCCATCTGTTGGTATCATCTTCAATTTCTTTCATCAGGGTCTTTTAGTTTTGTGCCTACAGGTGTTTTGTCTCCCTAAGTAGGTTTATTCCTAGGTATTTTATTCTTCTTGTTGCAATGGTAAATGGGAGTGTTTACTTAATTCTTCTTTCAGATTTATCATCATTAGAATATAGGAATGCAAGAGATTTCTGTGCATTAATTTTGTACCCTACAACTATACCAAATTCACTGATTAGCTCTAGTAGTGTTCTGGGTGGCATCTTTAGGATTCTCCACATATAGTATCATGTCATCAGCAAACAGTGACAGTTTTACATTTTCTTTTCCAATTTGGATTCCTTTTATTTCTTTTTCTTCTCTGATTGCCGTGACTAGGACTTCCAAAACTATATTGAATAATAGTGGTAAGAGTGGACATCCCTGTCTTGTTCCTGATCATGGAGGAAATGCTTTCAGTTTTTCACCATTGAGAATGATGTTTGCTGTGAGTTTGTCATGTATGGCCTTTATTATGTTGAGGTAGGTTTCTTCTATACCCACTTTCCAGAGATTTTTTATTATAAATGGGTGTTCAATTATGTCAAAAGCTTTTTCTGCATCTATTGAGATGATCATATGGTTTGTATTCTTCAAATTTTTAATATGGTGTATAACATTGATTGATTTGCATATATTGAAGAATCCTTGCATCACTGGGTTCAGGGATGATTAGGTGCAATCTCACCTGATCATGGTGTATGATCCTGTTAATGTGTTGTTGGATTCTGTTTGCTAGTATTTTGTTGAGGATTTTTGCAACTATCTTCATCAGTGGTACTGGTCTGTAATTTTCTTTTTTTGTAGTATCTTTGTCTGGATTTGGTATCAGGGTGATGGTGGCCTTGCAGAATGAGTTTGGGAGTGCTCCTGTGTCTGAAATTTTTTGGAAGAGTTTGAGAAGGATGGGTGTTAGCTCTTCTCTAAATGTTTGACAGAATTCACCTGTGAAGCAATCTGGTCCTGGACTTTTGTTTGTTGGAAGATGTTTAATCACAGTTTCAATTTCATTACTTGTGATTGGTCTGGTCATATTTTCTATTTCTTCCTGGTTCAGCCTTGGAAGGTTATACCTTTCTAAAAAGTGTCCACTTTTTCCAGGTTGTCCATTTTATTGGCATACAGTGCTTGTAACAGTCTCTCAGGATGCTTTGTATTTCTGCGGTGTCTGTTGTAACTTTTCCTCTTTCATTTCTAATTTTACCGAATTGAGTCCCATCCCTCTTTTTCTTGATGAGTCTGGCTAATGGTTTATCAATTTTGTTTATTTTCTCAAAGAACCAGCTTTTACTTTTATTTATCTTTGCTACTGTTTTCCTTGTTTCTATTGTATTTATTTGTGCTCTGATCTTTATGATTTCTTTCCTTCTGCTAACTTTGGCTTTTGTTTGTTCTTTCTCTAGTTCCTTTAGGTGTAAGGTTAGATTATTTATTTGAGATTTTTCTTGTTTCTCGAGGTAGGCTTGTATAGCTATAAAATTCCCTCTTAGAACGGCTTTTGCTGCATCCCATAGGTTTTGGATTGTGTTTTCATTGTCATTTGTCCTAGGTGTTTTTTGATTTCCTCTTTGATTTCTTCAGTGATCTCTTGGTTATTTAGTAATGTATTATTTAGCCTCCATGTGTTTGTGTTTTTTACGTTTTTTTCCTCTGTAACTTATTTCTAATCTCATAGCATTGTGGTCAGAAAAGATGCTTGATGGATTTCAGTTTTCTTAAATTTACTGAGGCTTGATTTGTGACCCAAGATGTGATCTATCCTGGAGAATGTTCCATGTGCACTTGAGAAGAAAGTGTAATGTGCTGTTTTTGGATGGAATGTCCTAAAAATATCAATTAAATCTCTCTGGCCTATTGTGACATTTAAAGCTTGTGTTTCCTTATTAATTTTCTGTTTGGATGATCTGTCCATTGTGTAAGTGAGGTGTTAAAGTCCCCCACTACTATTGTGTTACTGTCGATTTCCTCTTTTAGAGCTGTTAGCAGTTGCCTTATGTATTGAGGTGCTCCTATGTTGGATGCCTATATATTTATAATTGTTATATCTTCTTCTTGGATTGATCCCTTGATCATTATGTAATGTTCTTCCTTGCCTCTTGTAACATTCTTTACTTTAAATTCTATTTTATCTGATATGAGTATAGCTACTCCAGATTTCTTTTGATTTCCATTTGCATGGAATATCTTTTTCCATCCCCTCACTTTCAGTCTGTATGTGTCCCGAGGTCTGAAATGGGTCTCTTGTAGACAGCATATATATGGGTTTTGTTTTTGTATCCATTCAGCAAGCCTGTGTCTTTTGGTTGAAGCATTTAATCCATTCACATTTAAGGTAATTATCGAGATCTATGTTCCTATTACCATTTTCTTAATTGTTTGGGGTTTTTTTTTGTAGGTCCTTTTCTTCTCTCGTGTTTCCCACTTAGAGAAGTTTCTTTAGCTTTTTTTGTAGAGCTGGTTTGGTGATGCTGAATTCTCTTAGTTTTTGCTTGTCTGTAAAGCTTTTGATTTCTCCATCGAACCTGAATGAGATCCTTGGCGGGTAGAGTAATCTTGGTTGTAGGTTCTTCCCTTTCATCACTTTAAGTATATCATGCCACTTCCTTCTGGCTTTAGAGTTTCTTCTGAGAAATCAGCTGTTAACCTTATGGGAGTTCCCTTGTATGTTATTTGTCATTTTTCCCTTGTTGCTTTCAGTAATTTTTCTTTGTTTCTAATTTCTGTCAATTTGATTACTATGTGTCTCGGCGTGTTTCTCCTTGGGTTTATCCTACCTGGGACTCTCTGTGCTTCCTGGACTTAGGTGGCTATTTCTTTTCCCACATTAAGGAAGTTTTTGACTATAATCTCTTCAAATATTTTCTCAGGTCCTTTCTCTCTCTCTTCTCCTTCTGGGACCCCTATAATGCAAATGTTGTTGCATTTAATGTTGTCCCAGAGGTCTCTTAGGCTGTCTCCATTTCTTTTTATTGTTTTTTCTTTATTCTGTTCCATGGCAGTGAATTCCACCATTCTACCTTCCAGGTCACTTATCCATTCTTCTGCCTCAGTTATTCTGCTATTGATTCCTTCTAGTGTACTTTTCATTTCAGTTATTGTATTGTTCATCTCTGTTTGTTTGTTCTTTAATTCTTCTAGGTCTTTGTTAAACATTTCTTGCATCTTCTTGATCTTTTCCTTCATTCTTTATCTGAGGTCCTGGATCATCTTCACTATCATTATTCTGAATTCTTTTTCTGGAAGGTTGCCTATCTCTACTTCATTTAGTTGTTTTTCTGGGCTTTTATCTTGTTCCTTCCTCTGGTACAGAGCCCTCTGCATTTTCATCTTGTCTATCTTTCTGTGAATGTGGTTTTTGTTCCACAGGCTTCAGGATTGTAGTTCTTCTTGCTTCTGCTATCTCTCTTTTCAAATTTTAAATTATAAATTTAATGTCCTTAATAATTATAGAACTATTTAAGTTATCAATTCAATTTTGGCTGAGTTATGGTAGTTTGTGAATTTTGAGGAATTTGTCTATTTTTTCTAAATTGTCCAAGTCATTAACATAAAGATATCTGTAATATTCCTTTTAATGGCTGAAGGATTCTTCTGCTATTCCCTGTTTCATTTATGACCTTGGCTATTTGTGTCTCTTCTCATCTTTTGTGAGGAAATAAAATTTCCGTATGTTGGCTTAAACAATATTCACAACCTAAAAGTTGAGAGTTATGCTTTATTTAGTGGGAATTTTTAGGACTTCAAGACCAGGAGGAAGCATCTCAAGTAACCCTGAGAGAACTGCTCTGACGAGGCAAAGGAGGAGCTAAGTTATATAGAAGTTTTGCAGTAAAGGGCAGGTAGTCGGAACATCAAAAGATTACTATTAATTAAAGAAAACCAGAAATCCCAACTTAAGGAATTTAATGCTTTTTTATATATGGGAAGATGCAAAAGTCTGGGCTCACTAAAATCATTCCTTTGATTGGTACCTCAGCTATCTGGGGCCAGTATCCTATGTTTTCACATTCTGAGTTTCCTTGGGGCTCACCAGCTCACATTGAAGGGCTGCAATTGCTGATGACTGTGACATCATTTGTTTACTGATATGGCAGGCAATATTCCATTTGTCACCTAGATATGTCAATGTTTCTGTAAGAAGCCTGAGCCTCCTGAAATATTTTGTCTATCATAACAATGATATCTGTATCCTTTGGTCATGTTAATTACAGTGACCAGAAAGGATAGTAAAGCTTCTTTTATTTTCTGGATGGGGCTGGTGGCTATTGCCCTGAACTAGGTTCTGAGGTTAAGCCCAAAGATGTAGGAATTCTGGAACATTATTTCCCTAGGTATTTATATTTCAATAAGAAATGAGGCCAGAAACTTGAAGACATCTATAGGTGTGAGGCAAATTGGGCTGTCTTCTGGAAAGATATTATTTACATACAAAAGAATCACAGTAAAGAGGATACTCTAAAGTAAGGGGAGCAGCTGCCTCCTTTCCTTTTATTAAGCAATGAAAAATCATTTTGCCTTTTCTCCCCCATGTGGGGTACCCATCTATTCACATAAGGTAACTTACCTGACTTATCTCATTGCCTAAGGGTATGGATGAGGGCAAAATTGGAGGGAGGGTGAACAGGATGTATTTATTTGTTGTAAGGTATTTAATGGGAAGACTGTTTATGATCCAGAACTCCTCATGTGCACAAGATAGAATGAATGAATATGAATATTAAAAACCCAACATTTTACCTTTGTCAATCTTGGTAGAGTTTTGCCAATTGTATTGACTTTTTTGAAGAATCAGCTTTTAATTTTATTGAATTCCTTTATCACTTTCCTATTTTCAAGTCCTAAGGTCCCTAAGCAGTCCATGTTCTTCTTTCAAGTTTTCAGAGTCCTTTTATCATTGTCTATTGAATGATCTTCTGGGTATTTAGTTGTATTTAGAGGGGAGAAATAGGGGGGAATGACTGTATGGCATCTTATCCTAGAACTGGAAGCCAATATATTAATGGTACAAAATACACTACTGAATAAGTTGATATTGCCATCCAAAGTATAACCTTGCCAGAGGCTGATGAAGTGACTAGTCTAAGGTTATAGATTAAGACACTCACATCCTGAGTTAAATTTGCTCTAGGTTTTTCTACCTTGTTGCTTAGCAAGTACACATATCAATTTTGATATTTTTATGCAGACTGCATTTGGTTATTAGAACAAAAACCTCATTAATTATATCTGGTAGATTTCTGGGATATCTGTGTTAAAAGTTAATCTTTCTGTTATCTCTTTTGTACTGTGTAGTGGTTACAGAGGCATCAAAAAAGTAAAAAGACATGTAAATAGGTGTAAATATATATGTGCTTGCTAATATTTGATATTTTCATCCAAAGTAATATAAATAGAACATGACTGCCTCCATGTTATGAAACACAACTGTAACATAAGAATCTATCTTTTAAGATAAGTTTAAAGAGCATGTGCTTTACAATTAACGAAGTGCTGAGATTTTGTTAAACTTTTTTATATAGGGAAATTGAATCTGAAGTTATTAATGACACGAGCAGAGATATAGAGCTATCTGGAATGACACAGCTCCCTGCCCAGGCAGTATTTAACTACCCACTCTAAAATTTTTAGAATATCAAGCTAGGTATCATCATACAGAGGTACTGGTATGGAATTAAGGAATATTCCTTTTCATGCCTCAAGAATTTTCATTTCAAATGTGTAATGTTGCTTGCCAATTAAAATTATCTAACGTTAGAACATAATATGGAAAACAAAATAATTTAGATTTTATTAATACTATTATTTACACTAATTCAGGGTATTTTATTAAAATTATTTTTTGAAGAGACCATTTTTGAACAATAACATTACCAGATATTTTATATCTGCATTTTGTACTTATAAAGCAAATGGGCACATGAGCAAGAGATTTAATGAAATATATATTTAAAATTTTAAAGTACCCACTCTATGTCTTTTTAGCTTCTAATAATCATTTAGCTAGATTTCTAGGAAATGAGCCAAGACTTATAGTAAAGGCTTGACTAAATTATCCTTTCAACTTTTGAAATCCATGCTGAAATAACATTAAGTAGCTTTAAAGGTTCAGGTAATGAGGCATTAAACAACCTAAATTCATACAAAGTAAAATCAAAATGTTTTGAAATGTTTGGTATTTCAAACTAGAAATGTAAAGAATGAAGTGCTCAGTCAATTCCTTTTTTTCCTTCTCTTTAATTTAACAAATTTGTTGATGTATATTTGATGTAGCATAAGCACATATTTAATTTTTCCAATTTGACAAATCTGCACATATCTACATCAATAAAACCACTGCTACAATCAATACAATGAATATATCCATCAACCCAAAACTTTCCTCATGCCTTTTGTAATCTTCCATACCCTTCCACACTCCTCCACAAGCAGTGATCTGCTTTATGTCACTAGAATTTAGTGACATTTTCTAGGATTTTATATAAATGGAATCATACAGCACATACTCTTTGTCTAGCTTCTTTCATTCAGCATAATTATTTTTATTTCATTCATGTTATAGCATGTTTCAATAGTTTATTGTCTTTTTATTGATTAGTAGTGTCCCATTATATGGCTATAGCACAAATATATATCCATTCACCTATTGAGGGACATACAGGTTATTTCCAGTTTGGGGCTATTATTAATAAGCCCACTATAAATATTTTATTGCAAGTTTTACAGGATCATAGGCTTTCATTTTCCTCAGGCAAATATTTAGAAGTACAATTCTTAGGTTGTACGGTAAGTATATGTTTAACTTTTTAAGGAACTGTCAAACTGGTTTTCCAAAGTGGTTATACCAATGTAAGAGAGTCCCAGTTCCTCCGCATCTTCACCAACACTTAGTATAGTCAAGCTTTTTAGTTTTAGCCATTGTAACAGTTTGTAGTGGCATCTCATTGCTTTTTTATTTTGCCTTTTCCTAATGACTAAACATGTCAGGCATTTTATTCATGTTTTTCCTTACACGCATTTATATATCTTCTTTAGTGAAGTTTTCATTTAAATCTTTTGCCCATTTAAAAAATTTATTTTTATTTTGTTATTCAAGTTTGAGAGTTCTTTATATAGTCTGAACAGAAGTCCTTTATCAGATATTTGATTTGCAAATATTCTTCCAGTCTCTAGTTTGTTTATTCATTCTCTAACAGTTCTTTCAGAGAGAAGACATTTTTAATTTTAATAAAGTATAATTTACCAATTTGTTCTTTTATAGGTCAGACTTTTAGTGTTATATCTAAAAGTCTATGCCTCATCCAAGGTCACTAAGGTTGCTTTCTATTTTTTCTTCCAGAAGTTTTATAGTTTTAAGACTTACATTTAGGACTACCATGCATTTTAGCTAAGTATTGTACATGATGAGTGGTATAAATTTTTCATATGGATATCAAAATTGTTCCAGCACCATATTTTGAAAAGACCATTTTTCTCTGAATTACCTTTGCTGCTTTGTAATAATAAATCAGTTGCCAGGTATGAGGGTCTATTTCTATTTATTCATCTATTTGTCTATATTGACACCAACACCATACTGTCTTGATTACTATAGCATTGTTAATTTTGAAAATGAATAGTGTTAGCTTTCTAACTTTATTTTTCTTCTTCAAAATTTGTGTGTCTATTCCAGGTCCTCTGAATTTTCAAGTGAATTAATTAATCAATTTCTACACTCACCCCCAAAAAACTTACTGTTACTGAGCTGGATCTGTAAATTACATTGGAGAAAATTAACAATTTAATACCACTGAGTCTTCATCTGTGGATATGGTACATCTATTTATTTAGACCTTTAATTTCTCTCAGCAATGTTTTCAGTTTTAAGTGTATATAACTTTCAATTTTTATCAGATTTACCTCTCAGTATATCATGATATAATGCTATTGTAAATGGTATTCTCTACTTTAATTTCAAATTGTTTATTGGTAGTATATAGAAATACAATTGCTTTTTTATATTTATCTGATATTCAGCAAACTTATTAAACTCACTTTTCAGTGCTAGCAGCTTATTTGTAGATTCCATCAGATTTTTCTACATGGACAATCATGTCATTTGCATATAAAACTGTTTTACTTTTTTTTTTCTAATCTGGATGCCATTTTAAAATTTTTCTTCCCTTATTGCATTGGCAAGAATATTCTAGTTCAATTTTAAACAGAAGTAGTGAGAGAAGATATCCAATTTGTTCCTGACCTTAGGGAGAAAGTATTTAATTGTTCCCCAATAATTATGACATTAACTGTAGGTTTTTCATAGATGCCCTTATAAGGTTAAGCAAGTTTTTTTCTATTCCTAGATTTCTGAGCGTTTATATCAAAAATGTATGCTGGATTAAGATGATCATATGGTTTTTCTTCTTTCAGTTTGCTATTATGATGAGTTTTGTCCCTGTAATGCAAGAATAGTTAACATTCAGAAACAATCAATGAAAGTCATCACATTCACAAACTGAAAAAAAACATAAGCTCATCTTAATCCAACATCTATTTTCTATGCTGCTAGATTCAGTTTGTTAAAGTTTAGTTTAAAATTTTTAACAACTATATTAATGAAGGATATCCATTTGTATTTTTCTTCTTTTTGTAAAGTATTTTTCTTATTGTGGTATCAAGTTAAACTGGCTTTACACAATAAGTTGGAAAACAGCCCATCCTTTACAATTTTCTGGAAGAACTTGAGAAGAATTGGAATTATTTATCCCTTAAATGTTTGACAAAATTCAATAGTGAAGCCATCTGGGCCTGACATTTCCTTTCTGGGGAGATTTTAAATTACCAATTTAATTTTTTAAATTGATACAAGGCTATTTACATTATGGATTTATTTTTAGGTGAGTTTGGATATTTGTATCTTTCAAGGAACTTGTTCATTTCATCTGAATTGCCAAACTTATCAAGAAAAGTTGTTCAAGATATTTCCTTATCATTCTTTTAATATTAAATATTGAAATATCATCCTTTTAATATTTAATAGAATATGTAGTGATTATGTTTTCTCTCTCATTCCTGATATTGGTAATTTGTGTTGTCTCTCTTTTATTTCTAATCTGTCTGGAGGGAATTTATCAATTTGATTCATTTTCTCAAAAAACCAACTTTGGATTTTATTGTTTTATTTATTGTTTTCTTGATTCTCGAAGTAAATTTCTGCTCTGGTTTTTATTATACCCTTTCTTCTACTTACTTTGTATTTAATTTGCTCTTTTTTCCTACTTTCTTAGAACAGAATGTGAAATTATTGATTAGAGAATTTTTCCTTTTCAATACAAGTGTTTAGTGTTATTAATTTCCCCATAAGCATTGCTTTAGGACATTCTACAAACTTTGATTTGTTGTGTTTTTGCATTTTCATACATTTTAATTTTTCTTTTTATTTTTCCTTTGATCTAAGGGTTATTTATAAGTGTGTGATTTAGGTTCCAAATATTTGGGGAACATTTCAGAGATGTCTAGATTGTTTCTAACTTAATTCCATTATGGTTAGAGAAGACTGGGGGCAGAAAGGGAGGGAAACAGGGAGCCATCACTAATGGGTATGGGGTTTCTTTTTCAAGTGTTGAAAATGTGCTAAAATTGACTGTGGTGATGGTTGCACAATTAACTCTGTGAACACACTAAAACCCATTGAATTTGCACTTTAAATGGGTGAATTAGAATTACAGTTGACCCTTAAAATACACGGGGGTTAGGGGCGCTGATCCTCTGCACAGCCAAAATCTAAGTATAACTTATGGCTGGCCCTCTATACCCACAGTTCTGCACCCATGGATTTAACAAACCACAGATCCTGTGGTACTGTAATATTGACTATTGAAGAAAATTCACATGTAAGTCAACCTATGCAGTTCAAACCGGTGTTGCTCAAGGGTCAACTATGTATCTTAATAAAATTGTTTTTTTAAAGAATGCAGTTATATATTATATAAGCTCAAATTAATTAATTAATGCATACAGAAAGCAAAGGAAATAGTTGAACATCTTTAAACAAGTACATTTAAAAATATATATATAGTGGAAATTAGATTATGTGTCTATATTATCATTGACATAAAATTCAGAACCTAATCAATAAGGTTAAATCAATCACATTAAAATGAATTAGCTAATAAGATTTGACTGAAAGGTCCAGATTTTGGTCAATATTATGCATATTAATTATGCATGTTATGCATCTATTATGCATATTAATAATGCCTTCAGGTTATGTTAAATGGCTATAAATCTCTAATTTTTGTCCTTTAAACACATGTCCCTTTTTTATTTCTTTTTCTTCTCTGATCGCATGGCTTGATGAATTTTCACAAACTGCACACATTTGTATAATTAGCAGCCATGTACGGAAACAGGGCACTGGGGCACACAGAGACTTTTCTGTTCCTTCTAGTTCTATTTCCCCCCACAAAAGTGATTCATATTCTAACTTCTAATAGCATAGGTTAATTTCATTTGTTTCTTTTAGCCTCATATAATTGGCATTAAAATCTATACACTCTTTTATGCCTCATTTCTTTTACTCAACATTAAAGTTCTGAAATTTATCCAATGTGTTGTATTAATCCCATTGAATTCTACTCTATTCCACTGTGTGGCACTAATCCCATTGGTGATGGCATTTGGTAGTTTTCACTTTGGGGCCATTAACTATAGCATTATGTATTAAATATATGATGATCAATTAAAAATAAATAGAAGAGTTGAAATATAAAGTTTAGGAAAGCTTCAAGAAAGTGGAAACAAAATCAAAAGAAAAATGTGAGAAAAAATTAAGAGATCTGGAAGATAAATCCAGGAAATGCAACAAACAGAAAAAAAAACAAACAAAAGATTGAGAAGATGAAGTTATTTTAAAAATAAAATAAGCAAAATTTCCCCAGCTGAAGAAGAAACAAGCCTTCAGATTGAAAGGGACTATCCCTCAATAGCAGAACAAATGAAAGAAGAGCCATAATTAGACATAGAAGTATGAAACTTAAGTACTTCAAGAATAAAATCATCCTTGAGAGTACGTGGGTAGGTGAAATGGGTGAAGGGGTCAAAAGATTAAAACTTCCAATTATAAAATAAATAATTCATGGTGATATAACATACAGCATAGTGACTATAATTAATAATATTGTATTGTATGTTTGAAAATTTCTAACAGAATAGATCTTGAAAGTTCTCCTCACAAGAAAAAAATTTAACTATGTGTAGGGATGGATGTGAACTAGACTTATCGTGGTGACCATTTTGCAATATGTACATATATCGAATCATGTTGTAACCTGAAACTAATATGTTATATGTCAATTACATCTCAATTTTTAAAAAACAGAATAAAATCATCCAGAAAGAGAAAAAAAATGTGCTATGTTCAAAGCAATGAGAATCACATTGGCATCTCACTTTCCAACTGACATACTACAGGTAGAACACAATGAATCAATGCCTTCAAAAATGTAGAAAAAGTTACTTTAGCCCCAAATTCCATATCCACCCACATAGTTATTAAATCTGTTGATAAGATAAAGATATCATTAGACACGCAAAGCATTAGAATATTTATCTCCTACATATATTCTCTCCATAATTTATTGAAGGATTTACTCTGGAAAAAAAACAAGAGTGTAAACATAAAAAAGGGAACAAAGGATCTAATCAAGCAAATTAATAAAAGGAAGGCCCAGAATTCAAGGGTTCAGCAGGTATAGAGAGCAACCAGGTAAGACCCCAGGAAAGCAAAATGCAATACAAGATAGAGTCCAAATATAAAGAAACTACTCAAACTGGAAAAGGAATTCAATGACCTTCAATTAGTGGCATGAAACACAGTCCAAACAGTACATACAGCAAAGCACAAAGATGACTCCTAAATTTTCTACCTTTAGAATCAACTTTTAGGAAAAGCTAAAAAGACTTAATTATGGTTACAAAATATATTGCCATATTTATCCACTTGGCAATATGTTTGTAAAGGTACAGGGACAGCTGCTGGGAGATAGAAAGAGGAGGAAAGGTAAAGTGAAAGACAAAAGAAAAATTATGTTCTTCTTTCAAACTGAGAAAATAAAAGACACTGATTGAATAATAAATAGAACTTTGAATACATAATTTGTGCAGAAACATGGACTCACTACCCCTCAACAGTACAAAATAATGTTTTTTTTTCTAAAATTGATCTAATCTTTCTAACAAAGTTCCTGCTAAACCCATTGTTGTCAGTTTAAACTTGTTTCTTTTGAATAATTCAGTTTATTCGAGGTAAATGCCCTATTTTAAGGTTTCTTCCCCCTAATTTACTTTCCCTCCCTCCAACCCTAACTTCATATGGAATCTAGTAGGAGAAGGTTGGTTGTCTCAGCTCCTGAACCACACTCCGCTAGGTCCCAGGGCCTCCCCAGTGCTGTTCCTTACTTGCCTGGGTACTCATTGGCTTCCCCTGCTAACGTTTGCAATGAAGAATTGTGTCTCGTTCTCTTGGCTCTGTTGGGCCTGATGAACTTTCCTTTTTGACTTAACCCCACCTTTCTCTCTGGCTGACCATTCCTCCAGGTCTCAGCAAAGCCCCACTCCAGCACCTGGCTTAGTTCACACTCAAATCTCCCCGCTGTTGCCCCCAGAGCAGGACAGCTGGTTTTCATCTCAGCTACATCCCTGTTCCCACAGGACATAAGGAACTTGTGAATCAATTCTATATCACAAAGTCTAATGACATTCTTTCTCTCTGTAACCAAAACAAGCCTCCATGTGTATCCTGCTGTGTTTGTGCACAAATACATTTCTGCAGACCTCACTCTCTGGCTTTCCCTCAACCACAGAGGACTCCACCCTCCATCCCCAGGGCTGGGGAGCCAGGGAAAACAGGTAATGTAAGCAGGTGTTTCTACTGCTTCTCCCCCTCTTCTCTGTACCACAGTCTACTGACTACAAAGAGTTTTCATTTATTCCCCTTTTGCCTGGCATGAATTCCATCTACATCATATTCTCCATATTCCATCTGACTTCCACCCCTTGACCTATGATATAGGAGAAAAAAAAGGAATAAAAAAGATATTATTTTAATGGTTTCAAAATAGCTGACTACCTACATAAATTTAACCAATAGAGATATTAAAAAGAGTGGTATATGTAACTATATTTGGGAAGAAAAAAAGCATGTGTCAGAAGAACTGAAACAAAGAAGCTTAAAAGTATTACTTTGGGTGAGAGAATCAGAGGTGAGAGGGATAGGGCATGGACTATTGCTTTTTATTATAAATCCCTGTGTACTATTTAACACACTATTTCACAATCCAAGTTTTTATTTCTTTACTCCAATTATGCCATGAATTCATCAGGAATAGTTTCCAGCATTTCAACCTCCTTGCCATCGATTCTTAAAGGGAGATTCTGTGGGCAGAGAAGGTTGGCACTTCATGAACCTAGAGACCCATTTCTTTGTCTTCTTTTTATGATTATTTTTCTTCATATATTTTCAAAATATATTTCATATATTTTGGGAATCTATCTCAACTCTTAGAGGACTTAACATGTTCAATACACATATTAATTTTCTTATCAAGAATTTTGCCCATAATTTAACATTATAAATCCTTCCAGCTTTACCAAGGTAATATTTGTGGAGCAGATGTTGCAGGACTTTAAGAAAGTTATTTAATTTTTCTAATCTTGGTGTATCCTCTATAAAATGGGGATAACATGGCAGGCTCAATTAGAGGTACTGGAGATACAAAGACATATCAAAGCTAAATTCTTGCATCTAAATTTCTTGTATGCTTGACTAATTATTTCATATTCTTGAAACAAAAAAAATTAACCATAATAATTTTTCCTGCTAAATAAGGAAAAATTTTAAATCACATTCAGGTATT
Organism: Lagenorhynchus albirostris; assembly: GCF_949774975.1. NCBI lineage: Eukaryota > Metazoa > Chordata > Mammalia > Artiodactyla > Delphinidae > Lagenorhynchus > Lagenorhynchus albirostris. Next base: position 122,167,910 of record NC_083098.1, on the reverse strand, counting down.
CCTTATTTCAGAATATATTCCTTTTATTGTATTTTGCATTGCTGATTTTGTGTATTTACTTTCTTTTCTCATTCAGAAATACAATTTTTTTCTTATATTAGATCACTAAATTAAGTCTTCTTTATCCATAATAATCTTATCATTATCCTTCTTCTATCATATTATATTTCACGTCACGACATCTATCAAGTTTATTATATCGCTGATTTAATTTTATATAATATTTATTCTGTTCTTCAGTGTTTAATGCAGATTTCAATTCTTTTTTTAGCTTTGTACTAAAAATTGCAATATTTTCTTATCTCCCCAGTTTCTTTTTTTACTTCCACCTTTTATATTAAATGGATAGTTCCTTGCTCTTTTCATAAAGTCTAATCCCTTGAATTTTTTTACTAGCTCCATGCAGAAAGTTTTTAAAATGTATTTCAATTTTTCTGTAATAAATCTTTTCCAAGTATATGTTTTTACCACATCTTCTAAGTTATATTCCTTTTAATGTTGAAAAGTATTTCCATACCCTCAGTTTGTTGGGGTGTTTTTCTCCTCTGTTGACTCATCCTACAATAGAGAGTGATTTATCCAAGCCAGATGTCAGCCAGAGGGCTGAGGGCTCTTAGAACCATTTGCCGACCACCTGGTTGCTATTAGAACCGGATTCCCAGATATAAAGTTTCAATTGGAGGCTGGTTGATAACATTTCACTTCCCCAGTTCAGTGATCCTGGGAGCCTCAGGAAGAAACGAGAACATTTGAAGGGCAACTTAATCTGTACAAGCACGTTTCTCTTTGTACTGAAACTGTACCATTAATTTCTAACTTTGGTTTCCAGCTTCTTTGCTGTCTAGCCTTCTCTGTCATGTATGAGGTGTGACTCTACACGCTCTCCTTTCTGGTTATGATACTAGTCAGATCACAGTGGAGCTGCATCACCCTGCTGGATTCTATGGTGGAGCTATGACCTCCCTCACAACTTCTTAATGCAGTGGCAAAAAACATAGGTCTACCCTCAATCCTTTGACCTTCCCTCGTCCTTTTATTTTAGGAGATTTTTCTCTCTTCAACCAAGAAATAGTAAATCACAGTTCCATTAAAAAGTTTACATGGTATTATAAAATTTTAAAGAAGATAAAATTTATAATTTTTCTCTATGTATTTTGCAAAATCTATGTTTACCTTCCTTTCCAAATTTAAGTAAACAATAGGAAAAAATTAGATATCCTAGAAATTTTATTACCATATTCTAAATGTTCAAGTACCAATAAAGAGTTAATATATGAGGGATGTGTGAAACCTTTGCCTTTGGCTCATCAGTTATATGATTTACTTAATAATCTTGGTTCTTCCTGGTTCTGTTTGCACTGAGATCCTTTCCTTGCTTCTTTCTTTGCTTGCTATTGTATCGTGGAGTTAAGGTGGCTGTAGGAATGGGAGGAACTGAGTCCTGCCAGATGCATTTCCAGGCTTCCATGTCTCTTGGCTCCTGGCTGGTTATGACTCAGGAAAACACTGTAGGTCATTGGAAAGAGGGAAGAAAGAGAGAGGGAGCCAGCCATATTTCTTCCTCTGGGCCATAGTTGGCATTCCCAATTCATTTTTTCTCTCTCTTCAACTCCAACTGATAGGCCCATTATGATTGCATATTATCACAGGTGACCGTGTGCTCTAAGCTTTGATAAAAGTACCTCTGCTCTGTGTCACTCCAGCCTAGGGATGGTGGCTTCCTGCAGTTGTTAAATCTAAGTTGCCACACCAATCTGATGGCTTCTTAATTCTTTTATCACATATGTAACCAATTAACTTTATTAAATTCCTTCTGCTTCAAATACTGTTTTTCAATTAATATCCTAACTAATATCCAAGCCATTACATTAATATATATAGCTGTCTCAAATTTTTATCCATTATAAGTTGATCAACTTCAGTGATATGTTCTCAGTGGACCTTTAATGCTATTGATGGTGTTGATTATAATATGAAAATAAATGCGTATTTTAACAGCCTTTCTCAGACTCCTCCTCAAAGCTAAAAAAAAAAAAAAGTTGTTTTACCTTTATAGGAGTTTAAATTTCAAAGATCTAGGTCAAATAATAATTGTGTAACTTTTGCTTTATATGAAGTAATTTTTTCATATAAAGTACAATTTTCTTTCTATTTCCTTTTATTTACCTGTGTATCAAAACACTAAGAAACTAAGCATCCAGACCTGATTTAGTTATAGACTCTTAGGTGCCAATTATATGCCAATTAACTAACAGTTGAATTCTGATATTTGAAATAACTTAAAAATATTAAATAGTATGGTTTTACTTATTTTATGGGCAGCAATATATTTTCATATAATCTGCAAAAATTCCATTTTTTCATAAAAGTGAAATATTCTCAATCTAAAAAGTGACAGATATTATTGCCATGTTAAGCAAGGATATCAGTTCCCACTTCACATTTGGATAATGGTTAGTTATATAATTTAAGCATTGTATTTTACAAAACTCATGTGCTCTGGTTAAACAGAAATAGCAATTTACAGTCAATTAAACCCAGTAAGAAATTTCCCTTGTCACTTAAAAACTGAACCAAAGCCAATAGGTCTTGCCTTCTAACTACAGAATGGCCCATTTACACAGCTTCTGCTAATGTAGTAAGACTTTGAATGGGCCAAAGTCTTCTGAGTTTCTGACAAAGGACTTGGAAATTTCCTGTAATTACTACCTCTGGGTATATTGCTGTAATGATGTATGTGAAAGGGATTAGAAAAATATATGGGTAAATTAATATGATAATTGCTACAGCTTTGTTACATTTTATCATTTTATTGCAGCTTATGAGTTCAGCTGCAAATGGCTTTGGTTATTTTCTTTGCACAGGGCTTAAAATTTTTCCATGGTAGACTTTCTGCTCCTACCTACACATCATGCTCCTCTGGAGGTATAAACCCTCTCATACCCTGGTGTCTTTTTCTCTAGCTGGAACTCTGTAGACAGAACAAATCAACACCCTGACACAGTAAGAAAATAATGTACATATCTTGCTTGATCCATTTTTACTTGTGCAGAAGCATAAACTTTGTCTACATAATTAACACCAGGAGATTCCCAACAGTTATTTTACTCACTGCCCTACTGCATGACTCAATATGCTATTCTGTAGTATGAATTGTATCCCCCTGGTAATCCACCTAAGAACTCTTGAGAAATCAGCTAACCTTAGGTTACCCCAATTTCACTCCAATGCTGGGGTAAAATTTGCTTTCCTATATAGTAAAACAGCTGGTTAGGAAACATTTTAACAGAAAAATCACAAAGAAGTAACTAGAAATAACAAGCAAACCTCTGTGATAATGGTTTATGCAAAGCAGGGGATGGGAAGGGGAGGAGTAAAGATGGTGGAATAGGAGGATACGGAATTCATATCTCCTCACAAGTACCTCAAGAATACATCTACAAATGGAATAATTCTCACAGGGCACCTGCTAAACATTAGCGGAAGACTTCAGACACTTAAAAGGACAAGAAAAAAATCCCCTCACAACTGGGTAGGATGAAAGAAAGAAAAGAGGAATCAAAAAAGGAATCAGCACCCCTGACAGGAAGCTGAAGGTGAGGAGAGGTTCCCATACTCAGAAAAACCTCCTCACGGTGGGGAATCAGCTGGGACAGGAAGGAACCTCCAGGGGATCGAAGGGGAGTGCAGCGGATGGTGTGGAAGGTGGGACAAAGTAAGAACTATGTGCCTGGCGTGTGCCGCAGCCCTGTGTACCCTGGCTTGAGCCGTGTGTCTTCTGTTTTGGAGTGGGGCTGCATACTGGAAAGTGGGGTTTGGAGCACAGACACAGAGAGGGGACAGCTAGTGGCTGTGAAATACAGCCTAAAGGGACGGGAGTAAGGAGCTCCACAGCTGGGAAAATTTACAGAAGAAACCAGGGACACTACAGAAGCAAGGTATCATTGTTGAGTGGCACACAAGAGGCGAGGCTGCCATTGCTACCCCTTTCCCCACCCACCGACTTCTGCCTCTGAGGGAACTGGGAGGGGCACCCATCTGAGCAGGCTCACCACCCCTCAGTCCAAGGCCTCCTCTGTCCACACAGGCTCACGGGTCCTGAGTGCCACCCATACCAAAACCTCCTTGGGAATCAGCCCTGGGCATGCCTGCCTGAGACAGGAATCTGCTAAAGCTGGCAGGAGCTGAGTGCTAAAGTGTGGAGTTAGGAGAGCAGGTCCAGAGAGAGACCACTGTTGGCTGCGTGGACACAACAGAGAGGATGGGAGTGAAGGGTTCCATGAGCAGGAGTGCCCCTAGAGGAAGCGTGGTCTGTCTAGGAAACAAGGCACCATTGTTGACTGGTGCACAAGAGGCGGGGCTACCACCAGCACCACACGCCAGTCCCTGCCTCTATGGGCACTGGGAGGGACTCCCACCAGAGCAAATGCGCCACAGTCTGTTGCAACTGCCTGCCAGTCTCTGCTGCCACAGGCACTTTGCGACACCCCAGCTGTGGCCACCGCACCCCTCCCCAACCTGAGTGAGTAAGTGTGCCCCAATCAGCTGCTGCTTTCACTCCCTCTTGCCTGGGCAGGAAACAGATGCCGGAGGGTCTGTGATGCCAGAGGGTCTGACCCACATGCAGAGGCGGGGCCAAAACCAAAGCTGAGCCCCAGGGGCAGAGAAACTGAGGAGGAGGAATGGAAATCTCTCTGTGTGGCTGCACAAGCCGCAGATTAAATCCCCACGATCAGCTTGGTAAATCCTGCGCCTGTGGAATATCTGAATATACAAGTGTTCTCGCAACTGACACTGGTCTAGGTTTAGCAGCAGTGGACTCTGGGGGCAAGTACACGTGGGAGCTGGGCCAACTCAGAGTCTGAGCTGCCCCCACAGTGCCAACAGCGGGTCCAGAGACCTACCTAGAGGTATTGCAGAGCTTCCTGGGGTTGGCTGTGACTCACAGTGGGAACAAGGACACTTGACAGCAGAGGCCCCAGGAAAATATTCATATTACTATTACTCTTTTTTTCTGTTTCGTTTTGTTCAGTTGTTGCTGTTTTTATCATTTTTTATTTTATTTTTTAATTTTGTACACATTTTTTATTTTTCTATTTTTACTTAACTTTTTTGCTGTTTTGTATTTTTTCTTCTCTCTGTTCTCTTCTTTTTTTACTGTTTTGTGTGTTTGTTTTATGTTTTCTTAGCTTTTTTTTTTTAGTTTGCTTTCTATTTTTGTGGGGTTTTTTTGTTAGTCTTTATTGATTGTTTTCATTTTTGAGCTCTTTGTTCTCTTGGTTTTTTTGGTTTGCTTTTGTCTGTTTCTTTGTTTGTTTCTCTTTGTTTGGATTTGTTTTTATAATTCGTCTTGGATTTGGTTTCTGTTTGTTTTCTTTTTTCTTTTCTCCTTTTTCTTCTGTGTTGTTGCTTTTTGTTGTTGTTGTTTTTGCTATTTGTCTTGGGTTTTGTTTGGGTTTTTTCCTTTTTATTTTCTTTTACTCTGGCCACACTGAGTGACTTGTAGGCTCTTGGTTCCCTGTCCAGGGGTTGGGAGTGGGCCTCTGGGGTGGGAGCACCAAGTCCAGGATGCTGGACCACCAGAGAATTCCCAGGCCCAGGGAATATTAATCAGCGTGCACTCTCTTGGAGGTATCCATCTCAACACAAAGACCCGGCTCCACCCAACTGCCTGCAGGCTCCAGTACTGGATACCTCACACCAAACCACCAGCAAGACAGGAACACGGCCCCACTCATAAGCAGACAGGCTGCCTAAAGTTGTAATAAGCTCACAGACACCCTAAAACACACCACCTGATGAGGCCCTGCCTATCAGAGGGAAAAGACTCAGCTCCACCCACCAGAGAGCAGGCACCAGTGTCTCCCACCAGGAAGCCTACACAAGTCCCTGGACCAACCTCACCCACAGGGGGCAGACAACAGAAGCAAGAGGAACTATGACCCTGCAGCCTGAGGGAAGGAGACCACAAACACAGTAAGTTAGACAAAATGAGGTGACAGAGAAATACGTTGCAGATGAAGGAGCAAGGTAAAAACCCACAAGACCAAATAAATGAAGAGGAAATAGGCAATTTACCTGAAAAAGAAATCAGAGTAATGATAATAAAGATGATCCAAGATCTCAGAAATAGAATGGAGGCACAGATAGAGAAGATACAAGAAATGTTTAACAAGGACTTAGAAGAACTAAAGAACAATCGGTGATGAACAACACAATAACTGAAATGAAAAAATATGCTAGAAGGAATCAATAGCAGAATAACTGAGGCAGAAGAATGGAAAAGTGAGCTGGAAGATAGAATGGTAGAAATAACTGGTGTGGAGCAGAATAAAGAAAAAAGAAAAAAAAGAAATGAGGACAGTCTCAGAGACCTCTGGACAACAATAAATGCACCAAAATTAAAATTATAGGGGTCCCAGAAGAAGAAAAAGAGAAATGGTCTAAGAAAAAGTTTGAAGAGATTATACATAAAAACTTCCTGAATATGGGAAACGAAATAGTCACCCAAGTCCAGGAAGTGCAGAAAGTGCCATATAGAATAAACCCAAAGAGAAACCCTCCAAGACACATATTAATCAAACTAAAAAAAAATTAACTACAGAGAAAAAATATTAAAAGTAGCAAGGAAAAAACAACAAATAACATAAAAGGGAATCCATATAAGGTTAAGAGCTGATCTTTCAACAGAAACTCTGCAAGCCAGAAGGGAGTGGCAGGACATATTTGAAGTGATGAAGGGGAAAAACCTACAACCAAGATTACTCTACCCAGCAAGGATCTCATTCAGATTCAACAGAGAAATCAAAAGCTTTACAGACCAGCAAAAGCTAAGAGAATTCAGCACCACCAAACCAGCTTTATAACAAATGCTAAAGGAACTTCTCTAGGCAGGAAGCACAAGAGAAGGAAAAGACCTACAATAACAAACCCAAAACAATTAAGAAAATTATAATAGGAATATACATACTGATAATTACTTTAAATGTAAATGGATTAAATGCTCCTACCAAAAGACACAGACTGGCTGAATGGATACAAAAACAAGACCTGTATATATGCTGTCTACAAGAGACCCACTTCAGACCTAGGAACACATACAGACTGAAAGTGAGAGGGATGACAAAAAGATATTCCCTGCAAATGGAAATCAAAAGAAAGCTAAAGTAGCAATACTCATATCAGACAAAATAGACTTTAAAATAAAGACTATTACAAGAGACAAAGAAGGACACTACATAATGATCAAGGGATCAATCCAAGAAGAAGATAGAGCAACTGTAAATATTTATGCATCCAACATAGGAGAACCTCATACATAAGGCAATTGCAAAAAGCCATAAAAGGGGAAATTGCTGGTAATACAACAAAAGTGGGAGACTTTAACACTCCACTTACACCAATGGATAGATCATCCAGACTGAAAATTAATAAGGAAACACAAGACTTAAATGACACATGAAACCAGATAGACTTAACAGACATTTATAGGACATTCAATCAGAAAGCAGCAGAATACACTTTCTTCAAAAGTGCACATGGAACATTCTCCAGGATAGATCATATCTTGGGTCACAAATCAAGCCTTGGTAAATTTAAGAAAACTGAAATCATATCAAGTATCTTTTCTGACCACAACGCTGAGACTAGATATCAATTACAGGAAAAAATCTGTAAAAAATACAAACACATGGAGGCTAAACAATATGTTATAAATAACCAGGAGATCACTGAAGAAATCAAAGAGAAAAAAAAAAAACACCTAGAGACAAATGATAATGAAAACGCAATGATCCAAAACCTATGGGATGCAGCAAAAACAGTTCTAAGAGGGAAGTTTGTAGCAATACAATCCTACCTCAAGAAACAAGAAAAATCTCTAACAAAAAACCTAACCTTACACCTAAAGTAACTAGAGAAAGAAGAAGAAAAACAGCAACAACAAAAACCCACCAAAGTTAGTGGAAGGAAAGAAATCATGGAGATCAGAGCAGAAATAAATAAAATAGAAATGAAGAAATTAATAGCAAAGATCAATGAAACTAAAAGCTGGTTATTTGAGAAGATAAACTAAATTGATAAACCTTTAGCCAGACACATCAGGAAAACAATGGAGAGGACTCAAATCAACAGAATGAGAAATGAAAAAGGAGAAGTTACAACAGACACCACAGAAATACAAAGGATCATAAAAGACTACTACAAGCAACTATATGCCAATAAAATGGAGAACCTAGAAAAAATGGACAAATGTTTAGAAAAGTACAACCTTCCAAGACTGAACCAGGAAAAAATAGAAAATATGAACAGACCAATCACAAGCACTGAAATTGAACCTGTGATTAAAAATCTTCCAACAAACCAAAGTCCAAGACCAGATGGCTTCACAGGCAAATTCCATCAAAATTTAGAGAAGAGCTGACACCCATCCTTCTCAAACTCTTCCAAAAAATTGCAGAGTGAGGGGCACTCCCAAACTCATTCTATGAGGCCACCACCACACTGATACAAAAACCAGGCAAAGATATTACAAAAAAAGAAAATTACAGGCCAATATTGCTGCTGAGCATAACACAAAAATCCTCTACAAAATAGTAGCAGACCAAATCCAACAACACATTAAAAGCATCATACACCATGATCAAGTGGGATTCATCCCAGGATGCAAGGATTCTTCAATATATGCAGATAAATCAATGTGATACACCATGTTAACAAATTGAAGAATAAAAACCATATGATCATCTCAAGAGATGCAGAAAAAGCTTTTGACAAACTTCAACACCCATTTATTATAAAAATTCTCCAGAAAGTGGGCATAGAGGGAACCTACCTCAATATAATAAAGGTCATATATGACAGACCCACAGCAAACATCATTCTTAATGGTGAAAAACTGAAAGCCTTTCCTCTAAGAACAGGAACAAGACAAGGATGTCCACTTTTGCCACTATTATTCAGCATAGTTTTGGAAGTCCTAGCCACAGCAATCAGAGAAGTTTATTTCTGGGTGGTGGGAAAATTGCTGACTGAAAATTTGTATTTTCTATTTCTTCTGAGATTATATTTTTGTCTGATATTTTAAATTCTTTTTGCCTTCCCAAATCTGTTCAAATGTAGTACTAAAATTATTGTGCCCCTCAGTTTTCTCAGTTCCTTCTCAGATTGCAATGTTTTTTGTAGTTGTTAATCATTTGCTTTTTGGGATTTTGCAGTTACGGAAGAGAAATGAATAAAGCAAGCTATAAATTATTTCACAAAATTAAATAATACATTCATAAGTTTCATTATTATTTTGTAGCATTTAGGGAGGGTCTACATATTACCTCACCCCTGATAATTTTCTATTTCCTCTCTCTGAATTAAACCCTGATTCTGAACTCTAGTTCTTTTTTTCTGATTAAAATAATTAAGGAAATAGAAAGAAATAATGTGCATTATTTGGAGAAGGACTGTCCCCTCTTCATACAAAGTTATATATATCCTATTAACATTTTCCCGAATATACCGGTGTTTACTTTGAGAATGGAATTATTCCCTTATCATTTTCTTTATGATAGAGTTTTTAAAACATTAGAATTAAATTCCTCATGCTTTTTTTTGAAACCAAATGAAGAAAATTCTTAAAGATATTTCTCTCCATCTCAGCATTCTTCTTTAAAGGAAAAAATAAATAAATATTTAGAAGTCCTATGTAATAGTCAACTTGAAATATGTAAGTTGTAGTCAATAATACAAGGAAGGCATTTTTCCCACATTTCCTGAGCCCATTAAACACAGTCAGGCACAGATGTGTACAGCTTCTCAGAAGAATCTACAATATCATGACATTATTTAACTAGAGTGGAAAAATACTTCTCTTATTCCACAATGTTGAAACAGAGTCACCAGTGTTTAAAGTTAAAAAAAACATTATTGAAGATGAATGGAAAGGCTTATCAAGTTAATTTCATGCTATTTCACTGTAAATTCCTTTTAGTCCTCTGGGTTTTACATATTATGGCATGCTAGTAAAGAACATATTAGAAAATGATTACACCATTGAACAATTACTGATGGCCTTGTTAAACTCAATAGATGATAGTTGAGAGATTTGCCAGTGTAAATGCCACTTTCTAAACTGTAAGGGAAGTATGATTTACCTACCTATATTTGGTGGTTTTAATCTAACAGAGGAATTAATACAAGAAATAACTGGTAACTTTGAAAGGATCACAATAAAAATACATATGCAAAGCTTTCATTTAATTGATATTGGAATTGGAAAAGAGTAATAGAATGTCAGTATAATAACTAAAAACAAATACTGACAATTACTTTTCATAGTACATAAGTAGTGAAACATGCATGATAAAGAAAAAAGTCTCTTTGAATATGCACCTTCTTAATTACAAATTCACTTATTGCTTTCTCCTGTCATTAAAAAATGTATTTGTGGAGAGAAATTGGAGCTAATGATTTTAAAATTAAAGCTCATTGTATTGATAAATTCAATTTCATACTTTCTCTCACAAAATCAAATATTTTATATCAAGTTAAATTGCAATTTATATCTGGTATAGGCATATCTTTCCTTTCATTCTTTCACTATCATACAGTATAGGTATACCATATTTAAACTATATGGTATCAAACCATGCTTTTTTTCAGAATGAAGAACAATTTTTATTCCAATTCCCATGCTTTTCTTCATCTGAGAATAATTAACAACTTTCTACAGGTAAAGAAATTACCCCACTTAAATGCTATAAACATGAAATTCTGCAAAGGGATGACTGTGTAATGGAGCTTAGATCTATGTAGAAGCATGCACTGCCTGTCCCAGTATATGGCAAATGAACCATTTGCTTTAACATTTTCTAAAATTACTCTGAAACTGGTTCTTTTTTGACCGTGTGAGAAATACTGAACTTGGACTTTGAAACTTTGTTGTGATTTCTTTTGCTCTGAGTTTCAAGACCTTAGAGAATATACCTTTCTAGAATAGTCTCAGTGTGACAGCTCTAGCGACAGGGAGGATGGATGAATTGAGCTTTCAGAGCCTGAAGACAAAGACTCCACTCACTTCAATGCCAAGCCCAACAAGTAACCAGGTTCTACATATAAGGAGAGATTGTGCTCCTCCACAGAGAGTAGTATCTGGTTAGTTTTTCTTGACTATGAAATAACTGATCTTGGAAACTTCTTTATTGTCTTTATGAAATGAGGTAGAAAATGGAAACCTCTTTAACACAAAAGCCTCATTAAGACTGTTCTTTAAGGAATGCTATTAACCTCAATTTTCCTCACTCTTGGTGGCAGAATCCTCCCAGTTCATTTCACCACCTAAAAACAAATGCTTTAATTCTTACTGAACTTACACTCTACATTAAGAATTATATATAATTTACTATCTGTGGTTATATATAGTAACTATAAAGAATGTACAAAATATAATTCTGATATCAGGATTTAGCTGCTTCTCACTTAGGACCTAGGGCATTTTAAAGTTTGACCTTTCTTATCTGGTTCTTTTTCTGCTTGTCTCACAACACTCCTAACCCATTCAGCTGGTACTGACAAGTATGTTTCTTATTCTAGTTTCTTTAATCAGACAATTTAATCTGAGTCCTCTGTGTCTATGGTCTGACTGTGGCTGATATTGTTACACTGGTTCAGCATTCAGCAGCCACAGATTTGGGGAAATAGGTGTTAAAATACTCATTGTAAAAGAGAATCCATCCCCAATAGGAATGGAAATGGAAAACAAGTGAAATATTAGATTTAAAAAATGAACACAACTATATTTCTTTTGTGATATTAAATACCACTGATAGTCCCCACCCGTCACCCAGAACAGCATACAAAAGTTTTAACAGAAGTGAATTACTTCATGTGCAATGTTATTTGGTTTATATTGTACTCAGACCTACTACAAATCGCAACTAAGAGCCTTTGTAACTAGAAAATACGTTTGTTTTTTATATTTGTCTCTAGCCCACCTTACCTATTCCACCTTTTTAGGAGCATGGACCACAGTAATAACCAGTGGATCTTTGTTTACAGGCCTTTCACATATTTAAAGATAGTTTTAGGTAACAGATGTGAAAATACTGGACAAGCACAAAAACCCAGATAAAAGAGAATTTTAATGTGTATATATATATATATATATATATATATATATATATATATATATATTAGACTCAGGTTAAAACCTCCTATGTTATTTGCTTGGAACTTCTTCCCCTTCTTTTACTTTTTTGTACTTTTAATATTTCTTGCTTTACACATTTTGGAACTATGTTATTTGAAACATGAATGTTCGTGATTGCTATATCTTAATTGTAGATTGGACAATTTCAAATATACACAATTCTCTTTGACATTTTTAATTCTTTTCCACTGAATTATTATATGATCTGTTACTATTACTGCTGCCCTTGATTTCTTTCTGCTTTCAATGACTGGGTAATATTTGCAATATTTATTTTTATTTTCCTTTAGTTTAACATTTGATTTTTGTTTCATAATAGTATACCATTGAATTATTTTATAACATTTCTCTTAATAAAAATTTGTACTCAATCATATTTATTTTAAAAGTGTATAAGCTTGCTTATTTGTGATTTTATTTTATATTTCCTTAGTAGTTTTTTTTTTTTAAACATCTTTATTGGGGTATAATTGCTTTACAAGGGTGTGTTAGTTTCTGCTTTATTCTTAGTAGTTTTTATGTTTCTTTAACTTTTATTTTTATCTTCATGTATTGAACATGGTTTCTGAGTTCATGCTTTTTCTTTAATGATTTAGGAGTTCTATATCTTGTTTTTAATTCTATTAGTAATTATCTTCATATTTCTTAAATGTGAACATGTATTTCTCTCATATTATAAATGAAGAAGCAATAACTACTCACATCCCCATTTTAACATAAAACTTAATTTTATCCCTAATCACCTCCCTCATACTTCTTTGTCTTGCTGTTTTGTTGGAGTAATTCAAGAACTTAGCTCCAGATTTTATTATTACTTTACACTATTTATCTTTACTTTTATGAACTATTTGACAGTTGCATTATTTTATAATAATATTAACAACTTATAGACAACAGCTTTAAGTTTTACTGGTCTCATCATCCATTTCTTTCTACTATGCTACACCTTTCCCAATCGTGAGGGTTTTCTTTTTCTCAGTTAGCATATTTTTTCAGGGTTTTCCTTTTCTTTTTCACTTCTCCAGGGCAACTGTGGGAGTGGTGTTCTTTCTCATTTCACAAATTTCTGAGAATGCCTTTCAATCTGTCTCCTATGTGAAATATAGGTACTCTTCTTCAAATAATATTTTCCCCTCAAAACTTTAGAGACACTTTTTCCAATGAATTATATTAAAGCCTGATACTAATTAATTTTTTCTTGCAAAGACAATCATTTTATTGTTTGAGTAACATAGGATTTTTCTCTGCATTCTTTACTATCCATCTCTCCAGTTTGCTCATACAAATATATTTCCCACACGTTTTCTGCCTTAGTGGCCCTCTTTGGTGGCCACATTATTCCACATATCAGAAATGTATTTTCCCCATCAACTCATGACTAGTTTTTAAAACACTTTAAGAGCCACTTCCTCCAATAAGCCTTCTCCTATAGCTTTAACCTGTATTAAAGTTTACCTGTGTTTGAATCACAGCTCTGCTAATTGTTAGTTGTGTGACTTTGGGCACACTGCTTAACCTCTCTGTGCTACAGTTTCCTCATATGTAAAATAAGTATGACATATACATTTGGGGAATGTTTGAAAGATTAAATGAGATACTGGAAGCAAGGTGCCTTATTTAATACCATAGAATGAACACATTGGCTATCTTCCTGTAACTGTCAATTATATAATTGTTATTACTAATGCTACCCATTATAATAATAATGTCTAGCTATTAAATGGACAGAGAATTAAGCAAGTCTTACAAAGCCTTGCTTTTCTTTTAGATAAAATGTAACCTAGTAACATAACCAAGGTAATTTTAATGTAGAAGTTCAGCTAGGTTGAAGTAATAGCTAAAATACTTAGTGCTATGTGATATAATGGTTTTTTGTTTTGTTTTGTTTTTTTCAAATAGGAGGCTAACCATTGTGCATAATAATATACAATGACAACACATTTAAACCAACATGAACATATGTGCAATGATGTGAACAGCATGGTATTTCAGCTTAAGAGAGGAGGTAATAGCTGCAAGGATGCCTCATCTTCCTGTTCATGAATCATTAGCAGACAGGGATGCTTCATGTTTCCACAATAGAGCATAACATGCCTACATTACTTCTTTTCTGGCAAAATTCCACCAGACAAATCTGTTTGCTATTCCAAAATGATATGGATATTTTCCCAGAACTGATTTCAAAGAAGTGAATTGAGCATAATTTTAGGTTTTAAAGGATCATTTTCTCCAGTTTGCCATGACCAGATTTTAAGGATACTGTTATAAAAGTCTGCAAGGAAAAAATACTTCTCTGAGAAATCTCAATTTTAAATTACTTCATCTAAAAGAAATCCCACCACCATTTGCTTGCTTGGCCTAGATTTCATTCAATAAGATTTTCCTTCTCATACATTCTTTAGAGAGATAGGAAATTAAGAGTAGTGTAAGTGCCAGCCATTAAATGCCTATGTCTGTGTCAATTTTTAATCAGATCTTGTCAGTAATATTTAATGGACTCTTGCCTTAAACTTAAAAATTGTAGCAAGAGCAATGTGACTAGAATTTGTAAGTGCAAGGGATTCTTAGTCCCTGCTTTTCTTTCTGTAAAAATATTGTCTTCTTTCCTTTCATAAATTCAAAGTTCATTTCATGTTCACAATCAAACTTTGCTTCTTTAAATGCATATGTTATCTTCTTCTTTCTTGTTTTTTTTTTTTTTTTTTTTTTTGCAGTACGCGGGCCTCTCACTGTTGTGGCCTCTCCCATTGCGGAGCACAGGCTCCGGACGCGCAGGCTCAGCAGCCATGGCTCACGGGCCCAGCCGCTCTGCGGCATGTGGGATCTTCCCAGAGCCGGGCACGAACCCGTGTCCCCTGCATCGGTAGGCGGATTCTCAACCAATGTGCCACCAGGGAAGCCCTTCTTTCTTGTTTTAAAGTTACCTTTGATGATTTGTTTCTTTCCTATACTCTTGCGGGGATTAGACAGTGTTGTAAAAAAACTGAAGCTATTTAATAAAATGATATGTGTAACATCATAATTCTCAACCCATAGTGTATATTCAACATTGAATAAACATGAAAAAGAGGGGGTAGAGGGGGAGAATATAAAACTAAAGCATTGGGTGAATGAATTGATGCAAAATGATTACTTCTACTTAAAACTAAATGATGATGGAGAAATTTTAAGTGTAATGATTTAATAGCAAAGTTGCCATGCATAAATTCATGTAATATTGGGTTGGCCAAAAAGTTCGTTCATCTTACTGAAAAACCAGAATGAACTTTTTGACCAGCCCAATATAATTGTTTAAGGTAGTTACTATTAAAATGTTTTTAAAAGAACTTTGAAAACTTATACAGCATCAGCACTGAAAATTATATTTATGGGAGAAGGAGATCAAGATGGCAGAGTAAGGAGGACACAGAGGTCGCATCGCGCCATGAACATATCAAAAATACATCTACATGTGGAGCAGTTCTCACTGAAAACTAACTGGAGACTGGCATAAAGATTCTTCTACAACAAAGACTATAAGAAAGGTCCATGAGGAATTGGGTAGGAAGGGAAGAGAAGCAAACAGGTCAGGACCAGTGCTTCCGGGAGAGGACACAGAAGAGGAGGAAGATTACACAGACTCACAGATTCTACCTAGGGAGTCACTGGTTCAATCCACGTATTGGGTGCCCCAGCCCTAGGGTCCAACACCAGGAGGATAAGTCCCCTTAGCTGTTTCGAAAACCAACGGGACTTATAGGAGGGTTGTAATAAACACAGACTCTGCTTGTGAAGAGCATGCACACATTTGCTTATTCCCAAAACACGACAGAGGAAGTAAATTGAAATCGCTCAGGATTCTGACTGGTTTCCCGCAACTGCCCGAACTGAGCCCCTGCTCTGGACCCACTTGCTCCTTGGCATACCTTCACACTAGAGCACAGGCTGCTGTGGCCGAAGACAGTATGAAGTTATAGGGGATGGGGCCAGATCAGACCTGACGTGGCATCTCAATGGGGCGAGGGTAGCCATTACTGGTGCTCATGGACACAGCAGATCGGAAGTGGCCCAGCGCTCTGAATGGTGCTCAGATTGCCTCAGCTCACGCTCCAACACATGCTGAGTGCCCACTTGCTCTCACTATATTGTACCTGTAACATATATTATTGTATAGCAACTGTACTTTAATAAAAGAAAAAAATAAAAATGGAGCTTAAAAAATGTTTTTAATAAAATGAATGAATATAGCAAAACAGAAACAGACTCACAGGTATAGAAAACAGACTGGTGGTTACTAGTGGGGAGGGGGCAGGGAGAGGCAGGATCGGGGTAGGGGATTGAGAGATACAAACCACGTTGTATAAAATGGATAGGCTATAGGTATGTATTTTACAGCACAGGGAATATAGCTAATACTTTATAATAATTTTAAATGGAGTATAATCTACAAAAATATTTAAGCACTATTATACAACTGAAACTATAATATTGTAAATCAATTATACTTCAATTAAAATAATTTAAATAAAAATAATAATTTGAAAAAACTTTAATAATAAAATGTTACTTTTTGGAGACAATGCCCCCCCCAAAAAGAAAATTATATTTACGAAAGCATATTACTGTTACTGCTGGACTGAAGTATACAAAGAAGGCATCATATGTGTTTGCATAGCAGTCTTAGAATGGGAGGATGTATAGCCTGTCATGGCCATAATGATTATGTCATACTAAAGTTTATTATTTATTCTAAACCAAATAGTCACTGACAGAGTCAGAACCAGAAATCAGGTCTTTTTGTTTCCTAATCCAATGCCCTCCTCTATGACGCTGTTAGATCCTACCAACAAAAGCTCCTATCAGTGTCTCTGGGGGATATTAAGCTCCCTGCCTGACGCTATGGCATGTTCTACCCTTGCTCCTATGATGTTGAAACTCAAGTGTATAAGGTATCAAGTCAAAGAATGCATTGACTAATTGTTTTGAATCAACACAGAAAGATGTTCAAGAAGAAATAAATTGAAATTGCAGTAATGAATCATATTTTAGAACTATATATTTCAATGTAATAGTTAAAGCTAAAAATTATTAAGTACCAGAAAATGTACTAGACTATTTAAGTGCTTTGCATCAATGCACTCCTTACTGCTCACGACAAACTATAAAGTAGATACTCTTATGATCCCATTTTACAGATATGAAAACTGGAACAAAGGTGATATGATTAACTTGTCCAAGGTCACATAGTCATTAACTAGTAGAGCTAGGGTTTGAAAGCAAGCAAGTCTGCACCAGAGTACACACTCAACCACTCATAAATCTTTAATATGTGATCACCCAATTTCTCATTCTTTGCCATTAATGTGGTAAATTACAGTGAAAGATTTTTTTAAACACTGAAACGTCCTTTCACTTTGATGATTAATTCAACTTAGTCACAATGTACTATTTTTTAATACGTTGCTAGATTTGAATTCTTTGTGTTTTTCAATATCATAAGTCAAGTTAGCCAATATTTTTTACCTGTTCTTTGTTTTCAAAATTAAACTTAATGGCTTGGCTTTTTTCTTTGTTCTGTAAGAAGTTTTATGAACAAGGATTTTCTGTTCCTTGAGAGTTAAATAGAACTTGCTTGTCAATAAATAAATAAATAAATAAATAAATCTTTAATATGTAGTCCATAATGGTGAATCAATGTATCAAATCAATGTTGGAGTTGGGGGCATCACCATGTGAAATAATCTCTAAATCTTTCTTCCTCTCTGGAGTACAGTTACACTATCTGGCACCTGTGAATGCCTAGGACTGCTCTTGGACTTCTCAATTTTACACAACCCCTGGCCCTTAATATGGAGAACTTTTCACCATAGAATCATCGACTAGAAAATTCTGGCTGACACTGATTATGTACCATCTTGACATAACAACTAATCAGCTGTTAAGAGTCAGGATACTTCTGATTTTGTTTCCTTTTTATTATTAATAAGGTCATCAGCAGCTTCCCTGGGATATTCTTTTACATGCCCATAAAGACGTCCATACCTTTAAATTTTTCTACTTCATTTCTCACCAGGATAATTGCCCTTATAAAATCAAATAGCCGGGCTTCCCTGGTGGCACAGTGGTTGAGAGTCCGCCTACCGATGCAGGGGACACGGGTTCGTGCCCTGGTCTGGGAAGATCCCACATGCCGCGGAGCGGCTGGGCCCGTGAGCCATGGCCGCTGAGCCTGCGTGTCCGGAGACTGTGCTCCGCAATGGGAGAGGCCACAACAGTGCGAGGCCCGCGTACCGCAAAAAAAATAAAATAAAATCGCCGGTAATTAGAAGTTGCCATACCTGATACACTGAGATATCCTACAGGCATTCTGAAGTTGCAGGACTCTGGTGCATAGTTTGTGGAGTATTTTAAGAAAGTCTCCTGCATATTTTTATAAAACTCTCCTCAATGCTTTGGTGTACCATGATTCTTAACCCAAGAGTCATGTTTCATGTATACTACTCAATGCTGAGTTTTAAACACAGAGTAAAATAATCTGATATTTTGTTAACTAAGAGAACCTGAAGCATAATGTAGTATTTTTACTTTTAAAGAATCCGGGTGTCAAAAGCTTGTCTTTCAGCTGGGTTAATTACCATTGCTAAACCAACGTAAAAGACAAATGCAGGGGCATGACTTATTTAATGACCAATACATATGCTATACTAATGCCAAAATAGCAATAATTTGACTAGAGATTTTCTTTTTGGCCTCTGTTCTAAACATTCTTAGTTGAAAAGAATCTTCCCATGCTCTTTAACAAGGATGGAGCAGAAAGAAGCCAGTTTATACCTGCTATCCTCAAAGGAATTCTTTCTAATTGCATTTTGAAGTTAACTACTAATGAAACGTGAAAATGTATGCAGAGCCTTGGAAACAGAAGAAAAATAAAAACTGGGAGAATTTGCCTAAAGGAATAGAGAAAATATGAAAAGTGCGCTGCAGAGAATTATATGAATAAAATATTACATAGTACAATATGAAACAAGTTTATGACAAAACTGAGTAATATCCAGTGGAATTTGGACCACCACAAAGAAGGAAACGTATTTTTTACAAAGGATTTTTTTTTCTTACGCTTTCATTGTTCCTTCATTTGTAAAACGACAAAAAGAAATCATCACAAGCACTGCATAATGATTGAAGAAAACCTGCAGAGCTGTTGAGCTTGTGTGAGATCTAGAATAATAGACAATTGCTAGCAAAGAGCCATGAGAAGGTTACAGGGAAAGAGAGCAAATAAGATGTGTGAAAAGGCTCAAAGAGAACATGATTATTTGCAGCAACTCTCAAAAGTCAAGTATGGAAAAATTAGATGATCTTTGAGGGACTTTTCAGAACATTTCTCCAAAGTCTTTGAGTTTAAAGAAATTATTCCATAAGGAAGTTGTCAGAATCTACATTTGGTCTAATGAGCTCTTTTATGATATCTACTCTAAACTGCTATTGTACATTTTAAAACTCCCTCTTCTATTATTTCATTTATTTTGCTTTCTGTTAAGTATGTTTTATAATTGAACCCTGATAAATTACCATTCTTTTCAAATTTTTGGAAAAAATTTTAAGTAGTTACATATTAATGAAAAAAATCACAGGTAGTTTAAAATAATTCTTATACACATTTGTTTTTCATCAATATTTCTGAAAAAATAAGGTAGTGTACATCATCATAAGCAAAGACTAGCTTTTGAGAAAAAAATTTTATAATACCCTCCCCAAATAAAAGAAGTATATATTTATTGATTCAGTATAGAAAAATGGTCTTTCCTGCCTGTATGATACTGTATAACTCATTTAACCCAATTTCTTATCTGTAAACTAGAAGTGATCATATTTATTTTACTTGTTCATGAGAACCAAGTGTGGGAGCTGGTGTAAAGTGCTCCACATACATTAAGATTCATTAGGATTTTGTGTCCTTGTCTTATTCTGAGTAAGGCACTATCATGTTCTTCCTAAATACTCTTTATTGACCATAGAAGAGCTTTTAATTTAGAGATTATAAAATGGGGGAAAATTTAATAAATTCTAAATGAGTGATCTCAGTGCTACTAAAGACGTATTCAGATTGAATACAGTATAAAAGAATGTGTTTCAAATTTAGAAATTAATGATTCTAATTTACGTGACTTTGTGGCTTTAAAAAAAGCCTAGAATCTGAGATTTTACAATGCTACACACTGGCCATTACTACTAACTTTGAACTATGGTCAATATTAAAAACCAGATAATGGTTTAGTAGTTTTCTCAGAGGAAGTAAAATCTAATTTAAATTGATTAATCATCTGCTCCAATGAGTTTCCTCTCAAAAACAGCAGTTTTTGAGGAGGCTTCCGACCACTACGGCAGCATAGGAGACCCCAGCCTCCTCTTCACACAAATATCAACAAAAAACTTCAGCACCACAGTGGAACAAAAAAACCTGAGAAGAACCACAAAAAGAGAGAAAGAAGACAGCTTCATTTCTGGCTGCATCATCCCATCTTCCAAACTGCTCAGAGCCAAGAGGGATCTCCCCAGCTAGAAAGAGTTGTTCTCCCTGGAAAAGGGAGAGCAAGCCAGGTGAGTAACCAGCTTCCCGGGCCTCTCAGGGCAGGAAGGTCCCACTTGGATACTACCCCATCCAGAGGAGCAAAGGTGAGACATACAGGGATGTCAGAAACAAGGAAGAAAAGCAGGGACTACCTGTAACAGTCAACAGCAGAAGCAATCACGGTTAACAGTGAACTGCTTGGACGTATAAACCCAGAAGTTTTCACCACTGAAGAAGCAACCAAGGCCAGCACAGTTCCCAGGGACCTCCTGCAGATCTCACCAGCTTTCACCCCACAGGTATTCATGTTTGCTGACACCAGCCGCTGGAGCCCCTCTCTGCTCCTCTCGCCCGCTTAGGAGCCCAAGGTGCACTGCATGGGGTTAACGGCAGACTAGACACTGAAGAAGAAATGATTAGTAAACTTTAAGACACAGCAACAGAAACTATCCAAGATGAAAGGGAGAGAGGAAAAGACTGAAAAAACACAAAAAGAGCAGTGATCTGTTGGACAACTTCAAGTGACCTAATGTACATGTAATTCAAGTCCCCAAAAGAAGGGGGAGGGGGTTCCCTGGTGGCGCAGTGGTTAAGAATTCGCCTGCCAATGCAAGGGACACGGGTTCGAGCCCTGGCCCAAGAAGCTCCCACATGCCGCGGGGCAACTAAGCCCACATGCCACAACTACTGAGCCCACGTGCCACAACTACTGAAGCCTGCGTGCCTAGAGCCCATGCTCCGCAACAAGAGAAGCCACCCCAACGCAAAGCCCACGCACAGACACGAAGAGTAGCCCCCGCTTGCCACAACTAGAGAAAACCCGCACACAGCAATGAAGGCCCAACACAGCCAAAAATAAATAAATAAATAAATTTATTTAAAAAAAAAAAAGAAGAAGAAGGGGGAGGGTGGGAATAGGACAAAAATAATGGCCAAATAGTTTTGAAATTAAGCATAATCCACAGATCTGAAGAAGCCCAACAAATCTCAAGCACCAAATGTGAACAACATCATACCAAAGGCACATCAGAATCAAACTGCTTAAAAACAGACATAAAAACAGATCTTCAAAGCAGTCAGAGGGAACGAAAAGACACGTCATTTCCAGAGGAACAGATAAGCAAATACTTCATGTCAGCACAGGGCAAGGCAGAAAACAGGAGAGCCATGTCTTAACATACTGAAAGAAAAACCATGTCAACCAAAACTCTATACTTGGTAAAAATAATTTCCAAAACAATATATAATAAAAACATTTCCAGATGTACAAAAGCTTAATAGATTTGCACTATAAAATTACATATAATTTATATAATAAATAATATAATATATTTTTAAATTTAATTTTAATATATATTAAAATTAAAGTTTGTATATATAAAGTCCTTCAGGCATCAGGAAAATGATAAATAGATGGAGGTCTGAATGCTGAAGAAATGGTGAAAATGTGAGTAAATGTAAGACTTTTAAATTTATCTTTATTGCCTTTTAAAAAATAAAGTTTTAAAGAAAAATAACAATGTATTTAGCAGTTTATAGCCATACGTAGAAGTAACATACACAGTATTATAAAAATGACAAAAAAAAATTTGTGACCTTCTAGTCTCCTACATAACCTGATTCACCTTCTGAATTTTTGTTATGCTCTTCTCTGTCATATTTGTCCCATTCTTTAGTTCAAAAATATATGTATGTATATACATTTATACAAAATTATTTTTACTGAATACATATATTTTACTTTATTGAAAATCTAGGGGTGAGTGGGTTTTGAGATGTGTAATCTAACAGGATAGTCACAAACAGCAAAAAAAAATTTTCTGCTTTTTCTTTTACAGTTTTATTGAGGTATACTTGACACACAAAAGCTGCACATATATAAAATGTACAGTTTTATGAGTCTTGACATGTGTATATTCCCACAAAAGCAGCCCCACAATCAAGATAAGTAGCATGTTCAGAGAATGAATCAAGTTTATGCAGGAGTCCAGAAGGCATCCATTGCAACTGATCTAGAAATGTGCAGAAAACAGGAGGGAGAATTAAAAGCCCTTAAATTTTCCCAGATATTAAGGGGACTGTGGCCCCCAACTGACCAACAGATTATTTGAAATAGATTTCAATTGTTTCCTATGTTTTTCCTTTCAATAAGGAGAATTTTCCTCCAGTTTTCAAGTATTGTTAAGGGTCTGAGAGTTTACCCTGCTTAAAAGCTAACAAGTTAGGTTTGCTACAGTTTCATGAATGCTGGCGGAAGACACAAGCCTCCTAGGTCAGTGACAAACACTTGATTAGTCAAGGCACTGCAAGCAGTGTGAGCATCAGCATATTTTATAGCAGTTCCTAGAGTCTCAATTTCCAGATGGCGACACGAAGGCTGAATAACAACTGCAACACACACGAAGGCTGAGTAACAACTGCACACACATCGTGGGTTGCAATACAGGAAAGAAACCTGAGCTTAGGGAACTCAGATCTTTTATTATGAGCAATAAGCAAGCCTGCTTTCTGTGCCAGAGGGAAACACTATCTCTGTCTTTCAAGGCTGTTTCTTTACAAACATCCTTGTAAAGATAGTCGAGAACAATAGTCAGTGCCTCTGCTCACAACATCCTCAGAAACATGAGACAACTATATTGTCTCCCAACAATAACCACCCCTCACTTCTAAGTCATCTTGACATCTGGTGAAATTTTTCATGAGTAAGCCATTCCATCACCAACTCTGATTAATCTGACCCACAGGAGCTGGAACCGAATCCATTTAATTTGTTCCGTACAATATCTCATTAGAGTTGCAATTGCAGGATGAGAGAAACTGGTGGTACTGAACTCAACCAGGCCCCTTGGGTCCTGAACAGAAACAACTTAACAAATACCATAAATTTTTAGGGTCTATCTTAGAAAATCTATGAGTCAGCTGGGCTGCCAAAACAAAGAGATATTTCAGGTTCAGTTCCAGATCACCACAATAAGGCAAATATGGCAAGAAAGTGAGTCACACAAATTTTTTGGTTTCCCAGTGCATATGAAAGTTAGGTTTGTGGCATTCTGAGATATTCTGCTGTGATTCCAAGTTAGCAGGGAGAGATTTTCTGCAATGATTCACCCGTTCATGATCTTTGCTGTTTTCTATTGCATGGGTTGTCTTTTTCATATCAGATTATAAGAGCCTTTAAAAATATGAGGGATCCGACCTTCAAGATGACGTAAGAGTAAGACGTGAAGATCACCTTGCTCCCCACAAATACATCAGACATGTATCTACATGTGGAACAACTCCTACAGAACACCTACTGAACGCTGGCAGAAGACCTCAGACCTCCCAAAAGGCAAGAAACTCCCCACGTACCGGGGTAGGACAAAAGAAAAAAAAAAAAAATAGGAACGGGACCTGCACCTCTGGGCAGGAGCTGTGAAGGAGGAAGGGTTTCCACACACTAGGAAGTCCCTTCGTGGGCGGAGACTGCGGGTGGCGGAGGGGGGTAACTTCGGGGCCATGGAGGAGAGCACAGCCATGGGTGCGGAGGGCAAGGCAGAGAGATTCCCGCACAGAAGATCTGGTCCGAACAGCACTCACCAGCTGAGAGGCTTGTCTGCTCACCCGCCGGGTCGGGCGGGGCTGGGAGTTGAGGCTCGGGCTTCGGTCGGACCCCGGGAGAGGACTGCGGTTGGCTGCGAGAACACAGCCTGAAGGAGTTGGTGCACCACAGCTAGCCGGGAGGGAGTCCGGGAAAAGGTCTGGAGCTGCCGAAGACGCAAGAGACGTTTTCTTCCCTCTTTGTTTCCTGGTGCGCGAGGAGAGGGGATTCAGAGCGCTGCTTAAAGGAGCTCCAGACACGGGCGTGAGCCGCGGCTATTAGTGCGGAACCCAGAGACGGGCATGGGACGCTAAGGCTGCTGCTGTCGCCACCAAGAAGCCTGTGTGCGAGCACAGGTCACTATCCACACCTCCACTTCCGGGAGCCTGTGCAACCCGCCACAGCCAGGCTCCCGTGATGCAGGGACTACTTCCCCGGGAGAACGCACGGCGCGCCTCAGGCGGTGCAACGTCACAGCGGCCTCTGTCGCCGCAGGCTCACCCCGCACTCCATGCCCCTCCCTCACCCGGCCTGAGTGAGCCAGAGCCCCCGAAGCAGCTGCTCCTTTAACCCCGTCCTGTCTGGGCGAAGAACAGACGCCGTCCGGCGACCTACATGCAGAGGCGGGGCCCAATCCAAAGCTGAGACCCTGGGAGCTGTGAGAACAAAGAAGAGAAAGGAAATCTCTCCCAGCAGCCTCAGAAGCAGTGGATTAAATCCCCACAGTCAACTTGATGGACCTTGAATCTGTGGAATAAACTGAATAGACAGAGAAACATCCCAAATTGAGGTGGTGGATTTTGGGAGCAATGATATATGTATTTTTTTCCGTTTTGTCTTTTTGTGAGTGTGTATGTGTATGGTTCTTTCTGTGATTCTGTCTGTATAGCTTGGCTTTTACCATTTGTCCTACGGATCTGTCTTTCCATTTTTTGAGGGTTTTTTTTTTTCTGCATAGTTTTTAGCACTTGTTATCATTGGTGGATTTGTTCTTTGGTTTCCTTGCTCTCTTCTTTCTCTTTTTAAATTACTTTTTAAATTTTAATAATTATTTTTTATTTTAATAACTTTATTTTATTTTTCTTTCTTTCTTTCTTTCTTTCTCCCTTTTCTTTTGAACTATGTGCCTGACACAGTCTTGGTGCCCTGGCTGGGTGTCAGCCCTGTGCCTCTGAGGTGGGAGAGCTGAGTGCAGGACATTGGTCCACGAGGGACTTCCCAGCTTCAAGTAATATCAAATGGCGAAAGCTCTCCCAGATTTCTCCATCTCAACGCTAAGACCCAGCTCCACTCAACAACCAGCAAGCTACAGTGCTGGACACCTATGCGAAACAACTAGCAAGACAAGAACATAACCCCACCCATTAGCAGAGAGGCTGCCTAAAATCATAATAAGGTCACAGACACCCCAAAACACACCACCAGACATGGTCCGGCCCACCAGAAAGACAAGATCCAGCCTCATCTACCAGAAAACAGGCCCCTCCATCAGGAAGCCTACACAACCCACTAAACCAAACTTAGCCACTGGAGGCAGACACCAGAAACAACGGGAACTACGAACCTGCAGCCTGTGAAAAGGAGACCCCAAACACAGTAAGTTAAACAAAATAAGAAGACAGAGGAACGCACAGCAGTTGAAGGAGCAAGGTAAAAACCCACCAGACCAAACAAGTGAAGAGGAAATAGGCTGTCTACCTGAAAAAGAATTCAGAGTAATGATAGTAAAGATGATCCAAAATCTTGTAAATAAAATGGAGAAAATACAAGAAACATTTAACAAGGACCTAGAAGAACTAAAGAGCAAACAAACAATGATGAGCAATACAACAAATGAAATTAAAAATTCTCTAGAATGGATCAATAGCAGAATAACTGAGGCAGAAGAACAGATAAGTGACCTGGAAGATAAAAAAGTAGAAATAACTACTGCAGAGCAGAATAAAGAAAAAAGAATGAAAAGAATTGAGGACAGACTCAGAGACCTCTGGGACAACATTAAACGCACCAACATTCAAGTTATAGGGGTCCCAGAAGAAGAGAAAAAGAGAGGGACTGAGAAAATATTTGAAGAGATTATAGTGGAAAACTTCCCTAATATGGGAAACGAAATAGTCAATCATGTCCAGGAAGCACAGAGTCTCATGCAGGATAAATCCAAGGAGAAAAACAACAAGACACATATTAATCAAACTACCAAAAATTAAATACAAAGAAAAAATATTAAAAGCAACAAGGGAAAAACAACAAATCACATACAAGGGAATCCCCATAAGGTTAAAAGCTGGTCTTTCAGCAGAAACTCTGCAAGCCAGAAGGGAGTGGCAGGACATATTTAGAGTGATGAAAGGGAAAAACCTACAACCAAAATTACTCTACCCAGCAAGGATTTCATTCAGATCCAATGGAGACATTAAAACCTTTATAGACAAGCAAAAGCTAAGAGAATTCAGCACCAACAAACCATCTTTGCAACAAATGCTAAAGGAACTTCACTAGGCAGGAAACACAAGAGAAGTAAAAGTCCTACAGTAACAAACTCTAAACAATTAAGAAAATGGTAATAGGAACACAACATCGGTAATTACCTTAAATGCAAATGGATTAAATGCTCCAACCAAAAGACATAGACTGGCTGAATGGATACAGAAACAAGACCCATATATGTGCTATCTACAAAAGACCCACTTCAGACCTAGGGACACACAGAGACTAAAAATGAGGGGATGGAAAAAGATAGTGCATGCAAATGGAAATCAAAAGAAAGCTTGAGTAAGAAAGCTCATATCAGACAAAATAGACTTTAAAATAAAGACTATTACAAGAGACAAAGAAGGACACTACATAATGATCAAGGGATTGATCCAAGAAGAAGATATAACAATTGTAAATATTTATGCACCCTACATAGTAGCACCTCAATACATAAAGCAAATGTTAACAGCCATAAAACGGGAAATTGACAGTAACACAATCATAGTAGGGAACCTTAACACCCCACTTTCAGCAATGGACAGATCATCCAAAATGAAAATAAATAAGGAAACACAAGCTTTAAATGATACATTAAACAAGATGGACTTAATTGATATTTATAGGACATTCCATCCAAAAACAACAGAATACACATTGTTCTCAAGTGCTTATGGAACATTGTCCAGGATAGATCATATCTTGTGTCACAAACCAAGCCTTGGTAAATTAAAGAAAATTGAAATCATAACAAGTATCTCTTCTGACCACAACACTATGAGACTAGATATCAATTACAGGAAAAAATCTAAAAAAATACAAACACATGGAAGCTAAAAAATACATTACTAAATAACCAAGACATCACTGAAGAAATCAAAGGGAAATAAAAAAAAAAAAACCTAGAGACAAATTACAACGAAAACACAATGATCCAAAACCTATGGGATGAAGCAAAAGCAGTTCTAAGAGGGAAGTTTATAGCAATACAATCCTAGCTCAAGAAATAAGAAACACCTCAAATAAACAACCTAACCTTACACCTAAAGCAATTAGAGAAAGAAGAACAAAAAAACCCCATAGTTAGCAGAAGGAAAGAAATCATAAAGATCAGATCAGAAATAAATGAAAAAGAAATGAAGGAAACAATAGCAATGATCAATAAAACTAAAAGTTGGTTCTTTGAGAAGATAAACAAAATTGATAAACCATTAGCCAGACTCGTTAAGAAAAAAAGGGAGAAGACTCAAATCAATAGAGTTAGAAATGAAAAAGGAGAAGTAACAACTGACACTGCAGAAATACAAAGGATCATGAGAGATTATGACAAGCAACTATAGGCCAATTAAATGGATAACCTGCAAGAAATGGACGATTTCTTAGAAAAGCACAAATATCCAAGACTTAACCAGGAAGAAATAGAAAATATGAACAGACCAATCACAAGCACTGAAATTGAGACTGTGATTAAAAATCTTCCAACAAAGAAAAGCCCAGGACCAGATGGCTTCACAGACGAACTCTATCAAAAATTCAGAGAAGAGGTAACACCTGTCCTTCTCAAACTCTTCCAAAATATAGCACAGGAAGGAACACTCCCCAGCTTATTCTACAAAGCCACCATCACCCTGATACCAAAACCAAAGATGTCACAAAGAAAGAAAGCTACAGGCCAATATCACCAATGAACATATATGCAAAATTCCTCAACAAAATACTATCAAACAGAATCCAACAGCATATTAAAAGGATCATACACCATAATCAAGTGGGGTTTATCCCAGGCATGCAAGGATTCTTCAATATGCACAAATCAATCATTGTGATACACCATATTAACAAACTGAAGTAGAAAAATCAAATGATCATTTCAATAGATGCAAAAAAAATCTTTCGACAAAATTCAACACCGATTTATGATAAAAACCCTCCAGAAAGTAGGCATAGAGGGAAATTACCTCAACATAATAAAGGCGATATATGACATTCCCACAGCCAACATCATTCTCAATGGTGAAAAACTGAAATCATTTCTTCTAAGATCAGGAACAAGACAAGGTTGTCCACTCTTACCACTATTATTCAACATAGTTTTGGAAGTTTCAGCCACAGTAATCAGAGGAGAAAAAGAAAAAAAGGAATTAAAATGGGAGAAGAAGAAGTAAAGCTGTCACTGTTTGCCGATGACATGATTCTATACATAGAGAATCCTAAAGATGCTAGAGAAAACTACTAGAGCTACTCACTGAATTTGGTAAAGTAGCAGGATACAAAAGTAATGCACAGAAATCTCTTGCATTCCCATACACTAATGATGAAATAGCTGAAAGAGAAATTAAGGAAACACTCCGTTTACCACTGCAACAAAAAGAATAAAATACCTAGGAATAAACCTACCTAAGGAGACAAAACACCTGTATTTAGAAAACTATAAGACACTGATGAAAGAAATTAAAGATGATACCAACAGATGGAGAGATATACCATGTTCTTGGATTGGAAGAAACAACATTTTAAAAAGACTATGCTACCCAAAGCAATCTATAGATTCAATGCAATTCCTATCAAACTACCAATGGCATTTTTCACAGGAGCAGAACAAAAAACTTCACAATTTGTGTGGAAACAAAAAGACCCCGTATAGCCAAGGCAATCTTGAGAAAGAAAAACGGAGCTGGAGGAATCAGGCTCCCAGACTTCAAACTATACTACAAAGCTACAGTAATCAAGACAGTATGGTACTGGCACAAAAACAGAAATATAGGTCAGTGGAAGAGGATTGAAATCCCAGAGATGTACCCAGGCACATATGGTCACCTTATGTTTTTTTTGTGTGTGTGGGGTACACGGGCCTCTCACCACTGTGGCCTCTCCCGCCACGGAGCACAGGCTCCAGACACACAGGCCCAGTGGCCATGGCTCATGGGCCCAGCCGCTCTGCAGCACATGGGATCCTCCCAGACTGGGGCACGAACCCGTGTCCCCTGCATCGGCAGGCGGACTCTTAACCACTGCGCCACCAGGGAAGTCCTGGTCACCTTATTTTTGATAAAGGAGGCAAGAATATACAATGGAGAAAAGATAGCCTCTACAATAAGTGGTGTTGGGAAAACTGGACAGCTCCATGTAAAAGAAGGAAATTAGAACACTCCCTAACACCATACACAAAAATAAACTCAAAATGGATTAAAGACCAGACACTATCAGACTCTTAGAGGAAAACAGAGGCAGAACACTCTATGACATAAATCACAGCAAGATCCTTTTTGACCCACCTCCTAGAGAAATGGAAATAAAAACAAAAATAAACAATAGAGACCTAATGAAACTTAAAAGCTTTTGCACAGCAAAGGAAACCGTAAACAAGACGAAAGGACAACCCTCAGAATGGGAGAAAATATTTGCAAATGAAGAAACTGACAAAGGATTAATCTCCAAAATTTATAAGCAGCTCATGCAGCTCAATATCAAAATAACAAAAAACCCAATCCAAAAATGGGCAGAAGACCTAAATAGACATTTCTCCAAAGAAGACATACAGATGGCCAACAAACACATGAAAGGATGCTCAACATCACTAATCATTAGAGAAATGCAAATCAAAACTACAATGAGATATCAACTCACACCCGTCAGAATGGCCATCATCAAAATATCTACAAACAATAAATGCTGGAGAGGGTGTGGAGGAAAGGGAACCCTCTTGCACTGTTGGTGGGAATGTAAATTGATACAGCCACTATGGAGATTCCTCAAAAAACTGAAAATAGAACTACCATACGACCCAGCAATCCCACTATTGGGCATATGCCCTGAGAAAACCATAATTCAAAAAGAGTCATGTACCACAAGTTCACTGCAGCTCTATTTACAATAGCCAGGACGTGGAAACAACCTAGGTGTCCATCGACAGATGAATGGATAAAAAAGATGTGGCACATATATACAATGGAATATTACTCAGCCATAAAAAGAAACGAAACTGAGTTATTTGTAGTGAGGTGGATGGACCTAGAGTCTGTCATACAGAGTGAAGTAAGTCAGAAAGAGAAAAACAAATACCGTATGCTAACACATATATATGAAATCTAAAAAAAAAAAAAAAGGTCATGAAGAACCAAGGGGTAAGATGGGAATAAAGACACAGACCTACTAGAGAATGGACTTGAGGATATGGGGAGGGGGAAGGGTAAGCTGTGACAAAGCGAGAGAGTGGCATGGACATATACACACTACCAAACGTAAAGTAGATAGCTAGTGGGAAGCAGCCGCATAGCACAGGGAGATCAGCTCGGTGCTTTGTGACCACCTAGAGGGGTGGGATAGGGAGGGTGGGAGGGAGGGAGACGCAAGAGGGAAGAGATTTGGGAACATATGTATATGTATAACTGATTCACTTTGTTATAAAGCAGAAACTAACACACCATTGTAAAGTGATTATACTCCAATAAAGATGTTTAAAAAAAATGGTTCTGAAGAACCTAGGAGCAGGACAGGAATAAAGATGCAGTCGTAGAGAATAGACTTGAGGATACCGGGAGGGGGAAGGGTAAGCTGGGACGAAGTGAGAGAGTGGCATGGACATATATACACTACCAAATGTAAAATAGATAGCTAGTGGGAAGAGATATGGGGATATACGTATATGTATAGCTGGTTCACTCTGTTATAAAGCAGAAACTAACACACCATTGTAAAGCAATTATACTCCTATAAACATGTTAAAAAAACAAAAAGGATTGGCTCACATGTTTGTGGAAAATAGCAAGTCTTAAATTTGCAAGGCAGGTTGGCAGGGTAGAGACCCATGGAAGAGATGATGTTACAGTCTTGAATCCAACAGCATTCAGAGACCAATTTTTTTCTTCCCTGGGGGACCTCAGTCTTTTCCCTTAAGGCCTTCAACTGGTTGGATGAGGCCCACCCATATTATAGAGGGTAATCTGCTGTACTCAAAGTCTACTAATATAAATGTTAATCACATCTGAAAAAATACCTTCACAACAACATCTGGACTGGTAGTTGACCCAAAACTGGGTATGCGGGCCTAGATAGGTTGACATATAAAATTAACCATCACAGGGGAAGAACCTTCTGGCTACCCATGAAGAATCTTTGAACTGCAGAACTGAGACTGTCCCCCATATTGATCAAGAATTCTTCCCACCTAGAGGGGAGTTAAGAACAACCAAGACATGCTTTAGTCTGTAGTTAACTTCCCCAATTCCTCCTCATTAACAGTCAATAAAGTAGAGGATCTTTTATTGCCCAGTTGACCATTCAACTTGGCCAAGACATTTGCTACTGATACCTATGGATTTCTCTCAGATCTCATTAATTGGCCCACATGGCCTTCATCCTTCTTCCAGAAAGCCATGTCTCTATCAGCATCCCATCTTCATCACCAAAACTGTCAAAATCTCTGAAGGTCATTAGATTCTATCTTACTTGAAAGCTAACTATTTAGCTTGCCACAGTTTGAGAAATAGTTTTATTACTCATAGCACAATATCTTAGTTTGTTCAGGCTGCTGTAACAAAAATACCATAGACTGCGAGGCTTATAAACAACAGAAACTTATTTCTTACACTTATGGAAGCTAGAAAGTTCAAGATCAAGGCTGAGTCAGTGCCTGGTGAAGACTCACTTCCTATTTCATAGGTGGCCATCTTCTCTCTGTGTCCTCACATGGAAGAAGGAGCAAGGGAGCTCTTTTTCTTTCTCTATAAAAGGGTCTTTTTTATAAGGGCACTAATCCCATTCATGAGGATGGAGTCACCTCTCAAAGGCCCCACCTCCAAACAGCCATCACATTGGGGATTAAGTTCAACATATGAATTTTAGAGGGACACAAACATACAGTCTATAGCATGCAACAAGTAGCCTGCATATTTGTGTAGCCTCCTTAAGCCCCCAGTTCCCACAGGGTGATGAAAGTAGGACTAGGTGACACCTGCATATGCAGTTGTTTGCATTATAGGAAAGAAACCTTTAGTTCAGGAAACCTGAACCTTTTAAAATGAGCAGTAAACATACCTGCCTTTTACTCAAGAGGGAGTAAAGAAAAAGATACATCTATCTTCTAAGACTCACAAGGCATGCAGAAAATGCAAGAGATCCATAGAGAGTTGGGGTGACACCAACAAGCAACTTGTACTTTATTTTGTCCTAAAGGTAGTCTGTCTTTTTTATTACTTTTTCTTTGTAAAATAAATGTATTCATAAGCCTTCTTGGGAAAGAGCACCCATCAGGGGCCAAAATGATAAATTCTCTTCCAGTGTGTCTAGAGTGTGCTAAGGATATGTGCGTATTGTAGTGGGCCAAATTGAAAACTGATTTTCTTCAAATTGTATAATATGAATCAAGAACAAATGGAGCTCAAGCACAGGAGAAAGAAGGAATGCGTGAGACAGATTAGCACGCAAACAATAGGCATTCCAACGTTGTGAGGGAGTGAAGATCTGGACCCAAATGTGGCAGAAATTACAGAATTTAAGTCATCACATATAGGGTGGGAAAAGAAATCTAGCAAACATATAAGGAAAACTAACATATACTTATCATTAGTCATATGAAAGAAAGACAGATTGTTTTTCTTTTAATAAATGAAGCTTGTTTTCTAAAGCTAAGTGACATGTTTTTCTTTTAATAAATGAAGCTTGTTTTCTAAAGCTAAGTGACACTTGATCTCTGGATTTGGTTGTAATAAGATAGTTTATAAAATATTTCAGCAGCTCAATTCTTATTTCATATTACTATTTTAAAATCGAATACATCTGCTGAAACAAATAAAAATGAGATACCAAAATATTCTTTCTTGTTCCACTAATGTTTCTTTTTTAAACACACACACATATACACTCACACTTTAATATACAGGTTCTTGGTACAATTTACAAACTGAGAAATAATATAAATTAAAATTAATTTCTACTTTATTAATATAAAATAGTATTAAAATATTAATAAACATTAATGATGCACTGGAAGAGGATGTATCTTATTTTTTCTTTGATCCTTCCTTCCACCTTAAAAAGAAGACAAAGTAAATACTGTTTTTCTGAGATGATGAAACAGATCCAGAGTTGCTAACCAGGTCTAATTTACCTGACAGTTAATCCAATGTTCCAATCACTATATTATTATTCTGGAAAATCAGTTTATAATATCACCAGTTTCTGGGTATAAGTTACTAAACATTAATATATACATCAAATGATTACATCACTGATCATATACGGATACAGGATTATTACATTAGCTCCACGACAGCTCTGTCAAATGTACAAGTACTGTTAAAAATCTGTTTTACATTAGTGCTGTATGGACCATGAAAATACAAACATAAATATATTTTACGGAGTGAATAATTCATAGCAGTTTCACCAGCCCACATATGAAACATTTTTTTGTAGTTAAATATTTACTTTTATATTAGATGAACTAGTAAACATCTTTGCCATAGATTATGAAGTACACTTTTCTCAAGAATTTCAAAATGAATGTTTTCTATATATTTTTGAGATTTTATAAAACACACAAACACTAAATCTAAGTCTGTAATCTGATTTTTTTTAATTTCATGCTTAAACCATGTATTTTCAATTGTTATTTCACTACCCACATTTCTCAAGACTGTTTTGTGTCAACTCTGCTTGTTTGAATAAAAATCTAAAGAAACAATGAAAAGGTGAAGCTGAATTTAGCTTTATTTTTTTAATTCAGTTCACTATTCCCTTAGAGAAATCATTAAGTCTCCTAAATTCATTGCTTATACTGATGCCACCATAATATTTTTAAAGCATAATTTTGGATGTGTTACTGTCCTGCTCTTAAACTTTGAATGGTCCACATTCATACAACCACACACATAAATATATGCATACATGTATGCATCCCATACCTATGCCAGGTAATGAGTCTTTGATGGCCAGGTACTACCCATTAATTCTCATTTAGAAAGGGAACTACTTGTTTTCTCCAAACTCTGCCTCACACTCCCGTCCTCTTTGCACATATTTTCTTTTCTTGGGTTACATCCTATCACCTCCTTTGAATACCAGATTTTTTCGCCTACACCAGAACTCTTTTAAAGGCTGGACAGGACCTCTATGTTTCTCATTCTACTAGTCATTTCTAAGTCCAAACCTTATATGACTCATCAGAAGTACAGACCCAGCTGATCTCTCCTTCCTCCTTGAAACACCTTCTTTTGTCTTCTGAGACAGCTCACTCTACTTGTTCTCTTACCATCACACTGACTGCTTTCTCCCAGTCTCCTTTGCTGGTTTCTCCTCATCTAAGGGCTGAAGTGTCCTAGGGCTCAGCCTGAACCTCTTCTCTATTTGCCCTCACTTCTTAGTGATCTCTCCCAGCCTCACCACACACACACACTGACAACGTCTACATTCATATCCCAAGTCTGGATTTATTCCTTAAATGCCAGAATTTTACATGCAACTGTCTACTTCACCCCTCTATTTGGTTATTTATCACCTTTTACTTAAATATCAAATATTTTCTCAAACTTGACATGTCCTAAATTGAAATCTTTATCATCCCATTAAAAACTGTTCCCCCAAAGTTTTTCTCGACTTAGTAAATAAAAATTCCACCATTCCAATTTCTCAGGCCATAATCCTTAAGGTCATTCTAGACTCCTCTCTTTATCTCACACTCTACATCTATTTCATTGGCATATATTATCCATTATCCATATCTTCCTCTGTTAACACCTGGTTCCAAGATACCATTCTTTCTGTCTGTCTGTCTCTCTCACCTAGAGTAGTAAACATCCTTCTAATTGATCTCCCTGTTCATTTCTCTCCTTCAATAACTCCTTCTCCCATTCATAGCAAAAGTTATAGTTCTCAAAATTGTCTCTCAGGCCTTCGACATTTGACCCCCTACCTCTGTGATTGTATGCACTACCACCCCACTGGCTTCACCCTGAGCTATTCCTAAGGAATTAAGCTGAACCTTAAACAGCGGGATGAAATTTCAATAATCAGATACCCAGCCATGGGTGGAGAGGGGCTGCTATTTTAAACAGGCATTCTCACTAATAGGAGGACATTTGAGCAGAGACCCAAGAGAGGTATGGGAGCAAGCAACATGGCCCACTGGGAGAAGATTGTTTCTACCAAGTGAACAGTGAGTGCAAAGGTCCTGGGGCAGCAATGTGCTTGGCAGGTTTGAGAAACAGAAAGAGGCTGAAGACTGAAAGGTCAACCAAGAGAAGGTGACTGTACTTAACAGCCCAGGTGAAAAGTTTTGAAGACTCTATCTTCATCTTTGGTGACAGCAGGAGTTGAAAAGGGGAAACAGGTAAGAAAAATATCATTGCACTAACAAATGTTTATTGAGTAACTCCTCTAAGTAAACACTTTCCTAGACACAAGAAATATCATTAGACCAAAATGGTGCTTGCTTCACAAGACAAAAGCTTACCTTGTAGAGAAGACAGATACTAAACAACAGGATTTGGCAATTGTTTTGAGGTTGCAGAGTAACAAAGAGAGAGGATTTCAAAAAGAGACTTGAGCCTGCATAATGGTTGTAAAAAATTAATAAACAGAAATCTCAGTCAAATAGGGTTGGGAGAACTTGCATGCCCTATAAGGACAGCAGAGCCCAACAGGAAGAAAAAAGACGCCTCTTCTTTCCTGGCAAGGACTCAGCCAATGAAAAGCCATAGACTCGTTGTTTACTACAGTCCTCTCAAGTCCCTTTTCCCCTCTATAAAAGTGTTCTCCTTCCCTTCCCGTGTGGGAACTTGCGTGTGGCTCAGCATGGCTGCAGACCCCAAACTGCAATTCTCTGCTGATCCTGAATAAACCTATTTTTGCTGGAGAAATATCTGGCAGTCCATTTTTTTTAGGTTAACATGGTTCATGAACACAGTTATATGTGAAATGAAATTTACATGAGATTCTTATGAAAGTTCTTAGCAACTTCTTTAGAGCTCTTCAACAATAATCCCTCTGAGAGGGTTCCTAATCAGACATGTACAACAGGAAATACCTTCATTTAAAAGAGGGAGCAGAGCACAGCAGGATCACAGATAGTTGGGCCTGGGTTAGTACCCTGTCCCTGCTACTTAATCTCTGTAAGCTACCGTTTCCTCATCTGAAAGAAGGGGATAATGATTGAACATTCATTATAGGGTTGTTGTGAGGCTTTGATAAAGAACTTCACATGGCACTGTTATAGAAAGCATTTAGTATTTATAGAGTAGCTAATATGTGAGGAGAGACTTAAACACCTTAAAGACTCCTAAGAAAATACCTACTTCTGAGAAGGGAGCTTTCATAATATAACTTCTTGTCAAAAAATTATGTAATAACTAGTGAATCAGTGTTTGCCTAAGGCTTTGTTTCATGGTTAATGTAAAAGAATAAAAACTAAATAGTAGTTGATCCTCCAATGTACTTGTCAGCAAAATCCTTACTGCAGTATTTTTCTTTCATCTCACATAAAAATGGAGAGGAGACGTTTTGTTATATGTTCTGGAATTTCTTTGGACAATTTAAGTGGGATAAAGTTCAGTGCTGAGAAACAGATTTGTGACAACCAGCCTTACCCATCACTGTGACTGGACTGCAACCTCCACGCTCAAAAGCATCAGTAGCACTACAGCATGTTCAATTTTATAGTATTACGTGCAGTAATAGCCTTTAATCTATTTTTTTATATTTTAAAATTTTATTGTGAGTCAGAAGAGCACTGTCATCATATTAAGAAATATTTACCAAGGTAAAAACATCAATATCGCGAGAACTGTAAGCTGTACCATTCAGAAAGATGATCATCATCTTCTGAAGCAAAATATTGAAATCAGGCAGCTGAGTGACACAAAAATACAAAGGGCAGGTGACAATATAAGTCCTGGCCAGACAGCAATCACAAATCTACTTAAGTTAAATGAAGACATTTTGATTAAGGAATCTAAAGATTCTAAATTTTAGGTCAGGGTAGTGGACTTCTTCCCTCTTGAGAGAATATTATATGGCAGAAAACTAATTTTCAAAACTAATTTTCAAATGTCTTCTATTTTCTTCACCCCAATAGTGAAGAAAATAAAAGATAAGCATTGGAGTTATCAACAGATATGATAATAGTAACTAATTTCTGAAATTCAGAAAGCAGATATAAACATGGGGAAGAAGCCATAGTCCACAGAACTATGTTCTCCTGCTACAATTGTTGATTTGTCAGATTCTTGATTTTTTGTGTGTGTGGGTTATCTGTTTCTCTCTTTTAGGATTCTCTGTTTAGGTTTAGAATTCTGAAACTTCATCAGGATATCTTTGTGTGTAGGTCTTATCATTAATCCTGCCTGATACCAGGCAAGCCCCTTTAACCTAAAAATTTTTTGTCTCTCTTCACGTCTGGGATATTTTTGTCTATATTTATTTGAAAATTCTCTCTTTCATTTTGTTTTAGTTTTCTTATTTTGAAGCCTCTCTGGATTGGGACACCCTGAATAATTAATGTATTATTCTTTATATTCAATGTTTTCTAATACACACAGATTTATTTTTATATAATACACTGTTTAAATAAATCAGAAATATGTTTTTGTACCATATAAGTTAAAGTATAGATAGCAGGAGACAGGATCTAACTATCAACTTTAAATTATCAGTAGGCACAAATCTAGAAAATAGAGCTTGCAATTCAGAAATCAAGGAGACTTTTAGAGTTCCCTTAAATATTATTACAATGTAAGATTCTTGATGGTAAGTGATTAACATAATTTTGTGGGGTTTTGCTTTAGTTTTGATTTGTGGTTTATTTTGGTGTAATACCTTGCTAACTCATGTGGTTCATAAAGAATTACTTTAGGAAAGACAAAAGAAATATTACTTCAACAAAGACAGATGATATGCTTTAGGTCAAAGGATTGTTACCCTATGTGACATCAGCATTCACATTGTATCCCTTGCCTTAATATAGAGCTTTGATTGAAGGCTTTTAACTGAAAATCTCCACTGACACCACCCCTTGACATCAGTTTTATTCTGAGTGAGGCAACACTTCCCGAAATCTGACAGAGCCCTTCCCCAAACCCATTATTGACAAAGGAGAGAAAGGAATAGAGAAAGGATAAAGTAAATAAGGAGGATGAAAGAAATGCCTGATATATTGTTAATATATCTTAAAGGCGCCAAGGTAGTCTGCAAATGATTTGTTAAGAGCCCAAAGCTGGCAGAAGACCAAGGAAGGAAGGCTCCTTCAACTTTTGGTTAACAAACCTTTCCTTGTTTTCTCAGCCAGCTAACACCAATCCTCTTAACTTTTGCAAATCTGGACATGCCTTGAGGCGTGAACATCTGAAAAGAAAAGACTGCCACCTCTGCCCATTGCCTTCCAGAATCCATCTGCTCAAGTGTGGTGTGGAGCAATGGCTAATCCAGACAAATGAGAACATAATCATTGTACTATGCAAAACAGCAAGATGATCTACAAAAAGCTCTGGGCAGGGC
The DNA here is from genome assembly GCF_949774975.1 of Lagenorhynchus albirostris. Classification (NCBI taxonomy): domain Eukaryota; kingdom Metazoa; phylum Chordata; class Mammalia; order Artiodactyla; family Delphinidae; genus Lagenorhynchus; species Lagenorhynchus albirostris. Next base: position 122,128,622 of record NC_083098.1, on the reverse strand, counting down.
TGCAAAGATGCAGTTGCATTGACTTTGAAGAAGACAGTTACTATATTTTCCAACAAGTGCTATAGAAGATGCTGTAATTGAGTGAGCATTTCTGCAGTACATCATGAATGTAATGGGTCATATTAATTTAGCAGAGAATAGGTAATGTTTGGCTAAATGAAAGAAAATGTTATGCAATTTAATTACATGAAAACATATATGTCATATTTAATCTGTTAAAAATCACCTGTAAAAATTATTCCAACAAAAATTGTCTCTATTTTTTGAGGTAACGTAGTTTTGTTTTGTCTTGTTTCTTTTATGGCGTTACCATCCAGGCCAATTTGACCAACTTTGGTCAAAGGGACTTTTTTTCACAATGTACTACCAAATATTATACACAATTTAAAAAATATTTTTCTTAAAAGCAATATATAGTAGATGTTTGGAGGGGCACTGAGTTTACCATTCATTTAATAACAAAAGAAACTCCTTGAAATTTAGTTTTAAGCTATAAAATATGTGCTGTGCTCAAAATGTACAATATATTTTAAATGTTAGAGTGTTTCTATCATTAAACAGTAAATCATTCTATTGACTTTATGATACCACGGGTATTTTAATACTTAAAATAGTAGTTACTGTTTTCCCCAAAAGCAATTTCCATAGAAACAGGACACTTTACTTATTAGACAAAGAAAGACCAGAACTGATTCTACTACACTGCAAAGTCCTTTTCACCTCTGGCTTCAACGAATTCACACATATGTTAAAACACACTTCAAACATTTAATGCATTTTTGTTTTGAGATCATAAACAAACCTTTATATTTTCTTGTGACAATATATTTATAACATTTAAAATATACTTAGTATATATTATAGACATTTTTATACATATTTACACAAATACAAATAGAGGAAGCAGGTTAGAGAGAGATAGACATAGACAATAATGATATACTTTCCAAGTCTATTAGTTATTTTCTAAGAACATGACATGTTTAGAAATTTATCAATGTAAAAAACACAGTAGTTTTGTTCTGAATATTTGAAGAGTTGAGTTTTTAAGTAATCAAGATATTTTTAAATGATATGCAATCTAACATTATAGTATTTCAGTGTACCACTTCGTAATCAATGGCATTCAATTCATCAGTGTTTAATTGGTAAAGGTAGAAATGACTGATGAATATTTGTAACCTGGCAGGGGGGGTGGGGAAGTAGAGGAAGGCATATGAAGGTGGCATATGCTGTGATTTTAAAAAAAGGTACTCTGAGGGTCTCCCCCCTCCCCTTTTTAAAAATGCTCTAATACATCAAGTGGTTACTTGGTCACTTGGAAAGAGGTAAGCGAGAGTGAAATCAAACTGTCAAAATCTAGAATATATAGTGTTCATAAATATTCAGATATATTTATCTTCATTCACTCATCAGCCTCTAGTCCAAGAAAAGCTCAGATTATCAGTTTTTCACAGCTGGAACTACCCTTCTTTTTTGGCCTACTGTAGCTGAATGAATAAGCATCCTACATTGGAAACAGAGCAGTAAAATAAGCAGAAATAGGGAGGTAATTTGCTTTCTGTCCTCAACACCAATACTTATTAGGGAATCGTTCAGTAACCAAAAGAAATCTTTTTAAAAATTTTAATTCAGTCTTGGTATGAGGTTGAGTAAGAAAAGTGGGTATATTTGATCAAAAGAATACAAAGCCAAGATTTTAAGTGTGACAATGTATAGTTTGTCAGTTCCTCTAAGGTAAGGACAAATGACAAAGTACTTAAACTTAGAGAATAGGTTTAGACAGGCATTAGAATCAACGTCTTGATTATAAGCATTGTTGAATAGCAAATCAAGGGACAGAGGAAAACATGGAAATGTTACTATCCTAATGAAATCAGCCAAATGCAAATTAAGTGAAGTCTATCTGTGCACCATACGTGTACTTCCTGTCTTTGACCTTCCCTTACTATCCCCAACCCACTTGTGTTTCTCCGTGGCTGCCCCATCAGATGCCACCGGGCAATGTACAGCTAAACCACACTGATAGAATCCATGTCCCCTGATCCATGTGTGGCTTTTCTCCAATCAAATTTAACACCTTGTGAGCTATTCCCTAAGGTTACTCTTCAATTAGAGTGGACTAATCAGAAAAACTATGCCAGAAAAAATATGCTAATGATTGCTGATTGCTTCACATATTTTTTGAACTATTGAACTATAGAAAGAAAAAAAAAAAACTTCTTTTCTTTGGTAAGTGTTCCAGTCTCACTTTAGACACTTTGATTCTCATAAAAATTCTGTTGTCTGATTTAACTTACTCCTAAACTGCGAAAGACTCAGTTTTGAATGAGATATTGCTTATATGCTTGTTTGAATTTCTAAAACAACAAACTGTATTAATTGAAAGATGTTTCCTACCAATTGACCAAATAGTAGCCTAAATTCAGCATTCTTTATGTACACTCAGGGACTACAACAGGATTTGAGATTTTATAAAACACACGTGTTAAAATAGAAGAAATAAGCAAAATATTTGGCCAGATTTTAAGATATTTTGCTTTATAGGGTAATATTATTTTTAAAATATTATGTTTTTCATTTGTGAAATTAGAAAATGGCCAAAAGTGATCCATTTTTTATAATTTGAAGAAGACAATTTGAAGACATGCCAAAGAGATTATTACCTAATTAGTACTTTCAGAGAAAAAAAATGGAGAGAAAAGTAATATTTTAAAAGACTAGGAGTTTCTATAACAGAAACATAAAACTTTATTGTCTCATTTTATCTTCAAAGGAAGTCGGTGGATAAACGATTCTACTACACTTGATTAAAAGTAGGCACGTGCATGTCAGAGTTTCAGGCAAGCCCTGCTTATTGGAACCTTAGGGCCTGTCCTGGAAAAAAAAATCTCAGTGAAGATTCTACACAAGCACGAGTACTGGCTTCCAGATGTTTCTAAAGTACAAGAAGTTGCACCACCACTTGACACTTACATAAAGAATTCATGCATAAACAAAGAGGTAATCAAAGTCCAAAATTCTTTTAGTTAGCATTTTTAAAAAACACGTGGCTCAAGAGGGAGGAGATATGGGGATTATATGTATATGTATAGCTGATTCACTTTGTTATAAAGCAGAAACTAACACACCATTGTAAAGCAATTATACTCCAATAAAGATGTTAAAACAAACAAACAAACGGGAGGGCAACCAAAATTGATCTCTGATTCTGATCTTAGCTTCTGCCTCTCTTTTCTTTCCCCCCTGTAATTGGCTGCATAATCCCCCTCAGTATCTGTCACTCACTGCCTCAGCTCTTCTCTACCCATAATTCTACCACAGAATAGTTGGCTCTTAGGACAAACCAGAGCAGTCTTCCAGTCCTGGGTGTCAGCCTGTTGGGGACATCCCGCTTACAGAACTGTTGGATCTGGGGATTTGGCTGCACACTGTCCACTTCAGATTGCCCCTCTGAGAGCTGGTGGTTCTAATTGTTAATGTTTCCACCTTCTTTGGGGGGTTTAGACATCCGTGCTTCTCAACCATTTCCCTAAGCTCTTCTACTTCTGATAAAGATTTTTCACCAAAGATGAAGTTTCTCTACTACCAATAGTAGTGGTGACCTACCACTTTCCAGGAATGGACCTAGGCTCCCTACATGGCTCTCGTTCAACTTCTTTAGCTCTCAACCACCACATCTGCAAAATACTGTCATAATATTAGGCTGATGTCTTGTAGACTTTATAATTCTCCAATTTTCTGAAATTATGATAGAAAATACTAATTCTGTGCTCAAGATTTTTAAAGCTTGATGATGAGTAATGGGATTTCATTATACTATTCTCTTACTTTTTATACAATTAAAATTTGCCATAATAAAAATTCTTTAAAAATGCTTCATTATCTAAGGAATAATACACCAGCTGATCTTCACTGAAACACATAAATTAATGGTAATTTGGAAGTTATATTCATCATCTTTATCTTTCAAATGGAATAGATATGCAAAAACTGCTACGATGGTAATTGAATTTTTCCATCTGTTCCACATTTTGTAAAAGCAAAATCTGCATGAAATAAAATCAAACAAGAATATTCTTCTTCACTTAAAAACAGCCTTAAATTTTAAGTAGTTGTAGTTTCCAAATTCCTTTCTTTAAGGGGTGCACTTACTGGACAAGGAGTTCTGTGTTCCAATAGACATTTTCACCCTGGGTTTGGTTGAGTAGAGAGTTTGAGTCACTGAGAGTAGAATATCTACTTTCTAAACCACACCATTTCTGCTAGGGTATGCAATGTTCACCAAAAAGTTTGAGCAAGTAAATTGAATGAAAAACAATAATTTCCCACAGTACTAAGGTTCCACAAACAATGCAATGTTCTCTTTTGAAAGATAAGCAGTGTGAACAGTAACAATTATCCCACTTAAATATTATTCATTCAAATTTGAAAAGCTGGAATGCTTAAAATATAAAGAAACAGCAAAACTCAACCAGATGTTTTATCATGGGTGATTTCATTCTTTTTTTCTTTTCTTTTTTTTTTTTTTTTTGGTAGTCCAAAGTCCTTTAACCAATGTAAGAGAAAATACATGTTCTAAGTTTTAAATTATTCCCTTTAAATTTTCCTATAGTTGTTAAACTCAAACTCTAGCCTATATAAATTCAGAAAGGAATGAGGATTCTTGTCAGTCTTAGGAGTATCTTTCTTCTGGAATGTCAATTCCCCTGCATTATTTAGAATTCAATGTGAGGCAAACAACGTTTGATTGGTGAGGGGCTTTTTTTGAAGTGGAAAATTAAAGAGGTATTGCTTTGTTGTGTCTTAAAATACTTGGAATCTCAATTTACTACTTACAGCTTATTTATGATTCAGAAATAATTGTACATTAGATTCCACATATATGATTTTGGTATTTCACAATCTATGAGCTCAAAACCCCACCCAGAAACACAAGATTGAACAAAACAGAACAAAAACTTCTCCATTCCACAGCCACTTGGTTGGCACCAGCTCCCTCCAACATGTAATGTAAAACGCACATTTTTGGACATTAAAAAAAAAGAATTAAAAAAAAAAGAATTAGTCAAAAGAGCTCTATTGTAGAAGCAAGTAAATGGTGTTAAGAACAGTTATTGCTGCTATGGAGAAGGTAAATATTTGATTACATGACACAGAAAATAATAACAAGCAAATATAGTTATTTTAAGAAATAGCTAGGAGAGGCATAAGGTACTTGCAAGTGTCATCCCCAAATACTGTCATCCAACCAAAGGAGAGAACAGAAATAATCCCTAGTCAATCCCTGAGAGAAAAGACACAGATATGAGCAGATTTTTAATGGAGAAGAGCTTCGGTGGAATGATGTTTATCCAGCCAATAAGATCCTGGAAATCAAAGCATTTTTTTTTATTTACTTATTTTGCATCTTCAGATCTAGATGCTTGAAAATGTAGCCGTTCTGTAGGAAGCGGTTCAAATGACCAGCTTTAAACAAAGGATGGAAAGGGTGATCCCAAGTACAGAATTCAGAACTGGTCACAGAAGTTAACTGAGCTTCCAGTGACATGCAAGAACAGAGTCAGTAAAATGTAGACCAAGATTCATGCTTGAAAGAAACGTGTAAGATGCTGTAAACTTCATAATTTTACAGCTTTGTTCATTTCCCTCTCACAACTAGCAGCAATGTACTTAAATTGTGAAAGGCCTGTATTTTGGCTATTTTCAGTAATCAGTATTCCCACCCATCATACTCTCATCCTTATTTATTCTGCTCGTTCTCCCAGAGGCTGATCTCTGTGGCACGCACTGATAGCTGCAGCCCCCTCTGGCTTCTGGTTGGTTTGGCCAATAGGAGGCATCAGCACATTTGGGAGGGTAGAGAAGGATGAGTTCAGGGCATTTGTGTTTTTTCCTAGGTCCCTACTTTTTTTTTTTTTTTTTTTGCGGTACACGGGCCTCTCACCGCTGTGGCCTCCCCCGTTGCGGAGCACAGGCTCCGGATGCGCAGGCTCAGCGGCCATGGCTCACGGGCCCAGCCGCTCCGCGGCATGTGGGATCTTCCCGGACCGGGGCACGAACCCGTGTCCCCTGCATCGGCAGGCGGACTCTCAACCACTGTGCCACCAGGGAAACACTACCTAGGTCCCTCCTTGATGGAGGCCGGGAGTTGGCTCCGTCTCCTCTGAATGTCACAGCTTCTGTCCAGTGGCCCTCTCCATATAGATATTCTCTCTGCTTTCAGTAAACTTCCCCTCCCCTCACCCTTTCTTCCCCACCCTCCTCAAAATACAGCAATCTAAAAGTGATACCACTGCCTGGGTAAACTGAAAACATTAAGTCCATAACAAAAGATGTTTTAAGTGCAGGAGAATTGATTCATACCATATGCCCATTTCAACAGCCTGTTTGGCTGGTGCAAAGCTTGATAAGTCTTGGAAAATGACTGAGCCTTATCACAAACTTAATCTGCAGTTCCATATAAGGAAAAATCTCTATAGTCCCCAGTACTAGAATACAACCATTGGCTTAACGCATTTTTTAAAAATCTAAAAAGATAATGAGAAGTAGTTAGCTTCTCCGAGACAAAGTGTATCTTTACCATTTTGCCTCAGGCCTTCTCTCATCATAGAGTCCCTATAGTCTTTATACGCCATAGAATGTCATGCTGGATTGTTTATTATATTGACAGTGTTATGTTAAATGAAGCTTAGGATCAGGAATGAAGAACCCTAGATGCCTTAATGAGACCCATGCACATCAGAGCGTGAAAGATAAACTGGAGAAGTTTCAGAGGTCCATGTCTAAGAAATGTCAGGATATCACTTAGAAAGTGAGAGAAATTTGCTATACCCTCTCACTTACCACAAGGAAAGAGACACAATGCTTGGTGGGTCTTTTTGGATTCTGGAACAAAATATGCCAGGTTTGAGTTGTCAATTCAGAGTGAGTTCCACGTCAAAAAAGGTTTCACAGCTGTTCCAGTCAACCTTCACTCACAGGGTTGTTTTGAGAATTAAATGTAATAATCTGTGTAAATCACCTAGTATAATACCTGGCACATAGTAACCCCTCATTAAATGACTGCTTGAAAAAGAAGTCCCCTAAGAGATGCATTAGGGGTGGGAAGAGAGTTGAGGGCAGGGAAAGAAGTCATGGTGTTTACAAGCATAGATTTTTTCATAACTCTACTTACCCGATGCCCTCAGTTTACTGTATTCTAAATAGGCTTATCTATAAGTTGCATTTTTAAGCATTCTTTCAAATGCCAGATGTTTAGCTTTGAATTAAAAAACATGAGTTAACACAGCCAAGAAATTAATTGCCTGCCACCATGCATGCAAAAATCAAACTCTTCTAGTACAATATTTTCATTTAATGTACAAGCTTCCAACTAAGTCTCTTTCTCCTACAGTTTTCAACCCAGATGGTTTATTCTACTCTTCTTGTTGTTATATATTATCTAACGGAGTAATGCTTAAATGAAATCCAAAATACATTTATCAAATTGTTATTACTGCTTATCTTATAAAAGTTACTGTACATCTTCACCTTTCTTTTCTACAATTATTAGACAGAGGAACTTGATTATAAGAAAAGACTAGACTATTTAAAAAGTTGCAGTTTACGCCATTTTTAATAGGAAAACAAGTACCACTCTTTATTTCTTGGTGGAGTCAACTGTCATGTAAGTGGAGAATCATATCAAGATTGATGTCATCTGCCCCTGCCATCCCCTGTGCAATTCTTTACACCTTTACATCAAAAATACTGTGTGAAAAAACATGACTTTGGGATCTGTAGATACTTTGCTTCTGCCAATATTGACATTGGGTGTACTCCTGACCTCAGGCAAGTCACTTCATCTCATTTTACATCTGTAGCAACTTATCCCTTTCTAGAATCCTGCATCATGTACAGACCCTTATCCTGTGTGTACCACAGGAGGTGTATATCATGTCTACACCCAGGCCACAGAACACTGACCTGATTTATGCTGACCAAAGAAAACATAAGACAATTTCGAACATGAGAAGAAACAGATAAATAACACTGCCCTTTAAATGCACTGAATGGCTTATTAAGAACATTCTTTTTCTTATAAAGTCTCATAAAATAAGAGACTCTAAGTGGAAAGCAAAGCCTTAGTCCATTCAGGCTGCTATGACAAATGCACTATACGCTGGGTGGCTTATAAACAACAGAAGTTTATTTCTTCTCAGTTCTGGAGGCTGAAAGTCTGAGACCAGGGAGCCAGCATGGTCAGGTTCTGGTGAGAGCCATCTTCTGGGTTGTTGACAGCCAACTTCTCCTTGCATTCTCACATGGTAGAGAGCAGAGAAGGGAAGCAAGCTCTTTCATGACTCTTATAAGTGTGCTAAATCCCATTCATGAGGGCTCTATCCTCAGGTCCTCATCTAATCCTAATTGCCTCCCAACAGCCTTACCTCCTAATACCATGACATGAGAAGTGAGAGTAGTGTTTCAACATGAGTTTGGGGTACGCAAACAGTCTGTAATAGAAGGACTATTTTCCAAAAGGCTATCTTGCGAATAATTTTAGTCCTGCCTATTGGATGTTTGCTTACAACCTGGAACACATCTTTTGCTTTGGCCAAAGTGCAAATACAGACAAGCCTAGAAAAGTAATGAAGATAAAGCAAGAAACCTTTGTAATGAAGTCTAGTAAAAGAAAATAAAGGTATTTTTTAAAAACCAAGCTTCTCACAATGGGTACCTTGAACAAACTTCAATTAATGTTCCTACACTGTGTAGGCATCCATCTTTAATAAAACTGGCAGTGTTTGAAATCCCAGAAAACTCATCTAGCAGTATAAAAGCATTTCTGTTCCATGTATAAAATGCTTTGTCCCTATTGAGACTGAGCTAATGACACCATCAATAGCACAGAGGTGGCAAAGAGACACTTGCAGGGGCATTACATCCAAAGGGGGTAAGAAGAGACAGCTTTTCACTTCAGTTACTGCTTGTCTATAGCCAAGAAAATGTAAATTCACCTGAGAGTAAAACTTCGATTTATTACATATCCATATCCATCTAAAACCCTTATTAGGGGAAGTGGCTCAGACATAAGTGATACTATGAAATGTTCTAGATGACAAATAATGTCAATGAGTGACTGATAGGATGTGATGTGATGCATTCAAGGTCAAAGTGCAAAAAAAATTGCTAGTTTTGGGGTTTGCATTTATTTTTAGAGGAGAGGAGCATTAAACAGTAGCCTTTCTGCAATACTATTAGAATTGGTTCCTTCCTCCTGGTCCCCTCTTTTTCCACACAAACAAAATTTGAATCCTCAAGGAAATACTTCAGAATTTTCAGCTCTAAGTAAAAAGATAGCTTTCAAAAATTCTTGCAAAATGTCAAAAATAAAAAATCCCTGTGAATGCAGGGAATAGTCTGAGGTGGAGAAATTTCTAGGAATTACCAAGTGAATGAAATCAAGGTTCATAGAGCTGCATAAGTTAAGGATTTCCCATTAGAGTAAAAAGGAGTTAAAGCATTTTTTAGTTAATTAAAAAATATTAGATAAATTGATTGTTTTTTTAAATATGATCATATGCAGCTAAGCATGTTTTTTTCAGTTTCTTCTAAGCATCATCCTAAGCATGTTTTTTCAGTTTCTCCTTTGAGTGATTTATAGGCATATACATTTTAAAATGATTTTAATGGAATTAGATAACACTAATTTTGGGCTAGATATAGAAATTATCCAACAATTACTGCTGACTAATATTGGAATAGCTTCTTTTATGAGGTACCGTCATCAGACTCATATTGTGTATATATGACCAGTGTTGGTAATGGTGCACTGGGTGAGAGATAAAAAATAAGTAACCTTTAAAGAATATTTTATTCATTGCAGCACTTCACAGTAGCCAAATGGTGGAAACAATCCAAGTGTTCATCGACTGATGAATGCATAAACAAATGTGGTACAGCCATACAGTGAATATTATTCAACCGTAAGAAGGAATGAAGTATTGACATATGCTACAATATGAATGAACCTTGAAAACAATGTGTTAAGTGAAAGAAGCCAGACACAAAGGTCACCTATTATATGACTCCATGTATATGAAATATACAGAATAGGTAAATCCGTAGAGGCAGAAAGCAGATTGATGGTTCCAGGGTCTGGAGATAGGGGGCCTGGGGACTGACCTATTAATGGGTATGGGATTTTCTTTTGGAGTGACGAAAATGTTTTGGAGTTAGATAGAGATTGTGATTACACAATATAGTGAATGTACTAAATATGGCTAATTTGTATATCCTAAAATTATTAATTTTATGTTATGTTAATTTTACCTCAGTTCTTAAAAATGCAGAAAGTTATAATGATTAGGGTAGTTTTGTATTACTAGAGCAGAAATAAACAGCCCTCTAAAACAGAATAGAAAACCTAGAAAATTCATATTTACATATGAAAAATATTCCATTTCTATGATTCTGTAACACATTTGTAAATTAAATTAAAATTCTGGGCTTCCCTGGTGGCACAGTGGTTGAGAGTCCTCCTGCCGATGCAGGGGACACGGGTTCGTGCCCCGGTCCGGGAAGATCCCACATGCTGTGGAGCGGCTGGGCCCGTGAGCCATGGGCCGCTGAGCCCGCACATCCGGAGCCTGTGCTCCGCAACGGGAGAGGCCACAACAGTGAGAGGCCCGTGTACCGCAAAAAAAAAAAAAAAAAAAAAAAAATTCTGAATTAAATTTACAATTACTGTTGTCATGTTATATGTAACTAACAGAAGAAATTAAGTAAATTATATCTAAAATTACTCCATTGATTTGAAACAGATAACTCACATTCCCCAAGGTTTTGACAAAGTACTAGTGATATAGGCATGAGGATAGAGTCCAATATACCTTTCAAATGAGAATTACATATTTTTTATAAGTTTCTCAAATTTATTGAGGGTCAGAAGGTGAATTGATGAGCCAGTTAATTATATATGACAAGGAGTTACAGCAAATGACTTGAATAAAGTGATATCTAAAAATGATTCACTTTTTGCTTTCAAAATTGTTATGATTATTTTCAGGATCTTTAAGTCTGAGCTAAAATGTGCTTTCAACTGCTTTATTGTGGTGTGACTCAGATCCTAGCTTGCAAGCTGGAGAAAAACAACTTAGAAAACTAAACTTACCATTAAAATCAAAGAGATGCCTGTAATCATTTCATTTGTGCAGGCCATTCCCTTGCCATGTCATCTACTATGCACATGCTCTCACGGAGTTTACATTCCAGGGGAATGCATGCTGATCTCATCATTGACCTCTATTTATCAGAATGTTTCCCCTGGGAACCCTGCACCTTATAGACTGGTGGGACTTCAGTGCCAAGGAAAGTTTATGATACAGGGGAATGGGCTCCTCCCTCAGAGACCAGGACCTGAGTTTGAGTACCAGCCCCATAATTATAACTTGTGGGACCTAAGGAGAGATTATCTATCCTGTATGAGTTTCCATTCCAACCACAAGAATTAATAAAACTAAATTCGCAAGACTGTCAAAGGGATTAAATTAGATGATACACATGAAAAAAGAAAATTTATATATATGTCATAATGTGTATATATGTACAGAGAGAATATATATATATAGAGAGAGAACATCAAATATATATAAAATATAAAATATATAAATATATATATAAAATATATATATTCTGTAAAAGAGGCATGTATACAGTACTATACATGCCTCTTTTACAGAATTGTTACATTGTATTTGGGACCATTTTATGTCCCTCATGAATCTCATGGTATCTGGTAAATGGAAGGTATTCATCAAGGTTTGAATGAATGAATGAATGAATGATTCACAAGTAACATCAAAAACTATGTGAATTTTACCTTTAAATATTCAGCATTACCTTTATTCTCTACATAGTCCCTCAGTTGCCTACCATTATATTTTCAAAAAGAGATGTTTTAGCCATCAGGAAATAGTTGTATTTACTTTTAAATAGAAACAACCACATAATTTTAAAAATATATGTAAAGATGCTCTTTACATAGCACCAAATAATATCAATACTCAAAATAAATGTACAAAATATGTGCAACATTTCCACATAGAAAATTATAAACTTATATGTAAATTTTAAAAGAGCTACAAAAATGTAAAGAAATGTTGTGATTATATATTGGAGGAGTCAATGTTATAAAGAAGTTAAGTTCCCCAAATTGATTTATAAAGTCAATGCAATCCCAGTCAGAATCTCAACACGTTCTTTGTTTTTGTTTTTTTTATGGAGCTAGACAAAGTGATTCTAAAATTTATAAGAAAACACAAAGGGCTAAGAACAGCCAAAGGTCAAACAGCCCAAGTAAAAAATGGGCCAAAGACCTTAACAGTCACCTCATCAAGGAAGATATACAGATGGCAAATAAGCATATGAAAAGATGCTCCACATCACATGTCATTAGGAAAATGCAAATTAAAACAGTGATAAGATATCACTATACATCAATTAAAATGGCCAAAATCCAGAACACAGACAACACCAAATGCTGGTGAGGATGCAGAACAACAGGAACTCTCTCCATGCATTGCTGGTGGGATTGCAAAATGGTACAGCCACTTTGGAAGACAGTTTGATGGTTTCTTACAAAACTAAACCTACTCTTTTCATACGATCTAGTGATCATTCTCCTTGGTATTTACTGAAAGGAGTGAAAAACACCAAAACTTGCACATGGATGTTTATAGCAGCTTTATTCACAACTGACAAAACTTGAAAGCAACCAAGATTGTCCTTCAGTAGGTGAGTGAATAAACTGTGGTATATTCAGATAATAGAATACTGTTCAGTGTTAAAAAGTAATAAGCTGTCAAGCCATGAAAAACCATGGAAGAATGTTAAATGCATATTACTAAGTGAAAGGAGCCAATCTGAGAAAGCTATGTACTGTATGATTTCAGTGATATTACATTCTTGAAAAGCAAAACTGTGGAGACAATAAAAAGATCATTTGTTGCCAAGGGTGGAAAAGGGAAAGAAGAGGTGAATAAGCAGAACATGGAGAATTTTTAAGGCAGTGAAAATACTTTGTATGACATTATAATGATAAATATGTCATTATGCATTTGCCCAAATCCATGGAATGTACAACACCAAAAGTGAACCCTAAGGTAAACAATGGACTTTGGATGATTATGATGAGTCACTGTAAGTTCATTCTTAGTAAAAAAATTACCTCTCTGGTGAGTTATGTTGATAATGGGAGAGACTATGCATGTGTGGAGGCAGGGAATATATGAAAAATCTTAGTATTTTCCTCTCAATTTTACTGTAAACCCAAAACTGCTCTAAAAAAAATAGTCTTTAAAAAAAAGAAAAAAGAATAGCAAAAGCACTCTTGAAGGAAAATAAGGTGGGATTTGTTTTACTGAAATCAAGACATTATAAAGCTGCAATAATTAAGGCAGTGTTTTGTTGGCATAAGGATAGAAAAATAGACCAGTGTAATGGAACACAGAGTCCATAAGTATACTCACTGGATTTATGGCAAAGTAGCCCTAAAACACAGTGAATAAAGGATGGGCTTTACCATAAATGGTGTTGGTTTAATTGTATACCCACATGGAAAAAAATAAATGTTACCCATATCTCACAAACAAAGACAATTCCAGATAGAGAGTAGACCTAGATATGAAAAGGAGAGCAATACAGTTTGATAAGATAATACAAAATCATGTATTCACAACCTTGAGTTAGGTAGCTCATTTCTTACAAAAGAAGCAAAAAGTTCTAACAATAAGGGGGAGGTATGATCATTTAAACCACTTTAATATGTAGCAATTATGTTCATCAAAAGGTGGCATTAAGAAAGTTAAAAAAAACAAGTCAAAAAAATGAGCAAAATATTGCTACACATATGACTGAGAAGGGGCTTATATGCAGGATAAATAAAACATACATACAAAAATCAATAGGGAAAAAACACACAACCCAAAATAAAAATGGGCAAGAGACATATCCAAATGATCAACAAATCTATGAAAAAGTGTGGAACAGAACTAGTCACCCGGAAAATTATAGCACAGTAAAATACTACTGCATACCCACTAGAATGGCTAAAATCAAATGGACTTTCTGTATCAAGAGATGCAAGAGCATGAAACAATGGAATTCTCATATTCTGTTGGTTAATGTTAAATCAATACAAAGAATTTGGAAATCTGTTAAGCAGTATCTTCTAAAACTGAACATATACATACCCTATAAGATAGCAATTCCATTACCAGGACGTTCCCCAAAGAAATGCTTGCACAAGTATCTCAAGAGGCATGTAGAAGAATTTTCAGCATTATTCATAAGAGCCAAAAACTGGAAACAACCCCAATTGCCATCAATAATGAAATGGATAGATAAATTGTGATAACCTTGTCCAGTGAAACAAAAAACAGCAATGACAAAGAATGAAATACTGCTACTCATAACAACATGAATGAATCTTTGAGACATAATGTTGCAAGAAAGATGCCAGGCATTAAAAAAAATACATATTTTATGATTCTATTTGTGTGAATTTTAAATCAAACCAAACTATAGTGGAGGAGGGAAATGAAAGCAATTGGGAGTGCATTAAAAATAGGTCTTTTGTGGTGCTGGTAATTTTTAATTTCTTGATCTGAAAGGTGGCTAATCATTGATCTCTATATTCATATTTTGTACACTTTTCGATGAACGGATATCTTAAATTAAAAACTCAAAACTATGGGGCTTCCCTGGTGGCACAGTGGTTGAGAATATGCCTGCCAATGCAGGGGACACGGGTTCGATCCCTGGTCTGGGAAGATCCCACATGCCGCGGAGCAACTAGGCCCATGAGCCACAATTACTGAGTCTGCGCGTCTGGAGCCTGTGCTCTGCAACAAGAGAGGCCGCGATAGTGAGAGGCCCGCGCACCGCGATGAAGAGCGGCCCCCACTTGCCGCAACTGGAGAAAGCCCTTGCACAGAAACGAAGACCCAACACAGCCATAAATAAATTTAAAAAAAAAACTCAAAACCATGGTAGACAATATTTTTTTGTAGAAAAGACAGACAACCATAAAACAGCATAGGGACAGCTATGAGTTAAGTTCAGGCATGCATAAAATGCAGGATTACTAAACATCTAGATAAAATCCTATCGGAGGAGGAATACATTCCTGGTTTAGCAGCGGAAAAAAAAAAAAAGTCTGACTAATCTATTTACATTTCCAAAGCCACTGAAAATTTTCCACATCAAAGACTGGAAAAAAAAAATTTCAACCAGCATGACTAGGGGTTGGGAGAACATTTATCACGGATAAGTAATTGGCTCAGAAAAAGGAGGAAAAATAAAGAGGAAGAACAAATTGTACTCTCCAGATGAGTAATAAAAGAACCTGTGTAATTTGGCATTTTTATAAGTAATCTTATTATTACTTATTATTACTTATTATTACTTATTATTCTTTATATTTACTTTCACTAAACTGTGTTTATCATAGTCTGCCTTCATCTTCCCTCATCTTTTCCTCAGAAATCTTTTCATATTGCTCTTGCTTGTTTCCTTATTTTTTAATTTGTTTCATAATATTTCCTGGGGGGTTTTGTACAGGCTTATTGTGCGCAGATACTGTGCTTGGCACTGACGTTTCAGTGATACACAAGCCAGAAGATGCCCTCACTGATTTTGTATTCTACTAGAGAACACAGATAATAATCGAGCAAGTAAATAAATAAGCAAGATAATTGCAGATTATAAAAACTGCTAGGAAGAAAATTAAAATGTTATGGGATACTATGACAATGGTAAGGGGTGGATGAAACGTAATTTAATCTGGAGTAGGAGCTACCTCAGAAATAGCATTTAGCAAAGGCCCATCTGAGGAGCGGAAATTTCAGCTAAAACCTTAGGGATGAAATGTATTCATGTATTTAATTAAGTAAATGCTTATTGAACACCTACTGTGTGACAGGCACCATTCTAGATGCTGGGAAATCAATAGGGAATGAGGAAGACAAAAATGAAATTTTTATGGCATTGAAATTGAATCCTACAGAAAGATTTTCATACTGATGCAACAAGGATTACAAATAAGTCTGGATGGGAAAAACCTTGATGGGCTCATTAAATTTTTAAAAGACTGGAGTGTCAATAACATAGTGAACTATTAGGAGAGTGGCTTGCAATGGATTTGAAGAGTAGGCAGGGACCAGAGCATGTGTGATTCTGTAGGTCATGGAAAGAAGTCTGCTTTATATTCTAAGTATAATTAGAAGTCATTGATGGGTGTTAAGCACAGGAATGGCATGATTAGATTTAATTAAAAATCATGCTCGCTTCTTTGTAGGGAATGATTTGAAGGGAACAATAATAGACATAAAAAAATAAGTTAGTAAGCTATATTTAAGGCAAAAAAAAAGTATAGTGATCTGAACTGAGATAGGTAAGTGGAGATGAAGAGAAGTAGACAGATTTGGAGAATAATTTGGGGATAAAATCAACGGAATTTACTGATAGATTGGTATAGCAAGGAAAAGAAATAACAAATTACTCTTTTGCTTCTAGAAGAGACAACTAGATGGATTTTGATGTTATTTGCTAAGGTGTCAAAGAAAGAGAGGAGTTTAAGGAGGAGATTTAGAATGGAAACTCATGAGTTTCTGCTTCCTAATAGGATATGCTTGAGAGGTATGTGAAGCATCCAATTGTGATGTCAGATAAGCCGTTTGAAATACAAGTCAAGAGCTCAGGGATAAATATAAACATTAGAAAGTCATCAGAATAAATACTGAATTCATATCTATGTCAAATAATGAGATCACTTAGAAAAAGTATGTTGAAGACACAAAGAAGATCTAGGACCCAGAATTAGAAAACCTGGGCCATTTAAAGGTCTAATAGAGGAGGAGTAGCCAGCAGAGGAAACAAACAAGGTACCATTAAGTTAAAGAAAATCAATAGGTCGTGAAGCAGAAGCCAAAGGACAAAGGTGAGGGGGGAAAAAAAAAGGAATTATCCATCTATGGGAAACTGAGCAAGATTTAGACAGTGGAAGGTTACTGTTGATCCAGCTAAGATTTCAGTGGAATGCTGGGCACAGAATGGTGGGCCTGGAAATCCGGTAACCGGGGGTTTCGGTGAAAATGAAAGGGGAAGAAATAAAACAGCACAATGATCCATTGAGAGTAACAGTGAAGGAGAAGTTATAGGTGGTTTGGAGAGGGAAGTTTTATCTTGAAAGTGGAAACATGATCCCATTAGAAGAAAATGGCAGTCAATGAATAGTATTGAGTGGAAGTTTGATATTTTAAATTACAGAGCCATGTGGTCTTTCTCTAACAAATATTCTCAACTGAAGTTCAGTCACAAAAGCAAATGGCAGCATTTTGCAAGGTAAATGAAATGGAAGAACAGAGGCAGAAGGAATTGAAGAAAATTGCAACAAAGTAATTAGAATAAAGACAAAGTAGGCTGAATAGGAGGAAAAAATGAACCTTGGAGTGGACCACCAAAAAGATGTGAGTAGGGATTACAGTCTTGATGTACTTGAAAAATTTTGGCAGTAGAGATACTTGAATAAATGTTCCAGAAAAGTAGATAGTGGTTATGGGTGAATGGGTTATTGAAAACCAAGATTTCAGAAGTGGTATATTTTCTGAAAAAACCCAGTATGAAAGTGGCTGGACAAGAGAAATAAAAAGAAATCTGAAGATGAGAAGACCAAAGCACCAAAAAGCCATAATTTTGAATGATTTATTTATGTGGTTCTGAAGTCACAAAGAAATACACAGAATTTAGGAATCTATATTCTTAAATAAAAGGGCTTTAATAAGTAGGTAAATAGACAACAATGACAAAAAAATACGGAAGAGGGATATAATTTGGTGGCATGAACCTCAAGAGTAGTAGTAGGCATTTGCAGGAGGGAGAAGAATGAAGAGCTAGTAGGGGAAATAAAAATCAAAGAAAACACCAACCCAACCTCTTTGTCAATGAAAAATTAATCAACAGTCAATCTGAGAAAGAAATGGAAAATTTTATTCAAGCCAACCTGAGGATTATAACCTGGGAGACAATCTCTCAGAGAGCTCTGAGAACTGTTTTGATGAGGTAAGGGGGGAGGCTAGTTATGTATGTGATTTTGGCAAAAGGGGTATGTGCAGTCAAGCACACATCTCAGTAGATGGTTGCTGCTAGTCATGAAGAATAGACACCTTAGTTAATGGTTTTAGAGCTTTTCTAAGTATGGGAAGATGCAAGAAACTGGGTTCATAAAATTTTCTCCTAAAAATTTCTATCTGAGGGCCAGCTCTGCAAGTTTTCCCAGAGCACAAAGTGCCTCATTCTGACCTCACCCTGAATTCGTTTCAGGGTGTATCATACGTCAGTGACTATAGTGGCTAATGGCTTGATTCTTGTAGGACTGGATGGTTGGCAACATTCTTCATTTTACAATCCCTTCCCTTTTCAGTCTTAATTTCAACAAATGTTTGGGAGGCATTTCGTGACTGATTGATCTTATAGCACTATATATTTGGTCAATCATTTCAAGTCACCTAATCATGATTAATTTTATCTGAAGGTCCGACATACATTTAGTAATGCAAGAGACAATAATCTTGTAAAATGGGCAGAATACAAGTAATACCGCTAGTAACATTAATAAGGTCATAAGTATTTAAGCTAAGAACTTGCACTAGGTGCTTCACAGTATCTCCCCAGGTCTTCTGACCAGCCTGCTCTGCACCAGTCACTATCTTTAAAGGAAATGATACGTTAGCACTATCCATAAAGTTCACCAAAGATATCTGCATGTACAAGGTGAGTGGTGGGTCATCGTGACCCCTTACAGGATTTAGAAAGGAATGTTATATTCTAAGGAGTTATATGGCTGGCAGCAGAAGGAGAAAAAAATTGATCTTTATGGTTGAGCAGGTACTTCTGCCACTGGGAGGTGTAGTTAACACATAATGCAGTTGCACAATGCACACTGGAGAGGAGAGAGGAGGTCCAAAGGGCAAAGAAAAATTTTATGTTTAAGTTTTTCTTGTTTTGCCTTAAAAATTTGAATTTTTATTTCATTATCTTATACCTCATTTAGTCAGTGTGAGAAAGAACAAGCAGCTTTTACTTGAGAAGGCCACATTAAAGCTAACAGTTATAAAGGGACAAGCAATTTTTGTTAAGGTGAAAATCTAAGAGAATGTTCCTAGAAGAGTTGGAACATATAGGGTAGTTTTCTGATCAAGAACAAGGGCTCTAAAGGGAAATGGGACGGGAGTAGGAGAATCAGATTAAGGGTTGGACAGAACAGTACAAGGATGAGAGTTTCTGTGAAGATGAGTACTCTTGAAATCAAATTTTTAGTTATGATGGTGCTAAACAGGGATATGACATATGATAGCACTGATCCATGTCTTGGAGGAAGAGCAACCGGAACTATTAATCTGGTACAAAAATACTACCCTTGATGGTATGGAAGCTTATTAGATAGGTGTCCCACAAGCCTTGGACTAACGAGACCATACATAGTCAACGGCTCCCCAAGGCTAGGGATAGTGTGATACCAGCACAGGCTGGTAGCAGTATCCCAGGACTTTGAACCATATAATGTTGCATCAGCTTCCAAGCATTTTTCACAACTTTTCTCAGGCCCCACTTCCTTCAGTGAAATTTTTCTCACCCCCTCCAGACCATAGTGTTTGAACTCTTATGGAACTTACTATCTGTACCATTCTTCTGATTGTTTAACCACATATCAGCTAAGTCTAAGAATTGTTTCATACACATGCAATTGATTGTTTCAAGTATTTAGTAAGTTCATAGAATGCAGATACCACGATTTGCCCACAGGGTGCACATCTCTCAAACTGCAAATTCAAGTCTACACATGCAACTCTATTTTTCAGCAAGCACTCAGTCTTTGCCCATTTCTCTTAATGGAAAAATTTTAATCTGATCAATTCCAGATATATTCAGACATTTATGGGTTTTCTAAAAACACATAAATGGTATCTATCAGGTATGTTCACCAATCTGGAAATACTGGGTTAAAGGACTATGCTTTAAAACTTGAAAGCATAATTTAAAACAAATTAAGCATTACCTCATACAGCTAATAATGGAACACTTCTTCTCAGAAGGATATTCAGGCCAATCATTAATTCGACAGATATTCAATATCTGATATTGATTCCAAAGCCTATAATGGATATAAGTAGGAGAAAATAAGTTGATAAGACACAATTGCTTGGATCAGAAAGCTTTCAATATATTAATGTAAATACAAAATGTACCCTATAAATGTTTCCTGTTTATATTTATAACAATGATGGAGCTATAAAATGATATTCATATACACAATCCAGAAGGGAAGGAAAGAGGAGGAAAGAGGAAATTTAAAGCAACTCCTAAACTTTTCAGGATGGTGTCAAGAAAGAAAAAACACACCCTCAGGCGCTTCAAGATGGCGGAAGAATAAGACGTAGGAATCCCCTTCCTCCCCACAAATACATCACAAATACATCTACATGTGGAACAACCCCTACAAAACACCTACTTGAACGAGGGCACAACTCAGACCTCCCAAAAGGCAAGAAACTCCCCCACGTACCTGTGTAGGGCAAAAGAAAAAAAGAGACAAAAGGATAGGGACAGGACCTGCACCAGTGGGAGGGAGCCGTGAAGGAGGAAAGGGTTCCACACACTAGGGAGCCCCTTCGCAGGCGGAGACTGCGGGTGGCGGAGGGGGGAAGCTTCGGAAACATGGAGGAGAGCACAGCCACAGGGGTGCGGAGGGCAAAGCGGAGAGATTCCCGTCCAGAGGATCAGTGCCCACCGGCACTCACCAGCCTGAGGGGCTTCTCTGCTCACCTGCCGGGGCGGGCGGGGCTGGGAGCTGAGGCTCGGGCTTCGGTCGGATCCAGGGAGAGGACTGGGGTTGGCGGCGTGAACACAGCCTGAAGGGCCTAGTGCACCACGGCTAGCTGGGAAGGAGTCCGGGAAAAGGTCTGGAGCTGCCGAAGAGACAAGAGACTTTTTCTTGCCTCTTTGTTTCCTGGTGCGCGAGGAGACGATTAACAGCGCTGCTTAAAGAAGCTCCAGAGACAGGCACAAGCCGCGACTATTAGCGCGGGCCCCAGAGACGGGCATGAGATGCTAAGGCTGCTGCTGCCGCCACCAAGAAGCCTGTGTGCGAGCACAGGTCACTCTGCACACCTCCCCTCCTGGGAGCCTGTGCAGCCCGCCACGGCCAGGGTCCCGGGATCCAAGAACCACTTCCCGAGAGAACGCATGGCGCACCTCACGCCGGTGCAACGTCACGGGCGGCCTCTGCCGCCACAGGCCCGCCCCGAACTCCGTAACCCTCCCTCGCCCCAGCCTGAGTGAGCCAGAGCAGCTCCTTTAACCCCGTCCTGACTGAGCGAAGAACAGACGCCCTCAGGCGACCTACACGCAGAGGCGGGGCCAAATCCAAAGCTGAACCGCGGGAGCTGTGAGGACAAAGAAGAGAAAGGAAATCTCTCCCAGCAGCCTCAGGAGCAGCGGATTAAAGCTCCACAATCAACTTCGTATACCCTGCATCTGTGGAATGCCTGTGGAATCATCCCAAATTGAGGCGGTGGACATTGGGAGCAACGATATATATATATAATATATATATATATATATTCCCTTTTTCTCTTTTTGTGAGTGTGTATGTGTATGCTTCTCTGTCTTTTTTTTTTTTTTTTTTTAGTATACTTTTCAGCGCTTGTTATCATTGGTGGATATCTTCTTCGGTTTGGTTGCTCTCTTCTTTCTTTCATTATTTTCTTTATTACTTTCTTAATTTTTTTGATTTTTAATAATTATTTTTTATTTTAATAACTTTATTTTACTTTAGTATTTCTCTCTTTATTTCTTTTTTTTCCTCCCTTTTATTCTGAGCCGTGTGGATAACAGGCTCTTGTGCTCCGGCCGGGCGTCAGGCCTGTGCCTCTGAGGTGGGAGATCCGAGTTCAACACACTGGTGCGCCAGAGACCTCTCAGCTACATGTAATATCAAATGGGTAAAATCTCCCAGAGATCTCCATCTCAACACCAAGACCCAGCTCCACTCAACAACCAGCAAGCTACAGTGCTGGACACCCTATGCCAAACAACTAGCAAGACAGGAACACAAACCCACCCATTAGCAGAGAGGCTGCCTAAAATCATAATAACGTCAGAGACACCCCAAAACACAACACGACACACGGGCATGCCCACCAGAAAGACAAGATCCAGCCTCATCCACAAGAACACAGGCACTAGTCCCCTCCACCAGGAAGCCTACACAACTCACTGAACCAACCTTAGCCACTGGTGGGAGGACAACAAAAACAATGGGAACTACGAACCTGCAGCCTGCAAAAAGGAGACCACAAACACAGAAAGTGAAGCACAATGAAAAGACAGAGAAACACACAGCAGATGAAGGAGCAAGGTAAAAACCCACCAGACCAAACAAATGAAGAGGAAATAGGCAGTCTACCCGAAAAAGAATTCAGAATAATGATAGAAAACATGATCCAAAATCTTGGAAATAGAATGGAGAAAATACAAAAAACGTTTAACAAGGACCTAGAAGAACTAAAGAGCAAACAAACAATGATAAACAACAGAATAAATGAAATTAAAAATTCTCTAGAAGGAATCAATAGCAGAATAACTGAGGCAGAAGAACAGATAAGTGACCTGGAAGATAAAATAGTGGAAATAACTACCACAGAGCAGAAAAAGAAAGAAGAATGAAAAGAATTGAGTACAGTTTCAGAGACTCTGGGACAACATTAAACACACCAACATTCGAATTATAGGGGTCCCAGAAGAAGAAGAGGAAAAGAAAGGGGCTGAGAAACTATTTGAAGACACTATAGTTGAAAATTCCCCAAATATGGGAAAGGAAATAGTTATCAAGTCCAGGAAGCACAGAGAGTCCCATACAGGATAAACCCAAGGAGAAACATGCCAAGACACATATTAATCCAACTACCAAAAATTAAATATATAGAAAAAATATTAAAAGCAACAAGGGAAAAACAACAAATCACATACAAGGGAATCCCCATAAGGTTAGCAGGTGATCTTTCAGCAGAAACTCTGCAAGCCAGAAGGGAGTGGCAGGACATATTTAAAGTGATGAAAGGGAAAAACCTACAACCAAGATTACTCTATCCAGCAAGGATATCATTCAGGTTCGATGGAGAAATTAAAACATTTAGAGACAAGCAAAACCTAAGAGAATTCAGCACCACCAAACCAGCTTTACAACAAATGCTAAAGAAACTTCTCTAGTGAGGAAACACAAGAGAAGGAAACGACCTACAATAACAAACCCAAAACAATTAAGAAAAAGGTAACAGGAACATACATATCGATAATTACCTTAAATGTAAGTAGATTAAATGTTCCAGCCAAAAGACATAGACTGGCTGAGGAATACAAAAACAAGACCCATAAATATGCTGTCTACAAGAGACAAACTTCAGACCTAGAGACACATACAGACTGAAAGTGAGGGGATGGAAAAAGATATTCCATGCAAATGGAAACCAAAAGAAAGCTGGAATAGCAATTCTCATATCAGACAAAATAGACTTTAAAAGAAAGACTATTACAAAAGACAAAGAAGGACACTACATAATGATCAAGGGATCAATCCAAGAAGGAGATATAAAAATTGTAAATATTTATGCACCCAACATAGGAGTACCTCAATACATAAGGCAAAGGCTAACACCAATAAAAGGTGAAATAGACAGTAACACAATCATAGTAGAGGAATTTAACACCCCACTTTCAACAATGGACAGATCATCCAAAATGAAAATGAATAAGGAAACACAAGCTTTAAATGATACATTAAACAAGATGAAAACATTAAACAAGACTTAATTGATATTTATAGGACATTCTATCCAAAAACAACAGAATACACTTTCTTCTCAAGTGCTCATGGAACATTCTCCAGGATAGATCATATCTCGGGTCAAAAATCAAGCCTTGGTAAATATAGGAAAATTGAAATTGTATCAAGTATCTTTTCCGACCGCAACACTATGAGACTAGATATCAATTACAGGAAAATATCTGTATAAAATACAAACACATGGAGGCTAAACAATACACTACTTAATAACCAAGAGAACACTGCAGGAATCAAAGAGGAGATCAAAAAATACCTAGAAAAAAATGACAATGAAATAACGACGACCCAAAACCTATGGGATGCGGCAAAAGCAGTTCTAAGAGGGAAGTTTACAGCAGTACAATCCTATCTCAAGAAACAAGAAACATCTCAAATAAACAACCTAACCTTACACCTAAAGCAATTAGAGAAAGAAGAACAAAAAAACCCCGAAGTTAGCAGAAGGAAAGAAATCATAAAGATCAGATCAGAAATAAATGAAAAAGAAATGAAGGAAACAATAGCAAAGATCAATAAAACTAAAAGCTGGTTCTTTGAGAAGATAAACAAAATTGTTAAAGCATTAGCCAGACTCATCAAGAAAAAAAGGGTGAAGACTCAAATCAATAGAGTTAGAAATGAAAAAGGAGAAGTAACAACTGACACTGCAAAAATACAAAGGATCATGTGAGATTACAACAAGCAACTATATGCCAATAAAATGGACAACCTGGAAGAAATGGACAATTCTTGGAAAAACACAGCCTTCCAAGACTGAACCAGGAAGAAATAGAAAATATGAACAGACCAATCACAAGCACTGAAATTGAAACTGTGATTAAAAATCTTCCAACAAACAAAAGCCCAGGACCAGATGGCTTCACAGGCGAATTCTACCAAACATTTAGAGAAGAGTTAACACCTATCGTTCTCAAACTCTTCTAAAATATAGGAGAGGGAGGAGCACTCCCAAACTCATTCTACAAGGCCATCATCACCCTGATACCGAAACCAGAAAAAGGTGTCACAAAGAAAGAAAACTACAGGCCAATATCACTGATGAACTTAGATGCAAAAATCCTCAATTAAATACTACCAAACAGAATCCAACAGCACATTAAAAGAATCACAGACCATGATCAAGTGGGGTTTATCCCAAGAATTCAAGGATTCTTCAATATATGCAAATCAATCCATGTGATACACCATATTAACTAATTGAAGAATAAAAACCATATCATCATCTCAATAAATGCAGAAAAAGCTTTCGACAAAATTCAACACCAATTTATGATAAAAACCCTGCAGAAAGTAGGCATAGAGGGAACTTATCTCAACATACTAAAGGCCATATATGACAAACCCACAGCCAACATCATCCTCAGTGGTGAAAAACTGAAAGCATTTCCACTAAGATCAGGAACAAAACAAGGTTTTCCACTCTCACCACTATTATTCAACATTGTTTTGGAAGTTTTAGCCACAGCACTCAGAGAAGAAAAAGAAATCAATGAATCCATATCAGAAAAGAAGAAGTAAAGCTGTCATTGTTTGCAGATGATATGATACTATACATAGAGAATCCTAAGATGCTACCAGAAAGCTACTAGAGCTAATCAATGAATTTGGTAAAGTAGCAGGATACAAAATTAATACACAGAAATCTCTGGCATTTCTCTACACTAGTGATGAAAAATCTGAAAGTGAAATTAAGGAAACACTCCCATTTACCACTGCAACAAAAAGAATAAAATACCTGGGAATAAACCTACCTAAGGAGACAAAAGACCTGTATGCAGAAAACTATATGAAACTGATGAAAGAAATTAAAGATGATACAAACAGATGGAGAGATATACCATGTTTTTGGATTGTAAGAATCAACATTGTGAAAATGACTATACTACCCAAAGCAATCTACTAATTCAATGCAATCCCTATCAAACTACCACTGGCATTTTTCAGAGAACTAGAACAAAAAACTTCACAGTTTGTATGGAAACACAAAGGACCCCAAATAGCCAAATTAATCTTGAGAAAGAAAAATGGAGCTGGAGAAATCAGGCTTCTGGACTTCAAACTATACTACAAAGTAATCAAGACAGTATGGTACTGGTGCAAAAACAGAAATATAGATCAATGGAACAAGATAGGAAGCCCAGAGGTAAACCCATGCACACGTGCTCACCTTATTTTTGATAAAGGAGGCAAGAATATACAATGGAGTAAAGGCAGACTCTTTAATAAGTGATTCTAGGAAAACTGGACAGGTACATGTAAAAGAATGAATTTAGAACACTCCCTAACACCATACACAAAAATAAACTCAAAATGATTAAAGACCTAAAGGTAAGGTCAGACACTATAAAACTCTTAGAGGAAAACATAGGCAGAACACTCTATGACATAAATCACAGCAAGTTCCTTTTTGACCCACCTCCTAGAGAAATGGAAATAAAAACAAAAATAAACAAATGGGACCTAATGAAACTTCAAAGCTTTTGCACAGCAAAGGAAACCATAAACAAGACCAAAAGACAACACACAGAATGGGAGAAAATATTTGCAAATGAAGCAACTGACAAAGGATTAATCTCCAAAATTTACAAGCAGCTCATGCAGCGCAACATCAAAAAAAAAAAAAAAAAACCCAATCCAAAAATAGGCAGAAAACCTAAATAGACATTTCTCCAAAGAAGATATACAGCTTGCCAACAAACACATGAAAGAATGCTCAACATCATTAATCATTAGAGAAATGCTAATCAAAATTACAATGAGATATCATCTCACACCAGTCAGAATGGCCATCCTTAAAAAAATCTATAAACAATAAATGCTGGAGAGGGTGTGGAGAAAAGGGAACCCTCTTGCACTGTTGGTGGTAATGGAAATTGATACAGCCACTATGGAGAACAGTATGGAGGTTCCTTAAAAAACTAAAAATAGAACTACCATACAACCCAGCAATCCCACTACTGGGCATATACCCTGAGAAAACCATAATTCAAAAAGAGTCACATACCACAATGTTCATTGCAGCTCTATTTTCAAAGCCAGGACATGGAAGCAACCTAAGTTTCTGTTGACAGATGAATGGATAAAGAAGATGTGGCACATATATACAATGGAATATTAGCCATAAAAAGAAATGAAATTGAGTTATTTGTAGTGAGGTTGATGGACCTAGAGTCTGTCATACAGAGTGAAGTAAGTCAGAAAGAGAAAAACAAATACCATATGCTAACACATATATATAGAATCTAAAAAAAAAAAAATGGTCATGAAGAACCTAGGGGCAGGATGGGAATAAGGACGCAGACCTACTAGAGAATTGACTTGAGGACATGGGAAGGGAGAAGGGTAAGCTGGGACAAAGTGGAGAGTGGCATGTGCATACATACACTACCAAATGTAAAACCGATAACTAGTGGGAAGCAGCCGCATAGCAGAGGGAGTCAGCTTGGTGCTTTGTGACCACCTAGAGGGGTGGGATAGGGAGGGTGGGAGGGAGGGAGATGTAAGAGGGAGGAGATATGGGGATATATGTATATGTATAGCTGATTCACTTTGTTATAAAGTAGAAACTAACACACCATTGTAAAGCAATTATACTCCAATAAAGATGTTAAAAAAAAAAACCTCCCATATGACCACCACAGCCATTGTCATCAGCTAATGGCCAAACTCATAATGAACAAAACAAGAATGAGTGATCTAGTATTCTTATGCTCTATAGGCAGATACTCTCAGTAACAGTGAAGGTAATCAGTTTTCAAATGGAATGTGAGTACAATTCACAGTGTGGAAGTCAACTACTATTGACAGGTTATCAAAACTTACTCTCAATAAACTACTACCTTCATGATATTACAAATGAGCTACTTTTTGAGAAAAGAATCTGTCAGTCAAAATATCTATAAAAGTGGTAGGCCTGGTATATTTTCCTTTGAAAAATGATAAACTAAAAATTTAAGTTTTTTCCAAATTATGGTAGTTACATTTTAAATTATTATTGTTCATTTATGCATCCAACAAAAACTACTACAATTCTACTATGCATTAAGCACCTAGAAAATTTTTTTTTTTTTTTCTGCGGTACGTGGGCCTCGCACTCACTGTTGTGGCCTCTCCCGTTGCGGAGCACAGGCTCCGGACGCACAGGCTCAGCAGCCATGGCTCACGTGCCTAGCTGCTCCGCAGCCTGTGGGATCTTCCCGGACCGGGGCACGAACCCGCATCCCCTGCATCGGCAGGCGGACTCTCAACCACTGCGCCACCAGGGAAGCCCAAATTTGCATTTTTAATTGGGGTTCAGACTTCTTCCTGCTTGCTAAGAAAGAAAGAATAAACATACCATATTCACCAGAATAAATAAATCTGTATTAAAATGTGAGAAAGTAAAACTGGCCTTACTTAGAAAACAGTGGTAGATCTTCCAAGTTAAACCAATATGAAGGATGCCTTGCAAGAATACAGTAAACAAATACATTGTATGGAATGGATTTTCCTTTCTATTCACTCCACGCTCAAAATTTGAAAGAAAAGTAAAATCTGTGTCATTATTGTGTATTTAAATTTCCATAGGAAGAATGGTGAATAAAACTTTAATAAAATATGCAGATTTTATTTGATAATTTTGATAATATGCAGATTTTATTTGATAATGCAGATTTTATTTGATAAATTGATAATAAATAATAATAATTATTTGATAATTAGGTAGATTCCATCCAGAGCTAAGTAACACACAAAAGATAAACTGTGAAGGACCCTGTCAGTTACTGTCAGAGATTGTTTCTCTCTGTTCTTGCAATACTAAGACACAATTAATTGCCTGAACTACAGCTGGTCTACCAGGATGTTAAAGGCAAAGGTGGAGGAGTGCTCCCTTCACATCCTCACCCATCCTCTAATTTGATTCAGCGACTGTACCAAGGAACAGTAGTAATTGTAAAATCTATGGTAAGTTTTCAATCCCTGTTATTATATTAGTTTTCTAGGGCTGCAGTAACAAAATACCACAGACTGGGTGGCTTAAACAACAGAAACGTATTTTCTCACATTTCAGGAAGCTAGATGTTCAAGATTAAGGTGTTGGCAGGCTTGGTTTCTTCCAAGGCCTCTCTCCTTTGCTTGCAGATGGCCGCCTTCTCTCACTATCCTCACATGGTCTTTCCTCTGTGCTGGAGCATTCATAGTGTCTCTCTGTTGTGTCCAAGTTTATTCTTATAAGGACACTAGTCAGATTGAATTAGGGCCCACCCTAATGACTTCATTTTAACTTAATCACCCCTTTAAAGGCCCTATTTCCAAATAGATTCACATTCTAAGGTACTAGAAATTAGGGCTTCAAAATATGAATTTTGAGGAAGACACAATTCAGCCATAACAGTTGTTATTAGTGTTATTATCACAATTTTTATACTAGTCTGTTTTAAAACATCATTTTACTTAATCTTCATAGCTATACTGAAAGGTAGGTATTTCATCTCCATTTAACAAATGGTTTTGAGAGCTTGTTTTGTCTTCACAGGGCTTCTTACATCAGGATTTGGGCTTTAATGTTTGGGAAAGAAAAACCACCATCTTGAAAATGGCCAAAAGAGTATCACTAAGTACGTGAGACCAAAACACTCATACTTGTTTAAAAGTGGAGTGTGGTTTCCATGGTAACAGCTTTGGGGAAGGAGAGCAGCAGCTACCGATTTTTTCAACAGTGCTTTTTTTTTTTTAAACATGAACCAGATATTCAAATACATTGAAAGCTATCCAATTAGGTTCAGCAAATATACTTTGGGACCCTACTCTGTGGTCCTCTATATTTGGCAATGTTTTTATTTTACTTAGACCAAGTTCTTGTCATGGGTTCCAGCACATTCTCAAATACATAAGGATCTCTCTACAAGACTCTGCACCCATTATTCTATCAGACCACACAGATGTCTTTTTCCTTGCTTCTCTTTGCACTCTTTATATCATTCCCTTTGCTTTTCTCTAAGGAGTAAATACTTTCTTGCACATGCTCAGGCAAAAATCTAATGAGTTGTTTTGTTCCTATTTAGAAGCATTTAGATGTAACCAAAACTTGTTAAGGAAACATACGGAAAGCTATGACTAAGATGGTATATGTCATCCTCTATAATTTTCATTTGTTTTTGTTTCTTTCTTAGTAATATAGACATGTAAGAATCTGTAATGATGTAGGCTGGCTAGATATGCTGGCTACTTTTTTCACATTATGTTTTTACAAATTCAAAAACTGCTAAATGATTTCATTGTTCTCTTTCTCCCAAATGTCATATAGTAGAATAACATTTTTCATTTAATCCCCCTTACTTGTATATAGAGATAATATCTGTGGTACGTTTTTTATATTTTTCCAAATGAGTGACATTTTAACAGGTAATATCATTTTCTTTTAAAATAAGATATCAAAAAATAGAGAAAAACAAACTTAACTTCAAAATAAAAGTCAATTCCACTATTTAATAGTAATTTAGGACATTTATTCCCATTTTACCCATTTCATTCTTCCACCATTATATCGACTGTATCTTTTTATTTGACTATACGAAGACAGCAACGTTGTAGGCTTAGGTGACTTTCTGAATCTGCTCTGCACCATGAAATTAGTGGTCCCTGTGGCCTTTTTACAATAAATTTCCTGTGAACTAGTTTGTTTTTGCACCTCCACCCAAGTTACAATTCTAAGGCATCTCAGGCTTAGATGTGGCACAATGCCTTTCAACACCACTTGATTTTAAACAGCCAGTTAAAAAGGAAAAGTAGATGAAATTAGATCTGGCATAAATATTATACATATTGGATTTTACTATGTTTATAAGACAAATTTTCTTCATACTAGAAAATTCTTAGCAAAGGGATCAGTTAATTTGTAACAGAATTTTATTAGCAAGTCTGTGAAATGGCAGATGTTTTTTTCTACTTATATATTAGCTCAGCGCTGGCATTAGACTCAATAATATGCAAAGACGTAAACTTTGAGAAGGTTATTTTTAATACAAAGACCCATATGCTGACCTGTTAAAATATTTTTCTGTTGGTTAGAACATAGGAAGTCACAGTAAATCCTTAAATATTGCACAATCTATTAGTGACACGTTTTCATGATTTCTGCAAGTTGGTGCCAACATAGGAACTATACTCACAATGTTAAAGCAAAACGAAAAAAACAAATAAAGGAGGTGGTTAGATTTGAAGGAATAATTAATCTATAAACTCTTACTAAGTAGAAGTTGCTAGACTGATCCTGAGGATAAAACGAGGCCTAAAAAGAAAGCTATGTCTTAAGTAGTTTACAAGATACTTCAGGAAAGAAACCACATAAATGTAAATATATCAACCCCCCCAAACTAATCACTAAATCCTATTATTTTGAGAAATGGGATATTTAATGGATCAACAAACATTCTCTCTACTCCTTTGTAATGAGTCTTAAGATGTACTTTTTCTAAGAGGTTATCCTACATATGTAAAATACTCCCTACTCCTAGACCAATTGTTTTTCCATAAATCTTTAAAAGCACTGCATCTTGTGCTTGTCAGATTTTCAAGACTCTAAAATTTTTATGGGCTCAAAAATATGAAAAGAAAATTATAAATTGAAATTATTATTAACTGATAACAACGTAGGTACAAAATTGTACGTTATTTAAACTGCACTGAAACTCAACTTATTTAGTTATGTATAAATATTTAATGTGGAATGGTAACATCTTAATATATTTGTTATAAGAGAAAGTCAGATCTCTAAAATTTCCTAGATTCTGTGAAGGCTTTTAAATGGTCATGCCTCAGTCAAAGTATTCAAATGACATCGTGAAACATTTTGAGTAAACAACATTCAAACAAGAAATTAATCTAGTTCTGTCTGGTACTTACACAATTAAATAGTAAGATTAAAACCATGTGAATAATTTTATGAACCTCAAAGGAATAAAATGCCTTTACCAAAATCAAATAGGAAAAAATAATATAAAAATTGGCTTTTTAAAATCTAATATTATCCTATGATCTGGACTAGATAGTAAAATTTCAGTAAGTGCAACACCCAAATAAATGTAGCAGTAATATTCTAATTGTTCTATTTTCAATCATTGCATCCACTTCCAATCTACTCGTAACTCTGTTGATTGACCACTTTCTCCTCTGAAATGATGCTGTTACTTTTACCTCTAATCTCAGTTTATATTTTCCTCACAAGGAAAGTCTTTGCCTTTCTCAGATCCAAAGCCACCCATTTTTTTCGACCTTTATGTTGAGAGAAAATCTTCTACACTAATTAATAAAAATATGGTGTCATATTATTGTCATGAAAGACACATCTATTTCCTCATGTTCTGCTCAAATGTGAGAACAATATCAACTGCCTTGGTCTTTTGATCAGTTTCTTAATATCCACAGAAAAGCAAATGGAGAGAATTGTACCATCACCTCAGACACTATGGTCCAGCACTGCCTGTGCTCACTCATGATCCATAATTATGTGCTCCCCATTCCCTGCTCCCATCCCCTAAATCTAGGAAGACTGTACCAACAGTAACCTAGCGCTGGACTATATGCCACATTCTCACACGTGGAAGGTTCTGATCTCTGTTGTCCAGGCTCTTTGCATTGGTTCTTGATTTAGGTTTCAGGGACTTTCTCCCTGAGTTCTGAGTTGCTTCTCTCTCCAGGATAATCCTTCAACAATATTTGACAACTTGGTTCTCACTTTCTCCATGGTTCTGACCTATACTATTCACACCTCCCACATCAGCATCTCTGTCATCACTATGAATTGCTCATCCACTTCCTCATGTACCATTTTTCTTGTTTATTACATTATTTCTTAACCCTCAGCTTCTAAACTCTTCTCTAGTCCCACTTAACAAATCTTGTTCTCCTGGTTGAAGTTCTTCACCTTGCATTATAACATTTATTATCAATTTTTAAAATAGTGGTTATCCTCTGAGAGACAATTTTTTAGCAGGTGTTTTGCATATGGTTTACTCTCATGTTGCAGCACTTTACAGAACAGGTATCATTTTCCTCCATTTGATCACAAGAAAAGTGAGACTTGGCAAAATTAGACCCTGGCTTCTCTGACTTCATGTCTACTCTCTGACCACTACAAGGATAACTCCCATACTAGAGAGATTTTTAAAATATTGAATATTTAAAATAATAGAATTCTCAGGACATATGCTAGAACTTCTGATTTTAGCATTGCTGGGGTCACACCAGGAGATTCCAGCAATGAACTAGGCTTGGGAGCCAATCTACTGTACATGTTGCCACTAGCCTACTATAATCTCTATTGTGGGGCACTCCACCCTTGAAATGAAACTGAAATCATTTTTTAAATCTGCAGTGTGTTCTTACAGATTCATGATGCATAATTTTGCTTGGAGGAGTTCCATGTACCAGACTGCTTATATGAAGAATATGTTACACATTCTGGATTATGTGCTATACTCATTCTCTCTCCTTCTCTTTTTACCCAGACCTCAAATCTGAATGGCAGTTGGTTAACACAAGTAGTTTTGGAATGAGAATTTTTCTCTGTTCAGTTGGAAGACCTACATAAGCACAAAAATCATTACCATGAAGTCAAAACCACACGGACATCTCCAAATTTCCATTATGTGCTGGGAAAAAATAATAATAAGATGCAAGCATGCTCTTCTACAGTCACTAACACAAAAATAATTATATGCAATTGTATTGCACAAATAAATAGATCGAACTTTAGTTATTCTAAAATAAATATTTCTACTAAAAGATAACCATGAATATTTTTCATAACTTGAGAATATACTTTTTGTACCACTATATTCCAACCGAAAACAAGATGCAAACAAAATCATTAATTCTTTCCTCTGAGACCTTCTAGGTGCTTAGCAGCTTGAAGTCAAGTATTAATTTGTTTTAGTGAAGACTGAGATACGAAGGACAGCTGCAATTATTTTTGCTACTTATACTCTACAACAAATGGATTGTTAAAACATTCAAAAGTTTTAGAGGAGTAGTGAGTGAATCTTCAGACTGATGGATTTAAAAAATGAGAACAGGGCTTCCCTGGTGGCGCAGTGGTTGAGAGTCCGCCTGCCGATGCAGGGGACACGGGTTTGTGCCCCGGTACGGGAGGATCCCACATGCCGCGGAGCGGCTGGACCCGTGAACCATGGCTGCTGAGCCTGCGTGTCTGGAGACTGTGCTCCACAACGGGAGAGGCCACGACAGTGAGAGGCCTGCATACCACAAAAAAAAAAAAAAAAAAAAAGAGAACAATACATTTAAATAGCTATTTTCCAAAAGACGGTAGTGACCATAATTTTTTCCTCATTTATACAAGGGATGGAAATGAGGTATGGAGATATCCAGTAAGCCTCTGAATCAATTAAGGATTTACTGGAAGATACAGGGAGAAGACCCAGGATGTATGACTGGAGACTGTGCACTGGACACAGAAGTGCCTCGTAATGCTGAATTAATGTGCCTACCATAAGACCCCAAATAGCCAAAGCAATCTTGAGAAAGAAAAATGGAGCTGGAGGAATCAGGCTCCCTGACTTCAGACTATACTACAAAGCTACAGTAATCAAGACAGTATGGTACTGGCACAAAAACAAAAAGATAGAAAAATGGAACAGGATAGAAAGCCCAGAGATAAACCCATGCACATATGGTCACCTTATCTTTGATAAAGGAGGAAGGAATGTACAGTGGAGAAAGGACAGCCTCTTCAATAAGTGGTGCTGGGAAAACTGGACAGCTACATGTAAAAGTATGAGATTAGATCACTCCCTAACACCATACACAAAAATAGGCTCAAAATGGGTTAAAGACCTAAATGTAAGGCCAGAAACTATCAAACTCTTAGAGGAAAACATAGGCAGAACACTCTATGACATAAATCACAGCAAGATCCTTTTTGACCCACCTCCTAGAGAAATGGAAATAAAAACAAAAATTAAAAAATGGGACCTAATGAAACTTCAAAGCTTTTGCATAGCAAAGGAAACCATAAACAAGACATAAAGAGAACTCTCAGAATGGGAGATAATATTTGCAAATGAAGCAACTGACAAAGGATTAATCTCCAAAATTTATTAGGGGCTCATGCAGCTCAATAACAAAAAAACAAACAACCCAATCCAAAAATGTGCAGAAGACTTAAATAGACATTTCTCCAAAGAAGATATACAGACTGCCAACAAACACACGAAAGAATGCTCAACATCATTAATCATTAGAGAAATGCAAATCAAAACTACAATGAGATATCATCTCACACCAGTCAGAACGGCCATCATCAAAAAATCTATAAACAATAAATGCTGGAGAGGGTGCAGAGGAAAGGGAACCCTCTTGAACTGCTGGTGGGAATGTAAATTGATACAGCCACTATGGAAAACAGTATGGAGGTTCCTTAAAAAACTGCAAATAGAACTACAATATGACCCAGCAATCCCACTACTGGGCATATACCCTGAGAAAACCATAATTCAAAAAGAGTCATGTACCAAAATGTTCATTGCAGCTCTATTTACAATAGCCCAGCGATGGAAACAACCTAAGTGTCCATCTTTGGATGAATGGATAAAGAAGATGTGGCACATATATACAATGGAATATTACTCGCCATAAAAAGAAACGAAATTGAGCTATTTGTAATGAGGTGGATGGACCTAGAGTCTGTCATACAGAGTGAAGTAAGTCAGAAAGAGAAAGACAAATACCATATACTAACACATATATATGGAATTTAAGAAAAAAAAATGTCATGAAGAACCTAGAGGTAAGATAGGAATAAAGACACAGACCTACTAGAGAATGGAGTTGAGGATATGGGGAGGGGGAAGGGTAAGCTGTGACAAAGCGAGAGAGTGGCATGGACATATATACACTACCAAACGTAAAATAGATAGCTAGTGGGAAGCAGCCGCATAGCACAGGGAGATCAGCTTGGTGCTTTGTGACCACCTAGAGGGGTGGGATAGGGAGGGTGGGAGCGAGGGAGATGCAAGAGGGAAGAGATATGGGAACATATGTATATGTATAACTGATTCACTTTGTTATAAAGCAGAAACTAACACACAATTGTAAAGCAATTATACTCCAATAAAGATGTAAAAAATAAAAAAATAAAAATAAAGTGCCTACCATGCTTTCTCATTGTTACAGATCCTCTTAGTCAACACTATCAATTGTGTTTTTCCTACAAGCCAATAAAATTATTTAAAAACTTTTGTTTAAAAGACCAAGGTAAAAAAGACCAAAGGAGGTATTTTGCTTCTGTCTGGTTATTTTATCTTTTACAGCTAAAAGTAAGTGGATATGGGCCTTGGTTTTTCAAGTCTTCACACAAAGGCCTGAGTTCCACATAGTTGATTTTGGAATAAGTCCAAAGAAGGATGAGAGGTCTGCTTCTGAGATGGCAGCCCAAGAAGAAAATATTCCAGGAAAGAACTTTAAAAGCCAGGAAATGAATCAGAATGATTGCAAATGGAGGGAGTCCACAACACATCACTAAATCAGGAGGACCAGGCAGAGGGGAAACAGAAAAACACACCCACTTTGGAAAATGCCCATTACAAATCTGATTTAGGCCAGATAAGCTGACGTATTGGTTTATTCATCCACCCCATTGTTCTTTTTATCTATAACACATGCTGGGCAGGTTAATTTCTATAAAGTAAGACATATCTACTCTCTTTATGTTGTTATGTTCCTTTAACAGAGAAACCATGTTTTCTAAATTCTGACCTATTGTCTGATATTGTGCCTCTTGTGAACTCCAAAAAATAGGTTAAGAGAAAGATCTCAAGATTTAACAAAAACAGCATATTTTTTCAAGGATGGAAATTTAACATATAAGCTATTCAATTTCTGACAATTATTCATTCATGTATTCAATGAATGTATTTTTAATCTACACAAAGCAGGATGATGTTAAGCACTAAAACTCTGAGCATTTTAGCAAATGGCTGCAGCCCTGAGATTTAGTAACGTGAATTTAAAAGGAATAAGAAATTCTCTAGTTCTCCACTCATAATCATATTGCTCAGAGCAAGCTATCAGATATAAATCTCAGAAATAAAAGAAAGACCAGTTAATCTGTTTATGCCTTGTAGAGCTAAGCAAAGTGAGAATGCTTCTAATTTGTTTTGCTTTGATAAACCCCATGGGCTTTATAACTGTTCAAAATATTTCCCTCTTTGCATAAAAACTTGGTAGATGGTTTTATAAATCCTCCATTTATAATTTGAAATTGGAATAAGGCATTTCAGGATTCTCATCAATTATTTTATAGATCATAAAATTAGTATTTAGTGACTGCAAATCATAGTTAAAATAATCAAATCCTCATTTTACTTAAACGGTACTATCTTCTTACACCATGAAACTTTTCCAGTTATAAAAGGTACACTTATTGTTTTATCTGTTGTGGCTTCTCTACTGCAGGCTACAGGCTTTAACACTTTTATTGGTGCTGGGGGAGTAAGGAGAGAGGATGCCCAACTCTGCTTCATAGAACCTTAGGAAACGGGGTCTATAGGCAGAAAAACATTCCATTGAGATATGTATGAAACCCATACTAAATTAAGCCATGGCATCGGGAAGTTTATTATTGTTTCTTTTTACTTAGTAAATGTAGTCATTGATACAGTAACATTTCTAAGATAGACCTTTGAAAACCAAAAATGTGTTTACTTTTCCTTTAACAAAAAGGTGGGGAGACCTGGAAAGTGAGTTACTTTCTGTGTGTATGTGTATGTTTGGGGTGTGTTTAATTTCCTACTTCTCTAGTTTTCCTTTATAGTTTAATTTTGCTGCTTATTTTAATACTGTTATATAAAGTAGTTAGAATAGGCATATATATACGGAATGAACAATTATCCTTATTTTATGGATTAAGAAACTAAAGCCCCCAAAATGCAAATAACTTGCATTATTGCCTTAAGTTTCGACAATGCCACTGATATTTGCTGTTCAAATATCACAAGTAAACTATTTCTTGAAGGGTTTTCATGTAATATAAAATAAATAGCAAAGGAAAATTCTATCCCCAATTATTGATTTTTTTAAGTTAAAAATACAATTCCTCATTTAACATATTCTGCTTCCTTGGGGTTGAACAACCAGACACGATGTGCCTATGTGTTCAGGATCAAATCCAAGTTCGGCACTTTCATTAGAAATTAAGATTTTCATATAAGTCATTATTTGAAAAATTTTGACCTACTATATAAAAATGGCAAAGATTTTTGTATGAAGTAAAAAAGATACAGATATCTTACCTCTTCTTTCCTCTTTTCTCTCTAGACGCTAATTTTTCCTTTTTCCAAACATAAGTACTTTTAAAATTATATTTATTACTTTACTGTTGCATAGAATCCAAAAAATATTGAATTGGTACCTGTGAATACTTGTGCAAAAGCAATTTCTTGTTAGAGTGATCATCCTTAATAACAATTACACAGTCAGATATGGTCTAGGCAAGTCTTTCATTTGTCAGTTTTAAAATAACACAGTCCTACTCAGGATGTTAGTAAGAATGCATACCTCTACCCAGGTGTGAGATGTAGAGTATGATCATTTCCTGAGAGAGGGCTTAAAGCCCATCCTTTCCAGGGGTTTAGTTTTTTTGGCAGTCTTTTCTATTTGCCTCCTCCACAGGAGACAGCAGAATTCCAAGCACCTCAGTCATAACTTTCAAGGTAGATCTTCTCATTGTTTGGGAAAAAATATTGTGCAAAAAAATGTTTTAAAGCTTTTGCCAAAAGTTTTAGGATATTTATTCAAGGCCCAGTGTGAATCACAGGGAATCATTTTGTGGCCAAAGTCTGACTCTAATAATCTAACTAGGTTAGTAGGTCATCAAAATTCTTTTTCCTTACTTTAAGCTAATCTTTCCAGAGGGTGAGGGTAGAGGAGAATGCCATAACCAAATATCCATAGGATCAGTGTTTGTACAGTTTTTCAGGACTAACTAGAGAAAAGTGAATAGTCTGGGATATTACATTTTAGAGCTTAAAAAGAAGCCATTGCTTTGCGTATCTCTCTTAGGTATGCTAGCAATGGTTGTGTGACAGATGCTTTTTCTCTGCTTCTGTGTCCTTCTAACTTACTTTCTACACTGGGCCCACTTATAACATACACATATAGTCCCTGTTTTTATTTTAGCATGATAATGCTAAAATAACTAATTTTTACCTGTTGCCCCATGTCCCTCTGTATTTTTTAGCACTGTCTTGTGTGTGCTTCATTTTTTTATTTACGCAATTCCATTATGAACAATTGACCTTGGTTTTTCATTTCAGTGATTATTCACCTCCCATTTTTAAATTCACTATCAAGTTAAAACTCCTATGCTTCTTCCATTTTCAATTAAAAGATAGAATTATTTATTTAACAAGAGAGGAAAAGGCAGCAAAATGTGGTAGAAATCACACCGGACCTGAGTTAAGGGACCTGAGTTCAAGACGCAACTCATTCATTCAGACATTGTTCACAAAAGTGTTTCTAGATCTCAAATTCTGTGCCCAATAGTGAAATAATATGGTGCACAAAACATTCATTTCCTCTGTCCTCCTAACACAATCTGGTGAGGAAAATAAGAAGTAATCAAATAATCACACAAATTAAAAATATAATTACAAATGTGACATTAGAATATAGGGGAAACTTGACTGCATCAGAAAGGTTAAAGAATGCTTCTTAGAGGAAGTTATATCTGACCCAAGATATGAATAGTTTGGACACAGGGAGCAGAGAACACTGGTCCAGGTGAGGAAAGTCTTTAAAGGAAGGCCCTGAAGCAGCAGAGTAGTTTAAAAAGGAACTTTAGGTCCCTAGGTAAGGGGAAGAGAGAATCATCAGATATGACAGAAGAGGCCAGATCCTGCAGGATATTTGGAGGGCTTCTTAACAATTTTGGTCTTGAAGTTAACAGCAATGTAAAGAAATGGAAGTGATGGCATCAGATTTGCATTTAAAAGAATTATTGTGCTAAT
Source organism: Lagenorhynchus albirostris (assembly GCF_949774975.1). NCBI lineage: Eukaryota > Metazoa > Chordata > Mammalia > Artiodactyla > Delphinidae > Lagenorhynchus > Lagenorhynchus albirostris. Next base: position 122,088,674 of record NC_083098.1, on the reverse strand, counting down.
CTGGGGAGAATGGATTACAAAGGTGCAAGAGTAGAATCAGGGAAGAGACCATTACAGGAATCCAGAATGTAGTTTATGGTCATTTAGACCAAGTACATGTTTCATAGGAAAAAAGTAAATGGATTCAAATATACTTTATTTGAGGAGTGAAATGAATAGAACTTCATGATGAATTGGATATAGTGGATGAGAGTGTCCACAGGGACCTACAGGTTTGGGGCTTGCATATACCGTTGACTGAAATGGACCATGTTTGCAGGGAAGGTCATGAGTCTGGTTTTACATTACTGTGTTTGAGGTATCTTTGAACCTGAGGCTTGTAGGGGCTTACTTTTTGTATCTGTAAAGTGAGAGAATGAGTAAGTCATCTCTAAGATTCTCTTCCAGCTATATACTTTGATTTTATTGTCTCCTTTAAATCTTATCTATAGGAGAAACTGAAAAATTGAATGTCCTTGTCCCAGTAAGTTGCCTAATTATAATAAGAAAATTTTAGAATTGGGGAAAAAAAACAATTTTATCCTAATCTTGACTACTTGTATTTTCAAAGTATATTTCAGAGGAAATGATCTTTGGGGTTCAAGCTGTCAACTACAGTTTATCATTCTTGGCCCTAAACTGAATACAGCATCCAATTCCCTATGCCAGTTCTGAAACATATTTACATTTCTCTTTTCCATCAGGGGAGGATGGGGCAGTGGTAACAAAGAACTGATAAAAACAGAATGCCATTAAAAATGTAGAAAGGCAGTAAATACACAAAAAATAAAAGGTCATAAAAGTTAAGTTTTAAGGTCAAGTCTACAAATGCATTAACTAGTGCATACATTTCAGCAAGTATAAATTATAATTAGCTCAAAACAACACTACATTTGCAGTGGTAATGCAGGGTCCTTCCTGAAAATGGTAGTAATTCCAATTATCTTCATGCTCTTGTTAGAAGTAGGAATTCGGTTACTGTGAAAGGCAGCCTCTAAGATGGCCTCCAATGATCCCCACCTCCTGGCATTCACACCCGTGAATGAAAGCTGTTTTTTCTGGATTGCTCTTCATCCCTAACCCCATACCTAACTAAAAGCCAAGAATACATCAGAAAACTATTACTCACTTATACCATATGCATAACAGATCTTTCACTTTTTACTATCTCTGTTTGAAAGATCCAACTGTCAGTAGGAAGAAGCAATGCAAACTTCAATTATGACCTCAAACTTCTAATTTCCTACACAAGAATAATTGTACACCCTAAATATACCTCCATGTTTTTTCATGAGATTATCACTCACCCCCACATCAATTACGTATCTCTACCTGAACTTTGAAAAATCTTAGGAGAGTAGAAATAACACGCTAACATGGAAAGCACACTTTGAAGATAGTGTGATATGCCAATTGTTTCATATAATCCTCACAATAACTTTATAAAGGACATTAGCCCATCCACATAGAACCTAGAATATTTAGACAAGCTAAGCACATTATTAAAGGTCTTATCTAGCAACTGATAGAGCAGAGCCTCAATACATCTGATTCTGATTCTGTCCTTTTTTCATGGCCCTATTCCCACCTCTTGAAACATGCTTGAAGAAGCAGAACCCAGCTGCCCAAAGAGACTATATTCAATGTCAAAAGCTATCATAAATCCTTGTTTCCTCACAGAACCAGTAGCAGATTTCTTTGCATCTTTCAGAGTCGGGGATGTTTCCTATTGTTTTGGAATTCTCTGAAAAAAAGAGAGAGAGAGAGAGAGAGAGAGAGAGAGAGAGAGAGAGAGAGAACCTTCAAAGAATGTCTCCAGTGGTACAGAATGGTTTTTCTTTGTATCTCTGTCCATTTCTTCTCTCTCTCTTATTTTCTCTCTCTCTTATTCTCTCTCATATTCTCTCTCTCTTTCTTCCTTTTCCTCTCCACAGGGGGATGAAGGGGTAGGGTTGGCAGGTTATTTTTCAATTTGGGCTCCATATTCCTAAAGAGGAAAGAATCTCTGCTCAGCCTGTTAAACTGCACTTTAATTCTTCAACCCATCCTTTCTGAAAAGGTAACAGTCCTCTCAGGTGAGTGAGTCTCAAGCAAGGAAATTGGTCTGTGAGCCAGTGTACATTTGCTTTTTTGCTGCCATATTGCCAACTGTAAAAGTAGACTTGGCTACATAGTCAAACCTTCATTACTCTTTATTCTAGTGTTTGTTGTAACATACTTCTTAAATATTTGTTGAGTGAGGATAGAAGAGCAAATTAATGAATACAAGAGTTATCTCAGTGTGCCTAAGAAAGACAAAAGCATTTTTTCAGCCAGACATTAAATGGACTTTAGCAGCCCCCAAAACTTCCCAATCACTCTCTCACTTCCAAGGGGGCAAGGGGATGGGGGGCACTGATGGAGGGGTGGAGTTAACTGAGGCATTTTTCAAAGCTAACAAACAATACCAAAGATCCCAGGACCTTCATACCCACTGAAGATAATTAGACACAATGTATTTTGTTGGACAAAAAGTGCCTTCGGTTTTTGAGTAAAAATAAAAGACACATTTTTCATTTTCACGAAGAATTTTATTGAACAATATATTCACCCTTTTGTTCCACTACCTCTGCCATTTTTCAGGCAACTTCATAATTCCATCTTCCTAAAGGTTTTTATCTTTTTGAGCAAAGAACTGTTCCAGGTGCCTTTTACAGTCTTCCAGGGAATTGAATTTTTTCCCATTAAGAGAACTTTGTAAAGACCGAAATAAATGGAAATCCGAAGGTGCAATGTCTGGTGAATATGGCAGATGAATCAGAACTTCCCAGCCAAACTGGTAACAGTTTTTACTTGGTGTTCATCAAAGAAACATGCAGTCTTGCGTTATCCTGATGGAAGATTATGCGTTTTCTATTGACTAATTCTGGATGCTTTTCGTCGAATGCTGCTTTCAGTTGGTCTAATTGGGAGCAATACTTGGAATTAATCATTTGGTTTTCAGGAAGGAGCTCATAATACAGGACTCCCTTCCAATCCCACCGTGTACACAACGCCATCGTCTTTGGATGAAGACTGGTCTTTGGTGTGGTTGGTGGTGGTTCATTTCACTTGCCCCATGATCTCTTCCGTTCCACATTATTATACATTATCCACTTTTCATCACCTGTCACAATTTGTCTTAAAAACAGAACGTTTTCGTTTACGGTTAAGTAGAGAATCGCATGCGAAAATACAGTCAAGAAGGTTTTTTCGCTTAATTTATGTGGAACCCAAACATCAAATCGATTCACATAAACAAGTGCAAATGATTTTCAACCCTTGATTTGGATATTTTGAGTATGTCGGCTATCTCCCGCATGGTATAACTTTAATTGTTCTCAGTTAATGTCTCCATTTGATCGCTATCAACTTCAACTGGTCTACCCGACCACGGAGAATCATCCAGTAAGAAATCTCCAACACAAAACTTCACAAACCACTTTTGACATTTTCAATCAGTCACAGCACCTTCTCCATACACTGCACAAATCTTTTGTGTGTGTGTGTTTCAGTTGCGTTTTTACCTTTCTTGAAATAATAAAGCATAATATACCAAAAATGTTGCTTTTTTCTTCCATCTTCAGTATTAAAATGGCTACATAAAAATTCACCAATTTTGATAAATCTTTTCTTAAATGCACGCTGATATGACAATTGTCACATACAATCTAACAAAATTGTTTCAAATGAAGTTAAAGACATCTAAGTGCTACTAGAGCCATCTTGCAGAAAAAAACCGAACGAACCTTTTGGCCAGCATGATAGAAAGGACCCCGGTTCCATGCAACATCAATTTCCATGACCCCTCTTCCTTCAGCTGATATTCATTAAGTATTGCTATAGAACAGACATTGCACTAAGCCTTAAGCCTAGCAAAACCTGACCTAGTGCCTACTTCAGTGGCGGCGGGGGCAGGTATTAATCAAATATATTATAATTAGGGCTTCCCTGGTGGCACAGTGGTTGGGGGTACGCCTGCCGTTGCAGGGGACACGGGTTCGTGCCCCGGTCTGGGAGGATCCCACATGCCACGGAGCGGCTGGGCCCACGAGCCATGGCCGCTGAGCCTGCGCATCTGGAGCCTGTGCTCCGCAACGGGAGAGGCCGCAACAGTGAGAGGCCCGCGTACCGCAAAAAAAAAAAAAAAAAATATATATATATATATATATATATATATAAAATAATTATAAGCTAAAATAAACATTCTGGACAAAAGGAATTTAAGGTAGATGTAGGGCAGGACTGGTGCATGATCAGGTCTGTATTTTTTTTTAATATAATTGCTGAATGTAGAAAATCAATTGGAGGAAGCCCAAGTAATTCATCACTTTGCAAAGTAACCTATTTTTAATATTAGGTTAATAAAAATATACATAGAGGAAACCTCATCTTATGTGCACTTCTCTGGAACTTTGAAAACTAAATTTTATACTCCACGTGGGAAAACATATAAGCTGAGCAACATCTAGGCAAAGTAACTCTACATTCAAGATACTTTTGATGTTTTGTTGTGTATTCTTTTCATGCATTTTTTTAAATTTATTTTTTAATTGAAGTATAGTGATGTACAATATTCTATGTTACAGATGTACAATATAGTGATTCACAATTACATTTTTAAAATTTTTTAAATAGATCTTTTTTGGAGTATAATTGCTTCACAGTACTGTGTTGGTTTCTGTTGTACACCAAAGTGAATCAGCCACATGCATACATATGTCCCCATATCCCCACCCTCTTAAGCCTCCCTCCCATCCTCCCCATCACACCCCTCTAGGTCATCGCAAAGCACCGAGCTGATCTCTCTGTGCTATGCTGCTGCTTCCCATTAGCTAACTATTTTATGTTCGGTAGGGTATATATGTAGATTTTACTCTCACTGTGCCCCAGCTTCCCCCTCCCACCCCATGTTCCCAAGTTCATTCTCTATGTCTACATCTTTATTACTGCTCTGCAACTAGGTTCATCAGTACCATTTTTTTTTTTTTAGATTCCATATATATTCATTAGCATACGGTATTTGTTTTTCTCTTCCTGACTTACTTCATTCTGTATGACAGACTCTAGGTCCACCCACCTCACTACAAATAACTCAGTTTCATTTCTTTTATGGCTGAGTAATATTCCATTGTATATATGTGCCACATCTTCTTCATCCATTCATCTGTTGATGAACACTTAGGGTGCTTCCATGCCCTGGCTATTGTAAATAGAGCTGCAATGAACATTGTGGTACATGACTCTTTTTGAATTATGGTTTTCTCAGGGTATATGCCCAGTAGTGGGATTGCTGGGTCATATGGTAGTTCTATTTTTAGTTTTTTAGGAACCTCCATACTGTTCTCCATAGTGGCTGTATCAATTTACATTCCCACCAACAGCACAGGAGGGTTCCCTTTTCACCACACCTTTTCCAGCATTTATTGTTTCTAGATTTTTTGATAATGGCCATTCTGACTGGCATGAGGTGATACCTCATTGTAGTTTTGATTTGCATTTTCTCTAATAATTAGTGACGCTGAGCATCTTTTCATGTGCCTCTTGGCCATCTGTATGTCTTCCTTGGTGAAATGTCTATTTAGGTCTTCCACCCATTTTTTAATGGGATTGTTTGTTTTTCTGATATTGAGCTATATGAGCTGTTTGTATATTTTGGAGATTAATCCTTTGTCTTTATTTGTCCTTTGTTTTATTTGCAAATATTTTCTCCCATTCTGAGGGTTGTTCATGCATGTTTTAATTGGATTAGGGTGTGAGTGGGTGGCAGGCAAGTACCCTTTGTTAAAACTTGCTCTAATCGTTTGCTCTATAAAGCTTCAAGATATGGTTAACGGTGGAACTAGATTCAACTAGTTGTTTGTTATTTCTGAATCAATGTATTAGGTCAACAACATGGATCTTTAAAAGGAATCAAAACACAAAATATACCTTGTCATAACAGATTCCTCTAGTTATTTCCAGAAAATAACATTGACTTAAGAAATTCAACTAATACATATAACATCAAAAATGTTAAAATTAGAATAGTGTGGGAAAATGATACCTTTTTATTGAAAGTGACTTAAATAAAATATATTTTAAATCTATAATGAGACAATACTCCCATTTTTATCTTTCCATTTTTATGTAATATATATTTGTATATTGATTTTCTCTAAAAATTCAATTATTCTTCCATTATTCCTCTACAGTCTTTTCCCATTTAATCTCAAATTATTTGAAACACCACTATTTGCTTACCACTCCTTATATAGTTTAAAGTATATTCAGAAAGTTTCTAACATTGTAAAGTATTTACTTCCTTCCTTTGAATTTTGACTTTTTCTACTTCACAAGATAGGAAGTAGAAATTCTCTTGTTACAAATGTCATTAAAGTTTATAGCAGTGAGGGAAAGAATACTTAACCAAATCAGAATTATTTTCCACCTATCAATTTATAAATTTTAAAAGCTCCCATAATAGCTGTACACCCATAATTATTGGTTATTTTATGTTCAATTCAGATAGGTTAATTGGATATTTCCACAAAAATGATATTATATGATTAAATGTATATTTACATGTACTTTTTAAACTAAAACTATTAACATATCATCACAAAGGAAATGCAGGTTCCTTAAATTCATTCATATGAAAAGAAATTTATGAATGTTTCAAAACTAGTTTCCATGTGGTATTAAACTGAAAGAAACAGAATACTTTCATTTTGTCTCCAAAAATTTTTAAGGCAGATATTTATTGTAAACCAGAGTCAGACGCTACTTTATAACCAGAATTTATGGCTCAGAATTTTCAATATGCTAATAGAAACATCTGCAGATAATCTATATTTTTATTTATAATGCCAAGTAAACACAAAGGGCCACAAGGGGAAACATGACCTATAAAATCTTATTTTTATGAGCCAAATCTTTGCTATCAACAGGAAATTATATAAATTACAATAGTTTAAAGCAATGAAATGCCTTTCCCATGGTATTATTTTAATATGAAAATCTGACAAACAACATTTTAAATATGGAATGTAATTTTAAAAGACATTTAAAAAAAACTCTTATCAGCAATATTCGTTTCCTCCACTGTGGACAGGGAATAATGTAAAACATCTGCATATGTTTTACTGTTGCCAAAATACGTTATTATTGCTACAGTTGACCCAGCAACTTAAAATCAGAAGCTTCCTAAGAGACTGGAAGGGGGTGGGGGGCTAAGCGTCATATTCTATCAAAATATAAAAGCATATGTAATGCCCATTCCACTTATTTTCCTTTTTTTTTTTTTGAACATCTTTACTGGAGTATAATTACTTTACAAAGGTGTGTAAGTTTCTGCTTTATAACAAAGTGAATCAGCTATACATATACATATATCTCCTTATCTCAACCCTCTTGCGTCTCCCTCCCACCCTCCCTATCTCACCCCTCTAGGTGGTTACAAAGCACCAAGCTGCTCTCCTTGTGCTATGTGGCTGCTTCCCACTAGTTATCTATTTTACATTTGGTAGTGTATATATGTCCATGCCACTCTCTCATTTCGTCCCAGCTTACCCTTCCCCCTCTCTTTGCTCTCAAGTCCATTCTCTATGGCTGCATCTTTATTCCTGTCCGGCCCCTAGGTTCTTTAGAACCATTTTTTATTTTATACATTCCATATATATGTGTTAGCATACAGTATTTGTTTTTCTCTTTCTGACTTACTTCACTCTGTATGACAGACTCTAGGTCCATCCACCTCACTACAAATAACTCAATTTCGTTTCTTTTTATGACTGATTAATATTCCATTTTACATATGTGCCACATTTTTATCCATTCATCTGTGAGTGGACACTTAGGTTGCTAACATGTCCTGGCTATTGTAAATAGTGATTCAGTGAACATTGTGGTACATGACTCTTTTTGAATTATCGTTTTCTCAGGGTATATGCCCAGTAGTGGGATTGCTGGGTCGTACGGCAGTTCTACTTTTAGTTTTTTGAGGAACCTCCGTACTGTTCTCCATAGTGGCTGCACCAGTTTACATTCCCACCAACGGTACAAGAGGGTTCCCTTTTCTCCACACCCTCTCCAGCATTTATTGTTTGTAGATTTTTTGATGATGGCCATTCTGACTGGTGTGAGGTGATACCTCACTGTAGTTTTGATTTGCATTTCTCTAATGATTAATGATGTTGAGCATTCTATTTGTTTCTTTGTTTTGTTTTTTTGTCTTTTTGCGGTACGCAGGCCTCTCACTGTTGTGGCCTCTCCCGTTGCGGAGCCCAGGCTCCAGACACGCAGGCTCAGTGGCCATGGCTCAGGGGCACAGCCGCTTGGCGGCATCTGGGATCTTCCTGGACCGGGGCACGAACCCGTGTCCCCTGCATCAGCAGGCGGACTCTCAACCACTGCGCCACCAGGGAAGCCCTGTTGAGCATTCTTTCATGTGTTTGTTGGCAACCTGTACATCTTCTTTGGAGAAATGCCTATTTAGGTCTTCTACCCATTTTTGGATTGGGTTGTTTTTTTTTTTTGATGTTGAGCTGCATGAGCTGCTTGTAAACTTTAGAGATTAATCCTTTGTCAATTGCTTCATTTGCAAATATTTTCTCCCATTCTGAGGGTTGTCTTTTGGTCTTGTTTATGGTTTCCTTTGCTGTGCAAAAGCTTTGAAGTTTCATTAGGTCCCATTTGTTTATTTTTGTTTTTATTTCCATTTCTCTGGGAGGTGGGTCAAAAAGGAACTTGCTGTGATTTATGTCATAGAGTGTTCTGCTTATGTTTTCCTATAAAAGTTTTATAGTGTCTGGCCTTATATTTAGGTCATTAACCCATTTTGAGTTTATTTTTGTGTATGGTGTTAGGGAGAGTTCTAATTTCATTCTATTACATGTAGCTGTCCACTTTTCCCAGCAACACTTATTAAAGAGGCTGTCTTTTCTCCATTGTATATTCTTGACTCCTTTATCAAAGATAAGGTGGCCATGGGCTTCCCTGGTGGCTCAGTGGTTGAGACTCCACCTGCCGATGCAGGGTACATGGGTTTGTGCCCTGGTCCGGGAAGATCCCACATGCCGCAGAGCAGCTGGGCCCCTGAGCCATGGCCACTGAGCCTGCACATCCGGAGCCTGTGCTCCGCAACAGGAGAGGCCACAACAGTGAGAGGCCCGCGTACCGCAAAAAAAAAAAAAAAAAAAAAAAAGATAACATGGCCATATGTGTGTCGGTTTATTTCTGGGCTTTCTATCTGTTCCACTGATTTATATTTATGTTTTTGTGTCAGTACCATACTATCTTCATTACTGTAGCTTTGTAGTATAGTCTGAAGTCAGGGAGCCTGATTCCTCCAGCTCCGTTTTTCTTTCTCAAGATTGCCTTGGCTATTTGGGGTCTTTTGTGTTTCCATACAAATTGTGAAAAAATTTTTTCTATTTCTGTAAAAAATACCAGCGGTAGTTTGATAGGGATTTCATCGAATCTGTAGATTGCTTTGGGTAATATGGTCATTATCACAATGTTGATTTTTCCAATCCAAGAACATGGTATATCTCTCCATCTGTTTGTATCACCTTTAATTTCTTTCATCAGTCTCTTATAGCTTTCTGCATACAGGTCTTTTGTCTCTTTAGGTAGGTTTATTCCAAGGTATTTTATTCTTTTTGCTGCAGTGGTAAATGGGAGTGTTTCCTTAATTTCTGTTTCAGATTTTTCATCATTAGTTAATAGGAATGCAAGAGATTTCTGTGCATTAATTTTCTATCCTGCTAATTTACCAAATTCATTGATTAGCTCTAGTAGTTTTCTTGTGGCATCTTTAGGATTCTCTATGTATAGCATCATGTCGTCTGCAAACAGTGACAGCTTTACTTCTTCTTTTCTGATTTGGATTCCTTTGATTGCTTTTTCTTCTCTGATTGCTGTGGTTAAAACTTCCAAAACTATGTTGAATAATACTGGAGAGAGTGGACAACCTTGTCTTGTTTCTGATCTTAGTGGAAATGGTTTCAGTTTTTCACCACTGAGAACGATGTTGGCTGTGGGACTGTCATATATTGCCTTTATTATGTTGCAGTAACTTCCCTCTATGCCTATTTTCTGGAAGGTTTTTATCATAAAACAGTGTTGAATTTTGTTGAAAGCTTTTTCTGCATCTATTGAGATGATCGTATGGTTTTTCTCCTTCAATCTGTTAATATGGTGTATCACATTGATTGATTTGAGTATATTGAAGAATCCTTGCATTCCTGGGATAAACCGCACTTGATCATGGTGTATGATCCTTTTAATGTGCTGCTGGATCCTCTTTGTTTGTATTTTGTTGAGGAGTTTTGCATCTATATTCATCAGTGATAATGGCCTGTAGTTTTCTTTCCTTGTGACATCTTTCTCTAGTTTTGGTATCAGGGTGATGGTGGCCTCATAGAATGAGTTTGGGACTGGGAGTTCCTCACTCTGCTATATTTCGGAAGAGTTTGAGAAGGATAGGTGTGAGCTCTTCGCTCAATGTTTGATACAGTTCTTCTGTGAAGCCATCTGGTCCTGGACTTTTGTTTCTTGGAATATTTTTAATCACAATCTCAATTTCAGTGCTTGTGATTGGCTGTTTATATTTTCTATTTCTTCCTGGTTCAGTCTCAGAGGCTTCTGCTTTTCTAAGAAACTGTCCATTTCTTCCAGGTTGTCCATTTTATAGGCGTATAGTTGCTTGTAGTAATCTCATGATCTTCTGTATTTCTTCAGTGTCAGTTGCTACTTCCCTTTTTCATTTCTAACTCTACTGATTTGAGTCTTCTCCCTTTTTTCTTGATGAGTCTGGCTAATGGTTTATCAATTTTGTTTATCTTCTCAAAGAACCAGCTTTTAGTTTTATTCATCTATGCTATTGTTTCCTTCATTTCTTTTTCATTTATTCTGATATGATCCTAATGATTTCTTTCCTTCTGCTAACTTTGGGGATTTTTTGTTCTTTTTTCTCTAAATGCTTTAGGTGTAAGGTTAGGTTGTTTATTTCAGATATTTCTTGTTTCTTGAGGTAGGATTTTATTGCTATAAACTTCCCTCTTAGAACTGCTTTTGCTGCAACCCATAGGTTTTGGGCCGTCGTGTTTTCATTGTCATTTTTTTCTAGGTATTTTTTGATTTCCTCTTTGATTTATCCAGTGATCTCTTGATTATTAAGTAGTGTATTGTTTAGCCTCCATGTGTTTGTATTTTATTCAGATCTTTTCCTGGAATTGATATTTATTCTCATCGTGCTGTGGTCAGAAAAGATACTTGATACAATTTCAATTTTCGTAATTTTACCAAGGCTTGATTTGTGACCCAAGATTTGATCTATCCTGGAGAATGTTCCATGAGCACTTGAGAAGAAAGTGTATTCTGTTGTTTTTGGATGGAATGTCCTATAAATATCAATCAAGTCCATCTTGTTTAATGTATCATTTAAAGCTTGTGTTTCATTATTTATTTTCATTTTGGATGATCTGTCTATTGGTGAAAGTGGTGTGTTAAAGTCCCCTACTATGATTGTGTTACTGTGTATTTCCCCTTTTATGGCTGTTAGCCTTTGCCTTATGTATTGTGGTGCTCCTATGTTGGGTGCATAAATATTTTCAATTGCTGTATCTTCTTCTTGGATCGATACCTTGATCATTATGTAGTGTTCTTCTTTGTCTCTTGTAATAGTCTTTGTTTTAAAGTCTATTTTGTCTGATATGAAAGGCTGTCTACTCCAGCTTTCTTTTGATTTCCACTTGCATGGAATATCTTTTCCATCCCCTAACTTTCAGTCTGTATGTGTCCCTAGGGATGAAGTGGGTCTCTTGTAGACATAATATATATATAGGTCTTATTTTTGTATCCATTCAGCCAGTCTTTGTCTTTTGGTTGGAGCATTTAATCCACTTACATTTAAGGTAGTTATTGATATGTATGTTCCTCTTACCTTTTTCTTAATTATTTTGGGTTTGTTACTGTAGGTCTTTGACTTCTCTTGTGTTTCCTGCCTAGAGAAGTTCCTTCAGCATTTGTTGTAAAGCTAGTTTGGTGGTGCTGAATTCTCTTAGCTTTTGCTTGTCTCTAAATGTTTTAATTTCTCCATCGAATCTGAATGAGATCCTTGCTGGGTAGAGTAAGCTTGGTTGTAGGTTTTTCCCTTTCATCACTTTAAATGTCCTGCCACTTCCTTCTGGCTTGCAGAGATTCTGCTGAAAGATCAGCTGCTACCCTTATGGGGATTCCCTTGAGTGTTATTTGTTGTTTTCCCCTTGCTGCTTTTAATATTTTTTCTTTGTATTTAAATTGTGGTAGTTGGATTAATATGTGTCTTGGCATGTTTCTCCTTGGATTTATGCTGTATGGGACTCCCTGCACTTCCTGGACTTGATTAACTATTTCATTTCGCATATTAGGGAAGTTTTCAACTATAATAATCTCATCAAATATTTTCTCAGACCCTTTCTTTTTCTCTTCCTCTTCTGGGACCCCTATAATTTGAATGTTGGTGTGTTTAATGTTGTCCCAGAAGTCTTTGAGACTGTTCTCAATTCTTTTCATTCCGTTTTCTTTAATCTGCTCAGAGGTATTTATTTTTACTATTTTATCTTCCAGGTCACTTATCTGTTCTTCTCCCTCAGTTATTCTGCTGTTGATTCCTTCTAGAGATATTTTAATTTCATTTCTTGTGTTGTTCATCATTGTTTTTCTGCCCTTTAGTTCTTCTAGGTCCTTGTTAAATGTTTCTTGTATTTTCTCCAATTTATTTCCAAGATTTTGGATCATCTTTACTATCATTACTATGAATTACTTTTCAGGTAGACTGCTATTTCCTCTTCATTTGTTTGGTCTGGTGGGTTTTTACCTTGCTCCTTCATCTACTGTGTGTTTCTCTGTCTTCTCATTTTGCTTCACTTACTGTGTTTGGGGTCTCCTTTATGCAGGCTGCAGGTTCGTAGTTCCCGTTGTTTTCGGTGTCTTCCCCTAGTGGCTAAGTTTGGTTCAGTGGGTTGTGCAGGCTTCCTGGTGGAGGGGACTGGTGCCTGTGTTCTGGTGGATGAGGTGGATCTTGGCTTTCTGGTCGGCAGGACCGTGTCCATTGCATTTTGGGGTGTCTTTGACCTTATTATTATTTTAGGCCACCTCTGTGCTAATGGGTGGGGTTGTGTTCCAGTCTTGCTCGTTGCTTGGCATTGAGTGTCCAGCACTTTAGTTTGCTGGTTGTTGAGTGGAGCTGGGTCTTAGCGTAGAGATGGAGATCTCTGGGAGAGCTTTCACCGTTTAATATTAGATGGAGCTGTGATTTCTCTGGTGGGTCAATATCCTGAACTCGGCTCTCCCACCTCAAAGGCACAAGCCTGACACCAGGCGAGAGCACCAAGACACTATCAGCCTCACACGGCTCTGAAAAAAAGTGAGAAAAAAAAGAAAGAAAGAAAGAAATAAAATAAAATAAAATAAAATAAAGTTATTAAAATAAAAAAATTGTGAAAAATAAAGAAATTAAAAAGTAATTTAAAAAAAGAAAGAAGAGAGCATCCAAACCACAAAACAAATTCACCAATGAGAGCAAGTGGAAAAAACTGCTAAAAACTATTCTAAAAAAAAATGGACAGAGAGAGAGGAACCAAGATGGCGGAGTAGAAGGATGTGCTCTCACTCCTTCTTGCGAGAACACCAGAATCACAACTAGCTGCTAGACAATTATCGACAGGAAGACACTGTAACTCACCAAAAAAGATACCCCACATCCAAAGGCAAAGGAGAAACCACAATTAGACAGTAGGAGGGGCCAATCACAGTAAAATCAAATCCCATAACTAGTGGGTGGGTAAATCACAGACTGGAGAACACTTATACCACAGAAGTCCACCCACTGCAGTGAAGGTACTGAGCCCCACGTCAGGCTTCCCAACCTGGGGGTCCGGCAATGGGAGCAGGAATTCCTAGAGGATCAGACTTTGAAGCCTAGTGGGAATTGATTGCAGGACTTTGACAGGACTGGGGGAAACAGAGACTCCACTCTTGGAGGGCACACACAAACTAGTGTGTGCATCGGGACCCAGGGGAAGGAGCAGTGACCCCAGGGGAGACTGAACCAGACCTACCTGCTAGTGTTGGACGGTCTCCTGCAGAAGCCGGGGGTGGCTGTGGCTCACCGTGGGGACAAGGACACAGGCAGCAGAAGTTCTGGGAAGTACTCCTTGCTGTGAGCCCTCCCAGAGTCTGCCATTAGCCCCAGCAAAGAGCCCACGTTGCATCCACGATTGGGTTGCCTCAGGCCAAACAACCAACAGGGAGGGAACCCAGCCCCACCCATCAGCATTCAAGTAGATTAGAGTTTTACTGAGCTCTGCCCACCAGAGCAACAGTCAGCTCTACCCACCACAAGTCCTGCCCATTTAGCCTCTTAGATAGTCCCATCCACCAGAGGGCAGACAGCAGAAGCAAGAACTACAATCCTGCAGCCTGTGGAACAAAAACCACATTCACAGAAAGACAGACAAGATGAAAAGGCAGAGGGTTATGTACTAGATGAATGAAAAAGATAAAAGCCCAGAAAAACAACTAAATGAAGTGGAGATAGGCAACCTTCCAGAAAAAGAATTCAGAATAATGATAGTGAAGATCATCCAGGACCTCAGAAAAAGAATGGAGGCAAAGATCAAGAAGATGCAAGAAATGTTTAACAAACACCTAGAAGAATTAAAGAACAAACAGAAATGAACAATACAATAACTGAAATGAAAACTACACTAGAAGGAATCAATAGCAGAATAACTGAAGCAGAAGAACGGATAAGTGACCTGCAAGACAGAAAAGTGGAATCCACTGCTGCAGAACAGAAAAAAGAAAAAAGAATGAAAAGAACTGAAGACAGCCTAAGAGACCTCTGGGACAACATTAAACGCAACAACATTCGCATTATAGGGGTCCCAGAAGGAGAAGAGAGGGAGAAAGGACCTGAGAAAATATTTGAAGAGATTATAGTCAAAAACCTCCTTAACATGGGAAAGGAAATAGCCACCAAAGTCCAGGAAGCACATAGAGTCCCAGGATAAACCCAAGGAGAAACATGCCAAGACACATAGTAATCAAACTGGCAAAAATTAAAGACAAAGAAAATTAATTGAAATCAGCAAGAGAAAAATGACAAATAACATACAAGGGAACTCCCATGAGGTTAACAGCTGATTTCTCAGCAGAAACCCTACAAGCCAGAAGGAGTGGCATGATATACTTAAGGTGATGAAAGAGAAGAACCTACAACCAAGATTACTCTACCCAGCATGGATCTCACTCAGATTCGCCGGAGAAATCAAAAGCTTTACAGACAAGCAAAAGCTAAGAGAATTCGGCACCACCAGACCAGCTCTACAAAAAATGCTAAAGGAACTTCTCTAAGTGGGAAACAGGAGAGAAGAAAAGGATATACAAAAACATTTAAGAAAATGGTCACAGGAACATACATATCGATAATTACCTTAAACGTGAATGGATTAAATGCTAAAACCAAAAGACACAGGCTTGCTGAATGGATACAAAAACAAGACCCATCTATATGCTGTCTACAAGAGACCCACTTCAGACCTAGGGCCACATACAGACTGAAAGTGAGGGGATGGAAAAAGGTATTCCATGCAAATGGAAATCAAAAGAAAGCTGGAGTAGCAATACTCATATCAGATAAAATAAACTTTAAAATAAAGACTGTTACAAGAGACAATGAAGGACATTACATAATGGTCAAGGGATAAATCCAAGAAGAAGATATAACAATTATAAATATATATGCACCCAACATAGGAGCAACTCAATACATAAGGCAACTGCTAACAGCTATAAAAGAGGAAATCGACAGTAACACAATAATAGTGGGGGACTTTAACACCTCACTGACACCAATGGACAGTTCATCCAAAATGAAAATAAATAAATAAACAGAAGCTTTAAATGACACAATAGACCAGATAGATTTAATTGACTGTTATAGGACATTAAATCCAAAAACAGCAGATTACACTTTCTTCTCAAGTGCACACAGAAGATTCTCCAGGATAGATCACATCTTGGGTCACAAATCAAGCCTCACTAAATTTAAGAAAACTGAAATCACATCAAGCATCTTTTCTGACCACAACACTATAAGATTAGAAATGAATTACAGGGAAAAAAGGTAAAAAAACAAACACATGGAGGCTAAACAATACGTCACTAAATTAGCAAGAGATCACTGAAGAAATCAAAGAGGAAATCAAAAAATACCTAGAGACAAATGACAAAGAAAACACGATGATCCAAAACCTATGGGATGCAGCAAAAGACGTTCTAAGAGGGAAGTAAATAGCTATACAAGCCTACCTCAAGAAACAAGAAAAATCTCAAGTAAACAATCTAACCTTACACCTAAGGGAGCTAGATAAAGAAGAAGAAACAAAACCCAAAGTTAGCAGAAGGAAAGAAATCATCAAGATCAGAGCAGAAATAAATGAAATAGAAACAAAGAAAACAATAGCAAAGATCAATAAAACTAAAAGCTGGTTCTTTGAGAAAATAAACAAAATTGATAAACCATTAGCCAGACTCATCAAGGAAAAGAGGGACAGGACTCAAATAATTAAAATTAGAAATGAAAAAGGAGAAGTCACAACACACCCCGCAGAAATACAAAGCAACCTAAGAGACTACTACAAGCAACTCTATGCCAATAAAATGGACAACCTGGAAGAAATGGACAAATTCTTAGAAAGGTATAATATTCCAAGACTGAAACAGGAAGAAATAGAAAATATGAACAGACCAATCACAAGTAATGAAATTGAAACTGTAATTAAAAATCTTCCAACAAACAAAAGTCCAGTACCAGATGGCTTCACAGGTGAATTCTATCAAACATTTAGAGAAGAGCTAACACCCATCCTTCTCAAACTCTTCCAACAATTGCAGAGGAAAGAACACTCCCAAACTCATTCTTTGAGGCCACCATCACCCTGACACCCGAACCAGACAAAGATACTACAAAAAAAGTATACAGACCAATATCACTGATGAATATAGATGCAAAAATCCTCAACAAAATACTAGCAAACTAAATGCAGCAGCACATTGATAGGATCATACACCATGATCAAGTGGGATTTATCCCAGAGATGCAAGGATTCTTCAATATACGTAAATCAATTAATGTGATACATCATAATAACAAATTGAAGAATAAAAACCATATGATCATCTCAATAGATTCAGAAAAAGCTTTTGACAAAATTCAACACCCATTTATGATAAAAACTCTCCAGAAAGCGGGCAGAGAGGGAACCTACCTCAACATAATAAAGGCCATATACAAAAAACCCACAGCAAACATCATTCTCAATGGTGAAAAACTGAAAGCATTTCCTCTAAGATCAGGAATGAGACAAGGATGTCCACTCTCACCACTATTATGCAACATAATTTTGGAAGTCCTAGCCATGGCAATCAGAGAAGAAAAAGAAATAAAAGGGATACAGATTGGAAAAGAAGAAGTAAAACTGTCCCTGTTTGCAGATGACATGATACTATACACAGAGAAACCTAAAGATGCCACAAGAAAACTACTAGAGCTAATCAATGAATTTGGTAAAGTTGCAGGATACAAAATTAATGCACAGAAATCTCTTGCATTCCTATAAACTAATGATGAAAAATCTGAAAGAGTAATTTTGGAAACACTCCCATTTACCATTGCAACAAAAAGAATAAAATACCTAAGAATAAACTTATCTAGGGAGACAAAAGACCTGTATGCAGAAAACTATAAGACACTGATGAAAGAAATTAAAGATGATACAAACAGATGGAGAGATATACCATGCTCTTGGATTGGAAAAATCAACATTGTGAAAATGACTATACTACCCAAAGCAATCTACAGAGTCAATGAAATCCCTATCAAACTACTGCTGGCATTTTTCACAGAAATAGAAAAAAAGTTTTCACAATTTGTATGGAAACACAAAAGACCCCAAATAGCCAAAATAATCTTGAGAAAGAAAAATGGAGCTGGAGGAATCAGGCTCCCTGACTTCAGACTATAGTACAAAGCTACAGTAATCAAGACAATATGGTACTGGCACAAAATCAGAAACATAGATCAATGGAACAAGATAGAAAGCCCAGAGATAAACCCATGCACCTATAGTCAACTAATCTATGACAAAAGAGGCAAAGATATACAATGGAGAAAAGACAGTATCTTCAATAAGTGGTGCCGGGAAAACTGGAGAGCTACATGTAAAAGAATGAAATTAGGGCTTCCCTGGTGGCGCAGTGGTTGAGAGTCCGCCTGCCGAGGCAGGGGACACAGGTTCGAGCACCGGTTTGGGAAGATCCCACATGCCGCGGAGCGGCTGGGCCCGTGAGCCATGGCCGCTGAGCCTGCGCGTCCGGAGCCTGTTCTCCGCAACGGGAGAGGCCACAACAGTGAGAGGCCCACGTACTGGAAAAAAAAAAAAAAAAAAAAAAAAGAAAGAAGAATGAAATTAGAACACTCCTTAACACCATAGACAAAAATAAACTCAAAATGTATTCGAGACTTAAATGTAAGACCAGACACTATAAAACTCTTAGAGGAAAACCTAGGCAGAACACTCTATGACATAAATCACAGCGCAATCCTTTTTGACCCACCTCCTAGAGAAATGGAAATAAAAACAAAAATAAACAAATGGGACCTAATGAAACTTCAAAGCTTTTGCACAGCAAAGGAAACCATAAACAAGACCAAAAGACAACCCTCAGAATGGGAGAAAATATTTGCAAATCAATCAACAGACCAAGGATTAATCTCCAAAATATATAAACAGCTCATGCAGCTCAATATTAAAGAAACAAACAACCCAATCCAAAAATGGGCAGAAGACCTAAATAGACATTTCTCCAAAGAAGACATACAGATGGCCAAGAAGAACATGAAAAGCTGCTCAACATCACTAATTATGAGAGAAATGCAAATCAAAACTACAATGAGGTATCACCTCACACCAGTTAGAATGGGCATCATCAGAAAATCTACAAACAACAAATGCTGGAGAGGGTGTGGAGAAAAGGGAACCCTCTTGCACTGTTGGTGGGAATGTAAATTGATACAGCCACTATGGAGAACAGTACGGAGGTTCCTTAAAAAACTAAAAGTAGAATTACCATATGATCCAGCAATCCCACTGCTGGGCATATACCCAGAGAAAACCATAATTCAAAAAAACACATGCACCCCAATGTTCATTGCAGCACTATTTACAATAGCCAGGTCATGGAAGCAACCTAAATGCCCATCGACAGATGAATGGATAAAGAAGTTGTGGTACATGTATACAATGGAATTTTACTCAGCCATTAAAAGGAACGAAATTGGGTCATTTGTTGAGTTGTGGATGGATCTAAAGACTGTCATACAGAGTGAAGTAAGTCAGAAAGAGAAAAATAAATATCGTATATTAACACATGTATGTGGAACCTCAAAAAATGGTACAGATGAACCGGTTTGCAGGGAAGAAGTTGAGACACAGATGTAGAGAACAAACGTATGGACACCAAGGGGAGAAAACAGCAGTGGGGTGGGGATGGTGGTGTGCTGAATTGGGCGATTGGGACTGACATGTATACACTGATGTGTATAAAATTGATGACTAATAAGAACATGCAGTATAAAAAAACAAACCAAAAAAACAACTAATACTAAACTTTCTTTGGGTTATATGTATGTATATATGTTAATATAAATGTTTCAGACATTACATGAAATTTCTAAAAATCTTATATGTTCTGGTATAATGTTACATCATAATTCTAATTACTACTTTAAAATGTATATCTCAGAAATAACTAAATTTCCTTGTCAATTGCATTATTTTGAACTTTCATCAAATCTTTATCCATGGTCATTTTTAAGTCTCTTGTCATTTACAGACAGTTCGGGTGTACTCTGATGTTTTTGCAAAAATGTTCCTATAAAAGGGTTTCATCTTCAAGGAATTCATGGAAAAGACTGACAAGTACAGGTTTCTGGTAACTGACTATACTGCTGAACTGAATCAATAAGCATTTTCAGAACTCTAATGGAAAACTGATGAATTCATAAAAGTGCTAACAAAAGATCAAGATAAAAAAAATTAGTTACATGGGACTCAGTGAACTGATGAGGATGATTATAATTTTTGTGACTTTCTGTTTGAATTAAAAAAATAAATCCCACAAGGACTCAGAGGCAAAAAATATACAAATCAATTTTCACTGTAAAGTAAAGGAGCTGTTACAGTGGAGGATTATTGGACTGAATGTCAATATTATGACATAGAAAAAAAATATATATATGTCATCTTGGGCATGTTACTTAAAATTAAAAGAAAATGGTTACCAAGCACTTTCAAATACAAGGTGCCATGCAAGGTTAATAGTGATGATCACCATTTCAGCAATATGTTTCAATTGCATAGCACTTCTCATCTAAGGAGTTCAGAGAATTATGAAGATATTAACACCTTAATTCTGGCAACATCCTGAACAGGCAACAAATGTTCAATATTTACCTAGAATAATGGAATGAGCCAAACTCATATAAGACATGATAAAACCACAGCAATAACCTTACATTTTTAATTTCTTCCCATGTATGTCTTAAAACACAGAGAACAACCTTTAAAAAATCCTGGCATGAAAAGCATCCAGTTTAGTCATTTTTCCTTAATGTTTTCCTTATTTCTTGCAACTTTATTATGCAAAATTTCAAACATACAGGAAAAAAAAACTGAATAGAATAATACACACCTCTCTGCCTATCACCCAGTAATTAACATTCTCTCTCTCTCACATATATCTTTGCTGATCCATTGAAAAGTAGTTGCAGAAATCTAAACCTTGCATCCCCCCCAATATTTCAGCACATGTATCTCCAGAATAAGAGTATTTAACATAACCACACTTTCATTATCATACATACAGAAATTATGCCTTATTTTGCCTACTTAGTGCTTCATGATCTTGCTATATTGACCAAAACTGATTTAATTAGCAAAGATAATGCTGTAAAGAGAACCATCTACAGGCTAGGTGAAGGAAGTCCAGTAACATATAAGGAGACCTGATATTAAGTATTCTACCTATTAAAAAATTCAGTAAATTACAATCTTGAAAAATGTAGAATGTAAGTACACAAAAAGCGGACAGATGATGCAGAAGTAGATTAGAGAAAAACCCAGAGTTGAAGCAAAGGAAGTATACAGAGTAGCAAATTTAGAAATATCAGAGGTAAGAGGAGCTGGGTCACAAAGTCACTAGAGTAGTAAGCACTGGGTGTCCACTAGACAAATGGGTTGGGTCACCAGAGCCATGGCTGAGTTAGTGAAATTACTGCTGATCCACTACAATTGCTGTTGAATCCAAAACAGCAGTGGCTATTGCTTTGAATCTTCATGAGAGCTGCCTGGCTCTTGATACGCTTTCTTTGTTTCCTTCCATACATTTTGTCTTTATCTACTAATAAACCACATCACTGGAGAAAACTTGAGTATACCTATTTTTCCTTGTGACCTGAAAGTCACAAATTAAAACAAACTCCTCAATATTCTCTGGTTTCACACACTTTCAGCTGCTGTGTCTTATGCTCCTTGACCCAGAAGTGAAAACCTGATAGCAGTTTCCCTAATTCTGGCCTTCAAATAGAGGAGATATGACACTGTCATCTATTTATTAAATATTTATTAAGGAATTAATTATATTCCAGGAGCTTTGCTCTGGGGAAGATATCATCCATGTTTGACAGGGGAAACAATCAAATTGTTATAACTAATAATATAATCTCTAATGTGCTATAACAGATGATGAATTTAGGCTGTGACATCAACAATAGGGTAGATAACACTTCTTTAGTGAGTTGGGAGGTTAATAGAGCCATAACATTTATGCTAGTTAACGTAAATATGTAGTAAATAAGGAGTAAAAAGAGACTTTTGCGCGGAGGGATATTATAGTTATGGGGTTATAAAAGAGCCATATTATTTTAGAGAACGATGGAAAACTGGCTAGCAAAGAAGTGATGACACTAAGAAAAACAGAGGGTTCAAGTTACTTTAATTTGACTGGATGATAGAGCTATGCTACAAAAGACACCTAATATTTTAGGTCATTTGTACAAAAACTGCTTTGACTGTGAAATGTTTCAAACTACTTTTTATTCAATAGCTGGCTATGTATTTAGACAAAGTGTGGCCATGTTTTTCTGTAATTAAAATCAAATGAATTGGTTCACATTAGTGGAAAAAAAAATGGACAGACAGAACCCTAGGACCAACGGTAAAAGCAAACCTATACAGACAAAATCATACACAGAAGCATACACATGCACACTCACAAAAAGAGAAAAAGGAAATATATATATATATACATATATATATATCTGGAAGAGAGCAACCAAATCAGTAAACAAATCTACCAATGATGATAAACTCTAAATACTAAACTAAGATAAACATAAAACCAGAAACAAATTAGATGCAGAAAGCAAACCCCAAGTCTACAGTTGCTCTCAAAGTCCACTGCCTCAATTTTGGAATGATTCCTGTCTATTCATGTATTCCACAGATGCAGGGTACGTCAAGTTGATTGTGGAGATTTACTCCGCTGCTCCTGAGGCTGCTGGGAGAGGTTTCCCTTTCTCTTCTTTGTTCTCACAGCTCCCAGGGTTCAGCTTTGGATTTGGACCCGCCTCTGTGTGTAGGTCGCCTGAGGGCGTCTGTTCTTCGCTCAGACAAGACGGGGTTAAAGGAGCAGCTGATTAGGTGGCTCTGGCTCACTCAGGCCGGGGAGAGGAAGGGGCACGGAGCGCGGGGCGGGCCTGCGGCGGCAGAGGCCGGCGTGACGTTGCACCAGCCTGAGGCGCGCCGTGCGTTCTCTCGGGGAAGTTGTCCCTGGATCCCGGGACCCTGGCAGTGGCGGGCTGCACAGGCTCCCGGGAGGGGCGGTGTGGAGAGTGACCTGTGCTTGCACACAGGCTTCTTGGTGGCGGCAGCAGCAGCCTTAGCGTCCCATGCCCGTCTCTGGGGTCCGCGCTGATAGCCGAGGCTCCCGCCCGTCTCTGGAGCTTGTTTAGGCGGTGCCCTGAATCCCCTCTCCTCACGCACCCTGAAACAATGGTCTCTTGCCTCTTCGGCAGCTCCAGACCTTTTCCCGGACTCCCTCCCGGCTAGCCGTGGTGCACTAACCCCCTTCAGGCTGTGTTCACGCCGCCAACCCCAGTCCTCTCCCTGCGCTCCGACCGAAGCCCGAGCCTCAGATCCCAGCCCCGCCCGCCCCGGCGGGTGAGCAGACAAGCCTCTCGGGCTGGTGAGTGCTGGTCGGCACCGATCCTCTGTGCGGGAATCTCGCTGCTTTGCCCTCCGCACCCCTGTTGCTGTGCTCTCTTCCGTGGCCCCGAAGTTACCCCTCCGCCACCCGCAGTCTCCGCCCGCGAAGGGGCTTCCTAGTATGTGGAAAGCTTTCCTCCTTCACAGCTCCCTCCCGCTGGTGCAGGTCCCGACCCTATTCTTTTGTCTCTGTTTTTCTTTTTTCTTTTGCCCTACCCAGGTACGTGCGGAGTTTCTTGCCTTTTGGGAGGTCTGAGGTCTTCTGCCAGCGTTCAGTAGGTGTTCTGTAGGAGTTGTTCCACATGTAGATGTATGTCTGATGTATTTGTGGGGAGTAAAGTGATCTCCGCGTCTTACTCTTCCGCCATCTTGAAGGTCTCTCCTCCACTTATTTTCTTAAAATCAAATTCCTTCCGAATAATTGAGCGTAAGAACTGCCTTCATTAATAATATTTTACAGAGGACTATGTTTTTTAACTTTAAGCTAAAATCTTCTGGCATTTAATTTATAAACAAGAAGGAAGACACTTTAATAAATAATAAAGGGCGTGATGTCATGAAAAAGGAAAGCACGAAAGCAGAAGCAATAGAAGGCTTGTCCTTTCATTGCCTCTTTAGTCAAGGATTTTTCTATGTGACCTTGAGAAGGCAACTAACAACTCAAAGCCTCCCTTTACATGTCTGTGAAGCAAACACAAAGTAATAGTTACCAGCTGTTTCCAGGGTCCATGAGTCTGGGTGGGATCTTCCCATGTTATAATACATAAATGCATCTCATCTGGGTCTGGCCGAGCCTGTCTATGACCAAAAGGGATGGGCTCCATCACAGCGCCTCAGGCCCAGCGGACACCACACAGGACGGCGTCAGGCCAGAGGTGGTCCAGGACGGCACCGTTCCTCCCACAGACACACTGAGTCTGCAGCTACATATGGAACCGTTCCCTCTGGAGAAGACCCTAAAACTAGCCAAACAGCTCCCTCGCCTCAGGAAATGAGAAAAGGGCCACTTCGAGGTACAGGTACAGTACGAGAGGCTGAGACACAGTCTCGCGATAAACATGCCCTGAGCACGCCTCGACCGCAGAGCGGAATTCAGAACTTCTTCCTGAGAGGTGAAGGGTTCACACCCCACATCGGGCCCCCCCAGCTTTTAAAGACCTGAACTTGAGAGAGGGAGCCCCTAAAACGTCTTTGAAAACCAGCGGGGTCACATCCAGAAATCCGAGGAGCTGTGGCGAACCAGAAACTGTTCTTAAAGGCGCACGCACAGACCCATTCGCCCCAGGTCCCAGCGCAGAAGCAGCAGTTTGAAAAGTGCTGAGACTATAGATGAAGGAGATTTAGTTGCTACACTTAAAGCTTCTGCAAGAGGGGCAGGGCCTGTCAGGTTACTCTCTGGGGACAGAGGTGCTGGCAGGTGACCTTTTCGTGTTCCCCCTCCACCTTACCTACGCCGCCTGGCGCCATTTTTCCTGTCGGTGGGCGCCATCTTCACTCTACCGCCCTCCACAGCGCCAGTAGCTCCCGAAGGAGAGCTTTTACACACGTCTGGTGCCCTGGATTTTGCGGCTGCAGTTTAGGGGACACCGCTTCATCACCTGCCTCTGGCGTCCAGGGGGCCTTGCGTCCCTGGGACCCACAAGACAGTAACGATCCGTGAGAGAGTTCTCAGCTGACTACCATCCTCAGGGTGCTGCACAGAGGACCACGGACTGAAGCAAACTTACAGCTTTTCTGAGAAGGAGGCCTGTTTTCTTGTCCTGGAGCTTTGGCCTGAGGGGCAGGCTTCTGACTGGCACTCTTCTAGAGGCTCTGAAGGTCCTCTCGGGTAACGGAGGCCGGCCGCCACCATAGCTGTGCTCCCCCCCCACCCCCCTCCAGCTCACCGGCCTTTTCCGGGAAGGAGTTCATCCCCCTGTCTGGTAGCCTGATTTTTGCAGCTGCTGCCAGGGGACACCTCTACATCACTTGTCTCCGGTGACCAGGCGGGTTATGCTGGTGGGTCCCACGGGACTATAACCAAGGGAGAAAGAGCCCTTAAGCTGCTACCACTCTCAGGGCACAGCAAGAGGCAACAGAGCCGGCAGCTCAGTTTTTCCGTGAAAGGAGCCTATCGGCTTTCCATCAGAGCTGCAGCCTGAAGGGCAGGCTCCTAATTCAACACACATCTAAGGGCTGATGGTCAACCTCCCCTGAGACTCAGAGGGTGGGCGCTGTCTTCACACTCTTCCTCTGCCCCAGAGCGTCAGGATCTTCTGGAGGAAACTCTTACACGTGTCTGGTGCCCCAGTTTTTGCAGCTGCTGCCCAGGGGATGCCCCTTCATCGCCCGGCTCTGGGGGGCCAGTGGGACTTGCATTCCTGGGTCCCAGGGGACTGTAACAATTGGAGAAACAGTTCTTGCCAGGCTACCGCCTCCAGGGCACTGCACGGACCACAGACTGAAACTCCTCCACAGTCTTTCTGTGAAAGAGGCCTATTTTCTCATCCTGGAGCTTCAGCCTGAGGGGCAGGCTTTAGGTTTGCCCCACATCTAGAGGCTAGGAAGATGTTCTCAGTTTGTGCTGTTCCTCTACCTCACTCCAGCTGGCTGGTATCTCCCAGATGGGAGCTTACACAATCGTGGAACGTCAATTTTTGCAACTGTCACCCAAGAGGTACCTCCAGATCCCCTGCTCTGGAGGTCAGCAGAATTTACCATTGTGGTCCCACATTACTATATATATTTTCATACTTTAAAAGCTGCTGCCTGAGAATCTGGCTTCCAGTTAGTCTGAAATAATGTGCTAAGCTTCTTCCCCTTGGGAAACTGACAGGTCTGGGCACACCCTCAACAACTGGGAGCTATTAAAAATAAAATAGCCTGCTTGGACAATCACAAAGGTTCCAGAGACAACCAAGAGCTGGGGCAAGGTTGAACAGTAAGTTTCATCTTCTACACAAGGCTACTTCTTCAAAACTGGGAGAGGTAGCTCTTTCATCTGATACATAGAAACAGAGAGTTGAGCAAAATGAGGAAACAGAGGAATGTGTTCCAAATGAAAGAACAGATAAAAACCTCGGTAAAACCTTATGAAATGAGGTACGTAATTTACCTGATAAAGAGTTCAACATAATGGTCATAAAGATGCTCCCTGAACTTGGTAGAAAAATGGATGAACTGTGGGAACTTCAACAAAGAGACAGAAAATATAAGAAAGTACCAAACAGAAGTTACAGAGCTGAAGCATACAATAACTGAACCGAAAAATACACTACCAGGGTTCAACAGCAGACTAAATGAAGCAGAAGAAAGAACGGCACCTGGCACCTCAGGTGAGACTATGCAGAGAAAGTTGGGTGCGTTGGGAGACAGGTCCTCTTCCAGTCACTGTAGAACCAGGAGCTGAGAGGGCAGAAATGGGAAAAGGGGAGAAAAAGAGAAAGGAGGGACACAAAACTAGCACATTTTGAGCACCTACTATAAAATGCAAATGGCGACAGTACCTCAGAGGATGTTATGAGCGTTAAAAAACTTGACTCACTGGTAAAACCTTAGTGAAATTCCTGAAATATAAAAGTACTAAACAAAATTGTTAGTTTTAGAGAGGTGGGTTGGGAGACCAAATCGAATCTCTGTTCCAATATATTAGCTGTGTAGCTAGTTACTTAACTTACCTCTGTCTTAGTTTCCTTAATTCTAAAATGGAGGTAAAGACACTACCCATTCATAAGGCTGATGCAAGGATTAAATATGTTAATACACACACAGTGTGAAGAAAGTGCCTAGGACTAGTAAGCCATTCAGTAAAAGAGTTATGGTGAAAATATCACATCCTGCCAGGTACTATGCACAATGCTTTCACAAAATCATCTCATTCTTGATGCCCAATTAATGTTCTCTGGGGCAAAAAAATAATAATAATAATAATTTGTATTCTCTTAAAGAAAGATATCACTAGGATATCGTTATGTTTCTTAAGCCCCAAAAATCTGACATCAAGTATTTTTTAAAAGTGGATAGCACTGGACAGTATGCTATTATTAATCTTGAAATATCCTAATGGAAAAATATCCATTGAATTTACTTCTCTTCCACAAATATTTACTGATATGTGCCTGAAATATGTTGAAACTCTGTATGCATAATATTGAAGGAATTTCTTTCAAAAAAGGCCTTTTTATTATATGACAAAAGTTAAGGTCAGAATAGACTTTCTACCATGTCCATTACGTTCATAACTTTTATTCCCAGGTGACTTTTTCCCTCTAGTTTGCATCTCTTTTCTAAGAAGCCATTCAATTCATTTCCTCCTCACTTTGGTCCCTGGAATCAGTCCTTGTTGGTCTTTCCACTCTCACTTCAGCATGCTGCTGTTTTAGGAGGAGCATCCATCGAATATGGCCCTTTATTGTCAGGCCTTGTATCATGGCCTGGGTACAGGCAGAAGCAAATTAACTACAGGGTTGTTTGGCAGTGTGACTTGCTATATAGCAAACAACACCCAAACTGAGTAGCTTAAAGTAACAGCCACTTTATTTGCTCATGATTCTCTGAGTAAGCTGGGCAGTTCTTCGCTATGGTCAGAAGGTAACTCAGCTGGGGATGATGATTTTGGATGGCGTCATTCATAACTAGTTAGGTCTACTGGGCTTCATCTCTGGAACAAGAGACAATTCGTCTCTGCTTCATGCAGTTTCCCATCCTCCAGTAGGCTAGTTCTGGTTTCTATCACAGAGATCTCAAGGTTCTGAAAAACAGAAAAAGGAAAGGCAAGTCCCCAGGTACAAACACTTTTTAAGCCTCTGTTTACCTTAAGTGTACTTGGGTCCCATTGGACAAAGGAAGTCACATAGTCAAGCTCAGATTCAAGGAGGGGAATATTGATTCCTCCTCTTGATAGGAGAAGCTTTGCAAAGGGCAGCATACAGAGAAGGGAAGAATTTATGACCAGTCTGCACAGGAGGGTGAGCCTAAAAAAAAACTCACGACATCACAAATATTAGGGGAAAATGAAATTTTTGATATTTGAAATTCAAGAAGGCATTAAAGTGGTTATAATGGAAAGATCAGTACTAAGTTGGATTTCCTTATAATGACATAGGATCTTGATGTTTTAAGTTATATGTGGAACAAAAATGGACACCAACTCCTTTTCATTACTTAGTGTCTTAGTCCATTTGGGCTGCCATAACGAAATACCACAGACTGGGTAGCTTAAAAGTAACATAAATTTATTCCTCACAGTTCTGAAGGCCAAGAGTCCAAGATCAAAGTGCCAGCATAGTTGTGTTCTGGTGAAGCCTCTCTTCTTGGTTCCTATCCAGTGCCTCCTTGCTATGTCCTTACATGGTGGAAGCAGCTAGGGATCTCTCTGGAGCCTCTTTTATAAGGTACTACTCCCCGTGAAATTTCCACCCTCGTGGCTTAAGCACCTCCCAAAAGCCCCACCTACTACTACCATCACCTTTGAGAGGTTAGGATTTCAACAAATGCATTTTGGGGTGATTCATTCAGATCATAGCATTTAGAAACCCTAGGGGTCTTCTTCCAGTCGTCCTCTTCTCTGGTAGCATCCATAGTTTGTACAGTTTTAGAAGAAGCAGTTTCAGAGGTAAACCTAAAACTTAACAGCTCATCCTAGTTTTATGGTGTCAGTAATATTAACATGGATTCAGGATACATTCTCAGCATTCTAGGTTCAGAAACTCCAGCTCTATTGTATTATTTCATCCAAGCATTAGCAGATTAGCAATTTATGTGTGAGTAGTTTACACTAACCAAAACTATAAGAAAATGATCAAAAAAATAAGAATGCTAGTTTATTATTTTGAATTTATTATTATATTTTCAGTAGCCAGACAGGCTGCATTTGCTAGTGAAGGTAACTGCTTTCTCTTTTCCTTATAATGTGCATAGTAATAAAAGGTCAAGCAGTGAGAAATGAATCAAGGTATATAGATATGATTATTCTTAAGAGATATTTTATGCAGGTGTAGATAGAAGCTGAGAGTATCTAGGCTCCAATATGAAGGGGAAAACCTACATCTGTCACCTTTTCTCTGTTAAATTTGTCTGTATCCTTCTGGCATGAGATTACCACATGTAGGTGACAATTACATCACAGCCTACTTTACATTGATTACATTTTAGTCTTCAAAAGCTGTGGGAGAGAACCTTCAAAATCATTAAAAGGATAACTAAACAGCAAGAAAAACTCCCCTGAGACTGAATAGCATGAAATCAAGCAATACTCAGCAGCACGGAAGCCAAAGTAAAGAAAATAAATAGAGCTGTTTACCTAAAGTTGGCATATGGTTTCTCCCATATAGACTAGGACCCCTGTTTTAGACTCTCATAGAACTAGATATATCACCTTCAAAGCACTTATCACAATTGTAGCTAATCAGCCATTATTTATTCTACCAGTAAACTGCAATCTCCATGAAAGCATGGACCGTGCCTGTCTTATGCTCTGTTGTATGTATCTCCAATGACTGACAATTATAGTGGACCCTTGATAGGGGATAGTTTAACAAATGGCAAAGCAGGAGGAAGGAAAAAACAAAGACATAAAACAAGCATATTTTTGAAATTGATTTGAATTGATTGAGAGGATGTGAGCTGAGTGAAGGAATAAATAGGAGAGGGGCCTGCCTACACATGTTAAGAAAGGAAATGATCATCCACTGAAAGAACTATAACAAAAATATATTTGGTAGGAATGAAAGTAGAAGTAGGGCATGAGCAAAGATTTCCCACTTTGAGGGATTAGGAGGCCCAAAGTGAAACTGAGCCTAAGGGTGGTTAAAGTGGAAGTAAGAAAGAGATTGGGCAGTTAAAGAGGCTGATAAATCAAAAAGCCAGAAAGAGTACTGTAGACCTGGGCAAGAGGAGCACCTGCCCCAGTTCCCATCCTGTAAAGGGCCTACTCTCCAGCCCTCCTTCAGTTCTGTTCCTTCCCAGAGGGCAGGAAGCCTACACAGAGTCCACATACCCCCTTTTAGATCACATTTGGGACCCAAAAATTCCATGCAAAGATCCCTTTTGCAGGTCTGTTCTCCTGAGGGTGGACCACACACCTATAGTATGCTCCCTGGATCAAGGAGAGAACACAACCGTTTATGGGGATATGGACAGTTTGGTCCTGTGGTCTAGAGTGTCTGCACACTAAGAATCTAAAGGCCTTCTGGTGCAGGAGCAGGGACAGGAAAAGAAAGGCATGAACATGAACTTAGGACCACTCAAACCACCAACTAATGACAGGGAACTCTGACAAGTCCAGGAATTCTAATCTTGATAGACTTCCAGATCATTTTGAAGGTAAATATACATTCCAGCTCTCAAATGATATCTTTGTTTCCCATGTATATTCCTTTGCTCGTCCTATAATAGGAGAATGCAGGATTTCTAGGGCAGAAACAAGTTAGATATGAGCTAAATTGATGAAGTCAGAGATTTCAAACGGAAGCCAACCAGAGGAATTCATTGTAGATAGGAGGGTAGAACCTATTTTGTTTAACAATTTATTAGCTTGACATAACTATTAAATATTTAGATATATGGCACATAGGCCTCCATTTTCAATCTTGACACCAGCTCTGTAATGTTAGGGGTGGGCCTAGCCAGGATGTTTACCTTATACTAGAAAGCTGTGATTCTGTAATGATCTTTCACTATGGGTTGATCTTGGCTGGTTGTGGACTTCTTAGTATCCATAACTCTTATTTTTATGTGGAAAGTTAACCAGACTCTTTCCACAACCACTGGCTTAGGTTTAGAGTTCCACCCACTCTTTTCAGATGGGCACAGAGTCATTCATTTGTTCAGGAGACCCCAGAGGCAAAGCGTTTTCTGAAGTCAGAAAAATTAAGGAAACTGGGGAGAGATGAAAGACCAATATGGTGCTTGATAGTTTCAAAACACTTTTATGTTTATCATCTCAATTTGGTTCTTAGAACCACGCTGTAAAAGTGGATGGGGAAGTTATTATTTTCTTTCTTCACAGCTGAAAACTGAAACTCAAAGAGATAGCACCATGGTGGACAACAGAACTAAACTTGAATCTAGTCTTCAAATGTACTTTATTTTTCAAGTAAGGAAAGAAGTACCATATTTACAAAATTTGAGGATATTTTTTAATAAAACAAGATATGTGAACCTACAATGAATACCTATATGTAATTTCACTGTGAGAAGATGATATAGTATTTTTTGAAAATACATAAATTCTTCGCTGGCTTCTGTTTTGAAACCTCTCTGACCTTATCAATTTAGCTGGTATCTAACAGGCTTAAGGCCTAGAAAGCCCGTACTTTTATTAAGGAGAGAGAAAAGGAATAAAAAAAAGAAACAGAGGGTATAATTTTAGGGCTAGAATTCTTCTCACTCTTTATTTTTACCTGACGTCACTGAGGCTCAGAAAAGTTAAGTGAATTGCCCCAAATCACAAAGAGACAGAAGGAAGAATATGACCATGAAACCACATCTGATTCACAGCTCTGAGGCTTTCCTTCTCGCTGTGTCCCGTTAAACTGTTTTCACTCCCTTGCATTATATATAAATAGTGCTCCCATGACCGTTTGCATCAATATACCTTTTTTATTCCACTGAATTATTTCCTTAGGATAGTATCAAAGAATGCTGTTACTGAGCTAATATGTTGAGATATCTGTATCGTTTGTGATACGATATTGTGATACGTATTATGCTTAAAGGATATATCAAACCAATGCTCTCAGAGGAGTACCAATTTCACGCCAATCTTACTAATATTATATATCATATACCATTCTTTTTACTAACTTAATAGGTATAAAAATGTATGATAGGGCTTCCCTGGTGGCGCAGTGGTTGAGAGTCCGCCTGCCGATGCAGGGGACACAGGTTTGTGCCCCGGTCCGGGAAGATCCCACATGCCGCGGAACGGCTGGGCCCATGAGCCATGGCCGCTGAGCCTGCGCGTCCGGAGCCTGTGCTCTGCAACGGGAGAGGCCACAACAGTGAGAGGCCCGCGTACCGCAAAAAAAAAAAAAAAAAAAAAAAAAAAAATATGATAATTTGCTTCACTTTATATTCCTTTCATTACAAATAAGATAAATGTTTTTACTTTCTTTTGATCCATTTCTATTTGCATTAATTGCCCAACTTCTTTACATACTAATTATTGGTGGTCAGGATATTTTTCTTATAAATTCGAATGAACTCTTTATATGGAAAACATATGATCTCTTTTCTTGCTATAGTACTAGAAGTATTTTACCAGCTTATTTTCCTTTTAGGGTTTAGCTTTGTAAATTAATTTTCACACAGTTAAAATTGTATATCTATTACGTTGAACAAGCACAACCAGCAGATTCTAACAACTTTGTTTTTATTTCTCAGTGTTTCTTTAAATTCTGTGGGCCTAATGTCTCTTGCCCTCAGACTTCTAGACTCACTCACAAATAACAAATAATCTGTGGTCGTGGTACATCACAGAACCTGATCTTAATTCAGAATTAGGATCCCCAATCATATATAATTAGGAAAACTCTGAGCTTCATTTAAAGCAAATCTTCTGTCTGTTCCCCAGATCAGTACTACTTCAGCCTGGAAACCTAGAGTATTTTTCCAGTTCCCTGTTCCCTGCCTTGTATTTCCAGTTCTCCTTCTCTAGCTTGTTAACTTCAACTTCTACTCCTCTAGGATCGGTGTGCAGGGAGGGAGAACAGGTAGGTGAGTCAAGTAGGTTCTTGAATGATGCCTCTGATGCATCTGGGCCTAGCAGGTGCTCAGGGTGACTTTTCTTCATGTGGGCCCCCCACAGTGTCTTATCTGCAATTCCCTTGACATGGGAACAGGCGTCTCTAGGCATATTCTAAAGAGTCAGCCCCTCAGAATGGAGAGCTACCACTTGATTCTCTTTATGGAAGTCTGCCTGAGCCTGCAGGAGACCTTCCTGAACAGGACCTGAGACAATTCCAGGCCTGCTTCCTTTCACATGTGGCCCACATCTGGTTTCCAGGGAACACTCGAGCATCCTTTGCCCCACCAAACTCTGGGAGAGCTGGCCAGCCCCTGTAAACCCCTCTCTTCCTTTGGTTCATTGACACCCTGTCCTGATGTGTCTCAAGCAACAACCAGGTACCAGACCACAGGACCTCAGAGTCAGTATCTCCCACCTTGGACCCATGTAGGCAGGTTTAGAGGCAGGTTTAGGTGTTCTCAGGGCACACCAACAACTTTATAAAAATATGTCTTCACAAATCCTTTCTAATCTCCACACACTCTGACCCTTTGTTGCCTTGGCATGGGTGAGAATTTTAAGAGTTGTCAAACTTGTTTTTAATAATCTCCTTTGAAAACTGGTATCTTGTTCTGGTATACCTCTTTGGAAAATCACAGCTTGAATCTTGGCACCTTTATTAAAACTTCTGATGTAATAGTCTGTTAAAAGTATTTCATAATCAGTCATTTACCATTGAAATTTCTGTATCATTTAAAAACTGAAAATAAAAGTTTCCCCATATACCTGACATATAGTCAATGAAATTTTCTGTTGGAGTTTCCTTCATTTAAATTTTTTTAAGCTCTCCAACTTCAACTAGATATGTTTTTCTCTTGGTGTGTGCTAATTATTCATTTTTTTTAGTATGGTTACATAATTATCCAAGTATTATGTTCATCACTGTCTTTAACCTTTCATTTTGAAAAGTTTATTTTCATATATGTTTTCCTATAACATCAAATCCATTTTTGGCCTCTTCTTTCTTTAATTAATCAGTGTTTAATTATTGTTGTACAATAATATGTTCTACTACCTGGTAAGGCTGGGGCCTTCCTATAACTCTTCTTCTTGAGATTACCTTATGTTGAGTTCTGAATTATCATCAGATAGAGGTTTTGACTCAATGACATTAAACTCATTAAACTTAGGAATAATTTATAATTTAGGAATAATTATCATAGTAATAGCAAATTAAAACAAACATTAATAATGCTTACAATGGACCAAGCATTGTTCTATGTGCTTTTCAAATATTAACTCATTTAATTCTCAAAACAACTTTGAAAAAAAGAAAACAACTTTGGTCTATTTAATTATTGGCCCTATTTCTTCAACTCTTCCTGTATCCACAGCTTTGTCCTGGCCTAATCCTGGGAAGGGTGTATTTTCTACCCCTTGACTCTGGGCTTGGTCTTAAGATTTGCATTGGCCAATGGCGCATGAGGAGATAAGCTGAGTGTTGGTATGTGCTTGCTTGGCTGGGCTTGCTCTCTGTGCTTCAGCCATTGCCATGAGAAGAACCTGCGTCTATCCCACTGAACGCAGGAGATGGGAAACACTTGGAGCAGAGCTGGTCCAGCAGATGCACAGACCTGTAAGACTAAATTATTGTTGTTTTTAGCCATTGAGTTTTGGAGTGGTTTGTTAAGCAGCACTGTTTGGCAACAGCTAAGTAATATGCCACACTATCCATTAGGTACTGTTACTATCCCCATTTTACAAATGAGAAAAATGAGGCAAAGAGAAGATAAGTAACTTATTAGCTAGCAAATGGGCAGAATGGCGCTAGATGCATGCTTTTAACTATCTTTACAATATTTGGTACTTCGTTTTGAAGAAAGTTTATTCAAAACCATTTATTCAAATTTTTTCATCTTCCAATATAAATATATACTTTTCTTTGTAAGGACTCCACACGTCTCATCTAGTTTATTCTAACATTTATATTATTTGATGATTATTAGGGTTTTTCTTTATAGATTTTGGACTAAAACCTTGTTTTATTTTTCAACCTACTTTGTTATCAATACTTCAAAACTTTAGAGCTTTATCATTGTCAATGTTGGTAAACACAGATGAGAAATAAGCTTTAGTAAGCTATTCGCAGAGAACTTATCCCAATGAACTAACACCTACTGTGTTCTTTATCTCACTGTCCTCTTTACTCTTGACTCTATTGACCTCTCCCACTTCCTGGTGTGCTGGTTCTCTGGTTCTTGGCTATTTGATATACTATTCTCTTTGATGTCCTTCTCTTGCTCCCCACTTTGTTATAAAATAATAACACCTGTATAAGTAAAGTATGGTTGTGAAGAGCACTGAGACGGTTCATGAAAAACCGCTTCATATAGTGCTGGCACCATGCCATTATTAAGTAATGTTCAATAAATGTCGCCCCCTTTTGCCGTTATATTTCTCTTGCTACTTCTTAGTCTCCTTGTGGGCCCCATTTTATCTTCCCTATCCTTAAATAGTTCTGTCCTAGGCCCTTTCTCACTCCCATTTTCCACCTTTCTCTGGGAAATTTTACCCACTCTAGGTGTGGATGAAATTTTCTGTTCTGCCCTATTCCCTGAGGTCCAGACCCATATATCCACCTAACTATTGCACTCCTTCATTGAGATGGCTCACAGACCTCAAATTCAACAACATTAAAGTAATTATTTGCTGCCTACTCCCAAACCTGCTAGTGCTTTCATGACTCCTACCATTATAAATGGTACCACTATTCATTCAATTTCTCCAAGCCAGAAACTGGGTATAATCATTCATTCCTCCCTCATTCTTTTTCTCCAGTCACTAACTTCTATTTATTTTACTACTGAATATCTTATAAATTTCATACAATTTTTATTCTTTGATTCACTTGATTCTTATATTCTTAAATTCATATGATTGTTATAGATTCATAAAGTCCATAATCAGGAATATGCTACTTCCCTGGATATCTGATCAAGCACTTACTCTTACTGGTGAGCCTTGACTTTGGATTTCACATCTGTCTAGCCCCATTGAGACCAGACACCACACCACATCAATATCAGGAGGTCAGCACCCTACACCTTTGGTCCATGCCACAGGGATAGTAACAGGAATTTTACCCAAAGACATCTATGGAGGAGCTGGATTCCAAACTTAGCTCTTCCTGCTGGTCTTCCCTTTGAGTGTTTCTGAATCCACCAATGCCTGCACAGACTGCTGTCCCACATAATCACCCCCTTAGACTTTAATGCCTCTCCCTTCTTTTCTAGATCCTGGTGGTTTAGCCATATCCCAACTGTGCTTCTTCCTGCCATCTTACAGGAACTAGGTGCTCAGTCCTCAGATGTGCTGACTCTAGACTTATCCACCTATTTTTCCGCTGTGTTTCCCATATTATATTTGGTAGATGGCACCAACCTTATCCATTAAGCAATCGCATTAAAGCTTCTTGATGCTTTAGGTTCTAAATCAGTGGTGCTCAAAACTCAACACACATGAGAATCACCCGGAAAGTTTTTTCTAATATAGATATTTTCAGACTTTGGGTATTTTGATTTAGGTTTTGGGTGGAGCTGGGAATTTCCTTTTTAAAAAAATCACTAAAGGATTCTATTGAGCAGCCAGGCTTAGGAATTGATACTGTAAACAGAAAATTGCTATGTAAATGATATAGAATTTTATTTACAGTTTAATCAATAAAACAGATTTTAAAATTATAGAAATTACCATGCTTTCCCATAATAAACATTTTGTTTAAAAGTCTGCTTTCACATAAAGATGTTTATAGAATGGAAGAAAGATCTCTTCTTTGAGACTTCAGATTTTCTGAATTTCTCATGTCAAAAACCTTGCTACTTTTGGGTAACCACAGTTTTACACAGTTGAAACTTTGGTGTCTCATGTTTTCTTTATAAATTATTATAGCTTATTTCAACAGAGACTTTCCATAAAAGGGGAAGTGATCTCAATTACTAAACCAGGCATTTAACCATCCTACTTGGTCTTATTCAGCGAGCTGTTGTTTCTTGTGACAATGGCTCAAAGTAGCCTTAGATCCATAGCCTCAAAAAGAGTTAATAATGATTAATAAGGAGTTTATTATATGGAATTCATGTGAAGATGACTATATTAGGACAAACTTGTTTTAGACAATTTGTGTATGAACTTAAACTTAGTAATAGCCTTCATTTTTAAGAACTTAATATACTTATAAACCCAAACAAGCACCAATTAGGATTTTAAATCTTTTAATAGTCTGTAGATCCCTAGATTGACCATTTTCACATTTTTTTAAAGCTGCATTTAAAAATTAGCTGTATCTTTTAAGCATCTGAGTACATGTTTAGTTGAAAATAAATAACCTACAGAAGAAAAGGAAACAGTGTAGTAGGCATGCTATCCTACTAGGGAAAAAACACCAAAAAACAAAACTTGTTTATATGTATGCAATTTGTAAGCTAGGGCAATTCTGTCCATGCATACTGTGCTACAGGAAATGTCATCTTTATGGTGAGGCTTAACATAAATGTTTCAAAGAAATTCTGTGCAACTACACATTTTACTGCTTATCTGTGATTTTTCTTAGCTTCTCTATTTACTGATAGGCTCCTCATATCCACTCCTTCATTCCACCCTCCACTCCTAGCCATCTACTACCCTTGGTCTGTCCCCTGGGGAGCCCCAGGCCACACTGTGGTGCCTTATTCTGATCTCCCCTCTCTAGTAGTGACCATCCTGCCAATTTACCCTACTCCTTTTTTTCCTTTAACATTATCCAATCAAAGGAGGTCCTATCTTGTGTCCCTTATTCCTTTGTCCCATGTGTTCCTCTTAGTTGATTACTTACTTCTTTCTAAACTTTCAGTGAATGCCCATCTCCCATCAGATGGCATAGCCATAGCATAGTTCTTTATCCTAAAATATATATTGCTGTAGAAATTCTACACATTGTGGCAGTTGTGTGAGTCTAGTCTTTACTCCCTCAAATCTCTCCCTAAAAATATCCTGTGATTTCTTATATTTTTCATCACGTCTTGCTCTAAAACAAAAAACTTCAATAGACTTAGTCTTCTCAGGGTAAAACTACAACTCTTCAAACTGTTATGGACTGAAGCAATTCATTTGTAGCTTCTATCTCTACAAATCCCAGAAATAACCTAAATAAGATTTAGTAGAATATTTTATCATATTATGTCCTGTTTAAAGGACCTCATCACTCCTAATGCCCTCAGAATCAAGGTCCATCCCTTCATAGTTTTTCAGAGTCCTTCAATATCTGGTGTCACTTGAACATTCTAACATTATTTTCCAAACTCTCCCAGTCCAACTGTGTCTTGGCCAGTTGGTATTCTCTTTCCTTTTATCTGAAATGTCCTTCCTTTAACTTCTCCTCCTTTCCAAATTTCCATCATACTTTAAGGCATAGCTTCAATCCCATCTCCTGATTAAGCTTTACCTGAATAATTGGTTCACACTAATTTCACCTCTAAGCAATTCTGCTTTTCTCATCTTTTTAACTGAATCAAATAGTATCTTTAATTTTTATATAATCATTCCATAACTAGAGTAGTGTATTTGCAATGTGACCACATCCAAGCCAAAATAAACCTAAGATGTGATTCCACAAGGGAACCTGATGCCTGAACACCAAGATGCCAGCTCAGGAAAGAACCATAAGTTATTGAGGGTCTTTAACTTGGGATTTCATAAGAATGTTAAAACTATTGCTTAGAGTGCATGAAACCAATCCTATAATTAGAAATGCAAAGTTTATGTATTTAAAATATCAATATAGGTACAATAAAGCATAGGCCATTCAACAGCCTATGATTTCATTCTCAAGTCTTATGTATGTGGAAATAATCCTTACCTATATCCTACCGTGGGTGGGGCACTCAGCTGATGGATTTTCCCCTTTGAGTCACATCTCCTTTGGTCTACCATGGCATGACCATTCTTGTTTCTTGGCTCTTATTACTAACTGTAAGTAGTTCTTAGTCTCCTTTAGTGTTACTCCAGAAATGGCTTTTTTAGGGCTGAGTTCTGCCTTTCCATCCTGTGTGTGGATAGTCTGCATGCCTTGTGTGGGGATTAGAATTCTCTGACTCTGGCAGCTGTGTTCTTTCTGTGCTGTATGGCTGGAAAACATCTTAAAGCCACTTGTGGGAAGAACAGCTTTTGAAAAATATGGGTTTTAAAGTCAGACAGATTTCTAAGTCTAAATTTCCTGCAAAAGAGGATAATAAACAATATAACATCTCCCTCAGTTTTAAGGTTACTTTCTTGTACCACCTTACCCACTAACCACACTAAGTCAGCTTACTTTGTTTTAAAATGTCTTGGAATTTTGTTCCTTCTCTTTTGAATACTTATCTGGATACTTATACAGAATACCACAGAATAGTAGGTATTAGAGTTTAGGAATGATTAGTTTATCAGTATATTTCTTCCCTACCACAATGTAAGTTCCACTAGAGCAGAGGCTATACCTGACGTAGTTCACGATTATATTTCCAGCTTCCAGCACTGGCCCAGCTCCTCAAATATTTGTTGAATGGGTGGATATCTTATAAGGTTGGTGGAGAAGGAAAGGAGGCAAAGTGTATAAAACAGTGTATAAATACTTACAGATATGTGTGTGTGTGTGTTTATCAGTACATAGAGTGTTATGGTTAGCACATGGTAAGTATTTGGTAAATGTTAACGTTTATTTTTTTACTCTTGCTTGAAATGTGAACTGAAAATGGCCCTCTTTCTTGTATAGCAACACGGACACTTCTTGTATTATGTCATTGACCCTCCCCAACTAAAAGTACCTGGATTGATCTGAATGTTTATTTTCATCTTTTCTACTCAAGCACCTGGCTAGACCCACAGAGCTGGGAGCATTACCTCACAGTGCTTTCAATCTCCCAATACTCAGTTCACTCATTACACATTTGGTGATTTAACTCAGAGAATTGCCAAGATCACATTTCCAAGCTGGTCTTCTAAAACTGCCCATCTCTCCACAGACTAACCAGAATGGCCTCAGGGAAGAGAACAGACTAGTAGAAGGCTACACATGTTAGCAAAAATAACTGCATAGTGCACACTACAAGTTTCAACGGTGTTAAATTTCCATTTGACTAATGTTTTGCTTAGAAACTTAACAGGAACTTTAGCAACAGGACAGAATATAACATTGTAAATCAACTATACTTCAATAAAATAAGTAGATAAAAATAAGTAAATGGCTAAATGAAACTTAGATTTATACCTAGGCAATTGGGAGAATCTGACATTTTATGTGCCAGCATATAGTAGGTGCTCAATAAATAACTACTGAATGAATTTGGGGAGGGGAGAAAGCATGTCTCGGTGGCTCTTGGCATTAATTGCCTCCCCCTACAGATACTATAAATCCCATTCCTGTCTTTGAGCAGAGATTTAAAAACAGGACTCTAGTAAAAGCAGGCATATTTTCATAATCAGGACAAGCTTTTGCTTTACTACACATAGTTATAAAAAAACGCGAGGGGGACAAAGTTTCCCGAATTTCTAGATGGGAAATGGTGGTTTCTGTACTGCAGGAGTGCAGACCGGCCTCGTGGTTCCTGAGGGCGAGATGTGTAACTCCTCTTCCTCCCCATGTTCTTGGCTGAGACACGCTAAGGGTCAGTTTGTGGAAATGTAAGGAGAAGGCGATTTCAGTATCTTCGGGTAGAGAGACGCTAATGAGGAAGTCAGGCTGTAAAGGCCAGCAATAGGGAAAGGGAATTCAACTTAACTTGTAGTCGGGACTGTTTAAAAAAAAAAGGAGGCGGGAATAAAAGAAGTAGGAAAAATTGGGGGGAGGAGAGAGACTAGAAAAGGAAAACCAGAAGAGGAAGGAAGGAGTGTTATCTACGCAATTTGTTGTTTCTCCTGCTCTTCCTCTCTCACTCCCTCCAGAAGCTAGAAAAAGTTTGCATGCACAGCATTCGGAATGGGAGAGCGGTCTCTTGATTTGCAGACCCGTGAGGAGAAGCGCCCACTTCACCCTTCCCCGTTCCCGCCGCCGTTTTCCCCCTCTCCGGAGGATGGAGGGCAGTCCTCGAGACCCAGGGAAGCGGTAGCCCAGGCGGATCCCCCTGGATCCAGCAGGGCTCAAGCAGCGGGCAGCTCTCTCTCCGGCAAAACCTCCCCTCCCTCCTCCCTCCTCCTCCCGAAAAGGAAAAAGATCGAACCTCTAAACCGGCTTTACCCCTCCCCCTCTTCCTGGGGGAGCTAAAGCAGAGAATACAGTTCTGTGATTCACTGGAGAGAAAAGAGGGTGGAGGCAGCAGAGAACTCCAGTGCCAAAACTAAGTAAGTTCTCTGACAAAACGCACGCAGCTTGCGGCGCCTCCGCCGGGCCACCAACCCCGCGGAGACCAAGTGGGCTTGGCGTGGAGCGTGCACGGGGTCAGGGACCCACTTCGGTCCCCGTGCGCTCCAGCAGCGGAGAGAAGGAACAGCTGCTCGAAATTCCTGCGGAGAAGAGGTGGTCAGCGGTGGAGGGAGATCAGTAAAGCGGGCTGTTTTTGTCATTTCGCCGCCTGGTGAGTGTCGGGGAGATTGGCAAACGCCTCGGAGAAGACCGAGAGAAATAGCTCTGGAAAAGTGGAGAGAGTGATCCGGAGGCCGGTTCACTGCATGCTGCTTGTTATCTGCATGGGTAAGAGCTCTTTTTCGGCGGTTCCACTTCCCAGTACTTTCCAGGTGACCGGACTGCCGGACCTACGGTCGACCCCGCAACCAACGGTGCGCGCGCCCCTGGG
The DNA here is from genome assembly GCF_949774975.1 of Lagenorhynchus albirostris. NCBI lineage: Eukaryota > Metazoa > Chordata > Mammalia > Artiodactyla > Delphinidae > Lagenorhynchus > Lagenorhynchus albirostris. The sequence continues at coordinate 122,046,813 of NC_083098.1, read as the reverse complement.
AGAACCTCACTCCTCCACCTCGAGGGCGAAAAGTTATGGCTACGAAAAGTTCCTGCCCAAGGTGATTATCAATTCCTTACTTGATTTTTTTTTTCTCTTGAGAACTTTTGGGTGGAGGCATTAACTTTTTGTGTGGCAGCTACTTTGGGGAGCGAGGAGGAGAAGGAAAAAGTGCGATCTGATGGAGAAAAGCGACTCCTTGGTCTCTGACACGTCCCATCCCCTAAGCCACCACGTGTAGAAGATTAAAGTTGTTGGACGTGTTGACAGCTGAGAGGAGCACGGACTTCTTTCCAGGCGGAGACCCCTCCACCTCCACCGCCTGTTGGTTCTACCCCTCCTGCGTGCATGTGTGCGCCAGCGGCGGCGCGCGGTGCGTTGTTCTGCCTTGGAGTTTCAGCCGGGACCAGAGTGAATGGCCCCCAGGGGCTGCTCGGGACCTCCGTCGCCGCCACTTCCTCCGCAGGCCTGGGTCTGGCCCGGAAAGATGCTAGCCATGGGGGTGCTGGCAGGCTTCTGGGTCCTCAGCCTCCTCACCTACGGTTACCTGTCCTGGGGCCAGGGCTTGGAGGAGGAAGAGGAAGGGGCTATGCGACCTCAAACTGGAGAGAGACCAGAGCCCAGCATAACTACCATCTCCCAGCCCCATCTCATTTTCATCCTAGCGGATGATCAGGGATTTAGAGATGTGGGTTACCACGGATCGGAGATAAAGACTCCCACTCTTGACAAGCTTGCTGCCGAAGGAGTTAAACTGGAGAACTACTATGTCCAGCCTATTTGCACACCGTCCAGGAGTCAGTTTATTACTGGAAAGTAAGTGTTACTGCTTCATATATTTATTCCTCGGAGATATATTAAGCACTTAATTATGATCCAGCTCCTAACTTACTGGAGTTGCAGAAGATATGGGGAACTAAATGTATGAATGAGTGAATGAATGAATGGATCAAATGCATTTAGTTGTGGTGGGAATTAAAATGGATGTCCTGTTGATGATCTTGAAAGTCTCATCACTAGTTTAGTCTCATTTTTCTTACTCTCAGAGCCTGCTGTGAAGGACCTTCAGAGTTTTAAAATGAGATCGGAACTTGTAAACTCCCACCTACCAACCAGAGGTCTCCAGAAGTGTTCTCCTTTTCTAAGTCTATTTTGGCTTTTGAGCATGTTCAGATTTTGTTTCAGGTGTCACAATAGAATTCACAGTCACCATCATTGATAAGAAAAACAGACCAAATTTTTTCTGGACTCTTGGTTTCTTCTTCTTTCTTTTTTTTTATAAATTTATTTATTTTTGGCTGCGTTGGGTCTTTGTTGCTGTGCATGGGCTTTCTCTAGTTGCAGTGAGCAGGGGCTACTCTTGGTTGCAGTGCGCGGGCTTCTCATTGGGGTGGCTTCTCTTGTTGCAGAGCATGGGCTCTAAGCGCGTGAGCTTCATTAGTTGTGGCACATGAGCTTCAGTAGTTGTGGCTTGTAGGCTGTAGAGCGCAGGCTCAGTAGTTGTGGCGCATGGGCTTAGTTGCTCCGCGGCATGTGGATCTTCCCGGGCCAGGGCTCAAACCTGTGTCCCCTGCGTTGGCAGGCGGATTCTTAACCACTGTGCCACCAGGGAAGTCCCTCTTGGTTTATTCTTAAATCTGGGACTGAATAATCAAAGCCACGGGTAATCACAGAGAGAAGAGGGGCCAAAGAAACGTATGAAAGGCAGTGTAAAATCTGACCAGTGTACATGTGACTCTATTTGGGTCTTTGATAAGTAATTTTCTCTGACAGGATCACTAAGGAAGGCAATGTGTAATTACCAGGGTAGTTCTCAAAATGGGAGAAGATAACAGTTGTAAATGCTCAGCATGAGTTAAACGTCATCTGATGTTTTCTGCTGCTCCTCACACATCTGGGAATTTTCTGATTAACTCTAAGAAAAAGCAGATTATTAGGATGCTTAAGTAAGTGTTTTTAGTATTATCATTGCTTTGCTAAACAGCTAAATATTCTACTTAGGGTGTTCACTCATTTTCATATTTTTACTCTATCCTGTCAGAATGTAGGTTACTATAACTGATTTGCATGTCCAAATTCAGCCTGTGGAACTGAGATAAACTAGGAGATGCAGAGGTCCAGCTGCCACTGGACAGAGGTGGAAGAAAAGCCTTAGTGGTTTCAGTGTATGAGTCTTGTGATTTCAGTTCCAGGGGACCCTTGCTTCAGTGAAGTTGTTCTTGGAATTGGATCCTATAAGAGTAGCCAGTATCCATTGGAAAAATAAAGACTATTTTGTAGTAATCTCTGTCTTGCAGAGACTTTTGCTTAATATATGATTTCTACTGCTTAGCAAACTGTCACAAGTTAGCGTCACTGCCAGAAAAGAAAAAAAAACAGTCCTTTCCTCTCTTTAGTGGGAGAGTAAAGAAGACTCACTGTACTTCAGAGTCATTTTAAAGGTTAACTGTGGCATCAGAAAGTCAAGGGCATTTGGTATTTATAAAGGAGAAGATTGTTGGCAGGAAAATAACAAGTCCATTTGATGGCCTGTGGGTCAAGTTCTTCATGTCTAATCCAAACACTCTTATATTTGGTTTATGAAATAAATGAGTCATAAAGTCTCCCTCAACTTCTTAAACTAAATTTATAGAATTTAGATTTATTCAGATAACCAAGAGTAATTGAAAAACGTGTAACTAAATTGTATGAATTTATCTTTCACAATAGAACATTCGTTTAAGACTTTTCACTAAAGAAGTTCTTCTTTAGTTCCTAAACATTATCTTGCACTGATAAAATATCTAGGTTTTATCCTTTAATCTTTATGTTAATACATGAAGCAGACATGAGGGTGGAAATAAATCCTCCATTTTCTTTGCTGTCAAAGGTTGACCCTCCTGTCTTTTCAATGCAAACATCTCATGAGAAGATTTATTCTCCTTATTAAAATTTTCTGTTCAGTGTAATAAGTTGTATAACTGCCTTATAGACAAAAATTTCAAATAACTACTGTGATTTGACTTAAATTTCTGTTTGAATTAAACAGTTGAAGACATTTGCACTTTCAGTTCTCCTTTTAGACAAATTGCTGGAACCTTCCTTAAATGAACACAGATGTAAGAAAGAAAGTGGTTATAGAAGCCTAGTTCTGGGTCTAATATTCATAATGCAAGCCCAGAGAATGTGGTCATTTGTCCTCTCCATGAGTACATATCTATGATTTCTGGATCCTCTAAAGTTAAAAAAAGCAATAAAAATGTAAATGGACTGAGTTATATTAAGGGAAAGAATAAGTTATGTGGAATATGATAGAATTCAAATATCTTCACATTTATAAAGAAAGAGTTTTAAGTGATTGAAGCTGGAGCTACTTTTGATACTATTAACAAAACAATCCTCCCTTTATATTTTGCTGGAGTCAAAATGTAAAAATCTATTCCCTTATACTGCACAAATCTTAATAAATTCCAGATTCTTTAATAATTTATGTCATATCAGTCTGGCAATATTGGACATAAGCCAGCCTGTCAATAAGCATTCATTGTGTGCAGATCCCTGTATTGGAACTGTGAGGAACAAATAAGTAAGCCCTAATCTCTGGACAGTGATTCTCAAATTTGCACAGAAGGAATTAGCCAAATGGTAGTAGCTAAAGTGCAGATTTCCAGGCCCAACCAATGACTCAGCTTCAGTGGTCTGGGGGTGAGCTCAGAAATTAATAGTAATTTAACAAACATACCAGGTTATTCTAATAATGGTACTAATATAAATTGAGTGTTAGTATTAAATGCTAGCATCTACTGAGCAGTTACTGTGTTCCAAGATAATGCATTTTTATCTCATTTAATCTTTATAACCATTCTATGAGGTAGTAACTATTGTTACCCCGTTTTAAATAGTTGTGGCAGTAGATTCCAAGAGAGGTAGTGATGCAGAAGTTCTGTACACTGGACTTTAAGAAACAACAGTGTAGGTGTTCAAAGTTAGACTGGTAATATAAAGGTTGATTGAGAAAGCAGCTGCCTACATTTGGTTTATTTCAAAGTAATTTTTTCACCATTTTTTAAAAATAGTTTTTCAAATAAAGACATGTAGACATGACATCATTTCTTCTTAAAAGAGAATATAGTGAAGGCCTCAGAAAGAGAATTATGAGTTTTGCAAAATTTAGATGTGTTTTACGCAGACTTTAGAGTTGGAAAGATTGGCAGTCTGAGCTGAATTCATATCTTGGGCAATAATTTTGTGTTTTTACTATTTTGTTATTCATTTTTCCCACTTGAAATACCATGATGATCATTTTTAACAAATGCAAAGGTAACTCAAATAATGTGTATTTGTAACAGAATATTTGATAAATCAATTTCTTTTTACAAACAACCCCTGCCCCTTGCCAAGGGTAATCACACTCCCAATTTCTAACACCTTAGATTAATTTTGCCTGTTTTCAAACATCATATAAATGGAATTGTAAAGAAGGTATTTTTTCATGTCTGGCTTCTTTCTCTTAACACTATGTTTGTAAAATTTATCCATGTTGTTGCCTGTAGATATAATTCATTTATTCCAATTACTGAATAGTGTTCTTTTATATAAATATACTGTAATTTATTCATCCATTCTGTTGAAAGACATGGGTTGTTTCCAGTGTTGGACCATTATTAATAGTGCTGCCGTAAACATATTTGCAAATGTTTTTTGGTGAATACAGGGGTACGTTTCTCTTGGGTATCTATCAAAAAGTGGGATTACTGGATTATCAGGATGTGTATGTTCAGTTTTTGTAGATACTGTCCAGCAGTTACCCAAAGTGGTTCCACCATTATACACTCTCATTAGCAATGTATGGAAAGTTCTATTTGCTTCACATCATTGCTGACATTTGGCATTGTCTTCTTCATTTTAGTCATTCTGGTTGTTATGCACTGGTATACCATAATGGTTTGATTTGTGTTTCCTTGGTTACTAAAGAAATTGAGCATCTTTTCATATTTTTGTGGACTGTTTGGATATCTCATTGTATCTATTCAATTTTTTTGCCTGTTTTTTCATCAGATGCTGGCTTTTCCTTATTGATTTGTGGCAGTTATTTTTATATTCTATTCCTTTGTCAGATATTTGTATTGCAAATGACTTCTCCCATTCTGCGGCTTGCTTCGTCGCTCTCTTAATTAAGTTTTTTGATGAACAGAGGGTTTTAACTTTATTGTAGGCTTATTTATAATCTTTTTCTTCATGTCCTATTTGAGATATCTTTGACTAAATCATGATCATGACAGTGGCCTTTTTTTAAGTTTTATAGCTTTATTTTTCTATTTACATCTATAATTCATCTGGAATTAATTTCTAATATGGTATAAGTTAGGATTCAAGCATATTTTTTCCATATGTAAATCCATTTGATCCACACTATTTATTAACAATGTCATACTTTCTCTACCTCACTACAGTGTCATCTTTTTCATAAATCAGGTAAATATACATGTTTGGGTCTGTTTCTGGACTGTATTCTGCACCATTAGTCTCTTTGTCTATTCTTGTGCCAATCCTACATTCTCTTAACTACTATAGCTCTATAATAAATATTGATATCTGGAATGTAAGTCCTTTTACTTTTTCTTCTTCCAAAATGCTTTAGCTATTCTTTACCAGTTCACTCACTTTAATATGAAAGAAGGGAGGGTATGGATGTACAGATTCAAAGAGATTGAAAGATTTGGTTTTGGAGAATATGAGGTAGTTCTCTTCTGAATTATTCTACTTTCTAAGTGAAATAACAAATGAGGTCATTAGATGAGAATGAGGATCTTAAGGTTTAAAGACAGAGATAGAAAATATTCTAGGAAAGGGAGAAAGTGAATTAAGTAGGGCAGTACTGTAAAAATATTGGGCAGCCCATCTGAGATTTGTGGTCATAAATTTAAACAGAGACGAGTCATCGCTTGTTTTTCTTGCGCCATGTTCAGGTACTTGTGTGCAGAAGAAGCGCTGTTGAAGAGGTGGATTTAACTAGATTTGGACCTTTGCCAAATGAATAGAGTGGGATTGTGGACTCTAAACTTGGCAAGAAAAAGGGGAAAACTATAAGGGGTTTATGTTCTCTAAAAAAGTGCCAGGGTCAATGGATTGACTGTCTGACTAGGGTTGAAGTGAGGATACCACAGTATACTTGGAAAGCTGAAAAGATAGATAATGGTAGTTGGAGAAGTGCATGCTTGGAATCAAAATTTCATAAGTAGTGCAGTTTTTAGAAATGATAGGGGAATGGTGCTAAAGTGAGTTGGAGGAAAACATCTTTGGAAGTGAGGAAGGCAAGGTATTGGAAGGGCAGGAAGTTGGATGGATCACTTGGGTGGATATTTAGACCATTAAGAATAATGGGAGAAATTGTATTAAAGAGCATAGAGTGAGCCAGTTGCTGGAATCATCTATGACTGACCGGTGGGAGGGCAGGGCCTGGAATTAGATAAAGGACTCTAACAGGAAAGATAGTGAGTCTCTAATCTGTTGCCTGACTTTTCAAAAAAGTTGCACCTTTAAAAAGAAACAGGAGGGCTTCCCTGGTGGCGCAGTGGTTGAGAGTCCGCCTGCCGATGCAGGGGACAGGGGTTCGTGCCCCAGTCCGGGAAGATCCCGCATGGCGCGGAGCGGCTGGGCCCGTGAGCCATGGCCGCTGAGCCTGCGCATCCGGAGCCTGTGCTCCGCAACGGGAGAGGCCACAACAGTGAGAGGCCCGCATAATGCAAAAAAAAGAAAGAAACAGGAGCCAAACTGTGTAGAAGTGCCAGTGAGGAACTAAGAAGATACCCAGTCCCTGCTTCAGACTCTTCGATAATTAGGGTATGGGTAGAAGACCAGCGCTAAGTTGAGAGGATAGCCAGCAATCAGCTAGAGCAAGAAGGTGGAAGAAATGTCCAGGAAAGAAATGAGATCATAGAGGATTTTGCTAATTACAGACTTTCAGTAACAGAAGGCTCCTTGGAAGGAGTTAGGGAGTTAGAAGGGGAGAAGGATTTAATTAGAGCAGAGAATGTACAGAGATATATAGAGATTAGAATATGAATGAAAGCAGATACATTGGAAAGATTGGAGTTAGGATGAAGATTCAAATAAAAAGTCCTGAAAAGTATGGTGGGATTTTTTCCAGATGATCTCTTGGGAAATGTTAAGTGTCAAGTTTTAATTATAGCTTCTTTCTAGAGATTGATTGAGCTGGGCCTCCTGCCTGTCCATAGCCAACCACTGCAGCCACACTGTGTACAGTCAGGCACATAGTCAGGAAGTCTGGGGGTTTGGTCCAGGAAGGCAAGGTCTATGTAGACCTCCTCTATGGACTGCAGTGGGCTATAGAAGCAAAGGAATGTGTCTCCCAGTAGTTTATAAAGTATTCTTTTTAGATATGAAATTATCAATTAACAATTACCCTAGTGTTGAAAACCCTGAAAAAGTAATTGAATTCTTTCAGTCACTTTCACAGGAGAAAGATTCAAGAAAGCAAAGGGGAGTAGGGTTTGATCATTCCAATTCATAGGCATGTGGTACATTCAGAAATATTACCCCCCCACCCCCACTTAGATCATAAACATCAAGGGTCATGCATGCTTCCTCTTCCATCCACTTCTGTTATCCAAGACCTAGTTTTAAGTAGTGTTCTACCACTTAAGAGTACACAATAAAGATCAGTTACTAAGAGTTCACTTATTACATTCATAAATATTTAGTTAATACATAAATATTTAGAAAAATGTTTATGGTTAGAAGTTTGGAAGAAACAGGAGTTTTTCCCAAGCCTCACTTCGGCTTTAGAAAATGAATGTAAGAGCAAATGGGGAGGGTGGCTTTAAAACTTCACATATCCATTTCAAAGAGAGTGGCTCAAAAGACAACACCATTCAACAAATAGCTGCCTTTTCCTATTTGAACATATGGATTTTTCTGACAGTAGAATCATGGTCAAGTAAGCTATTGGCACACCCTTATGATCAAAATCCCTACTTTTAAATGAGTCTTTTTAAAAAGACACCCTTTGAAGTGAATCCCTATTCAGGTAATTCTGGTGAGTTTCCTGAATAGCTGTCCTGAAAGGTGGAAATATATCCAGGTGCCGAGGGTTCGGATCATTTTGTTTCATCCGTATGGCCTCTCCCAGAGATCAAAGAAGGGAGGACCAAAAAGGCTTGGAGCCCCTGCTTCTAATAGGAGCTCAGCATGAAAACGTCTTATATTTCAAAGTTTAGTTTCATTTGGACTTTTTCCTATAGCAATATTATGGAATTAGTTTTTATGTAATCTTTTTCCGTACTTTACTTTGATATAATTAGAGTGTGTTGCAATGTTCTTTTCTCATTCCAGATATTAAATATTCCCAGGAGTGTAACTTCATTGAGACATTCATTTCCCTGTGTGCTGTATTGCAAAAAACACTTTTTGTGTCTTTTCCCTTATTCCCTCTGTCTTCTAATTCACCCAACACATTGGCTTTACTCAAACATGACTATCACTACATCACCACCCTCGGCAAACTAGGGAATTCCTAGTTCCCACTGACTACCACAGAATGGGGAAAGAAAGTGATTTTAACTGAGGGCCTTCTTGTGCTAGTTGCTTTTCAAACATCCTGATATTTGATCTTCACATCCACCCTGAAGGTAAAATATTTTTATTATTTCAAAAAATATGTATCACGTATTTAACAAATATCCTCATTTTATGGATGATATATGAATGTTTTAGAGAAATTATACAAGTTGTGGGTGGTCATACAGCTTCTAAGCAGCAGAACCTATATTGGAACCTAAACTCGTGTGGCTTCAACAAAACCCTTGTCGTTTTCATCACCCCATTCCATCTGCCATGAAATTTGTAAGTACCTTAGTCCTGTCTTCAAAAAAATTTTTAGCCTTATCTTTTTCTGTCTTCAAACTCTCTACTCCAGAGAAAAGAATGATTCACTGTTTCTCGAGCATGGCTTATACTTGACTTTCTCCCTCCTTCTGCACATACCGTTTCCACTCCTTGGAATTCACACCCTATCTCACTTGGCCCAAATGCCAGCCACTCATTAAGTCATTAAGACTCAGCTAAAATACCACCTTCCCTATACAGGTTTCCATGATTCCTTAGCCAGAAATACTTATTCCAATGATGACCTTACATAATTATTTCTATTACTGTCATATTAGGCATGATTTTCCACCTGGTTCACACACTGGCCCCCTGAGTAGCAAGACTGATTTATTACCTCCATAAATCACGCAGCAGCCAATCTAGTGCTTTGTACTAATAGGCGCAAAGAATAAATGTAAGGAACGAGTGAATGAATGAAAAAATGAACAAACAATCATTTAAATATTTCCGTCTGGCAGGCAATGTGACAGAGCAGAAAAGACATAAAATATGTAGTGAGGAAATCCGAATTACAGTACTGATTCAGCAAATTTCTATGACCCTTGAATGAGTAATTTAATCTTTCGGAGACTCCATGTTTTCATCTGTAGGATAGGAATAATGATAATCTCAAAGGTTATAGCACTTGAGATAACATATATGAAAATAGTTTGAAAACGTTTAAGTATTACATAGTTTTTAAGTAAACATTCTTCTACATTTAGAGCTATAGCTCCATAATGTTTAATCACATACTAACTTTAAAAGAACTGACTGCTTGTTCTTTATAAAAGCTGTGGGTATACTCATATCTCTTTTCCAGTTTCAATCTGTAAGCACAAAAAGTTAAATTCCATGTTTCAATTTTAATATATTTTACCCACCAGGATTTCTCGTATATTTTTGTTCTGAAATGTCCAGGAAGGTGATTAGGGGTATATTTTTTAAGTTTCTACACTTGGAGATTGTGTGTGTTGTTGCTGGTTGTCACACTTGGCATGCTGCTGTCGTCATGCTTGGCCAAATCTGCTGGAAGCCTGCTAAGGCTGTGACAAGCAAAAGTAGATGTATGTTTAAACAGTGACATTAAGAGTACCACACTAAATGAGAAGAATTAAAAATTGGGTAATGGAAAGGCCAGTGATTAATTACTTCAAATTCCTTCAATCAACAATCATTTTAAAACATTTTCTTGAATATCATTACTACATCTTATTCAGCTTTGAATGCTGCTCACCCCAGGGACTACCACTCAGTAGGTGTGCAATAAAGAGTTTTAAAATAAGACATTGTTCTAGGCTTCATGGTGATTGAAATTTCACGTACTTTATGATCACTATTTCATTAACTTCCTAAATGATTATATTGCCTGCAGCATTTGAATCCACACTCCACCCTAAGACCTGAGTGAAATCTCTGCAGCACAGTCAAAATCATGCCACTCCCTGCTTTAAAATCTTTTAGAAACTGCCATTACCTGTAGACTAAAGCCCAGTTCCTAAGCATTCCATATAAGGACCTTCAAAATCTGCCCTCTGACAAGATTCGGGTACAATCTCCCAACACTTTTCCATTTATACCCTCTGTGGATTATCCCTGCCAGGGTACTTATACTTTCCCACAAGGGCTATGCTCCTTAACCCCCCTGTTCCCTTCTAAGCAGAATTCCCTTTGCTAGAATGTTCTTCATTCTCCTCTGGGAAACACCATTGCATCCTTGCAGACCTTCTATGTCCCTCATCTCCCCTTCAGTACTTCCCTGATCATTTTACACCTTTATACACATTTTCTTGGGTATAATAAAATGTGGCACCAAAAAAGTGATAGAATTCTTAGAATTCAAAGGCATGTTGCACATGATTTTTTCCAACAAAGAACATTATTGATCATTTTAAAGCAATAAATGGGACTCTTCTCTCCACTGACCAGACAGAATCAGTGTCATGTATCCATCATATCACCAACACCAGTCTACTAACCACCTACACCTGGCAGGAGAAAAGCCAGAAAATAATTGCTAGGTCATTGTACCCTTGCTGAGGAGATACATTGATACGCTTTCTCAATACTTGGTCATTCTCCAGCTTGCTGGAGAGAGTAAGGGAACCAGATCTGGATGAGAAAAAGGCTGGGGAAACTAACAGGACCCTGTGAGAGTACTGGGTTATTCCATGCACAGTGTCCATACAAGCTGGATAAGCATGGTTTGGCAACGTTCAGAGTCTGAGAAGGTCCAACCAATAGGTGGACACAGTAGCAGGAACCTGAGTGGCAACCAATACTCGATTAAATTAAATTCATGACCACAAATCCGAAATAGGCACGCATAAATGCCCCAGTGATCCTCTAACCTTCCTTTAGTATATGTCCAATTCTTCAGAACTACTATTTCAAGATTTCTCATCTCCTCAGATTGCCAATATCCCCTCATCAGCTCATTACTTTTCTTCACAATTCCACTGAGAGGAAAGAAGCAATAGTGAATTATCTCTTTCCTATCACCAGTGTAACATTTCCTGACCTACGGGCATCGACAGCCATGTCTCTGCCTTCCTTCCTCCAGTAGGGCATTGAAGTGTTCGAACCCGTCAAAGACACGTGGCTCCCAGAGCTCCTTCTCCCCTCCTCACGCGCCTGAGTCCTACAGTTTTACCATTTCTCTCCTTCGTTATTAATTTTTATGTCTCTACAAAATCATTTCCATCAGCATGTAAATGAATTTAAGTTCCTTCTGTCTACAAACAAAAGCAAAGCAAAAAAGTTAATTGACCCAATTTCTCTGCTCTCCTATCTAGCAAAAATTCATGAGTTATCTGTACTTGCGAGCTCCGCTCTAATTATTAATTTATACTATATTAGTCTATACTATAATTATCAATCTATAGTGTAATTTTGATAGTATAATATGATGCTATATTAATTGTATTATGTATGCCATAATGTATACTAAACATATATTATACTATATTATAATATACTAAACATATACTATATTATAATATAGTATATTAGACTATAAATGTATACCATAAATGATCATTAATTTTAAGATTTTTAATAAATCTGTAATTTATTACAAATTTATAAAAAGATTGTGCCATATTCTTGAATCTGAAGAGCTCAAGAATTTTTTAATTGTTTTATTAGACTTAAAAATTATCTTTGAGATTGAACATCATGAGGTTAAAGACAGTGTTATATCCTTTGAACACATCAGGTTCTTGCATAGATAAGGCCATAATAAATGTATAATAAATGTATGTAAACTGAGTAATTCATACTCATCAAATTAAAGTTTAATTTAGTTTAGATTTTTTAACACACTTAAAAATATAAGCTCAAATACTTGAAATCAGTTTTTTCTTTGATCCTTGTTTGGTTGTCTTTGTAATGCTATAAAATTAATTTAATTGTACATTTTTCTAGCTAAAGCATTTAGTTGAAGATAAAATATTGGGAGTGGAGATGTACCATTTATGTGACACTTAAGGAATATATTTTGTATACGTATACTATTCTCTAATATATTTAATCTATTTATCTATATATGTATTATATATATATATCTCAATATATTCTCTAAGCCTCATAACTTGGGGATAATTATTAATATCCACATTTTACATAAGAAGAAATCAAGCTCACAGAAGTAAAGTGTCTTGGCCAAAATCCCATAGTAAGTAATGAGACTAGAATTCCAACCCCCAAAATTATGATTTTCCACTACATTATTCAGATGGTTGACAGGAGGGGTTAGGTATAGCTGCATAGCTTATCTTTAGAGTAGAAATAAATGAATATCTTATTTAAGTAAAACAACAAAAACCTAAATATAGTTATTCTAAGAACCAGAAACTCATTTCAAACTGGCTTTCCCATTCAATTTGGGAAAACTGGAATCTGTTCTTGCTGTTCATTTGTTTCACATATAAATTAAGGATAATGTTATTAGTTTACCTTTTAGAATTTGTAAGAATACTTAAATTATTAATAAAATTATCAACCACCTGGAGAATTTGTTAGAGCATTTATTCCTCTGGGCTCTTCCCCAGAAATTTGTTTCAGAAGGTCTAGGGTGAGGCCTGAGATGCCAGATCACTAACAGGCTGCTTGGTGATAGTGAAGTTGCTCTTCAGAAACCATACCGATTAACACTGCAATATACTTTTAGCCTTTAATGTTCCAAGACTATTTATAACCATCTTTATCTCTCTTTTTTTCACCATTTATTTAACACCTACTCTGTGCATATGACTATTTAATTAAGTACTATCCAAGCTGCAAGTGCATTTTTCCTCCTATGTTCTACAATTGAAAGCTTGTTTCAGGTCTCAAAGGTCTAACTTTTGAAGAGACACCTTCTCTATTAATGTGTTTCTGCTCTCCCATAGAATGAATGATAAAAAGATTCCTATTTTGGGCAAAGCAGTTGACTCAAGAGCAAAAAGCAACTGAATTTCTAAGGACTAAATCCTAAAATTAAAGATGCTAGGAGATAGACATTTTGGCACACTACTCTTTTCTTTTAGAACTTTTCTACTACAATGACAACTTGAAGAAAGTGGACATTTATTTCAGGGTCTTGTTTAAATTAAACTATGGATTTGATCTAATTTGCATCAGTCTCCTGATGAATACATGTATATCCTAATTTTCTATAGTGTTGTACATAGTCTGAATTAGCTGAGGAATTCATTGTAATTGTTTGCCTTTAAAAGAAAATTGGGCCATTTGGATCAGTAGTCTGAGAATTGCTAGAATAATTTAGTGATTTGGTTCCAACAATAGAACTTTTCAGGTCTGTTTTCTGATACGGCTCTGAATGATCTCAGATGTCAAAATAACAAAACAAAAAACGTAAGTAACTTAGAGTTTTGTTGAGGCAAATGTTTATATTGTCACTTAATCCTCACCACAAATCTGTGAGGTAGGTGAATGTTACTATTTCTCATTCTTGTAAAGGAGATTCCCAAAGTTAAATGCATATCCTTAGATGTTCTATAGGGAAGAAAACTATGCATTGACTAATTTGTCAAACTCAGTGTAAGCCTTCATGAAGCTTCCCATTACCATTTGATGGTTCATGAGGTAATGACCCTTGATTTAATTGGGCTTCTTGTTTTTGTTTCCTTGAAATTCATTCATTATTCATTCATTCATTCAATACTGAGCACCTACTCTGCCAGAAACTGTTCTAGGCACTGGGAAACATATCAGTTGACACAACCTCCAAAAATCCCTGTTCTCGTGGGATTTATTCTAGTGCAAGGAGACACAAATAAATAAAATATATAGTGTGCTAGAGGGCAATATGCCCTGAGAAGGAAAACATAGCAGGAAACAGGATGGGAATTAAGAGGTTAAGAGTTAAGGGTGAAGAGAGCAATATCATGGAGGTCAGGGAAGGCTTCACTAAGAAAGGAGGTGAAGGAGGGAGTCTCGTATGTTGCTGCTCCAGGCAGACAGTAACCACACAGGCCCTGTGACAGGGGCACCCCTGGTGTGCTCAAGTACCATCAAGAGGCCAGTCCAGCTAGGCTGGATCAGAGAGGGGGTAGGGGAGAGTAGGAGGAGGTGAGGTCAAGGCGGTTAAGGGAGCCAGATCCTGTAGTGCAATGAAGGCCAAGGCAGGGAATCTTGACTTCCACTCTGAGTGAAATGGGAGCCATTGGAAGGCTTGGAGCGGAGGGGTGACATGACCCAACTTTGGTGTTAACAGAATTGCTTTGGCAGATTATTGAGGATAGATCCTGGAGGTAAGGTTTGCAGCAGGAAGACCTAGTAAAGAGACCATCGCACTAACCTGTGTGAGAAGTGATGGGGTGTGGAGAGGAGTGATGGAGAGGGGTCAATTCTAAGTACATTCCACAGGTAGAGCAGACAGAATTTTTGGATGGACTACAAATGGGTTGGATGGTTGGAAAGAAAAAGAGGAATCAAGTACAACTTCAAGGTCATTCATTCTGCTATAAGCAAAAAAAAACAAATCAAAAAAAATAAAATAAAAGTGCTCACTCAAACAGGTAAAGTTACTACTGATCACAAATTATAGGAACTTCTTTGACAATTACATTGTACACTTCAAAGCCCATCAATGAAAACTAGCCTTTGCTTCTCCATTCTCCTTTGCCTGACTCCCTGAGGTTTGAAGGATTGCAGTAATATTTTTTTCATTATATATATAATATATATATATTTCATTTCACAGTATAGTTTGGGGAAAGAGTAGTAGATGGGGGTCAGAAGATCTGCATTTGAGCATTTGATTCTGGCTCAGCCACTTACTAATATTTAAAAACAAAGACAAAGCAGCACAGGTAAATGTGGAGGAAGAGGCTTTTTAGGGCAAGGATGGCTGTCCATGGGCCCCAAGGCTGTCCCAGGATGGCATTGACTGGGTGAATTCACCATTCCCATCACTTTACCGGATTGGATTTACAGGCACAAACTCTGCACATCCAGAGTTTCTTAGATGGTTGATGAAAAAAGAAACCAACAAGAAGAGCCGAAGTATGAACTCAACATTTCCCTCTATTTCCACCATGCTGAAAATGCTGCTCCTTCAGACAGATCAAATACCAAGTGTCTGCAAACAAACATGCACACACCTACACATATCTCCCTTTCTCTTGGATTAATGTCAGTGCCAAAGAGTCTGGACAGTGCTTTGTGGTTGGCCCTGCACCTGTAATTTTAGAGTTATGATATTAATGCTTTACTTCTTATATTACATTGTTTTTAATTTAAGGCACACCCATTTTGTTTCTCAGTTTAAAATGACTAAAAATAGAATATCTGCTTTTATTTTTAGAAAAACAGGCATTTTTTAATAAAACGTCCCCCTTTGGTGATCTCTTCTTTTTGTTCTTCAAGTTAGTAAAGCACTTCCTAAATAGCTTATGAACCGCCCTGAATAAGTTGTATTACTGCTGTTGTTTTCTGGACCAAAGAGTCAGTCAACAGCTGTGCAGACCCTGAGAAAAGTTTTATTGAGAGGAATGTTTGCTTCCATTCATTCACCTTAGTTACCCTCCTATTGAGATCAAAAGGTCCAACCTTGTCTGATGTAACGGCAAACCCACATTTTCCTTTTCTTGGATTTTAAGGACAAGCACTGCAAAAAATCTCTTACTGATGCAAAAGATATTTTTCAATGATTTATTTCTTAAAGAATGCTGAATCTAAAAGAACCTTTTGCAATTTCAGATCCCTCCTGTAAGTCTCTTAGTTTTAAATCTTTGTGTGAAACTGTAGTCAAGCCACATTCTCTTGTCACATAAGTGTTATTTCACTTCCCAAGTGCTGAAGGCCTTCCCCTGGTCTCTGAAGCAGGATTTTAGTATCACATCCCTGGCTGTCTACACAGGAACCACACTGCTGTCTCTTTCTCCATTACTTATTTTTGATCTCAAGGAGCTGGCCAGTTCACACATGTTTGCCTGCCATAGGTAAATTTGTTTATTTCCTTGTTGGACTTAAAACTTGTTCTGTGATTTACAAACTCCATTTTTTTTTTTTAACTGTGGAACTTTTTATTCAAGTGAATTTCTTTGATGGAATAGCCCAGTATACAAAACATATAAAGCAGAGCTGCTGGCAGGGGTTCCCACCCTCAACCCCTTCCTTCTAAGGTAGACTCAGGGCCCCTCTGCCCAGTCTCCAGGGCTCCTGGGTCATTGTTTGAGATACTCAGGCCTATTTAATCTACTCTGGGAGTAATTTTCCAACATGTCAAGGAAGATGAATTACTGACTGAATGCTACAAATGAGTACCTTTTCAATAATCTCTCTCAAGAATATAGAATACAGGCATCAGTGTATAAAATGTAAAAATAATGACACAGAAGGAGCAGCAACAAAAAGCCACCAATCTCTTAAACACATTTCTTAAAGAAAATGCTTTGATTACAGCATATATTTTTTTTTACAAATTATGATGTTCATTTTGATGCTTTTAAAGAATCGATAATAGCTTTTAAAGATGAGGCAATTCAGTAATAATCTTGAGGTATTATAATACTACAGTGGAGGGGGCATGCAAGACTTTAACACCCAAAAGAGGGGACATGGAGGTACGTGGAAAATAATAATGAAACCACAATGCCTATACAGCGGAAAAGGCTTTTCAGGTGTCAGACTTTCAAGATTTTCTCTTGTCATCAAATACCATTTCAATATCCCAGTAGAGAGAAAAGAGTAGGAGGAAATTGCTATTCAATAACTAAGTTGTAGTTAACATGTTGTAGAACAGTTATTGGGAACTAACATTTAGAATTTGTTCTCCTTTGTAGACTTTATAAAATGCCTACTATACTTCAAATGACTCATTATTATTTCTCTAATTCTACAGCAGGAGAATCAGTTGTTCAGATGAGAAATGAGAAGTTGATAAGTCAAATAGTAAGAGAGGAAAAGAGAACAAAAATTTAAGAGACAGTTAGTGATAGAATGGACATTACTTAATACGTGAATGAACATAGCTTGAAGTAGAGGAGAAACTAGACGGTTTTCAGAAAAGTTCTATTCGGGTGATTGGTAGATCATAGTAACATTAACCAAAATAGGCATTAATCAAAATTCAAAGTGGAGAATATTCTGACTTTAAGCCACGCTATTTGGCTTCATATTTGTACTCCATTTTTCAGAAACAAAATACTATTTGGTACTATGCAACCATATACAACATTCTGATGAAACAGTTAATCCTATGTTGATTGTAGTTGCCAAATGGTCTAAAAAAATCAAGCTAAATAGAAAGTGAAACATTAGCGAGTGTCTGTAAAATTTGTGTTTAAATGCTATACCTGATCGTTGTACCTATATAAATAAAAAAAGATAGCAAACTGAGGCTCCTCTAATAAATGTTGAAATTCATAAAAGATAAAACATGAAACATAAAAATTGTGAATCACTATATTGTACATCTTTAACATATATAATATTGTATTATAACATATATAACATCAACTATACTTCAGTTTTTAAAAAAAGATATGAAACAAATGAAATGCTGTTTTCTCTCTTACCCTGGCCTTTCATAAAAGTTAAATATTCTGTCTCCCTTGAGACTGTGAAATTGTTAACAGGTTCACATATGTCCCTGATGTTCTAACAGCTAAGTGTCTTGGGGAACTTTATTACTCTGACTCATGTTTGGCCAGAATGATTCAATATTAGGGAATTAATTCACTAGGTCAGGACTGGTCTGTGCATTTGAAACATTAAACAGAAGATTGTTTTTGAAGGAAATGTCATGCATATTTAGAGGTAAAGCTGTTAATGGGACGGAACACTGCACTGAGGGTAAACAGAAATCATTTCTCCATCACCCCAACCCCACAGTATGCTATTGTTTTATGAGGTATATGTTCTGGGTGAGCCATTCAAAAATATGTCTGCAGCAATTTGAGGCAGATTACTTAATTTAACAACATTTGCCTGCAAAGAAACATTCTTTTCAGACAGTTCCAGTTATTATTACAATTTTTATAGTGCTTTAAAGTCACTATTTTAAGAAGAAAGTCATCATTTTATCCCCCTCCCAAAACTCAAATAGTTTTGATTCTGCAGAAATTATTAAAAGAGTAAGTGGAGTATAAAAATAAAAAGAGTGTGTGTAATCTGTGTGACGGCTTTGGTCTTGAAAGAAAAGCAGGAGAGAAATAGTGTGGTAATTTAAAAAGTAGCAGGTTCAAAGAGAGCGTATTTTCAAGATACAGACAAACACTTGAAGAGGTGGGTGAAGGCATAGCAGAAAATAGAGGGGAATTTAGCGGAAAGTAAGTGATTAAACAAAAGAGAGAGGTAAAATCGTGCCACAGTTGCCCTCTTCTTAGCCTATTTGAAATCTTATTTATCCTTAAAGATCCAGATCAGCGTTTTCCAAATATGCTATGCCTTAAGCCCTGTTATATATACATTAGTATATATATATGTGTGTGTATATATATATATATATATATATATAACAGCTAAAGACAAAATATTCAGGTTAATATATTGAGAGAAAAAAGAGCAAATCTGTGATGCAGAGACCTGACATTTATCAAAGCTAATGGTTTACAGACCTTCTTTAATTATCATAGGTGTCTGGTTTGGGGAATGTAGTACAAATAGGAAAATAATTAATGGATTCCTTAACCTCTCTACACATGGGGAAACATGAGACTGAATTCTGTCTTTAATCATAACCTTGATAACACTGTTCTTGGCTACTGGTTAAGCATATAATTTTTTATTTAGGACTAATTTTGCTTCTGTAACTCTCCCCAGTTAGACTGGATTTTCATAGTGCAGTGCTTTATGTACAGGAACACTAAGTAAGGTGGCTGATTTTTCATCTCCTTTTTTACTGGGCCGCCTCATTCAGTTCAAGTTGCATCAGTAGAACTGCTGTTCAACTTTCTTTTCCATGGTAGTTTGGAAGGAGAGAGTAAGATGAAATAGAGGCTCCAGGCATTGGCAACAGCTGGAAGGCATCCCTAATTAGATTCCAGGCAGACTTGGGCCATGTTTATAATTTTCCGTATGCTGGCTTACAGTTTCTTTTAAAAAGGTTCCCAAAACAACATGAAAATTTAAAAAGATTTGCTGCACTTGTATATGTCACACAATACAAAGCTGTTTTCTTGAGCACCTTAGCATGGAACATAGAATGGTAATCACTGACTCCTAACTTAGGGGATGTTGTCCAGAGAGGATGTCTTAGAAGGTCTGTGTGCTTGACCGATTTGTTATTTATGCATAAAAGTTTTACAACTGCCATTACATCATGAGATTAAAAGATGTATTTAAGCCATGTAGATGAAATTCTGTCTGACTTTTAAGGTTTTTCCTCACATAGGCAATTTGGAGTCCTTCTTGCAAGTTAATGTTACTTTTTTTTTTTTTTAAAGAAACGTAAAAGAAGAAAACCATTGTGTTCAATATACAGACAAATCAGTGGGCATGAACTATGAGAACATATGTTGTGCATTTGTGCGTATGGTTTTGTGCTCAACAATAGAGAGAGAACTTGGAGTTGTTAGGTTTTGTTTTTCAATGTTGTATACTGGAAAGATGGATTTAAAATTTTCCTACTCGATGGAATTAAAAGGCACATTTGTTGCAGAAGAACTTTAAAGATGCATTGCCATTCTCAAATAAATGGCTAGCTGACTTAATTTTACATTTTATTTTCCAATAAAGTGTATTGCTTATTAGCTTTGCAGTCATACAGGATTTATTTTTGTATTCACTTTTCTCAGGAGAGGTTTCTGAAATTAATTTTTTAAAAGAAGATGTTTAGAGATGGTAATAAAGATACATAAATAAAATGGAAATAAGATATGTAAATAAAAGCTATGTAAATTAAAAAATACCTTAGGCAGAGCTGAATATAAAAGAACTGTCATCATCCCAAAGCATCAGACATCACATTGAAGCCTTAATGCTATTAACTTGCTATGTAATGAGTCCTCCTCAGGCTGCCTCCATAAACCTAGCCTTGCCTAAAAACATTTCATAATTATGAGCAGCCCACAGTTATTTAAAACACTAATTATTCTAAAGTAAAATGTATTCTCTATGTACGACAAAATACATAATTATGTAGGTTCGTCTTACCTGTACAGTTGCAACAGCTTATGAAATGGTCCATGGCCACCATTCTCTTCGTTCTGCCATTTTTTTTCATTAAGCCACTGAAATTACCTTACTAAATTGCATATTGGATGGTACTCTCGACAATGGGGCGCCTACGTCTTGCTTGGCACAAAAGACCCCTCACAAACCAGCCTCTTGCTATCCTCCCAGACGCCTTTCTCATCACTCCTCCAAGACTCCTTTCTCATCACTCCTCCAAGTACCCAAGTACCTACTTACATCTGATCGTGTCACCATTTCATGAACTTATCTCTTTTTCATACTTTTATGCCTTTTCATGCTGTTCCTTTTGTAATGCCTTTTACCCCTTTCTCATCCTGTGATTTATCCTTCAAAACTCAAGTCAAATTTTACTTCCTTTGTTTATTCCTGCAGACGGGTTTCTCCTTTTTTATTCACACATTTTATTGACACTTACCAGTACTACAGATCTTCAAAGGCACAGGCCTTGTCTTAAAATTTTTAATTTGCCTTGTATCTGACATTACATGGCATATAGTAAACAGTCACTATTTATCAAGTGAATATGTGTCTTACTTGTTTCTAGTATATTTGTAATATTTCTTAATATTTTTGCTTTTTATAGCTTAGATCCTCTTTTTTTCTTAACTCTTTATGTTCTAAGGGAACAATATATTAACAACACCCTGTAAAAAAAAGGAGGCTCCTTTATTAATATGAATAATTTGGATCCTAATTTTTTTTATTCTAAGTGTTTGTTTTTATAGAGTAGGCTTTATCTCACTTTCTTGCAAAATCACTATCCTCCCCAATATTATTCTCATATTTTTAGACAAAGAAATTTTAAAAGATATTTTAATTTTTTTTAAGCTTGGGCATATAGCTCAATGAATATTCAACTTCTCCAGTGTTGACTTGAAAAATTATTATATTTCAATTCAAGTCTGTTTTGTTAACTTGTCTCATCTACCCATTTAGTCTTGTTTAAGAGATGGGGTTCAATGAATACTTGGTTATAATTTAAATTATATCTTGTTCCAGATAATTAGAGAGAGGCCTAAGTCAGTTGGAAATATAAAGACAACGAAAAGAGAAAGGGAAAAAGAGAAATTATCATCAGACTATAATCCAAAGAGCTACCATTTGGATATAACTGGCAAAGAAGCATAAATATATATTGTGCATTTTCCAGATATTTTATATCCACTTGTATTTTATCACTAATATCTGTATATCCTGTGGATAAACAGTTATCTTATATCTCTACTATAAATTTCAAATCAAAACTTTAAAGTTACAAGATTGTTTTATCCTTACTGAATAATTTAATTTTACTTATTATAAGTGAAAAGATTTTTTATTTTTTACATTTCTTAATATATTAATTTTCTGATTAAAATCAAGATACAATAGGGAGAGGCTGAATTATGTAATTTGTCTTCTCATAAGTAAGATGATGTGTTATTATCCCAGAACAACTTGGGAATGAGTTTTGTTTCTTTCTGTAGCAGCTTTGGACATAGTTTGCTTAAGTTGGAGTTACATGATAGCTAAACAATTTCCAAAAGGTAATTTTCATTAAAAAAAAAAAAATCCAGAGAAGAAAATCCAAATACTTCTCTGATTTAAAAAAATGATGGTTGGTTATTTTCAACCACATAAGCAAGAAAGTTCCCCTTCCTTACCAATTTTAAATTCCAGTTAAGCTTCTTCTGTCCTTACTTATATTCAGTGGGATTAGAATACTTACCATAAGCTATCATTTTCATAACTTATAAATACCTTAATTCATTCCTTAGCCTTATTTCCTCGAGCTTTTGTTTTGTGGAGTGTTTTTCTGTTTCATCATGATTGGGTTACACATGTAATAAGAACTCGATGTGAAGTAAATGTTAGCAAAGCACTTAGTTTTCATAAACTATATAATGGTTTATATAGATATACTCTAATTTATATATAATAAATGTATGTGATTCAAAAAGAACATTTTGTGACAATAGCTAATTTCCTTACAAAATAAACAAAACTTATAAAATAATATAGACTAGATAAAATAGAATAGAATAATCCAACCAACTTGCATTCTTCCTAATAGAAGTTAATTTACATGAAATTTTTTCACATAAAAAAATACATCAATGAAGATAAACAGGTTGCATGTATATCTACTAGGCAGTATCATTTAAGTTTCTGATATTGGGACTTTTTAACCTATAAAAATGGCACTTTATACCTAATAGGTATATTAATAAAAAGATGATACAATGTTAAGAAGTCATAAATACTATTAAAAAAATAAAGCAACTTAAGGAAAAAGAGAGTGAGAGGAATTGCCCTATTTCTATAGGGCACACAGTGTAGGTGTCTGTGAAGAGGAAACATTTGCAATTTGAATGAAATGAGGAATAAGGTAAGCCCACAGTTGGTCCAGGCTGAGGGAACAACAGGGACAAAGGGCCTGGGATTGGAGCCGGCTTGGTGTTGTTGAGAAATGGTCAGGACGCTGGTGTGGAGTGAATGAGCAGAACATGGTAGGAAATGAGAACAGAGGCAAAATCAGGGACCAGACCATGTATGGTCCTTAACCCAAGAGTGATGAGATGCCACAGAAAAGGTTTTGAGCAGATGTGCCATGATCTAATTTATATTTCAAAATGGTTTTTCTTGCTTTCAGTACCTCAGCCGGACTGTATGAGGCAGAGGACTCCAAATTCACAAAATAAGGTTAGTGTGTCTCCCAGGATAGGGTGGAATTTGCTTTCTCTTCTCATAGCCACTTGAATACTGGGCTAAGTCAAGAGAAGCTGGTCCACAGAAGTAAACGTTCATACACAAACAAGCCTCTACTACAAAATATGCGCTCTCCCACCTGCACAAATGTAGCCTGACTCCCCAGGCTTCCAAGGCAAGCTTCCCCACTCCTACCCCAAACCCTACCCAAGTGTTCAGAAGCAGGGAACACCACCACACCTCACTGTAGTTTCCAGGAGCCTCCATAGCTTATTTATCTAATGCTGGCCATCTGGCAAGTGTAGGGCCTTGTCCTTCATCCCAGGCCACTAGTGGAAGAGTTCGGTGGAGTTAGGGCAGCATCATAAATAGGCAGCTCACAGGTCATTTCCAGTCCTTTCACTGAAGCACCTGTACAGTACTATCAGAGGATCAGTGAGGATCAAAGAGTCCATTTATTTTGGCCTCTGGACAAGATCAAAATCTCTAAGAAAGAGACTTGTTCATGGTATTCTTTGTTTCTATTAAAATTACAAAATTGTCATTTGCAATGTTTTTATAAAAAACACTCTTGTTTTAGCTGCTCAGAACTTCATAAACTATTCCCTATTCAGCTAAATATTTTTATGTTTTGCCCCAAGCAGAGTGAACATACTTGCTTTAAAATTTGAGCAATTGCCTTTAACTTTTTTTTGAATATTTCAGCTATAGAGATATTTCAGGCCTTTTTATAAAAAGTGTGAGCTCAAACATGCTTAATGTGAAAACACATTAACTTAGAGATTAAATTGTCTAATTAAAGACATGGTTATCTATTTTTCCCTCATCTCAATGAATATATGTCCTTTATCTTTAGTTCAGAAACCTTTATAATTGTAACAGCACTTTAATCAAAGGTAATCAAAATTAGTGTGCTTTGAAACTTTATTTTCTCAACACATTTTGGTTAAATCAGTGCTCTTTATCCTGAGGCATTACATTATTCATGAGTTGTTGGCACATTTAGGTAAGTACTTGTCAGTAACCATGAGGATCCCTGGGTGAGGTTTTAGGTTTGCTAAGGCTACAGTCTACAGAAACTGCAAGTTTCAATACACAGAAAAAAAAATTCTGACCAAATAAAATAAAGTGGAACCGAGTAAGCATGTTTAAGTAGATTTCAATAACATTTCTAAACTTTTGGTTTAAAAAGACTCAGTTACCATACTACAAATGGCTTAGAAACATTATCTTCATAAAATGTTAAACCATAGCCCCTGTTGCTGGAAGATACTAAAAGGCAACATTTTCTTTAAAAATCACATTAAAAAATATTTAAAAATAGCAGCATTATTGTTCCTACAATGTAGAATCTGTTAAAGGATTTTGAAGAAAGGCAGCACAACATTGTAGAAATAACACAAGATTTGGGATCAGAAAGTCTCATTTTGGCCTTTGAAAGTTGTGGTTTAAAACACTGTCTTTCACTATGTGATCCTAACTAATTCATTTTACCTCCCTAAGATTCAGTTCCCTTAACCATAAATGAGGATTATAACAATTATGAAGTTTAAATAAAGCAATATGTAGACTGGAAAGCACTCTGCACATGTCATTATTATTTTCATGGTATTCACTGAGGTCTAGTCATATGAATTTGGTGCTTGGAAAAGCCAAACAGATTGCAGCCTAGTAGTTTCTCTTATAATAAAAACTCTGGCACAGCCCCTGCAAGATGGCGTGGGACCCGGGCTTCTGAGTATTTCTGTTGATTCTTTTTTCCAAATTTTCTTTTTAATTACATAATCACTTAGATTACCATGAGTCCACGTAGATTTAGGACCTAAAAGAAGTTGGTTAATCGGTTGAGTTAACATGTAACTAATAACCAGTGTGTCCACTTATTTTAATAGATTTTAATGAGAATTTGGGGGAGGGGAGGGGGAGGTAAGTGTAATACATCTGCCATAACTGCTCAAGGACTTTCTCAAACTAGACATAAGTGCCACTGGATCTGACAAAACTCTGAGAAGTGGCTTTAGTGTGTTCCTGATAATGAGTGTCTCCGTTTTTCAGTTCCTGTTCTACCCTTCCATTATCCCCTGCCTATGTTAAAAGTACCTTGATCTCCCTTTCCTCAGATTTATCCAATAATTAATTGCATCCATCTGGCATAGACTCAGAAACAGATGCTGTGTGCTCACATATGCTAAAGAAAACAGTCAAGAAACTGAGAGGGGGGATAAAAAAGAACATAGCTCTGTTTGTAGGGGAAAAGAAGGAGACCAGAAATAACATAAGACAGATAAGTGCACAGAGAATAATAAAGAGGAAGCATTACTGCATTAGAACAAATTGGAAATTATTTTTAAGAGCTTCCGGACATCTGGCTCCTGGGGTGTAGGTGTTGAATGTCCATGGACCTTTCAGAAACAGCACAAATTTAAAAGGCATGGCTCTATTTTCAGTAAGTGGGCCATTGGTGGATTGCTGGCCAGTATGAACTGGCTTCATCTCTCTCGCTACTATGAGATAAATTCCCACCTATTGGTAATACCTGTACATCAAAAAATGCCTGTAACTATGGAAATCTTTGTCCTTGGGACAGTTAGTGCAGTGAGAGATAAAAGAGATAGATGTGGGCTTCTAAAGTATAATCTATGTTGAACTTTAAGTGAATGAAGATATTTTGGTTTTTTGAAACATAGAGCTTCCTAAGTATTTTGTTTGAGGCAGAATTTGAAATAAACATTTTATTTATTTTCTTTTATAAGTATTTGAAATCTATATCCCCATTAAGGATGAAAACAAGCAAATAATATGAAATATGGGTTTATTTACATAAGCTTGAAATTTTGTTCTATTTCATACTCCTTTCAGATTATACTTTTTAAGATCAGAGAAAGCTACTGTGGAAAACTTATATATTAATTTCAAGGAAAAATCTGTATTGATTGCAAGGAATATTTTTTATTTGCTGGGAAGGAGGGAGGCAAAGAGAAGGGAGACCACTGTTAATAGATTTCTGTATATTCAGATATGTAATGGATATGTTCAGCTATCTAATGAGATGTCAGTGACTCTAGGAAACCAGAGGACATCCTTTCAGAAAGTCTAAAATAGATTTTGGTTTTAATATATTATTTTAATTACTTCTTTGCTGAGAAAGCCATTAGAAACCCAGAACAGTAAAGTTATAAAGAACCATACTCATTTACTTAGTCCTAAAGCTTGTTGTAGAATGCTTTCAATATATTTAAAAACATTGCCTTTTTGAATCTCACATTTCTTGAAACAATTTTATTTTATTTAAACATGTCCCGCATCTTTGACATCAGTGACCTTATCATCACTTCTGCTACTTTTTGAATCTTATTTTCTCCCCAGAGCACTTAATCTTCACTTCCATCTAAGTTATTTAACATTCAGCAGTTTTAAAATCATTTCTTATGCTATCATTAATAATTCTTTTTACAGATACTAAAATTGGAAATACTTTTTTACCTCTTTAAATATTTCCTCCCTTAATTAATTAGTATGCATTTTCACTAGGTCCATCTGGTGCTGCATTTATGTGGATAATATTTGGGGCCAAAAGGTACAGGTCCTATTTGAAATTCAAACTATTACTGAGAATATTGCATTAAGTTTGTATTAAATCCATAGAACTAAAAAAAATGGTATATTATGTTTACAAAGTATACATATGCCTCAAGACTTTAAAGAAAATAGAATGTATTTTGTTTACAGTCTCCTTGGAAAGCAGAATGAACTTCAAACTGTAAAAGATTGATGAAATATGATTACAATTACTGGCAAATAGAAGCCCAAGATAAATGAGAAGATGTGTCCACTCTCCACAAGTTCTAAGAGAGAAGGGCAGGTCTTTGAAGCAGATTGTCATAAGTTTTTGCCATACTCTCTTCCCAGAGTTCTAATTATTGAATCAGGATACTCTACAATCTTTCAGCATAGAGAACACATGCTTTGGAGCTCAACAGACCTCCATCCAGATTCCAGTTCTTCCACTTAAATTTCTTAAACCCCACTTTCCTTTTTATGAAATGAGGATGCTATTACTTTCCAAAGGCTGTTCCAAGAATGAGAGATATTGTTGGTTTATTGCTAGATATATGGGTAGACACTCAATAAATTGTAGCTGTTATGGCTGAGTCTGTGCTATTTTGATCTTAGCTTTGAATACAGACTTCAACCATGACACCAAGATTCCTGTTGTCAAGGATATTTTCTGACATTGATATCAAACTTCTAAAAATGTGTGTCATTGCTGTATTCTCCATCTGAGTGCTGACTGGCAGATCCATCTTGATCATGTCCCAGTTTTTATGTGAACCATGTATCTAAACTGGAATTTTTGGATAAGCCTAAAAGATATGCCTCTCCTACCAAGTGCTGGTCTTCTCTAGCCTACAGGTGTCTTGGCCCTACCAGCTGTCACTCAGTCTGGTACCTATTTCTCAGCCCTCTATTGCCCTCTAGTGACTGCTTTCAGCACTACCTCATCCAGGGGGTTAAGAGATTTTAAGAACAGTTAGCTGAATTGAAAATCCACAGTGGATTAAATTACCTGCCATATTTTGAACATTAATACGTGTGTGAAAAAATTGAAAAGCATCTATTGAAGACTCCTGAAAAGTAAATGTATCAGAATATTGAAGATGTGTAGTATCCCAATGTCAAAAAGAGAAAAGTCTGGATTTTAGGAACAAGACTGTTTAATTGATTATGGTGCCCTGAATAAAAATTCTACTTGACTAGGCAATTGATTATTATTAAGTTAGTAATCAGTGATCATTAGAATCTACCTCAGATTCATGGAGAAGAAATCATGCCCCCCAAATATCACTTAATTTTCTTTTGGCATGCCAACATCAGGGGAAGTTATAGGTATACAATAGCTCAGTTTCAACAAAGTTTATAGAAAAGTCAATCCTTTTAAGTAAAAAAAAAAAAAATAGACTTAATGGTAAGTAAAAAGTTGAATGAGCCATTCAAAGTGAATTGAGTGATAAATCAAAGTTAATCTGAGGGCAGGTCTCCAGTAACATTTTATAAGACTTTGCTCTGAGTTAGTGCTGTCCGCTCAAAGTCTTTAACACATGATTCAAGTGAAGACATATTTACCAAAATTAACAGAGGAGGAATAGCTAACATACTGGATGACAAAATCAAGTATCTTCTGGGTCATTAAATGGCAGGAAGAATGAGAAAAAAAATCAGGAAATGGGAAATTCTCTGTGTAGATTCACCAATTAAACTGTTCTTCTGCAAAATGCAGGAAACCTGGCTTAAGACAATTATACATGAAAAAAAATAACTTAGGGTTTTAGCTGCCTGTGAACTCATCATATGCCACCCACGTGAACTTCCAAATAAACTGATGTGAATCCTCACAAAGTGTAGATCGCACATCAAGGAAGGTAATAGTCCCACTTGAACTTTGCACTGTTCAGACTACATCTGGAGCATTAGGTTCAATTCACATGCCAGCTTTTCAGAAGGACACCAACAAACTGGATTGCGGGCCAAGGGGAGCTCTGACAACCGCAGAGCGTGAGGATTGGCTGAAATAGCTGAGACAACTCAGAAACATGGTAACTGTCTTCACATATTTGAAGAACTATAATGTAGAAGAGAGTCTGCATTTATTAAGACTCCAGACAAGTAGAGCCTAGATCAATCCAAATAAGAACCTTCTATTAGCAAACTCTTCAGAAATAAAATGAGCTGTCTGGCTCTTTACAGCTTTACCGTTTGGGCTTTTAATGCCTTTCTCATATATCTTTAACTTCTGTGATTCTGGTTCCTTTCCCTTTTTTACATTTGTTTCTTCAAACATGGAAACCTTCATTTATTTTCTTTTATTCCTCGATTCCTTCCCCCAGACTTGTGCAGAGTTGGACAAGAGAGTGCCATAAACAGACTTACATAGTATCCTGGCCAAACCAGTATGCCAGTGCTCAACTGTATGCAGATTTCTTTAAGAATAGGATGCCATCCCAGAACAGACTCCAGAAAAAAATAATTCTTATTCCTATGCCTAGTTATGGATAATCAGAAAAGCATAGCCTCTTAATACGCAAGCCTTTATAATCAGTGACTATAAAAATAAAGAGAACAGGGCTTCCCTGGTGGCGCAGTGGTTGAGAGTCCGCCTGCCGATGCAGGGGACACGGATTCGTGCCCCGGTCCGCGAAGATCCCACATGCCGCGGAGCGGCTGGGCCCGTGAGCCATGGCCGCTGAGCCTGCGCATCCGGAGCCTGTGCTCTGCAACGGGAGAGGCCACAGCGGTGAGAGGCCTGCGTACTGCAACAACAAAAAATTAAAAAAAATAAAGAGAACACAATCACTTTCACCGAAGCCTAAGGAGCTGGTGAGCAGCATTTTGATATTAATATTACAGAACCAAATAGAATTTACATAACTCCAGAATTTGTAGGCCTTTTGAAACAAAACCAACCTCTCTCTCTCTTTCTCTTTCTTTTCTTCCCTTCCTACCTTTTTTTCCCCCTCTTTCTTTCAAGATTTATCTCACAGCTGTTGCATAACGTTTCTCAGAATGATTCAGTGTCCCGTTCCTATGTTTCTCTTAGGAATAAGCTGTTTCCTTATTACCAAACCAAACCGACTGCCAGGTCCAGGGCTCATCTGGCTGGTGCTTCCTACATCTGCTGTACTAGGAATAGCTTTCCCTTCACCAGCTGGCAGCAAAGCAACCATGAGGGTGCAAGAGGAGGCAGGTTTAGGGGGAGCATAAAAAGAATGGGGAGGATGTAGAATAGAAATGTCCTTTCCTCTCTGTGATGGATTTCCTTCAGGACAGCTCTGGACAGCTGAAATCCCTTCAAAGGGAAATAGAGAAGCTGTTCTTTCAGAAGCAGGTTTCTCCTTTCAGACAGCCCCATATTATTATTCCTGTGTAATCACTTTTCAGTACGTTTTATTAGAACTTCTTTTTATTTCCTGAGAAACCATGTAGTTTGCATCTGTGTAGCACGCATTTCTGTGGACCCCTAGTGTCTTGGCATTTACAATGTCTGATTCCCAGACATTCCCAGGTTAAAAGTAGGAAAAACCTAGGAAAGAAAATCCCTCCATACTTTTTTTTCCTCCAAAGAGCCTTTAAATATGAAGTGGAGGAGAGGCTTTGAGCCATAATAACAATGATCTTCATCTGCTCTGCAGGCTTGTTGGGAGGCATAAGGAACTAATATGATATGTATAGAGTAGGGTAACTCTATACATTTCAAAAGTGCTTTATTAGTGATGAGAACATCTGCTTCATCTCTTTATGCCTTCATTTCTTCATATTTAAAATGACAGTAGCATACCTAACCCATGGGGTCATTATGAGAAATACATAGGAAGAAGGTGGTAAAGCCCTTAGCACAGGGACAGGCCTAGAGTCAAACCTCACTAACACTCGGCTGTACATCATTCCTGTCTAAGTTGGACATTGAAGGGGCCATCAGTGAGTATCTGTGGAATGACAGTGGGTCATTGAATACCAGTCCTAGTTCACTGTGTGCAGATCATGAACTTTGTTGAGAAATGGCAGATTCTAGCGTGTGCTTCCTCATCTTTTGTCCATATGCCTTTTTTCCCTCTTCTGATGAAAGTCAAGCATAAAGGAAAGAGATGGTCTCTGGTATTCACTGTATCTTCACTTCTAGCCAGAAAAAAAATGGTGTCATAGATGAGATCACACATTTCTTAAAGGTGGACTTTAAGAAACTTGTTGAACATCTGTTGCAGTGAAGAAATACAGAAAATTATAAGAGCAAAGCCAAATGAAGAGATACAGAAAATTCTAAGAACAAAGACAGATATTATCCAAAAAGCCTGGAAGAGGATGTGGAACAGCACTGGGCTGCACTCCTCCCTTTGTGCTCCTGCAGTAATGTAATTGTTATGTTTCCTGGAATATATATATCAGTGAAGCACAATAAAATTCAAGGCTATAAGGTTAGCACTAATGATATGCTTGGAAAAAATCCTAGAATACAGCATGCTTGCAACTATTATCAGGGCATAGAAAGTTTTAAGTGGTTGGTTTTAAAATAAGTAAAGCTGCCTAGACATTATAAAATATGACATTTTGTATAGCTTTAGGGTTCCAGGGAATGTTCAAATCTACAGTGTTAATTGTAAAGAAGATTCCAAAGTAAAAAGTAATAATTTTTAATTTTTTCCTGGTTCAAATTTCTTGGTGATTATAAACCATTTGGATTTGCTGATTTATAGTTATGAATGAATATAAATCTCAACAAGTAATTTCCTATTCAGGCTCTTATAGATAAGATAGTATTTTAGAATGAAGTCATAAATAACTCACAAGCATATTACTTCTGTAGGGAAGGAAACATTCTCTTCTACCATTTTTGGGTTTTTTCCATAACCGTTATCACTACTTGAAATTTCTTATTTGTTAATTGGTGATGTTGACTAGGCCAAATATTTTCTTCACATATCATATATATATTAGCTGTACCCAAAAGTTACCTATTCTAGGCTATGATGGAACATATATCTTGGGTGCTATTTAAATAAACATGTAGTAAATATTTTTTTCATAGTTTTATGACTTTTCCATTTTAAGAAAAAACTCAAGTTCTAGCAGCACTGCCCATTGTGTATATATCAACTTAAAGATCACTCACAAAAATAAAAATACTGTAAAAAGATCACTCATATCCACTCCTTGACAAATCTAAGAACATTCCCTAGTCATTGTTGATTGTATTCTACTTTGTGTTTGAAGTAGAGAGGGAAACTCCATGGCAGAGGTGGTATTTGAAATGGGCCTTTAAATATGGAAGTGGTTCCAGAACAATGATTCATTTTGAATAAAGTCACAGGAGTGATGTTGTTTGGGGTTTATTTCAAACAGTGACAAAGTGGGCTTATATTCTGCAGTGTCTATACTATGTGTACTTCGTAGGTAACTGGGTTTTTTTTAACAGCAGGATTATGTCATTGGGCTTTATTTTGTAAAATATTGATCCTGAAGCTGCTTAATAAATTAGTCTGAGTAGAACAATATGGAAAGTGAGAAGAAGGGGTGGAAGCATGAATTCAGAGGCTGTTACCATCATTCTACTAGGTCTTCAAGTCTCCCCAGGATCTAATCTTTCTTTGCCTTTATTACTCACTACTCATCCCACATTTACCTAACAAGATTCCTTGTAACTGGTATCCCGTCTTCCTCCTTTAGCATCTCAACAGTTTAATCATATTTCAGGGAAGTCAGGTCCCTGACACTTTCTCTATCCTGCTCCCACCATCATCCCTGCAAATCCATGTT
The DNA here is from genome assembly GCF_949774975.1 of Lagenorhynchus albirostris. Lineage (NCBI taxonomy): Eukaryota > Metazoa > Chordata > Mammalia > Artiodactyla > Delphinidae > Lagenorhynchus > Lagenorhynchus albirostris. The sequence continues at coordinate 122,014,305 of NC_083098.1, read as the reverse complement.
CTGGAAACATGACCTTTCATACATTTCTTACCTCTGTAAACCTCTAATTTATAATCTGTAATTATAATAATAATGTCTATCTCAGAATTGTGCTACAGTTGATAATGAATGATAATATTTTGAGTGTTCTTGTTTTTGAATTGCAGGTTTAACTTGGCAATGTTAATTTAACATTTTGTCTTGCTTTCAGTAATTCATGTATATGAGTTATTGCTTCATCTAGATTATAATTTAAAGTATAAATTGTGTATTATTTTTGTTTCCACCATAGAGTTTCATGTACTGCCTTATATATTAGGTATTTAATTCATGTTTTTAACTTGAATTAAGTGACAATTTATAACTTTTAACAGCACATCTGTTTTGAATTGTGATTATTTGGGGGCTTCTGGGGAACACACAAATATCAGATACTTTATTTCATTGTAAATCATTTGAGGGCAGATAGGCCATGTCTTCCCATCTTTTAAAGTCCTAGGTTTTCTTCCAAATGGTAGAAACTAAATAAATACTTGATGAACCAAAACATGAACACAGAAGAAGCGACGCTTGTGTCATTTTAAATTCTCTGAGATGCCAAAGAACTACACGTTGACTTGCTTATTTATGTAACTGAAAAGTGGCTTTTTTGTTTTACAACTTTCAAAGTCCTTAGAAACTCTGACTAGTGCATCTTATTTTCAGAATATAGAGGGTGTTCTCATGTTGCTGTGTACATCACATTTACATCTGGAAAGATGGCATTCATTCTTTCTAGAAATATTTATGAGCCTCTACAGTGTTCCCAACTCTGTGAAGAGCAAAGAAATTCAGATGTAGAACCAAACGGAAAGATCTGTTTATCTATTAATAAACCTTCAAAGGCTACTTAGCGGAAGGCTATCTCCTTTTTCTCTGAAACCTGGAGGTTTACTTCAGGACGGCCTTGTAGAAACTGGAAAAGAAAAAGAAAATCAATTGTGTAAGGGGTCCCTAAGAACCTTACCCCAAGAATAGTCTGCTTTAAACATATATACTTAAATTCAAGAAGTATGTATACAGCCTGTCAAAATATTTGGATTTAACATGAAAAAAATTTTTCTCTTATTTTAAATTTGTAATCCATTTTGAATTTACTCTTTAATGTAACTTTTTCTTAGAACCAATTCTAGGCCAAGTTTTAAAGTGGACAAAATCCATCTTTGTTAACTACACCTCCTTCTCTGAGTTCTCTTTCTTAACCCCTGCTTTCTAGGCATTCAGTATTACTCTGTTGCTTAACCCAGCAGGACCTAATTCTCACTAAGTTTTCCGTGTCCTTTAGATGCCTTAATATTCTTGTGTTCACAGACTTTGATGCGATATAACTAAAAGTGGGGATGTGAACATATGAACAGAAGATATTAAAGACACATTAATATTTCATTTGAAACAACCGAATACTTATTGCATTCTTAGAGATTTTTTTTTAATATATATAAATTTATTTATTTATTTTTGGCTGTGTTGGGTCTTCGTTTCTGTGCGAGGGCTTTCTCCAGTTGCGGTGAGCGGAAGCCACTCTTCATCGCGGTGCGTGGGCCTCTCACTGTTGTGGCCTCTCCCGTTGCGGAGCACAAGCTCCAGACGCGCAGCCTCAGTAGTTGTGGCTCACAGGCCTAGTTGCTCCGCGGCATGTGGGATCTTCCCAGATCAGGGCTCGAACCCATGTCCCCTGCATTGGCAGGCAGATTCCCAACCACTGCGCCACTAGGGAAGCCCCTTAGAGGTATTTTTTTAATTTATTTTGCTTCATTATTATTCTGCTTTTATGAGCTGCAAAACAAAAATGTTTTGGTATTTGAGCCCTAATAAAATATCTTCACTTCTATGATTAATGAAAGTGCCCTTCTAATTATTTTTAGGTTAAAGCCTACAGTGAATCTGATTCTAATTCTAAAAGAATATGTACTAGTTTTTTTTATGGTTAGATTATTTCAGCATAGTATAAAAAGTAGAAACCAAATTATTTTTTTAATTAGAACATTATTTTTAATTCTAGCTATTAAAATTTTCTCTTCTTTATGTAGTAACATTCTCTGAACAATTCTCTATGTCTAATGAAAAATATATTTTTCTGTGTTTATGGGTTATAGTGGGGAAGATCATATTACTGTCTTCATTTTATGAACAGAGGGTAAAGACACTATAATTTTTTATATTCCTTGCTTGATTTTTAATGTATAAATCCCATATAGCATCCTGCCCAATGTCACACAAGTTGTGAATATTCAAAAAGTATCAGTTGTTAGCTATGTGTCCATTTTTCAAGTCAACTTTCCTCATTTGTAATAGTTAACTTTATTGCCTTCTTCACTCTGCCACACCCCTATGCTAAAACACTCATGCTGTACTATTTCAGTCATATTATGTATCTGGCACTTTGCAGTGCACCAAAAATACAATGATGAAGAAGTCAGAAAAGGCCCTCACCTGCATGGAACTTATATTCTAGTTCCAGTGTGCAGTATATAGGGAACAAATAACCCAATGAGTAAGATAACTTCACATTATGCTACATAGAAAATATACAGGTTGAGTTGATAGAGAATACTATTTAACATTCAGCCTTCACTTATGCATGTATGCATTCAATATATTTAGTTCTTTTTTTTTTAATTTATTTTTTGTCTGTGTTGGGTCTTCGTTTCTGTGCGAGGGCTTTCTCTAGTTGCGGCAAGCAGGGGCCACTCTTTTTTTTTTAATATTTATTTTATTTATGTATATATGTATGTATGGCTGTGTTGGGTCTTCGTTTCTGTGCGAGGGCTTTCTCTAGTTGCGGCAAGCAGGGGCCACTCTTCATCGTGGTGCGTGGGCCTCTCACTATCGCGGCCTCTCTTGTTGCAGAGCACAGGCTCCAGACGCACAGGCTCAGTAGTTGTGGCTCACGGGCTTAGCTGCTCTGCGGCATGTGGGATCTTCCCAGACCAGGGCTCGAACCCGTGTCCCCTGCATTGGCAGGCAGATTCTCAACCACTGCGCCGCCAGGGAAGCCCTATTTAGTTCTTAAGTAGCTATTATGTGCACCAGAAATTACGAACTCAGGTGCCTGTGTGTGAAGTGTGAAGTGTGAAAAGCAGCTACCTAATGAAAGTTGTAGATGTGTTTTCTGAATGTTCTTCAAATTTTTTTTTGCTGACCAAACCAGATTGCCCTTTGGAATACATCTGCCCACTGTTATCTACCTCTACATGCAAATGTCCTCTTTTTCAGAAGGTAGCAGATACATTCTCTTTCTTTTGAATGTCAATCTGATTCAAGTACACAAAATTCATTCATTTATTCATTCACTCATTCATTCAATAACCTTTAAAGTAAAACCTTTATTTCAGTGTTCTTGTATGAAGTAGAAAGCCAGTACTCAGACTCTACCCTCCAGTAAATTGTAAACCATGTGACATTCTTTCTGTCTATCCAGCCAGAATTAATTTCCTCCTCTTCAGAGCACACAAAGAATTTTTTGTCTTGCATTTATTTCTATATATGTCTTGTCCTCCTTACTTAGCTCTTTATTTCTTATATATTTTGGCATTATTCATGACATCAAAAGTTGTGCCTTATCCACAGAAATTGCTCAGTACCTGTTTATTACATGAATGAGAAAAAGGTCAGACTAAGTCAGAGTTGTTACCTGTATGATCAGTATGTGTTTTCTAGGTTAAAGCATCATATTTTGCATTTATTTACATTGTGAATTATGGTGAGGATATAATGGGCAGCACGTTCCCTAATTATTTGGTTTTATCTGACATTTAATTCCCTCGGTTGGTATCCTTAATTAATTACATAAGGTTAGAAAGAATGTTTAAAATTCATTTTAAGTTTTCAGAGGTACTGACTTTCAGAAGAAAAGTAATATGAAACCCAGACACTATTAATTGCTATTTTAGGGGAAGTTTGAGAATCATGTTATATACTTAGGATAAATGGGAAAGCAGAGAAAGGGTTGAGCATGCACTCAAAACAAGGACATAGAGAATCCCTGAATTGAGTTTGCACCAGAAAACTGGTTTTGTTTGCTCTTACTTTCTTGGATCAATTCATATTCCGGTTTAGTAAAAGATAAACTCCAAGGTTTAGAATACACAATTTTAAATTGTTTTGTTTTTGTTTTTTAACATCTTTATTGGAGTATAATTGCTTTACAATGGTGTATTAGTTTCTGCTTTATAACAGAGTGAATCAGCTATACATATACATATATCCCCATATATTCTCCCTCTTGCATCTCCCTCCCACCCTCCCTATCCCACCCCTCTAGATGGTCACAAAGCACCAAGCTGATCTCCCTGTGCTATGTGGCTGCTTCCCACTAGCTATCTATTTTACATTTGGTAGTGTATATATGTCCATGCCACTCTCTCACTTTGTCCCAGCTTACCCTTCCCCGCTCTGTGTCCTCAAGTCCATTCTCTACATCTGCATCTTTATTCCTGTCCTGCCCTTAGGGTCTTCAGAACCTTTTTTTTTTTTTTAAGATTCCATATATATGTGTTAGCATATGGTATTTGTTTTTCTCTTTCTGACTTACTTCACTCTGTATGACAGTCTCTAGGTCCATCCACCTCACTACAAATAACTCAATTTCGTTTCTTTTTATGGTTGAGTAATATTCCATTGTATATATGTGCCACATCTTCTTTATTCATTCATCTGTCAATGGACACTTAGGTTGCTTCCATGTCCTGGCTATTGTAAATAGACATTTCTCCAAAGAAGATTTACAGATTGCCAACAAACACATGAAAGGATTCTCAACATCACTAATCATTAGAGAAATGTAAATCAAAACTACAATGAGGTATCACCTCACACCAGTCAGAATGGCCATCATCAAAAAATCTACAAACAATAAATGCTGGAGAGGGTGTGGATAAAAGGGGACCCTCTTGCACTGTTGGTGGGAATGTAAATTGATACAACCGCTATGGAGAACAGCATGGAGGTTCCTTAAAAAACTAAAAGTAGAACTACCATACGACCCAGCAATCCCACTACTGGGTATATACCCTGAGAAAACCATAACTCAAAAAGAGTCATGCACCACAATGTTCACTGCAGCTTTATTTAAATTGTTTATTGTTTTAAATCAGTTATGTCTTTTGAGGAGGGAGGTAAATAAAAAGTTTGATTCGGTAAGTATGAGGCACATATTAGAGATTAAAATGGAGTTTTCAGGAAAGCAATTAAATACAAGAAACTGGGGTTTGGAAGAGAGATTATATATCTGAAGGTATAAGTGAAAGACATTGAGAGCCATGAGATTATATGAGATCCAAAGTTGAACCTGGGCACTCCAGAGTTAAGATGTCTGTTAGATTAAGGGAATCAAAAGGGTACTATTTAAAAAGAAGCAGCCAGCAAAGTAGGAGGAAAACCAAGAGAGTGTTCTGGAAGCCAAGCGAAGAAAGTGTGTAAAGGAGAATCAAATGATCAAGTTGCCAGAAGCTACTCATGGACCAAGTGGGAGGAAGACTGAATATGGGCCATTGGATTTAACAACATGGAGGTCAATGGTGATCTTTTAGTGGAGTTGTGGGTAGAGAAACCTATTAGAAATATGTTCAAAAGGGAATGGGAGGGCTTCCCTGGTGGCGCAGTGGTTGAGAGTCCACCTGCCGATGCATGGGACACGGGTTCGTGCCCTGGTCCGGGAAGATCCCACATGCCGCGGAGCGGCTGGGCCCGTGAGCCATGGCCGCTGAGCCTGCGCGTCCGGAGCCTGTGCTCCGCAACGGGAGAGGCCACAACAGTGAGAGGCCCGCGTACCGAAAAAAAAAAAAAAGAGAGAGAATGGGAGAAAGCTAGGTGGAGACAAGTGTCAACAAATATTTCAAGGGGTTTTGATGTAAAAATGAAGTAAAAAAAATGGGGCAGTACCTGGAAAGGGAAGTAGGGTCAAGAAAAGGTATTTCATAAGATGGAGTAAATAACAGCAACAGCGTTATTAAGCTGATGGGATTGGTTCAGTAGAAAGGAAGAATTTGCTGATGCTGAAGTTAGAGTGGCAGAATTTCTGGAAAGATGTTCCGGAGTAGACAACAGAGGATGAACTCTAATGTGTAAGGTGGAGGATTGACCTTATCCATGAACTAAGAAGGAAGGCACAGCGTATAAGCACAGAGACAAGGAAGTGGTAGATTGGGGTGGGTCCTTTGTGGAAGTTAGAATCTGAGTCATTCTGTTTCCTTTGTGAATTAAGAAGTAACTTTATGCGCTGAGAGTGAGGATGACAGTGGAGCTGTTAGAGAGTTGAGGAGAGGAGTATGGTATGAAAAGTTTGTCTAGGAACAAGGAAAATAAAGTAGGATTGATGGCCAGCACTAAGGGCCCACTTGCGATTCATGATCATGACTTTAAAGTGAGACTAGTACACGTCATTTTAGGTTTTTCTTTTTTCATGGAATGGCTTAGGCAGAGAGTTGGATTTAGGCAAAATTAAACTTTTACCAAAAGAATGTGATAAAGTTAGAGGGAAGGAAAGAGAGTTGCATACATATACAAGGAAGTAATTACAAAGAATGCACATGGGATTTAAATTAGGCAATGGGTATAAGGATAGTGAAAAGAATAAATTGATTGCTAGTCTCAGTGGGCACAGATTTTTTTTTTTTAATTAGGTACTTGAAGGAATGAGCAGGGAAAATAGGAGAGTCAGTGATTAGAGAATGAGGTGCTTAAAATTGTGATTAGAGTGGGGTTTCCATAAATGATAAGATCTTCTAGGATGTGATCACAGGAGTTGGTAGCTGGGGAGACAAGATCATGGGAGGAGAGGATGTCAAGGAACTGAGTTCAAGGCATTGGAGAATCATTCATCTGGATATTGAAGTTGAGTTGAAGAGTGTTTTACAGTAAACTAAGAGCCAAAATCTTCAAAAACTGAAGAAGAGTGGTATGAAAAAATGAGATGCAGTATCTTCTGTAGTCTGATAACATGGGATTCAAAGTTCAGGTTTACACGGAGGAGAAAGAGAATTGGAAGTAGTTATGTAGTGCAAGTTTGGAAGTAGTTATGAAGTGCAAGTAGGGTATTTAGCCCACTTCCAGGCCCAGCGTTATGAGAGGTGTGGAAGAAAGAAGAGCCACCTCTTGAGAGAGCTACGGGGGAAGGAGTGTTGTCAGAAGAAAGCCAGTTTTCAGTGGCAACAAGAAGATAAAGATCACGTTCAAGAAGAGATTGAATTAACTTCTCTTCTAACTGCTCCAAGAGGACACAGTGTGTTAGGGAGGAGTTGGAGATGGGGGAGCAAAAGGAGGAATGAATATACAGAGCCTTTGTGCAACTGGAGACACAGATTTGAGGAAACCCAGGTTTCACCTGGGGTGTGACTTAAATAGGAATAAAAGACCAAATGGGATGGGGGCTGATCCAGAGTGTGGTGGGAACCTCTCCGTGTTATGGGGGAGGGTCTTGCCAATGGTCTGCAGAGCTGAGAATATACTATCGGAAAGCAAGTGTGTTTGACAAATGAGACTGTAGTTTTGATGTTCATGAGTGGAAAGGTAGAATGTGAGTAAGAGTAGAGTCTTAACTTTTGCTAGAAAAGTCTGCTTTGGGCCGTTTATAAGTTGATGATATTCTGTAGAAATTTAGCCTAAGCTAATTCTTAGCTTATAAAAGAAAAAAATTGTTTAGGGAATGACTTTTATAGGTTTTGCCAGATCTAGGCTGATACTGTGGTTCCAGGAATTCGTATATGTTTGGTCATTAACTTCTTGGGGAAAATCTGGACTTTCACATAATATGACTTATTAATAACATCCTTTTCCCCATATTTCCCTTCAGTTGCCCAGAGTCTAAGCTTCACTAATAATATTTAGCTTTATCATGGTTATGACAAGGACTTAGTATGCTGAGTGAACCAATTTTCTGGTCCATGCATCAGCTTTAATTATTTAAAGATACATTTACACTCTTAAATCCCCTGCTTAAAAATGAAAATTAGATAATTGCCAGCTATCTAAGTAATAGCAAATTGTTGACGTCTCTGAGCTATTTTCTTTTTCTCTCATTTCTTGCATCCTTTCCTTTTCTTCTGACCTTCAAGTGGATTCTCCTCATTGCCGCTTTTGAGGCTGTGTTGTTCAGTTCCAGTCTTGGTTTGTTTGTTGGTTTGTTATTAATTCTCATCATTCTTTCCTGATTGAGATTAATAATCTCATTGCCCCTATGTTTACATTTCAGTGTATTTTGATTCAGCAATTAAACTGTATTTTAATTTCTCCTGGATCAAGATGTTTCCTGCTTTTCAATTCAATTCTAATTTTTATTTGTTTATTTGTTCTTACAGTTATTACTTTTTTCTTGCAGGTATTCTGAACCCCTTGACATGAGTTCTTGCTTACATGTAAAGCTTCCTCAAAGGAGAAAGATATTTAACTTCTTCCATTCCAAAATAATCCAAAAATTATTTTTAATCATGACCAGGGAAAAATAGTTGATTGGATACATTTACTTTAAATTAATTTCAGTAACAAAATAAAATGAGGAATGGAATAGGGGAGAATACAACTATTCTTTCTTTAAGGTGGCTTTCTTCTCTTCTGAGCAGGAGGAAAAAGTGGCTACTCCATTTATAGCTCAATTGGCCGCCTTCTTCTCTACCCTTCTTTGCTTTGGTTATCTCATTAATTGCTTTTGCCTCCTCTTTTCATTTAATCTTGGATCATGCTAGGTCCAAGAGGAGAGTAAAGTTGTTAATGAATAGGAAAAATTCACTCATTATTTTTCCTCTTGCTCAAAATATATTGAATTTGGGCCAAAGCAAAGGAAGCTGAGCCATTGACAGTCTTTATTTTTATGCATATTTATTTATACTTCTACTGCCTACAGTTAGTAGATTCAGAAACATGTGCGGACCATGTTGAAAAATTACATTAAAGAGCAGTATTTAATTGTTGGTACTTAATTGGGTGATATTTAACTTTTAAGTTTTCATGATTCAGAGTGTGGTATTTGAGTTTTCAGCCACTGCATTGAAAATGGATCTTTTTCTTAGGAATATATACTTAGGGGCTTCCCTGGTGGCGCAGTGGTTGAGAGTCCGCCTGCCGATGCAGGGGACACGGGTTCGTGCCCCGGTCCGGGAGGATCCCACATGCCGCGGAGCGGCTAGGCCCGTGAGCCATGGCCGCTGAGCCTGCGCGTCCGGAGCCTGTGCTCCGCAACGGGAGAGGCCACAACAGTGAGAGGCCCGCGTACTGCAAAGAAAAAAAAAGAAAAGAAATATATACTTGGTAGCTGGCATCATAAGTACATAGACCAAGTAAATTATTTATTATCCTAAAATACAAATTTTCATATGGTATAGAATGTTATTGTGTTGGCATAACCACTGCATTCATTCTCCTGTTGAATGGAAGCCATTCTTACCTTTTATTTCAGGACTTCCCTCTCTTATAGCTGGGCTCCATTTCCCCATTGTACAGTGCCCTCATTGCCTAGTCCTGACCTTTGTGGACAGCACCTGGGTTCTCTGCCTGTCTCTCCCACATTCAATATTTTGAAACTTTATGGTTCTGCATTCCTTAGTAGAGGAACTTTCTCTTGCTATAACTTGAGAGCTAGAATATCTTGAAAACTATAGAGTTCTACTGGCAAAGTCCTATCAGGTGACATTCCAGTTTGCTAGTTTTAGCTATCCTTTAACCACACAAAACCCTTCCCAACATCCTCAACCCTGGCTCTTGCCTGCCATGTTGAGCTACTTAAAATTCCACCATTGTGCCTGTTTACATCATTTAACCTCTGCTAGAAAGGTTTTTTTCCTACCCTCTTCACCTTTCTATTCTATATTCGAAACTCAGCTTAAATATTTCCCCAGGGAATATTTCTTTGAACTTTCTTGAAATGCCAACCTTTGAGTTTCCATATCACACTGTCATCACTCCTGTATAAGCACTTAACACGCTGAATTGAAATTACCTAGATCTTTACCTTATCCTTTATTATTTGGCTGTAAACTCCTTGAGATAAGCCACTACATCTTGTTCACCTTTGTTTAGCAGCACACTGTTTGGGATGGAAGGGAGGGAGGGAAGGGAGGAAGGAGAGGGGAGAGAAGGAGAAAGTTAATTATAGAACTGAAGAAACCTAAAGAGCTCTGGGTCTTCCATCTTTAAACAGACAAGTAAATATTTGCTGGAAATCTTTCATAATATGAAGGATAGGGACATAAATTTGAAGTTTTATAGTTATGACATAAAATAAAAACAAATTATCTTTCTTCCAAGCTATTCATCTCAGTGTTCCTGCCTAATTTATATCTTATGGTGCTTTTAGAATTTTATATCACTTTGATATGCAAATTTCAAATATATACATTGCTCTGGGAATATATTTCATATTTTATTGATTATAAGATGACATTATAGTAGAGAATCCAATATATTAAATATATAAGTTAATTATATAATACTAAACAATTTTTTAATTAAGTTATGAAAAATGTACATTTTATTAGAATTGGGGACTATGGTACTATTACTAACAGTAAAATCTAACAATTATCGAATACTTACAAAAAACCAAGTACTTTACGTAAGTTATAATACTTAATTCTCAAAACAACCCTAGGTGGTAAATTCTACTACTATTATATTACATATGAGGAAACTACATGCACAAAGTTCACATTGGTAATAAGCCCTGGAAGTAAAATTTGAATCTAGACAGCCTTACTCTGGAGAAATGTGGTCCAATGGAACTTTTATTCAATGATAGAAATTTTCTATATCTGTGCTATCCAGTATAGTGGCCACTAGCCATATGTGACTATTGAAAATTTGAAATGTGGCTAATATAAATGAGAAAGTGAATTTTAATTTAGTTTAACTTAATTACTTTTAATATAAATAATTGCAGAGACAGAGATTTATTTTAAGGAATGGGCTCATATGATTGTGGAGGTTGGCAAGTCCAAAAATCTGCAGGATAAGCCAGCAGGCTATAGACCCTCCAGTTCAAGTCCGAAGGCAGTATACTGGGAGAATTCCCCTTTCTTCAGAGGATGTCAGTCTTCTTCTATTAAGGCCTTCAACTGATTGGAATATGCCACCCACTATGGAGGATAATCTGCTTCACTCAGTCTGGTGATTTAAATGTTAATCTCATCTAAAAATATTTTCACAGAAATATTTAAAAAGTTTGACCAAATATCAGGGTAGCACGGCCTAGTCAAGTTGACACAAAAATTAATCATCACATAGTTCACGTAACATTTTTGTACGCAGTTCAACAAATTACATCATTCTATGGAGTACACTGGAAAGGAATTTAACCAGTACTAAATTGAATTACTTTCATAAAATCAAACAAAACTAACATGTTTAATAAATCATCAGATAAAGCATTCTAATTTAATGTTACTTGTTTCAGAGTATTCTAAAATTCTTCGATGCTATCTAATTATTATCAAACTACTTTCTTGTTTTCTAGAGTATCTGAGTAAAAGTATGAAGACTGCTCTAATATTATCATTTTCCCATAGTGAAAATATCACAGTGATTGAGGGGAGTTGAATCTACCATTACTTCCATCACACAACTATAGAACATATCTAATATATTTGAAAAAAAAAGCATAACGATAGAGCTAATGGGATGATACTATGTAACACATGCCGTAATTAAACATGGACCAATAGCTAATCCTAAAAGAATAATTAAAATACTTGTTAATAATCCTTCTATTTACATTTCAAATATGAAAAGTAAGTGTTAAATTACATTTCTTCATTGATTACAAACTCTTAGTAATTGGAACTATTTAAAATGAATAACAATACTTGATTTGGTCTGGTTTTTAATTTCATACCAAGGATTTCAGCTCAGTACTCTCCTAACATAGCATCTTTGACTAAATCATGAGATTTTACTTAAGCAAAGGGCTGCCTTGGGAAGAGAAGTAGACACAGAGATATTTCCTGCATTTTTAAGTGTTCTTCCCTGTAGTAGACATTACTTCCTTCACAAACTATAATGTTTACATTGCTCTCTTTCATATTTGAATGAGGAAGATGGATCACAGGGAAGAAAACATCTGCCCTGTTTACGTTGTACAGCATAGTGATTGTTATTTGGTTTTTTCTTAGAACTATATGAGAATTCATTGATTTTTTTTTTTCTTGCGGTACACGGGCCTCCCACTGTTGTGGACTCTCCTGTTGCGGAGCACAGGCTCCGGACGCGCAGGTTCAGCGGCCATGGCCCACGGGCCCAGCTGCTCCACGGCATGCGGGATCTTCCCGGACCGGGACACAAACCCGCGTCCCCTGCATCGGCAGGCGGACTCTCAACCACTGCGCCACCAGGGTAGCCCGAGAATTCATTGATATTTAGACTCGTTGTCCACCTGAATTTTTCACCAAGGTACCTCATTTCTGGTTGTTGTCCACCAGGCTATCTGCATGTGGCTATTGTGAAGATGAAATTTTATGTTGCATTTGGATTAAAAGTGGCTGGAGGCAGCCTTTATTTTAGTGATTTGCGAAATGGAAAGCTGAACCAAAGTGACTGTAGCTTTCTGACTACGAAGAGAAGCTATGCCATGTAGTGAGTTTAATTAACACAAGGCTGGTGAGATTATTCCTAGAATGATGGGTTAATAATCACTTAGCTGGTGGCTTTGTTTACAGCCTAGATGAGCAAGCCTTTTTAGTAAGCTTTGTGGTTGACCTAGCCTCTGGGTTAAAAGTTACATTTCTGGTAGATTAAACAGATTTTGTAGTTTCAAGTGAATAACTCTGAGAACCTTTGCCCCCCTCAATAAACATTAAGCACGGGAGGGCTTCCCTGGTGGTGCAGTAGTTGAGAATCCGCCTGCCAATGCAGGGGACACAGGTTCAAGCCCTGGTCCGGGAAGATCCCACATTCCACAGAGCAACTAAGCAACTAAACCACAACTACTGAGCCTGCACTCTAGAGCCGGTAAGCCACAACTACTGAAACCCACATGCCTAGAGCCTGTGCCCTGCAACAAGAGAAGCCACCGCAATGAGAAGCCGGCGCTCCGCAACGAAGAGCAGCCCCTGCTCTCCGCTACTAGAGGAAGCCTGGGAAGCAACACAGACAAAGATAAATAAATAAATTAAAACAAACAAACAAAATTAAACACAGGAACTGTCATTCAAGATAATAAGAAGAAGAGTGTGTTATAAACTAAAAGAATCTTTCTTAAATCCTTTGCACACACGTCCCAACCCCCAGTCTCCTAACAGCCTGGTTCTTTGTGCTCTTCCTTCTGTTACTGGAATGAGTAATACTCAGCACTGTTTATGGAAGTTGCAAAGCAGTTGTGTCAACAAGATTCTTTTCTCTCAAGGCTTGTCATCAAATACCGTGGTTTTCTATAGTTTCTTTTCATTTTAACCAAAGATAACTCAAAGTTTAAAGCTTATAATTTTTCTTTCTACACTCAGGTTTCCCAGTGGTTTCACAGTTATGATCTTTAAAAATGTATATCTGTACATCTATTTCAGATCATTTTATTTTTGGCTGCACCATGCAGCATGCAAGATCTCAGTTCCCGGACCAGGGATCAAACCTGTGCCCCCTGCATTGGGAGCACTGAGTGTTAACTGCTGGACTGCCAGGGAAGTCCCTATTTCAGAGAATTTTAAACAATATTCTGCTCTTTCTCTTTGTTTGGTGAGTCGAATTCAACTCCATACAATGCCCACACAGTCCAGTCGTCCCATTTCGTGCAGTAACCCTAGATTTAATGCTCTAGGATGTCATTATTGGTGCCATTGCTTTTTATCGAATACCTTCTTAAGCTTGTCAGTGGCCCAGATTAAATTGTTCAAGAATGAGAATGTGACATTTGTGGTTATCCTGGACCTCAGGACTATTCAAAAAATGTTTAACTTCATTCTTATTCTGAAAGGTGATTAAGGTACGTTAAGTACAGATTGACTTTCTCATAATAGGCATTCAAAACAGGCCATCGGGGCTTCCCTGGTGGTGCAGTGGTTGAGAGTCCGCCTGCTGATGCAGGGGACACGGATTCGTGCCCTGGTCCGGGAAGATCCCACATGCCGCGGAGCGGCTGGTCCCGTGAGCCATGGCCGCTGAGCCTGCGCGTCCGGAGCCTGTGCTCCGCAATGGGAGAGTCCACAACAGTGAGAGGCCCGCGTACCGCAAAAACAAACAAACAAACAAAAAAAAAACAGGCCATCGTCATAACTCATGTCCCACATGGACTTACATTTGATGTGGACTTTGATCCTAAGTCTGTGCCTCTGAAGAGACATAGAGACCTCTAGATACTTTATGATTTTTCTCCTTAAAGTTTTCATTTTAGGAGAATTCAGTTCATCTTCCAGCTTCTAACTACTAGTAAAAGTTACTGATTCATAGACTGCTAGAACAGAAAGGCCCTGGAGACTTCCTAATTCTAGACTCCTTATTTCATACAAGAAGTTTTACAGTTTTGTGGAAGGGTTTTCCTGATGTTGGCTAGTATAGTTCTTAAAGTGTATCACCAATTGTTATTCTAACCCATTTCTGCAAATGTATCAGTAGTCTACAGTGTACAGAGGTTTTGTGAAGTGATCCTGGATAATTTTTATTCTTGCTGCCTTGTTTTATAAATGTGTACTTTAAGTCTGTTCACCTGTACGTAATGGCTACTGAACACTTTTCTAGAGAATGTTTTATGAGATTTGGACATTCAGGTAAACATGAACATTCTATGGGAGTCTTTTCGTTCATACTGAAACTGCCCTGTTATGAGAGCTAGAGAATAATTATGATCTTTGGCAGAATAGTGGTATCATTTTTTTCTAACTCTCAGAAACTAGCTGTTGGCTTTTATACAAAGGAATATCAAGTTACTTCCTCTTTTTTAAAATTCAAAGGGGTGTGGAACAAAGTGTTCAGTACACAGAAGGAAGTGCTTCCTTTCCATAGAACAGTATGTTTCTAGTTCCTACTAGAAATCTTTAATAAAGCATCACAATATTCACTTTACAGAGCATGAATCCTGTTAGATACAAAACTATTTCAACACCCAGATTGTGTCTATGAGCGGGATCTACAGGACTCTGTTTTGCTCCTATCTTACTTAATAATGATTACTAAACTTGTATTAAAGGGCCTCTATACATATTATCTCATTGAACTTTCACAGCAACCTGAAGAGAAAGGCATGTGTTACAATTCTGACCATATTAAGTGAAAGTCAGATATCATTTGGAACAGTGATTTAGTTAACCATGATTCACAGCCCTCTTCCATAGTCAGGGCTGGCCAAGGCCATTCCCATCATTTCTTTGGCTTTCCGGGCTGCATTCCTGCATCTGCCCATCCTTCAGCTTTCTCCTCTAGTCACACTGAGCTATGAACCTCTGCCCCCTCCTTTTGCCACAAGATTCCCAATAATTTTCTGAGGCATTACTGACTGTTCTGAAAACGTGGGGTCATGTTGCATAGCAACGGGTTTCTACCATCTCTCTGGCTCTCGCCCTCACTAACTACCCCTTCCCCAAACCCACAAGAATCAAACATGTCCCTGCCCCTCATACAGGAGGGGAAAGTTAGGTTTAGGAAGGGTTAGTGATGGATCCAAATGATGGAACATGACCTGAAAGCCATGTGTTCTGATGACAGATCCAGGGCTCCACTTGTTACTTTAAAAATATCAACATTAACCGTTGTTTAGCACTTTACAATTTACATAGACATTTTACTTACGTTAACTCATTTTAATGTCTTTAATAATGCTGTGAGGTAAGTATTATTGTTCCATTTTGAAGAAGCATACATGGTTACATAGAGAATTGACTTACCTTAGGCAATGCCTGTTTGTTAATGCTCGACTTTACCCTTTCCTTTGAGATTTCATTTACCTAAAATTGATTTCATCTCTTTGTGGCAAGTCCCGTAGTTTCCCAAGGATTTCTGTTAATTACTAGTCTCATGGTCATCTCTTCCTACAGCTGAGCCCTTGCTCTCAGCTAAATCTCACCTTTCCCTAGGACAATATACCTTTCAGCTTCAGTGCAACCCAGATATGAAAAATAGTCTTTTATTTATTTATTTTACTTTTTGTAAAAACCAAAGCTGGCTACTCCAGAAGTTGAAGAAAGCAATACAGAAATTTCTCACCACTGACATGAATTTTGCCAGAATTGGCATACTATTTTGACTTTAAAAAATAATTTTTTCATTTTGCTGGAGAGTTAACAATGGATTCAGTATTGGAATTTTTACTCCTAATCTCATATTCTTTGTACCACAAAATACTGTTTCATAGAAGTATTTGTTATTTAGATTTGGTAATTATTTATATATCTATTCAGAAAATTTTAATCAGAGTAATTCAGAGAATATTAAGACATCAGTGGTTCTCAAACATTTTGGCCTCAGGGCCCTTTTGCACTCTTAAAAATCACTGAGGACTCCAAAGAACTTTTGCTTATATGAGTTAATACTATTGGTTTTTACCATAATAGACATTAAAACTTGAGAATTTCTTAAAATATTTATTTAAAAATGACAAACCAATTACATGTTAACATAAATAAGATCTTTTTATGACTATAACAATATTCTTTTTAAAAATAGTGAGAAGGTTAGCATTATTTTTAATTTTACTATCTCTTTAATGGCTAGCTTAATAGAAGATAATTGGATTTTCATTGTTGTTATGTTTGAAGTATGTGAAGAAAACTTAGCTTCATAAAGGTATATAGCTGGAAAAGGGAGATGTGTTTGAGTCGTGTTTTCAGATACATGTGATACTCTTCTTGATTACTATACCAAAATTTGTCAAGTGGTAGTTATTTAGAGATTCTTACTCATTGTTAGGTGAGACCAGACAACAACCAAAGGTTGGAAAATGTGTTGTCTGCAAAACTCTAGTAACCCCATTGAACTCTGTAATTTTTTCTATTGTTTTTCTATGTTCTGGACACTGTTCTAAGCACTTCGCATATATTAGCTCATTTAATCCTCATAATAACTCAGTGAGAAAGGTGCTAATATTAACTTCATTTTGAGGTTACTGAAGCAACTGAGTAAACTGAGGCATAAAAATGGAAATGAGGAAACTGATGCACAGAGATTCTCTGAAGTGAATTTGCCATTTTAGTTTTCAGCTCTGTTGTTTTACAAGATAGTAAATTCAAAGTAAAATAACCCTAATAACATGGACAAGTAATAGAATTGCAAAGTTATTGATAATCTTATGACATATTGAACATTCTAATAATAAATTGGTAAATTACCAAGGGAGATCACACAGTCCTCCGTTAGTAGGCCAAAATCACTTATTATTCCCTTAGTATGCCTCCAGTTATATTGTCATTAATGATCTATGTTTAACTTGTTTCTAATATAATTTTTTCTGAATATGACTTCTAAGAACCACATTAATTCAGCTTCTGTATATAATTTTTAGCAAATCAATACATGTTTGCATGCACTTTCCCTTATGTTACTATAAAAATACCATTAAACTAATTTTGAGAATCTGTATTTTGGATCCTAGTAGAAATACAGCTAAAACAACACTTAACAGCTTTTCAGGATTACAGAAATTCAAGAACATGGGAGTGACAGTTTTGGCTCTTGCAACACAAATTTTTAGAGGAGTTGGCAGGTATAGCTTAACAGGACACATGATTCCTTCTGATGGTACAGGAAAGTGGGCAACGGGCAGTAAGAGAAGCAGCAGCTTCAAGAACAAATTTTACTGCCATGAATTTTTAATGGTACTTTCTGGGAGCTTTCCAGGATACATTCAGCTGAGAAACCTATGATCAGTAGTGAGTATGCTTTCCCAGGGTCATAGGTGCAGTATCTGTGTGATATTTTGGAAACCTATCTGTTATGGTATGAGTAAAGAATAAGAAAAAATTGGATGGAATAGCACAGCTGAGATTTATTTGTCAAATCTTCCCTCTGGTAGACAAAATAAGTATCACTTAATAATATTAAAGCACTCCAAAGAAAGTTTTGGGGAACAAGTTTATTTCCATGTCTGAAATATAACAAGATCCATATATTAATACTGGAAAGTATGACTCAGGCAACAAAGAGATCAGGTGGGTTCTGCTAATATGTCATTACAGCTCAGCATACCATAAATATTCCTATAGATTCAATGCCTATCCTTCTTTTTACAAACCGTCTTCATTCAGAACATTTATTTTTTTTAAATAAAGCTGAGTACTTGGCATGGGTCTCCCTATAGATCAATGTGTTATTTCTTTGCATTCCTCCATAGACATGTAAGTAAACTGACACGTAAAAGGGGAAAAAAGCAATTGCATGGCATAAGCTTCAGTTTGACAACTGGAAATTCCAATCTGACTGCCAGGAAGAAAGACAATGGGCAAGACACTAATTCACTAGTCCCAAGTGATGGCATTATGTTTTGTTTCGCTTTGGTTTTGGTTTCATCACTTGCACACAACAGAGCAGTAGGAGAAAGACATGGAGTTAAAGAGATGATGGATGGGAAGGGCACAGAAGAGAGAAGATATAGTAATAAATAGTTATAACTAGCATTTGTATAGAATTTTACAATTTACAATATGTCTTCTGTATTTTATTTCATATAACCCCAACTAAAAAAGAAAAAAAAAGTCCTGTGGAGGGATCTTCAGGGCATATTTAGTTCTCTTTTTTATTTCCAGTTTTTTAAATTATTATTATCACTGTGAAATATTTCAAACATACGAAAGCTTCTTAAGAATAATTTAACAAATACTCTGGGTATTTTTCTACATAAAGGAGAAAGTTGAATGAAAAGAATTATTATATAAAATTAAGGCAGTTGTGAGCTTCCCTGGTGGTGCAGTGGTTGAGAGTCCACCTGCCAATGCAGGGGACACAGGTTCGTGCCCCGGTCCGGGAAGATCCCACATGCCGTGGAGTGGCTGGGCCCGTGAGCCATGGTCGCTGAGCCTGCAGGTCCAGAGCCTGTGCTCCGCAACAGGAGAGGCCACAACAGGGAGAGGCCCGCGTACCGCAAAAAAAAATTAAGGCAGTTGTAACTATGCTATTGTACATGGGGTAGAAGAAAGATGATCTATGATAATGATTTGGACAAGGATACGTTTAAATTTGCTAAATTTCTTTCATTTAACTACTTATATAGTTCAACAGCTCAGAATATAAAATATCAATTCCACATTCTTATCTGCCAGCATTAGTTGCTTATTAATACTGTCATTTTAATAATAAGTTCTAAGCTATTTAAAATAGTTCAATATCTGTATTTAGGACAGAATCAATTGTCATCGCTATTAGAATTTAGAAAAGATACCAATAGAAGGGCAAAGTCACAGATAGATTAGAAGGCCATGAATTTATCTTTTGGGAAAGAAATTATTTAATACATGTCAGTTGGTGCCTATGTTCTATTTCTAACGATGCCTACATGAAAAGGCATGGCTCTAGCCTTGAGAATTTAGTCATACCAATTAATACAGTTTTACACAATAATTATCTTTAGTTGAAACTGCTTTATAGCATAGAATTATAAAGTTCCTTTACAAGTAATGCTAATTAACTGAAAGTGTAATAGCCATTTGCCTTGAGGAATAAGCAAGTATATTCTTTTTGCAACTTTCCCTAAAACATAAAAATTATTCTCTACTTTTGATACTTAGTATATCACAATATGCCCCATAGATTTATTTATCATAAATTCTTAGTATCTTTTGTGTTCCCCACACAGTACAGTGCCTGGAATATTGTAGGTTCTTAATAAATGTAATTTTTATTAAATTGAATTTGTAAATTTTTCTGGAGACTGCCATCATTTTCCCTACTAAGCCGTTGAGTTTCAGTTTCTTTTCACATAGCTTGCAGCTAAGACACTGATGCCTTCCACATGAGTTTGACATAAAGTACTTTCACTTATGTGTGGCTAATTTCAGGTGCAAAGATACTCAGTTATTTGAAAGAGAATTCCTAAGGACAGGTAAGAGGAGATAATCCTGCTCAAGAATGCAAGAATGTTACCACTTTTTTGTTGGGCTAATTTCTAGAGAAGACACCTGGTGAACAGAAACGTCAAGCTCTTCATAATTTTTTTTTCTTCAAAGTCAGAACTACAAAGAAAACATTGGACTTTTCCACCATTTGAAAATATGGCAGTCCTATTTCTAGGGGAATTAAATAAATGATGGACTGATGCATACAGAGGAAAATGAATAGATCATATTTTCAAAAAAATTTAAAGAATTTTTTCCTAAGGAATCTGCACTTTACATTGATAATTTTAACTAATATCAATAGAATATTAGCTAAGAATATTTTTCGTAACACATCCTGTCTCAGGGCAAAGTTGGTAATGTGAAATGTGGTTTAATATTTAAGCTGCTCTCTGTTCTACACCTCAAAGCACATTTTCTGTTTAGAATAGAAGAGATAAATCAAAATTTTTCTAAATTGATTTAATAATACTCTGTGGTAGTAGTAAAAATAGCAAGAAAAGTAGAAATTTTATTTTGGCAGTATGGGTACACTTTGCTTTTTGGAATACATGTGTCCTTGAAAAAGTCTAAGTTAAATCATTTTAAATGCACCTCTGGAGTTCCCTCTTAAATTCTACTCTGTAAATAATTTTATAGATGAGGAATCAGTTAACTATATAAGTGAATGTTCATTTAGATAGATGTTTGGTAGTCTTTAATTTATGTATTAAACTTTATTTTGTTTAAATAATGGAGTGTAGAAAGTCCGGGTCTTTAAAAGGAATACTTCCAAAAGATAACATGGAAAAAGGGGGTCATGGCAAAGTCCCTCTGGTTAGGGACTAAACTTATTTTTTGATGGAAACTACCAAGAATTTACACACACTATAGATGAGAGTAAAAAGAATGTTTTCAGAAAGAAACCACTTACCGTGTGATTTGCAGCCATGTTTCTTATGAGACCAGGAAAACTGTAATCAGTGTAGCAAAATCTTTGTGGATGACAAAGGCAATTGCAAGGATAAACAGCAGCCTCCGATGACCAGCAAAGACCATTCAAAGGTAGGAATTTTTAAAATTATGTGACAAGTTATCTATCCTTTTGTTTATTTAGTGAAAGGAGACATTTTCTCTGGCTTTTAGGGGATAATTACAGAATTAATTTAGCACATTCCATCCCCTTTCTTCTGGTCTAAAGGTAATCTTCCGAGTAGACGTCCTTACTAGAAAGAACGTTCCTTGATAAGATGAATGAGTTTTTTCATTCTGTTGGCATTTAGATTTGTTTTTTTATTTTAAATTGCTAACAAATTGCCTTGGTAAAATTAATCCCGTATTAACAATTAGTCTGAGTAGAATAAGCTAGTTACTTTGAAACCCATTCATCTAAATTTCATCTATATATAAATTTATATAACAGAAAGTGAAAGCTTCCTCTTCTCCCACAATTGTTATTCCCCTGAAAATAATCATGTCCAAGGGTTTGGTGTATATCTTTACATTTTTTTCTTTCTCTTTCTCTCTCAGCGAATACATGCACACTCACATTTATTCGTTCATTCATTTAAAAAATATTTATTGATGTCCTATAATGAGCCAAATATTGTTTTAGGGGGTGTGGATACAGCAGTGACTAGTCCCTGCCCTTATGGGACTTTACATTTTTTATTATAAAGAGCTAATAATAAATAAGATATTCTGCCATAGCCAGATGTCCTTCCAGGCAGCAATACATCATAAGCACTTTTCCGCATCAGCGCTTAGAGCCCCACTATACTCCTTTTTTATTTTCTTTTTCCATTTATAGTCTTGAAGTAGTCTATGCTCACCATCTATACATTTTCACTTTCCAATCATGTCTCAACTTACAAAAGTCTGGGCTTCTTCCCACACCGTTCTACTAAAATATTGTTTATCAGTTCCCATGTGCTTGTTGTGAAATCCAGTTGACACTGTTCAGTTCTCACCTTCTTTGGCTCCTTCACAGTATGGGATACAGGCCACTCTGTATAACTCCCCTCCTGCTCTAGTTCACACAATAGCTGTTTCATCTCAGACTCTTTCGCTGGTGCTCCTTGCTTTTCTTCTAGATGATGGTATTATTTCCTTGGCCCTCAGTCTCCATTCTGTCTGTAGATAGTGTCATGTGCTCCCGTGAATTCACATACCACCTATATGCTAAGTAGTCTCAGATCTTTATGTTATGTCATCCTGTACACCTCCTGATGGGTATCTCACAGGTGCCTCCAGCTTAATGCAGAGCAGGATTCATTGTCTTCCCACTCATCTCTTTTCCTCTTCCTGAATTTCTTAGTGCAAGAAGCCTCCTTTTACTCAGCCACCCAGACCAGACATTCTGGCCTCATTCTCAACATTTCTCTGTCCCATGCTCTTCACCTACAGTCTGTAACCCTATTAAATGTCCCTCTTTATAATCTCTAATCCCCTTCTTTCATCCTTACTGTCACCCATCTCAGTTTTGACTATCAACATTTATCTCTTAGATTAGGGCAAATCCCCTTGCCTAAGTCCTGTTCCATTCCAATGCATTCTTCACACTACAGCCAGAGTGCTTTCTCTAATGCAAAACTTATTATGTTATTCTCTTTTCAGAAGCATTTCTGTGGCTTCCTGTGAGCTCTACATTAAGTACAAAAACCTTAGTACAGCTGTAGGCTGTAATACAGCTCTCTGTAATTTGGCACCTACTTGTCTATATACTCTCATCTCTCGTCAAGATATGTCTGAATCTGTATTCTGAACTGTTGATCCACAGAGGGCCAAACTCTCTCTCCCTTTCTGTATTTGAACATTCCACTCCTTACTGAAATGCTCTTTGCCTTCCTTTCAGCCCTTTACCTGGATGGCTCCTCCTCCCTCAAGAATCATCTCTGATTCGTGTTCCCCTGTGACTTTGCTTTTGTCCATGTTGTTGCAAGTGTTTGAAATGTCTGTCCTTTTCCCAGATTCACCCAGATACTCCTGTGAATGCATTCACATCTAACATGGTCCCTTCTGAGAGCATTTCCTGATCCTGCTATGAGCACTCAGAGAAGGCTGTGGTTGTCTTTGCTGTAGCATTTATTCCTGTTGTGATAATCCTCTGATTGTCGTCTGCATCTCACATAGACTGAGTTCCTTGAGAGCAGAACCCATCTTATTCAACTTTGTGACCCCCCCAAAGCTAGCAGTGTCTGGCTCGTGGTGGATGAAAGAGTGTTAAATAAGTAATTCATTCTAAACTATGCCTAGTTTGCATCTCATAAATGAGTGGATATTTGTTCATGAGATGAAAAACTTGGCATAGACTTGGTATGACAACCCTCCACAACCTCCACCTCCCACCAGAATATATAAGTACTAAGTAATGAAATTAAGGCCTACAAATAGAATTATAGTCTTTGAGATAAAAAAAAGTCTTTGGAAGAAAGTAATAAAGGAACTCCTTTCAGCATATGGAAAATAAGTTATATATTTCTAACTTATAAATATCTGTATGACATTTGATTCGTAAACTATAGTCAGTTATACCTGTTTCCTTCCCTTCAAACTATCAGTTTCTACTGCACTATTGGCTGCTTTTGTACCCTGTAACCATCCTGGATTTTAGAGCCTGAATGAAACTATTAGGATTCATTTTTTATCCTTGTAAGTGTTTGTACTTACAGGGATACATTAAATATGTAATTGGATTAAAATAATAATACTGTATTAGATATTATTAGAAAAAGGAGAATTCAAAAACTACCGCCACTGCCAGCACTCAGTAATATAAATTAATATTTTAAAAGATTACAAAACTCTTCACATGTTCTAATGCCAAGCTGAAAGGCTCACTTAGCTTTTTTCTTGTAAGTTGGCCAGAAAGTGAGAATGATAGCTATTGTTTTAAGCAGATTTGGCATCAACTCTAGTTTTACTGTTGTTCATATGGAATTTTCTTCACATGGTAGCCAGATGGAGACCAAAAAAATCCACTAAATTTCAAAATTAGTTTATTTTTTAGCAAACATGATTACAGTATGTATTCAGAATGCATTATGTGAAAAACCTATTTTTTAATCTAACTTTACATTATCAAAGAAAGAAGTTAAATATATGTTGATGCATTGTGGAAACCTGTTTATCAAATACTTGTACATAAATATTATAAACTTGGTTTTGTAAAGCTGCTCTGAGGTCGTATGGAGTTCTTTATGGAAACACGAAGCTATAGTCCTTGACACATGAATTTTTATAGAAGGAACCTTAGAGGTCATTTAGTACTTCTTTTCCAATTCAGGTATATCTTTTACAGAATCTTTGGTAGATGATCATCTAACCTATTTTTTTGTGGTCTTTGTTTCTTTTCTTTTTTAGAATTTTTTTTTTTTTTTGCATTGAATTGAAATCTGCCTCCTTGTAATGTTACCCATTGGTCCCAATTATATACTTTGGAATAAAACAGAGACCAGCTGGTCCATCTGCTATTCACCGAATGATGAAAGCCACAAATCTATAAGTCATTATTTTCTTCCCTTTCCTCTCTCATTATCCTCCCTCCCCTCATTGAAATTGTCCTATCAGTTCTCAGTCCAAAGTATACATTTGATCCATCCACTTACTTCCATTTTTACTGCCACTAGATGGTAGTCCAAGCCACCATCATCTTTGACCCAAACTACTTTAATAGCCTTAAAAAAAAAAACCTCTGTGCTTCGATTTTCATCTCCCTACAATCTCCTTCCTATACCAACGATCTACAAATTGTAGTCCTGACACCCTAGGACAACACAAGAAGATTCATTAGAATGTAAGAAGAAATACCAGAAGTTCTATTTATATTTATTTTTATCTCATCTGTCTTAATTTCTATTTTTGTATAAGTTTCTATAATGTTTATAAATTAGTACAGTGTATATATTTTAGCTCTTATTTTTCTTTTTTGCTTTTTATTAAATTCATAGTCTGATAGATCCAACTTCCCACATCTATTTACATAGTCTTATATAACTAACATGTAAAGAGTTGATTTTTTAAATAACATGTAGTGCCTTTCGTTTAACCCATTTAGATTTTCTTACACATTTTTTTAAAATTTTGAAACTATCTTATACCTACAGAAAAAATTCAAGTACAGCACAAATAACATTTTTTCCTGAACCATTTGAGAGTTAGTTGCCAACCTGATGCCCCATCATCTCCAATACTTTAGTGTGTATGTCCTACAAAGATATTTTCCTACATTAGCCACAAAAGAACTATCAAAAACAGGAGAACATTATTATTCCTATTTAGTCCTCAAAGTATGTCCTTTATTGTAACCATTCCAATTCAGAATCGCGTTATTACATTTATTCATGTCTCCTTAGTCTCTTTCAAATTGGAAGAGTTCCTCAGTCCTTCTTTGACTTACATAACCTTGATACTTCTGAAGATTTTAGGTCAGTTATTTTGTAGAATGTCCCTCAGTTTAATTTTGCCTGATATTTACTGAGAATTAGATTCAGATTGTGTACCTTAGGGTGGAACACTGTAGAAACAATGCTATATTCTCATTGCATTCTATCTGGTGGCACATGATATCGATTTATCCTGATTACTGATGATGTTAACTTTGATCACTTGATTAATATGGTGTTTATCAAGCACTTCCAGTGTGTGGTTACTCTTTTCCATATATATAATTAATAAGTGTTTTGTGGGGAGGTACTTTGAGACTCTATCAATATACCATTGCATACCAAACTTTTCCCATTTACTTATTTACTTATATTAGTATGGACTCAGGGTCTCCTATTTTATTCAGCGGGTGTAATTTATTACTGTTTATTTTGATGCTTGCCTTGTCCCAGATTTGGCCAGTTAAGAGCCCCTTAATTCAGGTTTCTACGTCTTTTTGACATATTCCCTTTCAGTCTTTAAGCCCTTCTTTAACTTTCTATGTACATTTTATCATCTGTTTCAACAACATTTCAGGTCATTTAGATTACTTTGAATCTTCATTATGCCGCTTTTAACTATTCCTCTTACATAATAATCATGTCTTCTATTTCTTTATTCAAGTCGTGGATAATAATAATCAATGAGTTGAAGCCAAAGAAAGGGCCCAGTTGTGCTGCTCCAGAAACTTCTTTCCAGATCGGGGATTCTCAACCAGTTAATCAATTAATATTAATTAATATACTATTTTTTAGTTTATTTTGAAGAATTATCTGATTAGTCTTCCAGCTAGTTGCTGCTGCCAAGTCAATGTCACTGACAAGCCAAAAACTCTATCAAGATCTTCCCTAGAGCCCAACCATCTCCTTCCTGAAAGAAAAAATTTTCTTAGCATTTTTAGCATGCTGCTCTTCATGACTGACAGCACCATCTCCGTCTGATCCCAGGGTTCAGAGAACTCTTAGCTTCATGTCACCCTCATTGCCAGTAGGATCTTTACTTACAACCCACTTTGTAATATAACAGCTCTGGGGGCAGGGGGAGAAACAGAACAAAACAAAAACTTAATTCTTAGCACATGTTATAAACTCAGTAATATAACTTAACTACGGAAATGAATAAATACTGAAGATTAATGCAAATAAATTAACCCAAACTTTACATGGGTCTAACTGTTCAGTTAGCTGTGAGTGTACAATGTGAGTCTCCAAAGCCAAAAATCTGGATTCCAGTATAGAACCCAAGACTTACAGCTGTAAAACTTGGGAAAGCCACTAAATTACTCTGAGTTTCAGTGTCCTTTTATTGTTGTTATTGTTGTTGTTAGATGAAACTAATAAATGGAGCCCGCCTGCCTGCTCCACACTGTTGTAGAAGCCAGAGAATATCATGTAAATGAAAAGTTTCTGTATGCAATTAACTGGTATGAAAGTGTAAGATTATCATTCTTATCACAAATATATAGTGCTGTCATACAGTTGATTTTCTGTTATTTTATAAGAAAAGAATCATGGGCAGCCTTTTCAAATGCCTATCATTTTCCTAAGCTATTTTCCTAATTCTGATCCTTTTTTAAAAAAGAAAATGAAGCTAACTTGGCAGGACTTTTCTTTTGATCCTACCTAATTTGTTTGTTTGTTTAATGCTCACAAATTATCTACTTAAAAAGTTCTCAAAATTTGGGGAGGTCAGCATAAGCCTCACTATTTGGTTTATAAATTCTTCCTATCTTTAATTAGAAAGTTAGAACAGATTCACTTCTCAAGACTGACGTGGCATCTTTCCTCTGCTCCTTGATTTTTCAAGAAGTAGTGGAATTAACTCTTAAAGAGACTAGAGAAAGCATCAGGCTTAGCCCTTGTTGTTCAGGAACATGTTTCACAGCCTGGGGGCAGGTTGGGGAGTTGGGGGACATCTCTATGTCTCTATCTTCCATCTATAAAATGAACGTAAAGAATCCTACTTCTCACTGTTGTAATGAGGACTAAATGCAATAATGCATGTGAAATAAGGCCTATAAATGATAAAACTTTAAAGAAATGTGTTAGTAACATATGATTCAGAACTCTGGGATAATAATAATAAAAGCTATCATTTACTGAATGTACTCTCCTTACCAGACTCTGTGCTCTCTTTTGATGCTACAACAACCCAATATGTATTATTATCCCTATTTTACAAATGAGGAAGCTGAGGATCAGAGGGGATAAGTACTGCCCAAAGTCACACAGCTAATTCGCAGTCGAGCAAATTCAAACCCAGTTATGTCTGGTCCCAAAACCTATACCCTTAACCCTTGCCTCCAATTTTACCTCATACTCCCTCCTATTTGGCCCTACAGGGTTGAACTCATTTAAGCAGGAGCTGCCCTGAAAAGCTCTCTTCTGTTAGGAACTGCTGCCAACCTTTATACTGTTGATGCTAAATTTTGCAATATGAAAACCATTCTATTCTGGAGAAGACAGAAACCACATAGTTGATTAATAGCGCTGAACTCTCTTATTTATCTGCTAACACTGTACCATCTTCTGAAAGCAGCAGCCCTCTTCTTTCATACTCTTTTTGTATGAACATTTTCTCTATTTTACAATTTCAAAAGCCTCAATTCCCTTTGCCTTTAATACTAGGTGCAAAAATGCCCAATTTAATTAGAAAGACTTTAGTTGGTTACCTGTTCAATTACTTGAATAGATTTCTGGCCAAGTACATTTTCTGCATAAGGTAATTAGTTAGTAACCCATGCCCACAAATCCTCCCTCAAATTCTTACATCATACAGATTTCTCCTTTTTAAATATCCTCAATGTTTATATTGATAGGTGTTACCAATTTGTCAAGTGCTTATACAAAAATTAGTGGTTTCAGAAGTGAATGATCCTGAACTGAATCAATAATTATCAAGAGCAATAACACTTTATGAATTTAGTGCTAAATAATACATATGAAAAGCTTATTTCTTTGGCAATTTATTACTTAAATTACCACAAGTGTGTTAATTGTGAACTTTGACAGCTAACTGATCAGCTGTGTAGACAGGACCCATATGAATGCTGCCTTGTGTTAGTGACCGGACATCCCTACAACTTCTATGAAACCATCAGCCTGTTACTGCTGTTGACACTTTGAAAGAACTCACAGTTGCATTATACTATCATTTGAACATTTGAAAATAAATTGAACTATTCACCAAAGACATGTGTGATACGTTGACCTTTCAGGTTCAATCGATTTGGGAAAAAAAATTCTTTTTGATCTCAATATTACTCTTTGTAATTTGATTCCAAGAATATTTTTACTTTTACACTAACGCTCTCTAAAAACTTCATTTTCTCAGAATCTCTATAGTTCCTATTTAAGAAGTCTTTTTAAACTTATGTAATAACTATAGATATTAATCACTTTTAAAATGGCATGAACTAATGGGTACATCTTGACCCAACTGAAAATTCATACCATTCTCTGGAAAAAAGTCCCTTGGCAAAATATCCTTGGGAAGAGAACAATACCAGAAATTAACAACTGCTTAATTTTAATGTATAGAAAGAGTTAACTCGTTTTCTTAGACTACATTGTAAGTGAATATAATTTTCTTAAAAAGGAGACACTGTGGGAAACATATAAAAGGATTCATTTCCTGCTGTTTTTGGAAAAATGTAATTCTTCTGTAGCATTAGCTAAAAGATTTACCTAAAATGGCTTTTCAACAATAGTGTATTGTGAGTCAGAAATATTTTCTTTCTCGTTACAGAGATTTAACAGGTTTTGACAATCAAACAGGAGATTTTTGTATAATTTTTGCATGAATGTTTAGTTCTTCCTACTCAGCTGGAAATTATTTCAGAAAATGATTTAGGAACTAATGTGAGGTCCTTAGACCAAAACCGACAACAACAATAACAACAGCATGTTACCAAAGCAAACTTGAGTCCACTCACCTGTGCGCAGTGCCCAGTAAAGCCAGTCTACTGCCACCGGGTTGTGGTGAAGGAAAGTGCAGCATTTATTGCAGTCCCCAAGCAAGGAGTCTAGGCAGCTAGTGCTCAAAAGACCCTGAAATGGCTTTCAGGGAAAGGTTTTTAAAGACACAGTGAGGGAGACGGTTATGGGGTGTGTGATCAGCTCATAGACATTCTTCTGATTGGTTGGTGGTGAGGTAACCAGGAGTCAACATCTTCAACCTTCTGGTTCCAACCAGCCTGGAGTCTATGTGCTTGTGGGCAGCATTCAGTTAACTTCTCCCACCTGGTGGGGGTTTCAGAATCGACAAAATAGTTCAAAGATATGGCTCAGAATATTATCTCTAGCCCTTGAGGAGGAAATAAAGGTCCTTGACTTTGTTTAATGGCTAAACTATTACTATTTTGTCTTGCTTGACTGTTTTCCTTTGTTTCTACATTTTCTCACTTCTCTGATTAAATTTATTCTTTGGAACTTGGGGAAGGCCTAGGAGGCTAAAGTTTTTCTGAAAACAAGAAGCAGGCAGAGGACATGGCATGGTGGGAGGGGGCTGGGAGGTGGAGTCTATCCTGAGAAGGCTCCACAGGATCCTGCTCGGTTACAAACACTCTGAAATTTATATACTTTCCTTTCTCATGGTAGTTTGTTATGTCACGTAATTAATTAAAAGATTAAAGTTTATTCAGATTAATTCTGTTATAAGAGCTTTAAAAGGATTTTGAGGTAGGTGGTGAAACCTTAGTTTCAAAAGTACTGATTTAAATGCATTTCAAATGTTAAACATGTAGCTAATTAGGGTAGGACTTCTGAGCAACAGTAGAATACTGAATTGGTCATATTTTATTTGGGGTAACATTTCTCTTCATAGAAACATTGTTTAATTTGAGAATCATTGTTTTATGTGGAATCTATCTTTTATCCTGCACTGACACAATTTTTACTCTTTTGTCAAGGTATCAGATACATACCGGACTTCAACATTCTATCATAAGACCTACACAGCCCAACTGCTTACCTCTGGACAATGCAACCCTACCTCAGAAGCTGAAAGAGGTTGGATATTCAACACATATGGTTGGAAAATGGCATTTGGGTTTTTATAGAAAAGAATGTATGCCCACCAAGAGAGGATTTGATACCTTTTTTGGTTCCCTCTTGGGAAGTGGCGATTACTATACACACTACAAATGTGACAGTCCCGGGATGTGTGGCTATGACTTGTACGAAAATGACAATGCTGCCTGGGACTACGACAATGGCATATACTCCACACAGATGTACACTCAGAGAGTGCAGCAAATCTTAGCTTCTCGTGACCCCAGAAAGCCTCTATTTTTATATATTGCCTACCAAGCTGTGCACTCTCCACTGCAAGCCCCTGGCAGGTATTTTGAACACTACAGGTCCATTATCAACATAAATAGGCGCAGGTATGCTGCCATGCTTTCCTGCTTAGACGAAGCAATCAACAATGTGACCCTGGCTCTAAAGACATATGGTTTCTATAACAACAGCATTATCATATACTCTTCAGATAACGGCGGCCAGCCCACAGCAGGAGGAAGTAACTGGCCCCTCAGAGGTAGCAAAGGAACCTACTGGGAAGGGGGGATCCGGGCTGTTGGCTTCGTGCACAGTCCACTTCTGAAAAACAAGGGAACGGTGTGTAAGGAGCTTGTGCACATCACTGACTGGTACCCCACTCTGATTTCACTGGCTGAAGGACAAATTGATGAGGACATTCAACTGGATGGCTATGACATCTGGGAGACCATAAGTGAAGGCCTTCGTTCTCCCCGAATAGATATTTTGCACAACATCGACCCCATTTATACCAAGGCGAAAAATGGCTCCTGGGCGGCAGGCTATGGGATCTGGAACACTGCCATCCAGTCGGCCATCAGAGTGCAGCACTGGAAACTGCTCACAGGGAACCCCGGGTACAGTGACTGGGTGCCCCCTCAGTCGTTCAGCAACCTAGGGCCGAACCGGTGGCACAACGAACGGATTACGTTGTCAACTGGCAAAAGTGTATGGCTGTTCAACATCACAGCCGACCCCTACGAGAGAGTGGACCTTTCTAACAGGTATCCCGGAGTTGTGAAGCAGCTCCTCCGGAGGCTCTCACAGTTCAACAAGACCGCGGTGCCTGTCAGATACCCCCCCAAAGACCCCAGAAGTAACCCTCGGCTCAATGGAGGAGTCTGGGGACCATGGTATAAAGAGGAAAACAAGAAACAGAAGTTACGCAAAAATAAGACTGAGAAGAAGCAGAAGAAAAGTAAGACAAAGAAGAAACAGCAGAAAGTGGGTTCGTTTACAAATTGCCGATTGGGTGTTCCTCGTGGATAGGTACAAATTTTTTCCTGTCTGGTTAAACTTAAATCAGTACTTAGTCTTTCACCAGTTTTCTAGGTGAACCAGCATGTTTTTGGCTCAGTAGGATTCCTGCCATCAGCTTCGCTGTTTTCGTGTTGTGCTACTCCAGAGACTTCTGCCACCGGGAAAGCTTGTGCTCAGTGTCAAAGGTGCTACTCTTGGAAGCCATGCTTAGAGCAGAAAGGAGATGTTTGTTTCTCTTGGTCGTTTATAAAAGGTGGTCAGTGACGAGTCCAGCTGTTGTGCTTCAGTCAATTGACCAAACACTATGCTTTAAATTATAACATTGGACTGTAACCTGCAATTGATGGACATGCTACTTTGATGGAAGTTACAGAGCAGCATGATTAAAAACCACCTTTGATGAAGTGTAGTCAAAGGTTGCATCACCTCAAAGGCCTTGAAGAACATTTTTTTCTTAGAGAATTTTTGTATATCTATCATAGGGCACTTGGGTTTTTTTAATTAATTCTATTTCATATATCATTTCCTTTCCTGTGAAAATAAGCTGTTTTTCTCACATGTGAACAGCTTGCACCTCACTTTATCATGCATAAGGGAATGGCAAATAAGAAAGTTTGAGCACACTGCCAAAACGTGAATGTAACTATTTTCTAAACACTTTAATAGAATGATGTTTCAGAATAAAGTACATAATTTATTTTTACAGAAAAAATATTAATTATTTTGTTTTCATAAATAGTTATACAAATGACTTTTAATTATTTTATTTTTATTTTCTACATACCATTAGAAGAATTTTATTTCATATTATCAAGATTATCAAGCACTGTAATACTATAAATTAATAGTGTGTGAATTTATAGAATATAAAAAGAAAAAAATGATAATCATCATTGTTCAACCATTATTTTGAATGTAATAAGATGAATATATTCCTTACAAATTACTTGGAAATTCAGCGTTTGTACAGAATTGAGAGACAACTTTATTGTTTCTGTCATAAACACTTTATTTATGTATCTTAATTATTAAAATGACATATTTTATAGCACCAGCAGATTGTGTGGCTTTTCTGATTTAACATCTATATAGAATTATATTATTCATTTTAACAAATCTTTACAAATAGGCAAATAGGCAAATGAAGGTATGATTTGCTAACAACCATAGTAATATAATATGAATTTTGCAAATAAGAGATATTTCCACTTGGCCACTGCATGGAGAAAAGTGTTCTCTTGTTAATAAATAAGATTTGTAATGACCCTGCTCTTATACAAAGTGGACTTGGTGGGGAGATACAGAGAAATGAATATATGGGTCCTATCTGGCATTGTTAAAAAGCGAATTTGAAACTCACGCATGCAAATGCCATGAGGAGGATTAAAAGAACGTGATCTGTAATGAAGTTTATCATGGGTGATCAGTGAGGACAGGTTGATGTGGTTCCCATGGGCCCTGGAGTTTTCTTTAAGGTGCCCTCTCCTAATATTACCTGTAAGTCTCATAGTTTGCACTCGAAAAATCACAGAGAGCTAGAACTGTGATATGTGAAGTTACAATTGTGATTAAAGAAATGTACGTGGCAGTATGGCAGCATACTATTAAATACATTTATATCAGAATTCAGAGGATAGCTTCTCACAGTTCATGGAAATCTATAAAAGAATTGATAGACTGTTACCAAAGTTACTAAAATGGACAAAAAGAATTTAATATTTACAAATTTTAATATTTCAGTTCTAGAATATATATCTCCGTTTCATTATATAGGATTAAGTACTATTTCCTGAGTTTGTGTTTTGTCAACTGTATATTTAAATGGGTCTTAAAAATCAAAGGCATACTGTCAGTGTTTTCCTCTCTTACTGGCACATAAATTAATGAGGTGTCATAAAATAGATAGTATCTTATAATTCAAAAGATAGTTATTATTACATTAAAAAAGAGTTCTGAGGAAAAATGAGTTCAGGATATGTGGAGTTAAACAAGGTTAAAGGGTTCAATTTATGCAGACTTTCTTACAGTTTTTAAAATCTTAGCTTGCCTTGTAAATCTCTAACAGAAGGAAATTTTTATATAGTGTTTTCTAATTTATTTCACCATAAAACCCTTGTCTATAGCACATTACACGGACTAGGCAAAGTATGGAACAGACCTCAGAAATTTTCAGTGTAAACATAGAATCTTCTAGAAATCCCTAGCAAAACAAAAAGGAGAAAAGAGGCAAATTAGGATCATGAAAATTAACTCACATTTGAGGCCAGTAGATATTATGTAATATGGTGTGATTTTAAATTCTCTGTAAATGACCATAACTTTCTCAATGAAAATAAATTAGCCCACAGTTTTCTACCTGGAAATGACTTCAAGGACGTTATTTACTATTTTTAGGAGAGTACCTGCCCTCCCCCCCATGACTCTGGGTAGGCGATTTAGGAGAAGTCTGTGTCTTGTCCTTAAGAAACTAAAATCTAATACAATAGTCATGTATAAATAATGAACAGAAATGTTTCCAAAATGCTGTCAACAAATCACTAGGTGTTTCAAGATGTCCAGGGAGGAAAATACTCTGCACTTGACTTTTATGCCTTAACCATTAAAACTATGTTCACGTGGGGCCTTTATTCACAGTTCATTTTCCTGAACTGTGATTCTCAGGTTGCATTTCTTTTGCAACCTGAGAGTTGCCCGTGGCTTTTTCAAGTGTAAATAGCACCACTTTAAAACCTCTGATCCTTTTATTAGGACACCAAAGGAAACCCCTGGAATGAAATATAAGTATCCCCCTAGCTTTGTCAGAAAATAAATTGTGGATGTGGCTTATGTGTCTTGGATGGGAAAGAATCTAAATCATTTTATTCAAACGACAAAACAAACAAAACTCTGTGGTACCTTTCAATCAGTGAAAAACATCCACACCATGGCTGTCAAGTCTTGTTTCATCTGTATTTACATACTTTTCCCTCACTTTTCCCTTTTAAGAATCTTAAGAATAGAGGAGAAACTGTCCCTTTGATAGTTGAATGAGTAGATAGTTAATACATTGTAACATTTGATATTCCAAGGTACATGAATTTGGCATCAGGATTTGCTTCTTAAGCATTTTATTCCTGGGATTCTTGAGTACATACACTGTGAATTTGTCAGTAGCCATCAGAATGTGAATAAACTGGCTTGCCAGAAGCAGCAAACAAAATTCTTGTGTCAGAAGTTAGTAATTTCATTGTTTCCTCTTAGTGAAATTACTTATTAAAATTCATTCGTTCTACAAATGTTTGTTAAATCCTACTGCCTGCTTGGCAGGCAATGTTCTTGGTGCTTGAAATCCATCAGTGAACAAAATAAAAATTCTTACTAAAATTCTTATTCCTTGTGCAGGTGATATTCTAGCCAAGTGATGCAAACAATAAGTAATAAACATAAATAAATAAATTATATACTATAAAAATAAATTATATACTATATAAAGTAGTGTGGAAAAGAAAGAGTAGATCAGGATAAGGGGAGGACTCATTCAACACCAAGTTTACCCATCCATTTGTTCAGTACTTGGTAAGTGCCACATATGATAAACGCTGTGATATGGTGACTAGCAACATGAGACAGAGTCCCTGTTTTCAGGTAGTCTGCATGCTCCTGGAAGACACAGCCATTAGTCAAATAACCAAACACCCTCCTCTTCTCCACTCTCTTCCCCTACTTGATCTTTCTCCATAGACTTATCACCCTTTAATATATTTCATATTTTACTTACATATTTTATTTATTCTCTGGCTCTTCCCACTAGAGTGTAAGCTTCTTAACAAAAATAGTTTTATGTCTGCTCTATCTACATCTGTATTGCCAGTATGTAAAACAATGCCTGGCTCCTAGTCAGTGTTCAATATATATTTATTTTTTGCATGAATAGGTAAGATAATCACAAATATTCATATGTTCAGCTACATTTGCTTGGGTTTCCACTTTCCACGGTTGTATAGGAATTTCACTGTTGAAAAATAGAACTAATCATCCCTAATACCATTCCTCATAATAATAGCATTGTTGTGAAATGAAGAAATTTCTAGCATTAGAAAAAACCAACTTGAGTAATGTATAGTTATAGGAACAGAGTGTTAACAGCCAAAACCAAGCAAAAATCATACAATTCTGAGAGCAAATTTTATCTTTATTACCTAACAGAGTACAACATAATTATTCTAACACTACTTTGAATGTAACAGAATACAGTATAAATGAGAGTTTCCAGAAAGGAGAAATGGGGATTAAATTGTGAATAATTTTTGTAGCAAGCCATAGAAGGGAAAAATATAAATAGCAAATAAACCTCTGTGTCTTCACAGAATTATGAAGCCAAATGGACTATATCCCACATCCTTGGGTATCTTATTACGAAGCTCTTCAAACTGGCAAAGAAAGAAATCTGTTTCTTTAAAGGTAAGTTTTTCTTAAGTATTTTATTGGTCGTAGCATCTCTGTGAAGTCCATTGATTCATTGATTAGATATGACATTATAAAACACACGACATGAAAATGTTGTCCGTGGGAGTTAGGTAGACTTGAACATATTTACTTAACTTTCCATTTCATATCTATGATTTGAAATTTCCTTCCTCTCAAATGTACTACAATCCTATAATATTCTTTGTCAATTGGGTTATGCAGTTTTGGATAAAATCAATCCCACCAACTTAAAAGGTCCAAGAAAATAACATATTCTCATTAAAAATGTGTATTCATTCTTTGCAGAAATTCTTTAGCTGTTAATTATAAATGGAGGGCATCTTATCTAATGAATCAAAAGTAAAATTTATCTTTCAGAATAAATATCCAAAAACAATTTTTAATATGACATTTTTTTATAAATTTATTTATTTTTGGCTGCGTTGGGTCTTCATTGCTGGGCGCGGGCTTTCTCTAGTTGCGGCGAGCAGGGGCTACTCTGTTGCAGTGGGCGGGCTTCTCACTGCGGTGGCTTCTCTTGTTGTAGAGCACGGGCTCTAGACGCATGGGCTCAGTAGTTGTGGCTCGTGGGCTCTAGAATGGAGGCTCAGTAGCTGTGGCACATGGGCTTAGTTGCTCCACAGCATGTGGGATCTTCCCGGACCAGGGCTCGAACCCGTGTCCCCTGCACTGGCAGGCGGATTCTTAACCACTGCGCCACCAGGGAAGCCCAATATGACATATTAATGCTCTGGAAACAATACTTTAATAATTAAAGTTTCTTCAGCCTTAAGAGTTGTGAATGACTGGGGATTACTTTCGACTGAACATCTAAATTCTAAACAACTGTGAGAAAGAATATTTTCATAACAAAGGTTAAAAAAGTAAAACCTTGATTTTACTTAATAATCTGAAACTGTATCTTCTTATATCACCATCACCAGAACTTCCAGAGGCTCCTTTTCAACAAAAGTGATAGCATAACTCATCAGTCATGGAGACTCATTCTGTCTCTAATACATGTCCCACTAACATTTCTCTATTTTAAGGTTTCCCTGATTGGAATAATCAACTGTCTCTAGCATCAAGAAGGTAGGGAATTATAAGCATATAACACCACATAATTTCTACTACACATTCAGACTTAACAGCAACAAAATGCAGAGGTTCAGAGCGTGTCATCCCAAAATATGCCCCCTTGGAATATTGGTTATTTTGAGTGAGTTAAAGGCACCTTAAAAATAGCAGCTCAATCAGGACACCTTGACCTTCCTTTTTCTTCCTGAAAGGAGGAGATAAAAATCCCAAGTGAAAGGTGCCCTCTCTGTATCAGGAGGAAAGAAGACATTCTCATCACCAGAGATGGGAAGTCAAAGCTGAGAGAAATCTGTACAAAAGAACTTGTTAAACTAACCCTCATCTTTCTAGTCACTTTTCCACAATTCACTGTCCTAGCCCAAACCCCTTTGCCTTGTCACATCCTCAATGTTTACTATACTTTGTCCAACCCAGGACATAAGCATCCAGCTCTGATTGCTTCTTTGGGTCTTCATTTTCCTGTGAAGGTGCCCATGCATATGTAAAAATAAAATATACAGTCTTTTTATTAAACTTGTTTTTCTTTTCTTCAAGTTTTGCTCAAAGCCCTAAGAGTTAACTTAGCATTTCAAAGATTACAGTCACAGATGCCAGGGTAAGCTATTATCTCCCTACTGGGACAAGTGGCTGCAGTGACAGTGTAGTGAGGGGGATAAGCGGAGAGGTTCTTCCCTTCTTTTTTTCTTTGACTCCATGCCTGTGCACTTCCCAGCACCTGGGCTGTGGCTGGACTGTTTCTTTATGTCCTCTCACATAGAACCATGGCTTCACATTTTACATTCTTGGTTCCTTTATTGTCCATCTCTGAGTCCCACACCCCTTCCTGCCCCAGAACTAGGCACATAGACACCTGTGTCCAACAGATTATTAACATTTAAATCCCTCCCCTCCTGAAGTTCCCTGGAGTAAAGAGGTGGGTGTGTAGAGCTACCCCCATCTGCTGGTGACAAGAAGCCCTGAGCACTACCCCTAAACTTAAGTCAGCCAAGATCAAGGTAGAAGGGGAGTGGGCCATTGGGGGAAGCAGATAAAGTGTTTGTGCATGCATAAGTGAGCTATATCTCCTTTCAGGTTCAAAGAGCTCAACAGCTGCAAAGCCCAAAGACTTGCTTCAGTTTGGGGATCTAATTAATGCTTTCTCTCTATTGTTTCTTACCTTTGGGAATTCCTGCTCTTTCTCATCTAGCATAGAGGAGAGAGCAACAGAGGCTTCTAACATTCTCTGCCACCCACAGCCCAATTTCGGGAATGCCTGGACCCTTTCTTCCCTTGCCTGGAATAGAAAGCAAAAGCCAAAAGCACCATTTAGACTGCTCGTTCCAATCCTACCTCACAGTCCTCAGCCAACAAATGTCTCAGTCCTTTCAACATGTCTGCTACTGATTTCTGTGTACTTCTCTCAAATCCTGCCAGCCTGTGAGGATCTCCTCCGTCTCTCTCAGCAAACCATGTTTCAAACAGGAACCCATCTTTGTCAGCAAAATTGATACATTTTTACTCTGTTTCTTCATTGTTATCCCGAAAGCAACCATGAAGCTTCCAGAGCAGAGATCAGAGTCATTGTCATTGTCATTGTCATTGTCATTACTGAGTATAGTGACTGCACCAGTTTCCCTCCTTCAGGGTTACCAGAATCTGTGTCTCCCGAACCGCAGTTCTTAATGTTACTGAATCTGGACTTGGGTCTTAAGCGCAGCAAAGCCAATATACTGACACTGGGTTGTGGTGAAGGAAAGTAGTGTTTATTTGCAGGGCACCAAGCAAGGAAAATGCGCAGCTCATGCTCAAAAGACCTGAACTCCCCAGTGGCTTCTGGGGAAGGGTTCTCAAAGGCAGTGTGAGGGAGAGGGCTGCAGGTGCCTGATTAGCTTGTGCTCAATTCCAGTATTGGTTGACATCAAGGTGAAGTTTCCAGCATCATCAATCTTCCGGTTTCAACTGGTCTGGGGTCTACATGCTTTTGGTCAGCAATTTTCATCTGGTAAGGGTCTAGTTCCTATAAAAACAACTTTGGAATGTGTGTCAGACCTTTATATCTTTGAGGGAACTGGGAGTTCGGTGACTCTGCTATGTGGCTGATTTATCGTCTAAATTGTTACCTGTTTCCC
This sequence comes from Lagenorhynchus albirostris, assembly GCF_949774975.1. Classification (NCBI taxonomy): domain Eukaryota; kingdom Metazoa; phylum Chordata; class Mammalia; order Artiodactyla; family Delphinidae; genus Lagenorhynchus; species Lagenorhynchus albirostris. The sequence goes on along the minus strand of NC_083098.1, from coordinate 121,974,981 downwards.
AGCTCAACAGCTATTCTTTGTTTCTGCATCTTCACATTTCCTGATCATTAACTCTTGAACCAGCTTTTGAGACTCGGAGAAAACCTTAGAGACTAAACCAAAAGCCTTTTATTTCAAAAGATGGGGACATAGGGAGTTGTATATGGTTTCATTAAGACCCCAAATAAACTCTTTTCTTATCTGCAGCCTCCTGCATTATTTTATTTTGGTTGACAGTAGGAATGTCTACTACATGCTTACCCTATGACAGCAATTCCACTCCCAGATATTTACCCAAAACCAGTAATAAAACCATTACATACCTAGCAAAGTGTCTTGTACACTGTAGTATTTAATTAACATTGAACACAGAACAAAAAAGGCCTAATATAATCACTTGATATTTTAATAATTTTTCTACCATGTTAACTAGCATGTGGAAATTAGTGGAACCTAAATAAACATCTCTCCAATTACATGTTACAGATGACTGCCACCAGGTGTCATGTCAACAGGTTTCTTTCAACTGGCTGAAACTGTATGTAACTAATTTTTAATTATTTAAATCTACGTCCTTTAAAATTAAACCATGAAACTGAGGCAATGTGAATGATATATTGAATGGTAAGTGCAATTAAATCTGTATATACATTTCATTCACAATTGATTCATGTCTAATAATCACAATTAAAACTCAATTCTAACCAAAATTGCTAATAAATATAAACTGAAATTAAAAGGCATGCATATATGCATGTATGGCTTTCTGATTATATGATACTCTACTAAGAAAATGAGAATTCCCCTCAAATCCCTCTCTGTCGTTCTCATCTTTGCAGTGACTATCCTTTTGCTTCTCTGCCCTGCCCCACTCCACCACTGCCACTCTTTCTTCTGCCTATTTGTCTATCTACCACTCCTCTTTGGCTCTTTTCCCTTTCTTATGCTTACCTTTCCTTCCCCATCTTTCAATAAATATACTGTATTTAATATCTCTAAAAACTAAACAAACCCACTTGTTGAAATTTAATATTAACTTATCTTAGTTCTGTGCACCTATCTTTAAAAAAGTCTTTGAGCAAACTTTCACATTAGGATATGCTATGCCAAATTGCCACTTATGTTCCAACCTAATCTAAGAGTGACAAAGACTACTGATTGAAAGTTGTGTTTTTACCTACAGTCAAAGGTAGTAATGATATTCAAAAAAGATAACTTTATTTACTATTGCCAGATTTACAAATATCTTTGTGTATATATTTGTATATTTAATTATAATCATGTAATCGTATAATGTTTGCTTGAATGATGGTTCCAGAACTAATTATAGCTATTACTGACCATTAAATGAGGAAATGTATTTGCAGCTCAAAAATTGGTCTTGTTAGATTTTCTAGTGGAAAAAGGCATATACTAACAGGATATTAACTAGTTTTAAGTGGATTCACATTATTACCCTGCATAATAAAACAATAAGCAAGTCTCTGCTTTCTAGATTATGAATTGTTAAATATTTATTTGTTTGCCTGAATTGTCAATATTTTTATATTTATGATCATTTTTGTAAGTAAAATCAATGTAAGATTTAAGTACTTATGAACAAAAAGATGAATCACCATTTTCTATTAAACTGCATTAATTCTTTCCAGCAAGAAGTAGTTTATTAAATTATATCCTACTAACTTCCATCATGACACATTTGTCAAATTACCTAATAGGCTGTGTTATGGGATAATTTCAGTAGAATATATTTTGAATTATTCTAAACTGTCTTAAATTGACTGATAAATTTAAAGAAACCAGTTATTTTATGAATTATCTAGTTCTACCTCTAAATTTCTCCTAAACCTTCCTATTAAAAACAAAGTTATGGTTTCAATAAACTTCAGATTACTAATACATTGTAGTCCTCCTTTTCCCTCTACATTGTAGTCCTCCTTTTCCCTCTAAACATCATTTGACTATTTTTTCCACCATGAATTATTATTTTATTTTATTTTTATTTTTTTGCGGTATGCGGGCCTCTCACTGTTGTGGCCTCTCCCATTGCGGAGCACAGGCTCCGGACGCGCAGGCCCAGCGGCCATGGCTCACGGGCCCAGCCGCTCCGCGGCACGTGGGATCTTCCCGGACCAGGGCACGAACCCGTGTCCCCTGCATCGGCAGGCGGACTCTCAACTACTGCGCCACCAGGGAAGACCCCGCCATGAATTATTTTGTTTCCTTTAAAATTGTTAAATAATTTTGGGATTTTTGGTCAATATGGAAATATTCTAATTTCCTTATAATTTGTTATTAATGCTAATTTACTTCTTAATTTATTTGCCCTTTATAACATCTTTCTCTTTTGACGTCTTTAAAATGTCTTTGTAAGATGCCTTTGAGCTGAGACATTTCATCAGCTGATTTTGATGCTGTACATGCTTGTGAAATACTAAGTAAATCCTTGAAAATTTTCCCTATCATTACTTGTCTTTCCTCTTATACTAAAAAAGTATTTTGTATACTATTTACATGCAAAATATAAATTTCTGAAATCTGACTTCCAAAGTCTATTATCTCAATTTCAAGGAGTGAAGGAACTTGAACAAATAGATTTCAACTATTGTTCAAATGTTCTAATATCTCTTTATCTTACAAAATGTACTACTGATACTCTTACTATTTTAAAACCTTGAAGTATCCTTTAAGATTGAGTGTATCTTATAAATAATAAGCAATATGATCGAATTTGCCATGCTAAAACCATTCACCTGTTCTCACCTCACATTCACAATATATGTCATCTTAGAAATTCTCCAGGAATCAAAAATTCAACCAGCGTTACTAAATGAACTTCCTATAATTGTGTGTGAAAAGAGAGGAAATGCCTATTTCATAAAAATGTTGGTAACTTCATTTTATTTATTTTACTGCCTTCTCTGAATGAGAAAACCAACCTTGATACATAAGTGGAAGAAAAATAGGTAGCTAGAAGCTTCACAGTGCTGGTGTATGTCCTCTACAGAGAAAAGACACAACAAAATTACTACTCAGATCCAGTTCTTTAATTTTTTGGTTTTTTGGGGTTTTTGCAAGATGAAAAACATGAGAACTTTGTAGGAAAGCTGTGTTCTCTTAGACCAACCATTCGTACAGGGCCTTAATTTCCTACAACAAGAGAAGTTTGGACTAAATCAAAGTAAGACAGTAAAAGGCAAAACTGATTTTTCACAGATCATAATGTTTAAAAATAGATGTCACTAATTTCCTTGAGCTTGACAAATCCCTCAGGAGTCTCATCTGAGTCTCATCTCATCCTTTAGCTGTAGGTAGTTAACAGAACATTAAACAATAAAAAGTCTGAAATCAGTCAAATGATGAGTTCAACCACTCTTCTCCTTTCAGTACGTCACACTTATTCTCCAGCCTGGAGAGACCCACACGCAGGGAATGTTGCTGTTCCTATTTGTTTATAAAATATAAAGTAGTGTGTGCCTAATAACAAATCATAATATTATTATCATTATTATAAATAAGAGAAGTATATTCTTCTTATTTATTATGGTTAACAACAGAAGTACATTACTAGGAGGCATATCATTGTTAGGCACATTTTAAGAGGCATTATAGGGACTTCCCTGGTGGTGCAGTGGTTAAGAATCCACCTGCCAATGCAGGGGACACAGGTTCGAACCCTGGTCGGGGAAGATCCCATGTACCGCGGAGCAACTAAGCCCCTGAGCCACAACTACTGAGCCTGTGCTCTAGAGCCGGTGAACCACAACTACTGAAGCTCGCGTGCCTAGAGCCCGTGCTCCACAACAAGAGGAACCACCGCAATGAGAAGCCCGCTCACCACAGTGAAGAGTAGCTCCTGCTCGCTGCAACTAGAGAAAGCCTGCACGCAGCAGTGAAGACCCAACACAGCCAAAAAATTATTAATATTTTTAAAAAATTAATTTTTAAAAAAAGAGGCATTAGCTTAAACTCACTCATTAGAGCTCATGACTAGATTAAAATGTTTTTAAAACTGCATAGGTGACTCTCTAAAGCAAACCTAGGACTAACAGACTGAAATTACTGAGAGGCAAGTGTTAGTTCAATATAAGCAAGACCTTTCTAGTACTAGTGCTGCCTTCAGTGGAATGTGGTAGACTCAAAAAACACTGTGTTTCTGCTATTGAGAGAACTCTAACAAAAGTGGAATCATTACATGCGAGAGACACATCCAGACTCTGTGTGTTAATTAGAGCCGGGAGAGTCACCCAGAGCCCAGACTGCTACAGTAGTTTGGGTACAAAACCACCTTACACAGACAACCAGAAAAATGACCTTCCACAGTTTCCCAGTCCAAGGTTCCTTCCCAGCAGTGATTCTAATGATGTGAATAGGTGTGTATATTATTTATTTTCCCTGGCTTCAACTGAAATCAGTAGGAAAAAACAACAGGTTTGTGCTACACTCAGAAGCTTGTGAGCATACAGGTTCAACTTCTCCCCCTGGAACATCAAATGTTCACTCTCATGATTTCATCTTTAGTTGATGGCATACACCTGTTCCAAACTCTTTTTCCAAACCTATTTCCAAGGGAGATAGGGTCACCTCTATTTGTAATTCACTTTAAGTTCATGTGATTTTCTCATTATAATGTCTTGGCATAAGAAGACACACCTGCTGCCAGGGCAACCTAAATGCACAATTTGTTTCCTTAAAACAGATGCTACCTGGTCAAATTCCTTCTGTATTCTTGGTTGGCCTCACTTTTGTGTTATTAAAATGCAAGCGTTCTGTAGTTTCCCACTTATTATTTTTCCTGTTTTTTACAGGGTCTTGTTGATCTATACTCTTTTCCTTTGATTCGCTGACATTTTATTTTTACTGACTAACTCAAATACATTTCCCCACCTTGAAAGTGAGATCGTTTTCCCATCTTTTACATACGTCTGTCTCAGAATTTTTATCTCCATTAAAAAAGTAAAGAGGGATCAACTTCTGTAATTTAAAAGCTTATATTTGATCAAAACTTCAGTGTATGTCTCAAATAATTGAGGTTAATATATTGCATTTTTATAGAAGCAGTGGAAGCCTATATGAGCATTACAACCACTTTTTAACTTGTGCTGTTTTAGTTTCATCACAGAATCATGTCTTCTTTAACATACTTAACATGGTCAAATCGACTGTAATCATTTTTTTCCCTTTTGATTTTTGATGTTTTTGATGTTAAATTTGATATCCTGGGCATGGGAAGACCTCTCACAAACTACCCTCTTTGCCTTTTTTCATACTACCTCAGATATTTCTGAAGGCATCCTTGTTTTTGATAACATTAAGATATGTCAAACCCATTCTTATTTTTCCAATCTTATGAGGTAGAGTCATCTATATTTCAAGAAGGTCTGGAATATTTTAGAGAAAAAGAATATCAGAAGCCATAATGTTGACATTAGATTATACATTAAACTATTCCATGTGATTATAAGAGACAGGAAGAGTGACACCAGAGGACCCCAGAAGTGTCTGCTTGCATCATTAACGCATATTGAATACTGGAAGAGAAAAGTATGTTCACAAATAACATAATGAAGTATAATATTTTAGCTTATTCAAAATGATGAAAATGTTAAAAGGGCAAAAATAGCTTACAAAAGTGAAACTTTATAACAGCAAATTTTCTTAGCATATTGAAACAAACCATTCTCAGCAGTAGAGTTTTCTCAAAAAGAAGGAACAATCAGAAACAATAGTTCTTGCCAGTAAAATATTCTGCCTTTTCCTCTCATATATTCAAAACTGAAGAAACAACTTAAGGAACTTTAATTAAGGTTAGCTCTTTTCTATAAATCATAGGATTTTTAAATAGGTGGCTTGGGAAAGAGGTCAGAGGACATATTCTTTCTTATGCATCTTAACCAGTTAATTACTTTTTAAAAATAGTAAATGAGGGAACCATTTCATTTATGTTTGTTTTGAATCGTTATAAGGTAACAGACATTTTGAAAATGAAGTTCTGAGAATATATCTTGAAGATATATTTCTTCCATAAAATGAAATTTTTTTTTCAGAGGGTGGCTTTGTGGATTTATGAAAAGTATTGCTCTTTATTTTAACTGTGTATGGAAACATTAGGTACAGACCAATTATTGCCAAATTTCATTCAGCCAGCTGCCATTCATATGATGCAGATGTTTGTGATCAAGTCTCTCTAGAGAGCTCAAGGTGTTGCAGCAGAAAAGAGTCAGTTCATAAGCCTTAGCTGTATTTCTAAGAGCCGTCATTTCTCCTAATCACATCAACTACAAGTGTGCTAAATTCATTCATAGACACATGCTGAGCATTACATCAGAATCAATCTTCATTCATTACAACTACTCTTTGCTTTTTAATTATTAAGAAACGTATCAGTGGATAAGCCTATTGTCATACCTTTAAGTTAGGATTTCTTAAATTGTTTTTTTCCCTAAAGAAATATAATGGCTTTGAAAGAGGCTAGATGTGGCAGGGATTTGAGTTTTTCTCGAAGGACAAAAGTCTGAAAATAACTGTTAGTATAAAATCAGTAAGAATTTATAAAGAAATAAATATTAAATAAAAACAAACTCAACTGATCTTTGACCATCAGATGAGAAGGCAGGGCCTTGGCTCAACTTTTCATTTAATTATACCTTGACTGAATATTCTGGGTAGAAAGAACTTGCCTTTTTCTTATACTAGTTTGTAGAAAGACTAGATTAAACCATTTTGCATAGTCACCCCAATTTTTTATTATTACTGTACTAATCTGACTAAGAATAGAGGGAATAGAAATGAGAATTGAAAATGAGTTTCGAAGTGTTATGTAGGTTAGGACTCAGAATAAGTCTCAGAAGTATGAAATTGAATTTATAAAGGAAATTAGTACCCTGAAAGTTCTCAGGTTGAGTAGCTGTATATAGTATTCATTCTGGACAATTCTGCAAACCACAATGCTTTCTTATCCATATTTACCTGCACATGCTTTACCTTCATTGTGTATTTCTAATGCTATTTATAGTTTACTGTTATCACCAAAAACCACAGTTGTCCATATTTTAAAACTTGTACTGTATCACTACAAACATTAATTTCTAATGTAGTGCAGAGAATTCAATGATCTTCAATGATGTTTGCATAATATTTATGCAAAAGACAATTTCTGTCTTTGATGATATGTTGTTATAACATGGTGTTGGCAGAGCACCAGTTGAAAACTTTCTTACTGTCCCAGGATTAATGCCTTAGGGTCCACAGTGTAACACCAAGTAATGCAAGCATATCTTCCTATTTTCCCAGAATTAGTGCCCAAATCCACATTCTAATGTCAAGTAATGTCAAATTCTAAAATCAAAAAACTATGAGTTACTAAGCTACTGAACCAGCAGAGCATTTGGTATCCTAGATTTAAAGCTGCTGATTAGAGAAGAGAAGGGCAAGAGACATAAAGAGGAGAGAACCACAAGGGGGCACAGCCTGTACTCCCACTGTGTGGTGTGAAAAGGATATCTTTGTTTCCCACAGTCACTGTGAGTGTAGGTTAGACATTGAGTTATTTTACTAGCACTCCCTAAGAGAACTACAAACTAGGATAGGAATCCCCAACCACAAGCGGTAATGAAGCAAACTTCCCCTGGCAGAAGTGAGGGATAATAGGTGGTTAAGCATCAGCTGACTTTCCCAAGCCAGACTACAAAGGGTAAGAGTCCCTCAGAGCCCTTCAAAGAACTAGCAAATACCTGCCCATTAGAAAACCAGCACTTAGATGCCTGCCACAGAGAAGTGGCTGCAAGTGACAAAAAGTGAAGAGCAATCTGCCCGTGGAGGATTAGTTTAAGTAATGGGAGAGCAGTTTCAGCTAACAAAGTAAATGTCAGCCAATTATCCATAGGCAGTTACGTATTTACACATTTTGACTCTTCCTCCCTGCCTCAACACCAGTGGACAAAGGGCTTGAAAAGACACAGGGTTATGAGAGATTTTTTCCACTCCCATCATTAAGCACAATTTCTAAGTCTCTGGACTCTGGGGAAAGGAGAGCTTATATTGATTACAAGATTTATATTCTAAAGTAGATAAGACTTCATATTAACAACCAGTAACTTGTATTCTTTTTCTTATGTAAAATCCCTACGTACATCTCATTTGTAAAAGAAAGTTCTGCTTCATCTGTAATTCTATGGTACCAATTATTTTCTCTCAGTATTTAGAATATATTATTTCACTATTTTCTGGCCTCAGTTTCTACTGCTGAGTAATCAATTTTTAATCTAATAGTTTGTCCTTTGTGATTATTCTATTTTATTCTCTAATATTTTAAATATCTCTGCTTCTTCATTAATATCTTAATTTCACTACGTCTAGGTGTATGTTTGTTTTTATTTACCTCCTTGGGATTCATTGAGTTTCCTGAATTTGATATTGGTGTATCTGAAATGGCAATTATCTCTTCAAATATTTTCTTCTCACCATCTTTATATTTTATTATTCTGGAACTATCATTAGGAGTGTCTGGGAACTCTTCCCTCTGTCCTCTCATATTTTCCTTTCCTTTTCTTTCTTTGCTGCATCCTGGGTAATTTCTTTGTATCATTTAATGATTCTTTCTTCAACTGTGTAATGTGTTATTTTATCCATCAATCAGGTTTTTTAATTTAATTTTATATTTTAATTTTTACAACTTCTGTTTGGTTCTTAATTGATAGTAATTTGGTCTTTGTTTATATTTTTGATTCACTCTTTTTCCTTAAGGAATTAAAAAGTACTCATTTATATTCTTCTGATTATTACAATATCTACAGGCTTTGCAAATATGGTTCATAACATTCTGTTTCTGTTAACCTTGCTTACGGCTTATTTCTTCACGTTTTTAATATTTTTATTAGGGGATGATATTCTTTGGAACTCTGAGAAATGTTTAAAAATTGTGTTTTCTTTCCTCCATAGCAGATTTGTGCTTTCTTTTGCTGGGCTCTTGGGGTCACTGCCAAACCAGAATCACTTTGACTTAATTATTGGCTTGGGTTTTAAGTCACACAGTAGTATGAATTAATGCTCGATATCTATGGTCTTGGGGTGATTTAGGGCAAAAGGAATCTTAACTTGGTATGTGAGAGTTACCTAAAGGAGGTGGCTGAGGATATAGACGCAGGATTATTTGTTTTGCATATGAAAGGCATGCTCACAGGTAGTTGCTAACTCTAGGAATTAGTTATCCCTGGGTAGGGCAGTCTCTCCCAAATCAGCAAGGCCCCAAGATATCAAAGCATCATAAAATATTAAAAATCATAATACACAAGGCTAGACAGGCAAGTACTCTCAACATCTTCCTCTGAAAGGGGATTTCGCCTCTTTTTTTCAGTCACTGAGCGTATTGTCCTCTGGGAAGTGGTGTCTCAGATTTTTGAGGTTATCTCTGACCCAGCCTTCTAGGACACTCAGACCCATGCTTTGCCTCCAGCTCCGTGGGTGCACGGGACTTTAAAATCCAGGCCCAAGTTTACTGACAATTGTCAGGTTTTCTCCAGGCAAACACTGACTCCAGTGCTCACTTACTGCTCTGGATTTGTGTTTTTTGTCAATTGTGCCCTCTAATGGTTTTTCTTAATTTACTACCACATTAGCAATGATTTTTAAAACATTTTTTAACATTTAACCCATTATTTCAGGCATTTGATGTTAGGAGGGGTTTTTCTGCTCGACTGGTCAACCATTTTGCCAAAATTAAAGTCTTAGATTTACACTTTAATGTCTCTTTGCGTGCTGAAAGTTATTCAATAAACTCTATTAAAAGCAAGGGGAAAAAATCCTAAAATAGTATCTAATGAAATTTTAATCTTGAAGTTTTTTAGGGTTTTCAAACAGTTTTGTACATTTTGAACAATTGCCACAAACATATAAGCTACTTGAAAATTTTGACCAAATGTTTTGTAATTATTATTTTCTCTAAGAAATTTTAAACCTTTCCTGTAGTTATATATATTGCAATCTGAAATCTAATTTTAAAATGTGAGAACATCTGTCTTCCTTTTTCAATATTGAAACTATTTATGTGAGGGATGTAAATATTTCTAATATACAGACTAAATTTTCTGATCTTAAAATACAGAAGTTATCGACCCTATCTTCTGAAAACTCAATATCCTCTAAATGGGTGGTAAGAAAACATTTTAAAAGCCAAAGAAAACTCAGTATGCAGTAGACAAGAATATAAATGTGTAGGTTCATAAATTATACTCAGAAAATAAAATTTGCATTGCATAGTATATTACCTGCAACTTAAATATATTAATTTTGTCACTTTGTTTTAATTTTCAAGTTCTGATAATACAAAAAAAATTTTTAAAAACCCAAAGTTGATAATACAACTTGATTATCATAAAAGACAACTAGTCTTGATTTTTCAATAGAGCAGTTTGAGTTTAATTTATTGTCTCATTTTTAATTATAATTAAACTAGCTGGAAGTTCATAAGAGTCAACATGTTTTATGTTACCAAATAACGTTGGGAATTCAAACAACTGTTGTCACTAATTAATCATTATTTCCATTTTCTTATGAATCAAGCCAGATTTGAGAACTAACTAGTAAGCAGGAAGTTTGGTAAAGACCTGTTTAACCAAAGGAATATGAACAAACATGTTTTGTATGTAGTGACTACTCCAAAGTTATTTGCCAATTAAGTTATGTACCTTGTAAGAAATATCCTAGTATTTATATCAAGATTAGCAGACCGAGAAAAGAGGAAGGGAAAAGTTCTGAATAAATAAATTTTCCTTTCATAAGAATTGGCTCAATAACAGTCAAAGAAATACAATTTTAAACAAGATATTTTTCAACTATCAGATTACCAAAGAAAACAGTGTATAATACCAGGGTTAGACAAGGGAGAAGTGAAATCAATGTTTTATGCACTGTTAGTTTAAATATAAATTGCTCCCAGCCACAGGGGGACATATTGACACTATGTGACATTAAAAACCTTTTTTAAAATGTGTATATACTTTAACCTACTAAACTTTCAGTACTTTTTCCTAAAAAAAAATTTTTTAATATGTGTAAAGATGTAGATACACAAATGTTTATCACAATTTTGTTTATAATTGTGAATGTTTCTAACAAGAGTGAGCCCCTGAACTAAAAATATAGGCTAAAGAATTTGCATAGCTCTGCTCTTTCAGGAAGGACACACCTTCTGATGACTCGACTTGGGAGGTCACCTCTCAACCAAGCACCTGTCCTAGCTAAGGGCTCCTTTTGCTAGCCTGCCTACAGCGTGGTTGAGTTATCTCCCTTAACTAAAACTGATGTCTGTGGTTCACCACCTCAACATTGACTTAAAACTTATTATTAATACCGCCTATGATGTTTACTCCTGATTTTTATTCTAATTTATTTCATTTTTATAGTTTAGATTTTCTGCTTATTTTTTAACTTAAACACTTATTCCTACATTTTTAATAAACATAATTTAACTTTATTTTGTAGTCCTAAAAAACACTTTTAGTCTTAATAACCTCTTTCTTAACTTTTTACCATTTAGACCTAGCTTCTTTGGCGTCTATTTTCAAGTTTCATTTTCTTAACTTACTTGCTTTTTCCAAATTTTAAAATTTATATGAGTCTTTGGGATAAATTCTCTTGCCTTCAAAGTATACCTTATTTCTGCCTTTTGGTTAGACTTCACCTACTTAAATGTCTGGTTTTTCATTTATTATTTCATTTTAACCTTTTTTCTGTTCTGTTGAACAACCTCATTCCATGGCTCATGTTCATGAGGAGAATCCTGGCCCTGCCCACAGATGACTCCTTAGCCCATCTGCATGAAGCAGTGGGATGGCTCTCTGTTCTGGCACAGTCCTTGCTAAGCTCAACTTGCACAAGAGAACGTGAATTCTGCTTGCCAGGTCCGTTGAAACTTAACTGGCAATTAACTTCAAGTGTAACTGGCAATGTGTCGTAAAAGCAATCCAGTTCTTAACAAAGCCTTATTTGAAAGAAACGTGGTCGCTTAGACTGCTTAAAAGTTGTGCAATCCTTCCATGTCTCTCTAGGTGCTTCCATCAGAAAGCTTGTGATCAGCTGTGCTGACTTCCTTAGTTACATATTTTTATTTTATCTGGATACATTATACGCATTGTTATACTCCACTGTAAAGAATTTGGAAAACAGTAACACTCTGAAAGAGAGAAAAACAAAGAAAAGTTCAGCATTATAACCCAATTTTACACATTAAAAAAACCAGGACAATGTGGTAATTATAGGCATCCAGTCAGTAGCAGAACGGAAATTGGAACATCCACCTTCAAGTTATGAAATAACTTAAAATTCAAGAATCCAAAGCCATCAGACTCTGTTGCTATAATTGCCAGATTTCCATCAACACTGGGGATCAACCACCAGTCAGAAATAATCAAATTCCTTGTGCTGTTTTCTCTACTTTATTTTGAGTAATATTAAAGTTCCAGAAATATATCAACCCAGGCAAATCCAGTGAGTATAAGTAACAGAAAGTGTTAGCTCCCCACTTTTTGCCATATGCTCAGAAAAATCTTAGACAAGTTCAACTTGATGTTTTGTGAATACCCATCTAGAAACACTGCAGCTTTACCGGGTGGGGTTTTGTGGCAATTTTAAAGTACACATGTTTAGTCAAGAATACATAGATGAGCATGATATAAAGATTCATTTTGCCACAAAGATTTATTTTTGCCATTTAATATTAAACAAAATATTTAAATAGTACTGATAAATATTTCAGGTAGTGAATAAATATTTCCAAGCCACAAAACTTTGAAACTCAACCTCTACTCCGTGGAACTTTGTATTTGTTTTGGAGCTCAATATTATATAAGTACCATGCAGAGATTTTTCTCCAAGACTTTTTGCTTTGCTTTGTTTTCTGATTATAAAATTAATTATTCTTATTGTAGAAAATGAAAGAAGCAAAAAAGTAGACAAATGAAAATGAAAACTTCATAGAAATAACTATAGCTAGCATTTGTTCAGCGCTTACTTAGTGTGAACACAAATCTAAGCATCTTACATACATTTTCTCTACCTCCCAACAGCACTGCACAGTAACTACGCTGCTTACCCCTATTTGATAGATGAAGAAAACAAGACTAGTGAAGTTACTTAAGTGATTAAGTGAATGGACCACTAATCATAAAAGGTGAAAGTGGATGTATTGCATCTCATTTTTTATTCACTTATTCATTTTGATAGATGATAGACAGCAAGATAAAGAGATAGATGATAGATATATAGATACATAGATACATACATAGATAGATACATATATAACATAGATACATAGATTGATATACTTTTCTTATTGTTAGGACAGCTGTATTTGAAACCTGATTCAGCCACATACAATTATATCATGCATTTTTTCCATGCCTTGAAATTTTACCAAAAATTTAAAATCCTGTCAAGTCAGTTTAAATTACATTCAGCTAGAAGGGACAGCAAACCTAACAGATAAGTTTAACATTTAAACATGTAATTGCTTCTTCAAGTACAAGAATTCTAGAGATAGGCAGATGTAAGGCAGGATAGTAGTTCAAGGATGCCATCAGCAGTCTGGCTCTCTCCGTCCTTCTTCTTGCTGTCCTTAGCATATAGGGCTTCATCCTTATACCCGTCACCTTGTGGTCATATGGTGGCCGCTGCACCTGTAACTGTCATGTTTCAGGAAGGAGAAAAAAGGGGGGTGGGTGGGAGAAAAAGGATCATACCCATGGCTCTGTGCCTCAGAAGCCCCTCTCATCATTAGCCAAATCTGGTTCATATAGTATTTCAGTTAACTCAGTACTGCATAACAAATTATCCCAATACTTAATGGCTTAAAACAACAATGAAATGGCTGACAATTCTGCCTTTTGGATAGGTTTCACTAGGGGAAGCTAGTCTCTGTTCCAGGTGATGTTAGCAGAGGCGGCTCAGCTGGGGCTGGAGGATCCAAAATGGCTTTACTCACAAACCTGGCACTCAGCTGGGCACTCAGAATGACTGGGGATTGACTAGGTCTCTCTCCTTTCCTTCATAATTTCTCATCCTCCAAGGCCCTTCTCTATCTCCTCATGAACTTTTTCTAGCCAGATAGTTAAAATTCTTTACATGATGCCTGGCTTCTAAGAGAGTGAAAAAACAGAAGCTGCAAGGTCTCTTCAGACATAGGCCCGGAATTCAGTCAACACCATTTCCACAGTCTGCTAGTCAAAGCAAGTCATGGGACCAGCCCAGATTCAAGGGCAGAGGAAGACAGACTCTACCTCTTGATGGAAGGAGGGGTATCACAGGGATGGAAGGAATTTGGGGTGGCCATCTTTGCAAGTAATCCGATGCACATAGATGCTCCTATTCCAATCACTGTTTAGAAAAAACTGTAGTAGATCAAAAGACAGCCAGGCAACAGCAGTGTCTGACTTAAGTCTTTTTTTTTTACCAAGGAATTCCTATTCCCTCTTTCCCTCTTTCTTACCCTCTAGCTCTCTAATTCCCCGAGCTCTCATTCTTACTCTCCCTCTCTGCACCACACACATACACACACATATATAATCTCCCAGGATTAAAATTATGTAAAGTGATAGATTAAAAATTAAATATAAGGTTAATCCTAACTTTAAAGATAGGAAAAAAATCACGCGTGAAAAAGTCTTCTTGGGGCAGGGAGTGGGAGTAAGAGGAGTTGTAGGAAATAGATGAAGGGGATAGAGAGGTACAAACTTCCAGTTATAAAATAAATAAGTCATAGGGACATCATGTACAGCAGTGGGAATACAGTCAATAATATTTTAATAATTTTGTATGGTGGCAGATGGTTACTAGACTTACCACGCTGATCAATTCCTAATATATGTAAATATCAAATCACTACATTGTACACCTGAAACTGATATAATATTATATGTCAACTATACTTCAATTTAAAAAGGAAAAAAGTGAAGATTTCTCTGTGTGGTTAGGCTAATCTTTTTGTTTGTTTATTAGGTTTTTCAGTATTTTCTGATTTTCCATAAATGATATTACTTCTGTATTAGAAAATAATAATAAATATAATTTTCTAAAAGCTGAATGTTTACTACTAGCCTGATATTCCATTATATAGATGCAACAAAAGTGATACATTATTCCCTTATAATTGAATATTTAGGTTGTTTATAATTTTTCCCATTAAATCATGCAAAGATAAATGTATATGAATAACTATAAATGTGTTTTCCTAAAAATTTCTTTCCAAGAAATGTTATTTCCACTTAGACTTTGACCAGCAGTGTATATAACAGTCTTTCTAATCATATCTTCAGCACCTTTGGGTATTTCTGCAGTTTTTAAAATTTATGACAATGTATTTTTTCTTTTCCGTTATTATTAGTGAGTTTGATATTTTTTAAAATATGTTTATTGGCCACTTGCATATTTTCATGTATGAATTATCTGCATCATTTCCAGCTTTTCTGTTGGAACTAAATTTGTTTTTCATTTATCTTTAAAAGTCTTCCTGTGTTGTGCAGTGGTGGCTAACACAACATTGTAAAGTAACCATACTCCAATAAAAATTAATTTAAAAAATAAATAAATAAATAAAATCAATGAAGAAAAAAGTCTTCCTATAAAAAAGTATATTAACTTCTTTTTATAACTTATTATGTTTCCCTAATTTCTCATCTGCCTTTCTGATGTTTTTCTTCCAGAAAAACTTAAAAATGTCTTACTTTTGAAATCTATCAGTCTTTTCATTTGTATTTTCTCCCATAGCGTATATCCTCAGATATTCCACCCCCATCCTGAGATATTAAGTATTCAGTTAAATTTTCTTCTAGTATAATTTAGAATTTTCTGTACTTAACTTTTTTATTCACTAGGGTTTTATTCTGATATATGATGAAATGAGAAGGTTTAAGCTAACACATCCCCTCAAAGTAAAGGCTGT
Organism: Lagenorhynchus albirostris; assembly: GCF_949774975.1. Classification (NCBI taxonomy): domain Eukaryota; kingdom Metazoa; phylum Chordata; class Mammalia; order Artiodactyla; family Delphinidae; genus Lagenorhynchus; species Lagenorhynchus albirostris. Next base: position 121,959,068 of record NC_083098.1, on the reverse strand, counting down.
TTCTAACGCCATTTATTGAAGAATTCATCCATCCACAATTACATATATATGTGTAAATTGTAATATATCATATTTTGTCTATACATACATACATACATACACACACACATTCACATACTATGGTCTAATTAATTTATCTACCAATTCTTATGGCAATGAATAGCATTATTTCTAGTTTTATAATAATATATTTTAAAAATCTATTCATTATTAGGGCAAGATCCCAGTCCAACTTTTCCACTCAAAAAAAAGGAAGAAGAAAAAATAAATTTAGATCATCTCAGTTTTCTTTTTTTAATCATTCCAAATAAATATTCAAATCTTTATTTCAGAGTCTTAAAATGATCCTACTATTATTTTCACTTAGAGTTGCAAGAAGTACATAAATTAATTTGGGAAGAACTGACATCATTAAAATATTCTCGCAAGAAAAAATTTATGTCTGTACCCATGAGAATTTTTATTGTTTTTCAGCAAAGTTTTATAATTTTCTTAATGTGGATCATGATATTTCTTCTTAAGATATATCCCGTGGTAGTATTTTGTTGCTTTTTGGAGTTAAATACTTTTCTTCCATTATATCTGCTAAGTGATCATTATTTACTGAAAATCTATCATTTTTCATGTCTTTCACATACCTGACCCTTTTATTGAGTTATTTTCTGCTTTCTAAGAATTTTCAAATCATTTTCTTCAGTATTCTTTGTATATGCTGTATTGCCAGCAAACAAATATTACTGTCTCTTCTCCGAAGAAGATATACAGATTGCCAACAAACACATGAAAGGATGCTCAACATCACTAATCATTAGAGAAATGCAAATCAAAACTACAATGAGGTATCACCTCACACTGGTCAGAATGGCCATCATCAAAAAATCTACAAACAATAAATTCTGGAGAGGGTGTGGAGAAAAGGGAACCCTCTTGCACTGTTGGTGGGAATATAAATTGATACAGCCACTGTGGAGAACAGTATGGAGGTTCCTTAAAAAACTAAAAACAGAACTACCATATGACCCAGCAATCCCACTACTGAGCATATACCCTGAGAAAACCATAATTCAAAAAGAGTCATGTACCACAATGTTCACTGCCGCTCTATTTACAATAGCCAGGACATGGAAGCAACCTAAGTGTCCATTGACAGATGAATGGATAAAGAAGATGTGGCACATATATACAATGGAATATTACTCAGCCATAAAAAGAAACGAAATTGAGTTATTTGTAGTGAGGTGGATGGACCTAGAGTCTGTCATACAGAGTGAAGTAAGTCAGAAAGAGGAAAACAAATACCGTATGCTAACACATATATATGGAATCTAAAAAAAAAAAAAAATGGTTCTGAAGAACCTAGGGGGAGGACAGGAATAAAGACGCAGACGTAGAAAATGGACCTAAGGACACAGGGAGGGGGAAGGGTAAGCTGGGATGAAGTGAGAGAGTGACATGGACATATATATGCTACCAAATGTAAAATAGATAGCTAGTGGGAAGCAGCCTCATAGCACAGGGAGATCAGCTCAGTGGTTTGTGACCACCTAGACGGGTGGGATAGAGAGGGTGGGAGGGAGCCGCAAGAGGGAGGATATATGGGGATATATGTATATGTATAGCTGATTCACTTTGTTATAAAGCAGAAACTAACACACCATAGTTAACTAATTATACCCCAATAAAGATGTTTAAAAATATATATTACTGTTTCATTCACTGCAAAATAAAAATCTTATTTTTTTCTATTTAATGTCTTATACATTGGCTAGAATTCCAGAAGAGTGTTATGATATAAATATTTGTTCATTTGAGTAATATTTAGTGAGTGATTGGTTTTCTGGTTGCTAATCTGTGAAACAGTTACATCATTTTGTAATTTCAGAATCCCATTCCCATTTGAAGTTCTTATCCAATTTTTGTAATTATGTTTCCTATACCAGTGGTCATACTTTTCATGGGGAAAATCCCTCCTACCACTTTATTTTGGTCTTTGTAATCCCAGCACGGAAATTCAAATATCAGCTATTCACTGGATGTTTGATGAATGGAGACATGAATGATGCAGGGTATAGTTGGAGCCATGTCTATGGAGAATGAGCTAAACAAGATGTGTTCACTTAGACACATAACATTTCCACCCACCAATCTCTCTCAGCCTCCAACCAAAGAGCTGTGATTTTGGAGAACAAAAATATAATGAGCAGTACAGCTGAACTGAAGGGACTTATTCTAGGGAATGAGCTGGTGGTGAAGAGCAGCAGGAAGCACAAAGAGGCTTTACCAAGAAATCTTATTTTTAGTCTGCTTACATGCAGGATGTTCATGCCCCTCTTATCACTGAGGAGATTCTAAGGAACAAACTCAGAACAACCTCTGTTCAATATTTGGTAATGGGTTAATTATGGGAATGGAAAGCCATTATAGCTACACAAAAGAAACTAAGGATTTCAGTATTAACCTGTGTGCAAAGTTCAAATTGGACAATGGGAGGGTTAACCGATATGGAGAATAATGGGCAGAAAGTATCACTTTTTTGCCCTAATTGTCAAAATAATATCTGTGATTGTATATGTGAATGGTGTACTCACCATTTAAAATCTTAATCCCAAAATGTAGTTGAGAGATTTAAGAACATAAACTGTTTTTAACAGGTCTAGTTTTCAATACGTATGCAAAGTCTTTAAAAACTCTAGCTGTCAATTTGTATAAAAAGTGATTTAGGGACAGGCAAAAAAAAGTGGATTCTCTAGTCTAGGCCACTGGTTTTCAAGTCAGGTCTGTGTGTGTTTCGTCTGGGAAGAGATGGCTTAAAGGAACCAGGCTCTAAAAATTCAACTATTGCTCTAGACTAATTTTATAACTAAAGAATTTTATTCTGAGTAGTAATTCTTGGATTTGTGCATGTTACTATCACTCATTCTAATGAATGGGCCAGGAAGAAAGCATTGTTTTCTAAAAACAGGGATATTTACTCAAGAAATTGTTGAATTCTGAGAAAATATATTCAGATCCAATAGTTTTCTAATCTGCTTTATTTAAAATTAAAAAGTATGTCAAACAGAAAAACGAGGGCACAGAAATAGAGACACAGATGTAGAGGACAAATGTATGGACACCAAGGGAGGAAGCTGGGGGGTGGTGGAGGGGGATGAATTGGGAGATTGGGATTGATATATTTACACTAATATGTATTAAATAGATAACTAATAAGAACCTGCTGTATAAAAAATAAAATAAAATTCAAAAAAAAATAAAAGAAAAGCCAGGGCATTCCTTTTGGTTAGTACCAGTAGAGAAATGTTGTATAATTCTCAAAGTACTCCTTGCATACTCAAAAATCTTGAGATGATAAAATCAGATTAATTGTATTATTCAATTCTTTAAAATAGAACAAATATATTCTAAGTATTTTGTGAAGAAAGAGTCTGGCATAATCATGACATGTCAATTGTCTCATGAGAATGAAAAAACTTTTTATTGTTGCATTAATTATGGACAGTTAACACATAGTTAATTGTACTACCATTCATTTAGCTTTCAACAATTATGATGGGGGAAATTCTACACTGATACAGGGACATTACAAATGTATCACTCAGGAGCAGAGTTTTATATTTGTCAAGTTTGTTATTATTGTGTTGGCTATATAAGGCCTGGGGAAATAAAGGGGGAAATAAATGAAGAATTTTCTAATGTAATAGTATCCACCAGAGGGAGCATAGACAGTCAGAAAGAATATAAATAATAACTAAGGTTGACCAATAAAGTAAATAGCTTTTTCCCTGGGCTTCAGTATTTTTTTAAAAATTAATTTAATTTTTAAAAAGAACATTTCCGAAATAATACCAGCCCTCTTTCATAGAAACAAAATGTCGTAAAAAATTAGATATTTTTTTAACAGTGGTTCTGTGGCTATATTTGTGTTTTGAATCAGGCCTTTCATCACAACAAATTATAAATAAAATATGAAACTTTGCTTCACACATTCGTGGCCAAATGCATATATATAATACACGCTTGACTTCTTTCTCACATTACATAGTGAACCCAAACCTGCTAAGAAAAAGCGCCTACTTTTCTAAAAGTCTATAGTCTCATTTAATCTAGGCAAATGTGAATAGGAAAGAAGGAGTTGCTAAAGATGGCAAAGTTCACCCCAAACCAATGAAATTTTAAAACATTTCTAAGTGAACAAAGCCAGAGATTCCATCAGTTTACACTGCCTCCTGGGCTTATCTCCTGGGGTTATCTCCTGGGGTTATCTGCATAATCACTTAATAGTGATTCCAATGGCTCTAGAGCTGACTTTCAGAAACACTACAGCTTTGACAAGAAATGTAAACCATGTTGTGGTTTACAAGGCCAGTATTGAAAGTGTTCCTGAGCACATTTCAGTTTTATCTTTTTCAAATGCATTATCACAAAACTTCTAGTTTCCATCTTTGTCTCTATCACTTAGTAAGTGTTGATGTTAAGTCTTCAATAGTGGTCATTCTATGACTGAAAAATATTATTAGGCATAATGATTACAGTGTTATAATTTAACATTTGCTAACATTCTTTATATGTATAAACAAATTTATATATATATAAAGGGTGCTAGCAACTGTCATATGCTTATATATTTATTTTATACATTTAAATATAGAAATCCTTATGTTTTTTATTGAAATATAGTTGATTTACAATACTGTGTTAGTTTTAGGTGTACAGCAAAGTGATTCAGTCACATATATTTTTTTTTCTTTCAGATTGTTTTCCATTTTATATTACTATAAGATATTGAATACATTTCCCTGTGCTATACAGTAGGAACTTGTTGCTTGTCTATTTTATGTATAGTAGTTTGTATCTGTTAATCCCATACTCCTAATTTATCCCTCCCTTCTTTGGTAACCATAGTTTATTTTCTATGTCTGTGAGTCTGTTTCTATTTTGTGTATAGATTCATTTGTATTATTTTTTAAATTACACATATAAGTGATATCATATAATATTTATCTTTCTCTCTCTGACTTACTTCACTTAGTATGATATTCTCTAGGTCCATCCAGGTTGCTGCAAATGGCATTATTTCATTCTTTTTTATGGCTGAGTAATATTCCATTGTATATATGTACCACATCTTCTTCATCCATCCCTCTGTTGATGGGCATTTGGGTTTTTTCCATGTCTTGGCTATTGTAAATAGTGTTGCAATGAACACCAGAGTGCATGGACCCTTTCAAATTATGGTTCTCTCCAGATGTATGCCCAGGAGTGGGATTGCTGGATCATATGGTAACTCTATATTTAGTTTTTTAAGGAACTTCCATATTGTTTTACATAGTGGCTGTAACAATTTACACTGCCACCAACAGTGTAGGAGGGTTCCCTTTTCTCCATACGCTCTCCAGAATTTATTTGTAGCCTTTTTGATTATAGCCATTCTGACTGGTGTGAGGTGATACTTCATTTTGGTTTTGATTTGTAAATGCTTATATATTTATATATGTATGTATATAAGTAGCTCACATGCATATAAGGCTTACTGCATGCCAGACTCCCTTTTAGGCACTTTATATATGTTTACTAATTTTTCCAACAACCCTGTGTAATAGATATTATTATTATCCCCATTTTATTAAAGTAAAAACTAAGAGGCAGAGAGATAAGTAACTTGCCCAAAGTCACGTATGTTGTAGGTGGTGAGGTGAGAATTTAAATGTAGGCAGTCCAGTTTCAACATTCATACTCCTAACTACTAATAGAGAACATTTGAGGAGATTACAATTTTATTTGTAAATAAGGAATGGACTTTAGTAAGTCAGCAGTTACCAGCCAACAAATAAAAAATGTTAAGCTAAGGCATCATTCACTACCAAATATCTGACCAGGAAGTGGCATGGTATGCATGTGTTTGTGTGTACACTTGTGTTCTTTTGTTAGTAGCATATGAGAAATTCCTAAAGGCATATTAAAAAGAACTTGTTACAGAAAAATTAGTTATTGTTAAGAAAACACGTCCTGTCTATCGATTTAGTCTAGGTGCTAAAAATTTTTTTTTCTAGTTCCTAAAGGGAATTATAGATCCTCAAGTGTCTTTAGATGTTCTCTCCACTTGGACGTTCTTCATCTATCCAAATGTTTACCTTTCAAGAATCAGTGGCCTCCCTAACTTTATTACGAATCCTTCCCTTCTCTTTATGGTCTAATATTTTTCCCATTTTAGTTCCTGTAGGAAATATTACATGCATTATTCATTTAGCAGTTAAGCATTTCCTGTCATATTATATCTTCTACTTCTGCCTCATTTTTAAGTTTCTTATCATCTTTTGAATACTTCTCTCTAGCTGGATTGAAAACTCTCTTGGGCAACTGTCTTTTTCCTTCTTTCTATAACCTGCAGAATGTTGTAAAACACTTTGAGCACAGAATAAATATTTGTTGATATCATTTTCTTTAAATGACCTTGGTCAAGCCATTCATTTAATAACTGCAGAATTCAAGTCACAAGAAGATTAAGTGAATCGTTTATGGTTGCAATAGTTTTAGAAAAATTGATCAAAATTCATATTTCCTCACTCTTGATCTGATACCTGCCTGCGCATCATGCTGCTCCTGTATTTGGAGAATAATTATCAATAACCCCAATTTTTTCTTCACTTCATATTTTCAAAGAATGTGAGTATAATAATATAAATCCAATTAATAAACCTTAAATAAAAACAATAATGTTCGAACTTAGCAGAGAAATCTGGTGAAACCTAGAAATGACTTTATCCTATGGGAGTACCCTAAACATTTTGCCTATTATTTTTCTAGGGATGTTTTAATAACCATTCATAATGCTGAGCGTTCTCCTCCATTATGGTAAAATTCCTAAAAGGAGAGAGACCCTGTCTGCTTCATCCACTAGTGTATGGGAGTCTAGCGCCTAATATAAAGGTATGCAATAAATATTTATCAAGTGAAAAATGAATGAATAAACAAAGACCATTTTTTTCTTGAGAACATCTCCATATATTGCTCTGTTTACTCCTGAAAACAATTTTCTGGGATGGTTCATATTCCCCACAAAAGGAAACAAACAGAACGGTGAACTGATCTGCCCACAGTTACACTGGCAGTAGAGTTGGAGCCTGTGTTTGCATTCTGCAGGCTAACACTCCCTAACTAATAATAATGTGTTATTGTTCTAAGCAATCCTCCATCTTGTCTTTTCCAATTTGGATCTGAGTCTCTCTGCAACCAGTAACTGTTTCGTCTTTGTACCTCATAAGGGTCAAGAGCTCACATTCTTCATTGTTATAGGTAGCTGTGAAGGGATGTATTTTGTTAAAGAAGTATGCTTGAATTTGTTAACATTCTGGAGGAAATTCTTGCAACACAAAAAGCACTAACCTGGGCTTCCTGGTGGCGCAGTGGTTGAGAGTCCACCTGCCAATGCAGGGGACACAGGTTCATGCCCCGGTCCGGGAAGATCCCACATGCCACGGAGCAGCTGGGCCCGTGAGCCATTGCTGCTGAGCCTGAGCGTCCGGAGCCTGTGCTCCGCGACGGGAGAGGCCACAACAGTGAGAGGCCCACGTACCGCAAAAAAAAAAAAAAAAAAGCACTAACCTAAGAGTTAGTCTTAGCTGCTACTACTTACTTTAGATATTAGTAGAGCTTTACACTGGCAATCATTATAAAATTGATTGTGTACTTTATAAATGATATTGAAGTTATGACCTTGAAACTTTTAATTATGAGATGACTTATTAATGGGTCAATAACTAGTGAAATGTCTAACACAAAAGATAGTTATTTTATTTTATTTTATTGGAACACGACTACAACATATTTAAATTCTGACCAGGATTGTTAAACATTTCTCAGCTTATTTTATCAGCTCCAAAACATACAGTTAATTGTACTGAAGGAAATATTTCAAAACCACATTAAGGAATGATACAAAAAACTAAATCAAAAAGGAATTCACTGTAATGAAAAAAGCAAGTAAAAAATGTTCTTAGTATGTTAAATCTAATTATTCTTTCTTTTTTATCAGATTACTAACTAAACTATGTAAGGTTCAGATCATTTAATTTTTAAAATGCTCTGAAACTTAGGGGATATACTATAAACAGAAGGTAATGGAAAAATATGTTAAGTGGTGGTTTAATTTATGTTGTAACAGGCACTTGAATGTGAAATTTTGGGTTTTTTTATGTGATATTATTTCTTCTAATTATTTTATACCTACTATCTTCGACTTCAGTACCAAATGACCCTCAGGCAAGAAAGACAGTACAACAAAATAATTTGTAAAGTAAAGCTAATTTTTAGTGAATTCTCCAAGGAATTCACTGCTTCTTAACATTTCAAATTAACCTTTTTATGTCACACATTATTAAAAATAAATCCAATTAGGTTACACAGCTTCTATGAAGTAATTTCCCCTTGGACAAAAGATGCTATTTCTACCTCTCCAGGGAAAATAACATTAAAAAAAAAATTTATACTGAACTACAGAAATTAGAATTTTAAACTTTATGTAGTACAAATATATATATTGGATTTAACACTATTGCTTTCTCAGATATCCATAATGTGAGTAGCTCATTTAATCAAAAATACCTAAGAACATTGTTTCCCACAGACCTGATACCCTCACATAAATAAAACATGGATAGCCACCAGGTGTTAAAAAGAAAAATTCAACTGAGTAAATTTAAAGATCTATTTGGCTCTATTCAAGGATTCATGAATCAGACAGCATCCCATCTAGCAAATAGAAAGGAGCTCTGAGGAGCTGTACAAAATGGAAGGCTTTTATAGGCAGAAGTGGGTGGGAAAAGGAAGCTTCTGACAAAGAGTAGATTATTTCAGGGAAGGTTGCCTTCCTTTGGGGGAAGGCAGAGGCCTATAAGGTAGATTAGTTCATTAGTGCTGACCAGGTAATTCCAGATTGACTGGTTAAAGGTCACATTCCTGGGAGAGGCTGAAATTAGGTTAGATACTTTTTTACCTTTGTTTTGTTTTGTTTGCTATACGTGGGCCTCTCACTGTTGTGGCCTCTCCCGTTGCGGAGCACAGGCTCCGGACGCGCAGGCTCAGCGGCCATGGCTCACGGGCCCAGTCGCTCCGCGGCACGTGCGATGCTCCCGGACCGGGGCACAAACCCGCGTCCCCTGCATCGGCAGGCGGACTCTCAACCACTGCGCCACCAGGGAAGCCCCTAGGTTAGATATTTAATCTTGGTTTGCTGATGTGAGGCTTAGCACAAGTGACTCCATTTTGGGCTTGTTGTTTCTTTTTTAACAAAGGTAAGAAGCATCTAAAAAAATTTTACATCTCACACCCTCTTGTTTTTTTAAATGTGAATTTTCTCTTCCCTTTTGGAACTAAGACAAAAAAATAATAAAAATAAAGGAAAGTAAGCAAAATAATATCATGAATAAAAGGAAAAGAAAATAGCAATAAAGGATGAGTGATGAAGGGACTAAATACATTTTTAACTATACCAAATGCATATTTTTTAAAGGGTTTAAAGCAAAACAAAAAAAAAGATTCTTAATAGACACTGTTGATTCACAGAAGCTTTTTCCCCATATTCCTTTTCTGAGGTATGAATAGATTATCCTGAGATATAACTTATCTCACATTCCATACTTGGGGTCCAGAGAAACATTTTTTTGCAACATTCATCCAGCACTATAATCATCCTTGAATTTTAGTAATCGTGTTCTTGTTTTTAAATCAATAGACATTTTTGGGCACCAGCTGTGTACTACGTGCTATGCCTCGTGGACAGAAAATATGTTCTATGTAAAGTTAGACTACCTGAGTTTGAGCTCAGATTTCACAGTTCCTGGGCTGCAATCCTTTAGGACAAATACTTTAAATGCTAGTCTTACTTTCCTCATGTGTAAAATGGGGTTCCTGGGCTGCAATCCTTTAGGACAAATACTTTAAATGCTAGTCTTACTTTCCTCATGTGTAAAATGGGGTTCCTGGGCTGCAATCCTTTAGGACAAATACTTTAAATGCTAGTCTTACTTTCCTCATGTGTAAAATGGGGATAATACCTACCCTGCTGATGTCAATGAATGTAGGTCAGATGCATAAATTATCTTGGCCTTTGGAAAACACTAAGCAAATAGATATTATTATTATATCTCTAGTACTATAGAACATGTCTTCTTTATAGTTTTTAAGTTCTAAGTTCCTTTGTACAATGTCTATCATGTATACCAGTGGTCCCCAACCTTTTTGGCACCAGGGACCAGTTTTGTGGAAGACAATTTTTCCATGGGGTGGGGGGGGATGGTTCAGGTGGTAACGTGAGCTTGGGGAGCAATGGGGAGTGATGGGGAGCCGCAGATGAAGCTTCACTCACTCACCTCCTGCTGTGTGGCCCGCTTCCTAACAGGCCGTGGACAGGTACCAGTCCATGGCTCAGGGCTTGGGGACCCCTGATGTATACAGTGCTTAGCAAATAATGACTAAATGAATACATTAGTGATAGCTCATAGCAATTAGAAGCTATCTCACTAGAGAGGATGAAGTGAGAAAGAACTACAGTGGGAGTTCAGCCCCAATTGCTTCTAATCGCCAGGCCTCCTCTGGAGACTGCTTTCCTTAATAGTCTCAGAGACATGATTTGGAGATGGACTGTGCTCCCTGAAAGCAATAGGATGGCTGGAACCAGCTAGCAGCAGATAAGAAGATTTAGCTCTTGGATGTAGACTTATTTCAACACTGGTATCATATTTCTGTGAGTTTGCTCCACTCTGGTAGAAGGAATAGGAAATAAAACACAGTGTCTTCCCTTTACCACTGATTCATTCACATTCATTTGTTGAAAAAAACTTGTACTGTTACCAAGTTACTGTTATGGTGGTGTTTACACTAGCTGTTTGCTAACCCTGACATCTGAGAAGTAGCTGATCTCATATCTTTTAGATAATCAGATTCTATTTAATGTTACCAATTTAAACTCTATAGCCATTAATGAACCCATTAAATATTTTCATTGCCTTTCACAAGTCTGCCTTTCCATCTCTAACCACATGATTCCTTCGGCAGAATAATTGCAGGCAAAGAACAATTTTCTCAACTATTGCTGCTATCTGCCTCAACATCTTCATGATCAAATGTACACATTCTTAAGGACTGTAAAATGGAATTTTTGAGAGATATCCTGTGGTTATTTTTAATCTAAGATCTCAAACAATAGCACACCAACCTAAAAGGCGTGCCGGTGGGAGGTGAGCAAATATTAACAAGCTTAGTACAAATATTTGAGTTCCTACTATGTGTCAGGTTTTGTGCCAGGTATTAGCACATTACTCATATAAAAATATGAGTAACAAGTGTCCTTTGCTTATGAAGAACTTATAGATAAATATTTATTATTATTTAGTTAACTATATAGAAGATGTTAAAGCAGTGAAAGGGACAGAAGGAATATCAGAAGGAACACCAAAAGCCAGAAAGTTCAAAGACCTAGGGTAAAAAAAGGAAAGAATTCAATTCTATATAGGGCAGAAGTATGAGGGTAATAAGAGTTTTACAAATCATCACATCCCTGGGATTCAGTTTCTTCATTTGTCAAAGTAGGAGAATGGCTCAGATAGCTTTGATGATTCTTTGATTTGTGATAAAATATGTTCACAAATTCTTAGACACTCCTCCTTTCCAAGTGTGGAATCTAGTTCTCCTTCCTTTGAGTGTGGGCTGGATTTAATGAGTTACTAAGAATAGAATATGGTGAAAGTGACTGAGAAGAGTGATAAAAGACATTGCTACTTGTCCCTTGCTCTCTTGGATTGCTAATTCTGGGAGAAGCTAGAAGCTATGTCAAGCAGCCCCATGAAGAGGTCTCCTGCCAAAAGAAGTGAGACCTCCTGCCAAAAGTCATGAGATAGCGCCATCTTGGAAGCAGATCTTCCAGCCCAATCAAACCTTCAGATGACTGCAGCCTGGCTGACATTTTGTCTGTAACCTCATGGGAAACCCTGAGCCAGAACCACCTAGCTAAGTTGCTTCTGGATTCCCAACTTTAAGAAGCTGTGAGATAATAAACACTTGTTTTAAGCTGCTAGGGTTTGGGGATAATTTGTTACACAGCAATAGATAACTAATAAAATGATAGTGAAATAAATTAATGTTATATAGTGAAAAATTCATATAAATGTGTATAAATGAATAATGAATCATAACTTTTTATTTGGGGGAAATTAGTAGCAGGATTAGGGAAATTCATAAGAGCTTTTGCTTACAGAACCATTGAAGAGTAAAACTGAAAACATGCAATTCTCTTAGAAATACTGGGTAATATAAATGGACCATGTAACTTGATCATAATCTTGACTGACTCTGAAATAATACAACCCACTGGGGTAGTTCATTATCATACAATTTTTTAATGAGCCTGTCTCGCACTCAGTTAATATTTATTGAATGAGGGTACATAGAAGATGACAAGGAAATGTATAGGTCTGGGAAGAGTATGGCTATTAATGTTAGAGAATACTTATATTTTGTGCCAGACACCATGATAAAGACTTAACAAGGAATAAACAAGGAAGTACTTATATTATTTAAAACAATTGATATGAAAGTATCCACTGCCTAAAGCTAATTTAGAAAGAGAGAAAATATAGAAAAGGAACTTATGGAAATAAAATGCTCTCAGGCAGAGTAGAAATAGTAATTAAATGAACCCAAGAAAATCCTAGAAAGTGTGACTTAGTGTCTCAGATAGAAGATTTTTCCCTGGGCTATGCGATTTTCCACAAAGAGAAAAAACTGGGTAAGCCAGTCTGAATTAGGGAAATACAATTTTAACCAGTGTTTATTTAAAACTACCTGATGCCCAAAACAATTATATGAATAGGCCTGTTTGCTTACCATTATCTTTAATGTTGCGAATATAATTATATATTACTTTTTCAAAAGCTTGTCCTTTTTCTCGGCATGCTTAGCTAAAGCTACAAATAAAGATATAATAATGGTGATGATAAATTAAAATTTAAAGACGTTGAAATATTTATTGGTTATATACAAAAATGTTTTAGTTAAACCATGTATGTACTTTAATAATTTATAAATGTATATTCCATTAAATGTCACCTCAGTTAGGATCTAAATATATCGTTAGAGTTCTGAAAGAAGGAATTGGGCTTAGAAACAGACCCAATTATCTATTTTCACATCCTTTCTCTTTCACATTTAATTGGAGTAACGAGCATCAATCCTGCTTCTTATTAGGTCTAAGAGTTCACGGACCACATGACTTGAGGTATAACTTTTAAACACACTTTTGAATTTTTTTTTTTTTGCAGCCCAGACTCCTTCAAATACCAGAAACTATACAACATATCTAACTCTTGAAGTATGCCTTTCTACCTAAACAGTAATGGCGATTAAAAATAAATAAATAAATTGAACCATAATCCCTATAAAAATACGGAGCACACATAACTGATATGCCCAGTCTAGCTCAGTTACAAGCTGTGCCTGAAAGGAACGCCAAGGCCTGCATGCTGCATTCACAGAATGACTTTCAGAACTGCCCTGTCGTACCTTGCTTTTTTTTCTTGTTATCCCGTGGTTAACCTTCACTTGTTCCCTGGTTCCCTTGCTGTTAAGCTTAACACACTCATTGGCTGCCATCCCAGTTCCAGACTTTTGGCTTCATTCCCTGCACTTTGAATCACAGTTCTTCTTCCTAACTTCATCTCACATTATACCCTGATAAAGAGCTCTTTTTTAAGAAATGATTCCAATGCTTCTCCCACACATACCATTTCCTTGCAGCTGATATTTGGGTAGTCCTGGCCCACAGAATAGGTACAAGATATTGTAGGGTTGGCTTACATATGGGAAGGATTATCTCCCATGGTGTGCATGCCACTGTTGTACATCCCCAGTGGAAACTGGGCTCTCAGCCATCGGCAGTCCTCCCTACCTACCTCTTTTTTTTCTATTGAAGTGTAGTTAATTTACAATGTGCGTTAGTTTCTGGTGTATGGCAAAATGATTCACATTATATATGTGTGTATGTATATGTTCTTTTTCATTTTCTTTTCTATTATGGTTTATTATAGGATATTGGATATAGTTCCCTGTGCTATGCAGTAGGACCTTGTTGTTTATCTATTTTATATATAGTAGTTTGTATCTGCTATTCCCAAACTCCTAATTTATCCCCTACACCACCCCTTTCCCCTTTGGTAAGCATAAGTTTGTTTCCTATGTCTGTGAGCCTGTTTCTGTTTTGTGAATAGGTTCATTTGTATCATATTTTAGATTCCATTTATGAGTGATATCATATGATATTTGTCTTTCCCTGTATGACTTACTTCACTTAGTACGATAATCTCTGGGTCCATCCATGTTGCTGCAAATGGCATTGTTTTATTCTATTTATGGCTGAGTAGTATTCCATTGTATATATATATACCACATCTTCTTTACCCATTGATCTGTCAATGGACATTTAGGTTATCTCTATGTCTTGGCCATTGTAAATAGCGCTGCTATGAACATTGGGGTGCATGTATCTTTTCAAATTAGAGTTTTCTCTGGATATATGCCCAGGAGTGGGATTGCTGGATCATAGGGTAACTCTATTTTTAGTTTTTTGAGGAACCTCCATACTGTTCTCCATAGTGGCTTCACCAATTTACATTCCCACCAACAGTATAGGAGGGTTCCCTTTTCTCCACACCCTCTCCAGCATTTATTGTTTGTAGGTTTTTTGATGATGGCCGTTCTGACCAGTGTGAGGTGATACCTCATGGTAGTTTTGATTTGAATTTCTCTAATAATTAGCGATTTTGAGCATCTTTTCATGTGCTTGTTGGTCATCTGTATGTCTTCTTTGGAGAAATGTCTTTTAAGGTATTCTGCCCATTTTTTGGCTGGGTTGGTTTTGTTGTTGTTGTTATTGAGTTGTATGAGTTATTTGTACATTTTGGAAATTAAGCCCTTGTCAGTTACATCATTTGCAAATATTTTCTCCCATTCCGTAGGCTGTCTCTTCATTGTGTTGATGATTTCCTTTGCTGTGCAAAAGCTTATAAGTTTGATTACCTATGTACCTCTTTTTAAAGAGATCCTGTTTCTGAAAGCAGCTACTTCACTGCCTCTCTCAAGGGCTAGATTACTTACTCCCAGTCAAACCCCCAGACCTGGAGAGTAATATCAATTGTATACTCAAATATACACATACCCTATTCATGACAGGGAATTTCCACACCTCAAAAAAAGTAAAACTAAACCAAGAAAAAGCAGACATTGTAAGCTTGGCACCCAATAGTAAAAGTTGGCCAATCCCTGATACAAACACACAATCAAAAGTGCATTGGCTCAAGCAGTGATTGATAGAAGCTCATACAAAATCCTTACGCCTTCTTCAATTTCAAAAACCTGACAAAAACTACTCAGAAGGGAAAATACAAGAAAAAAAACTGACTCTAGATCAGTATTTTCCATTTGTGCAAGAAGTTTATATGTAAAAATCTATAGAAGGAAAGAAAGTTTGCCCTTGGCCTATGAGTGTTTTATGTCTTTACGTGGCCAGTTGCTGCTATATTCCCAAGGCTTCAAAGGTTGTGTGCTGCAACAGAGAATGAATGGAACATGGCAGGTATTGCAATTCAGTTTATTTGTTTATTCACAATTACACTTTGAGCTCCCACTGTGTGCTGCGAACATCGATGTCCCTGTCTTCACAGAGCTTATGGAAGAAACAGAGAAAAATCCAGTGAATAGTTTAGAATACGTGACAGGTTGTGCTAAGTGCTGTGAAGAAAGAATTAAGCAGGTAAGAAAGAATGGGTTTTTTCTGAGCGCCATAGGAAGTCATTCTGGGGAGTTATGATTATTGGTCCCAATTTTTCACTTGCTTGTAATAGGATTACACGCTCATACCCTTGGCCACATTTCTTTGCAATATCCTCCACATGTGTAGAGAATATTTCCTCATGCCACTGATGCATGTGACTTCCTTTGATCAATGGAATGTTAGCAAATGTGACACAAGCAGTGGCCTTAAATGTTTTCACATGGGTTTTCTTGGCTTCTGGGACACACCCACACCCCGATTACCATTGGAAGAGTAGGCTCCAGGAAGTCAAGGCCCCTTCAGCCAAGGCCCAGAATAAAATTCATGGACCAACCAAAACCCATCCTGGAGCCTGAAGCAGAGCCACTCCAGCTGACCTGTGGGCAAAAAAAAATGAATGCTTACTATTGTCAACTTCTGAGAGTCAGGGCGTTTTGTTAAATGGCCTGATTGAAGCAAGAGCTGACTAATGTACCACTGGAGACTTTGAATCAAAGGAATAATCTGAATTAAATTTTTAAAAGATCAGTCTTACAGCTGTTTAGAGAGTGGAAGGAAGAAAGACAAGAGAGGAAACAGATCAGTCTGGAAGCCACTGCAAAATCCCTGTGAAAGATGGTGATAGCCTAGACCAGGGTAGGAATGATGGAGTTGACAGGATTTGGTGAGGAATGAGATGTGAGGCATGAGATAAAGAAAGAAGTATTATAACAATTTTATTACAGCAATTTTATCATCCAGCTTGTAATTTTATCCATCCCACCAGCGAAGCCTATGTTTCTAAGCATAAAAGTCAGCATATAAAGAGTGTTTTTGTCAACTGCCATATAGCCAGGGACACAGTTACTATAGCAGCCGAGCAATTCTCTTTGGGCAGCCAGGTGGAAACCAAATCGTCTTGACGAATACCAGAGCTGAACAGGGAAATTTTCTCCAATACTGCATGACAAACTTCATAATTGCCTTTTTTAACATGAATATCTAAATCAGGATGCTATGGCTTGGTACATAATTACATTTTTCTGAAACCAACTCTGTTTTTCCATTTTGCAGTTTGTAGTTTATAGTGAGGGTTTTATGGATATTGCTCTTCCACTAGACTTACTCTGTCACATGTGAGGACATCTCCTTCCTCAGCTGAATGGGTGCTGGTCCTTGGATTCCAGTGATGGCTCAGGCCAATGTACACTCCTCATACTGAGCTAGGTATTTTGTCTCAAATCTATACCTTCTCTCCCAACCTACAAAACCATCAGATAATCCTGGAACCTTAAGGCCCACCTGGCCTCCCTCTTGCCACTCTTCCTTCAAGCTTAGAGCCAAATTAAGCCTGGGAGTCTTCCCAGGCTTAATTTGAAAGAGAGGTGAGAGTGAAAGAGAGATCTTCACTCTCTTTCCCATATAGCTAACTCACTAAAACCAAGATTTTCTACTGGAACAAAGTATACCCAGCTCAGGAACTCTTGTGCACTGTTGGTGGGAATGTAAATTGATACAGCCATTGTGGAAAGCAGTATGGAATTTCCATAAAAAATTAAAAATAGAACTATCATATGATTCAGCAATCCCACTTCTGAATATATATCCAAAGGAAATGAAATCAGTATCTCAAAGAGATACCTGCACTCCCACATTCTTTGCAGCATTATTCACAACAGCCAAGATATGGAATCAACCTAAGTGTCTATACATGGATGAATGGATAAAGAAAATGTGGTGTATGGAATACTATTCAGCCTTTAAAACGAAAGAAATCTTGCCATTTGGGACAACATGGATGAAACTGGAGGGCATTATGCTAAGTGAAACAAGTCAGATACAGAAAGACAAATACTGCATGATCTTACTTATATGTGGAATCCAAAAAAGCCAAACTCATAGAAGCAGAATGCTGGATGCCAGGGGCTGGGGAATAGGGGAAACAGGGAGATGTTGGTCAGAGCATACAAGGTTTCAGTTATGCAGGGTGGAAAAGTTCTGGAGCTCTAATGTATGGCATAGTGATTATAGTTAATAACACTGTATTGTATACTGAAATTTGCTAAGAGAGTAGACCTTAAATGTTCTCACCACAAAAAATGATAACTATGTAAGGTGATGGATACGTAGCTCCATTGTGGTAATCATTTCACAATTTATACCTATATCAAAACAACACACTGTATACCATAAATATCTACAATTTTTATTTGTCAATTATATCCCAATAAAGCTGGGGAAAATAAGTGCACCAAGCTCAAAGCCATTAGTCAGATAACAAATGAAGAAAGTCAGCCTCCAGGACTCTTACAGGAATAACCCCCTCACTTCTCCCATAAAAGCTTCAGTGTACAACGGCCATGATCTAGGTGACACATTACCTTATAGTGCACCCCACCCACAATCTGCATATATACAGAACCATCTTTGTGCCTCTATGTCTATTGGGTCCACAGTGGTCCTTGATATGCATCTGTGTTCCTCCTCTCTGAGAGATCCAAATGAGAGGGGACAAGCAGGTGCCAACACTGTGATGAACTCATTATTACTATTTTTGATATTCACCATACAGCATAGTCAAATTTTTTAAATGCCTAATGTCCACCTGCCAGCAAGGGAGGGAGCTGGTCTGGTAAACCATAATGAAGAACTAGCCTCTAAAGCTCATAGCACTGATGTGAAAAATCATTGCAAACATTCATTAAACTCATTAAAGTCCTAAGAAACTCAAGAGTACTCAAAATAAATTGCATTTGGCACAAAGATTTTAAGTAGAAATCGCATAGGAAAAGAGTTTGGAATTGCTTGCAATCTGTAGGAGGGCTATATTTCCTGAATTTTAAGAAGAAACCTCACAAATGTTCAAGAGAGATTTATTGTCTGTGGTTTCTATGCAGCTGGTAAGGGATAGGTAAATAAGATGTCTTACTGGTGAGAAAGCTGTTACTTGTTTTCATATTCTTGCTAACTATGAACATGCTATCACAGTACAGTTAAATCCACATTTGGAGACACTAAGCAGGCACAAAACCTGCATGATGCAATCACACTCCTCAGGGAGATGATTCTGCTTCTTGCTACATCCCTCGCGATTCTCTTTTCCTTCCTGTTCAGGGAAACATGTACCACTTAGCCTCTCCCACTTCATCAGAGGGTAGGTGGCCCTAAATGTTTTGTCTACAACCGCAAGAATCCAGATAAACAAAAGGACGAATGTCACAGGTTTTCAAAACAGCCTAATACTCTCTGGAAACAATATCATTAAGACAGCCCTTCAAGGATCCATTGTTGCTGGATCTCAGATAGGAGAGAAGAGAGAAATTCTCCAACATCTTTTGAGAAATTCAAACTATATTTGTCTAATGCTCTCTTGAGATAAACATTTCAGGAGCCAGGAGATGCAAAGTTCTACTATCATTTGCCGTAGGACTTTAAGTTCCATTCTTGACCTCTGCGTATCCACTGCTTCCATGGTGATCGGTTGTGTGTGTTTCTGTTTCTCCTCCTTGAGGGGGTCAGAGTGAAGGAGGGACAAGGAGGTGCCAACACCTTGTCAACTTAATTTTTCTATTGATTCTCACCATGTAGCATTGAGTACACTATGCCTAGAGAGTATAGAAGGAGATAAAGGCTTATATTTTAGAAAATAAAAGATAAGAAATGCTTCGCAAATTTGCTTAAACACTCAAAATCAACAGATTTTTGGAAAAACATTTTAAAACATACAAAATACATACCTGACTTCTAACTCTAACTTCCTCTTAGACATTTCTCCCAGTGTGTCCCTCAGCACCTCTGTCTTGACATGTTCAAAACCAAACGTTGTATTTTTTTCTCCATGAACAAAGCCTTCCTTCTAAGTTCTCTTACTCAACATTTATTTCACTAGGCCAATCCCAAACTGCAGCATTGTCCTGTACCCCTCTCTCTCCCCTCTACTTCATCCAATCACTCAATAAGTCATAGAAATCCTGCCTGTAATAATCTCTCAAATTTGTTCATTCTTTTCCTTTCCACCATCACTGCTAGACCTTTATCTTCTCTCATTTGGATTATAGAGAACCTCCTGAATAGACTCGCTGCCACCTGTCTTTCATTTTCCACCAATCCATCTAGCACAGCTGCCAGAATTACTTGCTGAAACACTTATCTGACAATGCCATTCGTTGACTTAAAAACTGACTTGTTGCCTGTAAGATAAACTCAAAGTCATTTCAACAACCATTTTTTTAGTATTTACTATTATAAGCCATGTAGTCTATTAAGGACAATGAACACAAAGATGAAAAAGCATGGACTCTTAAGGCGCCCACAGTGGACTTCCAGGAGAGTCAGACATATCGATAGCTATTTACAATGCAATGCAATATGTGCAACCACAAAATTGTGCACTAGGTACAGAAGCAGCATTGGGGGGGGCAGCGAGTGGTCACTTATTTTAGGGGCTTCAGAATGGAAAGATATCTGAGCTTGGGATGGGTATGCCAAGTAAATGAAATGGCATATTCAAAGCACATAAGAATAAAACAGCATTCCAGGACCTGCTAGTTGCAATTATTTTCATCGATGGGAATGTTGATATCAAGAACTAAGACAGAGAACACTGGAATATGAATAGTTCTTGGGTGTGTTGGGGGGATGGTGATAATGGTGTGGCAGGAGGGCAGCGAGTGGTCAAGACACAAGAACAATGGATGAGGGTGGAGATGTTTAGGTTGAAATTTCCAAGTGCAGGTCTCAGTTGAGGGGAGAGTTGGGGCCAGAAATAAAAATATAGTCATTAAAACCATGGAAATAGGCTAAGTTGTCTAGAGAAACGACACAGTGTCAGAAGACATTTGGAGGACTCAGAGTAAATTCAAGAAAATTAAGATGAGACCTTCAAAAGTAAGAAGGGGCTTCCCTGATGGAGCAGTGGTTAACAGAATCCACCTGCCAATGCAGGAGACATGGGTTCAAGCCCTGGTCCGGGAAGATTCCCACATGCCAGGGAGCAACTAAGCCCGTGCTCCACAACTACTGAAGCCCGCGCGCCTAGAGTCCGTGCTCCGCAGTAAGAAAAGCCACCGCCATGAGAAGCCTGCACACCACAACAAAGAGTAGCCCCCGCTCACCACAACTAGAGAGAGCCCGTGCACAGCAACGAAGACACAACGTAGCCAAAAATAAATAAATAAAAATTAAAAGAAAAAAGTAAGATAAAACCCATGGAAGAGTGATGTCAGAGAAACTGGAAGAAGAAAATGACTCAGAAAGAACAGTGATTAATTCAGTCCCACTCTGACACTGTACTCTGACCCCAGACTGCACTTTCAGCCTCGTTCACTCCTGCCACTTCTCCACTCTTTCCCAATCATCTCTAGCTCTAGGAATAATAATAATGGGAATGTTAATACTAGTAGCTGTCTTTGATATGCATGTATAATGTGAAAGACACTACGTTATGTGCTTTGGTATTTTAGCTTATTTAATCCTCATATTCTGTGAAATAAGCACTATGACGAACTACCCCCATTTCACAGAAGAAACCAAGACTAAGCCGGATTTGTCTAAGACTACAGAGACGGTTATGCAGAACAGCTAGGATTTAAACTCAGACACACTTTAGCTATACTAGACTATTTGCCAATCCCAAACATGACCAAGTGTTTTTTTGTTTTGTTTTTTTAAATTTTATTCATTTATTTTTGCTGTGTTGCGTCTTCGTTTCTGTGTGAGGGCTTTCTCTAGTTGCAGCGAGCGGGGGCCACTCTTCATCGCGGTGCGCGGGCCTCTCACTGTCGTGGCCTCTCTTGTTGCGGAGCACAGGCTCCAGACATGCAGGCTCAGTAGTTGTGGCTCACGGGCCTAGTTGCTCCGCAGCACGTGGGATCTTCCCAGACCAGGGCTCGAACCCGTGTCCCCTGAATTGGCAGGCAGATTCTCAACCACTGTGCCACCAGGGAAGCCCCTGCCTGAAATAACTTTTATGTACCCACTCTCTCTAGTGAAATCACGTTCTTCCTTAGAAATACAATTCAAATGTTATCTCTGCGATGAAGACTTTCTTTGCAGCACCTTTTTTTCCAGATAGAATTACCATCTTCTTCCTCTGCGTTCCCATTAACACTTTGTTCATACTATTATTATAATATGTGGAGTGGGCAGAATGAACCCTCAAAGATGCCCATGCCTCAGTCCCTGAGACCTGTGAATAGATTATACTACACGGCAAAAGAGACGTCGCAGATAAGATTACAGACCTTAAAATAGTTTATCTTGGATAATGCAGGTGGGCCCAATCTAGTCATAGGAGCCCTTAAAAGCAGAGGCCTTTCTCTGGCTGGAGTTCAGAGATCTATGAAAAAGGAGAAGTCAGAGATTGAAAGCTTGAGAGGGACTTGGTCTACCACTGCTGAAAGGGGACACATGGAGAGCATGAAAAAGAATTGCAGGCAACGCAAGGAGCAAAGAGTGGCCCTTGGATGACAGCCAGCAAAAAAAACAGAGACGATCCTACAAACACAGGGAAGTGAATGCAGCCAACAACCTGAATAAGGCTGGAAGCAGATTTTTCCCTAGAGCTTCTAGTAAGAAATGCAGCTGAGCCAAAACCTTTCTTTTAGCCTCATGAAGTCTTAAGCAAAGAACCCAGCTGAGCTCACCTGGACTTCTGACCTAAAGAAATTGTGAGAAAATTTGAAAATTGTGAAAAGAGTTGTGCTAGGTCAGAAACTCCTCTCTGGGGAAGTAGCACTCACCTTCCTCCCTTCCCTGGGAATATGATGCTTAAATGGCTGCAAGAAAACATGATTTTCAGGTTAAAGAAATAAGAACACATTGATTTAACAACATTAAAATCGGTTTTTTTTCATGGTCCAAGAAATTTTTGGAATTTAAATCTTTCAGTACCCGATAAAAAATTCTAACTGCTTTCATTTCCTAGACTCCTACGTGCTCCTGATTCCTCATATGAAAAAGGAGGACAATAATAATAACTGTGCTGTGGAAGGAAGGAATCAGTTAACAGATGAAAAGTGCTTTGAAGCAGCAATTCCACTTTGGGGAATATATTATATAGACCTCAAAGCACCAGCTAATAAGAATATATGCATAAGAATGTTTAGTGCAACATTGCGGTGGCAAAAAATAAGGCTGGAAACAGCACAAATACCTACCCAATTGTGTATAGTTAAATAAATATGGTACATACACATTATGGAACATTATGCATTTGTTTTAGATATCTCCTGGGTATCATCTCACATTCTCTCAGTCCACATTTTACTCCAGCTGTTGCTGTAGCAACCAGCTGCTTGTCAGTGTAATTGACAGCACCTTACTTCAGCTGCATCACATATTTCTTGCTTTGCGCCCTGAGTCTTTATCATCAACACTTGAGACATTTGTAGGAACGCAGCCATTCCAACACAGGTGCAAACGTGAAATCGAAAAGGGCACAGGGCATATCCTGACCACTAGGGAGTGGGAAGCAGTATACAAATGGTTTCTCTTTTGTCCCTTGAGCTAACAACTCTGAGATGCCTTCTACACTGCTCCTCTGAAGTCCCAGCTTCCCACAGTTCTGACCAGGTTGAAAACAAACCGCTGGTTGACTTTTCCTCCTCTCCTGTTTCATTCTTTCCAGTCTTCCACCCCTGGTCCTTGGGATCATTTTCCAGAATAAACTGCCTGCAGGCAAGCTCTTGCCACTTAGAAAAAGGTTAAAGGATGCATATCAAGTTATTTGCACTGGTCTCCTCAGGGAAGGGGAAGGAAATTGTTAGCGCTTCCTTAATAATTTTTTCACTAGTTACAGTGAGCAGATATTAATTTTACAATTTAAAATACTTTGGGGCTTCCCTGGTGGCACAGTAGTTAAGAATCTGCCTGCCAATGCAGGGGACACGGGTTTGAGCCCTGGCCCGGGAAGATCCCACATGCCGCGGAGCAACTAAGCCCATGCGCCACAACTACTGAGCCTGCGCTCTAGAGCCCACGAGCCACAGCTACTGAGCCCATGTGCCACAACTACTGAAGCCCACGCACCTAGAGCCCGTGCTCGGCAATAAGAGAAGCCACCGCAATGAGAAGCCTGTGCACTGCAACGAAGAGTAGTCCAATACTCGCCGCAACTAGAGGAAAACCTGCGCACAGCAACAAAGACCCAATGCAGCCAAAAATAAATAAAATAAAATAAATTTATTTTTAAAAATGAAATAAAATAATTTGAAAAGAAAAAGATGTTTAAAATTAGCATCAAGTCAACATCCCAGGAAAAAGCGTTTCCAACCAGGTGATAAGGAAGAAAAATAACTGTACTCTCAGATTTCAGCTGAACTACAAACTCTATCATAAGTCCTTTTATTAACCTTGGACAAGAAAATAATTTCTTACCCGAGACTGTCATTGTAAAACAAATACCAGACATTTGTTTGTTATAGAATAAATATGTGTCACCCCCCACCAGAAAATTCATATGTTAAACCCTACCGCTAATGTGATGGTATTAAGAGGTGGGGCCTTTGAGAGGTAATTAGGTTCATTGAGGTTGTGAGAATGGAGCATCCATGTTTGGGATTAGTGCCCTAATAAGAAGAGGAAGAGACTCGTCTCGCTCTCTCCCTCTCCCTCTCCCCACAACGTCAGAATGCAGCAAGAAAGCACCTGAAAGAGGGCCTTCACCAGACACTGAGTCTGCCAGGACCTTGATTTTGGACTTCCCAGCCTCCAAAACTATGAGAAATAAATTTCTGTTGTTTAAGCCACCAGTCTACAGTATTTTGTTATAACAGCCTGAAAGGATGGGGATATTGGTTAAGCATTATTCTAGATGCTTCTGAGAGGCTGTTTTTGGATAAAATTAGCATTTAACTTGGTGGACTTTGAGTAAAGCAGATTGTCTTCTATAATGTGGGTGGGTTACAGTCCTGAAAGGAACGAAAGCCTGACCTCTCCAACAAGAAGGGATTGGGCTCTAACGGCAAGATTCGCTCTTCCTGGATCTCCAGCATGACTGCCTTTGAACGCGCTCTGCAACTCTTTCCTGAGTCTTCAGCCTGCCAAGCCTCCCCCAGTGAATTTTGGATGCACTAAGCCTTCACAGTTGTGTGAGCCAAATCCTTAAAATAAATATCTTTACATATACACACCCTATTGGTTCTATCTCTCTGGAGAACCCTGACTGAGACAACCACGATGTATTCAAATACTCTGGAAAGTGAACTGTGTCATCAGTATAATTAATGATAATTATAATAGTAAATATTCACTGAATGCTTGCTAAGTTCCAAGCATTATTCTAAGTGCTTTAGAGTTTACCTCACTGATTCCTCACAAAAACGCTGAGAAGCTATCATCCCCTTGTTACAATTGAGGGCACAGAGAGCACACCGCTCAGGGTTGAAACAGCTTAGTAAGTGGCAGAGATATTTATGAACTCATGAATGGTGTTTCATAGCCCAACCACCTAACCACCTACATATTTTGATTAATGGTTTTCAACAAAGGAACAATACTCTGCAAAGACATGATCCTAAAGCCAAATGTCGTATCCTCTTTCACTTGAATTCAAATACCCCTGATCCTCTGCTTGAATGATCTTTCTTTCATTGTGCACCTTGATTTCCCTATCCCCAGATACTCAGTACCCTCAAATTTCTGAGCAAGACTTCTCACTATGACCCTCATCCTAAGTCTGCCTTCCCTTGAAAAACCATAACTGCAAATCTTCCATTCCTTTCAAGTGGCAGTGGAGTCTGGTGGAATCTGTGTGGTATCTGGAATCACGAGTCCGAGCTCAGTCCTGGTTCGAACGTTACTAGATCTGGGAGGCCCGACAAGTAACAAACTCTCTTAGTTTCCTCACTGGTAAATGGGGAATATAATATCACCTACCCCAAATGAATCCTGTAAGGATAATAGGAACTAATGCCTGGAAGTAAAGTGCCTAGCACGGTTCCATGCACACAAAAAACACAGTAGTGTTTGCTATTTTCCAGCCCAAGCATTTACCAGCCCTGAGTCACATTTATTCTGGAATCTGTTCTTTCTTTAACACATTAATATGATAGCTTTAGCTTCTGAAAGGAAGCTCTTACCTGCAAGGAAATATATTTTCATTTCAGGGCCTTTCTAGAGATAAAATGCCGTATGCAATGATAAGATCCTACACATTAGTGTGTAGTAGACCTTCTTTTACCTGCAGTCTACTTACCATCCCAAAAGGTTCACCTCACAGGAGAGGGCCCACCATTATAGCAGAGTTTAAATTCCTAAAGAAAGTATAATAGTAAAGGACAGTAGAACATGCAGTTCCCGCTGTGGGAAGGAAATAAAAGGAATGCATTGAACATTCCCATTTAAATGGCACTTCAGAGTCAACTTGTATAAAATTGATCTTATAATTTAAAAAATGCTGTCAATTATAGTATTACTCACCCAGTGATACAAGTTAGAAACTGAGATTAATCATGGATTCCTCATTCTCCCTTGTAATTTCATGATTGATAATGCAATTACATCCAGGCAACATGTTTACTTGTACATATTTTGAATTCCTTCCTCTCTTACCATTCACTATAAACATCCTAACCATCCCTATCGACCTGCACACACTATACACTCTTCTGGGTTTTCTGCTTCTTACAATTTTATAACTTGGAAATAGCTAATAAAAATGCAAAATAAATCTTGCCTATAGACATGCCAATAAATTCTGTCCAGTGGAGAGACAGCACACCCCACACACACCTAGAAAACAGTTTTGTCTCCATTTTTACATTTATTCCAATACTCCTGATCAATTAATGTGTCTGTCTGTTCTTTGGATTCTTTTTTTTTTTTTAAGAATTTATTTATTTACTTATTGGCTGTATTGGGTCTTCGTTGCTGCGTGCGGGTTTTCTCTAGTTGCGGCGAGCGGGGGCTACTCTTCATAGCGGTGCGTGGGCTTCTCATTGTGGTGGCTTCTGTTGTTGCGGAGCACACGCTCTAGGCGTGCAGGCTTCAGTAGTTGTGACATGCGCGCTCAGTAGTTGCAGCTCGCGGGCTCTAGAGCTCAGGCTCAGTAGCCGTGGCGCACGGGCTTAGTTGCTCCGCGGCATGTGGAATCTTCCCGGGCCAGGGCTCAAACCCGTGTCCCCTGCATTGGTGGGCGGATTCTTAACCACTGCACCACCAGGGAAGCCCCTGGATTCTCTTTTGAACATCTGCCTAGTTCCCTTATTATAAGTTAAATAAAATATTTAATACATGTTTATTTTATATCTTGTAGGAGAATAATAATTTTACCTTTCTTTAAAAAATATCCCTAGGGCTTCCCTGGTGGTGCAGTGGTTGACAGTCCGCCTGCCGATGCAGGGGACACGGGTTCGTGCCCCGGTCTGGGAAGATCCCACATGCCACAGAGCGGCTGGGCCCGTGAGCCGTGGCCGCTGAGCCTACGTGTCCGGAGCCTGTGCTCCGCAACGGGAGAGGCCACAACAGTGAGAGGCCCAAGATCCCAAAAAAAAAAAAAAAAAGTATCCCTAAACAACAACATGTTAGTTGTCCACTTTCAAATAATCAGTGTCTCTTTGATGAATGTGATATTGTGAATTATTTTATATGTATATATACACATATATATGTATGTATGTGTATATATATACATGTATATATTTGGTCTTTGACCCTGTTTCTAGCACAGAGCTCCTAAAACCCTTGAAATTTCCTAAGTGATGACAGCAGTAAAGGTGTCTTGATATTCATAACAAACCCCTTTCAACCACACCAGAGTTTATGTTAATGAGGTGACTTGTGAAAAGGTTGGGAGCTGGTTGCCAGGGGAACCAACAATAAATAGAGGATGGAACTTTCAGTCCCACCCCCTAATTTCCTAGGAAGGGAGTGGGGCTAATGGTCAAGTTAACCACCAATGACCAACGATTTAATCAATCATGCTGATGTAATGAAGCCTTCCTAAAAATATCAAATGGAGGGGGTCCAGGGAGCTTCCAGGCTGGTGAACACGTAGAGACATAGAGAGAGTGGTGCACTTGCAGATGGCATGGGAGTTCTGTGCCCTTTCCCCATAACTTGCCCTATGCATCTCTTCCATGTGGCTGTTTCTGAATTATATATCCTTTTATAATAAACTGGTAATGTAGTAAGTAAAATGCTTCTGAGTTTTGTGAGCCACTCAGGCAAATTAATAAAACCCAAGGAGAGGATAATTGGAACATCCAATCTGTAGCTGATCAGTCAGAAGCATAGGTGTCAACTTGAACTTGCCATTGGTATCTGAAGTGGGAGGAAGGATGCAGTCTTGTTAGGACTGAGCCCTCATACTGTGGGATCTGACGCTATCTTTGGGTAAAGAGTGTCAGAATTGAGTTGATTGGTAGGACACCCAGCTGGTGTTGCAAAATTACTTGGTGGTGTGGGAAACCCCCACCTACATTAGAATTGAATTAGAATTATTGATTAAGATCCTGTTTCATAGATTATCATTCAAACTTCTTTACTATCTGATTGCAAGCTACACTTTTCATTTTTTCTCTAACTTAGCCCTTACATATACTTTCCCTGTGAACCAAGAAGACTTAGTTGCTGTCCTGAGCATGTCCTGATGTCATGGTCCTGCCTGTGGTTTTAGTTCATTGTATCCCTCCCTGCATCAAATGCCTGTTCATCCTTTATGGACAAGATCAATTCTTACCTCTTCTGTTATATTGGATTGGCTAAAAAGTTCACTGGGGTTTTTCGTTAAGCTGTAAGGGAAAAACCCTAACGAACTTTTTGGCCAACCAATATCTTCCATAACAACGCTACACAAATTCCTCTCTCTTTAAAGCATTTAGTATTGTCAGTATTCTTTTGCGACTCTGTAAATTGCACTTTATTCCTTCAAATATATATCTTATTGCCCTAGAGACCATCTATTCTTTTATTTCCATGTATTTACCGCTATACCTAACCCAATGCCTTGCACCATGCTGCAATTATTGCTTAAGAAATTAATTGACGGGGCGTCTTAGAGGGAAAAATCTTCTATTATGTGCCCTCTTCACATCACCTGTCCTATATCAAAACAAAAATATGCATGTAAAGTCTCATATTTTTTATACTTTAGAAAATCACTTTTAAGAAAGTAAGTAGGCAAATGTAAAATAGCTAGTGGGAAGCAGCCACATAGCACAGGGAGATCAGCTCGGTGCTTTGCGACCACCTAGAGGGGTGGGAAAGGGCGGGTGGGAGGGAGACGCAAGAGGGAGGGGATATGGGGATATATGTATATGTGTAGCTGATTCACTTTGTTATACAGCAGAAACTAACACAATACTGTAAAGGTATTATATTCCAATAAAGATGTTAAAAAAAAAAGTAAGTAGGTAAAAGATATACACATGCAATAATAGCTTGGTTACACTAAACAGGGAACGCATCTAAAATTCCTAGTTATGAATATTTTAATGAACAGTATCAATGAAAGCCTCTTATGCTTTGGCCTATTTGTGGTGATAAGGATTTGGCTAGTAATAATAGCTCTTTGAGGACAGAGGGAACTCAAAATAATTTATTTTTCAAGAGCATAAAAGGCAAAGATCCTCCAGGGAAGTTGTGTAAGCCATTTCCAAATAGAAATAATTGCCAAACTTTCTGAAAGCATGAATGAATTGTTAGTTTTGATGAAAATAGATTTAAGCTCCAACTGAGAAAAAATACAGTGAACAGACTTAAAGAAAGCAAAATACTTGCCATAAGAAAGAATCCCCAAGTTCTACAAAATAGCTACAATGCTCAAATAAAGTACACTTGAGTATCTTGAGGTTTTTCTGTTAGTGAAGGTCACACATCTAAATTCATAAGCTTTTGACATCCTCACTGTCAACCTCTCCCTTGTGCTCATCGAGAAACCTGAGCGATTAAAAGCATGAACTTGGTAGTTGAGGTCCTGACTTAACCACTTATGTGACCTGGAGCAAGATACTCAACCTTTCAAAGCTTGATTTGCTCTTCCATAAGATGGGAGTAATGATAGCACTACCCCGAAGGGTTCCCATGAAGATTAAATGAGCAAATGCAATGTATTACACTCAGCACAGAACTTGGCACATACCACGCACCCCAGAGATGTCAGCTATTACCATGACCTAATACATCATTGGAGAAAGAAGCAAAATGCTTTGAAGGAATAATAATGGTTATTAAAGTATATGATGTTTACAAAGCCAAGAGTACTTCAGAATTTGCCTGACACAATTCAGAACAGCTAAAGGCTTAAAGATTAAGGTGAAGTGAGAAGCTTCCAATAGGAATAATTGATGTAAGTGTCAAGGTAACTTCCTTTATAGGCAATTCCACCATCTAATAGAAAAAGATAAGACAGAGCATATTGAAAAAGTCAGATCTCCCTCAGGCTTTAGTTCATTATAAATTACTTTATTTAAAGCACACATGTTATAAACTAAAATCTCTATAGAATAGAGCCCACTCTATCACAGAATGTAGTTTAATGACCTTGGACCTAATCCAAAGGTTTTTAGTTACATGGAGTTCCATAAGGACTTTATTAAAACATGGTTACAAAAATCATATGTCCTAGTCTCTGAAGGTGGCGTTCTAAGGAAAGCCAAATATGATATATGATCATCAAATCATATAATTTATGAATTGAAAGGTTATTACAGAATTTCTCATCCAACCCCTCCATTTTATAGCTAAGAAAACCAGGATATTGAGAAATTGAGTGTATAATCATGTTCTTTAGTGTAAATTCAAAAAGAATGCAATTAAAGTTATGTTCCCAGTGAGGAATGACCTATTTTGAAACATCTTCAGGAGCCTCTTATCAGAATAGAACAAGCCAGGAATGAAGCAATAATTCTGAGGAAGATATAACAAAATTTTAGGCAGAGGGCTTCCCTGGTGGCACAGTGGTTAAGAATCCGCCTGCCAATGCAGGGGACACGGGTTCGAGACCTGGTCCGGGAAGATCCCACATGCCGCGGAGCAACTAAGCCCGTGCACTATAACTACTGAGTCCGCGCTCTAGAGCCCGCGAGCCACAACTACTGAAGCCCGTGTGCCACAACTACTGAAGCCCACACTCCTAGAGTCCATGCTCTGCAACAAGAGAAGCCACCACAATGAGAAGCCTGTGCCCCGCAACAAAGAGTAGCCCCCACTCACTGCAACTAGAGAAAGCCCGTGTGCAGCAGCAAAGACCCAATGTAGCCAAAAATTAAATAAATGAATAATAAAAAAAAAAATTTTAGGCAGACACATATGGTTTTCTTCTTAAAACTATAATACTGACCATGTGGTCTTTATTTCCTCACTTCCCCTACCTTGCTGAGCCTTAGTTTATGGACATTTCATTTAGCAATGGGTCTCACTACTCAGATGCTGACTTCTTGGAGATGGCAGACAGCACATGAACAGCACAGACTCCTCGTCCATCTGGGGTGAGGCTTGTGGTTTTACAATCTAGACAGAGCCCTGGTTTCACAGATGCTTGCTAATCACAGCTGCCTCCTCATCACTACCATGTTCAGCTCTCTATATGACTGGCCTTATCAACCAGAGTAATAGCAACAATAAAAATTCTTTTGTATGTTGAGATAATATCATAAATAATTTAATTAACTTTTTTTTTTTTTTTTTTTTTTTTTGCGGTACGCGGGCCTCACACTGCTGTGGCATCTCCCGTTGCGGAGCACAGGCTCCGGACACGCAGGCTCAGTGGCCATGGCTCACGGGCCCAGCCGCTCCATGGCATGTGGGATCTTCCCGGACCGGGGCACAAACCCGTGTCCCCTGCATCGGCAGGCAGACTGTCAACCACTGCGCTACCAGGGAAGCCCTAATTAACTTTATAAATTACTATTACATAACAGGCACTGTTCTAACAACAAACCCTAAGAGATAGGTTCACTGAGCATTCCTTCCATAGACATGAGGAAACTGAGGCCAAGAGAGTGAATTGCCCCAAAACACAGGCTAGCATGCAAACTCAAGGAGTCCAGCTCCAAAGCTACATCTTTTATCTTTACATTCTTAATTCCTGCACTCTTAGCCATTAGATTCTACTATACATGATTTAATTCTCAAAAAATCTTTTGAAATAAATATTATTAGCTCCACTTTACCAATGATAAAACTGGGGTTTAGAGGTTAAGTTTAAAGAGGTTACAAAACACAGTGAGTACATGGGAGCACCAGGATTATAATCCAGGTCTGACTGACTCCAAAGCCCACAACCATAATAACAACTGTGATTTCTGGCCTTTAACAGCACTCTCTCCTACTGAGACTAGAACCTGGGGGTCCTGGCTGCATCTTGCTCTCTGTAATCCCAGCTTAGGGAGAGACCATCTGGAACCATGATAGGGCCATCTACCCTGTACTGATTATTCCTCCTCTTGCAAAGCCTTCCTGCATTGCATTATCAAGCTGGGATCTCAAGCTGTCTTCATCACACCTTTGAACACTGTATACTGGATGCTGGCCATCCCTCTGCCAGGAACCCAGACACAAAGCCAGGTTAATTTCCTCATCCCTGGCCCCAGCTTCTTTCCTCTTCCCATTATTCTATAGCACTGAAGACCAGTATCCCTTCTGGTCCAAATTATCCAAGTCTCTACAACCATACATAATATATTCTTAATTTAAATAATTCAATGTAATGCTATTTACCAACACTTTTAAGTTACATATAGGCATGTGAGTTATATTTTTATTCTATATGTTTCAATAAATCAAGAAATATAAAAAACTTTAACCAAAATATATTTACTGATCTAAACACGTCTGCAACATATTTAGTCTTAAAAACTACTTGTTAACCTTTATCATAGTGTCTTAATGCTTTCCCTTGATGTATATACACACATTTGGCTGCTCTTGAATGACACAGTTCCTAAGTCAGTGGGTGCCCAACTGCATTGCTTAACAAGATGGGATGTTTTCTAAGTCATTAAATTGCATTTTGAATTAGCTATGTGAAATTCAGCAAGATAATCCAGTTGTGTCCATTTTAGTCGGGGCTGACTTAAAAATGCCTTAAATTGGTCATGTCAGATCCCCTGCTAATAAGCCAATTGCCCTTGAAAACAGCAGAAACCTTTTTGGTGCTCTTGGGACTATTATAGTAGTAGTCTGTTAAGAATTTGGCCCAAGAGATTGAAAATGCCCTGAAAGCTATTTACCACATGACTTTCATGCATATTTGTGAAAAAGAATGAGTGGTGGACTTAAAGATAACTACATAAAATTAGGTGTTGCCTAAACTGGAAGAGACAGGCTAGAGACCCTAAGGCAAGTTGTTTGATTATTTTTGTGTACTTAAGTTGAGTCTGTATCATTTCCCTAATGCAAGACTTTAAGAAAAATCATTGCTTTGAGCATTTGGCATATATTTTCTTTTAAGTGAATAGTTTAAAAACATGTAAGCTAAAGCCTATTCTAAAAGTGCTAACGGTTGAAAATATTTTTCCAACTAGATATTATTAATGTCTGCAGTTCTAAAGAATAATTTGTCTTAGATCCTGGGAGTCCCCGAAAATGATGCATTTTACCAAAATCATAATTCTTAAGATGGAGACAGTAGTTGCCTATTCATTCTTGCAGAAACACTTTGGCATAATCATGTAATCATAAGCTAAGGTGTTCTCCTCAGAACCAAAATGACCTTTCAGAGGTAGAATTTATTACATTTCTCACCATCTTTAATACCTTGGCTGAATGTCATTTTCAGTCAGACATTCAGCAAAAGACTTTAAACTTAGCCAGACTGTACATTTCTAAGCATGCTGATAGATAACTGTTGTATATTTTTCCTTAGATATTAAAGTGAAGAATTATTTTCAACATCATTTGTACACTCCTCCCATCATAAGTGGATATTTTTTTTAAATAGTGTGATATTTACATTACAGCTAAAGATCAAGAGGGGCCAATGTCCAGAACAAAAATGGTTAGTGAGTAAATACAGAAAGTCTGCTTCTATCCACTGGAAAATTATTGTGAATAGTGCCTTACACGCTGAATAGTTTCAAGGATAAGGCACGCAGTAATTCCTAAGACTCGAAGCAGCAGCGAATTATGGAAACACCCTGAACATTAAACAATCTTGTTCCTGGAGACTGGTGCTTTCTCTACATGTGTGGGTAGCATTGGACAAGCTACTTGTGCTCTCTAAGCCTCAAGTTATTCTCTAATTTAACAGAATTACATGCAGCATAAAGACCTAATTCTGTTACTTTCCTCTCTCCTGGTTTTGCCAATCAAAGCACCAGAATTTTAATTCTAATAGCCAGATATGAGTCATTGCATTTAGGAATCCATGTTAAACAATGAGTTATTTCATTATGAACTTAATGAAAATGACCAAAATGTTTACTTAAGTTAACTGAACCTATACTTTGTAATGAGAAATACACCAAGTTTAACATGCAACTTTATATGTACTCTACATACAGGATATATTAGTACATTCTCTTAAAGGATTTGATAATTTTTTAAACTCTTGCTCCTAGGCTGGATTCTATTTCTTTTTTTTTTAAATTGAAGTAGAGTTGATTTACAATGTTGTGTAGGATTAGGATTCTATTTCTATATGTCACCTGTGGTTTACTGTCCTACTAAGTTGCATCTGGGGTATCTGTTTTTATCTTTCAGGCTCTTATTAGTAGATTTTAATTATGCTTATGGACTTGCCCAAAATATAGCCTTCTAGTATTGGTTTTCTCTTAACAGATATTCATTTAGCTGCTATTATGTGTCAGACACTGTACCTGTTGATTTTCTCAGAATCAGTTGATTTCTGCCAAAGGGTTTTTGCGCATCATATATGCTCTAACACGCTGGCCATGTGATATGATGCCTTGTTCTTCGAGCCAAGATCAGTGTCTTCTGCTTTAAGTGTTGCTTTCTCTCTGCAGGACCAATATTCTTTCCCATGCTGTGGGAACTTCACAAGGGTTTAAGCGCCTTTGGGCAAGAAAGTAATTTCCTGTTTGGGGCATAAAATGTAATCAGATCCATACGCTCTATGTCATACTTTCAGTGTTAATGCAATGAATACTCCTAGCAACAGTAGTTCAAAGTCATTTCTGTTTAATCATTTCATGCTCGCTATCTCCTAGTGGTCATGAAAAGTTCCATAGCAAAATCTTGGTGAGATAATATTTTTCTGTAAGTGCAAAGTTTTAATCCCTGTTGTTGTAATCAGAAGGGCATTTAGTGGTGGGCGACAGGAAATAGACAAATAGGAAATGGATCTTGAGTAATTTGAGAGGGGAAGGGGGGGCAGGAGATAAGGGTGGCTCAAGAGGGAGCAGCCTAGAGCAGGGTGTTAAGAACTGAATTGAAAAACATCCTTTTGGAAAGCAGCCTAGAAAAAATATGATTTATTTTTTCAATGTTGTTTTAGAGTTAGATCAGAGTAGAAATGATTCTATAAAAGTAGCTAATAATTCTCTACCTGTTCCTGTAATAATTACCTCCTATTCCTTCAAGAAGTTTTTCTGGGAAAATTTTAAGACCATCTAAATTATTATTAATTCCGGCTCTATTTTATATGAGGAGGTAAATGACTAATGAAGTCTCTGTCAAAAGGACAAGCAGTTTGTAACCAAAGAAAGTAGCACCCACCAAGAGTCAACCCATCAACTGAGAGATGACTTTGAAGAACCTTATGAGGCCACGGAGAAGTTAGTGATGATGAGTTAAGCTCCAGAGATGGAAAATGATGTGTATACGTGAGAAATATTTAACATTTTCTGTTGCATAGCTCTCAAAATAAAGACATCGTGGGTAGCCTTGAGACAATTTAAGGTGAATTGACTAATGTGCAATGTTAGATTCCCTCTCTTCTTTCTTTGCTTTATACTTCAGCCGCACTCTCTTCTTCTGGAACTCTGAATGTGTAAGTTCATGTTTTGTGCCTTTGCTCATGCTGGATTAGTTTGGCCACCCCTTTTCCACCAATCTAAATATTTCTTATTTTTTAAGGCTCAGCTTAAATACTACTTCCTCACAGTCCGAACTGAGTGCCCCATCCTCTCTACGTCTTTGTCACTGGGCTCTTAATGTCACCCCTTTTGTTTTGTTTTCTGCATTCAAGTTTGTCCTCTCCACTAGCTTACAAAGATAGTTTACTTGTCTTTATATATCCACAGCACCTAAGAGAGTGCCTCATAACTAGTAAGCATTTAACATTATTTGTTTAATCCAGAGTAAGGTGTAGGGTATAGTTTGAAATATTAGAAGATAGATTTAAATAGCTATCCGTTAAGTGGTATGGTATTTAGTTAGTTCTGGTTCCTCTCAGAATTTATCTTACTCTTTTATATTCTAGGGATAAAAATAACAGTCCTTCATTACAGCAGGGGATGGCTGGGAGGATCACATGAGGCAAGGCATATGAAAATGTGCTATAAGCTGCAGAACACCATACAGAGATAGGATCTTGTTTTTATGAACTGAACTGTGATTTGACCACATTGCACATCAGTTTCCTTCCATGATTATGCAAGCTTTTCTTTATCCTTCCAGATGACTTTGCAAATGGCTACAGATTCTTAGCTACCCCTCTCATGGAAAAGTGAAGTCCGATTCACACCTCCTTCCCCACTCCCCTGCCACTGGATTCTTGGTTGTTCTTACGACTATCTCATAACCAATAGAAGGCACAGATCTGACACTATGTATAATAAAAGGCCATGAAGCTTCCACACAGACCATCTGGAATGCTCATTCTCAGGATGCTTCCTCTCAAATTCTGGCTGCGATGCTGTGAAAAGCCCAAGCCACATGGAAAGGTCACATGTGGGTAGGTGCTCCTGTGGACAGGCCCGGCCTCACCTGTACTTCAGCCATCCTGCCCAAGTGCCAGGCTTGTGAGTGAAGAAGACACAGGTGATCCTAACCCCCAGCCATGCTAGTCATCCCAGCCATTGTGTGGCAGAGAAAAGCCAGCCCCACTTTGTCTTTCTGAATTCCTATCCCCACAGGATCCATGAGCATAATAGGATACATTATTTTATGCCACTAAGTTTGGGGGTGGTTTATTTCCCAGCAACAAATAACTAGAAAAACTTCTCACATATGGCCTGCCAATATTTCCCTTACCATTCATTAGCTGTATTAATCAGGACAGGCTAGGGAACACTGAGGTAAAATGAATAAATAAATAGAAATAATTTTTTAAAATAATTTCAATGGTTTTAAATAACAAAGGCTCATTCCTTACTCACACTGAACACCCATTTTGGGTCAACAGGGAGGCTCACTCATCACAGTTATTCAGGGACTCAAGCTAATAGACGATGCCCGTCACTGAGCTAGAAGGCAAATAGAGCTCTGGAGGGTCTCGTACCAGCAGTTAAACGTTAGGCCTGAAAATAACACATGTCACTTCTGCTCATAACTCATTGGCCAGAACTAGTCATGTGACTCCTCCCACACACAAAGCTGCCAGAAGTATTAGTTTTATCATGCACTGTAGAGAAAGAGAGCCAGAAATACTTGGGAAGTAGCACTAATGACTACCATACATGCTTTTTAACAGACATTGCCTGTCTGGGCTTCCCAGCCAAACTCTTTACCTCAACCTCTGGTTCTGACTTTCCTGCTGCTGTGACCTGTTTTAGTTCTGCTTCCTGAGGCCAGTAGCTTTCTTATTGCTACCATTTCAGTATTCAAGAACTGTATGTATAGCTAATCTTCCTGTCTACCCTTCCTGCACATTATCTGCATATAAAGCAGTGGCTGTGGTGGTCTCCATGACAACCAAGACTATCTAGTGCTTTTGCTAAACCCCTAATCACGAGGTTGTTTTTTTTTCCCCACCTTTCCCTTTCTGTCTTTATCAGAGCCAAAATCAGGTTCGTAAACAGAGTTCGTCATTCCCTTCTTCACGTCAAATAAAACATATAACCTGGACTCACATCTCTGGCCTGAAATGATTACTCACTTAAGGTATCAATAGAAAATATTTATAAGAAAATAAGAGGAGAAATGAAAAGTAAAAGGATGACGTTAGAAGGAAGAAAGGATCTTATTAAATGAGAACACAGGGAAAGATTTCAAAGGAGGAAAGAGAGGGTTAATAGAGAAAGGAATGGACCAGTGTATATTTTGGTGCAAATCTTTGACTAGGTATTACATTCAGGCCCCAACTCTTTTTATGTATTCAATTTTTCACTTTTTGAAAGTTCAGACTACTTGCATATAAAATGGGGACATTTAATACTTCTCCTACCTAACTAATAAGGTAGTCGTAAGGACAAAATTAATTTGTCTAAGTAAAAATGCATTAAACATAAGCAACAATCAACTTCAAAGTATTAGTATTATATTCATTTTAATCAGACATAGGAATGATGGTTACTTTTAAAGAGTCTCTGATGGCTTTCTATGGTTTGTAAAAGGCTTTAGAAATTCTCAACCTATAATATTGCTTAACTCAGATATTTCAAGACTTTCGGGTACAAGGTGGTGAATGATAGGCATAATCAATGCTATGGAATGTGAGGCCACCAATTAAATACAATTTACAGGAAGTCTTGCCAAGGGCCAAAATCCAGAAACATACTCCTCTGATAAATGCCTTTGAATGATACCAATGACCTAAATAATTCAATAGCCTCCTATCCACCCAGATCCTTCTTAAGATTTTAGCAAAATCGGACCATGCTTACCAGTTCTTTTTGAAATGTAGCTGTTTAGGATTCCATGACTTTAAGAGTTTTCCCTCTGGTGTCTCTTGTTACTCTTTCTCTGATGCTTTTCATGAATCCTCTTCTTTCCCATCTCCTACTTTCTCAAGGTTTGATAATCTGTTGTCATCCATTAAAATGGCATCAACCAGGGGGTGATGTGGTTGAGAGTCCGCCTGCCGATGAAGGGGACACGGGTTCGTGCCCCGGTCTGGGAAGATCCCACGTGCCGCGGAGCGGCTGGGCCTGTGAGCCATGGCCGCTGAGCCTGCGCGTCCTGAGCCTGTGCTCCGCAATGGGAGAGGCCACAAGAGTGAGAGGCCCGCATACCGCAAAAAAAAAAAAGGCATCAACCAGCCATGTTCCAAAGACGATACAAAACTATACTTTTAGGACTTCCCTCGTGGCGCAGTGGTTAAGAATCCACCTGCCAATTCAGGGAAAACAGGTTCGAGCCCTGCTCCGGGAAGATCCCACATGCCGTGGAGCAACTAACCCCGAGTGCCACAACTACTGAGCCCATATGCCACAACTACTGAAGCCTGTGCACCTAGAGCCCGAGCTCCACAACAAGAGAAGCCACCGCAATAAGAAGCCCGCGCGCCGCAACAAAGACCCAGTGCAGCCAAAAATAATAAATGAATTTATAAAAAAACAAACAAAAAGAACTATACTTTTCGTGCTGGCTTCTAGACCCACCTTTCCTCCTACCTCTTAACAACAAGGTTATGAGCAAAAATAGCTAGCTGCTATTGAGCCACATTTTACCAAGCACCAGGAAAAGAATTTTACATAAATTATATTACATACAAACCTATGAATAGGTGCAAAAGTTATCCCCGTTTATAGAAGAGGAAACTGAACTTCAGGGAGATAGAGTAATTTACCCAATTTATGGTAAGTAGAGGAGGCGTTCAAGCTCTGGTATGTCATTTCAGGGACTGATTGCCTTATTCCTATGCTTTAAATGTTTTCTTATGGATACATTATCAGCATCTCAAAATCAAGACATCTAAATTCAAAAACCCAAAACCAACATTTTGTCCTCTCTTCACTATTTCTATTTATTTACTAATGTTTTGTTAATAGTCCAAACTTTAAACCTTAGAATTATTGTAAACTTCAACTTCCTTCCACTGCCCCCAACCCCATACACTAAATTCTGCAGATTCATTCTTCCCAATATATGTCCTACCCAGAGCTTCCATTCCACTTCTGCTGCCATTTCCTTATGCTTGTACTCCTACAGTAGCCTCCCCAAATTTCACTCTATCACACATCTCTCTCCTTGCACACTGTTCTCAGACTGAGCCTCCTAAAACACTATTTCAGTCATCCTATTATTCTAAACACACGTCTAAACCCCTTAGCCTGGTGCTGCAAGCATATGCTAGAGCCACCCCTAGACATATTTTACACTACTCCTTTGTAAAATATCCAACTATTTAATCGCCATTTCTTAAACATTTTTCTCCTCTGCCTTTTTTCATGCCATTGCATAAAAATCTAACACCCATCTCTACTTATGAAATCCTACTCATCGAGAGCTCCAGTCGAATGCGTCCTCCATGAAGCCCAGCTGGGTTTCCCCAATAAGAAGAGGTCTTATCCTCTTCTGATCTCTAGAATATTTGGTTTATACCACTATTAATGTGCTTATCTGATATTAAGTTCCAGTTCTATGTGGTTGTCTTATTTTCTGCTCTAATACTGTAACCACTAGGGAGGAAAATAACTTATTTTATACACGTTTGTATTTCTCAGAGTATCTAAAATAGTGCTTTGCACATAGTAGGAGATCAAACACTGCTTGAATTAATGTGAAAGAGGAACTCAGACATGGAGCATACCTTCAAAAAGATATTATATTAATCATAGAAATGAACAGTTTGTAAAGCTTAACTTGACATTTTTATGATATGCCTGGTATATATAGTGTTATATATTAGTCATCAGTGAATATGTTCAATTATTTATCCTCCAGAAGCTACAACTCAGGCAGAAAGGGATTTGTTTTGGAGAGCCTATCTTAATTCGAGAGTATTTGCTGAACCTCTAACAGTCAACATTGGAGAGAAAGAGTAGCAGTCATTTCCAAATTTTTCTACATTACCTACTCTAACCATGCTTCATGCCAAAAAAATCCAAAACAAAACATGATGCATGTGTTGTGTGAAATGGTAAATTGAATTTATGGCTTATAATGGAGTTGAGAACTAAACTTCTGCAGTTTCAACAAACCAAAACATCATTTGGAACACTAGATGTTAAAAATAAATAATTCTCTATTTTATTTTAATTCAACCCCCAACTCTTTTCCTAAGACATACCAGCCTTACATGTACAATGTAAAGCCAGAAAAATCCACTGTAGCAACTTAAAAATCAAAATGAAAGTGTGCAATTTTCAGTTGTGTTATTTCTTCTTAAATGTTTTAAGGTTGTGCTTATAAAAACATTTTCTTTCACACTAAAGTATTTTAAAACCTTTGTCCTCTTGAGGACTTTTTTTTTTTTTTTTTTTTTTTTTTTGCGGTACGCGGGCCTCTCACTGTTGTGGCCTCTCCTATTGCGGAGCACAGTCTCCGGACGCGCAGGTTCAGCGGCCATGGCTCACGGGCCCAGCCGCTCCACGGCATGTGGGATCTTCCCGGACCGGGGCACGAACCTGTGTCCCCTGCATCGGCAGGCAGACTCTCAACCACTGCGCCACCAGGGAAGCCCTTGAGGACATTTTTTGATTGGGAATGTCCACCCTAGAAGTTGTAGAGCAGGAGGGAAGGTTAGAGTTCATTTCAAACCTCTGGTTGATGCATGAATTTCTGTTCATCACTGACAGAAGGCCATGTAGCCTTTGAACCTTGCCATGAGGTGCCTGACATGGTAACTTATTCTGTGTTCAAACAGCTTTCACTGTCAGAAAAGTCTCTGTTGAGCAAAATTCTACCTCTGTCCTCCAGAGTCTTGAACCATAGCCCTGATGTTTCTGAATGCTACTACAATCCTTTAATTATTTAAATACAGTTATCATGTCTTCTCTTTTCCAAAGTGTTCTGAGATAGGGGCTTACTTTTAATCCAGCATTAAAAGATATAATTCGTTCAAAGCCTTAGACAAGATCTGGGACCACATTATCTTTAAGTCTTCACTAGGAGTTTTGGGCGATGCTCAGTCTCCCACATCTCCTAAATACCCTCAGTCCCCTGCTCTGCCTGCTCTATCTAAGGAAGTCTAATAGGATTTGTTCCTGACACAGGAAACCATTAGAATGTTCAGAAGGCATATTAGAACTTCATATATTCATGTAGTTTTGTAGTTAAGCATCCATCTTGCTACCATCCTGACCTTGCACCCCCATGAACTGGCTCATCTCTGACTAGCTGCTCTGAACTTCATCCCTGTCGTGTACGTAACCAACACTCACTTTCCCTCCTTCTGTACCAGATGTCTACCTATTCGCTTTGCTAATATGATAGGACTATACCTCCAAGTGTTTGTTTGGGAATAGTCTGAGTTTCTAAATAGTATTCTGAAGGCATTTCCCCTAACCCACAGTCCCCATGAGCCAAGACCCAAAGAAGAAAGCCAGCAGTCACTGTTTGAGACAGAGAGATTTGGAAGTCGGCTTGAAGTCTGAATTTTTCTGCTCCTAGAACCAAGATAACTCAGAGGTCATAGGAGGGGAGGAACCTGATTGAGAAAGCTGAGGGGCAATTCAGGCTAGAGAGGAAGGGGTGGTGAAGCTGGAGTCTTCCAAGTGTGGGTGGAGTCTGCGAGACGTGGTGGGGATGAAATAGGTCAGGAATGCACACAGGAAGAATCAAGAGGCTGAAAATTTACTGCTCAGCTCTAGTCCTAAGAAGACCCACAATCACAGTAACTACATTTCAATGCCCCAAAAAGTCTACCTCTGTACCTTTCCTTTGTAGTATTTGAAGAACTGTAATTTTTGCATTTGTTTATAACTATTGGATTAGTGTATGCCTCTCTCCATCTCAGGCTACAGTGCCATGAGGACAGGCTGGACTGTGTCCAGTTCACTTATCATTGTGTCTAGGCACCTAGAACGATGTCTGACACATAGTAGGCATGCAATAAATATTTGTTGAGTGTATGTAGTACGAAAAATACATGATACTAATGTGAAGAGAATACAAGTTAGTCAAGAAGAGGTAATTAGCTATCTGTCCATGCTTAAGTCAACTAATTAAGAACACCAATATATACTTTCTCGTAATGCTGTTCAAGTTTTCCTCAACTAGATATTTTGTTGTAGTCTATAATCCTTCCTTAAATAACCTACTTAGTTAGGCACTGTAAAACAAAAACACTTGAACTAAATAGAAGAATTCAACCACCTGGAGACCACCGGCATAGAACCCAACGAGGGACAGCTACACCTTCGGCATCCTGGCAGAAAGAACTGTACACATGGTGTCTAAACACAGACTATTCCAGGTTTAGATAAGCCAAGTGTTACATAATAAGCTAGGGTCAGCCAATGCAGGTTGTTCCCGACCTCGTACCTGGTTCTGTTCCAAAGCTCATTTTTGGACTATCTCAAGAGGTTTTTTAAATTATTCATTTATTTAAATATTTTTTGCAGCCAGTTTGAATATTTTAAGTAATAGAACACTGAAAATATCAAAGAAGTTGATTCCATTCCAATTTTTGTTATTTGAAGCACTTAAATGATTATGTGTGAACTGTTTCTTCGAATGGGAGTAATTGTAAAAGGAGTAGTTTAGTATATGAACTCTTATGTGGAAATCAGGCATACCTCCTTTGACCTTGAAGCCCAGCTAACCAGACTATTTTTCTTTCCTTCTTTGGTTGACAAAGGGCTCAAAAGTAAGCTAGATCTTTTAGAATCTCAGAACAAGTATATATACTTGTTAAGGAGAGAAAAGGAATCAAAAGCAATTATTTTGCTCTTATAAAGCAGCTGTCGGTTCCATCGTTCACA
Source organism: Lagenorhynchus albirostris (assembly GCF_949774975.1). Lineage (NCBI taxonomy): Eukaryota > Metazoa > Chordata > Mammalia > Artiodactyla > Delphinidae > Lagenorhynchus > Lagenorhynchus albirostris. The sequence continues at coordinate 121,915,619 of NC_083098.1, read as the reverse complement.
TTAGCCATGCAGTACAGGCATCTCTGCATAAGCTCTTCTTAATGAGAGGTTTTGTTCTGGTTGTTTTGTCTTTGTGTTTGTTTTTTTCTGCTTAAGCTTGAGATGAAGAAAGAATAAAGTGGAATGTTGCACTTCCCCTCCTTCTCCACAATCCTATTTACCATCTTTAACTCAAACTTTTCTATATTCAATCTACCTAAAGCACCTTTGCAATTTTGGAAGGAGAGAAAGAGAATAGGGAAGGAAAAAAACAGGAATTCTTATTGGGACAGGTATACTGATGGTCAGAAAATTTGCACAGGCTGAGCAGGGGGAGGACGGAACGCAAACCATCAGGATCCCTCCTCCTCCCCTCTCTACGGTTTACACTGAATGTCGCTACTTTTTGAGAATGGTGGTTCTTCAAAATTCAGTCAGTGATTCTCTGCCTACTTCAGAAACCTCCTTCCGTGCTATGATTTGAAACCATGGGTCTAATTTACATTTGCTTCTTTTTAATTGACTTGATTTAAAAATGATGAATGAAAACATTTTCTCTCAAATCCATATTATAAAATAGAATTGACATTTAGAGTTTGTTATTTTCCATTCTCAAAAGCCTGGGAAAAATTAAGATAAGAAAATAGCTCCAAAACACCACTAAATTATGGTCAGTGTGCCTACTTGAAGCATTGTTAAGCCAACATTACATTAAGTGTTTAGATTCACATATCATTTACTTAGGTACATAAAGTATGATTGACCTCATTTTAGAAATTCATGCTTTCTTGGTATTTGTCAAGGCCTGAAGACATAAAGTTTTTATCTAAATACACATTTATTCCTACTCTTTTAAAATTTATAAATTCTTAGCCAAGATTATAAAATCCTGATTGATGCCACATTTTTTTAATGTTTACTTTTTCCAATTTAAAAGTGATACATGCCAATTAGGTAAAATGTGTGTGTGTGTGTGTGTGTGTGTGGTGCAGTGGTTAAAAGTCTGCCTGCCAATGCAGGGGACATGGGTTCGAGCCCTGGTCCGGGAAGATCCCACATGCCACGGAGCAACTAAGCCAGTGTGCCACAACTACTGAGCCACACTCTAGAGCCCGCCTGCCACAATTACTGAAGCCCACATGCCTAGAGCCCGTGCTCCACATCAAGAGAAGCCACCGCAATGAGAAGCCCTCACACCACAGTGAAGAGTAGCCCCTGCTCGCCAGAACTAGAGAAAGCCCATGTGCAGCAACAAAGACCCAACACAGCCAAAAATATAAATAAATAAATAAGAAATATGAAATTGTTCAAGTATCTACTCTTTCAAGTCTAAATTTTTTTAAAAGTACATATTACAGATTAGTATATGTAATATAATAGATATAAATACAGATGTATCATAATTATTAAAGTGTGGACACTACTTCATATATAATAATGCATATTATTGAATATAACACAAATTACATAGCATTTATACATAAACACATCATGTAGTGTGTATACACACACACACTCACAGACACACAAACACACACACAAATGTCCTGTAAACAACATGGTATGGATGTTGGTTGGTTTCCTCCATAGTATCAACAATCCAAATTTTCCTTTGGGACTCATCCTCCATCTCCCATCTGACCCTATCCCACCTCTCTTGGCTTTCTATCCACACAGTGTGTGTAGCTTTCTTTCCCCATTCAACCCATGAATGAAGCAAATGACTTGAAGATAAAGCAACACAATCTGCAGGGATTAGCTCAGATTCATTCTATCATCCTGAAAATTTTCAAAGTCATAATAGCCTCAGAGTTGTTTTTCCTTACCAATTAAGGCAGACAGATTTTAAGCTGACCCCTATGATCCTCCCTCCTGATGTTCACATCTTTGTATAAATCCCTCTCTTGCGTGTGGGTGGGGCCTGTGACTTACTTCTAACCAACAGAAAATGGCAAAGAAGATGAGATGTCCCTCTAGTAACTCTCCTTGCTGGTTTAATGAAGTAAGGAGAGAGGTTGGAGAAGCTGGCATGGCAAAGAACTGCAGGCAGCCTCTAGGAGATGAGAGTTGCCTCTAGGGGCTAAGGGAAGTCTCCAGCCCACAGCCAACAAAAATCCCTGGCCCTCAATCCTATAGTCACAGGGAAATTCTGCCAACATTCTGAGTAAACTGGGAAGTAGAGTCTTCAACACTCAAACTTTCAGATGAGCATGCAGCCCAGCCAACACCTTGATTGTAGTACTATAAGACCCTAGGTAGAGGATCCAGCTGAACTGTGCATAGATTCATGGTCCACCAGAGAAGTGGGTTATTTTCTATCCCTGAGAATGGCTCTATTTAGAAATTCATCATCTACAGATGGAAAAGAATAAATCTTTTTGGATGTGTATTTTTGACATTACATCAATCAAAACCAGAGGATTGTATTCCATGAAAGTGACAGAATTGACATAGTACATGTTGCCTATGTCAACAGACAGTTCATTGGCTAACTAATCAAAGACACTGCTGAGAACATCTTTATCTCATCAAAGTTTAACTTCTAGCTGGTTGTAATGAGCAGTGAGACTATTCTTATTGCTCTGAGTGGTTCAATCCTAATCCACAAACAGTTTAACCTCCAACCCTCATCTTCTTTCTCCAGTATGACTAAGAACATCTCAGCAACATGTCAGCAGTCAGCATCTCTTTTCTCTTTCTACTTTCAGGATGGTAACTTCAATTAGTGGTTTGTCCTCCTAGTTTCATATGCTCTCCGTACAGCAATATTTTCATGTGATTATCCCAGACCTCCTACTGATTCCATTAAAGAGTAAGCCAGGAGAGATTTCTCTGACTCAAACTTTTGGTTCCTCCTTTGTTTTTCCTGGCAGATACAGTTCCTTTATTATATGTAACACCTACGATAATTGCTGCTGCTTCAAAAAATCTTTTCTGAATGTTACTAAGACGTGTAGAAGGAAAAAGCGTTCACAAAATAGAGGTATTACTTTTATTTACATTCCAGCATTCTCTGAGGGGAATAAAAAAGTGGAAAGCTTTCACCCTGGTGTCTCATTAATTCTGACAACACCCCTAGAGGCAGGGAAGTGACGAGAACCATTATTCTTGTTATAGTGGAAAAAACACTAAAAAACCCAGAGAGGTTAGATACCTTGTTATAGGTGACAACAGTTATTGGGAGCCTGGAGGGGAAAAACATACACACAAACTTCAGGTTTCTGACTCTGAGGTACTTCAGTCATTTCTCCACTCTGCTTATAGGTATCTGTTTGTCAAATCCGCCTTACTTTTAAATGCTGTTTGCAATTAATTATGTGAAAAAAAGTAGGTTAACTCAAACCCTAAAATATCTCAGACAAACCTGCTTGTCCAGACTTACCAATATGAAAGATCATATTTCCAAGTGAACATTCAAGCATGAAGTACGAAAGGTACCATGAGTTAATAGAATGACAAATATGACAGACTGGCCTGCTCAGAATGTATCCCCTCCTCTTGGTATGTCATCGTTTATAAGCTAGAAACCTGAAAGCTACATTTACTCAGAGTCCTTTGCAGTTAAGGTTCTGAGTACAAATTAAGTGCTGACAGTAAGTTGTACTTATGCAAAATGGTGGAAGGCAGAAGTGAGGAGGAAGCCATTTCTAGGCTCATTAATTTGCTATTGCTAACAAGCACAGTCATGGAGATGTTTAGGGTTTTGCATCTCCCACATGTGGAGAGGTTAGTTGAGCTGACTTTGGTAGGCCAACACTTCATGGAGGCATCCAGTGCAAAGCTTCCTATCTTCCTAGTAGCAGCAGTAGTTGTGGCTTTCTGGCCCATGGATCATAGCTATGTGTTTCTGTTTCCTGTTTGTGGGGCTTGAATGATGTAAATGGGAAGGGCAGAGAATTAGAGTAGACCTGTATTCTTTTTTTAATAAATTTATTTATTTATTCATTTATTTAATTTTTGGCTGCATTGGGTCTTTGCTGCTGCACGCGGGCTTTCTCTAGTTGCAGTGAGCAGGGGCTATACTTTGTTGCGGGGTGCAGGCTTCTCATTGTGGTGGCTTCTCTTGTTGCAGAGCACAGGCTCTAGGCGCGCGGGCTTCAATAGTTGTGGCACACGGGCTTCAGTAGTTGTGGCTCGCGGGCTCTAGAGTGCAGGCTCAGTAGTTGTGGTGTACGGGCTTAGTTGCTCCGCGGCATGTGGGATCTTCCTGGACCAGGGCTCGAACCCGTGCGCCCTGCATTGGCAGGCGGATTCTTAACCACTGCGCCACCAGGGAAGCCCCTAGACCTGTATTCTTCATTCAGCCTTTGTCCTTTATTCGCTTTACAGTTATTAGCAACTTCACTCCCATGGGTCCTAGGGGGAGGAAGCTGGGCTCAGTTCCCTTCTCTGTGAAATAAGCATAATACTACTTACTTCGGAGGATTTTCACAAAGATTAGAGTGAATCTACACTGAAGCAGCAAGCACAGGATCTTGGATCAGATACCCACTCCATCTAGGCTATAAGACCCATGAGAGCAAAAACAATGTCTGTTGGACTCACCACTCTAATTATGGTAGGTGTTCAATAAATATCTATTTAATGAGTGAAAAATCCAATCAGGTATGGATGTAGGAGTGGCGTCATGTTCAAATATTGCTCTGTGGAATCTGCCCACCTTGTGATGACTGAGTTTTTTAGTACAAATAGGGAGACAGTTTGGAGCCTGAGAGATGTTTCAAAAGGGTTCACTGAGTTTATTCCCAATCTAGCAAATATAAGCCATTCTCTCATCGTCTTCAGCATCATTAACATAATCGTTGAGGGGGCTATGTTCTACTTTGGTGGGAATAGGACTGAGTTGACGCCCTGCATTCAATCTGTGCCTTTCCTGGAGTTTCTTTTCTGTTCCTCCCGGAGGAGAAGGGCCGAAAAAGGGCCATTCCAGGGCGCGGCGCTGGGCTTGCCACATTTGGGAGCGCCGCCTGAAGTTGGGCGCACAGCCTCCCGCCGCCCTGCCGTTGGGCTGGTGGAGGCCGCAGCACTGCTAGGGTTGCATCAGTCTTCCTGTTTGCACTATTTCTTTTTGTGACCATGGCCCCGTCTTAAGTATTTCCAATTGAGAAACGAAACCTCAGGAAACCGAAACTTAACTAGCCGCTCTCGCTTCTGTAATTACGCTTGCTGACCCCCCCCCACAACCGTCCAACCAATCAGACGGCGACTAGTGTCTTTGTTCAAAAGTCAACCTGCAACCGTCCAACCAATCAGACGGCGAATAGTGTCTGTTCAAAAATCAACCAATCAGTACTCCCCACCCCTGGAATGCCCCGCAGAACGTCCCGAACTTGTTTGTACCTGTCTATAAAAGAGCTGTACTAAACTCCGCCAGGACCTCTTAGCGTCACCGGCAACGAGTGCGCGGAGGTCCAGGTTCGAACCTGCAATAAATGACCCTTGCCGTTTGGCTTTGACTCTCGACTCTGGTGGTCTTGTGGAGGGGCCTCGCGACCTTGGGCATTTCATCGTCATCAATGGAGTACTTCTATTTCTTTGAATATTATTTCCCTCCACTCAAGGCTCTAAGTTTGTGTAAACCATTTGAAGAGTCTTATTTACCCTCTAAGTCTATAAATTTTCACCCAACTCTCAACCCCCAGCCTGGAGCCTATTTCTTGCCCTGAGCCTGTGCTACCTTAGTTATCTGGTCTAGAATATTAATTTATTTTATTGTAAGCAGCATCAACAACAAAATAGCTCAGAACATATTAGGAAAATGAGGAATATCATTTTAGTGTTGTAGGGCTTCTCAAAGAACAAGTGGGCGAATGCAACCCAGCTTCTAGAAGGACTAAAAGCCATAAATGTACACCTATTAATAATCAGGAGAATAGTATCTCTTTCTGTGTGCTTCATTCTTCTCTCTGGACTCCCCAGTTTATGTGGTGGATTTTGATTTTCAGCAGTTCCCAGTTTGCATGTTATAGCTCCAGTCACACAGAAATTGAATCCCTCTCTCTTGTCCCAGTTCCAAGCTCCTCGGTCTAGACACACTCATGTTGAACTGCAACACTCCACAAGGGCGGCAACTGCATATGTTTTGATTACCTATAACACAGTGCGCATAGCCAATGTTCAATAAATGTTTACTGCATGAATAAATGGTCTGATCCACTGTGGCCAGGGAAATGGAGTCACGGGCAAATGCGGCTGCCAGGAGTCTGTCCTTGTGCACTGAATGTGGCGTCATGTTCAAATATTGCTCTGTGGAATCTGCCCACCTTGTGATGACTGAGTTTTTTAGTACAAATAGGGAGACAGTTTGGAGCCTGAGAGATGTTTCAACTTAATTTGTAAATGTATATAACAGTCCCTAAAGTTCTAAAGCTATTTGCAAGCAGTTTGTTAAATAGCTAGCATATACAAAGCTTTATCCTTTGGAATCTCTTCTGGCATTGTAATCTCTTCCTTTCATTGTAATCTCTTCCTTGTTTAAATAGAACACTTAAAACAGTTTGAGGTTTTGCTAATTGTTCCGGAACTGGTTCAAGATTGGCTCATATTCCTTGCATCACTGGGACAAAAGAAAACAAACAGACTATGACACTCTGGCTTCATTTGCAAATTACATAGACAAGGTCTTCCTCCAGAAGTGACCTGATTCCTTTCTAAAAGGCTTTCATGAAGACTCCGTATTTAGATTTCCAGTGTTGAACTTTATTCTTGATGGGTTTTCTCCCAAAATGTCACAAGAAACTGGAAACCTGAAGGTGTGAAAGGGGAGCTCAGAGAATTCTGTCATCATAAATAAAGACTACTCTGCCATGGAAAGATTTCCTAAATCAGATTGATTTCTAAGGTTGGCAGAAATTATCTAATTTTCAGTAAAACCATCCTAAAGGACTGTTGGAGATGGTCCTTAACAAGCATTTTGGAGACTTTTGATATTTTTGTCAGCTTATAAAAGAAAGTATAAGGGGAAATATAATGAATTGGTTCTGCAAAGAGACATTTAAAATTTTATATGATAGAACTGGCAGAATAAAGATGCATTTAAGGAGAAGCTTGATTATATAATGCTAAGTGCTTTGCCAGCTATCTCCCTGAAATGCATCTTTCTAACACATTTGTTCCATAACACTTTCCACATAATAAGTATTCATTTCCACCAATGTGGGGTGGCTCCAGGGTTCATGTATGATGTAATTATTCCAGGGTCCCTTTCGAAGTACTAAATTTGACTCATAAAAACATTTTTAAAGCAACTTTTAAAGAAGGAAGATTTGATTCTTGGCTTTTGCTTCTCACAAATAGCATGTTAGAAATGTATTAGAAATGAGACAACTAGATATTTTCACTTTTCTGTTGTTTTCCTCATCTGAATTTCTTATTTAATTCAGGCCATGAGTAATAACGTCATAAATACGTGTATTAAAATATTGGTCAAGGCAAAAGAGCTATTTTTATGAGCAGAGGATAAAGAATTAAATAATATATTTTTTATCTAACAAATGGTGTGTTTTAATTTGTTTAAATTTTTATCTCTCAACTTTGAAAAGTATCCAGTTGAATGGCTTAGTTATTTAAATTACAAAAAATGACTACCCATAAAAAGGGGAAAATGTTTTTAGTAGACAAAGTGTTGCCTCACATTCTTCACCAAATTATTTCTACCAAGGCAGTTAGCAAAGAGAAATTTGTATTACTAAAATGGGGTTTCTTAACAAAACAAGCAACAGAAAATAGAAGGAAAAGAAATTCTGCCTCTCGGTATTTGAAAACTTAAATTTTCAGATATGGGAAAACTCTTCAATAACAACATCAAAGTTCCCACTAACCATTTATAATGTACAAAATCATTCGCCACCAAAATGCAGTACTTCTCCTAAGGCTAGTATCCATTTCAGTATGTAATTTGATTAGGTGTATACTAATACAGCAAAGAAAATAAATTATGAAGAAAGACACACACACACACACACACACACACACACACACACACACACACTCCTATTTACGATGCATCAGAATGGTTCCAGAAGTAAAAAGAACAGTGCAGTTCCTTAAGACGAGATTCCTGACAGTCAATAAGTTTTACATCATGCAGTATCTCATAAATCTTCATGGGACTCAACCCTCCAATACTAAGGCAAAGTAAAAAATATATAGCTACATTTTTGTAACACATTGTTGCAAATCATACTAAACATTTGCAACAAGAATCTGTGGGTCAGGAACTTCTATTAATATCCAGATAATCACTGCTAATGAGGTGATTATTCAGTGCTATTACATTGAAAGCTGCTGTAATTTGAATTGTATGCTTACCATTTCTCAAAATCATGAAAAGGTTTTTGTTATATATTACTCTCAGGACAGAAAGGTCTTTTTTTCCCTAAAAAATCAGGCATAAAGAATTCTGCCACGGGGGCTTCCCTGGTGGCGCAGTGGTTGAGAGTCCGCCTGCCGATGCAGCGGATACGGGTTCGTGCCCCGGTCCGGGAAGATCCCACATGCCGCGGAGTGGCTGGGCCCGTAAGCCATGGCCGCTGAGCCTGCGCTTCCAGAGCCTGTGCTCCGCAACGGGAGAGGCCACAACAGTGAAAGGCTCGCGTACCGCAAAAAAAAAAAAAAAAGAATTCTGCCCAAATTCAACAATAAAAAAGGAATATATTAGAATTTATTTTAAAGTTTGGTATCTATAAAATAATAACTAATAGTAGGAATTCAGACACTATGAGTTCTGGTTCATAAAATAATTTATTCTGATGAACTTATAACTTTTTTTCTAAATTTATCCACCTTTAGACTTTTTTTTAAAAGGATACGTGTGAAAAAAAAATACTCCCTGTAATATCATGCTTGTTGGTAGCTTTCAGAGCTACTCTTCTCTTTTAAAGTGCAACACTGAGGGGCCAGTGGGATCACAGCTGCAAATTTTATTTGGCAGATAAAACACCTGCACGCCCAAGAAATGCCTCACTAACAGAATGCCAACTTTGGGATTGGTCCAAGCTCTGAAGTGGTGACAAGCACAGTCCACCTGCCTGGTGAGGGGACACTTCACCACTGGTCCTGCATGACCAGGGTGGGGAAAAGTAGGGCTGCCCAATGTTAGGACTGCAGCAGCCTGCAGCCCTGTCCTCCTTCAACAACCTTTCTTCCTTCACTCTAAGACTCTCTCTACTTCCCTTTGAAAGGGCAACACTAGGGGAAAACTGGTAGCTATGAGATGGTATTTTTGTAGCCTTTTTGAGTTGAGTTATTTAGGTCAGTTCTAAATTCATATAAAGGAAGCCATGCATAGTTCATTGTTCTGCAGCTGTCCTAGGAAAAACAGTCTCCTTCATATTCTTTCCCTGAGTTTCAAACTCAAACAGATGTTAGAGAGTATATCTACAAAAGTCAGTAAAGTTATGAAAATAAGTACCATATTCTACTTAGAACATAAACTTAACTTGGACTTTGGTTTAAGAAATAATTAAGACATATTTAATGCACTTGAGTTTTAGCTGTGTCTTTTTAAATCCTAAGTACTTTATACTTTTCCAAAATTGTAAGTCCAATGAAAAAACAAAAGAAGATTTTTAAGACTTGGATAAATTTTAACTTAGAAATGTATGCATATATGTTCAGTTTCTTACCTGATGAACTGAACTAAATGAGGAAAATATGATCAGTGACGACGCATCTATGGCATAGCATAGAATGGTTACAGTACATAATATTGGGCTGGCCAAAAAGTTCATTCGGGCTTTCTGTAACATCTTACGGATAATAATTTGCTGTCTAAACGTCAGAAACATATGCAGGCTTAGAGTTGAAATTTGCAATCTGGACTTCACAGATACTGTACAGTTACCAATTTTTAGCATCCTTATTTTTTCAGCCTTGATCTAATCATAAACACCTTTTGTCTTCAGGCTCCACTTCATGGCAATGGGCACATTAAAACATGCTACTCTTGCTGAACAATTTCCCCAGAGAATATGTTCCCATTCATGGCCCCTTTTGCTGGACACTATCCCATTCATTGCCCCTGGGTATCTTGGGTGGCCATATTTCTGTAATTTAACTCCACCATCCCAGCCACAACTGGTTTTCCAACATCGGATTCGGGCTGGAGGGCATCCCGTCTGTGGGCTGAGCTACACCAATCAGATTACCTCACAAGAATTTATATAAGGGACAGAGACTATGGGTGTCCACAGGCAGGGCAACAAATACCCCAAACCAGCAATTCCAACACCCCTCCTTGCTGCAATCCTGGGCTCCAGCACAGTTGCTGGAATTTTAATTTATCTAGTATGCTTTCAGTTTGAGGATTTTTAAAAATTTTTCAATGTGCACTGCATATATCACAGTTTATATACAAATAACATGAAATAACACTCCTGCGGCTGCTATCGGGGAAAAACAGACAACCTAAAATGCTGCACATCACTGAATATGATAGATTATCACATGAGGCAAAAAACTTAGGTACCAGAAATACTCACCAAATATGGAAATGTGCAGATTTTAGCGATCCAGGTCAAAAGGGGGCAGACTCTGGTTCTTATCCATGAAGGTAAATTAAGTTGGTTAAGAGTAGAAAAGCTGGCAACAATAACACAAATCCCTCGAACACCCCTTGGGGAAAAAATAGAAAAAGAATAAGTAAGTTTTCTCACTTGCAAGTATGTTGGACTGAGAGTCAGCTACCAATTTGAAGGAGCCTGCTCTGTGACTGGGGCAGCACATGCTTCTAGGGGTAGAAGTTTTAGAGAGAACAAAATCAAGGATTTTAAAAGGGTAGTGACTTTCTCGACACTCCAAAGCTAACGACAACAGAGCTGGGGTTCACTCTCTATTTCCTGAACCTGGGTCCAATATTTGATTGTTCTCTCCATTTTCTTACAGGGGTCTAGTAAGCCCTGGGCCTCCATATAATTTCTGGTCTTTTTGCCGTAAAGACTGTTTATCACATGGCTCCAACATAGTTTTATAAAGCAACATGAAATTTTTAAATTGCTTAAATGAGCCCAACACCTTCATTTTATATCTGAGAAAAATAAGGTCCAGGGACGAGAACTGATTTGTCCGTGTGGACATAGCTAGACAAGATTAAAGACCAGGCGTCAGACTCTCAGCGCACTCCTCACGTGCACCTGATAAACAATGCTATTTCTTTTTTTCTTTCTTTCTTTTTGCGGTACGCGGGCCTCTCACTGTTGTGGCCTCTCCCGTTGCGGAGCACAGGCTCTGGACGCGCAGGCTCAGCGGCCATGGCTCACGGGCCCAGCCGCTCCGCGGCATGTGGGATCTTCCCTGACCGGGGCACGAACCCGTGTCCCCTGCATCGGCAGGCAGACGCTCAACCACTGCGCCACCAGGGAAGCCCAACAATGCTATTTCTATTGACATGGTCTTTAAAAACTGTGGATCTAGATGTCATACATCTGACAGACAGCTTATTCTGATGCATGATAAATCCCTAAGTAAAACACATCAAAGGTATGCACTACCCTCTTGTCAGTGTTTTCGTGAAAAGGAAATAAATTGGAAATAAAATGCAGAACAGGTAAGATGCTTTTTTATTCTGTGTTTAGCCAGACTTAAGATGACCACAATAGAGAATGTTTTCCCTGCTGTCATCTCTGACGCTACATCAGGAGTGGAGATATGTATGCCTTTACTTTTAGGTGCTCTGCAGGATCCTAAATAATAATTATGTGCACAATCCTGTCATCCTTGTTCAGATAAAATGCCACATGCAGATAGGAGTTTTAAATTGCTAGCTATTACTTTTTTCTTTTGTTAAGCCAGAGTATAAGTTTTCATACAGGAAGAGAGAGTTATAGAGGTGTTATAAAATCAGGTTACTGAACTGCAATTATCTAATATTCTAATTAAAGAAATTTATTTTCGGAAATATTTAAGATATGATAGAACATTGTCAGCACCTAGTTCTCTGTCTGTACATTAATTAAATCTTCCATAATAAATGGCCATTCACGCCCTAATCACCCATCACATATACACAAAAGATAACATTGTATACTAGTCATTGTAACCATTTTTTATGCCTTGCCCATGTACTTCCATTGGTGACATACTAAAAAGTTTGCTCTCAATAATTGTCATTAAAAGTTAGTGTAGCTTGGGACTTCCCTGGTAGTCCAGTGGGTAAGAATCCACACTCCCAATGCAGGGAGCTCAGGTTCAATCCCTGGTGGGGGAACTAGATCACATATGCATACTGCAACGAAGATCCTACATGCCACAACTAAAACACAGCACAGCCTAAATAAACAAGTATATTTTTTAAAAAGTTAGTGTAGCTTAAAATTTATTTTAGAATACTCACTTCATTTAATTTGTGGCTCTTTAACATTTTAGATACTTTTAAAAAATCTCCAAGGGTATTCACCAGACTTGTCTACATGGATAAAAAAAAAATTTTTTTTTTTGTATTTTCAATCCTTTTATTTATTTTTTTAACATTTTTATTGGAGTATAATTGCTTTACAATGTTGTGTTAGTTTCTGCTGTATAACAAAGTGAATCAGCTATACATATACATATATCCCCATACCCCCTCTTTCATCTTCCTCCCACCCTCCCTATCCCACCCCTGGATAAAAAATTTACCACTACAAATGAAAAAGGTCAAGACAGTTTAAAATACTACTGTTTAGAAGTGAAAGAATTCTGAATATGTTAGCTACTTATATGTATTTAATATTAGGAAAAAATTTTTTATGTTTATTTTTTCATCAACTTAACTCTCTTTAATTCATTAATTTTGTTTGTCATTTTCCATAACAGTACTTTTTCTAGTGGAACTAATTTTTCTTCTACTGTATGCTCAGGAACCTGACCTCTCAATTATCTTACTAGATATCCATTAACTAAGTTATCTTTTTCCCCAATGCCAGCACCTCTTACTGAGCTTTATATAGATAAAATCATATAGAACATATTGTTTTCTATCTGGCTTCAATAAAATGTTTGTAGAATCATCCATGTTGTTTTGAGTATCAGTAGTGGGTTCTTTTTCCTTGCTGTATTATATTTATTGTCTATTCCACCAATTATGGATATATATTTAGATTGCTTTCAGTTTGGGGCTATTAAAATTATACTGCTAAGAGCATTCTTGGTATTTATTTTGTACCATTTTGGTTTGGTGGAAATCTAGGATTTCTAGGTCATAGGGTAGTATATGTTCACCATTAGTAAATAATGCCAAAGGGTTTTCAAAAGTGATTCCACTAAAGTACACTCCTACCGGCTTCACATCCTTGCCAATGCTTGTGATTATCAGTTCAATTTTGTTTCATTTTAATCATCCTACAGGTGTATGGTTATATCTCACTATAGTTTTAATTTGCTTTTTCTTATTACCATTGAAGTTAATTCTTCTTTTCGTCTATTTATTCAGTATTAGGGTATCATATTCTGAAGTGCCTGCTTAATTCTTTAGCCGACTTTAAAAACTGAGCTATCTTTTACACTCACATTTATTTGCAAGGAATTCATTATATATTCTGAATACAAGTCTTTTGTCAGTTATAAACATTGTAAGTATCTTCTCTAATTTGTGCTTTGTCTTTTCACTTTCTGGTGGTGTCTTTCAATTAATAGAAATTTTAGATTCCATTGTAGCCCAGTTCAACAATCTATCCTTCATAATTAGTGCTCTTGGTGAACCTTTAAAGAAATCTTTGCCTATTTCAAATTCATGATGATATGTTCCGATGATTTCCTCTGCAAGATGAGTGTTTTACGCTTTAAATTTATACTTACAAATTGATAATTGTGCATGATGTGATTCACCTTGTTTCGTATGATTATTCAACTGACCCAGTACCATTTGCCAAAAAGACACTCCTTTATCCATTGCTCTGAAGTACCAAAAATTTCAAAAGCCAAGTAACTATATATGTGTGGGTCTGTTTGGGGGCTTGTATCTTTCATTTATTTTTTATTTATTTTTATTTTTATTTTTTGCGGTACGTGGGCCTCTCACTGTTGTGGCCTCTCCCGTCGCGGAGCACAGGCTCTGGACGCGCAGGATCAGCGTCCATGGCGCACAGGCCCAGCCGCTCCATGGCATGTGGGATCCTCCCGGACTGGGGCACGAACCTGGGTCCTCTGCCTCGGCAGGCGGACTCTCAACCACTGCGCCACCAGGGAAGCCCTGGGGGCTTGTATCTTTGATTTACTTGTCTAACTAACCTTGAACCAGTGCCACATGTAGTTTCATGAGCTTCATATCAAGGGTAAATCCTCCACTTTATTCTCCTTCTTCCAGATTATTGTGGTCATCTTGGCCTTTTGTATTTCCATGCAAATTTTGTAACAGTTGATCAACTTGCACACACTTACACATGCTCACAAAGCATTGGTATTTAGATTTGGAATGCATTTAATCTATAAATCAATTTGGGAAGAGTTAGCTTCTTTACAATGTGGAGTCTTCCAAACCATGAGCATGGTATATCATTCCACTTGTTTTGGTCCTCCTTGAATTTCCCTCAATAATGATTTGGTAGTTTCCTGGGTATAGGTCTTGCATATTTCACTGTGTTTACTCCTAGATGTTGAATTCCTATGCCTCTCTAAATAGTATTGTACTTTTATTCTCTTAACATACCTTACTGGAAATTAGAATTCAATTGATTTTTTTAAATTTTTGAAAAAACTTTCAAAATTCAGTTACTAAATTCCAATATTTATTTATAAGATTAATTTGAAGTATTTATATACCCAACCATGTCACCTGATACATTTGCTGTCTTTATCTTCCATAAATAAAAATAATACAATTTTTCCTGGGCTTACCTCTTAGCTACAACCTAGCTCCATTAAAAACAAAAAATCTTACTAATACTGATGCTTTGACTTGTCCCAGTGCTTTCCCAGGTCACTTGAACTTATTCTTTCATTATCACAAGGGTGCAATGGAAACGCTCTGGGCTTTAAAATCAATCACACCTCAGTTTTAGTTCTAGCTTCTACATTTACTCTCTATTTTGCTTGAAAATGTTACTAAAATTCTCTGTTTCCTCATCTATAAATGGGCATGTGGTGAGCGACATCTAAGATGGCCCCCAATGATCCCCATCTCCTCCTATTCATGCCCTTGTGTAAAGTTCCCTCCTCTTGAGTGTGGGCTGGGCCTGCTGATTCACTTCTAATTAATCAAATATGGCAAAAGTAATGGTATGATACTTTCAAGGTTAGGTTACAAAGAGACCATGGCTTCTGCCTTGCTTCCCTCTCTTGCTTCCCTATTCACTCATTCTGATGGAAGCTGCTGCTAGGCTCTGAGCTGCCCTATGGAAAAACTCACATGGCAATGAACTGAGGAAGGTCACCAGCCAACCGCCAGTGAGAAAATGTTACCTCAGTCCAAAAGTCAACAAAGGACTGAATCTTGCCAACAACCACATAAGTGAACTTGAAATTGCATCCTCCCTGAGTCAAGCCCTTTCAAGAGATCATACCCATGACTTTCATTTTGCTTACAGTCTTGTTAGAGTCTTTGTGGCAAAAGCACACAGCTAAGCCACCCATAAATGTGTGACGCACAGAGATAATAAATGTTTGTTATTTTAAGCCACAAAATTTGGGGATCATTTGTTACTCAGCAATAGGTAACTAATGCAGAGTATAATCCACTACAGAGTATATGATCCTCAAAAGGCATTTACTATTGTTAGTTAGTGGAAAAGTTTTATTGATTTTGCACAGAATTTAGAATTCAATTTAAAAAAATGATTCAGGTAATTGAGTAATATAATCTCTGATCTACAAAAGTGTTGAAATGGCCCTCCTAACATCTGTGCTTTTAAATACAAGAGGAACTGGAAATACCTATGATAGAAGAGATATTGTTAATTTTAAAGGAATGGGCTGATGTATCATTTCTAGGTGACCACCCCAATTTCACCATTATACCCATTTGGCTGTGGTGTTTAACCCAAGAAATTTTTCCTCAAGATTAAGTTGTAAATAGATTGTTCTTTGAATCTCATTGCACAATTTCCATATTACAGAGCAATTGCAGAACGCAAATTTATCATAACTTTGGTATAAAACCTGAGTAATATTCATTATAAGAATAGAAACTCATAGCTCCTACATGCTGTGGTTCACTTTATATAGCCTAGTGCCACATTATTGTTTCCTTCAAACACTGACTATTAGATTTAAATTTAATTTCATTTATTTATGGAATACAGATTTGAGTTCTTTTCTGTGATGTGTCCTCAAAAGCAGTTTGGTCCCATTGCACCTTTATTTATTCAGTTATTTTTTTCTTCCCTAGGCAATATATGAATTTTTTAAATTTATAAGTACCCACTTTTCTGGACTGTTTTAAGATATTTTACATTTTTAATTAAATTTCTAGAATAGCATTGATAAATAATAGTATTTGAAATATGTAATATATGTAAGACTCCTTTGGATATTAATAGACATATAGTCCCTAAGAATTTAATATGAGCGTGATAAATAAAACTGGGAAGGGAAATGAGCTAAACTGTATATTATTACAAATATTTATTACAATGATTAGATGCTTATATTCTGAATTGTAAAACATAGTCATTGAGTATAATGGAAATAATCCTACATAAAGCCCTGAGTACCTTCTGACATTTTTCATAACTCTGTTGAAAAAATATCATCTATAATGAAAACTACTAATAACCTCGTTAAATCATGTCATGATTTCCTTTCTTGTGTAATGGTTTTGTCTAATGGGCTTTTCCTTTGAACAAGGAAAGCAACAGATATGTAATGCCTGGTGTGTCCAAGGTAGAAAATGTCATTAAAGCTATCTTTTTGCTTTTGTGCCCTCTTTTTTTTTTTTACAGTTTTGAAATAGATATTTTTAAAAATACATCATGACTCAGACTATTTCTGAATCAGGGCCTGTGGGTCAGCCATAAAATAACAGCTTTCTTCCCTAGTACATGAGAGGCCTAGATTTTGCCAGAGGCCTGTCTGCCAGCTAACCAGAACTTGCCAGTGCACAGGAAACAGGCCTATTATTTGAAGGTTTGGCTTTTCGTAACTCTGGCCAAAAAATAAGAATCATCAAGACAAAGAAGAACTCAGGTTGGTGGCTAGATTTACTACCTACCTGCTCAAGAAGTTCTCAGGATTCTTCATCTTTGACAATGCTAGCAAGTAATACCAGTTCACATGAACAGCCAGTTTTAAAAGCAGGGTGCAGCATGGTGACTGTCTTGTTCTATCAATGTGTGTTTTACCTGAATAACACTTCTGAAAACCTTTAGGTGTGTCTGAGATCCTTTAAACACACATGTACACACACAAAACTGTTAATTAAATGAATCTTGCAAATATTTTTGAACATTCCAAAAAAAAGGAACTGCTTAAATGATCTTAGTTTGTTTCAGACTCATGGAAACATCTGGGTGAGTATAATGTATTCCTAGGGGTTACTGCTGTGTTAAACACCCAGTGGAGTTTAAGTGTGTATTTTTTTCTATCACATCATCACATTTAACACCATTTTATTTTCCTACTCTGGTGGTAGAGAGAATTCATTCTTCATATTTATAAAATGATTTAAGCTTGTGAACTGAGAAACTTTATGTAAGCATGCCATGTGTTCTTTATATTGCAAATATTAGACATATATGTTTTAACATCTAAACTGTAATTTCACCTTGGTCAATGAGAAAAACTTAAAAAATTCCTGCTTGGGCTTCCCTGGTGGCGCAGTGGTTGAGAGTCCGCCTGCCGATGCAGGGGACACGGGTTCGTGCCCTGGTCTGGGAAGATCCCACATGCCGCGGAGCGGCTGGGCCCGTGAGCCATGGCCGCTGAGCCTGCGTGTCCAGAGCCTGTGCTCCGCAACGGGAGAGGCCACAACAGTGAGAGGCTCGCGTACCACAAAAAAAAAAAAAATTCCTGCTTGAGGAGAGTAACTACCTTCCTTAGGGAGTAAATTTTTTTTTTTTTTTTTTTTTTTTTTTGCGGTACGCGGTCCTCTCACTGTTGTGGCCTCTCCCGTTGCGGAGCAGAGGCTCGGGACGCACAGGCTCAGCGGCCATGGCTCACGGGCCCAGCCGCTCCGCGGCATGTGGGATCTTCCCGGACCGGGGCACGAACCCGTGTCCCCTGCATCGGCAGGCAGACTCTCAACCACTGTGCCACCAGGGAAGACCAGGGAGTAAATTTTTATCTGGACTTAAAGAATATGCAGGATTCTCCCAGCAAGGAAAGGAAGATAAATGTATTGTTGGATGGGAAAATAATCCTAGCAAAAGCCTGGAAGAACAAAATTTCTTGGACAGTTAGGGAATCCCTATTTTACATCTAGAAATACAGGAATAGACAGATAGTCGGGGATGAATCTTAAGAAGTAAGAGTATGCATGCCATGCAATAGATTAGGGAATTGATTCTTTGGGAGCTGAAGGACAGCAGATACTTTTAAGTAAGGCAGCGACATGTTGCAGACATATCACTGCTTGCTGATAGAGAGGGAGGAGAGAGAAAAAATAATGGCAACAGAAAAGGCCATTTAAATGGCTATCTAAACAGCAATGGTAAAGCTATTTGGGCCATAAAAAATCTGAATTTATTTCCTCTAATTTTCTTGAAACCTCTCTTCCTGGCCAGCATTTTAAAAAAATCTTTATCATTCTGACTTTCCATTTGGCTTATTATCTTCAAACTTAAAATCACTATGAACACCAATAGACTTTTCAATTTAATAGACCTGCCCATGCTATTTCTAAGTTTATATAATCTGGGAATACTAATATGAATCATCATGCTTTAATTTAGCAGTGATTAAACTCTTCTTGAATAATAACTTTCTACTTTTGCCCAATTCCTGATGCTATAAACTCTCATTCACATTTATGAGAAATATATTATTTGAACTATGTCACAGGAAAAAGTTTATTTCTTGGGAAAGTATAATTCACTTGATTTACAAAAGAAATTCTAAGAGAAGGCTAGAGTTTATCCAGGGTCTATCATGAAGCCAAGCCTAGCCAACTGGGCCATCTAATTCTCTGTTTATCCTATCACTCACTGCTGTCTCTCCACAACCCATACAGATGCCCTCCTTCATAATCAGAGTTCAAAGGCCCAGTACCAACCATAGCACTATGGGGGAACAGGCCAGAGAACTAAGCTGCCAATTTGAGGAACTGCTCCCGTGAGCAGCTGCTTTTAATTGTGGCCAAAGTTAGGCGGGGCCAAGGCAAGGGCTGGCAGCGAGCTGTGGAGCCTTTTTAACTGGAGTCAGGAAAGATAAATTGCAAGGCAGGTACTAGGTCAGATTCTGAGGCCGAGTCTCTAAGCCAGTCAGCCACAGAGGACTACAGTCCAGTACCTTAGAGAGCTCCATGGACAGGTAGGGTCTGGGAAAGATGTTAATGTCTCGCAATAGAATGACATTTATAGAGAGACAAGAAGGAACTGAAGGAGGAAAATCATGCTTTGGCTATCTCTGTCTTGGGCAAAGGTAACCAGCACAAAGGCAGGGAAGAGCAAGGAGGCCAATATGTCTAGAGCACAGTGAACAAAGCAGAGGGTGGGAGCAGCTGGCCTCGGGGAGGTAGCAGGAGGCAAAGTATTTAGGGCTTTGAGCGTCAGAGAACAGGCTTTGGGTTTCGCTCAGTGCAGAAGGAGATGGCATAATTTGATGTGTTCTTTAAAATTCACACCAACTGCTGACGGAAAATAGATTCTATGTATCTAGAGCAGAAGTAAGGAGACCGTTAGAGACTCTGGCAGTAATTGAGGTGAGAGTTGATGATGTCTTGAACCAGAGTGGTAGCGATGGAGATGTTGAGAAGTGAACAGATTCCGGATATATTTTGAGGTACAACCAATAAAATTTGCTGATGGATCAAATGTGAGATATAGAAAAGAAGCAAGGAAGACTTTAGAGTTTTGCAATGAGCAACTGCAGAGATGCAGTTTTCATTAACTGTGTAATGACTTGTGGAGAAGACCACTGAAACAGCTGATCTGAGTGTTTGGGGTGGGAGAATTAGGAGTCAGTCTGAGATAAGTACAGTCTGAGATATCTATTCTAATCCAAGTGAAGATGTCAAGTAGGTAATTGGGTGTATAAAAGTGAAGTTCAGGAGAAAAGTCTAGCTAGAGTTATGAATTTTGGAATCTATCCTATATAAATATCATTTGGAGTCATAAGATTGGATTGAGATCACTAGAGGAGTAAGTATGATTAAAGAACAGTGAAGTCCCAAGGACTGAGCTTTGGGAAATTCCAAACTTTAGAGACTGAGAAAGTGAAGAAGCAGACTCAGGAGTTAGGGGAAAAATGTCGAGTGAGATAGCAGACAGAATGTTGTCCAAAAGTCCAAGTGAAGAAAGTGCTGTAAAAAAGAGTGAATAACTAACTGTTCCAAGTTCTGATGAGAGTTCAAGTAATTTGACGATTAAAAACTGACTGTTAGATTGAGCAACAAAAGGTCACAAGAGGCCTTAACAAGAGTAATTTTAGTTGAATGGGGAAGAAAGACTTGTTAGTGGGTTCAAAAAAGAATAGAAAGATAGCAAATAGAGATGAGCACAGACAATTCCTCCTTGAATTTTTCTACAAATGGGGTATATATATGGACAGAAAATGTGAAAACAGGCAGGATTTTTGTTGTTGTTTTCTTGTTAGATGAGAGATATTACAGTATATGTGTATGCTGATTTGGATGACCCAGTAGCCAGTGAAAATTTGATAATGTGCAAGGGCAGCATTGCTGGATACATGGATGTGTGTTCTGGGAGCAGTCAGAAAACGTATTGAGGTATGGGGCGATGCTCGTGTAATCGGTTACATTTGACTCTTCTCCCTCTCTGAATCCACCCTCATCCAAACCAGCAGTAGTCTACTCCTAGAGTACCAAACTCAAAATTTATGACTGCATATTGGTATTCCATCTTCAATTTTCTATCTATTATACACACTTTCTCTTCTTGACATAGCTCTTTCAAGATGTTCCTCACCCCAGCACCTTTCAACTGAATTCTAAATCAGCAGCAAAGGATGCTGAGAAAGCAGGTGTCTAGTATTTTAAATTAATATAATTGGGAGCAGGCCCATTTCAGAGTATTTTAATTGACTTTATACCATATTTCCAATTCCTACCACCAGAGAGTTCCGTCAGTATTTTAAAAGAAATCTCATTGATATCTATCCTAGAAAATATACATGATGTTTATATGGGTATTTTAAAACCCCTTGATAAATTTTTTAATGTCTTAAATTTTAGATGTTGTCCATTTTATCAACCTGGTCTCTTTTAAGAGAATACTTTCCAGATATGCCAAGTTTGTGGAATATATTTTTGATCATCTACTATGTGCAAGGCAGATACCGGTGATACAAAGACAACACAGTGAATTCCCTGGCATTCAAGTGCTCAAGACCCCATGCTTTCACTGCCGAGGGCCAGGGTTCAATGCCTGGTTGGGGAACTAAGATCCCACAAGCTGCACGGCCAAAAAAAAAAAAAAAGAAAACACACACACAAAGACAGCACACATTTCTTATCATCAAATAATAAAGACTCTAGTGAGATGTACAAGACTACACTTAGTGCTATAAGCGATGCTTAAGTGGTAGATGAAGAAGAATGGAAGTTAACATTTACTGGGTGGCTACTCTAAACAGATATGGTACATAGAGTATTTCATTTATTATCACAGCAACCCAACGTATTAAATATTATCAGGGAGATTTAAATGGCTTTAATTCGACTATACAGGTATATGTGATGAAGATGGAATACAAACCGAAGTCCACTTCCTCTTGGAATCCTGCAGGTAGGAAAACTGCCTGACTCTCCACCCCTCATTTTCCTGCTCCATGCAGGTCTCACTTGCCTCTAACTACCCATTCATTCAAGCCCAATATTTTTATAACATGAGGCCTTACATGAGAGCTCTGTGGGAATCTCTTCCATAGTAGTTTTAGTACAAAGCTAATAAAAATAGCTAAGAATAGCTACTACTAATGATAACGATTTACAACTATTTAGACTCTGTGCTTTAGAGTCTAGCCTCCTGCTACACACACTCAAAAGATTAAGTACCTGACCCATCTTTATTTTCCATTCCTTCTAGGTCTCTGACCTTCTCCATCCTAATCTCTCTACTGGTATCCCTACCAGCTGACAGTTCTAAACTGAATTTTTCATGTTAACCTTCTGTTTCTTAGCCGACCCCTCCGAACACAAGCTCTTGCCTTTCTGATTTACCATATCAGCCAGTATCATTCTTACAGGGCCAACCCCAAACCCTGACTTCTCCTAACTTACCCTATACCCTCAGCATTCAAGTCTTAGCAGGATTGTTGATTTTAGGAAAAGTCTTAAGGCTATAGTTAACAGAATCAGCAAGTAAAGATTAAAGGTAAAGATAGGAATCTGAGATCATAGCTGATAAATTTAGTAATACCTAGTAACTCTTGTTGTTCCTGTTTCCTGTTCAAATTTTTAAAAACTCAACAGGATAAATTCTATTGAGATGTGTCTAGTGGTTATATGAGAGAATCTGATGATCATATTTAGTCTAGACAGAAATTGTTGGGTGTTGAAAGAGTTAAACCCGGGTCAGCACCTGAAGGTTCTTTCAGAGTCTAGTAGTTTTGGCAGTTTAGCCAATGAAACTTAAGTGCCATTCTGTCAGAGGTTGTAACTCACAAAATTAAAGTCCAATTTTGATAGAACGGCCTCTTCCATAGGCTGTTAATTGTCTAATGAACCAACTCCATTTACCTGTAAACCTCAAGATATGCCTATGAAGCATCAAATGAAGTGAAGATTTGCATATTATCTGCATATCTGGATGTGAACCACCCAACTATATAATTCAAGACCTAATGTTTTATGTTTTACTGGATTTAGTTATTTTACTGAATACGGAATCATCTGATTTAGTTGGCCACTTGCCTTTTTGGGGGGGGCGCGGGAGGCATGCCTAGCAGCTTGTGGGGATCTTATTTCCCCAACCAGGGTCCCGGCAGTGAAAGCGCCAAGTCCTAACTGCTGGACCACCAGGGAATTCCCTAGTTGGTTACTTGAATCAAGGTAATTAAAAAAATGCTTTACCTATTAAGGACCTATTCATGACACTGGCCTTTACAACATCCTTTGTTCCAAAAAATACTTGCTGCTCCTCATGTTTCTTCTCTTGTCTCCCGGGTACAGTCAAGTTACTGTCACATGTACAGTACCAACAATGGAATGTTTTGATTACTGAATACGTAGTTGGAATCCTTTTATTGACCCTGATGTTCCTGTGAATGACCCAGAAAATAAGAATAAAGAAATAGGATGCTGTTTTCCTTCTGAGGTCTGAGGATGTGCTCAAATCTTTCTCTCTCCAGAACGACAGAGAGCCCCTACTCTGGCCTTGCACACCTAAGCTATTACCAATGAAGGAAGTTTCTGTGATTTTCATGTGCCATGTCGAACGCAAGATTCACATCAGGGATCCTCTGGGATTCTGACTTGGACAAACTCAACATGGGCCATGGATATTCAACAGCTCTCACTTTAGGGAAGAAGAGTGTTACAAAGTTAAATGTGCATAAGGCTACTTGGTCTCCCATATTCTAAAAAGTGTGCTTAATTTAAGTAATTTAGAAGCAAAATAGAGTTTCACATTTTATTACCTATGTCAGAATTTCTGTGAAACTTCATGACATTCTAGGACATTTCCATATTTCTTTTTGTCTGGGTGGAATTAGTGTTTGAGAGCTCTCTGCATATTCCTAGCTGAGCTTACCCTCAGAGTATAATTTGCATATTTTGTCCTGTAAACCAAAGTAAGTTTTGATCAAATTTGAATTATATCGGCCATTTTTCCTTTTGTATTATTTTACTCTCCAGAAAGATTTTTTTTGAACAGTCACACTAATAAACAGTAAATATTACAATAAAATTAACAACTTCCATTTTCTCTATTTTTGTCACTGTGGTGTTAAATCTGCACTGGCAATAATTAAACTCCTAGATTTTAGAAGTTTAGGATGAGAACATAAATGGAATCGGGACAGCAATTTGATAGAACTGAAAGGCTTTAGTATCAGGTAAACTAGGACCGATTCCTGGTTTTACATCCTCCTGACTGCATAACCTTTGAGACTGAGTCCCAGCTTTCTTGCTTGTAAAATGACAATAGTATCATCTACTGTTATGAACTGAATGTTTGTGTCTTCCCAAAATTTATGCATTAAAATCCTAACCCTCAATGTGATAATATTAGGAGGCAGAGCCTTTGGGAGGTAATGAGGCCATGAGGCTAGAGCTTTCACGAATAGGATTAATGCTATTCTAAGAAGAGGCACACATGAGACACCTTGCTCTCTTTCTGTCTCTGCTCTTCACCATGTGAGGATACAATGAGAAGGCCATCTGTAAACCAGCAAGAGGACCTTCATCAAGAACCCAACCGTGCTGGCACCCTGACCTCAGACTTCCAACCTCCAGAGAGTGAGAAATAACTGTTTGTTGTTTAAGCTACCCAGTCTGTGGCGTATTTGTTATAGCAGCCTGAGTTGACTAAGACGGCTACCAAATCAGGATTGGGTATATACAACATACTAGTATAGTGCTCACCCGTAGGAAACTCTCAGCAGTTAGTCATAATAGTAATACTGCTGAAGCAGTCTTTTAATTCACTTTAAGTCACTTTTTTAAAGCTATTGAGCACTTAATAGATCTTAAGTTTGTTACCGAGTTGTGTGGTTACGGTCTCCTTTGTAGTACGGATACAAAGTAAGCCACAATTTGTTACTCAAGGTGTTCGGTGTGTACTGGGAGAGACAGGTCAACAATTACAATAAAATGTCATACAGGTTCAAAGAGCTGTTTGTGCAAAGTGATTTGGGATATAGAGGAAATGACTAACTATGAGATGTGGAGGTCTGGAAAGGTTCACAAAGCAGGGGACTTTTGGGCTTAGAGATTCTGTAGGAGTTTTTCCAATAAATGGAATTACTTAGTAGAGAGGGCCCTTGATGGGAAGCAAGGGGAACTGAATTGCTACTTTTCTCCAGCAGCATAAGGCCCAAGATCTCCAACTACCCCTTGCTCTAAAACCCCAGGGATGAGACTATGGCCTCACCACCGTCCCACCTGCAGCTGCAGGAAAGACCGACCACCCCATGATCTTTAATTACTGTGTCCTGTGTCTTCTTCCCATCGTGCCTCCAAAACCAGTTTTCCTGTATCACCCATGAGAAGTGCACATTTCCCAGATCACTCAGTTTCATGCACCCTGCTCTCAGCCCCGCTAATCTGATCACACATCGCCCAGACTCTTGGCCATCTAAGCCCTTCTGCCCAAACTTACTTCCTGTCATCAGAAAACTCCTCTCCTTCATTAACCTCTTCACTGAACATTTTCTTTGGAGTTTTGCTGAATTTTGACTTGGCTCCTGAAAACACTGCTTTCCCTGGAGCCCTTCAAATGAAGGATTTATTTTTACTTTTTCCTCTCATACTCTAAGTATCATATATGCCTGGACCTTGAGGTAAGTTTTTGTTAGGAAAGAATGCTTTCAATTAACATTATATTCCAATTTCACTAAGACTCTCTGGGAAGTTTATCAAATAACAATTTTTAAATTATTGTACAACTTTACAATAACTGTAATTGTACAATAACCTAATATTACAATTGTTTAGAAGATTCCAACAAATATTAAAACTTTTTTTTAACTAACTTTAATTATAACATTTTTTCAGCACATGAGATCCATAGAGTCAGTGTGTCTATTTCCCTTTTCAAAATTTACCAGAAGCCCTAAACGAAACGTCCATCAGTACCATTAGATTGCAAATTTTAAGCCCTCTAGTGGTCAACGCCATGTTGCTCAATCTCTCAGACTGAGAGTATTCTTCAAAGATGAAAAATTACTATAACTTATAAAAGCATTTCCACCAAAAGTTGACAGATCATCATCTATGTCCCCTAAACAATGTACTATGTTTGAAGCTGAATAATTCACTACATCAAAAAAAGTTGTTGAATACTAATGTTAATTAGTTCTTAAAATCATATATTTATCTTTATTAGAGTAAAAAAAGAATTGAGAAACCAAGATAAACTATCAATATTTCTGGGATTTCCCTGGTGGCACAGTGGTTAAGAATCCGCCTGCCAATGCAGAGGGCAGGGGTTTGAGCCCTGGTCGGGGAAGATCCCACATACTGCGGAGCAACTAAGCACGTGCACCACAACTACTGAGCCTGCACTCTAGAGCCCCAGAGCCACAACTACTGAGCCCGCATACCACAGCTACTGAAGCCCACGCATCGGTTGCTTCACCGCAACGAAGAGTAGCCCCTGCTCGCCACAACTAGAGAAAGCCCATGCGCAGCAACGAAGACCCAATGCAGCCAAAAATAAATAAATAAATAATAAATAAATAAATAAATAATTGTCAATACTTCCTGACTTGGGTGTGGGTCAAATATTTTAGTGACACATGAATTTATTTTTTTATTATGGTATCTCATATGGGCTTCAGAACCAGATATGATCACTTATTATTTATATGTGTGGCTTACAGAAGCTAATAAATATTTCTGTTTCAGTTTCTAATAGGTTTTTTAAAAATCTAGATCATAATTTCTACTCTATAAAAATTATGGAAAGGAAACAAGATTAAAATGTATATTTTGACTAGTATACTGCATGGAACAGAACAGGTGCTCATCAAATCTCTAAAATAATCATGGTAGTGTTACTTTTTTTCTTTTAATTTTATTTATTTATTTTTGGCTGTGTTGGGTCTTTGTTGCTGTGCGTAGGCTTTCTCTAGTTGCGGTGAGCGGGTGTTACTGAAGCTGCTCATTGCAGTGGCTTCTCTTGTTGTGGAGCATGGACTATAGACGCACAGGCTTCAGTAGTTGTGGCTCACGGCCTAGGTAGCTCTGGCTCACGGGCTTAGTGGCTCCGTGGCATATGGGATCTTCCTGGACCAAGGATCAAACCCATGTCCCCTGCATTGGCAGGCAGATTCTTAACCACTGTACCACCAGGGAAGCCCTGTTACTTTTGAGTAATAAAGGAAAATTAAGATATTTCTCTCATTTCTTACAAAAATCATACTCTTACTGTAATTACCTGATTAAGTCTAAACCCAAGTACATTTTATGTGTACTTAAGTAATAATTATTCCAACTTTTAGGTTGTAGATGACTTAATAAGACAGTTACCTTCTTTCAGAATTCTATGATTTAAATTTTTAAGTTTAACACACATACCAGCGTGCCACTTTTTAAAAGCAGGACTAAGTCTCAAGGACTAAAGGCAACATTAGATGATTTGTTTTAATTATTAACTATAAGTAATTGCAGCGATTCTATATAATTAATTTAAATAAAAGAAGTAAAAAGAGATGTGACAGTGTTAATATATGGAAATATCATCTGATTTCTCTCAGCTCTAAAAAAGTAACTTAGCTTTCTGATGAAATTATGTGCTATTTTGTTAGTTATATTTTACTTATAAAATATCCTTGCTCTATTGTATGATTGAGTACATGTAAATACTATAAAAATAATACGATAGCCTTCATTCATTTTCTTTCACCAAAGAGAACACAGACATTTTTACTCATGGGGACCAGGTGATCATTTATCATATTCCACTGTAAAGCCACCAGGTCAAGTTTTAGTATCCTTCACGTGTAGGGCTAGACATCTGTTTCTATTTTCTTAACTCCATCCCTCTGCCAAAATTAGATCTAAAAATGTCTAAAAGTAATTCTCTAGGGTTCTACTTATAATAAAAAGGAAGTAAGATTGCCATTGCCAGATAAAATGAAGGTTACCCAGGTCAATTGGTTTCAGATAAGCAATGAATGATTATTTAGTGTATACCCCATGCAATAATTTTTTTTTTTTTTTTTTTTGCGGTACGCGGGCCTCTCACTGTTGCGGCCTCTCCCGTTGCGGAGCACAGGCTCCGGACGCGCAGGCTCAGCGGCCATGGCTCACGGGCCCAGTCGCTCCGCGGCATGTGGGATCTTCCCAGACCGGGGCACGAACCCGTGTCGCCTGCATCGGCAGGCGGACTCTCAACCACTGCGCCACCAGGGAAGCCCCCATGCAATAATTTTTAGTATATCTATGTCCCAAATATTACATGGGGCATACTTATTATTTATTATTCATTATTTATCTGAAATTCATACATGCGGCATACTTATTCATTATTTATTATTTATGTGAAATTAAAATTTAACTGGTGCCCTGTATTTTTATTTGCTGAATCTGGTAACCATAAGAGGAAGACAAAATTTATTTTGGAGAAAATATACAAAACAAATACTTCAACAACCACACCTTATATTTTAATTGAAGAATCAATTGATCTCCAATCCCCTAAAAATGCAAAGCCAACCCATAAAGAATTTTATGTTTATGGAGAGAAGAAAAGAAGTAGCTCTTCCTCCAAATCTAGATAGTTTCTACTGCTCCTGGCATACTTTCCATTCTGATATACATCTCATAAGTAGTTGACTCTTAGGAAATCTCTAAGAGTTAGAGGGTAGTGGGCAGTCTGAGTTATAAAAATTTAGAGGTGTTGTGAATAAATGCCCTATCCACCAAAGACTAACAAATTCACAGTTTTAAAAAATATATCCTGGGCTTCCCTGGTGGCGTGGTGGTTGGGAGTTCGCCTGCCGGTGCGGGGGACACGGGTTCGTGCCCTGGTCCGGGAGGATCTCACGTGCCAGGGAGCAGCTGGGCCCGTGAGCCATGGCCGCTGGGGCTGCGCGTCCGGAGCCTGTGCTCTGCAACGGGAGAGGCCACGGCGGTAAGAGGCCCACATACCGCAAAAAAAATAATAATAATAATAATAATAAATATATATATATATATATATATATCCTTACCTTCTGAATCACAGCTAATTGAACCAGAATTGGGTACCACATTCAATCAAAATCTCTTTACTAGGGATTTGTAGTTTGAACCGTATTCATTTTCTTTGTGTGACCGGACCTGAAATATGTAAAACCACGGCATTTGATAGGGTCTCCGCTTACTCATATGCTGCCTTTTAGAAACTAGAAGTCACCCTTTCTAGGACAACTCAACCATGAGGGTTCACAGCTTGGTTAGCAGAGCTAGATTGTATTTTAGACTGTGTCGAAGGCTGGACACCCTTGTGCAGTCAGCAACCTGTACAAACTTATGGGATTACCTTGCCACTTTATGCCATGCACAGTAAAAACTACAGCACAGAAAGAGGTGTAAATGAAAGATGGAGTAAGAAAATACTGCTAGCTCTTTGATGTTTTTCCATTTCTAAATTCCAAACCTCTCTGAGACAAAAGATTATTTCTCTTGTGTTTTGTAAAATGTTCTTGAATTTTTATAATAAATTCTTCGCTTTTGCTTAAGGTGATTCAAGCTCATTCTTGACACTTGAAAGCAGAAAATTGTAATTAGTTACATAAATATTGGTTTTAAAGTAATGTCTTAGGAATCACTGGCAGATTCTACAAAATTCTGGCAATAATCTATATTTAATTGACATTTGAATACACCAACATGCCTTCCTTTTATTTCTGGATTGATCTTGGCTTCAGAGGCTGATGAATTCTTCAGTGAACAAAAAGGATTGCCTTCAGTTGTATCCAGAATTAATTTAATTTGCATTCACTTCCTATGCATAATAAGCTCCTCAGGCTGGACTATAAACTGTGTTGTTTGACATAAAATGCTTTTTCCTTCACTGGAACAATTTGTAAATACAGAATTGGAGAGGTGGTAGAGAAGGAATCAAAAGTTATATAAAAACAGTGTAATGACGTGAAGGCAAAAAAAGAAACGGAGGAATAAATAAGAACAAGGATGGAACAACTTGGTACCTCTCTGGGAAGTAGCTTATAGCTCATCAACTTTTTGTTTTGTTCTGTTCTGTTCTGTTTTGTTTTTATGAGGGTGGAGAAAAGCTCTGCTTTTTCATAAACTGTAGCATCTTGGGTCTTCACAGAGCCATTTTCATAGACATATTTACTTTCCTTCCAGGTGGCCAAATAGGGAGTTATTTTTTTGCTGTCTTTCTGTCATATTACATGAGAGGCAAACTCACCCTAGCACATGGTTCATTACAGACATCTTTTGTATAATCATGTGTTGACAAGCATCCGTTTCACACATCACCCAGGGGATGTCCCCGCCATTATTTGTTGGGAGGTAGATAGTTTTCCTTCTTATCTCACAACAAATAACAGTGACAATCACAGTTTGGGTTAAATAAATACTTGGCCATTACAGAAATTACCATTTCTTCAATTTGAGCTAAGAAATTTAGGATAGGTTAAAGTCCCAATAACTGTTTTCTTGTACTTCTACTTAATCTCATTGTATATCAATAAGAATCCTGAGATTAACTTCACTGGATTGACTTTAAAATTTTTTCTGATATATAGTCACATATGAAACAAAATTTTATTTTTTATTCAGTGATTATCTGATTTCTGCATCTTTGTAGTATCATATATTAAATTCTTAGAACAGGCTTTGGAATCCAGGAGACCTAGATCAAATGACAGCTCTATGTGCCTGCTAAGTTGTGACCTTATGAAAGCAAACATCCTGTTAATTGAATCTTGTTTGCCCAAAAGTACACTAGGTATAATAAGCCTTACTTTTTATGATCATTGAAAGGATTAAAAACAATATCTGTAAAGTGGTTAGCAAAGTGTTTGGCACATTGTAGATGCTAAATAAATGATAGTTATTATGGAAGGAATGCAGATGAGTCTGAAAATTTATTTTAGGTCTCATTTTTTAACGTGTCCTCATTTTTAATATAGAATATGACTAATGGAAATCATAGAAGACTAGGGAAATGGGCTTGGAGGAGAAGCCTCAGTGGGTGAAACAGTCAGGAGACCATTGCACAAAGACAATAGACTCCCTCTATGATGATGGCATATAAGTGGGAAGGAATAAATCCTAACGGGTATTTTTAAAACAGATATTTTTAATGTAGAATCTACAGGATGTGATAATGTTGGAAATGGGGAATATAAAGAAAAAAATCAAACATTACTCCAAGGATTGATTTTGAATAAGTGGGGAAATGGTACCATTAACATAAATTGAGACTTTGGAAAGGATATACTTTGGCATCAAAGCATGAAGTGGGATATAAAACTGAGCATCTCTGAAGAGCTATGGGGCTGGGGACCATGATGTGGGAGTTACCCACATGAAGGCAAGAGACAAGGTCTTTGGCAGTGTTATACACTCCAAAGTAGTGGCAAAGGCCTTCGTTTAAACAAAAAGGAAGAAGAACAGGCAGAAAAATGAATAATGAGCAGTGAGAAAACCAGGAGAACTGGAACTGAATAAGTCAAAGAATGACAGTTTTAAGAAAAGCTACATGATTGGTTATGTATATTTCTACAGATTGCCATGAAGATGATGTTTGGGTCAAGTTGCCTGGATTTAGTCATTGGGAGTCCTTGGTTATTAGTAGGATCCTCAGAGCGGTAGAGGGACGGAAGCCAGATTGCGCAGACTTCAGCAGGTGGCAGTGTAGCTATTGATAGAACACACGTGAGTATTAATCCTTCCTTACATTTCAGGGGATCACCTGGAATCTGTCTTTGCTAGACTATTGGAAGAGCCTGGATTGAAGTTCGGGAAGTAGACCTTGGGAATATGCTAAAAAATGAGATGGGCTGAACATTAAGGAAAAGTGTTTCCCTCTAGTCACTGGAATATCTAGTAAAGACTTAGGATTTTATCATTAACTTCTCCCCCTTAACATTTAGTCAGATTTGCAGATAGATCCTAACCTAGATTAGCCCTAAGATTAAATAAGAAACCTAAATTGAGGAATAAGAGCCAGGGAGAAGCAAAAACTGAAGACGAGGCCTCCGAGAGAGGAGAAGGATGGGCTCAGCCAAAATTCTGTGGCTACATGAGCAGTATGTTTAGAAAATGAGGGCTTCCCTGGTGGCGCAGTGGTTGAGAGTCCGCCTGCCGATGCAGGGGACACAGGTTCGTGCCCTGGTCCGGGAAGATACCACGTGTCGCGGAGCGGCTGGGCCCGTGAGCCATGTCCGCTGAGCCTGCGCGTCCGGAGCCTGCGCTCTGCAACGGGAGAGGCCACAACAGTGAGAGGCCCGTGTACTGCAAAAGAAAAAAAAAAAAAAAGACAATGAGTCACCTAGCTCTCTGGAAAAGCAGCTGTTGATTGGTTAATACTATTTGACACTTGGGGATTAGTGTGGTTAAATTAGTGAAGTAGGAAATTCAGCTGGTTTTCCCCTGAAGCCAAGTGACTTCTGTAGTCTTCTCTTTTTTTTTTTTTTGCAGTACGCGGGCCTATGGCTCACGGGCCTAGTCGCTCTGCAGCATGTGGGATCTTCCCGGACCGGGGCACGAACCCGTGTCCCCCGTATCGGCAGGCGGACTCTCAACCACTGCGCCACCAGGGAAGCCTGGGAAGCCCCTTCTGTAGTTTTTTCATTCTCACTGTTCCTCCCCTTAAAGAGCAACCAGTCTTAAGGAGCTAAATATTTTCAGAGTTATCCATTTGAAAAATGTAAAGTATATCTATGAGTGTCTAGCTGTGGTGTGTAAAACGAGTATACATATGGAAGATAACAGTGATTAAAAAATACAGGCCCTGGGGTTTAGCTTATCTGGGTTTGATTCCTTACCTTGTCACTCCCTTTGGACACACAGGTCCATTCCGTTTGCTTGTTTGTAAAATGAAAATAATAGAAAACTATCTCAGAGGGTTGTGAGTCATAGTAAGTACTCAATAAATGTTACCTATTAGTATCAGATACTCTGGAGAGTAACGCCAACTGGCCCTTGTTTCTAGTGAGAAATAAAATTATTTAAACACTTAGTGCCCCAGTTTCTCATTCATAAGATGAAAAGTATCATGTATCTTACATGGTTACTGTGAAACTATGCCATGAAAAGAGTAGTTATTATATTCCTCCATACTATTTCCCCATCACCAAACAAGGAAACATTAAGGAAGAAACCTCAGAGTTTATAAATTCTAAACTTTTTTGATTTTGAAGTACATATTCCAATTCCCCAATATATGCAAATTCAAAAGTTTTATTTCTTCATAGCATTCATTGTTTTTATTACACAAGTAGAATGTGTTCAGTGAGGAAAAATTTGAAAATACTGGGAAAAAATTCATTCATATTCTTACCCTTAAAGATAAAAAGATAAGCACAGTTAAAATTTAGGAGGTTGTCCTTTGAGAATTTCATCTCTCTCTCTCTCTCTATCTACCTATCCATCCATCCAAACAACCAAACATATCAAACTGGGATTAAACTAAATTTAACTAAACTGGAATTAAAGTAAACTCTTTAGTAACTTGAATTTTTAGTTAACATGGTGTGACATTTTTCAATGCCAGTACTTTGCTACAGTGTAATTTAATGCAATAATAGCTTCATATATTTCATTGTATGACTATGTGAGTGTTTGTGAAACTACTTCCTGTGTTTACCTTGTTGAGCTCCTCAAAATATCTTCAATCTTTCAATGAAGCACTCTTAACTCATTACAATAGGGAGAACACCACCTTGACGGGGTCTCGGCAGTTTCAGAAAGAGGTAGTCAGAGGTGAGATATTTATAGGATTTGGGGTCCGGCCTGAAGAATTTTAAGGAGTCTTTCAAGAAGGGAAATGGAGAACTGGGCTAAGTTTAAAATTGGTGGATACTGTGAAGTTAGTCTTGACAACTAAACTGATGAGCAAGTTATTTGGCCGGAGGAGCAGATTATTGTCTCTAACAGTTTGATCTGAAGAGATTTCCTGAAGCAAACAGTAAAGTTATTTACTGATTTATAGTACTGTGTTACCTAGGCAGAGTTTTGCTAAAAACAAAAAATAAAATCTAAGTCATGTTGATATCGATAGTCTACAGTTTTATCTAATTCATATTAACACAGATGGTCTTTTATTATTTTAATATATGTATTTTAAATATTTATTTATTTCTATTTTCACCAACACCTCCGTCTAAATCTAAGCCATCACTTTCCTTTACCTTGCCTTTTAAGCTGATCTTTTTATATTGCTAACACTCATCTTCCACAAGGCAGCCAGAATGAACTTTATGACAAGAAAATCACATCCATTCTTAAACCCTTTCAGTTTTTCCATATTGCTCTTCATATAGTTTTTTGTTTGTTTGTTTGTTTGTTTTTGTGGTATGCGGGCCTCTCACTGTTGTGGCCTCTCCCGTTGCGGAGCACAGGCTCCGGACGCGGATGCGCAGGCTCAGCGGCCATGGCTCACGGGCCCAGCCGCTCCGCGGCATGTGGGATCTTCCCGGACCAGGGCACGAACCCGTGTCCCCTGCATCGGCAGGCGGACTCTCAACCACTGCGCCACCAGGGAAACCCTTCATATAGTTTTAAGTTCCCCATGAGAGCCTCTCTGATCCACTCCTACAGCCTTATTCTATTCACTGCACCCTAATCCAGTGGACCTCTTTTGGTGCCTTGAATTTGCTGTGTTCCATCTACTAGAATGCTTTTCCCTGTACTTTCTTTTATCTAGGTAATTCCTACTCATCCTTCAGATCTCATTTTGCTCATCCTTCTCCTACCAAGACAAACATTATACATTCCCATAGCTCCCTATATTCTTCCTTCATATTATTTAATTTTTTTATGAATAATTGATTTAATGCCTATCTCCCCCACTCAAAAGTAAGCCCTATAAAATTAGGGACACTTTTTATTTTGTTCTACATTACATCCTCTGCATCCCTGGCCTAATACAGAAACACACGATTTATACAATAAATGTTGCAAAATCGATGGCATAATTTTTCACATTTAAGCTGCACGAGTGTTTTGTTTTGTTTTCTATGTACTTTTGATAACTCACCCAGCTTAATTGCCTCCACCTTCAAAAACAGCTTTTCACTCTTAATATGAGGGTACATCTTCTTTGTTAAATGAACCAAATAATTGTGAAAAGAAGTGTTGCTCACAAATAAGCTACTAATTGAAGCTCTTTTTTTCTTCACAGATATAATAGAAAAGCATTAAAAATGGGAGGTTTCAGAGAGAAATGTTCTTTGCAGGGGTATTGCTATAGCTTCCAGAAATTCTAAAAATCTGCCCTATTGAAGGGAAACTGTATTTGTGTGTGTGTGTGTGTGTGTGTGTGTGTGTGTGTGTGTGTGTGTGTGTAGTAGGAAGTGAGAATGGTGAACTGGTTCTTTTATTTAATTTTTTACCTTGAACAATATAGCTACGTGTTCTGACTGGAGTTGGACCATTCTAAAACAGCTAACTCTCAATTACCACACTAATGGAAACGGGCATGATGTAGAAAAACAAAATATGGTCATAACCCAAATCACTTATTTCCATTCATTCATTCATTGTAATTTTATTCATAAGCTTTGAGTTATAGTAATACTTTATATTTGTGCAGTACTTTAGATTTTAAGAGTTTGTTTACATACTTTGTTTTAGATAGGGTAGACTAACCTACAGAAAAAGACAGGATCCTCAAAACTCAGTTCCCTTAAGAACAGGAAGTTTATTTCTTTGGTCAAGAGCAGGGTTCTGGGTTAGGAGCAGCTCAGCTCTTATGAAGGCTTTCAGGGACCCAGGCTGACACTGGCTCTGCCATCTTCAACAAGATACTTACAGGACTGCCCTAGGAATTACTGTCGCAGTCATTTAGGAAGCATGAAAAACATTAAAGAGCATGCGCAGGGTCTGGAACCTCGAGTGGTACACATCACTTCTGCTCACATGTCTTTTCCAAGAACGTAATCTGGAGGCAGGGAACTCTGGTAAATGTATTCTGCCTATGTGTACAGCTCCATCCCTATTTCTGTCGAAGGAGTATAGTACAGATTTTGGTGGGTAGGTTTAGTCACATGGATTATCTCATTGGGCAAATAGATTTTTAAAACCTCTTCTCTTTCTGCTTCTTGAAAGAAAAGGGACTTCCCTGATGTCACAACGGTTAAGAATCTGCCTGTTAATGCAGGGGACACGGGTTCGAGCCCTGCTGCGGGAGGATCCCACATATCGCAGAACAACTGAGCCCGTGCACCACAACTACTGAGCCTGCGCTCTAGAGACCACGAGCCACAACTACTGAAGTCCACGTGCTTAGAGCCCGTGCTCCACAACAAGAGAAGTCACTGCAATGAGAAGCCTGCCACCACAACGAAGAGTAGCCCCTGCTCGCCACAACTAGAGAAAAGCCTGAGCAGCAACGAAGACCCAACACAGCCAAAAATAAATTAAAAAAAAAAGAGAGGAATAAATGAGCATGGTAACCAACTTCTGCAAAGCAAATAAGCAGAGAGATAAGAAATATCAGAGGCCTTGATGATTTAGGAAATGAATAAGTAGTATCTGAATAATAAATTATAATAAATAATAATAAATTAACCGGACCTGTCATGCAAATAGGACAGAAGTTACTATAATTATACAGGATTGGTGATAATAAACTGAGTAAGAAAGTACATTTCAAAATCTATTCTGAGTCCAGTTTGCCTTGTCTATCTGATACATAGCATATAGGAAATCCTTAGCATTGGCCCCTACATGATGAAAACAGAAATTTCAACTTTTGGCAAAGGTAATTTATTGAAGTTTAAACCATTGATTTTTTGGAAAAAGTTAAGTTTTGAAAATGAAGAGTGTTGGAGTAGACGCTGCCTTCCTCTGAAGTTACATGAATCAAGAGAAGAGTGTCGACTTAAAAAAACCCACCCAACATAAGAGTTGTGAGTTTAAGTTTTATTCAGGGTCTTAC
This sequence comes from Lagenorhynchus albirostris, assembly GCF_949774975.1. Classification (NCBI taxonomy): domain Eukaryota; kingdom Metazoa; phylum Chordata; class Mammalia; order Artiodactyla; family Delphinidae; genus Lagenorhynchus; species Lagenorhynchus albirostris. The sequence continues at coordinate 121,878,831 of NC_083098.1, read as the reverse complement.
CGCAGACTGTAGCCCAGGAGATAGCTCTGAGGAACCACTCCAAAGAAGTAGGGGAGGAACTAGTATATATGTCATTTTTTTGGCTATGAAATACATGTAATTGAGCATGTATCTTGGTAAAAGATTACTGCTAACCACAAAACAGATATGTCAAGTTAATGATTTTAGTACTTTTCTATGTATGAGAAGATGCAACAAGGGAGAAGCATTTTCTGGACCGCAGTAGACTAGTAAGACAGATGATCCAGAGAGTTTTTAGGTTTTTAACAGGGCCTAATGCAGACATAGCACATGAATGGCCTACCAACGAAATCCTTGCCTGATCTAGGAATGAGCCTTCCTAGAGCCATTGGACAAATCAGTCACTAAATACCTCCCAAACCTTGGTTGACTTTATGACCAGAAGGAGGCAAAGGGGATTGTGAACAAAAAAAGAACAAAGAGCCTTGCTCATCAATCACTTACGCAAGGCTTAAATCCCCACCCACTGCAGTGGCCCACTGACAACGCCCCCTAAAAGGAATTCAGGATGAAAAACAGAATGAGGTGCTCTGTGCTTTAGATAAACAGGCCACTAGATAGATAGATGCTTATCAGGAAGAATTTCAATGACGTCAGATTAATGCAGTTAGGAGATTGTTTCAGCAAACTGGTTAAGAGATGATGATGGTTTGGTCTAGAATGCCAGGGATGAGAAATGAAGTGAAGTGGATAGATAATTCTAGAAATGTTTAGGAATCATGGAGTAGCATGGGGACAAGAGAGATGAGTCCATGAAACTAAGCAGGTCCAAACCAGGAAATGCGTGGTAGGGTATATGAAAGATTTGGGGCTTTTTTTTTTAAGGATATGTGATGAACTAATAATGGTATCTACACTGAGGAGAGACACATTAGATTTCTTTAGTGTAAGTTCACTAAAGAAGGGTGACTTAATGCCTTAATATAAGTGAGAAAAGCTGATGGCTTAAAAGAAGGCATTTGCAGTGGGTATGGCTTGAGGTGTGTGGACTTGTCATTGGCTGTGGGAGGGAAGGGAGAGGGACAGTTACAGGTGACCCTCAAGTCTTGCTGAGATATGGAGGAGGTGCAGATAGAGAGGGAAGCTGGGAGATAAATTTTTAATGTGTTGAATCAGAGGTAGATTCTCTGGGAGGAAACTTCCAATAGGGAGCTGGCAACACAAGTCTGAAGCTTGTGGAGAAATGGGAGTTGGAGGTAAAGATTTCAGTCATTAGCATTTTTGATATCTAGCTGACTTGGTTTTTCCCTTCTTCATTCTCTATGTGCCTGAAAGTAAGGAGGGCCTTACTTGACCCTTTGGGAGTTTATGTCCCTTCTTTTCCCCCTCCCCCATAGCTGGTGGTCAATGACTGCCTGATGAAGGAATGGGGAAGTCCTTGCCTGAAGGGGAAAAAATCTGGGTGTAATTTACACGCCTGAGCAGCTGGTGGATCAGGCTGTGGTTGGGACTTTGCCTGAAGGCACATGCTGGGTTTTTTGTTTGAGTTTGTTTTTCCCCTGCTTCTCCACTTGCTTACCCTTCTCTCTGAGAGCACTGCCACAAAAACTCTCTGATCTTGCCTAAGGATCTACACCTGGAGAGGCGAATTTAAGACAGAAAATAATCAAGATAATGAGAGTTACTAAGGTGGCCCCGGAAAGGTGTGTAAAATAAGAAAAAGAGTCGCCTAAGACAGAATCCTGAGAGCAACTATTTACCACAAAGATGGAGAAAAAGAGCCACCAGGAATGAGCCTGAAGAAAAGAGGAGACAGAAATGTGGGCTGGCAGGTGAGGTGCTGTGAGTAGAGAATGCGGCATCAGACAAGGAAACCAACAGAGAGATTCAGGTCAACAGTATGAACCGATACAGAGAGGTCAAGTTATGTAAGGAGTGAAAAGGATCCATTAAATATAGCAACAAAGGGGACTCATTACACCCTTTAAAGATTGGGCATTTTTGATATTTTGGAAGACAAAGACTAATGATAACATATATTCTTTTTTTTTTTTTTTAATAAAAGGTATTTTTGAGCACCTGTTAGGGCACAAGCCCTGTGCTAGTGCTGTGGTGATGGACTGAATGGCAGTTCCTTGCCATGCAGGGGCCAATAGCCTAATTACAGGAGTGATAAGTGTTGCAACAGTAGTAAGTGAAAGTCATAACCCGTGCACAGAGTGACGCCGAAAGCTCGGCCTCTGTACCCTGGTGCCGAATCAAATCTCAGAGACAGGGTTTTGGGTGAAGTAGAAAAGAATAGCTTTATTGCTTTGCCAGGCAAAGGAGGACACAGTGGCTCCTGCCCCAAAAAACTGTGTCCCTTGGAGGGGACCTGGGAGGATTTGATGGGGGAGTTTTATAGCAACAGTTCAAGGGTGGGGTTGCTGATAAGATTAGGATGTGTGTAGGGCCTGCACTCCTCTAATCTGGTATCAGGTAATATATATATTTTTAAAATTAATTAATTAATTTATTGGCTGCATTGGGTCTTCATTGCTGTGCCTGGGCTTTCTCCAGTTGTGGGGAGCGGGGGCTTCTCTTGTTGCGGAGCACAGGCTCTAGGTGCACAGGCTTCAGTAGTTGTGGCACATGGGCTCAGTAATTGTGGCACGTGGGCTCAGTAGTTGTGGCGCACATGCTTAGTTGCTCCACGGCATGTGGGATCTTCCCCCAGGCATGTAGGATCTTCCCAGATCTCGGCTTGAGCCCATGTCCCCTGCATTGGCAGGCAGATTATTAACCACCACGTCACCAGGGAAGTCCTTGTCTCAGGTGTTCTTGATGAGTTTCTCTGGTTCCTTTAATGTTGCCTCAGGTGATTTTTGGGCTGCTCCTCCCTTGATTAGCAACTGTTAGAATCTGCCCTTTGGAACTCCCTACAAACAAGAAAATGGGGGACAGAAAGCCTTCTGTGCCCAGGAGCCCCACAGGGTCCTGCTGGGTTTCGAGAGGAAACCAGCATCTGCTAATTCGTTTTCTTTGTTAATGACTCCACAATCTTTTACACAGTTGCTTCAATTTGTACATCATATTCAATATAATTTCCTGCTACAGTTCCTTTAGCAGTGGTAGGTATGTATGTATGTTGCTTCAATTTGTACATCATATTCAATATAATTTCCTGCTACAGTTCCTTTAGCAGTGGTAGGTATGTATGTATGTTCATGGAGGATAGTATGCTAACCCGTATACTTGAAAGTAATGGGAAAAGAGCTACTTTTTGATTGGGCGGATATCGTTTCTTTTCTTGTTTATTTGCACATTTTTTATTTTGAGTAAAAAAAAAATTCAGCATCTGATGAAGCAAAGAAAACCTTTTCTATTACTACCTTTTGTTTTACGAATAATTTCTTTTTTTAATAAATTTTTAAATCATTGTGTTCTGAATTCACAGCATTTTAAAATTTATTTATTTTTTATTTTATTTATTTTTGGCTGTGTTGGGTCTTTGTCGCTGCGCACGGGCTTTCTCTAGCTGCGGCAAGCAGGGGCTACTCTTCCTTGCGGTGCGCAGGCTTCTCATTGTGGTGGCTTCTCTTGTTGCGGAGCACGGGCTCTAGGCGTGTGGGCTTCAGTAGTTGTGGCTCGTGGGCTCTACAGCACAGGCTCAGTAGTTGTAGCGCACAGGCTTAGTTGCTCCGTGGCATGTGGGATCTTCCCAGACCTGGGCTCAAGCCCGTGTCCCCTGCATTGGCAGGTGATTCTTAACCACTGTGCCATCAGGGAAGTCCCAACAGTTAATTTCTTCATCTGTAAATTTATCTTGCACAAATGGATGGTGTGGCGAATAGATTATCCACTTACTTGTAGACTGTATTTGTGTCGGGCTCTATGTGCTTAAGTTACTGTACCTTAGGAAGACTAACCGAAAAAAGCAACAGCAAGTTGCTTTGTTCTCCTTGCCTCTAAAACTGCAGTGAAGAGTGGCTTACAATACAGACCCTGCTAAAATTCTCACAGAAATATACATACTACGGATGGATTCGGCCTTTGGGGGTGCTATGGAGATAGTCATCTCTTCCTTGTTTCTTGTATGTAACTTTGTAGCAAGGGAAATGAGTGACTGAGAATAGCTGTTTTGTTTAAGTATTAGAAATTTATCCCTTCCTAGTGGGACTACTGAAGTCTTGCAATTTTTATCTACAAGAGTTCTATCTTTTATTCTCATGTTGTATTTGTATGTAGTGATCATTTTCAGTGTCTTCTGTCTCTTTGCTGTTTGTCAGTTAATGCTATCACAAAAAAGGGATGGGATACATTTAGAGCAAGATTTCTTCCTTGTCTTGGCACTGACATGATTTCACCTGATTGAAGTCCAGTAGTCTAGGTAGTGAAAGGACTCTGCTTACAACTACTTTTCAAACCAACAGTCATCCAACCCTAACCACCCCCCCCACCCCTTCCCCTTTGTTTGCTGTTACTGCCTTTCCCGTATTAAAGGGTAAATTTTTAAAGTTGATAAAATTATGAATACTTTGCTTCCGCCTTAGCAAAGTAGAAAGTTAGAAGCTATACACTGAGTGATCTCAATTTTTGTGTGATTAACTAAATCAATTGAGAAGCCAAATATGCTACTGTTTAGAAATTTTTTTTTTCATTTTACACATGAAAAATTCACTTTAGGGCTTCCCTGGTGGCGCAGTGGTTGAGAGTCCGCCTGCCGATGCAGGGGACACGGGTTCGTGCCCCGGTCCGGGAAGATCCCACATGCCGCGGAGCGGCTGGGCCCGTGAGCCATGGCCGCTGAGCCTGCGCGTCCGGAGCCTGTGCTCCGCAACGGGAGAGGCTGCAACAGTGAGAGGCCCGCGCACCGTAAAAAAAAAAAAAAAAAAAAAAAAAATTCACTTTAAGCCACACTTTTCATTTCCTTACATTGATTTGTGTCTTCACAATGAGCTCTAGTTATTTAAAACCTTTGGCACTGCCTTTTATTTCAGTGTAAAATTTAGTAAGGCCAATATATCTAAAAAACAGAAATTCCTTCTTCCTTTATGGACTCCAATGACAAGAAAATTAGTACTAGATCCTTTTTTCTTGATGTCAATTATTTGTGTATTTAAAAAATCCATTTCTGTGCATAAACACTTTTAATCATGGGATACTGTGAGCATCTTGATTGAAAATGATCACCCTTATAGTAAGATGTCTTAATGGTATGTTAATTATCAACTACCAATTTTAATATGAAAATTGTGATTAATCTAAACCCCCAAATAATTAATTTACCCAGTAACAAAATTCATCGGGCAGCTATTATGTGCCAGACATTATTCTAGTTGCTAGAAATAGAGCAGTGAACAACATACAATAATTCATGCCCTTGGGGAGCTTGTGTTCTAGTTGGGAAGTATAAACAATTAACAAGAAAAAAATGTATAGTACACTATATGGTAATAGGTATTGAGGGGAAAAATAAAGCAGGGAATGGGACTAGAAATCATGTCTGAGAGAGGTGCAGTCATTGATAGAGTGGGCAGGGAAGACCACCACAGTAAGGTAATATCTGAGAACATATTGGAGGGAAGTGAAGAAATGAGATAGGATGATAACTAAGAGATGAACATTCTGGGAGGCAGAGAACAGCAAATGCAAAGTCCCTAAGAAGAAGCATGCTCCAGGAACAACAGAGGCCAGTGTGGCCAGAGGAGGGTGAGCCAGGGCACAAATTGAGGTAAGAAGGCTAATGGAGTAGGGGTAGAGATTCTCTAGGGCCTTATAAGCCATCTTTAGTATTTTGTTTTTAGTCCAGTTTAGATGGGGTGAAGCCTTCATAAGGTTTTGAGCATAAGCATGGTTTGTTCTGATTGAGGTTTTAAGGGGATCATTCTGGCTGTTTGGGCTGAGGCTTGAATGAAAGGAGGCAGGGCAGAAGCGGGAGACCAGGAAGGAGGCAAGAGATGATAATATGGAATTTCAGTGTAACTTTCAAAGGATTAATGTCTTAAGGAGTTCAAACATCAGAAATAACTGTCAGTTTTTCTTAAATAAGAAATATTTTAATTAGTACAAAATATAGATCAGGGAATGGTGCAAATATAGATTAAGCAGTGTTTGCTTAAAAAGTACACATTTATTGTCTAACACATTTATTGTCTAATAATAGGTCAGTATTAAAACTCAGTTGTTTCCTTTATTGTATTACACAATCATCATAACCATTTACAATTATGGGTAGTTTAAATAATAGATAAATACAGTAATTATGTAGGCCTCGTTACTTGAATATTTAAAAAACAATTTTCTTCCTCAGAGTTGTAAAATTCTATATTATCTGTTTTAAGTTTACTTCTGTTTCATTTTTGGATTCACATAACAATATTAAATTATTACATTATAACTTGGAACCATGTTGTTAAATATTTAAGATATATATTAAAAATCTTTAGCCGAGACTAAATTATTGTTTTTTCAACTTTCTAGCCCAATTATTAATATTTAGACACCTTGTTTCTTTTCTTCATATAGTTTTTGGTATCTTGTACACTACATTTTACACAATATTTGCTTTTTATGGTTAGGAATCAAAATATGTACAAAGTCCAATTTTGTTATAAGCGTTAAAAATTGTGATCACTTTGAGAACTTTGGTAAAAACATCAGTTATTGGCAGAATAGCGTTCCCCAGATCAGGAAATAAGGGAATTAGGATTATGTGTGACGGTGGGCAAATTCACTAATTAACAGCAGCCTTTGAGAGCAAGAAATAACTCCTTCCAATCTTAGATTCTCTGGACCTCCTATTTACCTTTCATCTTCCAGCTGTGGAAATTTGAATCCCTGATGTAATGCTAAGGATGCAAATTAGCAATAGAATTGCAGGTTTTTAAAGTCCCCATACTGTAAAACAAAAGGCAGTAATTTGAAAAAGACCATTCACAACTCTTTCGGTTTTGGTCTGCTTCTAAGTTTGCAATTGCATAAGTTTATTAAAGACAGAGGACTGGAAGGAAGGCCCACGGGTTGTTTTAGCACTCAGAAATTCTCCTATTTTAAATGTAATCGATAGTTTTTTTCCTCGTATTTACTGTAAACTATGACAGATATGCTAATAAATAGCACGTGTTCTTGAACTATAAAGTGATTTTTCAGATAGCCATTTACGGAGTATACTCAGGTGCCACAGTCCCACCAGATCTTTGAGCATACAAGCAAAGCACGCACGACCTCGCCTTTTCCTTTTTCCTTTTGCAAAGCGAAAGGCACTAGACCTGTTCACGTGATGCGAGTGACATCAGACCCGACCAGGTCGCGTGACCGACACCCAACCTTCCCACCACCCCGCCCCCGCCGCCAAGCAGGAAATCTCGCGAGAAACCGTCTTACTATCAGAACTCACTGAGGTTACTGGGGAGTTTACTCTGTAGGGAAGGTGTGGCTCCGTGGCGGAGTTTTTGCTTTCATTCTGTTAACATTCATGGCCGAAGCAAAGGCCTTTGGGGATTGCCAGAGTCTGAGAAACCCAACCTAGAAAACGGCGGGGGGACGTGGAGAGTGAGGTGGCAGTCATATCAGAAGTGAAACGTGGCACGGCGGGCGTCGCCCCTCGCCGAAGAGGCTGCGGGAGAGGGAGGAACCCCGTGCCGGGCTCCTAGAAGCAGGCGGCGTGGCTTCTGCTGGGTGGGCCCGAGCATCACCGGGAGGTGTGGGAGGCTGGGACCCTTCTCTGGAAACAGTCGACTACCCACATCCGGCCCCCGCTGTGTCAACACGGAGCCGCGCCCAGATGAAGCGCCTGCACCCCTCGCCCCTCTACCTAAGGCACCGCGGCTTGCGCGCCGGCGGGGGTCGGTCCCTAGAGCCCGGCGCCCACAACCCGGCTGGGGGCCTCTGAGACCCCCGGCAGCAGCCCTCGGCAGTCCACGAGTTACCCCACATATTCCCGCTAACTCAGCCCCACATTTAGGCAGGAGCCTAATTGCGGGTTTAACTGTAATTTTGACGTCTCGCCTCATTCACCTAAACCCTCTCCCGGCTTCTCCCCCGCACATCCTCCACCCACCTGGTCTCTCCCTAGGCATCTCTGCGCGTGTGTGAGGCTCGGGGAGGGAGGAAAGGAGGGTGGGAAAGGGACAGTGTTAGAGTCGCTAGAAAGAGGTGTGGGACCAGCAAGAGGAGGCTTCGTGAGGGAGGGGGTGCTGCCAGGCGCCGGGGAGGAGGCGGAGGCCTGGGGACAGCAGACGAGGCTTCGCCCGAGCCCAACGCTTTTTCTTCCGCCGCGCAGTCTCGGAGCGGCGTGGGCTCGTGGGGAGCGCGAGGCGGCCGAGTTGCCCGCGGTTGGGAGGCCGGCCCTGGCGCACCCCGCGCCCGCGCCTGCTGACAGCTGCAGCTGGGCTCGAGCTGTCCGCTCCCGGCTCCGCGGCCTCCGCCCCCTCGGGCTCCCTCCCCTCCGCCTCTACCCTTCCTGCTCCGGTGCGGATCATTTCGCAACTGCTCGCCTCTCGCCCTGTGCCCGGCTTTTTTTCCATTTCCCAGTCCCTCTTCTTGAGTACTTTGCCCCTGCATTTGAGGAGAGGGGCTGGAAAGGGGGCGGGTGGAACGACCGGAGGAGAAGAAGGAAGCGAGGCCCGGAGGAGGAGGAGAAGGAGGAGGATCGGCGGACCGTAGGGAGGAGACCCCACGCCACCCTTTCTGGTCATCTCCCCTCCCGCCCCGCCCCTGCGCATACTCCCTCGCCGGCGAGCTACTTTCGGACGAGGAAAGTGAGGGCGGCCCTGGGTGACAGCGCCGCGGGACTAGTCCTGGGGAAGCCGCGCGTCTGCTCGCGTCTTGTCCGCCGCACTCCCAGCCAGGGGTACAGCCCGGACCCAGGATGGCTTCGACTACAACCTGTACCAGGTTCACGGACGAGTATCAGCTTTTCGAGGAGCTCGGAAAGTAAGCGCCTTTGCCGGGCACCCTCACGTCCCCTTTCCAGCAGAGGGCGGGTCGCGTTACCCCCGACCCACCGGCCTCCCGCGTGGGGCGAGGGAATTTGGGAGACGGGAGGAGAGGGAGGAGGGCCCCTGGTGTGTCAGCTCGGAGGAAGGTGCTGTGTTAGTAAGAGGAGGGGACAAAGAAGGGGCAAGACCTTCCACCCCGGCTGTGGCCCATTCCGATAATCCTCAGCCCACCTTCTCCCGCTCCCCCCACCTTTCTGCACCAGAGAATTGGTGGATTTACGATCCCTGCAGTTGTAGCTGTCATCCTGAGAAGTGTGCGAGCGTGTGTCTGTGTGTATGGAGAGGAAACAAGAACCCATGTAAAATGCAACATAGATCATGTTTTCTGTAAATAGAGATGCCGCCTGCTTCGCAGGCGTGTCGGCCGTACGACCCACGTACGGATGAGAACTCGCTGCCACAGACGTTGCCATATTTATTGATGCCGAAAGTTCAACTTGGCGTAGAGTCTATTTCGCGTCCAGTAGTTGTTCTGTCCAGGAAAAGGGCCACCCCAAGGGACTCGAACCCCTGTCCCATATCCACGATTATTCTTTGCAGTAGATTACTCGCTCATCATCATCCTTCCTAGGATTTACGTGTGTATCTTCGCGTTCTCTGGGAGGATTTATTTATACAGGCAGCGGAAAAGCCCTTTGGTGACCGGGAGAGAGCTTCCCAAGGGTAGCCCATCGTTGTGTAAAACGACCTCCTACACCTGACGGGCAGAGAACTATTGTACTTGGTGATGTTAAGGAAGGGGACAGGAGACCTACTGAGAACCTGTGCAAAGAATCTAGAGGCCGAGCCGTGAACGTTAATTTATGTAGCATCAAACCCAAACCCAAATCCTCTGTCGCTAGTTTCGAACATTGCTTAAGGAAGGGGCGCGTTTATGTGTGTGTTGTTGTTTTATACAGTTGAATTAAAGGACATGTAAATATCTTTTAAATGTAATGAAAATCATATCCTTATATATTTATGTTGTCTGCTGTTAAAACATGGAGAATATGTCGGAAGAGCAGCTTAATTCAAACTCTCCCCTCCCCCAGCCCAAAACAGGGCACAGAGAAATCACCATAGCAGGATTTGTTAAACCCCACTCAAGTGTTCCTAAGACTTATTTTAATGAAAACAATCACCATATTTACTTACTTGAAGCCACATTAATTTTATTTTTTCCTACTAAAATAAATAGGCAGCAGATTTTTTGCTGCTCCGTCTCAGCTCTACTCTTTGCAGGGTTTCTTCTCAGAGCATTTGGTACTGTGTTAGCGTGAAGTGTAAAATGTTTTCAAATTTCATGTGCAAACAAGAGCCGTCGTAATTGGCAGTTCTTTTCATTTTGTTGATTAATAATGTGTGCTCCCAGTTAATGAAATCTAATTTTATTCTTCAACATTAAAGAGGGTCTCAGTTTCCAGGAAGAACAGTTCATTTTCTGGAGATTACTTTATGGTATACTGATATTTGACAGTTCACTAAATTCAATAAAAATGCTCAGATGTGCGTTTTTAATAGAATATCAGAGCTGATTATATTGATGACCTGCTAATTATTGGTTTTCAGGGGGGCATTCTCAGTGGTGAGAAGATGTATGAAAATCCCTACTGGACAAGAATATGCTGCCAAAATTATCAACACCAAAAAGCTTTCTGCTAGGGGTGGGTATTTTCAATCACATATATGTTACTTGTGTATTTGTCATGTTGGTTGTTTGTTCTGTTGTATGTTGGTTCTGTTGTATGTAAATATGTCATTTAGTTATACTTGTAGCCTTAGGTATCATATGACATTTTGCGATTATTTCATTCCTGAATGCCTCTTGGTCTGTACAGTTTAAAAATAAATGACCAAATACAATTGTTATTTGATAAATTGTTATTAAAATGCTATCTGTCCTGTGAGTAGTAGCATAAATAACTATTTTAAAGCAAATAAATATCACTAAGTGCATTTTGCCTTTAGCTCCCCTGTGAAATAACTTTCAGAAAAACCCTGGAATGGAAAAATGTAAGTCTCACAACTGTCATTATTCCCTTTTGCTTTTGAGAGGAAAAATGGGTCATAACTCAGCTGAATCATATATTTCAATTGTAGTTACACTTGAACTTAATTCATCAAGGTATATTTAACAGTAATGGCGTTGGGAGGAAAATTTTATGGTTGCTATATTCTAGGAAATTCAGCTTGATTTTGATGTTTCTGTGTGCAGTTCAGACCTTTACTGGATCATCTGCAGTAAGGCTTCTCACTCATGTAATGTATTTTACACGTGCTTTATAACCGCAAAGGTAATTCGTACTCATAAAATAGCTGTTGACATAAGCAAAAAACTTGGAGGGGCCTCATTGCATTCTTTTTATTTTGTTGAACTCATGCAAAAGTACTTATACTGAAAGGGTAAGCATTCCAATTATTGTGAGCACGTGTCTAAGGTGTTTCCATGGGAATTTATGGCATGATGAAATTAAAATGAAATTAAAATGAACAAAATGCCATAGTGTAGGTCCATTACAGTGACCTGGTTTATTTTGAGTAACGAGAGAAAAAATTCCATTAGGGTTACTTTTCCTTTAATTTGTCTTCTAAAAAGTGTTGCTTTCTAGAGTATCCTGGTATCATTGTGTCTGTCTCTGCCATGATTTTTTTTTCTCTTTATTGCAGATTCTACTTTTAACGTGTACTTTAGATTTAGGTTGACGTTTCAGTTTATTCATTTAAATGGGATTTTGTTGTGATTTCCTTCACCTGATTTTAATGAGTCTGAGGACGGTCTACCTGTTAAAGTAACCCGCACCATAGATTCAGGACATGAGAACTAACGAGAAGCACGTTATGCTCAATTATGTTCCCTTTCCCCACTTCTCTCTCCTCCACAGAACATCTTTAATGGTAAAGGAGTTGCTAGACTGTAAATGACATTTTAGTGTTAAAAAGAAAAAGGAAAAAGTGTAGTCAGATTTTTTTCGGTGCTTATATAATTTCTTCCTGTGTGCTAGGTACTTTTGGCAGGAGTGGGGTATCAGTTCTTTTGGAGGCGTTACAACACCTATCCCATATCTTTCAGTGGCTTTAAATTTTCTCTCAAAATAAATCAGTCTGTGCTTCATGTTTACTAATTTCTTAGTTAGAATCGTCCCTTTTCGTCTACCGCAGTTCATACTACCTACACCAGGGTGGCAAATACGCCTGTCTCTGCTCACATACATTTTATTTTACTTTCTTTTGCCTCGAACGGGTGGAAGATAAGTCTTCTCTAGCCTGATGGGACTCCTTCTCCCTGTTACTCTGCTGATGTTTCTCACCTGCTCATACTCTGCCTTAGAGAACAATCTACTCCAAAGCTACCTTGCCCCTTCTGGATTTAATGATCCTTATTGTTCAGATTACATTTAGGGAAAGTAGTTAGGGTGAAGGGCTAACATGCATGCTTCTTGTTCTCCCTTTGCACTTTTCTTTCCTGTGACTTTGGGCAAGTTTCTTAACCTACTGAAGAATGAGGTGAAGAAGAAGGTGTGGGAACTAGATGCCCTGGATTTAAATTATGATTCCCCTACCTATTATTTGTGTGATCTTGGGCAGTTTACATATTTTCTATGAGCCTCAGTTTTCTCATCTGTAAAATCAAATAATAATTTAAGCCTCTTATAGGGTTTTTGTGACAAGTAAGTGAATTAATGCAGTATAGAACAATGCCTGCTATGTAATATGCATTAGGTGAATATTGGCTGCTATTACCTCATTGGGTTGTTGTAAGGATCAAAGGAAATTATTTGTATGACAGAACTTGAAAATCATAAATCCAGTGGCAGCCTTGATTTAGCTGTGAGAACCCGGGTTGAATCTTGGTTCTACTATTTAGTGTACTTAGTATTGTAGATTTGGTTCGGTCACTTAACTTTTCTTGGTCTCAGGTGATTCTTCAGTAAAATGGGGGAAAAAATCCCTATATGGTATTAATGGGCTGTTTTGAGGATTCAGTGAATTTTATGAGAACTACTTCTTAAAAAGTGCAAAGTGCTGTGTCAATTTTACTTATTACTTCTCACCTATAAAATACTATCGTACTTTTCCTTCAAAATGTTCAATTTATTTTATATTGTCACACCAATTAGAGTTGTTTATAGAATATTTATACCTTCGAATGTATACATTTGTTAAACCTATACTGATAGTAAGCTATAAACTCTTAATGGGAGAATACCATGCTTTCATTTTTTAGTATCACATTCTACAGCATTGAGGACATAGTAGGGGGGGCTCAGTGCAGAGTGACTCGAATCAAATGTGGCTATTAAATGGTGTGTAAAGGAGTTAGATACCTAGTTCATTCCTAAGAACAAGCAAATACTGGATGTAAAGAAGTCTGTAAGGTAGTATACTAAGAGCAAGTGCTTAAAAATATGAATTCTCCTTTCAAAGCACTCCCTTCCCAGAAGATAATGATCTGAAAAAACTTCTTTTGCAGAAAAAAATTTAAAGTAATTTCCTTAAAGGGAAATGTAGAATGAAATGCAAAACAGCATTTTTTCACCTCAAGGTAATGACTTTTTTTTTTTTTTGATTGCATATGGCAGTTTTTGTGGATCATGGAACTTTTTGTGCAAATTTTTGTTTGTATTATTAGAAATGCCATACCTCTGTAAATCCAAGTTTTAAGCCTATTGGTTTTAAAGACTAAGCAGGTCCTTCAACTCCATTAAATAATGTTCTTTAAGTGTAACAGTACAACTGAAAAAGAAAGGCCATTGTCAGTACATCTAAGACCATGAGGGAATTGCCAAAACTTTGGCTACATTCCTGCACAAATTTGCACCTCCAGCTATACTGTCACCCATGTATTTTTCTGTGCCTAGATTTTAATGGATTTCCAGCAGACAGTTTCAGTTGCATTTCCTCTCAGCTGTTAGTCACACACAACATATTTGGGAGACTCAGAGTCTGTTGAAGAATTTCTTTCCTTTTGCGTTAACACGTGCATGCAAAGAGCATTCATACTCTTTGCATGCACTCTGTTCATACGTTCATACAGTACTGATCACATAGATGAGTACATTCATATATAATTTGGCTTGTTTTTAAAATAAAAAATAGTGTAGAAATGTTTCAGTCATCTGATATTTTATATGTAATTTCTGTCCTCTAAAATTTTTTTTGTTAGCTAGGAATAGAAGGTGTGCTTAGTAAGTGGTGGATAGTGATAATAGAATTTTCTCATATTATTACCATGACAAGTAGAAATTATATCATTTTGATAAATTAGGTTAGTACTTAACAAATGCTAATTTGCCCTTCTCTTTTGATATTTTGTCTATTTTGACATTTTTATAACTGTAAGGTACTGTCAGATTATGTAAAGTCCATGAAGGACTGTGATTGCAGTTCAGAATCCAGTGGACTGATGGTTCTGGTGGCAGATGTCTTTGGAAACAGTACATGTGACTTATTTCACATTTTAAAGCCTCCTTGTGGTAAAAGATTTTTGTATGTTTTTGATCATTAGAAACCACTTCTTATTACATAGAGTCTGTGATATACCATAAGTCATTGTTTTGTAAAATATTATAAATTACAATAGAAACTTGAAATAATATATGTGATTACAGGTATATTTTACCTCTATTGCTAAAGTTAAAATGGGGCTTCATTTTATATTTCTGTAAAACTTCAGATATAATGCAAGTAAACTTTGATTTTGCTAGTTTTGTTAATTCCTAGATTGGTATTACTAGACCATGAATCAGGACTTTATCAACTGTTTTGACCATGTACAGAAAATTAGGTCTCAGCTGTGAAATCTGAATATTGCATGTATGTCCCTAAGTAGTCTTATTTATGTTATAATAGGGATGTCAATAACTAACTCTTGCTACACTGTTTTCTTTTTTTGGCATCCAGGCAGTCAAGAAATTACTGTAATTTCTCATTTTGTGGTTACTTGTCTTGAATTGGAAGTAGAACTGAAATGATATAGGTGAATCAAGTTGTTCTGATTATACATTATTGATTTGGCAATTTAGAACTAATTGGGCAAATGATACTAACTTTTGAAAAATTTCTTGGCTCAAACAATATTTTCAGAAAAAATTAGTAAATCATTTGATTTTTGTACATGGAATCTCTACAACTCTTCAATTATTGAGACCCAAAGTGGCATGTATCATCCTTATCATTTTAGTGCCCTTTGGTTATGTTTAGTTGTATTTACATTTACGTAGGCTTTAATATTAAGTATTTATTTTTCTCTTTTGGTGAATAAAAATATTGATATTCAAAAGTAGGAGGTAGAAAATAAACATGTATATCTGTATTTCCAGGAAATAATGAAAATACTTTAAGTATTCCAGCATCATTAAATAAGGCAAACTTAGGGAATGTGGTTGTCAAGTGCTTCACTGTGATGGTTAATAACTCGTATAACCTCTACCTGACTGATCATTCAGTAGGAATTGAACACCCTGAGAACCTTGATTGTTTATACATTTAGATTAATACTTTTCATTTCCATTGAAATATTGAATCAATTCAATATAAAAACTAAAATTTAGTAATTACTTTTTATGAGTTTTTTCAATGTTAACAATCATGAATTACTATAAAGCACATAGTAGGATTTTCTTGGACATTTAACTTCTTTTGTTAACTCAAAGTTTAATTTTTAAGTCTTTTCCTTGGGCTTATACTGAGGTAGGCCAACTCCTAGTGTCTCTAGGGCTGGTCAGTATTTTTTTTAAAAGTAAATACTCATTTATTGGGGAATAGTATGTAGAGTTTTTTTTTTAATAAGTTATTGGCAATTGGTTAATGATTGTTTACATGGAAGGCTATTTTAAAGCTTTTAAATGATAGTATCGTTTAGTAAATTGTACTGCGATATATTAAATGGAGTCTTAGCAAAATATTTTTACTCTAAAATATAATACCTTTATAATTTATATTTTATACTGCTTTATAGATTACTAAGCACATTCACAAAGATGACCTCATTTTGTTTTTATTTGATAAATATGTAATGATTAAAATTATTAAACTTTACATATCTACACAAATAGAGAGCACAGAAGACATAAATGGTGGTATAAGTCTAGCATGAATAAAGTGCCGTGGATTTTCAAAGGAGGGAAAGATTATTTCTGCCCAGGGAAATGAAGGAAGGCTTTTATATAATATGGATTTAAATAAATATTTAAAACCATAATGCAGATGGGGCTCAAGTACCAAAGTCTAAATAAACAATTTGGAGAGAGTGTTCAAAATAGTTTAGATATCTGATTATAATGAAAATTTTATTTTATTCATATGGTATGTTTATTGTGACTATTAGTAAGACGTTATTTTTGTAGTAGGAAATTTTTTAGATGACAAAATTCTTATGATTCCAGTTAAAGTAGATATCACAATACTAAGGTGAATTCATAGACCTTTCATCTGCCATAACCTGTCTCTTACTCTAGGATGGGGAAACTGGTAGGTTTGGAGGGGAGAGAGCACAGCTCTGTTTGTTGTTAGGTTTTGATTTTAAATATCAACTATTATAATTATACACAGTCACAGAACAACATCATCATTGACTTTTTTTAGTTAGGTGAACCCTTTTTAATACTACAATCTCCTTTTAAGACACTTTATTTAATGCACACTGGAGCCTTCAGATAGACAATGTTATCTCCATTTTTAAATAGTTACTAAGAGTTACTCTGAGTTACTAAGAGCCTCAGTGTTAGTAAATGTTAGAATCAAGAATTTCAACCCAGTTTTCTCTGGCTCTAAAGCCTGGATCTTTTCTATCATCACATCCCATTGATTGCTGTTACAGAGAACTTATCTTAACCTTTCTGTACTGATCTGTATGTGCTTGGCTCATCTTCCCACTAAACTTCAGGTTCCTTTATAAAAAGAACTATGCCTTATATACATCTTTATATTCCCAATGCAAGGTATGGAACTGAGTATTTATTGGAAAATATATTTGGGGTTCCAACTTGTGAGAGAAGATAGTGTTTTAATTGCTGCAGTAACATAAGATCAAAATGAAGTTTCAGAAGGCCTCACCATGCTCTTTTGTGAAAGGAAAACAATGTAGTGAAAAATCTTTTTTAAATGGTAGGAAAGGGGGCTTCCCTGGTGGCGCAGTGGTTGAGAGTCTGCCTGCCAATGCAGGGGACATGGGTTCGAGCCCTGGTCTGGGAATATCCCACATGCAGCAGAGCAACTAGGCCCGTGAATCACAACTACTGAGCCTGCACGTCTGGAGCCTGTGCTCTGCAACAAGAGAGGCCGCGATAGTGAGAGGCCCACGCACCGCGATGAAGAGTGGCCCCCACTCGCTGCTACTGGAGAAAGCCCTCGCACAGAAACGAAGATCCAACACAGCCAAAAAAAAAAAAAAAAAAAAAAAAAGGTAGGAAAATAATTACAGAAGAATGAAATATTTTGGTGAACTTAATTTATTAACTGATTAACATAAAGTTCCTAGGATTACTTCCTCTAAATGATTTACTTAAAACTCAGCTCTTAGCCAAAGCTCAGAGAAACCTGCTCAGAAAGGCATTCTCCTCTACCTCATCTTGTTAGACCAGTGAAGAATGGAAGACAAATGTGTGTTTCGTTGTTTCTTCTTGGACAGCACTGTTGTATGTGTCAAATTCATACAGAAGTATGGCAACTGAAAGAAAAATACAAACTTAAGTTTTTTATTTGTTGGAAAAATAACTCGTGGGTATAGCAAGTAGTATAAAGATATATATATAATATTGTTATGTAATATTTATATACAGTTAATTGTTCTACCTAAGGTTCTCTACTTTTTGTTAGATTGCACAGGGATTAAAAAAATTGTTACATAAAATTTGATATATGCAATTATGCATATTTAATTATAAAACAGTAATCAAGCACCTAGTAAACCTCCACCCAACTTAATAATTAGAACATTCCCTTTACTTTTGAAGCTCCTTGTGTGTTCTTGCTGATTCCCATCCCTTGCCTCATTCTAAGAGTTAATCACTACCCCTAACTTTTTGGGGAGAGCTACCTCTTTTATTTCCCTATACTCTGGGACTTTTTAATTAACTGGTTGATCTTAGTCGATGAATCAGGTGCCAATGGAAAAACTATGCACTTATTATCTAGGTAAATTGTATTTTATTTTGAGTTGTATGTGTTTAAATCATGGAATAAACTGCATTAATTCTCATATATTAGTATATAATCTTACCCTTTCCCTTAAGGCTAGAGAAGGCTTAAATTACTTGGAATTTATTTAGTAACAAGAAATTCCTTTTGAAGAAATTTCATTTATGATGATGTGTACACATTGAAATCAGTAAGTTGTATAAAACTAACTTATTAAAGGTAAACGCAGTAAGTGAAAATTAATCAAATTTTTATTCTATCTTATAGGGAAGTTATAGAGAGTTGAGATATGCCACATTATGACATTAGTGTTTAAATTAAAATTTGATGTTTTGGTAAAGAAATACTTTTGCAATTTTTGGAGGCTATGTTATAGATAACTTAAATTTCTGCTGAAGTGTATTCACTAGTAATCCAGGCCCAAACTCTCCATGTGCCCAGTGGACTCACCAATTTTCCCCTTCTGTGAATGGCACCATAATTTCCCCAGGCTCTCAAGAAGGCTTAATTCCTTTCTTTTCCTTAACCAGTCTTTCCCTTAACCTGTCTCAACTCCTTTTCCTTCACTTCTTTCTCACCATTCTAATTTGAGCTTTCTTTTCCTCTTCATTCAACTCTTTTAAATAGCTTCTTACACAGGTTTTCCAGCTGATAGTTGCAACATTTTTAATTCATTTAGTCACCTCATCGTTAGACCTCTGTACCCACTGTGCTGAGCATTTGATCAGATCTAGAGATGGACGTGAAAGGTAGAGATTCTGCCTTCAGGTATTTCATGGTCTATTAATGTGGATGCTGACATGGTAAATACAGTATATGGAGCTTTTAAGGGCTGTAATAGAGGTATTCACAGGGCCTTCAACGGAGATATGGTTGGAGGCGGTGGGTATCACAGATTTCATGAAGAGATTTATGTGTGAGATTGTGTTTAGAATGATAAGTGAGCCTGTTAGAAAAAAAAGGAGAAATGGTTGGCCAGGCAAAGTAAAGCAGCATGTTCAAAGGAAGGGAGAAAGTCCGGCTCCACCCTGCAGGTGGAATGAGTACACCTAGTACTGTTGAACTCCTCTCTCCTTTAAGACCCAGTTCAGGTGCTGCTTCCTCCAGGAAGCCATCCCTGACTTCCTCTCCACCCCTCCTTCCCTTCTCTAGCCAGATGTGATGATTTTTCTCATCCTTTGAGTACCTTTTTCATGTTTCTTTAGGAGCTTGTCACATCTATCCCCTTGTATTGCAGTTATTTATGTTGTAGCTTTCAAGCATCTTGTGGACATTTTTAAACTTACCTTTGAATTTGTGTCTGGCACAGTAATTACAATATTGCATATACTTGTTAATGTTTGTTGCATGAATGGACAAATGAATGGGTGAGCAAATAAGATTCTGTCTTTTGAAATACACCTCTGATTAACAGAGTCCTATGACAGATAAAATAAATGAAAATTGAGCTAAGGTTGCATGTCAGGTGGCATTCACTAACTGAATAAATTAATTCTCAATTATTCAAAATTCCCTAATTATTCCATTAGCTTTCAGATGACAGGTTATTCATTGGAAAGAATTTTGTATAATTCAGTAAATTTTTGAGCAACTACATACAAATTCTCATTGCTTTTTTTTAAAACCATGTAATGTAAAGTGGCTCAATAATAAGGGGTGACATTTTCATTGTGTGTCCATCAGTATCACTTCAGTAATGTCAGATTCATGTCATCATTAAATTTTTAAAACGTTTGGATTTTAAAATTTTTGATCCATTCTCCAGAGGTGGTTACTTTTTCACTTAGCTTTTAACAAAGCTCACTTTAAAAAGCATTTTGGTGATACTTTATAGAGTTTTGGATGCACAAATCATGGATATTATTTGCTTAGAGTAATTATTTGATTTTTTAGTAAAGGCAGTTAGAGGCTAGCTGTTATAATTGCTGTGTCTGTCAATCCTGAAACTTGGTGGAAGGACTAGGAAGTGTACTTGTTTCAATATTGGAAAACAACACATATTTTAGGGCACTTATTTGTGTTTCCTCTTCAAGGAACTTTTCTTGTGTGATATGTTACAGGATATTGGGGATTTCACAATTCTATAACTTTACAGTGTATATCATATATATATTTTAGAAAATATGCTCTTTTCATAAAAGCGTTTCAATCATATTTTAAAATGGCAATTTAAAGGCCAGATGTGGCAGAAGTGATTTGTGAAATTAGTTCAGCTGAACATTCTGGCCATTTTGTAGAAACTTTATTTATGATGAATCTTTTATTATTTTAGTAAAGCAAATTGTATATGGTTTTTTTTCCGTTGCGGAGCACAGGCTCTGGACGCACAGGCTCAGCAGCCATGGCTCATGGGCCTAGCCGCTCCGTGGCATGTGGGATCTTCCCAGACCGGGGCACGAACCCGTGTCCCCTGCATTGGCAGGCGGACTCTCAACCACTGCGCCACCAGGGAAGCCCAGTGTATATGCTTTTATATTAAAGATTATATATATATTCATATTTGTTACAGAGAGAAATGTATACTTTGGACATACCTCTGAAATACTTTTCAAATTATTTATTACCAACTTGGATAAAAACACTTAAAAATTATATAAAAATATATATTCTAAATACAGAATTGGGGAAGTACAGAAAAATAGAAAGAGGAAGACACATTCAAAGTTGTTACCCCAAACAATCACTGTTACTATTTTGTTTTCTTTCTTTTTTTCTTCTTAATTTGTCAGAATACTAGACTAAAATATACAATTTTGTGTCCTGCTTTTTTGCTTAATATTATAAAATTTCCCTGTGACTACAAATCCTTTGAATTACACTTCGCTAAGTAAAACATAAGTTTTAGTATTGCTAGTTTTTTTAAAAAAATTTGTTCTTTGCTATGATAAATGATATGATAGTAAACATTGTTTTGTAAAACTTTTTCATATTTCTAATTCTTAGGGGATATTCATAAAGGAGAATTAATGGGTTAGAGGATTGAATTATCAAAATTATTGATAAATGTTGCCAGATTGCATTATGCAAATGTTGTACATTTCCGCCAGTAATATTTAAGTATGCTAGTAAAACTGAATTTTGGGAAGCATGATTCTAAATTTCAATTTCAATTTAACAAAAGAACAGTTACCTTGTTCCACACCCCCTGCTAGATAAACAAAAGTACAAAGATAAGGTCCTTCATTTCAAGGTGAAATAGATGTGGAGTCAAGTATATTACCAGGCAGGTTGATAAGTGTCACAATCGAAGTATATTATCAGGCAAGTTGATGAGTGTCACAATGGAAATATTTACTCATTCTGGGGTATAAGAAGGTAACTGGGTTGTTGAAAGGTAAGGGAAAACTTACTAGAGGAGCTGATCTCGGAACTGGGTTTTGGAAATGACCACTTTTGAATTTAAAGATGGATAGAAAAGATATAATAGGATATTATTTTAAAAATTAATGAGAAGCAAAGAAATCATTATGTGCCAATAAAAAGTGAACTGGAAAGTATATAAGTATTTTTTAACCCTGAGTGGTCAACTTACTGTATATAAAGTTTCATGAAAGCATGCAAAAATTGATGAAAAGAGATGGACATTTTTTCTTTCAGTGAATCATTTAAGTGCAGCAGGATCTGTTGGAAGGTATTAAATATGTTGGGTTTTGGGGATTTTACAGCCCTGAGTCATTAGGGATGAACAGCTGATAAGAGAGGAATAATAACTTATCTACCTCATATTTTGTTTTATTTAGCTTTGAGGCAAATACAAAAAAAAAATTTTGAGTGACTGAGTGAAAGATAAAGGACAGGAGGATAATTAGAGTTTTTTAAAAAAAATCAACCAATATTAAAAGTGCCCTAGGGAATCCCATTTGTGTTTATAAACAAGAAAAACTAGATGGTTTCTGCAGTTGTGATATTGGATGAATAACTTGTTAAGAAAATGTAGGTTTTGGTTCAAAGCCAAAGGTAAGTAAGTTGTCTAAAAATGGTATTGACATTATTCACTCCCTGAATTCCCAGTGTCTAGAGTAGTGCCTGGGATCCTTCACAGATATTTATTGAATAGATGAATGAATAAACGACTCCCAAACTACATCATATTATGATAACATATTAACATATTTAGGGACCCAGAACTTTTAGCAGTTAGATTTGTATACACTATACTCTTTTAAGAAAAGCTCAAAATTAACAGATTAATTCTGTGATATGATATATAATTTAGTACAAGCTGATGGTAGAAAATAGTAATTTATTCCCTTCCCTTAAATAATGGAAAAAAATCTCTCATTCACTTAGAAGACAACTTCCATTTAAATATTTAACCTCCCTAGCTAGGCTTAACCATGCAATATTTTCCTCCTATTTATTTTTATTTTTAAGGGAACTTAGCATCTATAAAACATTTTAATTTGTAAGATCTCCCCAGTTTTGTTCATATTAAGGACTATGTAACCTGTAGTTTAGAGGGGGGCTGTATTGTTTTATTCTCTCTCTATGTATACATATATGTATATATATATATAATTTATAGTAGAATATTTTTGTTCTGGTGTAGGAGCTTTGTGGAAGAGAAAGCCTTCTATTGACTTCAAAAACAGTGACTCAAGGTTGGTATAGTCGTTAGAAAGTAAGGTGGGAAAAATCCTAATTCCAGTTTGCAAGCAGAATTTCAGGGTCAAAGTCTACTGTTATCTGAGTGTAGGCCTCCTGATTTCAGGCCAGTTTTCATTTAGGCCAGTTTTCATTCTAGTAGAATTGGAGAAGGAAAAATAAAAAGGTATCAGAGAACTATTTAACTCCTATAAATGTAAATAGGATTGAGGCCTACTTTCACTAGTATTTATGTGCTTTGGAAATTATTTTTGGAAATAAATATTCTTTGGATTGACTTTGCCCCTGCTTCCTATGTATTTTATGATCAGGAGAAGGGATAAACAAAATTTAATTGTTAACCTTAAGTCTGTTTGAAAGAAAAAGATATATCTCATCTTGACAGAGAACCAATTATTGGATTACTTACAGCACTGTATCTGTTTAGTGCTAATAATCACAGTATCTATAATCGGCCAGTGACACAGTATAGAGAAGGCCCTAAGACTTGAACAGGGATGGCTAAAGGATCACTGAGAGAGTTAATCTTTTAAAGTAATAATGATTTTTTTAAATGAAATTAATATCTGTTGACCTTTTGCAAACTTTGAGAAACTATTTTAGGTAGGAGACTTTATGTTTTAGAATAATCTGAACCAACTAAATCCAAATTGAGAGATACCAGTATTAGAAATATACAGTGAACACACACAGAGTCAGTCTTAAAAATAGCACTTAGCGGGCTTCCCTGGTGGCGCAGTGGTTGAGAGTCCGCCTGCCGATGCAGGGGACACGGGTTCCTGCCCCGGTCCGGGAAGATCCCACATGCCGCGGAGCGGCTGGGCCCGTGAGCCATGGCTGCTGAGCCTGCACGTCCGGAGCCTGTGCTCCGCAATGGGAGAGACCACAACAGTGAGAGGCCCGCGTACCGCAAAAATAAATAAATAAATTTTAAAAAAAAAAGCACTTAGCTGTGAGAGGATAATTTCTCCTCAATCTAGCATATAAATGTTTCATTCAAACTGTTTATAGCAAGCTTTGGGGAAGAAAGGTGGAGGGAAGTGAGAAATGAGTCTTTTGAAAAATTCTTGTAGCTCACAGTAATGCTTGGTTAGCGTCTTTCATTCAAGGATCTGAGACGTTCCCTAACTGAGTCCCACAGTACTTCTGGAGTGTGGGTGAGGGACACTCGGGGATTCTTGTGCCCAGTGCCGGGAGGCCTGTCCCCCCGAGTGGCATGTTGCAGCTGTTTCATAGTGCACGTCCCATTCCCTCCTGGGCCATGGAGTGGAGGAGCCAGCATTACCCAGCTGAAATAGCAGAGGGATTTAGAGAGCAAGGAGCGAATTACCTGGACTGCAATTTGGGTAGGTCTCTGGGTCAGTAACCCAATTCCTATAAAAATGTTCTATCTTTAAAACATTTTATATCCTGCTTTTTTATCCCCAAGAAAGTAAAGTCTGTCTCTCTTTTCCTCTGTATGATTATGTACCTTTGGGAGCTTAACATTTAATAATGAAGAATACGATAGCCTATATCTACTCTTGATGAGGAAAGAAAGCAAGGTTAGCATTTTCCCTAAAAGTTGTCAGAACTATTTGCATTATGCCTGGCAAAAGCAAGCTGTAGGAGGCATGAAAATAATAAAATATGCTCAGTTCCCACAAAAAAACTGATAGCATGATTTGGAGAATAGGAGACACACATAAATGATTATAGAAAAGATAAAGATGAGTAATAAAACAATGTAGTATGATAATTCAGTGTACCTAGTAGCGCCATTTAGTTGCGGAAGCAAGAAAAGTAACACTGAGGAAGTAGAAGTTAAGATGGATGGGAGGAAGGAAGAAGGATAAAGGACACAGGGGTGCAGAAATGTTTGGGCAGAAGATAGAGAATCTGTGGGAAATCAGGAAAAAAAAAAAAAGCCTGTAAACATGTGAAGGTCTTTGATTGCCAAGTTGAGAATATTGTCTTAAATACAGTGGTGACACTTTAAAGAGGTCATCTAAGACATTACTGGGCAGCAGTGAGTAAGAAGGATGGATTGGCTTAGAGTGTAAGATACTAAAATTCTGAAACCTTAAGATAATGAAGGACAAGGCTGACTGGGGTTTCAAGTTGAATCATGGGGAAAATTGTAACTTTCATATAACAAACTGAGAAGTCAAAATGAAGAACTGATTTTAATGAAGGAAGATGATGAATTGACTTGTGTTTAAGCTGTATATTCGGGTTGAAATATCTAAAAGATCATTGAAAATTGAGCGTGATCCTTGAGAAAGGGACTCGGGAAGCAGCACAATACACTGTACAGGTAAAAGCATCTGCTCTGAAATCAGATTGCCAAAGTTCAAGACCTGTCTCTACCAGTTCTTAGTTCTTGTGATCTTGGGTGAACTTAGTAACCTCTCCAAGCCTTGTTTGTTTGTTTGTTTTTAATCTATAATAAACTGCAGTAATCAGTTTAGCTGCTATTTGTGACTTGTCTGCACAGAGATGACGTGCTAGTGGAAAAGATCGCAAAGGACAGAAGATAGAAAGGAAAAAAAAGAGAGCCTGGGACAGTGATGTGGGGGAATACCTGCATTTTAATGGATGAAAGGGGGAACTAGGATTACTTTAAGAGAAGTGATAGGATATGTCAGAAAAGGAAAATGCAGTGCTTTGAACTCAGAGAATTTTTGCAAAGGAGGGGATAGCTAGTGATGTTCGATGTTACAGAGAAATATAAGGAAATGAGGACCAAGAAAAGGCCTTGGTTTCCCAGATAGCAGAATTTCAGTTATGTGAGCGAAGCAGTCATGAGGATCAATCAGGCTGGTCTGCTATTCATCTTCACATCCTTGTAACTGAGCATGTTGCCTGAAGTATAATTGGTATTTAATAAATATTTGCTGAATGGAGAAAGAACAAAACCTATTTCTTCGGATTAAAGAATAAATGGAGATAACATGTGAAACCTTGCTGGTTTAATAAAATAGGAAAAGAGAGACAGACATACATGCCAAGGGGTAATTTCAGGGATTAACCCAGTCAAGGGAATTAACTTTGGTGATAAGTAAAACTGAAGCTTATTTGAAGGAAGAGGAGAAAGAATCACTAGAGAATAGAAAGACTGATAATGTAAGGGAAGAGGGTAAAATCTGGGAGGTAGAGTCCTGGAGACTTGGGTGTGTGTGGGAAGAAGACCTTCTTCTTGAGGGGGCAGCAGGAGAAGGCTGCACAGATTTGTGCAGTCTTAAGTCTTAAGGCATTTGGAGTGGAGAAGAAGACAGTTACAGCCCAGCTGAGAATAGGAGAAATAGAAGTAGGAGTGAGAGCTTAGAACAGATTTGGGGTGGTCTTTGCGGATTGGAGAGAGGGGTCCCCCAAAAGCAGTGTGCAGTGGATCATTAGCAGGTACAGTGAACGTGGCCTTGAATCTAGGCCCAAACTGCCTAGGGCTTCACAAGGCGAAGGATTCTGGCACTTTTTAAACATTTAAGGAGGAAGGTTTCTTTTTTTTTTTTCTGTTTTTTTTTTTTAAATATTTTCTTTAATTTGTACAACTAGTAAGAATATAATTTAAATCCAACCCTAGGTAATAGCAAAAGCCCTTGCTGTTGTCATTCTATTATGTTCTTTCTACGGTACGTCTGGCAGGACAGAGGAGGTGGGGAGGAAGTTAGAAAGCAGAAAATTGGGAAGAAAATTTTATTCTACGGGAATGACAGCCACAATGATACCATTTTGGAATGTTTGGTAGCAGATTTCTCCTTCTACCTGAAAGGGAAGCCTGGGGACTCTTCAGTTCACAATCTATATTAGCTGTTTCCCTAATTTCTATCAATTTTTTTCAATTTCTCTACATAAACAAAAGACTCTGCAGGCAGCTTTTAATGTTTGAGTTATCCATAATTTCATCAGTAGGAAAGCACTGCTTGTGGAGGAAAATTATTACAGATAAGGAATATGAAATAAATATTGTAAAGACATAAGCTAGTTCATCCTGGATGTATTATTACCAACCTTTAATAAGGTTTATCATCACGAACACTCAATTTTATGTGCCTTTGCTTACTTTCCTATATGCATATCTCTGGTTCATTGACTATGATGATAAGGACTTTTGGTTTGATAAGTTTTCCCAAAAGCATTGGTATAGTGAATAATTTTCTTAAAAGTTTGTGTCATTTTTCTGTTTGTTTTTCTAAGTTCACTACAAAGGCAATGAACCCAAAGATTGTAATTGAGGTAGATGTGATCAGAATGTGTTTCATTTTTTTCTTCTTACATCAAATACTTTTCCATTCCCTCATTCATTTCCCAGTTCTTTCTCCCTTTGCATGTTACTGTGATGTTTAGTATCTAATTACTCCTACTTTTCTCTCCCTCTACCAACTGATTTCCCACAAATGACATTGTGTCTTGAGTTTGGACTTCTAAGTTCTAGAAAAGAAGACATCTTTACACCATTCTGAGTTACTAGCTTTTGTCTAATAAATGGAAATTTGAGGTCTTTCATGCTGAAGTTTTTGTAGCTCTGGATTTTGTTTCTCTAGTTTCCAAGGGATCTCATGTCTTATTTTACCCCCATTACATCAGTCATCATTCATTCACTCATTTACTGAACACATTTATTGAGCAACTACTATGAGTGGGCAAATTTCTAGATTCTAGAAATACAGGTTTGAGCAAACTGGGAGAGGCTGGAGGAGCCATTTAAATAGATAAGTGCCATACAGTGCTATGAAGTAAATAAAACAGGGCCATAAGTTAGTGACCCCAAGTGGGGTTACTTTGGATAGGCCTCTCTGAGGACATTAGCATTTGAGCTGAGATGTTAATAATAAGAAGCAAACTATGAGAAAATGTGAGAGAAGAACATTCCAGGCCAAAAGACCAAGGTGACAATGAGCTTGCTAAAGAGTAGGAAGAAAGTCATCAAATCTGGAGTGTAATTAGCCAGGAGGACAGAAGTACACAGCACAGTGATCTTGGGAGGTGGGCAGAGGTCAGATTGGATAGAGCCTTTTAGCCAATATTAAGGAGTTTGAATCTTATTTTAAAGCAGTGGTAAGCCATATTGAGGATGTGGATCAGGGAAGTGATATGACCAGATTTTGTCTTAAAAATCTCTCTCTGGCTGCCATGTGGAAAAGAAATTGGAAGGATGTGTGAGTGAAAACAAGACTAGTTAGGAGACTCTTGCAGCCTATGGGAGACGTGAAAGTGGCAGTAGATATGGTGAGAAGGATGTATTTTGGAAGGAGAAAATATAGGACTTGCTGGTGGAAAGATTGTGAGGTGTGAAGGAAAGTGAAGAGGCATGACTACTAGATTTGTAGCCAAATCAGCTGTCCAAAGGTGGTGCTATTAACTGAGATGGGGAGTAGTGGAGTAGAAGTAGATTGGGGTGGAAAATCAAGAGTTCAGGTTTTGCTGTGTTAAATGTGAGATTCCTCATTCCCCAGAGAAACCTCTTACCTATTAGCAGTTATTCCCTGTTCCCACCTTTCCTTCTTTCCCCTGCCAACTCCAGGCAACCACTAGTCTACTTTGTATTTCTATAAATTTGCTTATTCTAGGCATTTTATAGACATATAATCATACATTATGTAGTCTTTTGTGACTGGCTTCTCTCATTTAGCATAATATTTTCAAAGTTCATCTATGTTGTAGCGTGTTTTATTGTTGACTAATGTTCCATTATATGGATATACTGCATTGTGTTTATACATTCATCAGTTGACGGGAATTTGGATGGTTTCCACTTTCTGGCTATTAGTATAAATAATGCTGCTATGAACACTTGTGTCCAAGTTTATTGTGAAAACCTATGTTTTTATTTATCTTGTATATGTTCCTAGGACTGGAGGAAAATGCTGTACACACACAAACACACATTCAAGAAATACAAAATAGTTTATGAAAAAGATAGTACCCTGTAGCGTACTATAGGAATTATTGGTTTACTAACCTGATTAATTTTCATTATAACATATGTGCATGTAACACATGGTAAGAAAGTATTGTAATTTAGATAGATCTTTTGATGTGTGAAAAAGATATGGAAGTAGAGTTTCAGAGTAAGAAAGTGAATTATGACCATCTTCCTTTATGTATGAGGAATAGAGACATCATACCAATTCGGAAGGTCTTTGTTTAACCATTATTTTAAATTAGCTGTGCCCAGAGTTGGAAGGAACATCTGTTTCACGTCAAAGAATCATCAATCCAACCTGTCTGTTCCTGTATGATCTCCTTACTCATGTCAACTATTACTGGAAAGAATTTGGCCTGGGGATCTTTATTTGTATCATGGATTTTTGTTAGAATATTGATGCAAATGGGTATTTTTCTTTTGATTGAATGGGAAGTGTGGTAATATTCTTACACTAGACCCCCACCCCTTCCTGTTACACCTCTGTAGGAGAGGTGTCTGTTTCTGCACATTACTTGCCAGGCTGTGGCAGATACCCATAGTCTTGTGGACACTGGTATAAAATTTGCTAGATATTTTGCTTTTGTTGTGGAGAGCTGTTTTGAGGAGTGATTGGGGGGGCTGGGGGGTGCTGAGAAGAAGTGGGCTGAAGTTGTCTTTCACCAAAATCCCAGATTAGCTTGATAATCAGTGAGGAGTTTCCATTTTCATCTTTTAAATTGAAGAGTGAATTTAGGATTTATTAAAGGCCTAAGAATGCTGCCTCTCTTTCCCATGAAATTTGAGTGATGAATTTCAGTTCTCTTTTGCAGCGTTGTATTTTCTTGATCTGGCAATGCAAGATTAACCCATCTGTGGATTATTTTCATGTATTGTGCTTCTAAGTGCTATGAACAGTTTTAGGAATGAAAACGAAGGAATTTTTTTTTAAGGGGTATGCTAATTCAGTTAGTATTTATGTTTACAACATTAAAAAACCTACTTTGCATTAACGGTGAGACATTTGTTGGATGGTTCTATATTGCCATATATATTTACAATTTGATGGCTATTTCCAACTGAATTGATAAGCATTGTTCCCCACATTACATCTTTCATAAAATGCTTTAATTAGTTTTGAAGACTAGGTTGGATTAATAGCCTTTCAGACTTGACTCTTCTCAAGACATTTTTAGTGATGTGGAGAAATTCATACTGGAAAAGTTTGCTTTGTATTTGAAATAGTGAGTATCTACTGATGTTATTGCATTATATATTTTACTGTTATATTTTCATTCAAACCATATATATATACAGGATTCCAAAGAGAGAGTTACAGGGATCATGAAAAGTAACATGTGTGTTTGCTAGAATCTGAAGAGGATGACAGCACATAAAAAACATTCTTTTGCATTCATCCATTGTGCAGTATTCTGTTTTCATTAAAAAAAAAAATCAAGTTGGTAAGTCAACTAAAAATATGAGACTGGTTAACTTTCCCACACATTCTTTCTCCCTTGTGGGTTTTTATATGGGTATATTTAAACAGCCACACACATGAAACCATTATTTATGGAGCATATTGGAAGGGAACATGTACAGACCATCTTGTATAATACTCAGGTCTAATTTAGGGAGAACTGTCAGAAAACAAGGTACAGTGATTTCATAGATAGGAGTTTAATTTATTGATTCATGCAACTTAAATTTTTCTCCTCACAATAGTGATTTTCAAAGAAATACTTTGATTCTTCCCTCATTCTTCTGAGTCTGCAATATATAAAAGCTGATTTGTCAGCTCTTTTATAAAGAGTTGGAAACTGATTTCTAACATCAGCAAGATGACCTTAGGCAATTTGCTGAACTTTTTATGATTCGAAAGGCTAATCTGGAGTTGTGAAAAATAATGAGGGACCTACCACATTGTTGTAGGTGCATATATTCCATCTGACTATGGCTTCCCAGATGGAGAGAGTACATTGCAGCTGTTTGGTTCTAGCCCTTGCCCAAATTCACTGACCCAAATGCAATCTTCCTTCCGCTTTTTCTCAATGCAGAGTCTCATTTATTAGTGAGCCTGATGTTTTGTTTTGGACCTATTTCCTATTTTAATTATTAATGTAAAGAAGTACTGCCTTTTAAAGATAATTCATTAACTAAATGACACAAAATATTTACAAAGAATTATGGAAATGCTATATTATTCCTTAGCAGAAACATTAAGGAGAGTGAAGCATAGATGTAATTAGTAAAGTTTTTTTTTTTATATCATGGTAAGATATATGTAACATGAAATATACCATTTTAACCACTTTTAAGTGTACAGTTAAGTGGTGTTAAGTACTTTCACATTGTTGTGCAACCATCACCAGTATCCATTTCCAGAATTTTTTCATCTTCCCTAACTGAAATTCTGTACCTGTTAAACAATAACTGTCCATTTTCCCCTCCCCCCAGTCTATCTTCTGTCCCAATGAATTTGAATACTCTGCATACATCGTACAAGTGGACTCATTCAATATTTGTCCTTTTCTGACTGGCTTTTTACACTTAGCATAATGTCCTCAAGGTTCATCCATGTTGTAGCATGTGTCAGAATTTCCTTCCTTTTTAAGGTTAAATGATATTCCATTGTAGGTATATACCACATTTTGTTTATCCACTAATCTGTTGGTAGACACATAGGTTACTTCCATTTTTTGGCAAATGTGAATAGTAGGGGTTTTTTAGCAGTCTATCTAAAAGGCTGTATATGATCATTAAATGAACATTCTAATTGGTGAAACAAAGAAAGGAATATATATTATGTATTTATAATTTTTTCTTTTTTTTTTTTGCGGTACGCGGGCCTCTCACTGTTGTGTCCTCTCCCGTTGCGGAGCACAGGCTCTGGACGCACAGGCTCGGCGGCCATGGGTCACGGGCCCAGCCGCTCCGCGACATGTGGGATCTTCCCGGACAGGGTTATGAACCTGCGTCCCCCGCATCGGCAGGCGGACCCTCAACCACTGTGCCACCAGGGAAGCCCTATGTATTTATAATTTTGATCGCTGTATTATACACAGGAATGTGTGGGGTCATTTTGCCCCGAGATATTTTTATTCTGTAAGCTGTTACCTTGCATATTTTACTACATGAAAAGAAGTGTTGCCGTAGACATGATGCCTATTTATTTACCTGAGGGGGAAAATGGAGTTTTTAACAGTATGCATATTTGACATTGTGATGGGGTTTGCCAGTTCTAACCTCTCATTAGCATTTTGACTTTTTTAGTGTATGATAAATGTGATAAGTCACGAGAAGCCAGAGGGATATTTTTGCAATTTTTTTTTAACCTTTAGCTTTGCGGTATATTTTTTTTTCTTTAGCCCTTGGCCTGGCTTTCATAATTACTTTTCATTTGACTAGTTTTATCATATTAATTTTAGTGTGAATGAAGGGCCATAGTGTTTGTTATATTTTCAGATCTAAATGCCATGTACTTTGTTGAAAAGTTTTGGTTTGTTGAGTACCTCATTGCAGTGATTTGGAGTGTTATCCATGCCCTAGGCTTGCAAGGTATCTGCAAACTTCATTAAGCTTTTGCAGGTACTAATTTAGACATTAAAAGAGAGTATATGCCATTGTATTACCTGCTTCTTCCTTTGTTTCACTTGTTTTTAAGCAAAAAAGTAGCAAACTTTGATTAAATTCAGTTATTAACTTTGCAGCAAATTGCCTTTCTAAATCAGTATCTTTTAAGTGCTAGGATGTGTGGAAGTATGGTGTGCACAATGTTGGTTTGTGGGACTAATCTAGGTGAAGAGTTTAAGGGTTTAATATGTTTCATTGTACACAATATCTAATACTAGATACAATAAAACTGTATTTAAAATAGATCAGCATTGAGGAATGGCGTGTAAAAAGCCTTTGAAATAAATTGGATGACTTGGAAGACCTGATTGTATGTGAATATTTCAAAGTAAAATGACAATTATGAGTGGGAAAGAGAGCCTTTTTGAAAAGCCTTCTGCTTGAGGTCTGTTTTGTTTAATTTTTGTTTTTGTATTTTTTAAACAATTTATAGGACCAAATGATCAGATCACAGCTCCATTGCTTCTATTGAATAAGTGATAGATTTGTTGTTCAAAGATGGCAGTAAGCTCAGATATAGCTATGGGGATGTTAGTGGGTGGAATTCTTATTATTTTAGTGATGAATCAGGTAGACTTCTAATTCAATATGAGTTATAAATGAGGATATACTTTTTTCTAAATAATCTCCATCAATATGTTCTTGAGGAGTAGTTATATAAAGTTGGTGGAGTCTTTTAAATGCCTGCTC
Organism: Lagenorhynchus albirostris; assembly: GCF_949774975.1. Classification (NCBI taxonomy): domain Eukaryota; kingdom Metazoa; phylum Chordata; class Mammalia; order Artiodactyla; family Delphinidae; genus Lagenorhynchus; species Lagenorhynchus albirostris. The sequence goes on along the minus strand of NC_083098.1, from coordinate 121,845,960 downwards.
TAACAAAGAAGGTAAAAGGATACTTTTCATTTTTATTATTTCCGATATTCAAAATTTTAGCCATTTCTTTTGTAGAAAGTTATGGGGACTCATTCTGTTGCCATTAGCAGAGGTGATAGTACTAATGTAGTTATATAAATATGCTTTATTTAATGTCATTTGGTTTTATATGTCTACTTGAGTCTCCCTTTTGTTTTTCCTTGCTTTCTAATTGTTTTATGTTCAATGTAAAAATTTCTCAGCCACCTTATTGTTTCTTAGAAATTTGCTGTTTATTAAGTTACTATAGCTATATTTTAACTTTACTGAGCTTCAATTCTTCATTATTAGAACCGGAATAATAACCCTTGTCCTGTGTCTCTCTCAGGGTTATTGTGAAAAATCAAACAATTTAATATGAAAACACTCTGCAAATTGTAAAGCACCATGTACATTTTATTTATGTCTATAAATTATATATTGCATATTATACAAATTTTTTTAAAGGTAGAATTTTAAATTTAATATCCCTTATGTGTTATTCTGCCTTAGGCTCCTATGTGCTGTTGGTTTTGCAGTTTCTCTAATAGGTGAATAACTTCATTGTGGGGCGTGTGTGTGTGTGTGTGTGTGTGTGTGTTCTAATGTGTAGTGGATCATTTTCAAAATATACTTTATTAATTTGATGATTACACATTATAACCTAAAAGTTTGTCATATTCAATAAAAGAATAAAAGTCCTGGCTTATTTAAGTTGATTTTTCTCTCCTCTTTTTTTTTCTTGAGGCATTTTAAAAGAGTAAGTGGAGTGTTCACATTTTATTCTTGTTTTCCCTTTGTAATAACATAAATGTATATATTGCATTTAGAGAAATATAAATGTGTCCACAGTAAAACATGGTATCCCATCAGCTTTTCGAATTTGTTGTATCTTGTTGATTATGAAGGTGCTGTCATTTTAATAACCAGTGTTTCTAGACAGTCAGGTAGTTCTTGAAATGGTGAAGCTGCTTTGTCATTAATGCTCAGACCACCCACTCTGTTATTGTCAGTAGTTAATATCGAACAATTGGAACTATTTGATTTGCATACTCATGAAGTGATTTGTATATATGCCACCTACTTGGAAAAGTTATTTTTGAGAAGACTAAATCTAAGTCAATGAAAAAGAATAACAAAAAATATTCTATACTATATTAGCATATTCTAATTAGTATGTTCTATTGTATATTAGAATATAGTAGAATATTATTATGTAAATATGTTAGCTGTGATTCAGTAAGAGGTTCTATGACCTTTTCTTCCAGTTATCAACTCTGAATTAGATCAAGTAAAATTCGCCACAGGGTTCTCCATGCCCATATAATGTTGCATTTTAGAAAGAACTAAGAAAAAAGAAATAAGGAAGTTTAAACAACTGAACTTATCTCCTGTAACCAACATCTAGAATAAGGTTTTTATATTACTCTTGATCTTCTGTGTTTCTTAGAGGTTTTGTGTGCAAAGATTTTTGTACCCTCAGCTGAAAGCTAAAACACATCAATTACACTTATTTAAAAAAAATTTTGTTAAACATGAAAATTTTAAACAAAATTCCCATTCTTTCATTCTATTATAGAAGTCAGGTGAGAATCTTCTTGATATTTAAAAATGAAAGTTGTTTTTTCCTTAAATTTTTTTTTTTGTCAGTTCTGTTCGAAGTCAGAATGGAAACTTGTTTTCATTTGTACATATTTGGCTTACTCTTTGGCTTACCAGTGGTTGAGTCGTGAACAAAGTTACTTTGTATTATGTATTTTAAAAGGCAGATGTTAAGTAATCACCTTATAAAAAGGCCTATTACAATTAGATGTGTGCATCACAGTTTACTCATGAAGAAAATGCCATTTATGTAATTTCATACTTTAAATGCTACTTGCTTGAGCAGAACCTATATTTCTATATTTAATAAGTGAAATGGCCCCTTACCTTTATGTAAAAACATGTTTAGCAACTCTGTCTTTTTTCTCTATCTCTGCTTTTAGAATGCCAGCCAAGCTTTCAACAGAGTAGCAAATTAACTTTTGGTAATTTCAACATTATGGATATTTTATTTGAATTAATGATTGTACCTGGTCACTTGACTCTTCTCTCTTTTTATGGATTTCTAACTCATTTAAAACAAAATTGGCTGAAAAAAAAGTAGAAATAAAACGGATGTTCAGTTTAGCAATTAAAAAAGGATTGGTACTTGCTGAGAAACAGTTTTTTAAATCAGAGAAGCATTTAGATACTCTTTGATCTTTCATTTGTGGTGTTCATGCCTAGAGGTGTTAAAACTAATCAAAGAGAAAATGCTTATGCAGTAGAAAAGACACTGAGAACTGAGACTCCTTCCATAAATATAAGGCAACCGCTATTACAGGTACACAGGAGGGTTACAAAGATTTCTTTTGAAATTGCTCAGAAGCCTCCTGAAATGGTGCTTTTCTTGACGCTGGTTTGCTGATAACCAACATTAATTAGCATGCTGCTTCGTCGTTTCAGTTTGTCTCTTTGCACATACAACTCAACACCTGAAGCCCCTTTCTTACTCCTCTCCCCTAGTCTACCTATGTCTGCCTTCAAAACTTACACATTCGGGCTTCCCTGGTGGCGCAGTGGTTGCGAATCTGCCTGCCAATGCAGGGGACATGGATTCGAGCCCTGGTCCGGGAAGATCCCACATGCCGCGGAGCAACTAAGCCCGTGCGCCACAACTACTGAGCCTGCGCTCTAGAGCCTGTGAGCCACAACTACTGAAGCCCACGCGCCTAGAGCCTGTGCTCCGTAACAAGAGAAGCCACCGCAGTGAGAAGCCCGCGCACTGCAACGAAGAGTAGCCCCTGCTCGCCGCAACTAGAGAAAAGCCCGCACGCAGCAGCAAAGACCCAACACAGCCAAAAATAAATGATAAATAAAATAAGTAAATTAAAAAAAAAAAACTTACACATTTTTCAGTGGGCAACGTTGTGGTAAATCTGTCCTGCATAGGCTCATTTACTTTATATTTACTACATATTTATATTAATTTTTATCCTATGTTTATTTGAGATTATTTGGAAATTAGGTAATAACCACTCGTACATCTTTTTCATTTGTACTGTGTAGCACTTCTTGTAGAGCATGACTTCCTATCACGCATTTTTTTAAGACGATGCATTACATAGACGAGGTACTTACGTTTTAAAGGAATAAGCATGAACTCTTCAAGGAGTCATAGTGACTAATGAAAACTCAAATTTCGCTCTTTTTGTTTGAATATTGTGCGAAAAGTCACATTTCAAAGATGGCCAAAGAAAAATTGCTATAGAAAGAAACATTTTCAAGTCTTTAAAAAGGGATATATTAAATAGAAGTGCTAGAAGAACTAGCATTTGCTTAACCCATTAACCTACCTTGTGAATTGTGAGTATCTTTAGCTTATGTTCTCTCCCTTGTATAGGATCATGTCATGTCATAACTGGGCACAGGGCAGGATGGCGGAGTTCTTAAACCTTCTCTAGTTCAAAAGTTCCCATATTGTAGGCCCAGGGCCATTGTCATTTAATTACTTCTAGAGGTCTGTGTATTCATGTGTACTGATTAACATATGTGAAAATATGTGAACTACCGTACAATGACAGCATTGTGAATGGATGCCATTTTGATTAAAGGCAAATTCATTTAAAAGTTTTACTGAATTCATAAAAGCTCAACCAGTAATACTAGAAACTCCACCACTGTCATGTGTAGTTGGGTTTTTTGACATTGAAAGAGGTTGCTCATGCCCCAGGAGTCTAGGTACCACTGCTGGAGTCCAGTTGCCTAATTTTAAAGATGAGAAAACTGGGCCCAGGGAAGTGAAATGATCCATCTGACATTGCAGTAGAGAGTATCAGGGTTGAGACTAGAGCACAGCTTTCGTGTCCTGTGGCTTTACAATCATATAGAGCTGTGAACTTAGAAAAGGGGAATGAACTTGTGAGAGGGAGTGGTATAAGGAGAGCAGTAACTTTTTCTTAGATTACTTTTAATAGTTTGAAATGTTTTTTTGTTTGTTTTTTTTTACCATTAGGGAATAAGAGGCAAGGAATAATGTGATTAGTGAAGATAATGTTATATAGTGCTTACAAAAATTGTTTCTGTTACACTGGTAATTTTTTACTCCTTGGGAACTCATTAATAATTGCAGAATCATCATTTTGATAGTACTCTTAAAGTTTTTGAAGTAATTTTTACAGTTATAATTTTATATCCTTATAAAGTCTCAGAAGCAATTAGGGAAGGTTTGGCAAGCCCTTTTTAAGTCCTGGGAATGCTGATAAACAGAGAAATCAAATGAATGCCTATGGTCTCTTAGTCTTTGAATCTAGGTCTCTTAACCTTCAGTTTTATTTTACATCCGTTACCTGTGTTTTAATTTTGTGGCGTGTTTTTGCTTTCCTGTGTTCCTTTAGTGAGGGAGCAGATTTATAGGAAAGAAGTTGAAATGCTAGTCAGTCTGTTTGGATTTTTGTAGCATTTCTTAAGAAGAATCAGTGGGTGAATGTATTGAAATTGATGACTTAACATCTAAGGGTTATACGTGTTGCATTTTTTAAGTCAGTGACATGAAATATGTGATACCACAGTAACTGCTAAATAAGTGACTTTTTGATACGACTTTACCCGTTCAGTGGTAACTCTTTTAACTGTCATGTAAGTTAGCAAGAGAAGGTGTAAATGTGGTGCCTTGTATATTGTGTGTACAAGTGACATAAGAATAAACAAGGTTAGAAAAAGTTTAGTCATGCATTCACTCTGCAGAAGGAGGGTCAAGTGAGTTGAACTAGGGACCAGGTAGAAGAAAGCTTCTCTGAGCAAAGTGATTTAAATAGCAACACTTTCAATCCTTTCTATAGCTAGGTGAAGGAATTACAGTAAGGCCCAGAACTCTAGGAATTGCAGTAAGGAAATGTCATATAAATGGAAAAGGTACCTCAACTATAGGCCTGGCTCTGTTAATAATGTTACGGTTTTGGTCCCTGTGTATTTGGGTTCTTGATGAACCTATTCAAGGTAAAAATTCCTCTGCAATATGTATTTGTAGTTTGATGGAAGAGGTTTCTATAGCAAATGAAATAGAGTGTATATGGCCAGTATTACTCATGAGTACCTTAGTGAAATATCTCTAAGAAATAGGAAGCACTTTCTGCCATTATATGTAATTCTTTCATCTGAGGAGACTTTGTATTATTACTGCCTTCATCATTTTAGTTCATTTTGTCACTTAGAATAAGCTACTACCCAGACAAAAGACATGAGAATAAGAAGTAAACAGAACCATAAAAAGATGAGCTTCGAAAAAAGTTGACAATGAGTATGTTGCTGAAATGAATTTGCTATTAATACTACCTGAGAAGTCAAGAAAAAATTATAGTCACCCTTATGGATTCAGTAATTAATATAAGAACTCTGTACTGAGCACTTACTATCTGCGAGGGACTGAGGATGCTGCGTGAAAATGAGAGTTTCTATTCTTGTGAAGCTTATAGTCTAATGGTGGGAGATGGACAGCAAACGTGGACATAAGCTGTGTGCAGGAGTTAATAAGTGCTATCAAGAGGATGTAATAGAAACTGATCCTGGGAGGCCAGCTTCACACAGGGTGGCCAGGAAAAGTTTCTCTGAGGATAAGACATTTGAATTGAGGCTTACAGGGAGAGGAGAAGCTGGGCAAGTGCACACGAGGCATAAGAAATGGCAAGTGAAAAAGCAGGAGATAAGACAGGATTTGGCAGTCTGGAAGGACAGAAGGGGCCAGTTGGAGTTCAAATGCAGTTAGTGAGGGTGGAGGTGACTGACCGAAGATGGACAGGTAAGAAAAAGTTACATCATGGAGGGTCTGGTGGGCCATAGTAAGAAATGTGGATTTTATTTTGAGAACATTGCTTAGCTGTTGAAGTAACTTAAGCAGGGGCATGAGATGATCTAAATTATGTTTATAAAACAGTCACTGTAGCTTCTCTCAGGTAACAGGTTGAGGAAAGGTCCAAGAATAGAAGCTTCGAGACTAGTTAGGAGACTATTGAAATAGTGCAGGAAGGGATGATGATTTGAATGCAGGTTTGAGGGCTTTTGTTTTATTTTTATTTTTTCTATACTCTACAGTTATTATTGCTGCAAATTCAATCCTGTGTTTTTCCATTGTCCACTGGAAATTAGTTTACAATAATCACTGTATTTTAATCAAAACTGCAGTAGCAGAAGAGGCTTTTTGTTGTAACTTACTGTGGCAAGAAATTAGTTTTAGATGGAAAATTGTATATGTCCTTACCTCTGATTGTATTAGGCATGCTCTTTGGAAAGCTTTGATTAATAATGAATTAGTAATAATAGTGCAAGTTTTTGGAGCTGACTTATTTCATGCACTGCATTAAGTGCTTTCTAGTCCATTATTTCATTTAATCTTCACAATAATCTATGACAGACGTAGGTGCTTTTATTATATGCACATTGAAAATCAGGAAACCAAGGGACTGAGAAGTTAAGGAACTTTCCCAAGGTCATGGAGAGAAGAAACGTGCTGTTGGAATTTGAACCTAGTTCTTTCTAATACCACAGCTAAAACATTAAAAAAACAAAGAAAACAAAAAAAAAACCTAACATACCTTTTATTAAGAAACAATTTAAAATGCACAAATCATAAATGTGTATTTCGATGAATTTTGGCAATTGTATCTGTCTGTGTAGCCACCTCCCCAAACAAAATATAGAATGTTTCTATCACTGCATAATGTTTCTTATGTTCCTTCCCGTCAGTTCTCACCCGATAGACAACTACTTCCTGGTTTCTATCACCATGTATTGTTTTTTGCCTCTTCTTGGACTTCATGTGCATGAAAACAAATGCTGTATATTCTTTTGTGTCTGGCTTCTTTCACCCAACATAACATTTTGGAGACTTCATCTTTGTTATTGCTTATGGCTTATTCTTTCTTATTGCTAAGGAGCAGTATTCCATTATATGATTGTGTCAATATATCAATCCATTTACTTGTTTAGGGACATTTAAATTGTTTCCAGTTCTTTGCTGTTTTCCGAATAAAAGTGCTGTGAGCATTTGTGTAAAAGAATATGTGTTCATTTCTATTGTATAAATACTTAGGAGTAGAATTGCTGGATCATAAGGTAAGATGTACCTTTTCAAGAAGCTGCCAGACTGTTCTCTGGAGAGGTTGTACCATTTAATTTCCCGCTGGCAGTGTATGAAAATTTCGGTTGCTAGATCCTCCACACCAGCATTTGGTATTGTCAGTGTTTTTTTTTAGCCATTCTAGTGGGTGTGAAGTAGTATCTTGTGGTTTTAATTTGTATTTCCCTAATGACTAATGATGTTGGGCACCTTTTAACGTATTTATTGGCCATTTGTACATCTTTTTTATTCTTGAGTGTTTAAGAATTTTGTTCTTAAACATTTTTGGATTATTTGTTTTTGTCTTTTTTTGCAAATTTCTAAGGTTTCTTTATACAGTCGAGGTACAGATTATATGTATTGTGAATATTTTCTCCCAAGCTGTAGTTTGCCTATTCATTTCCCTACTAGCGTCTTTTGATGAGCAGAAATGTTTAATATTGATGCAAGTCTAATTTACCAGTTTTGTTTCTCATAGTTACTGCTTTGTGTCCTAAGAAATCTTTGCCTGCTTCACAGTCAAAGATTTTCTCTTGTGTTTTCTCCTAGAAGGTTTATTTTAGCTTTAGAGTTCAGTCTTTGATCTTTTTAGAATTTATTTTTGTATATGGTATATAGTAAACGGCAAGGTTCATCTTTTTCATGTTTATCTCATTGTTCCATCACCTTTGTTGAAAAGACTTTCTTTTCCCCATTGAATTGCCTTGGTGCCTTGGTCAAATCAATTGACCGTATATGTGCGCGTCAGTTTCTGTCCAGTAGCCTGATTCATTTGTCTGTCTTTATGCCATTACCATGATGTCTTGATTGTAGCTTCATTAGATAGTGTATGTTATCTAATTTTGTTCTTTTTCAAGCTAGTTTTATCTATCCTAGGTTCTTTTATTTTCATATAATTTTTAGAAATGGCTTGTCAATTTTTTTTAACATCTTTATTGGAGTATAATTGCTCTACAGTGGTGTGTTAGTTTCTGCTTTATAACAAAGTGAATCAGCTATACATATACATATATCCCCATATCTCCTCCCTCTTATCTCCCTCCCACCCTCTCTATCCCATCCCTCTAGGTGGTCACAAAGCACCGAGCTGATCTCCCTGTGCTATGTGGCTGCTTCCCACTAGCTATCGATTTTACATGTGTTAGGCTTGTCAATTTCTTACAAAGATAATCCACCAGGAGTTTTATTTGAATGGCATTGAACCTATAGATTACTTCTGTGAGAATGGACCTATTAACATTTGGTCTTCCAATCTGCGTACATGGTTTTATCTCTCCATTTATTTCAGAGCCCAGACTGTATGGTCACTTACATCTAGTAAACATAGGAAATTCTCTTTTAAGTCTAATACAACACCAATTCTTAGAAAACATACATTTCACGTTAGAAGAGTCTGTCTCATGAAAGTGGGTGAGCTACGCTTCATTACATTATGAAGAGTAGTTGAAAATTCACTGTTTATTTGGTTATGAAGAAACGTTGCTTTCCAAAAAAAGAAGTAGTCTTTTTCGATTAATATCTGTTTTGTACTAATGAAAGTGTGACCTCTCCTGGTTTAATTCAATTACTGAATGAGTTGGTCTGTGATAACTAGTATTCTCATAATACTGCAAATAGCACAATCTATTTTATGTGGAAGCAGAAAGTCTCCCAAAGTAACAAGTGAGTATGGCTATGTTTTCTAAGTCTAGGAGAAATATGTTTGCCTTATAAGTAGCACAGAATTAATGAAAATAAAAATAGCTTTTAGGATTTGAGTATGCCAGTGGTAATAAATAAACAGCTATTCAGAGCATTCATCTTTCAATGCATAACATTGGAGGAGTAACATAATATGTACCTCACAGGGTTATTGGGCGGATTACAGCAGGAAATGTATGTCAAGTGCTGAGTACATTGCTTGGCATAAAGTAAGCTCTCAATAAACTTCTGTCTCTCTATCTGTATCTTGATCCAGGACAAGCGCTGGGTGTGGGCAGTCAACCTGTTGAATCTCTTGTGCTTTTGCTTTAGAATGCTATCATAGATCTTAGTGTTCAGACTCTTTGTAAAAGTGCTACTTTTCTCAAATATTAATTTGGTTTTGAATCCTACCTCCCAGTCAAGTAAACCTACCTCCCAATCAAATATATATAGTTTATATGTATATATTTTTTACTTAAAAATCCTTTAAGTAAAATTGACACTGATTTTACATATATATAAGATTTTATATATATAAAATCAGTGTCAATTTTACTTAAAGGATTTCTTTTTCTTTTACTGAACTGGAAACTATTGCTAATGTATTAGAATGAAATTCCATAAATTTTTTTCTGTATACAGTGGTAGTGGTTAATTTATGGACCCATGGCATCTGTTACTACCTTAACACTAAGATATGTACTGTTTTTGACTTTAGATATACAGAATTTATATCTATATCTCTAAATCTACTTGTACAAATTTAAGTAATATGAGGATTAAATAGGGCTTCTCTTCTTCGGCAGTGTGCCAAGAAACCCAGAGGCTATTTAATTCCAAATTCTGAGTTGACGTTTAAGTGAAGTAAATACATGCAACACAGTTCTAAGCTGGAAGGGTACCTAGGAGTCCAGAGATTGTTTGGTTTGAAATATTGTTTCATGGTTGGAGTGTTGTACTTGCAATACAGACTCCCCTTGCGCCACCCCCTGACCCCCAGGCAGATTTCAGTTGGCCAACAGGGTGGTGTTTCCTACATCTAGACCAGTTAGTCAGTGATATGAGTGTTCATGGTTTTCAGAGGTTTGAATGAGTACTTATTTAGGAAAACATGATAGAATTCTAGATTCTGAACATCTTTTAAACAAATAGTTTAATGAAATCTCCTAACAAACATGGCTATTAGGGAGATCAGCTCGGTGCTTTGTGACCACCTAGAGGGGAGGGAGACGCAAGATGGAGGGGATATGGGGATATATGTATATGTATAGCTGATTCACTTTGTTATACGGCAGCAACTAACACACCTTTGTAAAGCAATTATACTCCAATAAAGATGTGAAAAAAAAATTCAGCATTCCACTTGAACTGACTTCCTGCTTAGTAGGTTTGTTATTTCTTATTCTTTGGGTTTTGGCTATGTATGCGTAGCTTAATTTTAATTTTTGTAGTTGTTTTTGTTAAATTTTAATTAATTAATTAATTACTTTTATGCCTGCATTGGGTCTTTGTTGCTGTGCGCGGACTTTCTCTAGTTGCAGTAAGTGGGGGCTACTCTTCGTCGCGGTGCGCGGGCTTCTCATCGCGGTGGCTTCTCTTGTTGTGGAGCATGGGCTCTAGGCATGTGGGCTTCAGTAGTTGTGGCACACGGGCTCAGTAGTTGTGGCTCGCGGAATCTAGAGCGCAGGCTAAGTAGTTGTGGCACATGGGTATAGTTGCTCCATGGCATGTGGGATCTTCCCCGACCAGGGATGGAACCCGTGTCTCCTGCATTGGCAGGGGGATTCTTAACCACTGCGCCACCAGGGAAGTCCCTGTAGTTGTTTTAAGTACAAAGATTTTAAGAAAAAATATTGATACAAATAAATCATATAATAAAATCAGATTCATTAAGATTTAAATATTGAAAGCCAGATGTGATGGTTCAAGCTCATGGAACATGTGTAACTTTAGGTATTTCTGAGGAAGATGATCTAAATGAAGTGCTTCTTAGCATGCATAACATGTTAGGCTCTGATATTAAAATAATTGCCTTTTAAAAATGAGCGGTGGTCAACTTTTCACAGTATCACACCTTTGAGAATGAAAAGTTCTTGTCAAGATGATAGTCCAGGACTTTCTTGGTGGCCAGTCCTCTCTGCTCTGCCTATTCATTCCTCCATCTCCCCAAACCCTAGAAACCACTGATCTTTTTACTGTCTCCATAGTTTTGCCTTTTAGATTGTCTTATAGTTGGAATCATACAGTACATAACCTTTTCAGATTGGCTTCTTTCACTTAACAATATGGATTTAAGTTTACTCCATGGCTTTTCATGACTTGATAGTTCATTTCTTTTTAGCATTGAATAATATTCCATTCTCTAGATGAACCATAGTTTGTTTATCCATTCACCTACTGAAGGACATCTTGATTTCTTCCAAATTTTGGCAATTATTAATAAAGCTGCTATGAAATCTGTGTGTGGGTTTTTGTTTGGACATGGTTTTTCAACTCTTTAAGGAGTACAGTTGCTGGATCATATGGTAACCAGAGTATGCTTATTTTTGTGAGAAACCACCAAACTAACTTCCAAAGTGGATTACTGTTTTGCATTCCCATCTGCAGTGAATGAGAGTTCCTGTTGTTTCACATCCTTGCCAGCATTTGGTGCTGTATTTTTGGACTTTGACCATTTCAATAGGTGTATAGTGTATTTTACCATGGTTTTAATTTGTAATTCACTAATGATACCTGATGTTGGGCATCTTTTCATGTTTATTTGCCATCTGTATATCTTTTTTGGTGAGTTGTCTGTTCAGATCTTTTGCCCATTTTTATATAGGATTGTTCATTTTCTATTGTTGAATAGTAAGAGTTTGTGGTATATTTTGGATATACCATTTTCTCATTAGACTATTTGGTTTTTACTCTTGAGTTTGAGAGTTCTTTGTATATTGTACAATAATCACTAGTCTTTTCTTAGGTAGGTTTGCAAATACATTCTTCTGCCTCTATAGCATGTTTTTTCATCCTCTTAACAGGGTCTTGTACAGAGCAAAAGTTTTTAATCCTGATAAAGTCCAATTTATCAATCTTTTCTTTTATGGATTGTGCTTTTGGTATTGAGTCTAAAACTGTTTGTCTAACCTTGGATCCTGAAAATGTTCTCTTAATTTTTGAAGTTTTTCATTCTGACTTAATTTTTTTTGTATAAGATAACAGGTTTAGGTTGAGGCTCAATTTTTTTTTTTTTTTGGCCTTTGTATATCTAATTGCTTAAGCACCTTTTGTTGAAGAGAGGCTATCCTTCTTCCGTTGAATTGCTTTTGTATCTTTGTGAAAAATCAGTTGAGCATATTGCATGTATCTGTTTTTGGGTTCTTTATCCTGTTCCACTGATCCATGTGTCTGACTCTTCTCCAGTACCACACTGTCTGGATTACTCTGTGTTTTAATATCAGTTAGAATGATTCTTCCCCCTTTATTTTCTTTTTCAAAATTCTATTAGCTGTTCTCATCCTTTGCATTTCCATATACATTTTAGAATAATCTTGTCTATATCTACAGAATCTTACTGGGATTTTAATAGGAATTGTATTATATTTGTAGATCAGTTTGAGGAGAATTAATATCTTTACTCTTCTGAGTTTTCCAATCTGTGAATATGTCTCTCCCTTTATTTAGATCCGTGATTTCTTTCATCATTGTTTTGTAATTTCAGCATACAGATTCTGTACATGTTTCGTTATATTTGTACTAGGGAATCCACTCTTTTTTAAACAATTATAAATGGTATTTTAAAAACTTCAGTTTCCACATCTTCATTGCTCACATATGGAAATATGATTGAATTTTGTCTATTGATCTTGTATCCTGTGACCTTTTTTGGTAGAGTCTCTGGGATTTTCTGTGAGCTACATATTTTTAAAAGATCACTCAAGCTATTGTGTGGAAGATAAATTATACAGGGGCAAGGGCATAAATAATCAGCACAGTTCGGAAGTGATGGAAATAATTCAAACAAGAGATAATGGTTTTGTGTGGGGTATTTATTCAGTAGTGAGAAATGGTTGGATTTTGATATATTTGGAAGACACAACCCATGGGAATCTTTAGTGAGAGAAAGAGAGGAGTTAAAGCTTCTCCAACCAACCAGATCAAACTGTACTTTCATGATTATATCATTACTTAAAATGTCTTCTGTAGAGGTGGGAAAACAGATATGTATATATGTTAAAGGATGTAAGGAGATCATCTTTCAGTTTTTTAAGAGTGTTTAGGATCATTATAAAAGAATTAGGCTATGGGCAATGAAAGTGCCAAAAACTGTATCCAGTGCTTTGTAGTCACTCCAGAAATGTTTGCTGACAATAAATTTTAAAGTGATGTGTTATAAGTAGATTAAACTTATTAGTAGCTACTAGAAGCTACTTGTGAACTATTTAGGGCAAGACTACTTTACTTCACATTGGTGGCTTAGAAAGGCAGAAAGACTTGTTCCTTTCTAGGCAAAGTAAATTTGATTCAGAGCAAAGAGTTGGCATATACATATTTTAAAAAATATTTTACTATATTATTTAAGTAATTTATGTTTATGAATAAAAATTAAATAGCCTAGAGTTATAAAGTGAAAACTTAGATTCTTCATCAAACCCTGTTTCCATTTTGCAAAAATAATCAGTTTATCTGTTAGTAGGTAGTTTCTGTGAATCCTTCCAGAATTGTGACGTGCATTTCTCTTTTTAGACATTAATGTTTAAAAAATAAGTAGTTCGATTTACACAAGATTTTGATGCTACTCAGTTTGAGACCCCTTCTCATTTTCTATCTTCAGAATTCTTACCTGCTTTATTTTCATTTCATGTGATTCATTCTTCACCCCACATTTTAAGTTTATTAAAGAGGATTTTAATGCATTTAAAAATTTTTTCTTCTCAGAAATGGATCTTTTGGAAATTAGAAACCCCCAGGAGGAAAACATATAGTTTTAAAATGCAAAATAAGATAAGGTTAATTAAAAGATTAGCATATCAAAGTCTAAAAAAGCAAACAATTTTATCATTTTATTGATAAGAAAAAGGAATTTTAAAACCAAAAGAATTATAAAAGGATATTTATATTGACCAAAGATGTCATAAAAAGAAAAACTGTCATAGTGTTGACTAAATTTAGGATTTGAACCAGATATTAAAAAATGAGAACAGGGATATTAGAAATTTCTTTCTCTGTTGACTAAATTTAGGATTTGAACCAGATATTAAAAAATGAGAACAGGGATATTAGAAATTTCTTTCTCTCTCATTCCTCTCAAGGGGGCCTTAAAATTTTAGAGGTAGCTTGCTAAAGTTTTGTAAACCAAACCTATTTAGTTAGGTATGAGTTGTGTTGCCTTCCATCCTATTTCAAAGTAATGCTCAGAGGATTAATGGATATAATATGCTGGAAGATTAGAAGATGACAGGTGTAGGAGGCTATATAATCATTTTAATTGTTTATAAGCAGTTTGTGTTCATCCTGTATTTTGTTATCACTCCATTTTTTACATGAGGATAATAGTTAGCATATACTTTTCTTAAATTGTTACCTGTTCCTTTTATTTATTTAATTTAGGTCTGCAATGGCTTTTCTTAATATTTAGTGTTATTTAGTTTTCTTTCTAAAAAGAAATAATTTGTCATTAAGTGCTTTTGTCTAAAACTGTATTTATATCTATCTTTTGTTTCCATTTTGCTTGAAAAATAATTCTCACATATTTGCTAAATGTATGTTTTTTCCAAGTTATGCCCTTCAACAAACTTAATTTTATTGAAGACTGTTTTGAAAAAAGGTAATGGAAGCTCAAGGGCAGGATATAACATTTAAGGATTATCAGCATAAATAACCGTGATGTATAAGACATAATCCTCTTAGTTTTGTAGTATAACTAAGGTCAGTGGTCTGAATATAACTTTAGTATAGCTATATAACAATTACTTTAAGATACAATTATTTAACTGGGATTATTTCAGAAGGAAATAAAGATAATTAAGCATATGAACAGTTCTGTATCCAATAATCAAAGATTTTAGGAATGCAAATTAAATCCTCCCCTCCCCTGCCTTTGTAACTTAAAACTAGAACATAGAGATTTAGTAGAATCATTTTAAGTTGTATTTACACACACACAAAAAATTTGGCTTTATCTCAACACTCACTTTTAGAGGTAAAGATTTGTTTTTCTTTTTGCTGGTGTGCATAAAAAAAGTACAGTTGAGGAGAGATTTATAACACAAGTTTCAAGTAGTATCAAGTCCCTGGATTTTTTGAGAATTTAATTATGAGCACATTCATAAAACTCATTATACTAGATTCTCCAAGAGGTTTCTATAAAAATTTTAAACCATTTATCATCTTTATTTTTTAAACTCATATTGGATAGAGACCAGCAAAGACAGTTTTTCTACCAGCAAGGTGGGATTTTTGTTTCTTATGTTTCACTTTGATTTTTATAAGCATTTTCTATGGCTATTGATACTATTTCTAATTGATCTTAAAGATGGATAGAAAAGATAGACAATTCTGGAAAATATAAACTACCTACAAATTAGAATTTATTGCTTTCTGAGACATCTACCTTTCCCTCTTAATTTGTAACAGTAAATGCCATTCTGCGAGACAGGGAATACATATCCCAGTGGTTTATTCAGCAAAATGCTAGAAGATTTATTTGGTCTGGAACACTTTTAAAAGTTAGGAAAGGTAAAATAGGTTTGAAAAATTTAATCTTTTATAGGAATCCTTTCAAACTTTTAATTCTGGAAGCTAAATGAAAATAATGTGAACTTTAAGAACTCTGTTCAGTTTTATATGTTCATAGCAGTATCATTGAGTTATTTTTCTTTTGATTTACAAAATACCCCTAAATGGTACCAAACATGAGTTCGTAGGGATTTAGTTTTAGGACTACATGTAACTGAACATTTTGTTCTTTACTGGGTGTCCTCCCTTATTTTACTAGTACGCTTTGCTGGATGTCATTTCTTTTATGCAGTCATTTTATTAAGTATATCAAAGGAAAGATTCTGTCCTAGAGGTGAGTTCTTGTGATTTGTTCAAGATTCATCAAATGACAAAACAGTGTCAAGCAACAAACCACTTCCTTGTGGCATGTAATAAATGGTATTTGGCTCTTCAAATTTGTGTTTTGATTGCTAAAAGCTGAGGGCTTGATCCAAAATGTAGACTGAGTTTGATTAGTGTAACAGATTCAGTTGTGATCCATATTTTTACTACTGTTACAGCAAATGACTGAGATGGAACAATTGCAGATACATACTTAGAGGCTTTATACCTGAGGTAGACTGGGGAGCAAACTCTTCAGCAACTTTAGATTCCTGTGAGGTGGCATGAGTATGGCATTTTCTCTGTTTGAGTTGTGAGTTTTTCAGAGAAAGTAACAGAGGTGATGGTCGCTATGTGTGTGGTAAAGCTTAATGACTCTAAAACTTACTCCAAAACAAGGTCTCCAGCTGGTGTTCTGTGGTGCAGTGATGCTGTGGAAATCCCAGTCAGAAAAAGGAAATTATTTGACTAAGTGAATTGGGGAAATTTTTGTTAAACAATCAAATATGTTTTTTTACTGTAGGATATTTCAGAGCCAATATGTAATGACATTATTGTGAATTTCTAAGGAGGAGGTATATAGTTCATGGCATTTCCCAAACCCACTTGATGGTGGAAACTGCATGTAGCATCTAGGATGCTAGTGCTCCATAGAAATTGAGAAATACTTCCTAAAAACATGAATTCCTTTCTTTTCTTGTAAGAAAAGAGATTGAAAGCGAATATGGTGAAAATGTTAATATTGGTTTAAATGTGGTGATGGGTAAATTTTTTTTGTTATATTATTTTCTATATAAACTATTACAGAATTAAAAAGTATTCACAGAGATTTGAGCTTTTGCAGTTTTAGAATTCGAATAACATTGAAAAGGAGCCTTTTGCAATTACTAGAAAGATAGCTAGTGCTTTGATGCTACTTGAGTACACCCTGAGACATTCAAATTGTCTACTTTGAGGTAAAAGAAGTAATGGCATATAGCTTTTGCTGGTGGTTGTATTTAAGGAACAGTTAAAGTCTTTAAATAGGAGTGTACTTGCACAATATCTAGTTTAACATCCAGTTAGGGGAACACTATTTCCCTTATCAGCTTTAAGTTATAACTCTGTAACTCTGAACTTGACCGTAACTCTAAAGATAAGGAGTAATTTAAAATAACTGCTAACAACCGTAGTCCTCCTGGGTCATTCTTGGGCACGTTTTCAAGTAGGTCAAAGTTAATAGTTGGCTACCAAGGTTTCCCTCAAGCTTGCCTCTGTACTTCAGGAATTGGTGACTATATCCTTTCCTATAAAAGTTTACTGTCATAAGTTGATAAATTCACACGCAGTAACGTGTAATCTGAGGATGAATAATGAGATACCTTTCCAAATGATACTTGCATTTTGGGGAAGTTCAGAGACTTACAACAAAATAATGAATTTCTAAACATAGAAGTTAAGACATCCTTCAGTAGAGTGGGGTAGATGTTTTGACAAGGCCATCATGTGACGTCTCAAGTCTGTCACATTTAGAAAATATATGCTATATTTAGGAGATGAATGAACACTTCTTTTTAACTAGGAAAATAAAATGAGGGAAAAGTATATTTAATGGAAATGATAATGTTTTCTTAAAAATTGCAAATTAGAGACAAATTAGAAATCATGCAACCTCTTCACCCTGAAAAATATTTAATATTCAGAAATTCTTTATATGCATTAAGCTAAGGAAATGACAAAGTGGAGAGTCAGTGAAGGCCTCCAGTAAGCTTCCAGTAAGCTGACTGTAGGGTCCGTTTCACTGTGATAGCAATTAAAAATAAATTCCTAGATCATTTATTTTCATAGGTCAACAAAAAGGCCAGTTCCATGCTGATATGAATCTTTGGGGAATAACCATTTCATTGTAAATCAATATTATTATGTCATTTCAATTTAGTTTTGCAGTTGCCTTGAGGCCAAACTTTATCAACTCATTTAAATTTATCTTTTAGTTCAAACAGGTACAAACTCTTAAGTAGAAATATGTTTACACCTATACGTGTAAATATTTCAGGTTTAGTATAGATTTTGAATTCCTCAGTATTATTTTCTTTTAGGTTTGTTACAGCTTCCATTGGGACACTGTACAAATGGGAGAATAGTGGCATTATTCATGGCTTGTGTTAGTATTTTTAAAATGTATAGCAAAGGATAAGTTGGGAAATTCTAAAATGTACATACATTTATTATACATATATACATATATATTTAACTTTAAATACGTATGATACAATAGGTAATAAAATAGATGATGTATATATTTATATTTAATCAAGTTACAATTTTTTTTTTTGTACGCTCACTAAAGTCTAAAATTCCAAGTAGGTATTAAGAAACTAAAACTACTATAAACAAACTACTAGACATTAAAACTACTATAAACAAAACGTTCTGGCAATTCCACAGGATTTAGATTTCAAAGAGTGTGAGCTAGAAAGTATTTATATGTAGAACACACTTCATAATTAATCCAAAGAAGACAAGCATTAGAGAAACGTTCGATCTCTTCCTTTAGGAGTTGTGTGCTTGGGTCGATGCCCTGACTGCTTATTAAGGTCCTGTCCCGTTTCTCAGAATGAATTTAGTATACCTTAAGTCAGCAGTCTTTGATTCTGGATTTTCTCTGAAAATAGCACAAACTTACCTTCCACTCTGGCATTGCCTCACCTAGCTGCTGAAGTTGTAGTGGCAGCAACAGCTGAGACAGCAGCAATATGTCAGTAGAAACAGTCCAAGGGGGTGGAACTGCAGCCACACACAGGATTTTAAGACTTGCTTAAGGTCTGGTTAATAAGGCACATTCTACGAAGTCTGCTTTGCTGTACCAATTAAAATATTTATCCCTTAATTATAATCCCTCTATTTTCATCTTCCCCAAATAAATGAGGAAAAGAAGTAATTGATTGACACTTGGGACTGATGGTGTGTGTATGTGTGTATTTTTGTATGTTTTGAATAGCAAGTTCAGGTAGGTGCCAAAGAGCAAGGTGTGTTTATTGTCTTCTTCGGGGGCAGAAGCACATAGCCTCAAAGTCCTGGGAGTTCAGAATATCTCTCTATTTACAGCATTAGTTCCTTAGCTTTTGTTCCTCCAGCTTTAAAGAACAGTTTGCATGTCTTGAGTTTGTGCCAGAGATCTGATGGGAATCAAAACCCAGACAAGGACTTATTAGTTACCATATCGTCTTAAGTTCTAGAATTGTCCTTTTCATCAGGCTAGTTAGTGATGAGTTTTTAGCTGATGCCCTGTACCCTAGTAGATAAATATAGCTTAACCTGCTTTAGTCTACATATTTGTCACTGAAATCTTTTGACCTCTTTAAAAATGACAAAAATTTATTCACAAATATGTGAATAATTCTTGTCAAAGTATCCTAGTTTTTAAATATTCTGACATATGTCTCTGAAAATCTGTAGTTCTGAGATATGGTACACCAGAAAGGTTGGAGCTTTAAACTGTTACCTTCCAAATATCCTAATTTCTTTCTATATTTTACTTCTCATATCAGCATCAGACTATGGAAATAAATAAAGATAAAGGTGCAGGTTTGCCCTTCTGCCCACATGGCATTAAAGTAAAAATAAGTGCCATTCCCAAACCCAAGGTTGCCTTTATTCACAAATGAAAAGTTAATTCCTGTTTATTTTCTGGGACGTTTATACTCGTTTCTGAGGGCTCTCATATATGCCTGTATCTCTTACAACTTTAGCTTCTTCTGCTCCGCATGCAAAGGCCTCCTTGAAAGCAGAGCAGATTGCACTTCGTTTATCTTTGTAGATACCCTGTGATATTTGGGTCTTTCAGACACTTTGGATCCAGGGACATGTGGCATTTGGAAGACTGTCAGACTACAGTGATTCTCTGGTACGCTCTAGTTCAGAGGGCCCCAACCCTGTTAGGAACCGGGCCACACAGCAGGAGGTGAATGGCGGGTGAGCAAGCGAAGCTTCATCTGCCGCTCCCCATCCCTCCCCATCGCTCCCCATCCCTCCCCATCTCCTCCCCATCGCTCTCCATCCCTCCCCATCACTCCCCATCCCTCCCCATCGCTCCCCATCTCTCCCCATCGCTCCCCATTGCTCCCCATAGCTCACATTACTGCCCGAACCACTACCCCTCCCGTTCCGTGGAAAAATTGTCTTCTGCGAAACCTGTCCCTGGTGCCAAAAAGGTTGGGGACTGCTGCTCTAGTTAGATTCATTTAAATCAGCTCCCAATTAAATCATTCCACCCTATACCTTTTACCTTTTAGGTACCCATATCCGTATACCCAGTCTTCTCTTATCTACCAGTTCTTCTGCTTGCCCTGTGTTCTAATTGAATTGGAAGGTGTAGGACCAATATTTTTAAGCACTTCTTTCAATTCTGAGCCTGATATAATTCAGTGAACATTAATGTATTTAAATTTATAAAATGCAATATGCTTAAATTGCAAAAAAATGATCACTGATCTTAATTTCTTTGGAATTGAAAAAGATAGTTTTGACTACTTGTAAAATTTCTCCAACAAAAAACTAGATTGTAATATATGTACTTAGAGAAATAATATGATTTTTGAGAGAATGTAATTTGTTTTACAGATCATGGGGTGATTTATTCATAAAAAATAGACAGGAAAACAATTTCCTGTTTTTATAGCCGAATCAGCTAGCTGTATCAATATTTTCCTGCCCTTAAAGTTTCGTGTAGTTTGGTTCCATTAAAAAAACCCCACAAAAACCAAGACCCTTTTTATTTTGAAGGGAATAAAACATGCTCAATTTGATAACACGTTTTATGGGTAGGTTACAGACTGGCAGGAAAGTTTAGCTTTTTAAAAAGATTATCTCTAAAGCTGTGAAGAAAACTTTTCCCCACTCTTGATGTGAAAATTACTAGGTGATGTGCATGCTAGCATAATTTTACTGTAGCGTCTGTGATGTGGTCAGAGTGCAGAAGTAAGCCTGGTTACCAGGCAACAGATAACAGGGCTGAAAGATGTGAGCTGTAGTTCTTCTTTGATTTAATTGTCAGTAGGGCTCTCAAGCCATGCAGCCCAGTTCCTGGGGTGGTTTGTAGAGTTAGTTGCTCCTGGAGAATCTATCCCCAAATTTTGTTTTCTGAATGCTGAGACACCTTGGAAGCCTTCAGATTATACCAGCATTAACCTTGTCATGGACCACTTGGAAAGTGAGCTGTGATGACCTGTAACGGAAAATGTGGATTCCTTTTGATTTACCATAATTTACCTGTAATATAGTAACATGATGATATTCAAAATAAGACTCAGACCTGTGAACTCCAGGGAAAAAGTGAGAGCCAGGAAGAGGAAAGAATGAGAGAAATTATAGACTGGAGAGAGGTCTTTTTTGACGGCTGGTACTTGTACTTTCCTACTTTTTGGTTCTGTGACTAACATGAACAAAAAAAGGTTCAGGGAAGTTTCGCGGTATTATATCTCTATTCCTTTTGGAAAATTCAAAACCTCATGTGTTGCATCTGTCAGGGCATGAAAGGGAACTGACATTAACTGAGCGTCTAAAATGTCTAAGAATTGTACCAGATCCTTTACACAAATTATCTTTTTTTTTTTCAATCATCACAACACTTTTACAAGGTGAATGCTGTTATAATCCCCTTCTGGAGATGAATGCTTCCACAGAGCTGAAGCATCCTGTGGTTAAAAATCTTGTCCAGCGTCTCACATTATGGTTTGATCCAAGGCAGTTTTCATTGCCTCCTATAATTCAGACTAATTGACTGTGTTCAATAATATCTAATAGTTCTCTATGCATTTTAATATGTCTTGATAAAGAATATGTAGAAATTAGAGTTTAAAAGGGTCTTGTAAATCAGATTGTAGTTCTCACTCCTGTATGTTAACCTCCTTAGGTAATTAAATATCTGTCTAGTTTTAACTAATTCTGGAAAAGATTCCACGATTTCCCTTAATAACCCAAATCTGTTACTGCTTTGATTTAGGCCATTTTCTTCTGGTTTGTCCTCAATAGAGATGGGGAACAGCTGGTTACCATTCTCAATATAATAGTCTTTATATTTCAAGGACATTAAAAAGTATCCCCTTAGCTCTTTCTTCACAGCCTGAATACTTCTATCTTTTGGGTCTTTCTTCTTTTTCCAACCCTTTCATCACCTGTGTGTTCTTCCTTCTATTTTATTTCTCTGCATTCCCTTTCAGATGTGGAGATCATAACTGGGCATGGATATCCAGCATGAGTCAAGCAGTGAAGAGTAAAATAAGAAGCTTACCTCAGAGTTTCTAAACTAATTTTCTATTTATGAACCCCAGTAATGTGCTTGTTTAAAACACAACAAGAATGGTGGCCTGCTATCACATTTCACTTACAGGTCTGCTATGGTACAGGATTCTTTTTTTCCCTGCTTTATTTTACTTATTTCACATGGCCAGCCTTACCTGTGTATGATGTATCTTATATTCCATAACATGTTTTGCAAAATGACAGAAAATACCTGCGTAAGTATGAAGGATACTTTGATGGAAAAAAACTTTTAGAGATTTTAATATGTTCAAAGTGACTGATTAAGAATGATTTGTTCTTTGTATTCAATGGGACCTTGAAACATTTCATATATACCTAGATAGTTGACAATAATGCACCTTTGCCTCAACCATTTGATTACATACGGGTTTTCTAAAATACGAACCACATTTTCGAGTCCCCCAAAGTTCCATCTTTGGTTCTGGCTTATTTACTAATGGGAACTTAAGAAGCTCACTATCTATTACATTACCTATTTTACTGAGGAAATGTTAAATAGTACCAAATACCAGGCCAAGTTTTAGCCATACTGATATCTGTAAGATGTTATGGAAAATCCTGAACGAACTTTTTGCACTCCAAAATGTGCATTTTGTTAAAATAACCAGCCTTTTTTCCTTCCCACTTAAGAGCATTTGTAGTTTATAAAATCACTTTGTTTCTTGGGAGGTGTGTTATTACTGTAGTACTTTCTAAAATTTTAGATTTGCTTATTTTGCTACTGAATTTCATGCTAATACTTTACCTTTCCTGTTTTGGGTAAGGAGTCAAAGTTATCATTTTTATTTAGCTGGGGAATGCCTTGTTTTCATTCAACTTAAATGGGAGAGTTCCTATTAGTAGACCTACCATTTTCATTCTGTTGCAGTGTTGTAAATTTGCCAATTTGGAATTGGAGTTCTTCATGCATGCTTTTTTTTTTAGTTTAATTAAAAGTTTATGTTCACTCAGTAAGTGCTACATAAAGTGCTTAAGAGGATGTTCATCACCGGTTTAATAACGTTAAATCAATTGTTGGTAAAAGTTAGCTTCTTTCTATAAAATGCATCCCTAAAATAAGCTATTCCGCATAGAAAAAAATTTGTGGCTCAGTGCAACTATTGGAAAAGCATTTCAACGTCTCTTAATGTCTTACCAGTCGCTTAGCATCTTCTTTACTTATGAATGGCCCATTAAATTGGACAGTTTTTCAGAAGTAGCAGTGTCTCTCTTTCCATAGATCTTGCCATGAGAGATGCTGCCTGTGTCGAGTCACTTATTGATTCCCTGCCACCATCACAGGCAGGAGTGGTCTGTTGCTCCTTTTCTCTGAGAATGCTGTGCTCAGAGACTGATAAAATGGTCTTCTTTGAATTCTTGACAATTCTTTCTTACCTTTTTTTCCCCCTTAATATGTTGGAGACTCTTACTAGGAAGCCAAATGTAATATTTCTTTCCTTTAAATCCCATCCACCATCAATTTTGAAGAAAATCCCATCTCCAGTCTATGCGCTTCTGCGGAGAAAACAAAAACCACTAATGAGTAATCTCTCAGAAGAACACCTTTGTTAGAACTTTTTATTTTGAAATAATTCTGCATTTACCAGATGGTTGCAAAGATAGTACAGAGTATTCTCATATACCTATCACTTAGTTCAAAGCTAAAACTTTGAAAGGCAGAATAGCTTACAGTGTCTCCTACTTAAAGTCCAGATACTGGCCACCTTTTAAAGATGCAAAAACATACTGGCCGCCTTTTAAACAAATCATCCTTCAGGTGGTTGAGGGTCTATCTGCGGTGATAGCGCGGAGAAGGTAGCTGCTGGGCAACGACGCTGAGCTGGAAGGAGAGGAGTTGAAGCATCTGAACAAACTTTTGAAGTAGGGAGTGCTAGGCTCCATCTACCACTTCTGAAGAGGGGAGAGGTATTTCTGGTACTTTCCCTAACTCTAATCAGGTACAGCATGGTAGCAATTACTGAGTGCCAGAGAATCTGCTCATCTTTTGTTTTACATCCTGCGGTTTGTGTGACACCTGCTCTAACTTTTAGGCACTCTTCTTTTATAGAGGCAACTTATTCTCATGCGACATTAACTTACAGTTAACTGTACAAGACTCATTGATAATGCTTTCTTGCTCATTTAATTTCAATGCTTTATTCTTCACTGATAAATTTGATCTACTTTTTGGTGGAAAGGTTCTTAACCTGGAGTAAATGAACTTTTATGGATTCATTATGAGCTTTATAGTGTGTATGAAAATTTGAGTTTTTCTGAGAAGAAGTTCTATAGATTTTATGAGATTTTCCTCATATAACCACTCCCTGCTCTCTCCCTCCTTCCCCAAATTAGTAACTCTTCTGCTCCAGTGAGAGAGATAGCATAGAAACTGTCAAGCAAGTTAGGCTGACATTCCACATTGCTAATGAGACTTTAAATGTATATTTATTCTCTATCACTACATATTAGAATGTACATGTTTCTATTAAAAATAAAATTTAGTTATGGACTTGCTTTAAATAAAATTACTTTAGGTTAATAAAGTTTAAATTCTAGTCAGGAATATTAATTTCCCCTTTTTCTTATAACAGTAAAGTTCATTTTTTACAATTAGTAAAATATACCAGACTATCCCACTGTAATCAAATAGCTTATAACCATTAAATTTTGGTAGGCACCAAGAAAGAAAAATTACAGGCTATGTTACTTTGATGCCAGAAATGTTAAGGACATAATGTCTGGGAAGCTTATTAGACTGCTGGGGGAAACTGATGGAAATGCTAATCCTGTGTATTTATAGAAGATACTCAAATTTCGTTTTAGTATCCCTCTGGCTCCCAGATAAACACCATAGAGAAAACAGGCTCTATTTTATCTCTTTAGGAATAATACTGTTTTTCTAAGGCTTTCCTATATCAATTATATTTTCTGGGGAATCATAAACTTTGATTGCACAAAAGCAAGAAAAAAAGCTTCCCAGCTATTTGGTTGAAATTCCAGAAGGCATCATTTTGCACATGAAGCACCTGGTCCTTTAAAAGAAACAATGTTATGAGAAATAGAAAGCTGCACCTGTGGCAGAAATTTGAAATATAGTTTTAAAAATATATTTTTGAAATAATACCTTCCATTTTATGCCTTCTATAAAATAGAACGATAGATTCATTATGAGAGATTGTGCACTTCTTATCCAGTTGTAGTAATTTTGTTGCATCCCAAATTAATTTCCCTCATACAGACGGTATTTAAAGAAAGAAAAATATTTTTAAAAGTCTGAATTATTTTAACTTTAAAAAGATTATGATTTTAAAGAATTTATAGTGCATTGAAGAAGTTCTTACAGATTTGGTGCCCAATTAAGACCTAACTCCTTTTCTTTAATTCTACTGTAGCACTTTCTTCAGACCACTAACATATCACATTGTTATTTTATCACCCATCTATTTTCCACTAAACTCTGGGCTGTTTAAGAGCAAAAATTGACTCCTATTAAATCTATATTCTCATATTTTGTACAAATCAATCTATGTTCCCAGTGGTTAGAACTCAGTAAACGCTGTTTAAATAAACACAATCACAGTTATCAAAACACCATCCTCTGTATTCTGTAGCTGTGCTGTCCAGTGTGGTAGCCATTAGCTCTATGTAGCTAGTGAGCACTTGAAATTACGGCTGGTGTGAGATGAAATTTGACATAAATATAAAATAAACACTAGATTTTCAAAGACTTGATTTCAAAGGATTTAAAAGAGCCCATTGATATTTTTGTGTTGATTCTTTGTTGAAATTTTATTTTTTATATTTTTGATTACATAAAACATTAATATTGAGTCCACATATTTCTTTTTGCTCTTTTAACGTGGCTGGTACACAATTTAGCATTACATATGTGGTTTGCTTTTGTGGCTTGCATTAAATTGCCATTTGACATTACTGTTCTGAAGCAAAAGTTGGTAACTGATGGCCCATGGGCCATATCTGACCTATATTTAAATGGCCAATGAGCTAAGAAAGGTTTTTACATTTTTAAAAAGTTGTGTAAAAAAAAAAAGTATATACAACAGAGACCATATGTGATATGCAAAACCTAGCATATTTACTATCTGGTCTTTAATATAAAAAAATTGTTTATCCCTGTTCTAAAGAAGTTATTGGCATATATAACTCATGGTTTTTACCCTTCAGCAGCTTGTATAGTTTAGTGGAAATACCATTTTTGAAATATTAAATAACACAATTGAAGTTTTATTAAGTGTTAGTGTTATGCTTAGGGACTATATGCTGTAGAAATAGACTAGACGTGAGCCTTAAAGGATGAGACGATTTGGGCAGGAAGCGTGGTGTGTATGGTGATGTGCTTCCCAGGTGACCCTTCAAAGAAGGTCTTGCTGTCTCAGCTTTTGGGAATGTTATCAGCCTCTTCAGGGATTGCCTTTGTAGAGCCGTCTCGTCGGGGAGGTCACACCCTTCCCATGGTGACCCATATGCAGTGAGTGATCAGGGTGGAATAAAAAGGCCTCACCATTTCAGCAAACCTGAGACAACTCTGAAGGGCCACTTTAGCCACAGAGATCCTCAGAGTGTTGGCTGAGGCTGCCATAGCTGTGTCATCACCGACGTCTCCCTCTACCCAGTTCTGCATCCTTCCTCTCCTTTCCTCAGGTTTTGATCCCAAGGACATTCTCTAATACATGTTTGGCACACTAAACTCCATCTCAGTCTGCTACCCAGAGAACCCAACCTGCTTCAGGCAGAAAGGTAAAAATAGTATTCCACTTGTTGAGAGTTGTGGAAACAAAGGAACAGAAGCAAGAATAAAAGCTCTGTGTGGGGACAGTGAAATTAATTACCTGGATAGTGTAGAGTGTTTATGTTTGAAATGATAGGCTATAAGATTGCCAAAAGGGCTTTACCCTAGGGAGAACAGGAAGCTTTTGGAGCAGGGATGTGACATGAAGAAAACAGTGCTTTAGGGGAATTCATCTAGTCAGGAGAAGTGTTGTGGATTACAGGAAACAAAATTATTAAAGAAAAATATATCCATTTCTATGCTAATTTTTCATCAGTGCCTGATTTTGTGGGTCGTCAGTAAGTGATGACTGAAGACATAGTTTAACTAAAACCTTATTAGTTGAGATTTAAGAACTTGAAATTTTTCTGGCAATGTATTCCTTTGGATCTTTTCTGAAGCCTGGGTCAGGTTTCCTGCCTTCTGTCTATTCCTGAAGAGGGTAGGAAGAGTGCCCTTCTAGAGTGTCCTGGGCTCATCCAAAGGCTGCCTGGCATTTTACCTTCTCCAGTTTTTCCAAATACCAGCTGACACAGCTGAGCCTACTCTTGCCAGTTGAGTTTGCTCTGACCGCTTTCTTCTCTTCTACAGGGAGAACAGAGCTGCCCACAGCTAGAGTCAGGAGGGGCAAACTGTATTGAGTGGTCTTCCTGGATAGGTAGACGGCACAGTTTATCTGGGGCCCTCGTGTCTCCTTCACAATTTTACACCTCTGTTTGGTTTGGAGGGAAGTGTTTTTATTTTTGTTATTGTTTCTTGATCTGAAGGGGTTGGTTATTTGATATTGCTATTTAGAGCTAAGGAGGAGAAGCCACTGTTACCAGGGCTGGGAAGTATGGCACAAGGCTAGGCTTTGGAATTATGCAGACAGAGGCGGTATCAGTGACTCTTTTGGAGTTGAAATAGCCTATTCTCTCGCCAGTGTGGTAGCTCCCAGAACAAGCAGGAAAAGGAAATACTGTATTCTGTATATGGTAATTTTCTCAACCAAAGGGTTTATCCTCCCTTGGCCTTTATTATGAATTGGTGGAATTTACTTAAACTTCACTGACAAAAGCAACGATGGGCAACATACAATTATGAGCTTATTAAAAATAACCCTTTGACAGGGCAGTGAAATGACTGCCTGTTTAAAGTTGGCAGAATTTCTTAGGGTGTTTTATAAAAAATAGCCTCAATGTTGGCTGTCTTTGGCTAGTACTGCTGAAGTAAATTCAGTTTCAGTTGCCCTTTCAATATTATATGCTTGTGTTTCCACAGAAACAATTTTGTAAAATTTGATATTCAGAAAGTACCAGATGGAGATGTTATGGACAAGCAGGAATGTAGGTTGCTTAAGTACATAGTCATTTGAAATGAAATAATCAAATAGGAGAACTAGTTTCTTAACAAGACTTATAATTCCCCAGCAACGTTTGCATTATAAAAGCGTCTAGTAATTTTCTTAAAAGAATGACTGTCTCTTGTTCATAAATCTGTTCCTAAGAGATGGTGCCTTTGGTTTATCAAAACAAAAGTTAAGACGTATATATTTTAACGAATACAGATGTATAGAAAAGAGTTTCTTCATTTAAATTTGTATCAGAAAAATTTGGTCTCTATATGCAAAATATTTCGTGTATACTCTCTATATAACTATATTGGAATTCCCGAAGTGTGGTTTGTTTTATATGGGACTAATTTTTTATTTCCCATAGGTCTTATTATCTTTGTTGGGGATGGGAATAAGATGATTATGGATTATGTAAATCACTTTTTAGGTATGAAGGGAGATTGGAAAGTGAGGCAAAATGGGAGGGAGAAGGAATGTCGTCATGTCACCTGTCTCTCCAGCTTGATGATAGGTCAGAGTTAAGTGCTTGTTAAACCTTAGATTGTATTCTTGAGTATCCACGACATATTATTAAAAGGCATTTACACCACTTAAATATGTCTGTTTTTCTGAGACTGTGTTGTCTGAAAAGTAAAATCTTGGTAGCAAAAATATGTGAGTGGTGTTATGAATAATAAAATAAGACAAGGATATCAGATAAGCAGAATAAAAGTAGCATTTTACATGATGGTTTTTACTGTAATTTCATGGCATATAAGAGAGATAGTAGCAGTATTTGCCAGAAAAGATCCTCTGTGCCTCTGGTCTATTCAGGCTGATTCCTTAATCAGTCTCCTATAACTGCCTATACCAGTAGCTAAGCACAGGGAGCACATCATATTTGTTCTTAGCTGCTGAAGTCCCTATATTTCTATTCTTATTAGATTAATTTGATCTTTAAGACGTTAAAAGTATACCACTGAGGTATATAATTTCCTAGAGGCAGTTTGGCAATTGAAATATAATTAATATCTGATTGTATAATTACTATCTAAGTGAAATATAAATATAGCCATTGATCCAGCAAACATACTTCTAGAATGACAGAATCACCAAAGTGTGTATGTACACATATAAAATATTTATTGAAGCATTGTTTGGTAATAGTAAAAACGGGACACACCTCCATGTCTATCAGTTGGAGACCAGTTAAATTATGGTGCAAGTGCCTCCAAATTGACTGCTATGTTAAAAAGATGATATAAACATACATGGAATGAGTACAAGACATATCATTAGGTGAACGGAAAGCAAATTGCAGAACAGTTTATGAAGTGTGATCTAATTTATGTAAATTAAAAAAATGTCTGGCTATATAGTTATATTTCCTGATACAAAATATGCCTGGAAGGACATGCAGTGATACTTTTGGAGAGGGGGATTGAGGGAGCCAGAGATAGAGAAGATGGGATTTTTGTCTTTTTCTTTCTTGTACTATTCGAATTGTTTTAGCAGCAAATTTGTAAAATATTTTAAATTTAAATATAAACCGCTGATAGAAAAATAAAAACATGTACAATAATAACAATGATGAAAGCTAATATTTATTGAGGGTTTACGGCGGACCAGGCATTATTGTACGTAGGTGACATATTTAATCACTAAATTATCACAGAAATCCTACCAAGTAGCTCTAGTAATTCTGTTTTATAGATGGTGAATCTGAGGCACAGAGATCTGTGGTTATGGGACCAAGTCAGTGTATTAGGAAAGAGTCAAATAAGAGTATTGGGTATAGGTATTGAACGAATATTGCCATTTATAAATGATCTCTCCTTTGTGACCTAGAAGACTAAACATTGTGACTTGCTAGTTTTGTGAGCAGGAAGGAAAGGGAAGGTGGGTTCTTTTACCCTATGACTTCTGCAGTGGTTCTTAGGAGTTTAATTCAAGGAGAAAATGGACTATTTGATAAATTCCAAGGACTTCTATTTGAGGGAGTCATTTGTAAATGACTGGGGGAAAAAGCCAGCTATGTTTTGGAATTTTTTGTAGGTATTTCAAAACAGAGAAATATCATGAGTCATTTCTCATAAGAACTGGCCTAGTATAGTAAGAAAGATTCCTTCTCGTATTTTCCAAGATTATTGGTAGGTTGAGAGATGCTAACAAATGATTTTCTTTCTTGCAGTAGTTATTCAGGTACAAAAAAGAGAAAAATAGCGACTAGGCCAGGGCTTTGAATGAATTTTAGAATCGTGATCTTTCATTCAACAGATTTATTGTGTATGTCAGAAATCTACAACTAATATATTTTTACAACCAAATCCAGACTCCTCCGACCCTCAAACTCCTCCATAATCTCTTCCCTTTTTATCTGCTAACCTCTTCCCTCACTGTTCTCCAGTAAACTCCCTCTGCATCATCTGGCCTATTCAGGCTGGCTTCTTAATCATTCCCCTGTAACTACCTTTGTCAGGAGATGAACTCCTTAAGCATAAGGATTGTCTATTTGTTCTTAGTGTCCCTGATACATAAAACAGTGCTTGTAGCATTGGAGACTTATGCTGTCGAACACACGAGTGAATGAGTGCATTCATTTTTGTCTCCATGCTCTTGCACAGATATATTCCAAATGTACATTTTTGCCTTCCTTTCTTTCTTCAGCCTTTTCCAAACCTTTATACCAGGGTCAGTGCACTTATGGAGAGACCCTCAGTCAGTATCACTGACTTCCTGGCTCAGATGCAGCGGGTCCCCACTGCCTCCTGTACCAAATCTGACTCCTTTCAAGTTAGGAACGTTGTGCTTCCTTGTACATCCAAGTATCAACCTTTATTAGGCTGTTTTTCAGACTACCTCAAAACATACTTACACATTATCTTCTTGGTACTGCCTGATGGGACCATCTTTCTGTTAGAGGTAAGAGTTAAGAACATGGTGTCTGGATGATCTGAATTCACATCTTTGTTCTTTCACTTCCTAGCCGTGTTAAAATTTTTTAAAGTCTCTTTTTCCCCCCCTTTTTTTCTCCCATCTTTATTGAGATATGATTGACATACAACACCGTGTAAGTTTAAGGTGTACAATATGAAGATTTGATACATGTATATATTGTAAAATGTTTACAACAATAAGTTTAGTTAACACAGCATCACCTCACACAATTACCTTTGTGTGTGTGTGTGTGTGTGTGTGTGTGTGTGTGTGTGGTAAGAACATTTGAGATGTACTCTTGGCAACTTTCAAGTATACAATACGGTATTGTTAACATAGTCACCGTCCTGTACATTAGATACCCAGAGCTTATTCACTTTATAACTAGAAGTTTTACCGTTTAACTAAAATCTCCCCACTTCCCCTCCCCTCAGCCTCTGGCGACTACTAATCTACTCTGTTTTTATGAGTTTGACATATAAGTGAGATATGTATCTGTATCTGTATATTTATATCTATACATTTGCTTTGTCCACTCATCCATCAATGGACGCTTAGGTTGTTTCCATGTCTTGGCTCTTGTAAATAATGACGCAGTGAACATGGGTGTGCAGATACCTCTTTGAGACAATAATTCATTTCCTTTGGGTATTTACCCAGAAGTGGGATTGCTCTATCATAAGGTAGTTAAATTTTTTAAAGTCTCTGTGCTTCAGTTTCCTCCTTTTAAAAAGAAAGAAATATGTGTCTTAGAATGTTGTGAGGATTGAATAATCTATTAAAGTGCTTAACACAGTACCTGGTATATTGTAGGCACTCAATAAATGTTAGCTTTTAGGATTGGGTTGCTAATATTTTGTCTCATCTATGATGAAGACAAGAAGGTCAGGGCTGCTTTTGGACCACACAAATACAGTTACTTAATAGCTGCTGTTAACAGGTTATTAGTAATGGATGGATTAGTCATAATGGTGGACGATAACAACTCTCAAGAGTGCAGGGGAGATGTCTGAAATCCATTATGAGTGATTGTGTAGAGACAGTAATTCTTCGCTCTTGCTTCTTAGTGGGTCCGCTTGTTTATTAAAGCACTAGCTACTGATTGCTTACTGTGTGCCAGGCACCATTCTAGGTCCTGGTGATATAGCAGGAATCAAAATAGAAGAAAATGCCTACTTCATGGAGGTAATATTTTAGTTATAAGTAAAATATAAGTATGTGAGGTGGTAATAAAAGCCGTGGAAAAAAATGAAGCAAGAGAAGGGAGCTAAGGAGTATATGTATGTAGGTGCAGGTATATAGGTGCATCTGTCGAGGTGTGTGAGTTGCATTTTTAAGTAGGATGGTTGGGAAAGACCTCACTTAATATGGCACATTTACGAGAAGTTCTAAAGGAGGTAAGGGAATAACCACGTGTATGCCTGTGGGAAGAGCTTTCTAAGAGGAATCAGGGGACACCCCTGGTGGCCCAGGGGTTAAGAATCCGCCTGCCAGTGCAGGGGACATGGGTTCGAGCCCTAGTCCGGGAAGATCCCACATGCCGTGGAGCAACTAAGCCCATGTGCCACAACTGCTGAGCCTGTGCTCTAGAGCCCATGAGCCACAACTACTAAGCCTGCGTGCCACAACTACTGAAGCCCACGTGCCTAGAGTCCGTGCTCTGCAACAAGAGAAGCCCGTGCACCACAACAAAGCCCCAACACAGCCAAAAATAAATAAATAAAATAAAAATTTTTAAGAGGAATCAGGAAGTTCCTGATTCAGTAGCATATCTGGTATGTTCAAGGGAACAACAAGGGGACCAGTGTGTTTGGAGCCAGAGAGAGAGAATAATAGGAGATGAGGTAAAGTGTGTGTGTTGGGAGGGGGTGGGGCGGGGAGACAGGGCACAGATCACGCAGGAAATTGTAGATCATATTAAGATCTGTGTCTTTTATGTTGTGTGAAGTGCGGAACCTTTGGAAGATTTTGTGTGAGGGGTGATATTATCTGACTTAAGGATCACTCTGGCTGCTGTGTTGAAGGTGGATTGAACTGAGTTAGGGCAGTAGCAGGGAGACCAATTGGAGGCTGTTACAGTGTTCCTGGTGAGACATGATGTTGGCTTGGACCTGGGTGCTTGTAGTGGCTGGATTCTGGTTATATTTTTTTTTTTTTTTTTTTTTTTCTGGTTATATTTTGAAAGCAGAGCCAATGGGAGCTACTGACAATTGGATATAGGGGTGGGAGCGGAAGAGAGAAGTCAAGGATAAGACTTTTGTCCTGAGCAGCTTAGAAGGCTGGCTGTTATTTATTGAGACAGGGACAACTGAAGGAACAAGAGCTAAGTTTGGACATGTTAAACAGACATTCTTTTAGATATTCGAATAGAGATAAAGAACTGAGCCTTAGCTACAGTCTGGAATTCAGGGGACAGGTCAGGGTTGGAGATAAAAAGTTGTGTTTGTCAATATATAGATAGTATTTGAAATGTTGAGATGGGATAGTGAATAATTTGCAAGTTCCTCCTGACCTTCCCACACCTTTTTTCATTTAGTTTCTCTATCTTTATTTTACTCATTCTTTTCACCCATCTTGCCATCCCACAAAGTCCAAAATGGCAGTAGTATTGACAGTTATCATCCGGCTTGGGGGATGTGAAGGGGCATTCTAGTTTTCTTTTCTCATTTTGAGACGTAGTCAGAATAAATACTCATTTCAGTAAGATGAAGGGCTCTCTTGACTCTCCGCTTGTGATCAGATCATATTCTAAAAAGAAAGTTGGAAACTTATTTTCACGTTCCTTTTGTTAGCAATCTTTATTTCTGCATCAACTGTGTGCTAATCAAGGGCCACCCACCTGTGAATCAGTCTATAAACATGTATAGAACACTTTGTACCTGTGTTGTGGATGATAGAAGTGTTGCTAAAAGTTTCTGGCCTCAGGAAACTTGCTGTCAGTTGAGAGCCTAGACTTACACAGGTAAGCCAATTAGAGCACAATGTCAGACAACACTTAATTGTGCCTTAAGTTGTATAGTTTAGCAGTATAAGGAAAAGCTTATTAAAATTAACCTTTTGGTATTTTGACGACATTCTAATAAATTGCTTTCTTTTTTTTTTTTTTTTTCTGGTACGCGGGCCTCTCACTGTCGTGGCCTCTCCCGTTGCGGAGCACAGGCTCCGGACGCGCAGGCTCAGCGGCCATGGCTCACGGGCCCAGCCGCTCTGCGGCATGTGGGATCCTCCCGGACCGGGGCACGAACCCGTGTTCCGTGCATCGGCAGGTGGACTGCCAACCACTGCGCCACCAGAGAAGCCCCCGCTTTTTGAGAAATAGATAAAGCATTTTTTTAGTGGGTTGCAGGTCACCCTCTATTCTTGACTATTAACTTCTCAAAATATAAAGACATGGGTGGCACTTGGAGACATACGTGGCACTTCATTGCAAGAGCTGAGAGCATTAGTGAAAGCTTGTATTAATGCCTGGTTAGTAAACCATCAGTGAGTAAGAAACTAGATCTTCCTTTTCCTGAAGACTAATGTATCTCCATGCTCCATGGGTCTAGGGGGTCAGGAAACTCCTAAAGTTTGAGGTCAGGTGACATCATGTGGCATTTCCATTCTCTGGACAGATTGGCTAATTCTTCCACCCATGGATTAATCCATCTACCCCCAGAAAAGGTAGCTAGCTGGTATGGATAATGAATGAGTTTTTTATTTTCATAAAAGATATTTAAAGACTAACAAACAGGAGGGGTTTGTATACAGAAGGGGAGAATTTTGGCTTTTGCTTGGTAATGCTACTCTAGCATGAATAAGTGAGGGAGAGTGGATACATTAAAACTCATTTTCATTTAGCTTTGGAATGCTTAATAGAATGGTTTTGTAGCAGATAAAGTCTTCTTAATTGTGTTCATTTGGTAGATTTTAAAATTAGAAAATATTACTTCGGTAGTGTAAGAAAGTCTAAAACGTTTCCTTTAGCTAACCCACCAAAAGCTTTAATCTAGACAAGTGAAAACATCTTTATTAAGGTATCATTTTATTTTTGTACTTATATTTGTTTATAGCTATATCTGACCTCAGAATTCACAGACATGCTTTTGCATTCTTAGGTCCCCAACAAAAATTTCCAGTAGAACCCCATTAACCTTTCAAAAAGCAAACATTTCCATTCCAGTTAGAATGCAAGGAATATGAGTAACAAATAGACCCAAGGAGAAGGGAAATAGGATATTAATTCTGTTGCTTTGCCACTTGCTGCCTTTACTGGATGTTTCCATTTTCTCTGTAAGGATCAGCAGAGGAGTATTTAAGTCTAAGGAAATGAGTAGCTGATTTTCAGCAAGGGCTTAACTGAAGCTACCGATAAAAGACAGTATTATATTGGGTAATCTCCAAATACTTTACACTAATAAAATCTCAAAATATCTGTTAACATTTTGGAATTTAGCCGAACTAGCTAAGTCTTTCTTTGGCTTTCTTGACTTCCAGGCTGGTCTCCTAGGAATTTTTTATGGGAGCCTTGGCGCTCATAAACTTTACAGATGGTGGTTCTGACAACATATTGAAGCCACATTCGGGG
Organism: Lagenorhynchus albirostris; assembly: GCF_949774975.1. Classification (NCBI taxonomy): domain Eukaryota; kingdom Metazoa; phylum Chordata; class Mammalia; order Artiodactyla; family Delphinidae; genus Lagenorhynchus; species Lagenorhynchus albirostris. Next base: position 121,810,154 of record NC_083098.1, on the reverse strand, counting down.
GCAGTGCTACCTGAGGAGATTACTTAGGATTGGCTTTCTTATTCGGACCCCTTACTCAGAATTCTCCTTGCCCATCATTCTGTTCTGTGGATGGTATCTATCAGGAAGGTTGGCTCAGCACCAGTTTACAGCCAACTGCTACAGCCTGGTTTTATTTATTTTTCACATCTCTTGTGGGTCAGAGGGAGTATAAAAGACTTCCTGTGGGTTCCTGACTGAATAAGGAATTAAAAGCTTTCATGAACGCTGTGCTTTATGAAAACCATTGTAAGCAGTTCTGCAAATTATATTAATAGAACTTGAAAACAAAATTCACCTTAAATGATAGTCAATGAAGATAATATTCCTAAGAATAATGTAAAATTCATACACTCATGTTCAAGGAGTATACTAGTATATACAAAAATGTTTTACGCAAGTGTGTTTTCTATAAAGGAAAAGAAATTAACTATGTATGTAAATCGTTTGGTGCAAAAGGGATTAACTGTATATGTAAATCATCAAAATTTAATATTACTCAAAGTTCACAAACTGAAGATTTATAGACGTAGTTTTATTTAGTGAATGTTATTACCAAATTGATATTACTACTTATTTTAAGTATATTTTATCAGGAGGACTGAGGATACCTGTTTTCATCCTCTTAAAATAGGGTTGAATTGGTATTTTCGTGTATGAATGGAAAAAATATGGTCAACAGAGAACTCTTGTGCAGAGACAAGGCACCTGGAATTCATGAAGAACTTTGAGTGCTAGAGATCATCTTTTCTTAGAGAACAAGAGGTTGAAGATTGAATAATTTTAGTCCTTGCTAAGTATCTCAGTGATTTCCTCAGCAGCATTTTAAGTCTTGTTTATGTAATTATTTCATTGCTGAGTTTATTCTTGTTATGTAGGGCTATTTTTTTTTTTTTTTTGTCCTTTTCTCAGGAGTAGGAAGAAAATTTCATTAAACACAAAACAGAAGTGAAGAGTCATTTTGTAATTTGGCCATTTTCCCTCATCACCCATTTAAGCAGTGTGGCGAATGTAACTGGGATTTCCCCTTCCTGCATTCAGGAACATTTATTAATCTTTTTAAATATAAATGCAGCCATTGGAGGTCTGCTCAACCTAATGGCATTGCCTATAGTCCTACAATCAGACTGTGTACTTCTTTCCACCCAGATTTCCAATTTAGGAGGCATAATTAGCTTTAATCTCATAAAAGTATATGCTTTCATGTTCTAAACTATTGGTGGAGCAGGTATGGTACCTAAGTCTAGGAAGCTATGCAGAGCGGGTAGGGTTTTCAGTCTTCCAGTTTTGGAAAGTGTTGTGATGGATAATCCTTGTCCTTTTAATTTTAATGGAGAGTGATCTATTTTTTAAGACTCTTTTTTGTGACAGTAATGATGATGAATGCCTTAATGCATTTGGGTTGTGGGGAACAGAGCACTCTGTATTAAGGAATATTTTGTATATCCCGAGACAAACACGAATTTTAATTACTCTGTGCTGTGATCATAACTTCTTTAGTGCTGTAAAATATTCTTAGTTTGTGTCTAAGGGTTTGGGGTCTCAGAGCATTCACAAACAATCTCTTTCATATTTTCCTATGGGATTTATTACCAGTATCAATAGAGATGTATTCAGAGAGAGAAACTGGCCCAAGACTATAGGGAAACTAACAGCATATACTGAACTGCGGTTCTTGAGTTTCAGTTTTAACAGTAGCTTAACACAGTGCACAGTGAAATCAGTGAATATATGTTGAATAAATAAATTGAAATTAAAGCCTGCCTAGGACCAATCTGCAAATTGTTCAACATTAGTAGGAAAACGTTAGATATTTTCAAGTGGAGGAGAGGTCTAATCATCATCATACATGGCAAAAGGATAAGGCAGTTGCTGGGAAATGCCTAATAATGTGGAAATCATTCAGTAGACATTTTGAAAAATATAACTTTGATTATTAAATAAACATAATATGATAACATTTCCAATTATTTTGTTGCCTTAGTTTCTCCAAGGTAATAATTCTTTGAAGACTTATAAGACCAGCGATCAGCAAAGGCACATATCTGTGCCTTTTGTTACGCCCAGGAGTACCTTTTGTTCCCACATCTGGGAGCTCATTTTTCTTTATTTCACACATCACCTCCCTCCTTAATATCCTGGAATCTTCCCCTATAGATTCCTTGCTGGAAGCTATAGGAATTTAGATGAGATGTTCTGTTGGCTAGGGTGGCAGGAGTTACAGACCTGTGACCTATTGTTCTCCTCTCAGAATTTTATCAACACCTTCACCAGTGTGAATTCAGGAATGAGCACCCATTATGTGCCTGGCACTTTTCTAGACTTTGGAGAAACAGTAGTGAACACGGATTAATATTTTAGTGGGAGTGGAAGAATGGTAGGAGATTGGGAACAGATTTATTTTAAGCAGGTAATAAACACATATGATAATTTCAGATTGTGTTAAGTGCTATGAAGAAAATAAAGAGGGTGATGTGATTCAGATTAACAAGATGAGAGTGAGACTGCTTGAGAAAGAGTAATAAGAGGTGTGTCAGTAGCATCTGAGCAGCGGCCTGAATGATGAGATGGAGCTACCCATGGAAAAAGCCAAGGAAGAACATTTAAGCCAGAGGGGGAAAAAATGATAAAAACCCACTGAGACAAGAATAACAAGGACAGCGAGGAAAAGAAAGGCCGGTAATGTGTCTGGAGTGTAATGAGCAAAACTGAGAGTGGATTGAAATGAGGTTGGAAAGATTGGGAATGATTGGTTTATGTAGGAACTTAAGAGGCCTTGTGTCTTAGGTTAGGTTCCCTGGGAAACAAACTCTGAGGTGGAGATTTGCATGGAGGAAAGTTATGGGGAGGTATCCAGTCACAGTTGGATCAGCATCTCTGAGGAGTGAAGATGGAGGACTGGGCAGAGTTAAAAGTTGGAACTGTAATGCATCCCAAAGAAAGGCCTCCGTCTATCTACGGTAGGCTCTAGAGTGGAGGTGGCCCGTCAAAAGTGTCCCACATTTAGGTTAGGGGGCTGGGTCTTTAAACCTGTGCATAGAGCATCAGTAGATGCAGCTCACAGTTCCTGGAGAAGGACTCAGCTGAGAGCCAGCCACCTCCAACAATCCCAGCAGCTAAGGAATGGGCGCCTAGGTTCTGAAGAGGGGTACCACTGCATTTATCACACCACGGAAAAGTATTCAGTATTGATGGGTCAGCTTGTTTTTCAAAAGTTTACATTTATGTTTTTAAATACATTTGACCCTTAAACAGTGTGGGAGTTAGGGTGGCAACCCTCTATGTGCAGCCGAAAATTCGAGTATGACTTATAGTTGGCCCTCAGTATATGCAGTTCCTCCGCATGCGTAGTCCTGCATCCATGGATTCAACCAACCGTGGATGGTGTGGTACTGTCGTACTCATTACTGAAAAAAATCTGCATATAAGTGAATTCATGCCCACGTTATTCAAGGGTCAACTGTACTTGGTAAAAATTGAGATGAAAACAGACCCAGTTACACAGGCATGTAAAATTATATGTGTGTGTGTAAAGTTCTCTCATTAACATATATGTGTTTACTTGTGAGTTTTTTTTTTTTTTTTTTTTTGCGGTATGCGGGCCTGTCACTGTTGTGGCCTCTCCCGTTCCGGAGCACAGGCTCCGGACGTGCAGTCTCAGCGGCCATGACTCACGGGCCCAGCCGCTCCGCGGCATGTGGGGTCTTCCCGGACCGGGGCAGGAACCCGTGTGCCCTGCATTGGCAGGCGGACTCTCAACCACTGCGCCACCAGGGAAGCCCTACTTGTGAGTTTTAAGGACAGAACTCAGGATGGAGGGAATTTAGCAGTAAACAGCTTTGTTCTAGTTCAGGGTGAGGCTGAAGGAGGACAGGAAAAGTGATAGGGATTGAGGAGGAGTCTCCCCTCCCTTCCTGTTCTCTTTTGATCTAATTTATCCTTTTAACTATTTTTTCCAAATGTATTCAACCCTCTTTCTGTACGTTAACCTGTTTTTACTCTTTTTTCTTCCATGGTGACTTTTTGGTATAGGATCAAAAGAGACTGAAAGACAGGGTTATAAATCCACACGAGAAGCAATGATGATGTGGCTTCGGGCAGTGGAAGTGGAAGATGAGATGGATTTGGGGTGAATTTGACACTTCAGGGTCAGAAAGTTGACAGTTGCGTGACTGAATACATGGATGAAGGAAAGCGGGGAAGAAAAGGGGACGGAGCAAGTTTGGGCAACAGGAACCAGAAGAGGATGAGTTCTGGTCTGTGAAGAATGTTTCTGAAGCACCTTGTAGGACAGCCCAGTGAAAATGGTCCCCTGGCAGCTGGAAATGTTTGGAAATCAGAATAGAGGTCATGCTAGAGACATGAATTCATATAAAAACTTACAGTATTTATGTGAGATTCTCTGTGGTGATTGAACCAAGAAGGGATGTAGGAAACAGGCAGGGTGCCTGATGATTTAATATTTTATGTTTAGAGTAAAGGGAGAATAAAAATATCTCATTTGTATTTGGCTGCTTTTATGTTATTGACAACAGTCAGAAGCTACCCATTTTCAGCTGGTGGATGGGTGTCTAAGGAATTCTTTAAGTTTCTTATTTCTTATAAAGCATATGCCAGATAAAAAGCTTTAGAGGGCTTCCCTGGTGGCACAGTGGTTAAGAGTCTGCCTGCCGATGCAGGGGACACGGGTTCGTGCCCCGGTCCGGGAAGATCCCACATGCCGCGGAGCGGCTGGGCCCGTGAGCCATGGCCGCTGAGCCTGCGCGTCCGGAGCCTGTGCTCCGCAACGGGAGAGGCCACAGCAGTGAGAGGCCCGCGTAACAGGGGGGAAAAAAAAAAAGCTTTAGAGACTGAAGATTTCCTTGTTTAGCCACAAGACAAACTCGATGCTTAATGTAGCAGTTTTATTACCCTTTGTCTCACTTTATTCTAAATGCCCATCGGTCCATTTCAGTCACTGGTGCTCCTGGGAGTGACAGCTTTTTAGGCTGTCCATTTTTTCATCCTAGTTCGTTAAACTATTTGCATTGCATTTGATTGATGACCCGGCTAGCCCTTAAGATGATTTGTGACCACAAGCTACATAGAATGACATGTAAGACCAACTGATGTTTATTCAGTCAATAAACATTTATATATCATGCATTTGTGTGGACATAGTACTGCTAGAGGTTTTGTTACTGTTGATCACAGCTAAGCAATGATTTGTAACAGGTTACCTAGGAACATAGGAAATGGTTGCTGCATGCTCTAAAGTGTATTTTCCTCCCCTTCAGTAGCGCATGGCTCAAAATCTAACTTGAGGACTGATGAACTTACTTTCTTTCCTCAAATGAGGGAAGGGGGAAAAATAGGGGAGGATTATTAATAATTTTCTGTGCTCTGTTTAGGAAAGGCCACAATATACAGCTTCAAAGAAGAGAACACGAGTGTTCCTGGCTAGTTCCCAGGTGAATTTTGCAAACATTTTATTATATACATAATCAATTTTTTCCCCCCTGGGAAACTTGTATCCAGTAATGTTGGAGTTTTGTATTGTGAAACTGTTATTTGAACAATCTGATGTGTGTATATGTGCATACATGTATTAAAACAAGGAAGGAGCTTAGTATGTTGGTGTTAAGACTTCTGGGATAAAATCTCACACTAACCAGGATGGGTAAGAATGGTTCTCTTATTGAGAAATCAGGGCTGAAAGCTTTTTTTCTCAATGATCATATTAAAAATATATCTAGAGCATTATAAGACTCCAGATACTTGGGTTGTGGCCAAAAATTTTTGCAGATTTAATTCCCCACATTCCTAATCACTCAGGAAAGAAAGTGGTTCTAAACTAAGTTTTGTACTTCCTTCTTAAAGATAAATGCATCAAAGGTGCAATAAAAAGCCTCTTTTAGGAAAATTAGAGATCTCCCCAAAATGTGAGAATCATGGCATTTAGAAAAATAACAAGATCTTGTTGTTAGCAAAATAGAAGTAAATGTTCTCTTTAGTACCCTCGCTTACGGATATTTTTACAAAGAATTGGGAAAAGGTACAGAGACTGATACCGCAAAGGTGTACCAGAGGGTAACTTTTCATGTAGATGCATCTCAATTATTTGGACTTCATTATTTGAAGATATTTTGATACGTCCTTTCCATGACCTTCGAGATAAAAATTTATTTAAATTTTAGTGTCAAGGATGTTGCTTAGAACCAAGTGCATTTTAGTGACTTGGTGCTCATTCATAACTCATTTATTTACTTTATCTTTTTTTTTTTGCGGTATGCGGGCCTCTCACCGCTGTGGCCGCCCCCGTTGCGGAGCACAGGCTCCGGACGCGCAGGCTCAGCGGCCATGGCTCACGGGCCCAGCCGCTCCGCGGCATGTGGGATCTTCCCAGACTGGGGCGCGAACCCGTGTCCCCTGCATCAGCAGGTGGACTCTCAACCACTGCGCCACCAGGGAAGCCCTACTTTATCTTTTAATTGTATTTTTCAAAGAAAATAATGAGGAAATAGTAACTAAATGTTTAGCTCTTCTGGTTCCCAAAGATGCCTATTATTTATTCTAATAAGTGGATAATTTTCATGACTATATTAACATAAAATTAAAATGTCCCTACTCAACACTTTTTGCAACATTACCTATTTTTGTTTGTTTTCATAGTTTATAGATGTATTTTACTATCATTTATAGCCTCATGAGTTTCCTTTTTGAAATCTGAATGTAAGTTATGTATACCTGTTCAAATGATATAAGGTGGTATCAGGGGCTCTTACACATGATAGTGGGCCCAGGAAATCCTTTACAGGATCCTGGGAGATGGGCTGAGCTGGAAAGAACTGCTGCATTTGGAGAATCTTTCCTCTCATTGGTTTGCTCTCTTTGGGTGGCTTACTAAAGGCAATCAACAGAGTGAAGGACTTTGCTCAGCCTCGTCTGTCTTGAAGCCCTGTCCAGTTCACTGCTTCCGGCTCTCTGCAGGTGTGTGCATCAGAGATGAGGACAAGCAGGTGTGCCCTTTAGGGAACCCACTGCCTGCAGTGGGATGGAGTGTGGCCACAGCTTGTAAAGCTGCTGTGACGCATTATTTGAAACTGACCTCAAGACTTTCATCTGCTTGGTGTATTTTTAGAAGTAATGACAGTAGAGCACTTTGAGGCCTGGATGTTATTTCTAGACTGAAGAGAAACATTATTTTTCTGAGAAGTAGAATTTTGGGATTTTAAATGGATTTTTGGTAAAGATTTCTGAAGCTTTTCCAGTAAATGGGACTTTCTGGCCAAAAAAGGAGAGATGGGAAGCAGTATGCTTACCCTATTCCTGTTGAATTTCGTCTCTGACCCTGGGGCTGGGAAACTGTCATGGAGGGGGTGTGTAATCTTCGTTGTCCCGTATTCTGAGTGAGTCCCCAAATATACAAAGCATAAAGAAGCATTCGTTCTTTTCAGTTAGTACTTTCCAAGTTATTAAATTTTAAATTACATTTATATGTACAATACCTACTAGGTTGTCTATAAGGAGTATATTTATAACTTGTTTATAAATATATATGTTATGGCATATTTATCTGTTAGTTTACCTAAGAGATTTGGAGACACACACACACTTATTTGTGTTTCACTTGGAATGTATGAATAGTAACTTTTTGTGTATATATATTTTGGATTATGTGTTAAGTTATATGATACCTGGTTATTCTGTTTGGAGAATTTTAATTTTTGCAGATATAATTTTCATTAGTCTCCTAATTGAAATCCTTGCCTATAATCTTTCCTTCTTTGGTCCCATACTCCATAATATCATCAACTTTATTTTTCTAAAATAACAATAATATCCAGCACTTTGGTACTGCTCACTATATGCCAGGCACTGTTCTGTTCTTATATAAAAATCTCTCTACAACTGCATGAAGTAGGTACTGTTAATATCCTCATTTTACAGAAGAAGCTGAGGCACAGAGAAGTCACAGCGCTTGCCTCAGGTCACAAACCTCGTGGTAAGTGGTAGAGCTGATAGTTGAACCCAGGCAGTCTAACTCCAGAATCCGTACACGTAATCACTATAGTATACTTCCTTGCTAACAAAGACTTGTCAGCTCATCCTTCTAATTAAACCCCACATTCCCTGCAGCACGATGTCTTAGTACTGAATTTTACAGTTGAGCCTTTAGCAATGCAGGGAGGTTGGGGTGCCTGCCCTCCGTGCAGCTGGCAGTCCGTGTGAGTTAGCTGCGGTTCCTCCCAATCTGTGGATTCAACCAACGGCAAATTGTGTAGTGCTGTAATATTTACTGTTGAAAGAAATCAGTGTGTAAGTGGACCAGCGCAGTTCAAACCCTTGTTGTTCGACTGTTGTTCAGTGGTCAGCTGTGATTTGTCAGCTCTTCAAGGTTCTCCCCAGCTCATGTTTGAAGTCTTCGTCCCCACCAAGCCTATTAAACTCTTTGCTCTTCTCCAGACATTCCAAATACTTTTTTCTGACTCTAGTGTTAGTCACACTATGCTTTTTGTCTAGAATCTGCTTCATCATTGTCTAACTGGAAAACCCATACTGATTCTTCAAAGCCCAGGTGGAACTTCGCCTCTTCTGTGCATTGTTTTCTCTCACCTGCATTCCCACAGTACTTAATATGTAGCTCTGCTTTGGGACTTCCCTCATTGTATGGTGCTATTTATCTATCTTTGTTTTTCCTTCTTCACCTGTGGGGCTTCTTGAGGTCAGGGATCTATTTTTCTCATCTCTGTATCCCTCAGTACACCTAGCACAGAGCCTGATTCATAGTTGGCACTCGTGAAATAGTGTCAGTGTTTAATTGAAGTTCACTTCCTAGAACTGCAGGAAGGTAGAGGCAGCCACAATTGGGCAGCAAACCTGTACTGACAGGAAAACATGACACATGCTGGGAGTACCATGTCCCTCTGCTGATCTCATGTGACCATCTCCTAACCAGACTCAACCCTCGGGCATGCTGCTGTGTCCTGGGTACTGCTCTGAGGGGTCCTGACTGTTTTTTTCAGTCAGAGTTTCCTGTGCAGGTGGTGGAGGATTTTGAAATGCCTGAAACCAAACCATTACACCCACTTAAAATAGTTTGTCTTGTCTGGGTATGATAAGAGGTGGGTGGGAAAAAATTAGTGCACATAGCCCATTTCTTGGAGTTGAGGTTGCCAATTAAGTGTCATGAATGGGATAAAATAACACATACAAGTGGTGTTTAAAATATTTTGCTTCTTATTTTTCTATTCGCTTTAATTTAGAAAGTCAGTTTCCAGATGTTGGATAAGCATTGACTAATTCCCCAGTACCCTCTTTTATTCTGTTTTCTTGATTGTAGATCATCTGACTCAACTATATTTAGAGAAACTGGCAGATGACTGAACACAGTGAAACTAAGAGTCTTTTATTTCCCTAAAGAAAGTAGTGAATTCAGTGAGGTTTATTACAGTCACAGAGCACCGTGTACTTTAGCCCTTCTTTGATCCAGCAAAACTTCGATGACTCATTTTGACTTTAATTGAAGAATGTTTGAATTAAAACATTTACTTTAATAATAATAGTAGAGGAGCACTTTTCTTGTGTTTACTGTACAAATGCTAAGATGATATGACTTCTACTTTGAAATAAAATAAACGCCAAATTAAAGGTCTTTGCATGATTTCACCAGGACAGAGGGTGAGAGAGATGGAGATTATTTGAGGATTCTAGGCACTTGGGTTGTAGTACAGAAGAAAAAAGGAGGTAAGACAAGCTTGGCCTACTCATAATTGCACTATAATTTTAGTCAGTGTTGGATCAGAAGTTGAAGTCTGAATGGCACTGAAATAAATTAAGCATTTGAATTTTAAAGACATAAATTTTGAAGATGAGTCTAAATGATAGTACTCTGCAATTTAGAAACATTAAGGGACCTACTATTTTTAATTCAATTTATAAAAATCTGAGTGTATACTTTTCTTATATACCTTATTCTCTTTTCAAAGCAGTTCATATTTAGAAATTATTAAAAGAAAACCTAATGCAAAAACAATATATTGTTCTTCCTATATCAAAACAGCTCAAACATTGAGCTCACGTTCTGTGATGGAAGTTTCCATGTGTGTAACCTAATTTAAATCCTGCCGTAACCCTGTAAAGCATTTTCATCTTCCATCACGTAAGCACAGAAAAGGGAGCTCAGCAGTTGCCCCAGAAAGTAAGGGCAGGATTCAGACGTGGGTCTATTGCTCCTGCATCCCATGCTTTTTCCACTGGATAGAGAATTTCAGTTTTGACCAGAAATATGCCTTGAGCTAGGGAAACAAACATACTGTACTGGAATTACAAACCTAATCAAATAAATTATAAGTGGAAAAGACTGTTTTTTAATATGGGGGTATGTCATCTGATATATTTTAAACAGAAGTCATCTGTCTAAATAAAAGAAAGACTCGTATTTCAGTTGTCATTTAAATCTCAATAGAAGAGTTGATTAAATGGTGGACTAACCAGGTATTAATCTATGATTTTTACCCCTCAGTATGATCACTTGTATCTGTAGCTTGGGATGAACTCAGGATAAAATCTGAGGTCAAATTTTGTTTCTCAGAACAGCCTTGGAGTTTTCTGTGGCTAGTAAATGATCTGTGGGGATTGGCCATGTCACTAACTATCTTTGCATTGAAAATAGAGTGTAGAGTTTATCTCATTTTTCATTTTTAATATAGAAGTATCATTTATGATAGATGGGAGGAAGGAAAAGAAAAGAAGTATAGCTTAAGCTTAAATACAGCTAGCAATAAAGCTATTTGCCTCAGTAAATACAGTCAGCAGGGAGCTGGTACCTGGTCTTCTACTGATGCTTCCTTTAATTTACTGAATAATTACAGGAAAATTATAGGAATTCCTTTTGTGTTTCATTCTCTCTGACTCTTAATTTAGGGTAATGCTCTTTGTGACCTACCTGTCTCATAGGGAGATGGTGAAGATTAATTATACCATGCCGGCCAGTTGCCCAGCACTGCCCCAGAGAAACGTGTTCCATAAATCAGACCTATCATTAGGAGGCCTTTGTCTCAAGTCCCTGTGTAGTATAGTGCCATCTCTCCGTATCCTAATGGGAGGTCGCCTACATTCGGGCCAAGGACAGGCTTTCCCATGACACAGAGAGCATTTTTTCTTCTAGTTCTGTGTGACTGGGCAGATTTCCACCTCTGCACACCTCCGTGTCCTCATTTGTGAAAACAGCAGTCCACAGTCCCATAATTCCTAAAGGGAACTTACCCTGGAGTAGCTCTGATTTTGTCCTTTTGCTTCTCCTGTCTCACCCAGCTTCTTGAACCTATTAAACTATATATTTTTTAAGCTCATGTGCTATTAAAGAGCTGTGGCAGACACTGGGGAAGGCCATCAGATTCCCCTCCGAGGAAGGCCTTGCTGGGTGGAGGTGGGGCAGGCATCAGCAGAGCCTCCAGAGTCCAGGGTCAGCCTCAGCTGCAGAGCTGGTCTCCCAGGTCCAGCAGGTCGAGGCCTTGTTGGACTTGCATAACAGTTCAGTGTCTCACTCTGCCTGATCTTCCCCTTTCTTTTATAAGTATTGATCTCTGTAAATATCTTCTGCTTCCATTTCCACAGAACCTGGTCAGTGAGAAGAACTTAAACATTATCTGAAAACAGGACTAGTAGAAGGGAATTCCTCAAGTTGCAAATGAATGGACTTTTTAATAATGAGCTTGTGTCATATTCTGTAATTTATTAATTTGGAAATAATATTTTCAGATTAAAACGAAGCGTACCCAAGAAGGAAAAGTTCAGTCACTATTAGGTTTGTGATAGAGTTTTTATATAGGTTAATTGTTAGGATTATTTTTCATTGGACATGAACGAAGCCTTTGACAGGTGAAGTTCTTAGTTCTATTAGTGGCATTTGTAGTAAGTTGTCATTTTAAAATCACCATTCTTTATCCCTAAATACATCTTCCTTAACCTTTTTGTGTAATTAACTTTTATCAGTCTTTGCAAAGAAACACACACCAAATATTGCACCTTTTTCCAGTATGCATTAGAGATATATAAAGTGTTTTTTAGCTTATCCTCAGATACATCATTTTGAGTGTAACTGAGGCCTTCCTTCCGTTTCCTCCTTTCTTCCTTCTCTCTTCTTTCCTAAGTGGTTTGGATATTATCATCTGTGTCTTAAAAAACCAGTGAGTCAGACAGCTACTATGAAATTGATCTCATTATAAAGAATGTATGCTGGGGCATTTCTAAGAAATTCAGTTTTATATTGCAATGGGGGGTTGATGTTTCCTTGCTTGTGATTTAGTTTCAAATTTGTATTGAGAGATTTGCCTTAAATTTTTTTGTTTATGTTTTGAAATGAGAGTTGTTAAAACTCAATGTAACTTTTAAAAAACTCGATTTCTCCCTACCTGTGGTTAAAGGATATGACTTAGTATTTCTGTTTTCTTTCACGTGTTATTGTTGATTTTTTAACTTAGAGCAGAAAAGCAGAGACTGAGGAATATGTAACTAGTCTGTATGGCAGACATGTAGAGAAGAGTTAAAAGAAGAGGGGCTTGGGAGAAGCAAGCATTTAAAAGACAATGGCATAGCACCGGGAGATCAGCTCGGTGCTTTGTGACCACCTAGAGGGGTGGGGTAGGGAGGGTGGGAAGGAGACGCAAGAGGGAGGCTTTCTTATTCAGATGGTTTTGTCTCGTCTGACTCTTAAGCAACCTCTGGATTGATTGACCAGGTTATCCTCATATCTCTGTGGCCACCTGGAGAAAGAAATAAGCCAAGTTGTATCAGAAGCAGTCTCCATTCTTTTTTTACCCCTACTTTTGTGTTTATTATATATGTTTTTTCCTGTTTATTCACGAATTCATTTAGTAAATTTTTATTGCTTAGTTGCTATGTGCCAGACACTCTCTTAGGTGTAGGGTATAAAATGGTGAACAAAAATCAGGAAATCCACTGTACTGGACCTTACAGTTTATTGCAGAGATAGATCATTAAAAAAAAAAAAACCCTTACGACTAAATTAAAAAAATCGCAAGTGTGGCACATAACTATGAAGTGGAATCTTTGCTATGTGTGAGCAAGCATAGGGGATTTCAGCATGTTAGAAATGGCTTCCTGAAGAGAAAAATACTTGTTTTAGAATGTGAAGAATAAGTAGATTTCAATCAAAGAGAGGTGGAATGAGTATTCCAGCAGAGGGGCTACATGCACAAAGATTCTGAGGCGGGAGAATTCATGGCATATTTGAGGAACAGAGAAGCCCAGCCAGTGTGGCTGGAAGCAGCATGCTTAGGGACGTGGAGGAAAGTAAGTAATGGAGGGAAAGTGGAGGAGTCGGTGAGCTGGCGGTCCAGATGGTTGGAACAGGTTACCTAGGAAGTGTTGAATGAACAGTTGGGAAAGTGAGCAGTTTGGTGGTTAGAGATCAGGATTTTTACCTTCCTGCTTCTGGGGGAGGATGACCAAGTATCAAGGAATGACTGCTAGAGTGGTGACTGAACTGGAATGGAGGTGAAGGTCACTGGAGACGAAGAGGTCAAGGAACTGAGAGGCTGTGACCCGTTATCCTTGTGTGTGTGGAAGTAGCCCATCGTGTTGTGTTGGCAGGCTTTGGGTGAAGTAGAAGACCGGCTAGATGCCGAGCCTTTAATAAATAAAGTAGACTGAATGGTTGGGGTGGAGGGAGCCGCTTAATCCAAATAACCATTTCATAAGATTTGAATGGTTTATGTGATCGAGATAGCCTGGATTTTGAGTGATATTTTCCCCACATTTTCATTATATTTTGGCCAATATATAGATGTATCAAATCACAGCTAAAGGAGCCTCTCCATTTGGGTTGTACATTCCAAGATGACAGGAGTTGTGTCTGTATAGATCTGTATAGATCTTCTTGTATTACCAAAAGGCAAATGGTGGACATCAATGAATAAAGCATGGTGATAAATTATGAATGAAGTAAATATAACACAGCTGCGTTGGATGGAAGATTTCACTGTTTTTCTTTTCACGAAAGCCTGCGCATTTTATGCACTTTCACATGGCTACCTGTGTGACTCTGTGACTACAGTCACCTTTGCATGTACATTTACATAGCAGTCTCATGTTTTTTTCTTTCAGAGTGAACTTTTTAATCAGAATAATTAATTTTCCTCTGATTCTATGAGAACTTCACCATTGATGCAGATATTCTGAGGAGCCAGTTAGTCACATCATTTAAAAAGAGATTGCACAGAGGGTCATACTTTGGTATGACTGGGATATATTTTGTCCGGAAGGGATGTTCCCTCTCCCCAAATTCAAGTTTGTAAGCTTGTATCATTCATCTAGGCAGCAAGTCAGCCACCTCTCTGTACCAAGCAATTGCTTGAGGGACTTCGGCAGTCTACAGAAGTCTATAAACTATGATTTTTAAAGTCAAAAGGAGTATGTTGTGTATATGCAAAGGAAAAGACTAGCAAGACCTGCATCAAAATGTAAATAATGGTGTATCTGGGTAGTGGAGTTTTTGTTTGTTTGTTTTTTTATTTTGGCCACGCTGCACGGCCTGTGGGATCTCGGTTCCCCGACCTGGGATTGAACCCAGGCCATGGAAGTGCAAGCACTAAATCCTCACCACTAGACCACCAGGGAGCTCCCTGGGTAGTGGAGTTTTAAATGATGCTTATTTCTTTTAGCTGAAATGTGTTGTGTGTGTATATATGAAACATACGTGTGTATGTGTGTGTATATATATGTATATACATATATTTTTTTCTAGTTAGAATCTATCATTTTTATAATAAGATTTTCTAGAAAAATAATATTAGAGTAAAAGGAACAAGGATGGAGACAAGTCAGGAATAATTAGGCTATGTGAAAAGGAAAAAGATTTATTGTGTAGGAGATAGGTGAGTTGTCAGGGGTGGAATATGCAGGGTGTACTATCGCCACGTACTCAATTCTACTGCAAGAAGCTAATGCAGGATGCTCTCTTCAGTGGCCTCTGGTCACAGTCCCACACTTCCAGGTCACTTGGCAGAATTCCTAGAGTCTCAAGTTTTAAAGGAGCAAATAGTATGGGTTTCTCCCTAGTGCCTCTGACGTTTTATTCCCTGGGGAGAGGTAGCCGTTGATTTCTTTAACTGATGAACAAAACCCCAATAAGCTTGTAGGGCTTCCCCTGCCGCCTTTACAGCTGTTAGGGAGCCATGTTTTGATTCTGATAATACCTGTGGATTAACACAAATCAGAAATTGTTTTCAGTGTCACTCTATCTACAGCAGCTGGGGAGTGGGTCTGTTCATTTCATGTGGGAGTGGGCGTTAAGTTCACATGTCAGTCCAGGACAGGTTTTTGCCTGACAGCTTTAAAGTTTACCACATAGAGACAAACATTTTCTAAACATTTCAGAGTTTAGAAGGCACCAGAGTCAATTTAGGTGGCATTTAATATGCCTCCTCGTAAACTGTGGGCCTTGGGCCAGGCAGGGTTGCAAAGAGCTTTTGCTTTAGAGCTGGCCCAGTTTGTAATGCCATGCCAATGCCAAACACATGTTCTAAATGATGCAGCACTTACCTGAGACAGAGCATTCTAGGTAAAAGATAAATATTCATTCCCAATGAATGACGAAGGATGACATCTAGAATGATGATAAATTAAGAATACCACTCTCTTAAGTCCAAGGAATTCTGTCCTGAATTTCAGATGCATTATACTTTCAGGATCAGAAAGAATAAGATGATACACTTTTTTTTTTTTTTTTTTTTTTGCGGTACGCGGGCCTCTCACTGTTGTGGCCTCTCCCGTTGCGGAGCACAGACTCTGGATGCGCAGGCTTAGCGGCCATGGCTCACGAGCCCAGCCGCTCCGCGGCATGTGGGATCTTCCCGGACCGGGACACGAACCCGTGTCCCCTGCATCGGCAGGCGGACTCTCAACCACTGCGCCACCAGGGAAGCCCAAGATGATACACTTTTAAAGTGTAAGTTATCTAGAAAAATTTTAGGTGATTGGAAGGGACACATGAAATGCTCTCATGTAATGAGAACCTAGACTGTTCTTCATAACTCTGCTTTCAAAGGAAATTGAACATGGAACTCTGAAAGCAGAGGAATGGCATGTGAAGGAAATAATATTCAGTAAATCCAAGTTCCAGATGGTTACAGATTTGTTAAAGAAAATATTTCTAATCTATAACTATTATATTAAAATATAGTAATTAGATCGTTTGCACCCCACTGACACTGCCCTTCTCAGCTCCCTCAAACCCGTTGTACCTTTTCACCTCTGCCCTAGATGAAGTCTTGGTCAGATTTCAGAGCTTTGCAGTTCCTTTTAGTCACAAGAACAGTCTCATTTCTCAGAAATGTAAAAGTCCTGACCAGTGTAATATTATTTAAAACTTCTCCCCTCTCCCAAGTCAAGCTTGTTTCAGGTTCGAGAGCCTCCGTGGCGCATGGAAGGGGTGTGATACCCAACGCATTTTGTCACCCCACTTGCTCTCCCACTCACTGGCCCTCCAGGACAGAGCTGTAAGGATCTGTGCAAGTCTGATTCCAATGGTACAGTTGTAATCTGCACTGCTACCATCTGATGGATGCATGATTGCTGACTCTCCCTCAGGGGGCATCTGTGTGGGTTTTTGGACAGTTCCTCCTAGGGACCTCTGGTGGTAGTTATGCTGTTGATGACCATGCTTCCCCTGGCCGGATGTTTTTAACTGCCTTTCCTGCTCCTGGGCTTCTGGCATTCCACCCGTGTTGGGATCACATTGCCTCCCCAGGTGGGCCTCTTGGGGATTGCCTCTTGTAAGACAGTCCCTCCTGTGGGCCCACAATCAGTTTTCAGAGAGACATGCATCTTTGTCTGCCATAGGTGGAAGTATAGCCTGATCACAAAGCACTCTTTGCTTTGCAACTCCAGGGCAGCTAGCCAGCCACAGTTTTATGCCTTTAGAGTTAGGTTTAAAATAAGTAGCTGTTCTTATATTTCTCAAAATCTAAGGGATGCACCTCTTCCAGTATTTCTCTGAGTCACCCTTAGTTTGGTACCCTTGGGTAAGGTCCATTCCAGCGTTGGATAGGAGGGGATGCAGGGTGTTCTGACGATTCTTTCCAGAGCAGTTCTCCCTGGTGGTCTCATTACCTGCTCCGATACAGCTGGAAATGAGCAGTGGGTTCATGACAGAGATTGGCTTCAACTGACCTCTTGGGAAGTACTGAATATATGGTTTTAGCACCCTGCACCTGACAATTGTTTTGTTTTTAGCTTTCAGGATTTCAGCTAAAACTGAGACAATTTCATTTTAATATCTTGTTTCAGTAGTGGTTTTTCTTTCTCATTTAGGTGGCTACATTAAACCTCATATTTATGCAGGTAGGAAATAAAAGCTTCCATAAAATTTGGTAAACTAGGAATATATGATTAAAATGCGTAGAGACAAGAATTTTAGGTGTCTTGAATTTTTTAACTTGGGGAGTACACTTTAATAAATGATAGTTTCACTTTCCTTCTCCAATTCAAAGGCTATTATTATTAAAAACAATAATTTCTAGATTAATTACTGTTGACAGTTCATGAGTAGCTAGACTATAATAAGTTACTTTACCTTAAAAACATCATTCAGTGTCCTGTCTCTGATTAATAGAAATGCTTACTAATATGTTAATAAAATATGTTGATAAAATGCTTAATAATATGTTAATAATAAATGTCTGACATAGGACTCTTTTCCCCTTAACTTAAAAATAAGTTATCTCAAATCTGTAGTATTCTCATAGCATAGAAAGGAATGAATATAGCTTTTCACATATATAAATCTGCTGCTTTTTGCCCTTATTCCTGGCAGAGCCTGTACTGAAAGCCATTTTTTCCCCCTGATTTTCAACTTGGTGATCTTTTTGCTGTGGTTTGTCATTTACAACCAATGTAACATAAGATGTGTATGGCTGTTTAGTGACTAGTTTTAATAATATAAATGAGTTTCTATTTACTTAAAGAGGAAAGTTAATACACATTTTGTGTGGTTTTTTAAGTTTAGAATTTAAGCAGTAATTTATCTTTCCCCTTTTTTTGAAAGAATAATAAGGACTATGGAACCAGGTTTAGTAGGGCCTGAAGCTTATGCAATTTGAGACATTCCCTAAGGAAAAGAAAACAAAATTATAAATACAGAATTAAACTCAAAATCTATATTTAGAATGAAAATAGTCACAAGAAATTGTTTTTTAAAGCTGACAGGTAATGCAAAGCACAACAAAGTCCAGAAAAATAGCAAAAATAAACCTTGCTCTTTCTTCTCTGTGCACATACTTGCAGGGTGAACTGTAGTACAAGTTTATATCATGATGCAGCTCTGGGGTGTCCCGTCATCCCATGGCAGGCTGGGACGCGGACATATTCCTGGAAGCGTCCCTACATTGGGATGACTAGCAATAACATAATTATACCCAGAAGTGACTGCAAACCAAGTAAATGTATCATTAAATCCAAACTAAATTGTATCTTCAACTCAACTTCCCCTTAGCTAGATCTCAAAAATGTTCATGCCCACTTCAGTATTACTCAACACAAGGGGAAGTGTGATGGAGGGAATGGAAAGAAATAATGGTTGTAACTGATGGTGTTAAAATATCTTGTTCTGCAAGTTTTATGAAAACACATGATCATGTAGCTAAGATCCTTTCAGCGGCCTGTGCCTCTGAAAGGTCCTGAGGTTTAAGCTTTGTTAGCTTTGCAGTTATCTCTGGGTGAAACTCATTCACAGAAAAATGGATAAACAAATGTTCCAGTTGCTTAAAGGAACCATAAAAATCCATGTTTCTTACATTTCTCTCCTACGTTCTTCTAAATTATTATCCAAAGTTGTTATTTTATTTCTATTTTTAATGTTAAGATTAAACTACATAAGGAAGAAGTCCTCTGGAAAACTGTATAAATATTTTATACTTTTCATGTTTTGAATAAATTGTGTTCTTAACTATTAGAAAAACATGTTTAAGAATAGCAAAATATGTTTACCACAATAAGAAAAGCTAAAAAGAATAGCAAATCCCTGAAGTAAATGCTCTCTTGTGTTACTGTGCATCTGCCTGTAAACCATCTAGGCCACTGGAAAAAAATGGTAAAGTGTGGATTGTATATGCTTTGTTTCTCTTTTGGGTCCTTTTAGTCTCTAGGTAGTAAGTTTGAAAGATTTAATGCAACATGTCTCAAGTGATTTAGCTCTATTATGCCTAAACAGGAAATTGGAATTGTGCAGCAAATCCTTCCAAAACAAGGAAAATTACACCTGGGGAGAGTGCTATGGTATAGACCAAATTGTGGAGACTGAGGGCAGAATAACATATTATACAAAATTTATCTCATTGCCTCTTTACAGGAGTATAATTAGAATATTTTTTAAAATGTGTATGGATTAAATTATTATTATTTTAAGACTTTTTTTTTTATTTTAAGACTTTTTAAAATTTATTTATGGCTGCATTGGATCTTCATTGCTGTGCACGGGCTTTCTCTAGTTGCAACAAGCGGGGGCTATTCTTCATTGTGGTGCACGGGCTTCTGATTACTGTGGCTTCTCTTGCTGTGGAGCACAGGCTCAAGGCACACGGGCTTCAGCAGTTGTGGTACGTGGCCTTGGTAGTTGTGGCTCGCAGGCTCTGGAGCGCAGGCTCAGTAGTTGTGGCACACGGGCTTAGTTGCTCTGCGGCATGTGGGATCTTCCCGGACCAGGGATCGAACCCGTGTCCTCTGCTTTGGCAGGCGGATTCTTAACCACTGCACCACCAGGGAAGTCCTGGATTAAATTTTTGATGTACAATTAAAATTATGCTCTTTACAGGAGTATACTTAGAATATTTTTAAAAAATTTGTATGGATTATTGATGTACAATTAAATTATTGATGTATAGATACATAGAAATATCTTTAATTATTAATATGCATCGACTGATACCCTCATAACTTGTTTCTGTAGGGATTTGTTTTTTATTGATATATTAACAATCACTTAGGACATAGTAGTTTAAAATGGTGCTATTGACAGACAGTCACCTGTTGTGTGTGAACTCTGTCTGACACCTGTGTCCTAAATGTCATCTTGGTAAGTTTTGCTCTCCTCCGGTGGACCAGTCTTGACTGTGGCCTGCTGTGGGGACTTTTCCTGGCTGTTTGCCTGTTGTGGATACCACCCTTTTGTTCCTAGACTTCTGGTTTGCTTCTCCTGGTGGGTTCCTCTGGTGACCCTCGCAATACTAGTTCCATGCCCTAGAACGTGCTGTGTGTGATATCTCCACGTCAGCAGAGTGGTAGATACACAGGCGGGCAGAGGTACCCCTCAAGAGGGAGACAGCAATGCCATCAGAGGCTGTGAACCTAGGGGGAGATCTGGCTAAGGTCATCGAGTGCTACCAGGGGCGTCAGCAGGGCTTCCTGCCCACTCCCCTTTATCATCCAGAGGAAATCTACACTCCAGCAACAGTCTCATATTCAGTACTTTGTGCCCTGTGTCTCTTTTACACAGTTAAGTTCCTGCTTCCCCTCCCAAAGGTTAACAGCTCAATTCAAGTTCCTCAGCCCATCACCTAGAACTAGTGAGAGGCTTACTAAGAGACTGTCCTAAGACTTCTGTTAGGTCTGAATGGAGTTTTCCCATCTCCTCACTACATTTTTGGTAGCTGTGTAGATATTCTATATAATCAGATATTAAACAAACTTTTATATGAAAGTATTTTATATAAATTACTGCTTACTATTTGCAATTTTAAAAGATCTATAATATATTGTATTCTTTAAATTGCTGCTGAACAGGAGCCTTATAAGATAGGGCTTTTGTCTTACATTTGAATAATTTTGTTTAAAGCATTATTTTCATAGATGTAATGTCATGTCTTTGAACGAATACCATTATTGTGGTGGAAGAGGGAAAGTATTTCTCCTGTAGGACAGTGTAAGAATGGTGCCACCAGATTGCACTATTCCTTTACACATCTAGGAAATAGTCTAAATATATTCTCTACCAGCTCCCTCTGAAACAATATAATGTGATAAATTATTTATCGGAACAGCATTTATTTTGGTTGTGTGAAATGGATTAATGAAAGAGTATCATTAGTTTGTATGTAACTGGTTAACTTGATTTGTTTAAAAGTTTTACACTTAGGCGAATAAAAAATGTTTCCTGTATTCTTGTTTATTTTTGAGCTATTTAGAGTATACCATAAAACTGAATAACTATGAGTTTTTGTCCATATTTTACTGTATTGATTTTGTCTCTTTCTGACCACTGATATCAGTGGTTCTCCCACTATTTCAGTTGGCCTGAATAGCATAATCAAATGATTTTATGGAAAATCTATTTTCATAGTATATGCGTTCATGTAAAATGAATAATATTTGATGGAATTAATATACTTTTTAATGTATCTTTTAGGAATCTAGGTCTTTTAAAGTTGGACAGATTTTTAATAATAATAATGATGATACTGTGATTTATTGATTTCCTACTTTGTTCCAAATACAGTGCTTGATGCTAGATATTTTATGCCCATTTGATAGAAGAATCTTTTGAGAGGCCAGGGAACTTTGGCAACCAGATAGCAACTCTTGTCTGCTCTGCTCTGAAACCTGAGATCGTCCTCTCCCTCCAGGATATTAGTGGGCAGCAGAAGTGATGGGAAGTGACTAATACCTGATGTCAGAAAGAATCTAGATCAAATACATAGTTTAAAAAATCAATTCTATGGTATGGATTAGACATAGTTCAAAATAAGTGGGTAACGTGAAAGTATAATATTTAATTATGAATTTAAAAAACCTTTTGTTAAATGAATATGACAGGTTTAAATCCATATACGTCATGCTCAGGTTTTATAATGAAGTGAACCTTTAAATAGTTCCTTTTAACTTACAATGTGGTTTTAAATATGACCTACTTAAGTGGACAGAATTTATATTCCTACCAGAGGAAGGCCTCATTTAGCCAGAAGTGATTTCTCTAACAAGAAAAATGTATTCAGAATGTAATCCCAGGACCTCCAGGAATACGACTTCTATCTAAGTATCCATATTATTATAGTGCTTCAGAATCCATACACTAAAGACTGTACCTTTTATTCAGAGGAGATCTCTTCAGGTGCTCACTGCCAGGTTATTTGTGGTGGTTTTATATTTTTGTATCCTTGTTGGAGAAACTCAAAGCAATAAGAGATGGCAGCAAAAAAGTGTGAAGAAATAGAAAAGGTATAATAAACAGTTGCAGCAATACAAAACGTGCAGTGGCTTATATCCGTGTTGTTGAATCTTCCCTCTTCTGAGAATGGATAACCAGCCAGGTTTGGTTTTAGAGGGGGAACAGGAGAGTCTCTTACTTGAGACTGTGGTTGCTTAGAAACCGAACACATGTGAAAAAAGGTTGAGAATCAAGTTGGGCTGGTTGTAGTGCAGAAGAGAGAGAAGCAGGATTCAAATAGGTGGATCTGAGGCATTGACCTCAAACTGGAGCATTGGGCCAGGGAAGAACCAAGGAGATAGGAGCAGGGAAGGCAGCAGCTTAAGCTGGGAAGCCCAAAGGCCAGCAGAACAAAAAGTAATGATGGAATTGGATTTTAAACTTTCCATTTTTATGGGCCTCAGAGGTGACTCCTCCATAATTTCTATATAAGATGATTTTAGGGGTGGGGATGTTTGTAGGAAGGGGGAGCTAGAAGAGTTAAACCCTCCTGAGTGTAGCAAACCCATGTCTTCCTTGGGCTGTATGTTTACACGTTTGTGTGAATGTGCGTGTGTGTGTGCGTGTGTGTGTGTTGTTGTGGAGGGAGAGGTAGGTGGTAAGTGACCAATTATGACGGAAGGCCAAACCCCTCCCCTGCCCAAACCATCCATCGGCATTGCCTGTGCTGGCAAGGTCATTCCATACGTGGGAACAGGGGCAGATTGGGACACAGGCAGCGACCTGCGGGCTTTCACACCTCAGCAGCATCTGAGGGCTTCACTGAAATACTGCAGAGTAATAATGGAAGCTAATAATGATGACCCTATCATGTCAAAAACATTAAATTATATGTCATCTATGTAAGAAAGCAATGACTGTTAGATCGCCCCCCCCAACACACACACACACTCAAGAGGTTAACATTTTAAAGCTTTATCATTTGAGGGGGGTAGTTACTTTTCAAATTTACTTACTGATAAAAGCTTATTCCCTGAGGCTGCCAGAGAAATAAGTTGTTGCTTTATGTAGCTTTAATGATACTCATTGCTTTTAGAAGGTGATTCAAGGCTAGCACTTTAATTTCACTTGTGATCAGAGTTATTTTGCATAAAGATTAAAATTTGACTTGGAACAGGAGTGAAGGATTTATTTTATTAGGTCCAAATTCACATTTTTTACCTCACTTGAAATAAAATACCTTATTAAGTACCAAAAAGTACCTTAAAGCTGGAAAGAAATAACATTTTCTCAAAATTCTCAAACTTTTTTAAAATCCGGAGTTCTCTGTACTGGGTAATACTATTCTCCACTGATTCTTTGTCAAAACTGAACAATAATATATTTTCCTTAAGGCATTTTGATACGGTAAGTCTTCAACCATATATTGCTAACAGCATGTACCTTATCAGGCCTGACAAGATTGCAGCTTGACGAGTTATACTTTTATTCATATAACATTGTGAACTTGAGCTTCAAAGGAAGAATAAAGCCAAACTATTATAGGTTGAGTACTTTAATAAATATTAAATTATAAACGAAGCTGGTTCTACACTAGCTGTAGGGGGTGTGGATAATAAAAGAAAATCTTCAAATGGTGATACACAGTATTATGGATGTCTTTCTTGCCTTTTGTAATCCGTCTTTGCCTCTTACCATTGTAGTTGTAAGTGCTGGGAATGATGAGGTAGGGTGTATGATTTTTTTTGCCCACTGAATTAAAAGTAGAGGAAATTTTAAATGTAGAACTAATTTTTCTCTTTAGCAGGATAAATACAGAAGTGCACTTTGGTGATAATAGGCACTTCATCACTCCTCCTCACCTACCTACTCCCTCCAAAGTCGTGAACTTGATGTTGAATGTGAAGCACACCGAGCAATATGCATTTCCATTTAATGAAGACTTTAGTTCTGTCATCATGTTTGAGATGTCACAACATGCCCTGATGGATGAGTGCAGAATGCCTTATGTTTCATAGGAGATCACTAAGTGATGCGATTGTATGGAAGAAAGAGTAAGTGAAGCTGGGTATCAGAGAGAAGCTCATGAGAACCCCAGTCCTCGTAGTCAGATGCGGCACACACACCCGCTAAGATGGCCCCGATGGTCCTTGCTTCCTGCTATCCCAGCCCTTCTGTAATTACTTCCCCTTAAAAGTGGGCCAGCTTAGTGACTCGCTTCTAACCAAGCACATATGGCAAGTGTGATATCCGTCACTTCCTGGGGTTAGGCTAGGTGAGATAGGGCCTTCCATTTTGCTAGCAGACCCTCTCTTTCCCTTGTTGGCTTTGATGAAGCAAGTTTCCATGTTGGCACGTGGCAAGGAAGTGAGGGCAGCCAGCGGCCAGCCAGGAACTAAGACCCTCAGCTCAACAACTCTTGAGGAACTAAATACTGCCTCCAACTATGTGGGCTCAGAAGCAGATCCTGCCCAGTTAAGACTTTCGATGAGACTCCAACCCTGACACCTTCACTGCAGCCTTGTGAGAGACCCTAAAGCAAAGGGCTCAGTTAAAATATGCCCAGGTTCCTGACACACAGAAAACGCAAGATTAAAAATACGTATTGTTTTAAGCTTCTAAGTTTGTAGTAATTTTTAATACAGCGATAGAAAACTAATACTTAGGTCTATTAGTTAGCTAGAGGCTACCATAACAAAGTACCACAGGTGAGGTGGCTTGAATGACAGAAATTTATTTTCTCACATTATGGAGGCTAGAAATCCAAGATCAGGTGTTGGCAGGGTTGGTTTCTTCTGAGGCCTCTCTCTTTGGCTTGCAGATGGCCATCTTCTCCCTGTGTCTTCACATGGTCTTCCCTCTTGGCATGTCAGTGTCCTAAACTCTTTAACTCTGTTTCTTTTAAGGATACCAGTTGTATGGCATCAGGGCCTACCTTAATGATCTCATTCTAACTTAATTACCCCCTTTAAAGACCCTATCTCCAAATACAGTCTCATTCTGGGGTACTGGGGGTTAGTTCAGCATATGAGTTTTACAGAGACACAGTCACTCCATAAGAATAGGCTATATAAAATTCTATAATTATGTTTATCTCTTTAGCTAAGACACTATACCACTCACTTATTGTCCAAAGGTCTTTTGCTACCTTGATTTTCTTTATTTTTCACATGATTATATAGGTATTAGATGATGTATAGCTCACATGGTTTAGCATATATATTTGCATTTTCCCGTCTCCATAACAAAATTATAATTCCTCTAAGCATGTATTTTTCATATGTTTTACATAGGCTACTTTACAGTATTTAAGATGGTGTTAGATACATTTTCAAAATCTGGTTTAACATTTTGTGTTTATTTGTATATTTCTAAATAACAATATTCTAGAAGTAGCTTGTCTTAAGAATGAAGACTGTTGGCAGGGCAGGAATAAAGATGTAGACATAGAGAATGGACTGGAGGACGGGGAGGGGAAACTGGAAGCTGGGGTGAAGTGAGAGTAGCATCGACATATATACACTACCAAATGTAAAATAGTTAGCTAGCGGGAAGCAGCAGCATAGCACGGGGGGATCACCTCGGTGGTTTGCGATGGATGACCTAGAGAGGTGGGATAGGGAGGGTGGGAGGGAGGCTCAAGAGGGAGGGGATATATGTATGCATATGGCTGATTCACTTTTTTGTACAACAGAAACTGACACAGTATTGTGAAGCAATTATACTCCAATAAAGATGTATTTAAAAAAATAAAAATAAAAAAGATTTTCAAAAAAAAAGAATAAGCTTTGGGGATCCCAGAGGGAGTAAGACACAGCACCCACCCTTAAAAGAATTCACGCCCTCGTGAGGAAGCTATAAGGGCTTTGCTTCCATGAAATCTGAGGTCATTCCAAAATATTTTGCAGACTGTGTAAGGAAAGGGTCTGACTCTCAATGATTTAACAAACATGGATACCATTAAAATATTTGACTTCTTAAAAAAAAAAGAATGAAGACTGTTAAAACGATAGGGGGTTTGAAGAATTTATATTTATTTGAAGTACTTGTAGTTCTAGATGGTAAGGCCAGAGAATATCTGTCTTTATATTTGGTAATCCAGGTATAATGGATATACTGTTAGATCCTATCCAACGCTATGCTGATTCTTTAAAACACTATTTCTTTTTGAGCTATCTATAACACTATATATGTTTAAAATATTTTCCTAAATTGTCAAAAAATACGTATTATTATGAAATAGTTCTTTATAATGTATACCAGTGGTTCTCAAAGTGTGGCCCACAGACCCAGGAGTCCCCAAAACCCTCTTAGGGGATGTACAAGGTCAAAACTATTTTCATAATAAAGCTAAGACATTATCTGCCCTTTTTTGGGTATGCGTTGACATGTATACATATTACACAAAAGAAATAGTCATAAAATTGCCGAGGCCTTTGCATGAATCAAGGCAGTGACATCAAACTATACTATCGGACTCTTATTTTTCAACAACATGCACTCATAGACCAAAAAAAAACCAAACTTCATTTCACTTAAAATTGTCCTTGATGAACCAATTAAAATTATTACTGTTATTAATTCTTGACCTTCCATCACACATCTCTGGAACATTCTGCATGACTCAGTGGGAAGAATGCATAAAGCACCTCTCTTCCATATTGAAGTACAATGATTATCTCAAGGAAAAACCCCTGCACAGTTGTTTGAGTTGGGAGCTGAATTAGCTGTTTCTTCATGGAACACCATTTTTATTTGAAATAACAACTGAACAGCTAGCTGTGATTATTCAGATTTAGGTTTTCGACAGACATTTTCTCAAAAATGAACAGAGTGAGCCTATCACTTCAAGGAAAACAACGGATAGCATTTATTGCCAATAACACAGTTCAAGCTTTCAAACAAAAATTAAAATTTTGGAAAACTTGTATCTGCCCGTGAGAACTACACTCATTCCCAAATTTAAAGAATTTTCTGATGAGATTAATGGTGATATTAACAGTTGTTACTTTTCTGATAGTGTGTAATGAAATGTGTCAGCAAAAACTATATAACATACTGAACCAACATTTTCCAGATGACCAGTGCATCATATTTTAAAATTATGCCTGAGTAAAAGACTCAAAGTGCAAGAAAGAACAATGGATTTTAATGTAGCAGGGTAAAATTTTATTATATTGGACAATATCCAGTGTTGAAAATAAATTTGATTTAAAGTTTATAACTTCATTGATATGATTCATAAAGTTTATTGATAAGGTTTCAGGTTTCACATTGCAACTAACCTTTAAGAAACTACCATTCATGGAGTTTGGGTATAATATTAAAGAATAACATCCACAATTATCTGAAAAAGCTATTACGACACTTCTTCTTTGTCCAACTATATAACCTTGTGAGTCAGATTCTCTTCATACACACAACATATTGCAGCATATTGAATATAGAAGCAGACATGGGAATACAGATGTTGTCTGTTAAACCAGACATCAAAGAGACTGGAAAAATTTAACAGTGCCACTCTTCTCACTTTTTTTGGAGGGGAGAGGGGAATATAGTATTTTTCATGAAAAATACGTTACTGTGCTGGAAAATCAGCATTTTGCTGCCATCATAGTAAAGACTGGTTCAGGCAAGAATCATCACTGATGCTAAATCTAGGGGGAAATTTTTATGAAGAGCAGGATGTTTTCATGGTCTTAAAATGTCTTCCCACATACTTGTTAGTTATAAAGGAAAATTAAAAAGATAATTATTTAGCAAAGAAATTCAACAGCACCTTGACCTGTGATCCAAGTTATCATCACTTTTGAGAAGCAGTTGGACAATGTGTGTCTCCAGATGTGATAGCCTAGAAGGATAATGTGCTAGCTGAGGACACATAGTTGAGAACATATGTTGAAGCTGCAAACACATAGCCTCAATCAAATCATGAGTAAACATTTGACAACACCAAAATGAGAAATATTCTCTTAAAAAAAATAGACACGATGGTATTCTTCAAAAATGTCAGGTCATAAAAGGCAAAGGGAAACTGTGGAAATATTCCAGATTAAAGGAGCTAAAGAGAAATGACAGCTAAATGCTGTATCTGACCCTAGACTGGATCCTGCATTAAAAGGAGAAAAATGCTATAAAGGTCATCACCTGGTTAAATTGAGAAAATTGGAGTGTTGATGGTAACTTATTGTCTTAATGTTAAATTTGCTGAAGTTGATAACTGTACTATGACTGTAAGAGAATATCACAATTCTTAGTAATACACACTGAAATTTTAGGGGTAAAGGACCTTGATGTTCATAACTTGCCTTCACCTGGTTCATTAAAAATTATTTTGGGTATAAATATAAATATTTATATTTATATATACATGTGTGTCAATTAGATAAATATATATATACATATACACGAACATATATACAGGGAGGGAGAGTGTAAATGATGTAGAAAATGGGTAAAATGTTAATGTGTCTGAATAAACAGTACACAGGTGTTTTTTGTACTATGCTTTTTTTAAAATTAATTTTTATTTGAGTATAGTTGCTTTACAATGTTGTGTTGCTTTCTACTGTACAGCAAAATGAATCAGTTATACGTATATATATCCCCTCTTTTATAGATTTCCTTCCCATTTAGGTCACCAGAGTGCGTTAAGTAGAGTTCCCTGTGCTGTACAGTATGTTCTCATTATTTACCTATTTTATACATAGTATCAATAATGTATATGTGTCAATCCCAATCTCCCAATTCCTCCACCCCTCCTTGGTATCCATACATTTGTTCTCTACATCTGTGTCTCTATTTCTGCTTTGCAAATAAGATCATCTATACCATTTTTCTAGATTCCACATATATGTGTTAATAGATGATATTTGTTTTTCTCTTTCTGACTTCACTCTGTATGACACTCTCTACACTCTGTATGACACTCTCTAGGTACATCCACATCTCTACAAATGACCCAGTTTCATTCCTTTTTATGGCTGAGTAATATTCCATTGCATATATGTGCCACATCTTCTTTATCCATTCCTCTGTTGATGGACATTTAGTTTGCTTCCATGTCCTGGCTATTGTAAATAGTGCTGCAATGAATATTGGGGTGCATGTTGTACTAGTCTTATTCTTTAAATTTTCTGTAAGTATCAGTTATTTCCAAATAAAAGTTTAAAAGTTAAATGCAGTCACTTATGTTAATGTAATGGCTTCATTATTGTTTTTAAGTGAATTTATGAATATATGTTTAAAGTTTGCCTCGATTTTATTTCTAATAAAGTAAAGTAAACATTAATAGATCTAATCCACATAAACAAAAGCTTCGGGGGGGGGTCCTTGATAATTTTTAAGAGTGTTAAGGGGTTCTGAGACCACAGAGTTTGAGGACCATTGGCATAAACTGTGTGGGTGGTTAGGTAGGTGCCCCCCTCATTCTCTTAAGGCTGTTTTATGACACTAGTTAATGAGAGCAGATTTGGTAGATGCCACTTATGAATATTATAATCTTAACCTCTCTCTGCCTTAGTTTTTGCACTTGTAAAGTAGGGATAATAACATTGCCTATCTTAGAGGGCTATTGTAAGGTTTAAATCATTTCCTCTATGTAAAGGCTTTCAATAAGGACCACACTCTACAGTACTGTTCTTATTGGCAACGTATATTTCTGTGGTGTTCTTGCCTCTCTCTGCCATTTATTTTGTGTTTTGGCTAGTGATTTTGGTTATAATTATGTGCATATGAACTACTACAAAGAAACCAAGAAGAGTATCAGATGGTTTTTTAAATGCAAGTTTACAGTAGTCTGTGCCCCTTCAAGGAAATGGTTAGGGAAACAGAGCAGGGTGGAGATGAGCAAGCAGTTTGGTGTTTGGGGAGTTCTTGGTATATGGAAAAGCATCATACATCTAGGAAGTTGGATTAAAAATTGTGGGAAGAGTATTTGATAGAAAATATGACTGGACAGGGAACACTTTGTTGTTAGGGATAAACTGGGATTAACCCTATTTAGCACTGGTTCCATTGGCATTCCACTTGCCAGATAGGTATCCTTTGCTTAAATGTGTATGTCTATATTGGCATATTTAAGTTGTTGTAACAGTATATACCTAGGGTAGGGATAAGAAAGAATACTATTGTTTTGTGCCATTTTTACTGTTTTCCCCAGCAAAAGTCTAAATTCAGCTTTGTTTTATACCTCATTCTATCAAGCTTCAAGCCAATAAAAAATAATTATATTGTTGAACTATTGTGTTCACCTAATTCCAAATTCAAATGATGACTTTTTTTTAAAAAAAAAAGAAACCAAAGGATAAGTAAATGTGAAGGCTTTATGTCATTTTGATATGCTGTTTATTGTCATTTAATCTCTTTTGCTAAATGCTGTGATTTATTTTTCTATTTTTTTTTAATAGATCATCAGAAACTGGAAAGGGAAGCTAGAATCTGCCGTCTTTTGAAGCACCCCAATATTGGTAAGAAAATGTTTTCAATATATTTTAAATATTAACTAAAATTTTGCATCATGTAATTTTACCATAATTTAAAAATATTAATTTAATAAACTAGAATATTTGCAATTAACAAATAGGTTCCTAACTTTTGATCTTGTTACATTTGTTTCTTCAAAGTTTTTAAAAAGTTTTTCAGAAGGTAGCAGTTCTTTCATACAAACACTTTAAAAATAATATAAGCTATTACTAGTTGAATAGTGGTTTTATGTATCTTTAAGGATTGTTCAGATGCTGCTACTGAAGTACAGAGGGACAGAACTTAGGCCATTATATTAGTCACCTAAGTTACTTTTCACCTATCCTGTAAAATGTTTACCTCATAATCATTGATACTATTCAAGAAACTAGTAAAATTGTTTAGAATATTATCCCTCATGAATATAATGGCATGATAATGTTCAAAACTAAAAAATATTGATGAATATAAAACAAATGCAAGAAAGAAACAGAGGAAAGAAGAAGCTATATTCTGTGACAATAGTTTTATTTTCAAAAAATGTTACCGTCCCACCTCTGTCAGTTCTACTGTCAGCCAAAGTATTTCTGACATGCACGGTATGAGAGAGGGAGTAATCATGCAGTAGAATTAGCAAAATCATTCACTGAGATGGTTTATATTTCTCTATTTTTATGTATAGGGCCATTCAGTGTCTATTCCTTCCTTGAAGTTTTTAGTATCCTGCATTTTGTGGGTTACTTAAATAGACACTAACAAGTAAATCAGATGCATTAACAAACTAGCAGCTGTCTAATAAGAGCCTTCTGGTTTAGAGAGAAAACAAAACAACCTCTGAAATGTAAATATACCTTTTTGTAAGTATTTTACCCTGATAAAAGCCTATGGCATTTCTTGGTTGGCTGTATTATTTTCCTAGGGCTGCCATAACAAAGTACCCCACACTGGGTAGCTTAAATAGAGAAATGCATTTTCTCATAATTCTGGAAACAAGAAGTCTGAGGTCAAGGTGTAGGGAGGGTTGGTTTCTTCTGAGACCTCTCTCCTTGTCTTGTAGGTGGCCATCTTTTCCTTGTGTTTTTACATGGTCTTCCTTCTGTATGATGTCTCTTTTTTAATTTCTTCTTCGTGTAAGGGCACTAATCATATTGGATTAGGGTCCATCCTAATGACCTCATTTTAACTTAACTACTCTTTTAAAGACCCTAGCTCCAAATATAGTCCCACGCTGAGGTACTGGGAGTTAGGTTTTTAACATGAATTTTGGAGGGACACAATTCAGCCCATAATATTGGCTAAAGAGAAATTATACAATAATGACCCACTATAGTTCAAAGAGTGCTTTCCTTGCTCAGGTTTAAGATAAAATGCAATCTTAGTTTACTGAACTTGTTATTCTTATGAAGCGGAGTTTTTTTTTACTTGTTC
This sequence comes from Lagenorhynchus albirostris, assembly GCF_949774975.1. Taxonomy (NCBI): domain Eukaryota; kingdom Metazoa; phylum Chordata; class Mammalia; order Artiodactyla; family Delphinidae; genus Lagenorhynchus; species Lagenorhynchus albirostris. Next base: position 121,778,104 of record NC_083098.1, on the reverse strand, counting down.
GTTTTGTTTTTAATCAGGATCCTTCTATGAAACTCAATTTTTTTTATATATAAATTTATTTTATTTATTTTTGGCTGCGTTGGGTCTTCATTGCTGTGCACGGGCTTTCTTTAGCTGTGGTGAGTGGGGGCTACTCTTTGTTGTAGTGTGCAGGGTTCTCACTTTGGTGGCTTCTCTTGTTGTGGAGCGTGGGCTCTAGGTGTGTGGGCTTCAGTAGTTGTGGCTTGTGGGCTCTAGAGCGCAGGCTCAGTAGTTGTGGTGCACAGGCTTAGTTGCTCTGCAGCATGTGGGATCTTCCTGGACCAGGGCTCGAACCCATGTCCCCTGCATTGGCAGGTGGATTCTTAACCACTGCGCCACCAGGGAAGGCCCGACAAGACAAAATGTAAAAGCTATTCTTTAAATTGTAGAAAAAGAATCAGGACAGGACATTTACGGGATGATGGATTCTAAGATCAGATGAACCCTCAGGTGGGCATGTGTATTTTAAACAACCAATGCTCATAACTTATTTTAATAGAGTATATTTAGGAATACCAATTTAGAGTTTGGAGATAACTTTTGGAAGTGCAATTTAGAGTTCAATTATAACACTATTTCTAGCATTTTATAATGCTTGCTGTGGTTTAGTTTGATAGAAAAATTGTCACTTTAGGAAAGGTAGTGCTATATTCTCATTATTTTTAAGTTTGAAAATAGGCATTTGTTTTCTTTAAAAATGCTCCAAAGGTAGAAGCGTTTGCTCTTTGAATTTGATTTATAGTGCATCTGCTTAACAAAAACAACCTCATCTCTGACGAACTTGCCATGGAGTGATGACTGTGTCAGGTTACTGTTTGATATGTTAATTTTGTTGATTATTTAGTTTAAAAGGCTAATGGACTGTTGAAGGAAAGGAAATAGATATATACAGTAATATGACTTGAATTCTTCTGTTAAAATATCTTTTCACATTTTGTATTTCTGTGGTCATTTACAATATGTTGTCTATGAAATGACAGAAAAATTATTTGGTAGGATTTTGTTCACACTATTGAAGTTCAGTAGTTCACTGTTCAAAGATTACTTTCAATTTTCAGTAACAGGTATACTGTGTAAGAGTTTTAACCAAAGGCTTAGAATAAGAAGAAAAATTTCTATAGCCTACAAAATTACTCTCCAAAGAAGATGGCAGTAATTTTTGTGAATCCATTATTTTGATGTATAGGAAATCTTGTCTTTCATTCATTCTGTTCAGAAAATGAATAATTGTACTTACAAATATTTAATTGGAATCTTACATTATGTAAACAGTTCCCCTGTAGAGATATTCACAATTATAATTCCCTTGAGTATCAGTGGTTTTGAATATTCAGATGAATTTGGGTTGGATTACATGTAAAAAAAAAAAAGAACAGTGTTTTGTATTAAGAGCAAAACTCTTACTTTAAAATCAAAGGGGTGAAACAGTATTTTATATTTTGATTAGCTCTGAAAATAACTTTAAAAATATTATTAAAAGATACTGATTTAATTTCTTCCTGTCCATTATTTTTTCTTCTAATTTCTTAATCATTACATGAGATTTTTACATCAACATTTGATTTTAGAATTAAAAAGTTATACCAGTTTAGATACACATAAAATGAAACAAGATGAGCAAAATAAAATATATATGATTTGTGATTTCCAATGATTAGCATTAAGCACTGATTGAGTTGAACAGTGCTAACTCTGTTGCAGTTAAAATACTGAAAGACTACAGAGATGAATGAGACATAGTCCTTAACCACAAGGAGTTTACAGTTTAGGAGGGCAGATTGTGATGTATGAAACTAAAATACAAAGTGGTTACATCCTATAATGAAACTCTTACTGGGTGCCATGAGAGCACTAAGGAATAAACCAAGAAGTTTAACTGAAATATGTTGGGTAATGAACAGAATTTTGCCATAAAGGAGTATGGATTGGACTCGATAGCATTATGGAAAGAACATCAAAAGGAAAGATCAGATATAAACGTCCTTGTCACACTTGAAGAATGATAGAAAATCTGGAGTGATTGGAGTATAATTTGTGTGTTGGCCATCAAGTTTGATTGGGAGTAATAGTGGAGAGTCTTGACTTTCTGTGTCAAGGAATTTTATCGCTAATCTGTAGAAATAGGAAATTATTAAAGATTAATTTAGTTGACACACATGATTATATCAGTTTCCCCGAAAGACAAATTTGGTAATAATAAGCATAATTGTTCAGAGTCAGGAGAAACTGGTGTTGAAAAAGCATTTAAAAGTCTTTTGAATTAATTTATGTATAAGATGTGATGAGTTCGTAGACTATGGTAATGGGAGCAGAGAAGGCAGAAAGGGCAAAGATACCGGCGACATTGTGAAGGTAGAATCAGACCATCTTGGGCAGCAGTTATATTGTGGTGAGTGGGATAGAAGGAGGTTCCTCTGAGGTGTCTGTTTTGAGTGACTAGAGAAATATTGATTTCTTTAAGAACAGAGAAAACAAGAAAAGAAAGTTGGAAGAAATTAGAAATTTAGTTGAATATGAGAACATGAAATTTTTTTTAAAGATTGGAAAATATCTCTTTTGGGGGACCATGGACAAAAAAAAAATAGAAATAGCAAACACCACCACCTAAAACCCTGATCATTCACTTTTTGCCAGAAAGTGTAAGTCTCTAACCACTTGGACATTCCTCTTCAGGATGGAAGTGGTTGGCAGTCATTATGATCATCCCTCCTAGACCAGTACTTGACGGCAGCTAGACTCTTGGTTTTGGGTCCTTGTTTATATAGAGGAAGTCTAGATAGTCAGATTCTGCTCAAAGTATCTTCTGAACATGCAAGATAGTCTCTGCGCAAACTCCATCACCTAACTGTGGTTTAGCATTTCTAGGGTGTTCTTTCTCCCATGGTCTCTCAACCAGAGTAAGGCTCACTTCTCACTAGTCTCTCGTGCCTTAGCCAAACATGTATCTTTTCTGACTCAGTACCTTAATTACTTTAATTTGCACGTATCTTATCTGACTTACATGTGGGACACGACATAGAACTCTACAGAATGTGAATACGTATTTTGGAGACACGTCGGGATAGTGAGAGTGGATAAACACATCTAACAGTATGAGGATTGTGAAGGGTGCCAAAGACAAATGATGACAAGTGCCTACTTGTAAAGAGCATGAAACGCCTTTTTTTTTTTAAGAGCTATAATAACAATAATTTTCTTAGATTATTTTTATTTTCAGTGTACTTTAAGATACATTTTTATATAAAATAGATAAATTTTTTCTAGATAAATAAAAGGAAACTATATTTTGGGGACAAAATATTTGGAATTGTACAAAAAAGCAATATTGACTTTTTTTGACTTTTAACAATAATAGTTCAACTGTGTTGATTTTAGGCAGACTTACATCAACTTTTACTCTTATAAGTACCAAGACTATGTTTTATTAACAGGCTTAATTTTATTGGAGCTATAATTAAGTTTTAATATTGAAGATCAGATGTTTTCTTCAGCCAATTGCCATTCCCCAATTTCTCACTTAAAAGCTGGTAATTCCAGTTATATACTTAAATTTATTTGTTAGGAACTTTCCAACAGAAGAACTCTGATGAAACATGGTTTTCAAATGTCATTCTCATATGTGTAGATTATTCCAGTGACCTTTTCTTTTGATATTCCGTATATAAATCTGCCTTTCAAAATTAAATTACATCTCCTGGTCACTTTTCTAATAATACATTTATAATATGGACAAGAGAAATAAGATAAGGCCATTTTCCCCTACCCAGAAAGCCAAAGAATCAATGATTTATAATCACTGAATTTCAACCTGGGGTGATTTTGTCACCTTCACTGTCTCTTTCTCCTGGGGCAACTTAGCAGTGTGTGTTTTGTTGTCACAACTGAGGGTGCCCATCTGGCATCCGTTGAGTGGAGGCCACAGATGCTGCTAAACGTCCTACAATGCAAAAGACAGCTCCTCACAATAATGAATTATTTGGTCCAACAAGTTAATAGTGCTGAGATTGAAAAACTCTGATTTAAGGTAAGAGTGACAACAATAACAGTAAGACAGATAGCCAGCCTTTACTTGCTGGATCCATGCAATTTCCTTACATTAAAATAATGAGTCAGTGTGTCCCCTTAAATGAAGGACAAGTAGGCAATGACACTTGCATAGAATATCCTGTGAGCAAAAGTTTGTAAAAGACTCCCTTTTAACAAAAAAGTAGAAAAATAAAGAACTAGTTTAAATGTCAACCATAATTAAGAAGAAACACAGATTAGAATTTTGTTTTTTTCTAAATTGTTCAAAAAGGATATTTATATAATGAAACATTTTTCATTTAAAACGAAGTGAAAACTATGTAAGTCAATATTTAAGTAAAGTAGGAGAATGCCTCCCAAGAATCAGATGGAGATAAAAAGGAAATCATTCTTCAGTGAAATCATTTTATCGTCGTTGTGAATCACTTAGAACAGCGATTCTTACCATTTTTGGATCTTCAGCCTCCTTCAGATAAACTTTTATAGGCTATAGATTCTCTCTCTTCACAAAATTGCATATTGACATCAAATTTTTCATATAGTTTGGAGTACTTACGGAGATCAATAAAGCCTAAATATGGACCTTTGGACCATAGATTTCATATTAAAACAAAATGAACTTATTTTGAAGAAATATAGTGAAATGACCTCTTACTCTTAAATGTGATTCTCATGTTAGTCTTAATGACCTTGTAGTTCATATAAAAAGATCTGCACAGTTCTCTCCACCTCAACTCTCATCTTCATAAAGCATGCATTTTGAGTTGGGGATGTAGTCTGTGGAAGGGAGAAACACTACCCAGTTCACTTGAGAATTAAACCCTCAGACAGGAACTAATCTAACCTCACATTTATTTATGCCTATTTGTATCTTTACATTATTAATCCCTCCCCAAAGAATTTGTTAAGAAAATAAATAAGATTTTAGATATGCATCTAGCGAAGAGAATAAACTGCTTTTGAAACAATTTGGAAGTATCTAAAGGGAAGCAGAGAAATTGCACTGTAGGCAGAAGCCAACCTAGCGGAGACTGGTGCTGACAGATGCTAATTACAAGCCTTTAAAAATCTGCTCATTAAAACTCAATGCTCAAGTTTTATTAGGTAACCTTGGCAAGCCTGATTCCTTACTTCACGTGCCAAAAGGTAATGAAATTTATTTAAATAAAATAGAATAATTCCGCCTTTTAACTAATTTTGACGGGTCTTGTCCCCAATTAATCTGAATCAGTGATGCATTACTATGATGTAGCAGTTGCAGAGCATCTCCCAATAAAAGGGAAAAACAAATGAAACTCTCTCCTGAGGTCTTCCCATAAACTAGACAGTGTTATTTAATTGTTTGTTTTTTGAGACTAAAGGGAATGTTGTTTCGTAGTTATTTGTTTTTAATTTGGGAACATTTCAGTGTTTCAATAGTGAATTTTAACAAGATTACTCTGGCTGCTGTGCGTCTGACCATGTCTCTCCTCTGCTCAGAAACTGCTCAGTGACTTTCTAGTTAGAAGACAAGCCCTAGAGTCCTCACGATGGCCTGAGACCCTACACAGGGATCACCAGCCACTTTATCTTCCTGATCTTAGATCAGCTCCACTTCTCTCCCCAATACTTGCTCTCCTCCAGACCCTCTGGGCTCCTTGGGTTCCTCAGCTGTGCCCTGTGTTCCCTCTGAGGGTGCTGCTTCTGCCCCAGCAGTTCTGTAGGCTGCTTCCCTCAGGCCTCTCTGCTCACCCATTGCCTCATCCGGAGGCGTCCCCTGCCAGCTCTCATGCCCGCAGCACACTCCCTGCCTTCCTTCCTTGCTTTACTTTTTTGTCTAGCACTTACCATGACACTGTATGCTTAGTTGTTGTTTTGATTATTTTCTACCCACTAGCATATAAAACCCCAGGAAGGCAGGGACTTTGCTTGTTAACTGTTATATCCTTTGTACCTAAAATAGCCTCTGACATAAAGTCTGTGCTCAATAAATAAATGTTGCAGGGATTAAAGAATGCATGGGTGGATATATTTTTAAGTTAAATTTAGATCATCTGAAGGGGAACACACTTCTATTAATATAAGTAGAAGAAAAACATAAATTTTAATTTATGAAATCGTATCAGTGGCTTAGGGCAAGCCCACACCTAAACAAAGACTGTAAAACCAGAGAGCAAACTTAAGGTTTCTGTCTGGTTGGGCAGGTCAACACACCATATGGCAGCACACCTCTTTTTACTGTCTGGTCTTCCTGAATAATCCCTTATCACTTAGTCTGAAATTCCCCATCCTGCAGGAATCTTGACCCATACCCCTCTTGGTGTTGTTTGATATATTTCCCATGCAGCTTGTAGATTCTCAGGCATCCTTGTTGGGAGTGTCAGGGTCTCACTGTTTCTTTTACCTGGCAGACACCTAAAACTGCTAGCTGCTTCCCCATTTTCCTGGGGAGCATTCTAACTATACCCCAGGAAGCAGAACTGTACTATCGATAAAAGTCACCAGTTTCCCCCCCTTGCCAGATCACCCACTTACCTGGTTGGAGATCCTCATTCTTAGACATTTATGGGATAGCCCTGAATTTGACTGCTCCACTCTTCAAAGCAAAAGCCTACTTGTCCGATGAAATTGCCAAACTGATGAGTAAAGAAAGAGGGTTGGTTGTCTCTCTCACTCTTGCTTCTTTAATAGGCTTGTCCTGTCCTCAGTGATTCCTTTGAAGGCCTCTGGGAGCCCTGCCCTGCGCAAGGATTGGCGTGCTTTTCCTATAAAGCACCCAATAGGAAGTATTTTAGACTTTGCTAGCCATGCCTTCTCTCATCCTAACTATTCAACTTTGCCATTGTAGTTCGAAGTAGCCATAGATGCTTCATAACTGAGTAGGTGTGACTGTGTTCCAATAAAACTTTATTTACAGACGCTGAAATCTGAAATTTATTTTTTATATGTCATAAAATATTCTTCTTTTGAGTTTTTTACAACCATTTTAATTTTTTTTTTTTTTAAGCCTGTTCTCAGTTTACAGACCATTCTAAAGTAGGTATTGAGCTGGATTTGATCTGTGGGCCATAGTTTGCTAAAGCCCTATGCTAGCGTCTAGGAGACCTTCCTTGGTGGGTTATTTGGACCTCAGATATCTGCTGGACTCCCTAATGCTTTCTCTCCTGGGCCTGGGAAACAGCTTCACCTTGATTCCCTGGCCACCTCGTATATTCTGAGTCTTGGAGGACAGAAGCTAAAATATCTGGGTGCAGTAAAGACCTGTGTGGCTTTCCATTTCTGAATTCCTCTAATTCTGGAAAACAGTTTCATTTCAACTCTGGTTTCTGATTTAGTGCTGTTCCGGATTCTAGGTCTAACGTGATATGAAAAGCCTCAACACTGCTGCTCAGTTTCCTTTCAGTCTGGCTGTTGATCTTGCTGTTACCTGTGCTCCTAGTTGACCCTTGACTGGATTTCTTGCCCTGCAGTGAGGTTCTAGATAGTTGCTGTTCACGGATTTCCACCTCATCAGCCAACTACCACACCTAGGTAACCTGTTAATGTTAGGTTTGGTTAAGAGCTGACATCACTCAAAGCTTACCTGTATTCTTTTTTACTTGACAATTGATCATGTTTCAGATTACCTCTGAATTTACACACACAGGTGCTATTTCTAAACAATTTTGACCCTGACTTTTCCTCATACTTTTGGATTATATATAACCTAGGCCAGTTTTGTCCTCATTTGGCAGATTTGGTGCCCTCTAAGCTGTGAATCCGACAGGATGTTATTTTTTCTGTTTATTCTAATATTTTTGAGGTGTTTTTCTTTTTGAATCGAATCTTTCCCCCATCCTTCCCAAAATACTCTTAGTCTACTAGGGGCTGTACCTCTTATAAAATGACAGGTAGAATGGCCTCAGTTGAGAGCTTGCCTTTCTTTTTTTTTGTGGTATGTGGGCCTCTTACTCTTGTGGCCTCTCCCGTTGAGCACAGGCTCCGGACACGCAGGCCCAGTGGCCATGGCTCACGGGCCCAGCTGCTCCGTGGCATGTGGGATCTTCCTGGACCAGGGAATGAACCTGCGTCCCCTGCATCGACAGGCGGACTCTCAACAACTGCGCCACCAGGGAAGCCCTTGCCTTTCTTTTTTTTTTTTTTTTTTTTGCCTTTCTTAATAATAGAAAACCATTCTGACAGTAATGGGTATAATGAACTAATTTTGATATAATAGAGGACAGTTTCTCTGAGAGTACAGAAGAGACCATATTATATTCACCTTCAGTTGCAAAGATCTCATGAGGAAATCCCGTCTCTCCTTTGGACCTATTTGCACTTGTAAAGCTGACCTGGATCCCCTTCAGTACTCTGCTAGGTTAATCAAATGGGGCGCTGTAATATGAGCACTGATGAGGTGTCTGATGTTTCTCAAAGAGGGAGGATGATGCCACCCTGAACATGTTGGCCATTCAGGTGTAGGAGAAATTTCCCCTGGTGAGGGAAATAAGCAAACCGCACCTAGACTCAGAGTCATTCCAGCAGGTTATCAAGATGGGCGGTGCAAGCTGCCATCAATGGTCAACAATTTTTCTCTATGTGTCGACAGCTCATCAGAATTCCCTGGCCTCAGAAGACCATCAACACAGTTCCCAGACCCTGTCCTACTGCAGGTGATTGATAGAGCTGACATGGTTCCTGGTTTTTGACTTGCTCTTCCTGGGCCCTGGACCCAAGTCTACACACTTGAAGTCTGGGCTTATGAGCCCCTGGGCATGACTTTGCAGATAGCTCTATTTGTGACCTGAACCTGTGATAACTGCCTCTGGCCTTGACCTTCCATTTTTCCAACTCTCCACATTGTCCCCTGCTCTGTCTCTCCACACTAAGGCTTTTGTCCTTGTTTGGCTTTTCTATCCTGTTTGCCTCTGATTTCCTGGAAGACAAAATTTTTCATTTCCATTGAAACATCACAAATTTTAGCAGATATTTGAATAGATATAAACTGAAGAAATGTAACTAGTCTACTGAGAAAGATTTTCACTTTTGTGAATTTATTTGATGTTTTGATTAATTACTAGTCCCTGGGTTACATAACATAGAGATAATTCCTGCTCTGTGTGTGTGTGTATGTATATACACAGTTGACCCTTGAACAACTTGGGTTTGAGCTGTGCTGGTCTTCTTCTAGATATACTTTTTTCGATAAATATGTACTACAGTACTACACTACACTACTACATCTGAGATTGCTTGACTGTGCAGATGTGGAACCACAGATATGGAGGGCCAACTGTAAAGTTATACACAAAATTTTGACTGCATGAAGGGTCAGCACCCCTTACCCCTGTTCAAGGGGTCAAGTTCAAGGGTTAACTGTATATAACTATTATTATTTACATATATATATATATAGTGATTTCTTATTCTTAATTTTAAGTTGTAGTATCTCATTTCACAGATATATTTTCACCTTTACCCCTATGTTCATTTTGCAAATTGAGGACTTTAATGATCACCATGAGTGGGTCATTACTTAGCCCAGCACAAATTATATCATGATTTTATTAAGTTGCCAATAGCAAATTTACTGCCTTAGTATTTTTCTACTATTATTTGAGACTCTTGACAGCATTTTATTCCTAAAGATAACATTCTTTTTAAGAAGTATCTTGAGAGAGTATGAAAATCATTCATAAAGTGTTTTTTTTTTGTTTTGTTTTTTTTGCGTTACGCGGGCCTCTCACTGTTGTGGCCTCTCCCGCTGCGGAGCACAGGCTCCGGACGCGCAGGCTCAGCAGCCATGGCTCACGGGCCCAGCCGCTCCGTGGCATGTGGGATCTTCCCGGACCGGGGCACGAACCCGTGTCCCGTGCATCGGCAGGCGGACTCTCAACCACTGTGCCACCAGGGAAGCCCCATAAAGTGTTTTAATATCACATGATATTCAAATGGTTATATTAGTGACTGTCTGGGTAACTTCAGGATCTGAAAGGCTAGTAGCTCTCTGAGTGAAGGACTGAAGAAATAGGCAGTGGAAAATATATATTCCAATAAGTGATATTTTATTAAACTAATCTTCCATTCTATATCAGCCAATTAAGGTCTTATGCTGCCATGGGTAGTCCCACCAAAGTCACGATCCTTTTCATCAGAGATCAGGAAGAGGGATCTTGTTTCCAGCTGTATCTGGAGTTAGGAAATCTTCCAGTGCCCTATGGTGAAAGGAAGGTCTCTCTTATCCTCACCAGCTCTGAAAGACAGGTGAGGAAGAGAAACCTATGGTTTCACAACCTCTTTATGGAAAAGAAAATAAATCTTTAGGCTGAATGGTGAACACTGCACAAAAGAGAAAGATAAATAGCCTCCCTTCCCCTGGCACCCCTGACCTGAGAGATTGTGGGGATGCTGAGGGAAGTTCCCTTCTGAGTAGGTACTTTGTTATCAGTTTGGGTTTAATTCAGCCTGAGCTGTTCAGTTGTCTGCTTTTGATGGCATTTGTGTGTGTGCTGACGGTAAGAGGTGCGAGCGTGGAGGGGAGTGGAGGTTCTGATAGTGGCCAGATGCTTTTTGATTTTCTACAACTCTGAAGCCAGTAGTTCTGTATTCCTCTCATCTACCTTTCTACTTCCCAGCCCACTTGAAGATTATGGCTTCTTTGAGATAAAAGTAACTCTGTAGAGCTCTACAGAGCCCTATTAGGAATCCTAATGAATAATTCAAATACACAAAACTGGACTTGTTTCCTGGTGGTGTTGGAACACAGTACAATCAGGTGGACTGCCAGCGGGTGGTTCTGAGACCTTCATTTGCATAAGATTCCTTTGATAAAAATGCATATTTGTAGGATTCAACATCACAGATTGACCTGGAGTGGGCTCTTGGAATCTGCTATTTACTTACTTGCTCGATTTTTGGGTCTATTTACTTATTGGTTACGTCAAGCACCAAATGATTCTGATACAGGTTTTCAGAGACCACAATTTAGAAAAACCATTTTTCTAGAGATGATTTTACAAAGACCTAAATCCCCAGTAAAGCTTTGGGCCAGGAACCTTTTATTCAACTCTGGTAGATCACTAGACTCCCTGTCTTCTTTCTTTTCCATACTAGGTCTAGAGAATGAAATCATTAAGAAGGATTCTTAGATAGCAATAACCTGAAAACTATTGTGTCTAAACACTTACCATAATTATCTTATTTAATTTTTCCAACAAGTACTTTGCAGATATTAGTATTACCTCCATTGTTTGAATGGCTCTAATAAATGTTGAGCACCTACTATGTGCTCTGCACAGATGAAGAAGCGGAGTCTCAAAGAGATTGATTAATTTGCCTGAAGTTACTTATTTTATGAAGGGGGGAACCAGGATTCAAACACATTTGTTTGATTCCAAAGTTCACGTTTCCACTACACAAGCCTTCTGTTCTTCACTTCCTCCTCTGGTTAAAGCCACGAAAGCTCTCTGTGCAGCTGCATGACATTTTTATTTAGATAAAGCGCTAGAATATGACCTACATGGTACCAAATATCATTGACACGTAAGGGGTTTCCTACTTGTGTGGGAAGTTGGGACATTTACACATGAAAATACTCAACATTTCAAAGGAGCGTGTAATTAAATGCCCAAATTAGATACATAGAGAAGAGAGAGGCTCATGTTGTATGTGAAATGTTTTATGCAGGGTATTGGACAGATTTGAATATCTTGAAGGACAAAATTTAAGGGAGCTGGGAACAATGTTGCCCCCAAATCATGGAAGTTGACATGAGTCAGTTCTGGGGATAATACCGAGTAATCATCCTTCTACATTTTAAAGGTTATTAACACACATTTAGCTATGTAAGTAATTCCCCCTTGTTCCCTTCTCACTGAAAACTTTTTGAAAAAGAAGCACTCTGTTTCCATTCCATCAGCCTCCTCATTCAGGCTCATGTGTTCCAATGGAACTGCTCTCATCATGATTACCCATCACCTTATTACTAAGTTCAGTGGAACCTTTCAGGTTCTGGTCTTACTTGCTGCCTCTCTACAAGTTGAAAGTGTGAGTCACCTGCTTTGGCTTTGTAACGCTGGTGTTTTTCAGATGTCTTCTTTGTCTCTAACAATTCATTCTCAGTTTCCTTCCTGAGTTCCTCTACCTTTGCCTATCCCTTAAATCTACCCAGGGCATCTCAATCATAGGCTGCTTATCCCCAAACCTATCTTTCACAGTCTAGCATTTCTTTCCAAACACACTTCCCACTACCTACTGGGATGTTCGCTTGGATGTTGTACCCTACTGGTAATAGTATGCATGAAATGGGCCTTGTTTTCCAACCCTGCTCCACCGCCCCACCCAGACCTGCTCCTCTGCTTGTGTTCCCTGCCTCAACTTTATAGCCTTGCCTAATCCAGAAACCTAGTGCCATCCAGTCCACCTCTCTTTCCCTTGCCAACTTACGTAGTCGCTGAGCAACGCCTCTCACTTCAGCTTCCCTAATGGCTTTTAAGTCTCTCCTCTTCTCTTTACCCACATACCACAGGCCAAGCTCAAATAAACTTTTCCTCTCCTCCATTCTTCACTTTGCTTCTGAGAAAGATAGTTTTTAGATGCAAATCAGATCTGTCCCACCTTTCCTTAAAATCTTTCCATGGCTCCCTAGTTCCTCAGGCTAAATTCTAAAATCCTAACTCTGCAAAATCTTGTACATTTCAGCTCCCTTAGTTGTTCTCTACTTCTAGTCATGTAGACCACTTCCCCTCCTTCAACCCCTCCTTCAGCCAGTTGTCTCCTACCTCTAACGAACTCCAAACTGTTCTCCTAAATGTGCACCAGGCAAAACTGAGAGAACATTGTATTCTGTGCCTTGTAAGTACCTAACCTTCCCCCTAGAAAGAGGGCCCCTGTGGGAATCACACCTAAGAAAAGAGAAGAGGATGCTTCCTGCAGGTGACCTCTTACCCTCATGCTCGCATTCTCCAACACCTAACTCAGTTTTCTTTTTGTATTCTAGCGTTTTCACCCTTGTTCTCACGGTCTCTCTCTCTCCCTCCCTCCCTCTCTCCCTCTCTCCCTCTCTCTCTCTCACACAAACACACACACACACACATACACACACACACACACACACACACACACACACACACACCTGTGTTTCTAATCAGAGCTATTTTCTGTTCAAGCTTCGTACTTTTCAACCTCATCTTCCCAATCAGGCTTCCCTTTCATTCATCTAAATTGGTGTTTTTATATTATGCCTGAACAAATGTACAGAATTATTTGAGTACGCTACTAGCTCCTACCTCTGGTGAGAGGATTCAGAAATTAGAAGAGTGATGGGTGGGTCAGGCCCTGAAGTTACAAATTGGGAGGCACAAAGAGTGACTGAATAAAACGAGGTTTGGGAGGGTAGAATGGAGAGCTGCGTGTCCGTTTAAGCGTGGACGGGGATGAGGTTGCTGTTCTTTCTTGCTTTCGGTCCACAAACTGCTGTAGACGCAGGGAACCAGTTCAGAGATTTGGTATTCCTCCCTGAGATTTAGGATTTATTATTTCAAGAGCATTTCAAACTCTGCCCAGGCAGCCCAGGCTTCCACAGTAAAGGCCTAGGAATCAACCTGCAGACCAAAAAATCCTTACACTTTTATAGTTTCTGGAAAAAAAAAAATTCAGATTATATCTTACTTGATAGATATTTTGTAGCAATTTGCCTTCAAGTTTTATACCAAAGTAAGTTTACAGCCTACAGTTTTCAGGGGAAATCTCGTGAATAGCCGGATTATTATTTGCTTGCTGCTAAAGATTGTTGATTATGTGCCCAAACCGAAACAAAAGGGTGCATTCAGCTTTTCCTATGAGGATTTCTGAAATCAAACACGAATGAAACCAAGGGACCAAAGATAAGGGATCACAAGTTCATGAAACTTGCTAATGGGATTTTAAATAACTCCCCTTTATACTAACTTTCACTCAGCTCTCTTATTCTGCTGGATATATTTTATTTTACATTATTTTGAAAAACAAAACACTGAGGATATACTCGATTTTGGATACAGAACTATTGCAAGAAATGTAGGAAAATCCGTGCAGCTTTAGAATTACACGTGGCCTGCAGAATCAGCCTCATTCATTTATTCATCTGTTTAGCAAGTTTTTTTTTAATATCTATCGTGTTAGGTACTCTTCTAGATACTGTGATACAGCAATGAACAAAGCTGACCAAAATCCCTTGCCTACTGATTATACTCAGGAGCAGGGGCTGGGGATAAACAAACAAATCCTGTCATTGGTCAGATTGTGATAAGTGAGCCAAGCCCAAAAGGAAATGAGGCAACAGGCTTTGCAACACCCAAAGGAAGAGCCTTTCAGGGAGACTGAGCTGGAAGCTTGCCTGGCATAGCTGAGAGCAGCACGCAGGCCAGTGTGGCATGGCATGATGTGGAGTGAGGGGACAGGAGGTTGTAGGTGATGCTACCAGAAAGGTGACAGGAGCTCGTAGATTGTGATAAGGATCTTCGCTTTCCTTCCTAGTGAGATGGTACTATAGAGAGGTTAGAGCTGCCTAAGACAGATGGGAAGTCTTTGAGAGTTCTGAGGAGAGAAGTGAGCTGATCTGACTTCTGTTTTAAGAGCATCGCTCTGGCTTCTGTGTCACTGGAGGACCGCAAGGGTAAAAGCAGAGACTGGGAGACCCTGTTAGGAGGCAGTTACAGTCATCAGTGACTTGCACTGGGGCAGCAGCCGTGGAGATGGAACACCGTGGTCAGATTCAGAATGCGTTCTGAAGGTAGAGCCAAATATACGGTGGGTTGGATTTGAGTTGTCACGGGCAGACGGGAGTCGGTGATCAATCCTGAGAAGCTGGAAGGATGGAGCTGCCCCAGGTAGAGATGGGCATGACTGGGGTGGGGGCATGTTGTGAAGGAAGATGAGAGGATTAGTTACTGGCACATAGATTTAAAAATGCCTATCAGACTTCCAAGTAGAGACATCACATAGTCATTGGGTGAGTCTGAATTCAGTGAGAGATCAGGGCTGGAAATATAAAATCAGGAGTTGACAGCACGCAACTAGGAATGATATTTTAAACATTTAACAATTAGTACGGCCTGAATACCAACCAGCCACTTAGGACAGGTGTCAACCTTAACAACAGACATGGCTATACAGCTCCCTATCAGCAGAAAGTCAGTCTAACCTACGGTCGCATTCCACTTGGCCCTCCTCCGTCTTTACAGATAAACGACAAAGTTTACCGATAAACCATAAATGCACATTTCCCATAAAAACCAAAAAGGTACTGACTAGAAAGCATAAGCAGGGTATATTTATTTTCTCATTTCTCCACTCCCTGATTCATATTATATTCACTGTTTTCCTTTAGGGGTTGGTTAAATACAAATATTTAGCATATTAACATATTTTTGAAGACTAGTTTGAAAGTACTGGTTTTCAAGTACAACCAACCAGTACTTGAATCCTCTATCTTCCAGTTCTACAGCCTATGTTTGCAGAAACAAATTCCTTTTCCTTCCTTTTACTGAAAGCAAAATCTGTGAAACTGAAAATAAGATTACCTCACATCGCTGTGAGGATTAGAAATTCTATACGTAAAAGACCTATCACAGTGCCCATATTTGTGGTACAATTTCCTACCAATCTAATAAGATTTGAGAGCTTGAGGGGACCTTACCTTCTCTTGTATTCTTAATAATTACTAGTGAATTGTTATTCACAATATCCATGCCACCTAAGTTGGATTTAGAGTCTAACCTGCATTCAGAAATGTTTGGGCTAATATTCATTCACACTTGGACACTCCTATTCACCGAGAGGAAGTATCAGTGGTTATCAGAGGAAAGACCTTGATTTTGATTAGTTCTTTCTTATGAGTCAGACTTGAAAAGGTGCTTTCTCTTTCTGTGTAAGCTATCAATTATATCTTTATATAAATATTTGCTTTTCCCACTATTGCCCAGTGATTGTGAGCCTATCACCTTTGTCGATAAACTCCTATAAGGACAGGGATTCTATTTCCTTCTTGATCTGATTTTCAGGGCCCAGCTCTGTGCACCATTATATGAACCTAATTACAGGGCCAGGTACATGTGTGTGTCGGGTAGAAAAAGTCTGGATCTCTAAGCTTCTGAAGAGCCTGTATATTCTACTCCTCCATGCCACTTTGTCCTGGGCAAATGTGGGGAGAATGCCTCCGCTGTCTTTCCAGATGGGTGGAGGTGAGGTCAGAGACTGGTTTGTTTACTGTTGATTCCTCAATACCTAGACGGTTTCTTGGCACAAATTGGTGCTCAATATTTGTTAAATGAATACATGGAAACAGCAGTACAGTCAGTACTGATTGTACCTCATTGTCATATAGAATTTTGAGGGAAGCAGACACTGAATGAGTATCTCATTTTTGTGAATGCAGCTTCTGACTGACTTACAAATGGCATTACTGGCAAGCTGTGACTGCTACTATTGGACTAACTGTCTTGTTGTACTTCATGTTGCTTTTTTTCCCTCCTCTCCTCATTAAAATTATGAATTTTACTTACTTTTCTCCCTCCCATCAAAGAGAATACTGTACTCTCCATTTTATTACTGAGTCATTATTAATTGTTCAGTTCTCTCTTCTTTTGGAAAGGCTCCTCTCCTTGGAGGAATCTCAGGCCCTCTTTAAAGTACTTTTAATTAGTTAAGGCTATCTGTATACTTCCTTTAAAAATCAAATTATTAAAATTCTTTTGAGTCCATTTTTGGTTTTTGAAATTGACCATGGCACAAATGTCAACAGAAATTATTACCCTAGGTTCTAGGAATTTCTGCTACAAACTTATTTATTCAGATGATTCAATTACATTGGCAGTTTATAAAAATTTTGCTGAGACTCAGTCCATTGGGTAGCTCTGTTCAGTCTGCCACCTACCACAGTTTCTTCCTCATTGTTTTTTGTGTTTAACGAATTATGTAATTGAAAGAATATTCTCGAAATAAGAAACATTAGTCCTTTAATTCCAGTGTACTATTGATTTACAGTTTTTTTTTTTTTTTTACTATTTAGACTTTGTTTTGTCCAGTTCTAGAAATAAAGAACTTTTTAGGTTGGTGGAAATGTTCTTCCAACTGTGCTTGAAATTGTTGGGTGCGGTTTTGCTTTGTGTTACTGCTAACTCGGAGCAAGAGGACTGGGTACAGCCGCTCTTTTTCTTCTGTTCTCAGATCGTACAGACAGACTTCACCTAGTTTAGAAGCTTTCTGTTTAGGAGATAATAAGAATTGTAACTTTTCCAAAATGACACTGAAATAACATTTTATTTTCTAAGATTTCATTGCCCTTAAAAAATGAAAAAATGAAAACAATAAAGAAGGAATTCACCTTTACTAGAAAGAATTACCTTCGTTTTTTATTATATAATATACCTTTCTTCTCCACGCTCTTTGTTCATATGCATCATCTTTACAGAGTTGTTTTTGCCAGGGAGCCCCAAATATGTCATGAGATGATGAATAATTTTAACGCTCAGAGGCTTTGTAGCAGGAAAGATAAGTCCTTCGAGAGGATCAGAGAAGGTGACAGATATCAAACTCTCTTCAGACAACACTGTTCCATGGCAGGAATCCAGGAGAAAGGTCACCTATAATTCTGATTTTACTGCTCATTTTTAAGTGTAATTTTCACATTTTAGTGTTAATCATAGTTCATATTAATATTAAATATGGCTTTTTTAAATTAACAAGGCTACGTATCTTACTCCTTTTCTCTTTCTTTCCTGAATGTAAGCCAATCTTATTGTAGTTTATAAACTGCAGTGTAATTTGCTAATGTAGTATCTAACACAGAGTCATCGTATGTAGACAGTCTTTTAATAGTGTTTATGATTATACATAAAGAATGAAATATTTAGGAAGATTGTATCTGGAAAATGTAAGCTTATAGAGTAGATTGATCAGATGATAACTGATATCTAAAAAAGTTTTATTTTATAAATGGTTAACTACATAGGTTTAATTTCCTCATTGAAAATTAAGTATTTATTAATAACACTTGATTGTAGTGCTAGAGAGCAGATAAATATAATAAAAGAGCTGAGATCCATGATCAATTAAAGCTGCATAAGGAAATAAACACAGTCAGTCATTATTTGCATATTCCACATCTGTTAAATCACCTGCTTGCTAAAATTTATTTGTAATCCTGTCAATACTTGGGGTGCTTTCGTGTTCATTCTCAGACATTCACAGACACCTGTAGAGCAGCAAAGAGTTGGAGCCACCCAATGTGCATGGGCATTCCCTGCTGAGGACTGACAAGGGGACACTCTGTCTTCTTGTGTTAGCTCTCATACTCAAAACAAGTGTCTGTCACATTCTATTTAATAGTGCCTGGTTTTGCTGTTTAAAATGGCCCCTAAGCATAGGGCTGAAGTGCTGTCTAGTGTTTCTAAGCTCAGAAAGGCTGCGATGTGCCTTATGGAGAAGATACGATAGAACGCATGTATTAGATAAGCTTTGTAGAGAAGCTGCTTTCAGGCATGAGTTATAGTGCTGTTGGCTGTGGGTTCAATGTTAGTAAGTCAGTAATATGTATTTAATAAGATGTCTTTAAATGGAAACATGCATAAAGAAAGGTCATATATTCGCTGACCAAAATGTGACTAGAAGCTTGCAGGAAGCTAAGCCTGTATTTCCCATAGGAACAGTGGTTCAGTATTTGTTAACTCAATGTTTGTGGCAACTCTGTAAAACATAACTACCGCAAACAATGAGAACTGACCACACTAAGCAATCTAAAATTTGTTGTAGTGAAAAATTGTGGAAAACTGATTTGAAATGAAAGGATCACTTTTAACGGAATGCATTTCTACACAGAATTAACTGCATAGTTATTTGAAAGGTATTGATATATTTCTCTACTTCCTTTAGTTTCAAAGAGAGCATCCTTTGGCAATTAATGATTTAAGAGAAATAAGGAAAAGTTTCCAGGTGATAATTTGCTGCCTTATTCATAGGTAGCAATAAACCTATTATTTAAAAACTTTTTTTTTTTTACAAATCCCCACAAAAAAAGCTTAACTCTTCATTTGTATAATCAGTGTTATAAGTATTTCTTTTTTTTTTTTTTTTTGTGGTACATGGGCCTCTCACTGTTGTGGCCTCTCCCGTTGCGGAGCACAGGCTCTGCACACGCAGGCTCAGCGGCCATGGCTCACCGGCCCAGCCGCTCTGCGGCATGTGGGATCCTCCCAGACCGGGGCATGAACCCGTGTCCCCCGCATCGGCAGGCAGACTCTCAACCACTGCGCCACCAGGGAAGCCCTATAAGTATTTCTTAAAGTTAGATGCTAGTAGATTGTTCTAGCTGAAGGAAACAGCTAAGACCCATCTAACTCCAGCCTCCTAATTTGCATATGAAGAATGGAGGTCCACATCCATTCTGTACTTTGCCAGGATTGGAGAGAAAGCTGTTTAATAGTTGGTCCTGGGCTAAAGCTTCCTGATTCAGTCAGGTACTTTTCTTCCTCTGACTATCCACCTGCTGAAACTCTATTGTCATGCATCCTACTGTAACTGCCTAGTGCCAACCACAAGTATTAGAGAATGTATTTCATACAATATTATGCAAATTAATTTATCAAAAGTGTTTGATTCAAAATTTCAAACAACATTTCATAACATTCCTTTTACTTTAGTAATTATAGTCATTTAATTTAATGATAACAGTAATATATGACATTCATCCAGCCCTTTTATGTATCATGCCCTATTTTGAGCTTTAGATGTATACTATCTCCTTTAATTGTCACAAGTCAATGGAAGGATCCCCTTATTATTCCCATTTTACAACTGAGAAACTGAGACACAGAGATTAAGTGTCCAAGATCAAAGGTTAATAAGTGACAGAGCCAAGATTAGAGCCTAGACATTCTGACTTCAGAGACTTATTCTTATTTTTTTTATTTTTTATTTTTTTGGGGTACGCGGGCCTCTCACTGTTGTGGCCTCTCACCGTTGTGGCCTCTCCCGTTGCGGAGCACAGGCTCCGGACGCGCAGGCTCAGCGGCCATGGCTCACGGGCCCAGCCGCTCCGCGGCATGTGGGATCTTCCCGGACTGGGGCACGAACCTGTGTCCCCTGCATCGGCAGGCAGACTCTCAACCATTGCGCCACCAGGGAAGCCCCCAGAGCCTTATTCTTAAACATTATATGTAATGTTCTGATACCTAGTTTTAATGTGCTATATTCAGGTAAGCCGAGAGTAAATTTCATTTACTAAAGAATGAATTTATCCACTGCCCAATTGACTTCTCCATTTACGTGTATGTTTGGCATTTCCTGTGTACTCCCATCTCTTCAACCTCCTCCTCTTCCATCTGCACCTATTCTAATATATCAGTTACTCAGAACAAAACCCTTGATGTCCTACTTGATTCCTCTCCTTCTCTCACATCCCACAGCTAATCTATCAGCGGTTCCTGTCAGCACCTACTTTCAAAATACGTCCAGAGTCTGAACACATCTGCACCTTCAGTGCCACTAGCCTCGTCTGAAACTCCATTGTCTTTCACTTGGCTTTTTATATTAGTTTCTCTATGTTTCTGCCTTTGCTTCCTTACAGTGTTTTGACATGTCACCCACTCCTCACAACCCTGCAGTGAACTCCCATGTAGCTCAGAGGAAAAGCCAAAGCCCTTTATCATACCCTCCTCTAAAGCCCCATATCCCACCCACCTCACGCCCCCACACACTCACACTCATACTCACACCTCTGACTTCATCCCTTGCTACCGTCTCCCTTGTTCCCTCCACTCCAGGCACAGTTTCTCAAACATACCAAGTATAGTCTTCCCTTAGGGTCTTGTATTCCCTCTGTCTTCCATCTGATTTTACCTGAGCCATCCCCATGGCTTGCTCTGTTTATTTCCTCTGGCCTCCCCTCAAGATTCACCTTATCTGTGAAACTTTTTCCAAATACCCTCCCTCTCCCTTTCCTGGTACTCACTTCCCCCTAACTCGGCTTTATTGTTTTTCAGAGCACTTACCACTCTCTTACATATACATTTGCCTATTTGATTGACGTTCGTCTGTCTTCCCACATTTGAACATTAGCTTTGTGAGGTCAGGCACATTTTGTTTCCTGCTTCATTCTTAGGACCTGCAATACTTTGCACAGAGTAAGAACACAATAAATATTTACTCAAAGAACAAATGAATTCATTACTAACAACTACTTATTGAGTGCTTGCTCCATGCCTTCAACATTCCATGGTTAAAGAAGGCATATATAAATAACTAGAAGAGAAGTCAGATCTGGCTGCAACTCCTGTGTCTGCTCCATTGATCGCCAGACATCTGCTCGACTAGGCAGGTGGTCACTTCCTCATTATTCCGTGTGCCTGGTCGGAGATAAGAGAGATTTTTGCTTCTATCAAGGACATAGAAAAAACTTTAGGACAAGGCAGGATTTGTTAAATATTATTATAGCTAAGAGGGTGTTAATTTTTTTGTTGGAAGTTGAAAGTCAGCTTTCCTGGCAAATTTTAGTATGCCTGTGTCTTGATTATGGGTCACCACATGTCCAATGTTTGAGTTTATGTTTATTTTGTAATTACAGATATGTGGATATATCGTTCTCCGAGAAATGGCTTAGGAGACTGACTTAGCCTAAACCAACCCACTGATATACTGATACCATAATCCATTCATTCCTTTAGTAAGCATTTACCCAGTTTCTTCTATATGCCAGAATATACTAGTCACAGTGAGTACAGAGAGCAGAAATACAGCACCAGGTTTCAAGGAGCTCACCACCTCGTGGGGCAACACCTTGTTGACTGCTCAGTGTGTTGTTTCATTTGTGTGAGGGTTCACGTTAGAAAGCACAGGAAGAACAGAACGTTGCTAAATATATATAAAGGCAGGGCAAAATGACATGGCTGACTTTTCTTTTAAGTAAGTAAGAATGTTCATTTTAACTGATTCAGGCACTTAGGGACAACAACAATTCTTATCCTCCATTTCTCTCTTTTTTACCAATTTGCAAGAATATCATTATCTTATACCAAACATATTACAAGGTGATTGAAAAGATTCCGCTTTGTTTTGTTTTGCATCAGTTACATTCAAGCCATGTTTCCATTGTACACCCTGGCTCTGTATGGAAGTTTGATATAATTTCTGGTTTTCTATTCCTGATTATGTATCAGCTCTTAAGATGTGTTACTTCCAAAATGATGAAACTTACTCAAGACTGATTAAGTTTCAGATCTTTATTTCAGTGGGTAATTTTTACTTTGTCTTTCCCTTAAATTTACCTGAAGTGAGGCTTAAAGGACTACAGAAAATAAAGGAAGGGTAGTCCATGTCAGGTCCACAGATCATGAGCATCTGGCATTTGAGCTTAAAGGGTAGATAGGGTTTCCATAGTAGAGGCTGGAGTAGGTAACATTCCATGAAAGGGAGCTCTAGGGTCTCAAAGGTCAAATAGGGTCAGTTTCTTAGGGAACTTCCTCCTTAGGGGAAAGTTAGGGAACAGTAGGGAACTTAGGGAACAATAAGAAGTCCTGCTTGTCTGGAGGATAAAGCACAAACAACAGGTTATCAGTTAGTTACCTCTGAACAAAAGAAGGCCTGGAAATCCTGGCTCATGTGTTGTTATAGTTAATAACAATGAGAAGCTCACTGAAGGTGAGTGAAAGCAATAGGACTGAAGAACAAAAGATTGAAAACAATCCAAATGTCCTTCCTTAGGGGACTGGGTAAATAGATTGCGGTATATCCATATAATGTGGTACTATATATCAATTAAAGCATTATATGTCTATCTAAAGTATCAGAGGTTTACTTAATCAGTGAGGGAACTAGCAGTATGCCAAAGCTAATTCAGAAACATAGATGAGTAACAGAAGTATACATAGTCATGGAAAGAAAGAATTCTGGAATGAGATTGCTACAGTACTAAAATGATTATTGCTCTGGAGGCAATAAAACTATAACCTTTGCAAATCCATTTCCATCACTGTATCACAACACTCATTAGCATTCCTATCAGGTAAGACTCATTCATACTGTCATCCATTTTGTACAAGTGAAATACCCTAACCCACGGGTTGGCAAACTTTTTCTTTACAGTAGTAGATATTTTAGGCTTTGTGGGCCATGTGAGTTCTCTATCCAATATCATCTGGCTTTTGTTTTGTTTTTACAGTCACTTAAAAATATAAAAACCATTTTTAGCTCATGGGCTGTACAAAAACAGGCTGCTGTCCTGATTTGGCCAATGGGTCAGAGTTTACAAACTCTTTTGATTAGGGCCTAAAAAAAATAAAAAATCAGAACAAAGATACTATCCTAGAGAATTAGAAAATCCTTAGGTGAGCCAGTTAGACAATGTCCTATTATGATATTCAAGGGACATGTATTTGTCCTTTTGTCTATTTGGAGTATATATATATTCTTTTTTTTTTTTTAGCATGTTTATTGGAGTATAATTGCTTTACAATGGTGTGTTAGTTTCTGCTTTACAACAAAATGAATCAGTTATATATATACATATGTTCCCATATCTCTTCCCTCTTGCGTCTCCCTCCCTCCCACCCTCCCTATCCCACCCCTCTAGGTGGTCACAGAGCACCGAGCTGATCTCCCTGTGCTATGCAGCTGCTTCCCACTAGCTATCTATTTTACATTTGGTAGTATATATAAGTCCATGACACTCTCACTTCGTCCCACATTACCCTTCCCTCTCCCCATGTCCTCAAGTCCATTCTCTACATCTGCATCTCTATTCCTGTCCTGCCCCTAGGTTCTTCATAACCATTTTTTTTTATGTGTTAGCATATGGTATTTGTTTTTCTCTTTCTGACTTACTTCAGTCTGTATGACAGACTCTAGGTCCATCCACCTCACTACAAATAACTCCATTTCATTTCTTTTTATGGCTGAGTAATATTCCATTGTATATATGTGCCACATCTTCTTTATGCATTCATCTGTCAATGGACACTTAGGTTGCTTCCATGTCCTGGCTATTGTAAATAGAGCTGCAATGAACATTGTGGTACATGACTCTTTTTGAATTATGGTTTTCTCAGGTTGGAGTATATATGTATTCTTAACAGAGGTGTCTGATGCTATGAAAGTATTTCCTAGGGGCATATGACTGTAGTCATCTGAGGGAATCTGTTCAGCAGGAAAGACGATGTTAGTCAAATGATTACACAAAGACATCATTGCAAGTGTGACCAGTTCTATGAAGGAGAGATGGGCAGTGCTATGAGAGCTTATTTGGGAGCCAGAGGGGGCTTCCCTGATGAGGTGATGCTGAAAATACTGGGTTGGTCAAAAAGTTTGTTTGTATGGAAAAACACGAATGAACTTTTTGGCCAACCCAATACATTCTGAAGGATAGATGAGGGTTAACCTGGAGAGGAGGAAAGAGGATGCCAAGCAACAGTATTAACAATGACTTGTTATGGGAGGGAACTAGTACCAAGTCTCAAAGAGGACCTCTGTTGCTAGAGGCAAAGAGGGAGGGAAGTTGAAGAAGGAGAGAGCCTTCTGGGTGGGTGGCCAGGCTAACCTGTTTTCCAGGGCCGTCCTGGTTTACTGGTGTGACCATTAATCACCCTCTTTCACTCTCACAGTGTCCCAGTTTGGGTGATAAATTATATGATACGTGGGTCATGTCAAGGAGTTTGCTCCTTAATATCAAATCAATAGGAAGCCATTGAAGAATTTTAAGCTGGGCAAGGGTGATATAATCAGATTTGCAATTTGAAATGATGGCTGCCTTGTGGCTATGGATTTGGTAAGTCACAGGGGATGTTAATGTTTACTAGGAAATGTGTCTTTTAGGTTGAATGACTTGTTAAATTTTCTCAATAGCAAGCCAATTCAGGAAAAAAGAAAAATCAGGGAAATACGTTTGATGAAATCAGTTGGTCAGTGGGTAACGACTGCTGATTTAGTAGCCCCATATAGATGAAGACATTTTATAGTGCATTTAGTTAGAGCCAATGGCCTGTTTAGATGTGTTTGCCACATAGTAACATGTTCATATGCTCCCATAGCTGTGGTTAGTGAGATGACCATAAAATGTAACTATTGGGATATGCTTTAGCTGGGACTCTGATCATCTAGAATTAAGAGTCACAAAATTAGCAAGATGATTTTGTCCCAAAGACTGAAAACTGTATGAGGGCCGGATCACCACTGACCTGTTGACAGTCATATCCCCAACATGTAGCACTCAGGAAAATCAGCTGAATAACCGAAGAAATGAACTACTCCCCTCTACCAAGAACTTTGTTTCCTGAAAATCTTAGGTAGAACATTCGTAAAGCTCCTTAAACATGTATCCCATTGGCTTAGAGTCTCTGACTGAAGACTTCGGTCAAGATTATAGAGGTAAAAATATTTACCAATAAATCTGAAATGTATTTAAAGAATATATTAATATTTTTTGTTCAGGATGAAAGGTCAGTTTGACATAATATTTTGCTTAGGAGTAGAGATGGCAGAATCAGTTTCCATCAAAAAAAAAAAATAAAATGAATTAATGCCATGTAGTTTTCATTGAGAGCAAATTTAAAGATGTATCTTCTTCATTCATTTTTTCCAGCATTCCTATCTGGAAAACAAGAACCAGGAAGAAAACTTAATTAAAACTGAGCAAGAAGATATTAAAATTGTTATGATATGAAAGAATCAAATCAGATTAACTATTGTCCTGTAAGGAATTTAGGTGCTATAAATACAGGACATATGCATAAATATTTTAAATAGGATTTAGAACCCTCTAGGAGTATGATAGTAATAAAATGGCAGAAACTCATACTGCTTAAATTTGGTCTTTAAAAATTAATGTATTTAGGGCTTCCCTGGTGGCGCAGTGGTTGAGAGTCCGCCTGCCGATGCAGGGGACACGGGTTCGTGCCCCGGTCTGGGAAGATCCCACATGTCGCAGAGCAGCTGGGCCCGTGAGCCACGGCCGCCGGGCCTGCGCGTCCAGAGCCTGTGCTCCGCAATGGGAGAGGCCACAACAGTGAGAGACCCGCGTACTGCAAAAAAAAAATTAATGTATTTTAAAATGTCTCTTCGAAAAAAGAAAACTAAATGTGAAAATCTATCAAAGAGAAAATCTTCAACTACTGGGTTAATATCTAAACTGTGAGAAAATTGCCAACTTTTAGCACCTGTTATTAGTTTTCCCTTTCCCGTTATTTATAAAATAACAAATCTTATGTCATAATCTCTGCAGAGTGCCCTCTGTTCTCCCAGTGGTCTCTGAATGTTCATTTCTTCTTGTGCTAACTGCAGTCTGGCTTTCTCTTGAGTGTGCTATAGCACTGGACAGTGCTGGCTGTTTTCTCTGTCCTCCACATAACCCTGAACCTGGTGGTGCACAGGTGTTTTCTTGTTCTTCACTACTTTTACATAACCACTGTTAATACCTCCTCCCTCAGTGCCCCACACCTCCATCTTTCCACCACCCCATCTTTGAACACATTTTCTCAGATTACAGCATCCTTTACTACTCAGGGCCACAGTTTCCCACCATTGTCTTGGTACACCTACTCATTTATTGTATTATATAAGAGCTGACTTACTATGTTCTCTCCTTCCCCACTTCTAACCATCACTGTCGATGGCTTTAATTAGTCATGTAGATTGTCTGTGTCACATCCTGGCCTCTCACAAGCTGTCTTCTTTCTTTCAACAATTTTTTCTTCTACTCCAGGGGTCAGCAGACTTTTTCTGTAAAGGGCCAAATAGTAAATATTTTCATTTTCATGGCAGTAGGGTCTTTGTTGCAGCTACTAAACACTGCAGTGCTAGCTTGAAAGTGCCATCGTTAATATATCAACAAACTGACATGGCTGTGTTCCAGTAAAACTTTTATTTACAAAAACAGGTGAAAAGCTGAGCAGGGACTTGAAAGAGATGAGGCAGTGAACCATAGCTGGGGAAAAAGAGTTCCAGGCAGAGGAGACAGCAAGTGCAAAGACTGAGGCAGGAGTTTGCCCCCAGTTCTTTCTCCAAAGGCAACAAAGAGGCCAGTGTGGATGGAGTGTAGTGAGCCAGGGGAAGAGTGGTTGTAGGAGACGCCAGGCAGATAAATGGTGGGGACGGAGATGGACTTTGTGGGACCTCGTAGGCCATGAATAGGATTTTGGCTTTTACTCAGAGGCAGTTGGAGAGCCATTGGAGGGCTCTGAGCAAAAGGGCAATAATCAGATTTTAGTCTTAACAGGATTATTCTGGCCACTGTGGTAAAAGGAGAATGAGGGGCAGGGTAGAAACCTAGAAAAATTTTTTTCCTTATGTATTTTGAAGGACTTGCTATCAGATTGGATTTTCAGCATCAGAGAAAAGAGTCAAAATTACACTGAGGTTTTTTATCCTGACCAACTGGAAAGATATGAAAGACACTGAATAGAGCAGAATTTAGGGAGAAGACTGAGTTCTTTGGGCTTGTTTGCTTTGAGACGTCTATGAGGCAAGCAAATGCACCAGATGTTTGAGATGTCTGGCACTCATTATAACTTCCTTGATTTCATGATAAACGGGCAATTATTCTTTACTTTAAAAGAAGAATCATTGACCTAGGTGAACTAACTGTTCCATTGAGGGCTTAACCAAAGTCATATTACCAGGTACCTTGTGCTTACTGGCACTGACTAGTATACCAGTGCCTGTAGCTATATATATTAATATCCTTTATTATTCCAGTGATATCCAACTCATGAATAAGTTCATAAATAACTTTTATGTTTTTCCTTGATTTTGAGCCTAAGATTAGAGTATGTTCTTTTTCATGTGCTTCATGTTTGTGTATATTATCCAGAGGAAATAGAGTGATATCTTTAAGTACTTTCAGTATAAAAATAGTTATTGAAAAATATTGAGAAAACATAATACGAATACAGTTTTACATTGCATTTTTAAAACATTTTAGTAGAATTTTAAACTCACCTAGTTCCTGCTTATGGAGTGAATCAAGTTTGGAAAAATACTTTATGCAAGAAATGAATTTTCAGAAAGGGGTTTGAAAGATGAGAGCATTTGGGCTGGTGTATCTCTAGGGAAGATGCAGTTGCAAGTGTTAAGATAATATGGTAGTAAGTTGCAAAGAGAGGATGATCTAATAAGTTTTCTATTTATTCTGTTCTCCAGGGCTGTTGTCAGAAAAGCAACACATCTGCCCAGTACATTTTTGAAAAGGACTTATTTTTAATTTGTCAAGATAAACATTTTAAGTTTTCTCTCTAGTTGTTTGTTAAAAACAGATCCAAAATAAAATGAAGTATGTTTTAAATTTAAATGTGTTGGAATGTTGAAGAAGGAAAAGTCTTAAATGTAGGGGATTATATTCAACCTTGTATTGGTAATGAATGTATTGTTTATTTCCCATACTTTTTATTAGCTATAATCATCCAGAAATAGAGAAATGTAGAAACTTAGAGTTGGAAAGGATCTTATAGGATCCTCTTATAGAATCATGGGACCCAGTGCTTATCAAGCATTTTTCTGTGATCTGTAGTTTTTTTTTTTTTAAAGTGTGCTCTATATATGTATAAAACTCAAACAGAAGTTTCCCAAAGCTTTAGTGGTTACCTGAAATATGAAACGCACTTCAGTATATTTTATTCTTATTTTCAATACTGCCTTGATTTGCACTTAAAAAAAATCCTTATCTGGTCCATTCTTTGGCATGATACAGACTCCTTCTGTGTGATAGTCCTAGTTTATCATAAATAACATAGCTTTTGATTAATCTTAAAATATAGTTAAATACTGTACTACTTTAATCATTTAATGTGTTGGTTTCTTGCTGGTTAAATATGGAGCCACCGGAGCAGCCTGGTGGGCAATTAGCAGCAATAGGGCTTTTCTTTTTGACCCAGATTATAGCAGGCAGAGTGGTAAAATGGTACTGGAATCGACAGTGGGTATTATAGTGGTGCTATTCAGGTAAGAGCAGAGGAATTACAAATGGCCATTTTTTGTCTACTTCACCAGACACTCTTACACATTTAATACATAGTATATAGGTGTGTGCATTTTGTATAAACTCAACAGAAGGACGGTATTAGCTCAAAGCTCTGTTAGGTCCTTATAATTAAAGTACAGTGTGAAAGTGCACCATCTAGAGATTTCTTTAATATGCAAGTCATCTGATGACAATTGCTTCTCTTCCTTTCTTCATATTCCTATTGTTTAAGGATATCCATGAGTAATCTCTGATTAGCTTTATATAAGTATTAGAAGATGGAATAGCAGAAAGATATGGTAAGAAGAGAAAAATGAAGAAAGTTGGAATCACTTATTCAAATATATAAAATAAATGATATTGATGCAGAATTGAAAGAGGAAAACTTTTTTAAATAAAGGAAACTTGAAATGATTACTAACTTTTCCAAGAAGTGAAAATGTGCAAAAAGGTAATCTCAAATGATTTTTCAAAGAAAACAAAGACTATTTCTAGATATTACTTGGTTTAGTAATAAGTCTGTCATTTCCTGTCACATATATAATTTTATTAAAAATGAGCAGGAAAGGCTATTAAAAGAACTATCCATTTACTTGTCTATTTCATTAAACATCTCTGAAATTCTATATTTAGTCATTTATGACTTTCATGCAAAAGAATTGATTGTTCTCTCATGTTCTTTTGGTGTCATGTGATCAGTGTCAAACTATATGGTGGCCATATAGTTTGCAGTTATTAGTCATTTCTCCTCACTTTTACCATCTTCCCAGGTTGTAATTCTCCCAAGTAATAGATATTTTGACCAGCCAGAAGCTCCTTTGAATAATATGAGCTTGTAAATAGATCTGGACTGTTAGAAGACATTGTGATTTCTTCTAGTCAGCCCTGTTACTAACCTGATACTGTAGATATTGAAGCTAATCTAAACTGGATTTAGGATTAGCTTCAGGAAATGAGGTGATGATAATTTGAGAATAAGGATGGAGATCATGGTCAACGGAGTTGATATGCTTTGACTTTCATGATTGATCTTGTGTTCCAGTGGCTTTTTTTGTGTATTTTTAAAATAGTTTTAAAATGGGTGGCATTCCCCACTGAATTTTCATGTAATAATTATGTTTGCTTTTTTCAGAAAGTTCTTAACTTTAATAACTTTTTCATATTAGCAATGAATTGCTTTTAAATATAATTTAATGTTAATATTAAGTTTACAAAGATTTTCCTGTCACTTCAGAAAAAATATTTGAAATTTTATTGAAACAGTTTTTTGATTTCTGGTACTAAAGTTATTTTCATTTTTGAGTAGTGGGTAGTGGCTTATTTGGTATTTATTAATGGGTCATATCGCTCAGTATATTGTCAAAATATGTATCTCTTATGTAACTTTAGAAATTTATGTGTTCAAATATCTAAAATTAGAACAAACTGTAGTTTCTGTGTCTGATCAGTTTGCCTTAGACAGCTAAGTCAAATTTCCAAACTTTTTATGCCCAAATTTTAAAAGTTTCTTGTTAAGACAAGTTAAGAAAATCAAAATATAAATGCTATAATACTACCGACTTTGACAATAGCAACAAAAGAAATATCTATATATTTTTATCTGCTTATCTTAATTTAAAATAAAATAAACTATATATGCATGGCTTCATATTTCAAAGAAATAGAGTGCATATATTTTTCAAATACACACAACCTAAATTAGTTTTTTTTTTTTTTTTTTTTTTGCGGTACGCGGGCCTCTCACTGTTGTGGCCTCTCCTGTTGCGGAGCACAGGCTCCGGACGCGCAGGCTCAGCGGCCATGGCTCACGGGCCCAGCCGCTCCGCAGCATGTGGGATCCCTCCCGGACCGGGGCACGAACCTGTGTCCCCTGCATCGACAGGCGGACTCCCAACCACTGCGCCACCATGGAAGCCCCTAAATTAGTATTTTTATACTGGGGAGATTTTTTAAATGGTGTTGCTTTATTAAATGTATTACTCATGTTATAAGAAATAGAGGTTAAGGAAAAGAGAGCATCTATACAGGTTTACCTTCAGTTTTCTAGAAATGTTAGTTTTATTTTGAGTTTGGTTTTCAGTGCTTCTTTGTTTGCTATCTGAAAAGTTTTCTCTCCAGAAATGACCAGGTTTGTCACAAAAGAGCCAGGAGTAATGGTTGAGGTGAAATTTCTCTCTAGAGTGTTGCCATTTGATTGTTATAATGTCTGAAACTAGTAAATATATATATATATCTATATCTATATATATATATATATTTTTAAGTTAACAAATGAACTCAACTTTGGCATCCCTCTTTTGCGAAGGCTTGACACATTGCATGGCCTAACTTGGCTAATGCTTGCTCTAGCTGTGAAATATAATTAACTGCTGATGAGAATATAAAAAGTATCTGACTTAAAAGCTGCCATATTTGCATCCCAGTATGTGAATCAAACCCAACTACCTCAATCCTTGCAACATAGCCAACTAAAAATGCAAAATCTACCTCATTTCTAACCAGGAGTATTGCTTAGAGCTGAGAACCAGTGATTAGAGGATGCAATACAATCTGTTCTGTATGAATTACTCTGCTAGTATTATGATACTGGCAGCATTGCCCTACTATGTTTAGTTTTAGGGATTTATACTAACTCTGTCATTCAAGAGAGAGAGGAAAAGGATTAGGCCTTGGGTCAGCTAAACTTTGGAAATATTTTAGCCTCAGAAGCACCTTTTTCACCATTATAAATCTCATACTTAATGTCTTAGAATTTAAATGTTTATCCTAGATAACTGTTACACTGTTTAGGTTTATGAAAATGTGTACGTATTTATCCCAAGTAAAGATGATGCTAGTTTCTTTCCACTGTATCATATCAAAATTTATTCAGAATTAATCTTACCTGGTCAAATGGCTGGTTAGAAATAGTGGAGATTATTTTAGAATGGTGTGATGCAAAAGGATTGAACTTGGTCAGGCCGTTTTTATCTTTAACCATTATCATGTACTTGCTGACAAAATGCTGTTGTGAAACTGGTTTTGACCCCAAACAATGTATGTGTTTGATTATCAGGCTTGAGCAACTCTTGACTTGTTCAAAAAATAACTTACTTCCAAATGATGATTAATTCCAAGTATTTATAAGGTAGTGGTAGTCAGACTAAGAAAACTTTATTCCAGATATAACCAGAAATTAGTACTGCTTCTCCACTTGTACCTGAAATATCCACCTCTGTTTAGCTCTATAACTCTGATCTGAAAACCTGAGATCTCATCTCCAATTGAAGATTTTACCTTGAGACAATGTGAGAAAAAAGTGGTCACTTCCTCCAGCTCACGTTGTGATTTTTGCTTTTCATTTTCACTTTGATAGCATGGAAATCCACCTTATTTTCACAGAGTAACTGTCTGAGTTCTTCAAGTAACCATACCATTATCTGAACTCATTTAAACACAGGTTGTGTTACAGCTGCTCAATGAGATATTTGTGAGTCTGTGTCATATAAGAAAGCCAGTGAGTTATCACCCATGATCTGGCTTTCCTTACTGTGCTGAATGACTGAGCAGAAGACTCATCATTGAGCTAAACTTTTGATTTTCTTTGGTGGCATAAGTTTAAGCAAAGGTAGCAGGCAAGTTAAACTCATGACTGCAGTGTAAGCACACAGCAGTCTCCCTCTCATCTTTAGTGTCACTCTGAATTTATGGATGAAGCATGTGATCTCTGACACTGGCAAATTGAAGAATACCCTTCACACAATTAAAGTTACAGGAGAATTGTTTGCATAGCAATCCTTTTGTTTCAGACATATATAAGTATACTGAGCTTTGATGAAAATGTTTGTCTAAAAAGTGGGGAGAATGCCTAGCACCTGGTATAGTAAATGCTCAAAACCAATTTTATGAAAGACTGTCTACTATTTGCCAAGTCTCTGTGAGGGATGCAAAGACTTAGGAAATGTGGTTCCTGTTTGATAGTGTTGATGAGAAAGAAACTCTGTGTCCTGAAGAAAGGACAGGTATTAGAGTTCGTTAATAAGAGTAAAATAGGCTGCATCCATAATTCAAAGGTGACACTATGAGAAACAAATAAGATAAGGAAAGGGATGCTGCAGCGTTTACGTTCCGCGTGCTCTAGAGACAAATAGAGGCGCTCAGACTGAGCTGCAGTGGCCAAGCTCCCAGACGCCTGCATCATGGGCCCCCTTCATGGTAACAGAAAACTTACATTTTACAAATGATAATCCATAATTATAGGTGAAGCAAAAGCCTCTCTTTCTCTACTTAGGAGAAATTTCTGGAGAGGAATTCAGAAAAGATTTTAATAGTGAGCCAAGGATGACATCTGAAGGGGATGGAATTGGATTGTAAAGAATGGACATTCTATCATGTCTGTGACCTTGGGAATGACATGGGTACTACAAACTCCCTTTGTGGATTATAGTAGCTTGTGTGACCATCTAAGTGTTCTTTTGAATCCACATTTTCCATATTGATGGTCATCACTGCATGGGGAAAGTACTAAGGACTGGTCGTAGTAGAAATCATGATCCTTTTTTGGTGACTTTTCAAAAGCATTTGTGTCCTATGAGTTTGTTGCTTTTCTTGGCCTCCGTTGCTCCCAGTGAAGGCTAAGGCCCCTTAAGTGATTGGATACTTAGGAAGTTTACCATCTAAGGGAGTCAGGGGGCTTAGGCAAAAATAAATAGCAGGAAAAAAAAGTAAGTGAGTTTTACACGTGTGGTTATTTTGCAGTAAACAGTGAGTGCTTTAAATTCAGAAGAGAGAAACTTTGGTTTGGGCTAGTTATCACTGAACGTTTAGCTCACTGGAAAATCTAAAGTAGTGTTCATATGCTTAATACTAAATCTATTAAAGTAGATTATTTTATTAAAAGTTCTAGATTATTTTATTAAAAGTTCTAGTTTATTAAAAGTGGGCTTCCCAGGTGGCGCAGTGGTTGAGAGTCCGCCTGCCGATGCAGGGGACGTGGGTTCGTGCCCCGGTCCGGGAAGATCCCACATGCCGCGGAGTGGCTGGGCCCGTGAGCCATGGCTGCTGAGCCTGCGCGTCCGGAGCCTGTGCTCCGCAACGGGAGAGGCCACAGCAGTGAGGGGCCCGCGTACCACACACACACAAAAAAAGTTCTAGCTGTACGTTTTTGGCTGATGATTTGGTAAATAGATTTTGGTGACTTTCTCTTAGAGATAGCATAATAAAAACTGTTTCGGCTGGCTGGAGAGTGCTATATAGAAGTTTCCCAGATAAAAGGGAGAGGAAGAGGCATGGAGTCCATTTACTAGACTCTTAAGACCTGGACTAGGATATTAGCAAAGGGAATGACAAGGAAGAGACTCTCAGTGGAAGAATTGCTGGAGCCTGGTAACTTTGGACATATGGAGATAAAGCAATTATTGACTTTTATTTAGTTTTCACGTGGCAATACGCGAATTATTTTACTTGTATTGTTTTATTTAATATTCTCAACTGTTTTATAAAATATAAGAACTGTTATCATTACAAGTTAATTAATTTGCTTAAGATCACACAGTTAATAATTATCAGAACCAGAACTTAAACCTTGGGTCTGTCTGAACCGAAGCCTTGCCATAAAGGATGCTGACTCATCAGAAACTAAAACAGTGTTGCTAACATTTTAATTTAGGAGACAGGTGCCTATTAAAAGTCTTGGCTCAATGTTGATTGTTGGCATACATATAACACAGACTTTCTTCTCTTTTTCCTTTTTTCTTTTGTTTTAGTGCGACTTCACGACAGCATATCGGAAGAGGGCTTCCATTACTTGGTGTTTGATTTGTAAGTACAACATACTTTGTGTTTGTTTATTTTTGCTGTCTATTTGAAGATCTTGAATTAAGGATGATTTTTCTCCAAGTTACAGTCCAAATGAATGACCCTATAATATTTTTAAATGTTCTTCAAATTACATTCAACTCTAATTCTTTTGAAATGAGGCGAATGCTCAGCAGTGTTTATTTAAAATTTAAGTTAATCTTCATAAGGGAAATAGTTATGAGTCTGTTTCCTTTGGGATTGTTCATTGTGATATCATAAGTAGTTCTCAGTTTTACCTTGGGGTACAAAGATGGCTGATTATACATAAGCGTAATTTTCCATTGAATTTTTTTGAAGTGTTTGTAACTTATTATCTTATATAAAAAGAAGGCTCAAGGACCCTTGAGGTTGGTTAATTCAGGGGTTCAACAACATCACCAAACTTCCATCTTTTACCCCAGCTCACTGGCTTTGTTCTCACATTGGCATGGTTCAAATTATTACATGGAGACATGGTAATTTATAGTGGAAGACATTGTCTCTCTCTTTTTTTTTTTAAGAGTGAAAAATTCACCTAGTAAGCCTCCCATTTTTCATCTCATTGGCCAGGGCTAGGTCACATGCCTACCCCTCGCCAATCACTGGCAGGGAGAATGGAGTCATCAAGATCGACTTAGACTAATCAGGATTTATAAACCAAGCTTCTATCAATAAGAATGAAGGGAAAACAGTGCTCTTGGGGAGCAGTCCACAGCATCCCCTCTGGCTGGATGGGGTATAGTGAGACAGGCCATACACATTGCTGCTAGGGGTTAAATAAGAATACACTTTCTGAAAATCAAATTGATATTCCATATCAAAAATGTCCATTTCATTTAACTTAGTAATTTTCCTTCTCAGAACAAAGTACAGAGAAAGTATTACCCTAACTTCAGATAAAGTTTATACTGAAAGCTCTTTATTGCATTGTCCTTTATAGTGGGAAAAAAAAGAAAACCAACTTATAAATCCAATAATGGAATCAGTTGCATAATTACAGTACATTCATATGATGGACTTCTCTGTAGTATTTAATGGGATATTTGGGGAATAGATAAGAAAAAAATTATTATTTCATGTAAAATGTGTCTAATGACAGGTTAGTACTAAGTTTGGTTAATTCAGCCCTCCAATGATGTCATTAAGGAACCAAGTTCATTCCATCTTTCTCTGTGTTCTTTGTAGTATGTGGGTTTGTCCTCACCCTCAGGTTCCCCTTAATGTTCTCAAGTTTGCTGCCTCATTTTCAGGTATCACAGTGACTTCCAAAGGCAGAAGAAAAGGAAAGATTAATCCCATTGCATATATTTTTATTTATAGGGAAAACCTTTCCCAGCAGTCCCTCAGAAGACAGCTGATAATGAATTATTGTTTAGAATTCCTTCTCATGCACATGTCTGAACCAAGTGGTAGTAAAGGGGATAGAATTACAGCAGTTGGCTTTGACCAATCATATATTCAATCTGTAGCAGGAAGGGAAGTCTAGCCTGTTGGATAGGCAACCAAACATGTCTGCCATATTGGTGTTCCACATACTTGCTAGAGAATAGACACTAAATCTCTGGATACGCACAGTCCTGCTGCACAAGGTTCTTTCCACAGTCACATTCCATTCATGGCTTGTTCATGTGGCTGTAGGTTGGCAACACTCCAACTTGCACTAGTTCTTCTTTTCAAGTCTTTCTCAAAGCTCATATTTTCACTTTTACCGTTGTTCTTTCTTGATGTTCCAGCATTCCTTCTTGTATTATTTTCTTTCTTTAAGAATTTCCTGTAGCCATTCGTTTAGAGTATAGATGTGCTAGCAACAGATTCTGTTTTCCTTTTCTGAGACTGTCTTTATTTCCTCTTCATTTGAGAAGGATATTTTTGCTAGATATAAAACTCTAGGTTAACGGTAATTTTCTTTCAATGTTGGGCCAATTCCTTCTGGATTCTTTTGTTTTTCATAAGAAATCTTCTATCATTCTAGTTGCTTATCCCCTAAAGATAAGGTATTATTTCTCTCTGGCTGCTTTAAAAAATGTACCTTTGTCTATAGTTTTTAGAAGTTTGACTATGGTGTGTCTTGCCTTGAATTTCTTAGAGTTTATCTTATTTGATATTCACTTAATCTCTTGAGTATATAGATTTATGCCAAACTTAGGAGATTTTTAGACGTTGTTTCTTTGATTGCTTTTTCAGCCTCACTTTCTCTTCTCCTTCTGGAACCCTGATGACATGAATGCCAGATCTTTTGTTATAGTCGCATAAGTCCCTGAGACTCTGTTCAATTTTTTTTTTTTTTCCCCAGTACGCGGGCCTCTCACTGTTGTGGCCTCTCCCGTTGCGGAGCACAGGCTCCAGATGCGCAGGCCCAGCGGCCATGGCTCATGGGCCCAGCCGCTCCGCGGCATGTGGGATCTTCCCAGACCGGGGCACGAACCCATGTCCCCTGCATCGGCAGGCGGACCCTCAACCACTGCACCACCAGGGAAGCCCCTCTGTTCAATTTTTAAAAAATTTATTTTATTTCTTTTGTTCAGATTGGGTAATTTATATTCTCTTTTCAAGTTCACTTATCCTTTCCTCAGTTGTTTTCCATTCTGCTGTTGAGCTCATCAATTGAGTTTTTAAAATTTTATTAGCTACTGTGTTTTTATCAGTTCTACCATTGACTTTTGGTTGTTTGGTGTATCCTCTATTCCTTTGTTGAGACTTCCTACTGTTTTTTATTTAAGTGTGTTCATAATTGTTCACTGATGCATTTTCATTATGGCTGATTAAAAAACCTGTCAGGTAATTCCAACAGCACTGTCATCTTGGTATTGGTATCTGTTCATTGTTTTTTCTCATTCATATTGAGATTATCCTGATTCTTGGTATGATGAGTGATTTTGTATTATATCCTGGACATTTTGGGTATTATGAGACTCTGAATTTAATTTAAATCATCTTTTTAACAGTCTTCCTCTGATACCACAATGACAGAGGTGAGGAGGTACCATCTTATTACTGACAGGTGGGGGTAGAAGCCCAGGTTTCCTACTCAACCCCAATTGACGCCCCTGGGAAGTACCTCTTTACTGCTTTGCAGGGCTGAGAGCACAGGGTTTTGGTTTTTTGTGTTTTTTTTCTTTATTTAGTGAGAGAAATGCCTCCACCCCATATTTTTAGACATGTTGTGATTTCTTGATAGGTCTAATTTGTCAGATCTCCTTTACAGTATAATCAAGGTATGTCATTATACATTGGGATATGTCCTTCATGCTGTGATGAGTACTAGAATTAAAAAAAACACTTTTGCTAATGCTCATTACCTAAACCACCATTCAGAACTGGGTTTATTTTTTTTTATTTTTAAAATGTATTCATTTTATTTATTTTTATTGAAGCATAGTTGATTTGCAATATTATATTAGTTTTAGGTATACAGATTGTGATTCAGTATTTTTATAGATTATACTCCATTAAAAGTTATTACAAGATAATGGCTGTAATTCCCTGTGCTATACAATATATCCTGTTGCTTATCTATTTTACATGTAGTAGTTTGTATCTCTTAATTCCTAACCCCTAATTTGCCCCTCCCCCTTCCCTCTCCACTTTGACTAATTGGGTTTAATCACAGCTCAGTCAGAGAGAAAAAATTTTTTCTCTACCTTCTTATGTTCAATGCATGAAGGCATGTGAGTTAAACTAAGAAAAGATAGTGATTAACAGGAGAAAAGGCACAACATTTTTATTAATATTTATGTGCACATGAGCTCACAGCAAAGAAGTGAAATTGGAAGAAGCAATTAGACTCAGGGTGTCAACTCCTTGTTTTAGATGGTAAGAATTGCTTAGATGGAAGCAGACACCTTCCTCAAAGGGAAATTTATGTCCTGCTTTTAGGCAGATTAAGGGCATGGAGTGGAGAATTCTTCCTGTATTTGCTGATTCTCACTTGCCTTTAGCTCAATATAATCCTTATGCCAAAGTGGCATATTTTGGCAGGGCATATCCTGATCCCCTTCAGCTCCAAAAAGCGATTCAGTGTTAGGCCAAATATAAAAGAAAGAGGCATCCTTCTTCCCATGCCATGCCGCTTTTCCACAGTCATCAAGTTATTTATATCCATGTTTTAAATATTATAGATTTTTAAAGGTAAGATTTCCTTACTAAATGCAGGGAATGATAAGAATCACATTGTTTATAATAAAGTTTATTTTTAAAGTGCACCATTTTTTAAAAAATTCAGCACTTAGTGATTGGTGCAGAACATATAAAGAAAGCATTTCATTTGAAAACAAAATAAGATTTTTAATTACAGTGGATCATATCTGAAGCAATGATATTTGTTTGTGCTATTAATGTCTCTGAAACCAAAATGTAGAGTTTACGTTTGAACCATAGTAACATGAGAAATCTGCTGTTATTTTGAAATCTGTTGCAATTATCCTTCAATGTTTAAAGTTTAAGAGGAGAGTTATCAGTAATTCTCATCAAAATGCTTTTCCAGTAAATGAGATTAATAAACTAGTTAAACACAATCCAGTAAAGCACCCAGCTTTAGACAGTTGGAAACAATGGCTAAAAGTGTAGGTTTTCAATGACTAAAAAGAGATTATAACAAATATAAATAAATAATTCCTCTAAATTATTTAATTGTGGTGGTGGTATTCTAGGAAGAAGAAAAGTAAGTAGCTTTAGAAAAATGCACATTTTAAACATAGTTAATTTAAGAAAAGTATGATCTTAAAGATATCAATGAAATACTCATGGAAAAATTGGAAGTCACTTTGCCAATCAGTTCCAAGATAAAATAACTACTTGAATTCCTGAAGAAGGAATGTTCTCTGTGTTTGTCCTTTTGATGCTGGTTTTGGCAATGTGGTACTTGTGCATACTTCCTGTGGAATGTGAGCTATTCAGAATCTAATGGGAAGTTCTATTTTTATAGGTGTGTTGAGTCTTCTTCTAATGGAATTCTTTCCTTTTCTAAAAAGCAAAACAGAAGGGGCCATGAGTTCTATGGGAAAAAAAAAAAGATTTCCTTTTGTTACTTTTAATTTATATTTTTTATTCAGGTATCTATCCACTGTTTCCAGCTACAAAGCGTTAATAGTCAATTTTGCAAATAGACTCAGGAATCAGTGGGAAAGGCCTGCATGAAAGCAAAGATATCTTCACAGCAAATATTGAACTGCCTGATTTTTTAGAATCATTTTTGTCAAGGTCTGTGCCTAGAAGGGTTTTTAAACACATCTCAGCAACTCCGAGAGGCAAGAGATGTGGATTTATCTGAAATCTAACAGAAGATAAGACAGTGAAGTAATGGAGCTAGAATTACAGTCCTCAAGGGAGAAGCCTAAAGGCAGAGCCATTGGCCTTAGGAAATAAAGCAGATCCAGTCCATTTCTAGGACTGATGGGAAAAAAGGCCTTGACAAGGGCAGTCACTTGAATATGGCATGTATATTTCAGGATCTATATGTCAGAGAAGATCTGTATTATGCGCTTGTTGGGTGAATGTACACGATGACGTATAGATATATCACACTTTAAGTAAATGTGTAAGAGAATAACACTTGGGTTGAACTTTGGTAATCTCAATAGGGAACTAAAATAGACTAGATTAAGGCTCAATGGAAAGCATGCTGACCCAGAATGAAAAGATTTAAGTTTCAATCTCAAAGCTACCCAGGGCTAAACATTTAACAATATCTTTTCTCTAAGCCTTATTTTTCTCAAAGAGAATGAGGCCATGGGTCCAGATGAGAAATTTGTTAGACATCTCTCAAGTTCTTTTCTGTTCTATGAAGCCAGGATGTTATTCGCATCAATTTGAGATTTCTGATAGAATTAATGGGACTCCTGGTACCATTTTTAAATACTAGAAAGTTTCTCACGACTCTAAAGTATTGGAGAAAATGCTATCATTACGTCTTTAAAAAGAACATATTTTTTTTCTCTAGCAAAGTCATACCTTGGTATGTGAAGTATTTCTTTTTTTCTTCTGTTTTAAAGTGTTTGTGTTTTTGTCTCCAAATAAATTCCATTCATCAAATATGTGATAGGCGCCTACTGAAAGCAAGACACTTTGCCTAATGTTTTAAGGGGGAAAAAAAAGCAATGTTTCTGAGCATTTTAAAATAAATGTCCCATTTGGGTAAATTCAGAAAGCAGTACTCTGAGAGAATCTGCTGTGCTTCCTCCTTCTGCCCCATTTTATCATATTTCTACCAGCCAGAAGGCCTGCTCAAGTTGCATGTTTTGTGGTTATTGTTAGGAAAACATGTTTAGTTTTCGTTTATACAAGTTTGAAATTATAATACTAGAAATACTTTTTCAAAATACACTCCTTGGACTGGGGAGCTGATAGTTTTATTG
This sequence comes from Lagenorhynchus albirostris, assembly GCF_949774975.1. NCBI lineage: Eukaryota > Metazoa > Chordata > Mammalia > Artiodactyla > Delphinidae > Lagenorhynchus > Lagenorhynchus albirostris. The sequence goes on along the minus strand of NC_083098.1, from coordinate 121,736,950 downwards.
GTAATATTAGGGCTAAAGGATAAGTCAGACACCATCCTTTTTCAAAGATTTTATAGTTTAGATAGGGGCTTAGATGCCTTCAAAATATCTGTGGTGTAGACCTAGTGTGGTAAAAGCTGTAAGAGTTACACAGGGGATTGGGAAAGTCAGGCAACCTTCCATTCAGTCAGGGATATCAGGAAACAGTGGGAAGAACTGAAGCTGAGGCAGGCATAATTATGTCCTTGGGGATATTTCTTCGTTCAGCGAATAAACACTTGGTAAGTACTCACTCTGTACCAGGCGCTGCAGATAAGCAGATTGAAGGGAAGGTGAATGACCCTTTTTTTCCCTTCAAAATAACATAATGAAATGTTATGTTATGGCATTTTTTCACCTACTAGAATATTTGGTTATATAACCAACAGGTCAGCAGCATTTACATAACACAAATATAACAAGTTTCACAGTGTCTGTGAAAACATCTGGTATGTGCGCCTAGTAACTTGGTCATCTTTATGGTAATTTAGTAAAATTCTTCTATTATGCTGACGATACTCTCCTGTATTTCACAAGGTATGTATATTCCAGTGATTATTAATTCTTTTGGGAGGTGGAGGCCTAGTATGATTTTTTTCTGAATACCTTTTGCTTATTATTTACAGCAAATTTTATCTGTCTTAAAACCTACAAAGTGTAATATTTCCTTTAATTTGTATCACCAAACATTGTAGTTAACAAACAGTAGTAGCAAAAATAATTTTACACTCAGATCAGAATGTGAAAGCACAGTATTGAAGACTATTTACTGTTGCAAAATAGTACTTGAGCACAAGTCTCTAGGTTAAACTCCTGTCAAAGGAAAGAAAAATAAATCAAGTGCTGTGATATTTTGCTATGTACACGGATTGGAGCAAAGAGAGATTAGATTGGAGGTGGTGAACCCAGTTAGAAGGTGGCTGCACTAACATCCAGGTAGATGATAGTCCCTGAAGTACATAAGGTGTTGGTAGGAATAAAGTAAAAAGGTACAGTCGGCCCTCCATATCCTCAGGTTCCACACGCATGAATTCAACCAACCATAGATCAAAAATATTTGAGAAAAGAAAAATTCCAAAGTTCCAAAATGCAAAACTTGAATTTACTGAAGCTGGCAACTATTGACCTAGCAGTTGCAGTGTATTAGGTGTTATAGGTAATCAAGAGATGGTTTAAAGTATAAGGGAGGATATGCGTATAAGATCATACTGTACCATTTTATATAAGGAACTTGAGCACCCTTGGATTTTAATAGCTGCTGGGGATCCCCACGGATGCTGAGGGATGACTGTATAATCTGTCTGAAAATAATTTTTAGAACAAAGTTGTCTGCGGAATTTTGCTGTTAGTTGGCAATTTACATGCAAGAAACAGTTAATCTATTTAAAATGGAGGATATTTTAAATAACAAAGAAGCCCTCGATGCTTATTTGTTTTTAAAATCAATTGCGTTTGAATCAAAACATCTTGGCTGTTGTTAAAATGAAATTTAATGTCCATTACAGTGGAAAACTATAAATCTAGAACTGTAGAAGTTCACAGTTGGGAAAATACAGGTTTCACAAGGTTATACTAAATAATTTCAGTGTTCTATTTGTTAGAGAATTAATAAAAAATGGTAATGAATCTGTTACAAGCATATACTGCTTTATTGAATTTTGCTTTATTGTGTTTCACAGAGAGTGCATTTTTTACAAATTGAAGGTTTATGGTAACCCTCCATCCAGCAAGTTTATCAGTCCCATTTTTTCCTAACAACATTTGCTCACTCTATATGCCTGTGTCACATTTTGGTAATTCTCAAAATATTTCAAAACCCTTGACCAGCAAAAAAGATTATGTCTTGCTGAAAGCTCAGTTGATGGTTAGCATTTTTTTAGCAATGAAGTATTTTTTTAATTAAGGTATGTACCTTTTTTTTTTTTTTAAGACATACTGCTATTGGACACTTAATAGACTACAGGATAGTGTAAACATAACTTCTACATGCACTGGGAAACAAAAAATTCATGTGACTTACTTTGTTGTGATATTCATTTTATATTGGTGGTCTGGAACCGAGCCTGCTGTATCTTGGAGGTATGCCTGTGTATTTTTTAAGAAAAAGCATTTTAAATGACTATGACATCCTGTACTTTTAATAGAAAGGGATAGAGATACTCATATCCTTTTGATTCTTTTCTGAGTAGAAGGCAAAATTAACATTCAACTTTTCTCATGTATTACGGTGCTGCTCCAAGGTGGCAAAGTCAACCCTTTCACCCACACATCATAGTTCTTTTTTTTTTTTGCGGTATGCGGGCCTCTCACTGTTGTGGCCTCTCCCGTTCCGGAGCACAGGCTCCGGACGCACAGGCTCAGCGGCCATGGCTCATGGGCCCAGCTGCTCCGCAGCATGTAGGATCTTCCCGGACCGGGCACGAACCCATGTCCCCTGCATCAGCAGGTGGACTCTCAACCACTGCACCACCAGGGAAGCCCCATCATAGGTCTTTTATGTTAACAAACACTTTCAGTTTGTGTAGGATAAGGTACAACCTCATCTCATGAGTACTCTTTAGCTGACAACCTACAGGAGGGAGGAGGCTCTTCAAGATGAATACCATCTGATGGCTTCTTTAGAATTATTGTCAGGTATAATTGTCTTAAATTCCAGAGGCCCAATTTCTGTTTCATTTGTTCACTTTAGTAATTTTCATTCTTTAATATAAATCTGGATTTCTTGATATTATATCAATTCCCATATTTGTCTTTATGAAGTAAGGAGAAAAGGTTATGTAATTTAGGACTTTGGAAACTTTTAAACAATTTTTTTAAACTTTTACACTTCTAATAAACTTTATTTTTTTAGAGCAGTTTTGGGTTCAAAGCAAAATTGAGCAGAACTTTCTGAGAATTCCCAAATACCCCCATCCCCACACATGCACAGCCTCAGCGCTGTTGACTTCCTACACCACAGTGACCTATTTGTTACAGTTGATGAATCTACATTGACCCATCATTGTTACCTGAAGTCCATAGTTGACATTAGGGTTTACTCTTGGTATTGTACATTGACTGGGTTTTTACAATAATAACATGTATAATGACATGTATAATGTCATTATAATAACAATATAATAATAACATGAATAATGACATGTATCCACCATTGTAGTTTAATACAGAATAATTTCATTGTTTTAAAAGTCCTCTGTGCTCCAATTATTTATCTCACCCTTCTCTCTAACTAGAAACAACTAATCGTTTCACTGTCTCCATACTTTTGCCTTTTCCAGAATGTCAAAGTTGGAATCATACAGTATGTAACCTTTTCAGATTGGCTTCTTCCACTTAGCTGTATATGTTTATGTTTCCTCCATGTTTTTCACGGCTTGATAGTTCATATCTTTTTAGCACTGACTAATAGTCCATTCCCTGGATGAGCCACGGTTTGTTTATGCACTTACCTACTGAAGGATATCTTGGTTTCTTCTGAGTTTTGGCTATGAATAAAGTTGCTGTAAACATCTATGTGCAAGCTTTTGTGTGGACATAAGTTTTCAGCTCCTTTGGGTAAATACCAAGGAGCACAATTGCTGGATTATATGGTAAGAGTATATTTAGTTTTAGAAGAAACTGCCAAACTGTCTTTTAAAGTGGCTGTATCATTTTGCATTCCCATCAGCAATGAATGAGAGTTTCTGTTGCTCCACATCCTACCAGTATTTAGTGCTGTCAGTGTTTTGGACTTTGGCCACACTAATAGATTTATAGCAGTTATCTCATTTTATTTTTTTAATACAGCAGGTTCTTATTAGTTATCTATTTTATACATATTAGTATATATATGTCAATCCCAATCTCCCAATTCATACCACCATCACCACCACCACCACCCCCCGCTTCCCCCCCTTGGTGTTCATAAGTAAGTTCTCTACATCTGTGTCTCTATTTCTGCCTTGCAGACTGGTTCATCTGTACCATTTTTCTAGATTCCACATATATGTGTTAATATACGATATGTATTTTTCTCTTTCAGACTTACTTCACTCTGTATGACAGTCTCTAGGTCCATCCACATCTCTACAAATGACCCAATTTCGTTCCTTTTTATGGCTGACTAATATTCCATTGTGTATATGTACCACATCTTCTTTATCCATTCGTCTGTTGATGGGCATTTAGGTTGCTTCCATGACCTGGCTATTGTAAATAGTGCTGCAGTGAACACTGGGGTGCATTTGTCTTTTTGAATTATGGTTTTCTCTGGGTATATGCCCAGTAGTGGGATTGCTGGGTCATATGGTAATTCTATTTTTAGTTTTTTAAGGAACCTCCATACTGCTCTCCATAGTGGCTGTATCAATTTACATTCCCATGGTTTTCTCATTTTAATTTGCAATTGCCTAGTGACATACGGTGTGGAGTATCTTTTCATATACTTATGTGCTATCTGCATATCTTCTTTGGTGAGGTATCCTTCAGATCTTTTGCCTATTTTTGAATCAAATTGTTCATTTTCTTATTGTTCAGTTTTAAGAATTCTTTGTGTAGTTTGGATAACAGTTCTTTATCAGATGTCTTTGTAAATATTTTTTCCCAGTCCATAACCTGTCTTCTCATTACTTGACAGTGTCTTTTGCAGAGCAGAATTTTTAAATTTTAATCAAGTTCACATTATCAATTCTTTCTTTCATAGATTGTGCCTTTGATGTTGTATTTAAAAGTCATCCCCATGTCCAAGGTCATCTAGATATTCTCCTGTGTTATCATCCAGGATTTTTATGGTTTTAATTATATAGTTATAGTTTTACATTTAGGTCTGTTGTTCACTTTGAGTTAGTTTTTGTGAAGGGTGTAATGTCTGGATTTAGGGGGGTTTTTTGTTTTGTTTTTAATATGTACCTGTTCCAGCATCATTTATGGAAGAGTCTATCTTTTCTCCATTGTATTTCCATTGCTCCTTTGTCAAAGATGAGAGACTATATTTATATATTTATATGGGTTCATTTCTGGGCTTTCTATTCCATACAATTAATCAGTTTGTTTATTCTTTCATTAATGCCACACTTTTTTGATTACTATAGCTTTATAGTAAGTCTTGAAGTCAGATGGTATCAGTCCTTCATCTTTGTTCTTCTCTTTAAATATTGTGTTGGTATTCTTGGTCTTTTGGCTCTCCACATAAACTTTAGAATCAGGTTGTTGATATCCACAAAAAGACTTGCTGAGATTTTGATTGGGATTATGCTGATCAAGTTGATAAGAACTGTCATCTTGACCTCCTGCTCATTGACAAAGAATATCTCTCCATTTATTTAGTTATTTTTTGGAGATATTTCATCAGTTTTGTAGTTTTCCTCATAGATCTTTTACATATTTTGTTAGACTTACACCTAAGTATTTCATTTTTAGGGAAGGTAATGTAAATGGTAATGTGTTTTTAATATAAATTTCACTTGGTCATTTCTGGCACATAGGAAACCTATAGACTTTTGTATATTAACCTTGTATCCTGCAGTTTGTGATAACTGCTTATTTCCAGGAGTTTTGTTGTCAGTTCTTTAGGATTTTTATGCATAGACAATCATGTCATCTGTGAATAATGACCATTTTATTTCTTCCTTCTCAATTTGTATACCTTTTGTTTCCTTTTCTTATCTGACTACATTAACCAGGACTTCTAGTATGATGTTGGAAACGCGTGATGAAAGGGGACATATTTGCCTTGTTCCTGATCTTAGTGGGAAAGCTTCATGTTTCTCACTATTAAATATGATGTTAGCTTGTGGTATTTTGTAGATGTTCTTTATGAAGTTGGGGAACTGTTCTAGTTTACTGAGAGTTACTCTCATGAATGGATGTTGAATTTTGTAAAATTATTTTTCTACATCAACTGATATGATCATGTGATTTTTCTATTTTTGCCTATTTTGATGTTACTGATAGATAACATTGATTTTCAAATGTTAAACCAGCCTTGCATACCTGAAAAAAATTTCTTTGCTCATGGTGAATAAATCTTTTTATACATTGTCATATTCATTTTGCTAATATTTTGTTGAGGATTTTTGTATCTATGTTCGTGAGGGATATTGGTGTATAATTTTTCCTTCTTGTAGTGCCTTTATCTGGTTTTGGTTTTAGAGTAATGGTGGCCTTATAGAATGTGTTGCAGTGTGTTCCCTCTGCTTCTGTTTTCTGCTTCATATTGTGAAGAATTGGTATCGTTTATTCCTTAAGTGTTTGGTATAATTTACCAGTTAATCCATTTGGGCCTGGTGCTTTCTGTTTTGGAAGGTTATTAATTATTGATTCAATTTCTTTAATAGATAGGGCTGTTCAGGTTGTCTATTTCTTCTTGTGCAGTTTTGGCAGATTGTGTCTTTCAAGGAATTGGTCATTTCATCTGGATTATCAAATATGTGGGCATAGAGTTATTCATAATAATCCTTTATTATCCTTTTAATGTCCATGGTATCTACAGTAATGTCTCCTCCTTCATTTCTAATATTAATAATTTATGTCTTCTCTCTTTTTTTCTTAATTAGCCTGGCTAGAGACTTATCCATTTCATTGATCTTTTCAAAGAACCAGCTTTTTTTGCTATTGTTGATTTCCTCTATTGATTTCCTGTTTTCATTTTTATTGATTTCTGCTCTAATTTTTATTATTTCTTTTGTTCTGCTTACTTTGGATTTAATTTGCTCTTCTTTTTCTTTTTACTAGTGGAAGCTTAGCATATTAATTGGATATCTTTCTTCCTTTCTAATATGTGCATTCAGTGCTATAAATTTCCCTATATGTAGCTCATCCCACAAATTTTGATGTTATTTTTTCAGTTAATTCAAAATATTTTTAAATTTCTCTTGCTATTTCTTCATTGACTTATGTGTTGTTTAATCTCCTAGTATTTTGGATCCTTCAGTTTTCTTTCTTGTTTAATTCCATGTGCTCTGAGAGTAGACCTTGTTTGATTTCTAATCTTCTAAACTTGTTAAGGTGTGTTTTATGACCCAGAATGTCATCTATCTTGGTGAATGTTCCATATGAGCTGGAGAAGAATGTGTATTCTGCTGTTGTTTATACAGAAGTATAAGTATAGAAGTCGTCTATAGATCTCAATTATAGATCTATAGATCTAGTCTATAGATCTCAATTATATCCAGTTGATTTATGGTGCTCTTGAGTTCAACTATGTTCTTAGTGATTTTCTGCCTGCTGGATCAGTCCTTTTCTGATAGACAGGTGCTAAAGTCTCCAGCTACAGTAGTAGATTCACCTATTTTTTCTTACAGTTCTACCAGTGTTTGCCTTATGTATTTTGATGTTGTATTGTTAGGCACATGCACATTAAGAATTGTTACATATTCTTGGAGTATTGACCCCTTTGTCATTAAGTGATGCCCCTCTTTTTCTCTGATAATTTTCCTTGCCCTGAAGTCTGCTCTATTATTAATATAGCTACTCTCACTTCCTTTTTAGTAGTGTTAGCATGACATATAATTCTCCATTCTTTTAGTCTTAATCTATGTATGTCTTTATAATTACAATGAATTTCTTTCTGACAGCATATAGTTGGGTCTTGTTTTTTGATCCACTCTGACAATCTCTTTTCATGTATTTAGTTCATTGATGTTTAAAGTGATTATTGATATAGTTGGATTAATATCTACCATATTTGTTACTGTTTTCTATTTGCTTCTCTTGTTCTTTGTTATTGTTGTTATCATCCACCTGTTTTTTTTTTTTTTTTGAAGTTTCTATTGGCATTTCCTTAAGCTCAGAGATTCTTTCCTCAGCTGGGTCCAGTGAACTACGGAGCTCATCAGTGGCATTCTTCATTACTGTTACAGTGTTTTCTTTTTTCATCCTGGCATTTCTTTTTGATTCTTTCTCAGAATTTTCACCTTTCCGCTTACATTACCCATCTGTTCTTGCATGTTGTCTACTTTTTCCATTAATCTCCTTAACATATTAATCATAGTTTTTAAAATTCCTGGTCTAATAATTCTGACATTCCTGTCATATCCGATTCTGGCTCTGATGCATGTTAAGTTTCTTCAAAGTGTGCTTTTTGCCTTTTGGTATGTCTTGTAATTTTTTGTTGAAAGACGGACATGATGTACTGGGTAAAAGGAACCATGGTTAGTAGGCCTTTAGTAATGTGTTGGTAAGGTGTTGGGGGAGGGGAAGCGTTCTGCAGTCCTATGATTAGGTTTCAGTCTTTTGGTGAGCCTCATCCCTTGGACTGCCAACTTCACCAGTGCTTCTCAGTTTTGCTTTGTCCCCCCCACCCCACCCCCGCCCCTTGGGTTGGGACAGGATAGCTAGAGAAAGCTGGAATTGGGTGTTTCCCTTCTTCTACTTACATTCCCCCCTGAGTTAGTTAGGCTCTGTTAATACCTCAGTAGTTTAGGCTCTGGTAAGATGATCTCATTAAGGTGGCCCTTGTTAAAAAGAACAGAATGCTCTGCCGTATTTCAAAAGGGTTCCTTTTCCCCTCTCACTGCTGGAAGCACAAGATTTTCCTCTGATATTCACTGTGAGGACCTGATAGAACTCCTAGAGGTAAAACTTTCAATCGTCTGGGCCCTCACATGACTGGGTACCCCTGGAGCTTTATCTTCTAAGCTTGTCCACACTGAGCCTTCAGCAGTTTGTCAATTATAGGTCAGATTTTCCTACCACGATATTGGTTCCTGCAGAGGTTTCTGTTTCAGTAAGTTGTGATTTTCTGTATCTGCCTGTCAGTCTCTTCAGTTTCAGGGGCAGCAGTCTGCCTTGTGACCTTATTTGACAGATCTATGGAAAATTGTTAATTTTTTAGTTTGTTCAGCTTTTTATTTGTTTTTAGGACAGAGTGACAACTTCTGAGATCCTTACCTGCCAGACCAGAAACCAGAAGATCATACAATGTTTTTTTTTTAATCTTGAATATTATAAAATTAATTTAAAACTCCTAAATTGGAATTGAAAAGACAAGCAAGGCATAGTCATTTACAGCTGGAGGTCAGAAATTAAAGTTTTTAAGACATGTTTTAAGATAACTAGAAGTCTGAGCTATGTGTTTCTCATATACTATAGACCACCAAGACTGATAGAATAAACAACTGAAAACTATTCCTTAATCACACTTCATTGGAAATTGTTGTCCATAATCATTAAAGAGATTTACTGACTCTTGTTCAAGCAGATTTTGAAAGCACAGTTTTCTCAAAAAGTTAATTAAGTATAAAATCTTGGATGCTGATTAAAGTGCTGCCTTCTTAAGTAAATGTCTTTCAGCTCCTGGGTCAGATGCTTCTTCCTGGACAAAGCTGGAATTGCTATCTTGGGTATTAATTGTCATTTTAGAGACAGTTAGTGTCTGTGAACTGTCAGTGACATTCTGCTATGTAAGAGAATCTGGAAAAGTTACAATTTGAAAGATGTTGGACTAAGTTTAGCAGTCAGCTTCTTCAGGATGTGCTGATATTTTCTGCTATGTTCTCATCCATTCCATCTCCAAGCCTGGACTTTGTAGGCAGGAAGCCCAAGTCCTACTTGATCCCTGCTTACTTTTCACTTCTACTTGAGACACCCAAACATGGCAGGTGCTGCTCTTGGCTTGCTGTTAGTTTTCTCCCAAGTTTTGGTACTTTAGACTTTCTCTGTAAATAGATTTGCTATTATCATACGTTCGTCCAATGACTAGAATACCGATTGGGTGCTAATTATATGGCAGGCACTTTGCTAAATACTAGAGATAGGGCTTCCCTGATGGCACAGTGGCTAAGAATCCGCCTGCCAATTCAGGGGACGTGGGTTCGAGCCCTGGTCCGGGAAGATCCCGCATGCCGCGGAGCAACTGAGCCCATGTGCCACAGCTACTGAGCCTGCGCTCTAGAGCCCGTGAGCCACAACTACTGAAGCCCGTGCACTTAGAGCCCATGCTCTGCAACAAGAGGAGCCACTGCAATGAGAAGCCCGTGCACTGCAAACTAGAGAAAGCCCGTGTGCGACAACGAAGACCCAACGCAGCCAAAACTAAATAAAATAAATTAAAAAAAATACTAGAGATGAAGCCATGAATAAGATATAGTCCCTGCCCTCTAGGAACTTAGAGCCTAATCAAGAAGAGAGACAGTAAACTGTGGAGAGCCCTGAGATGGAGTAAGCTCATGGAAAGGAGTGGCGCCTAATGACCGCCAGGGTGCGAGCATGGAGGAAGAGACTATGCTGAGATGTGCAGGATAAGGAGAATTTAGTCAGTCACAGATTCTGTCTTCTTCCTGCAATGCCAAGAGGAACAGCAAGTGCAATGGCCCAGAGGAGAGAGACTGTAGACAATTCTAGACGTTTGTACCTCAGTCTGGATGAGCCATTGAGTTTGAGGGGAGAAAGGGAGCACCATGAAGCTGTGAGACTGAAGAAGCAGGCAGGGGCCAGTTCTCAAAGCCCATTCCCTAGTTTTCATTCCTTGAACTAAAACCTGATTTTTTAAAAGGGGGAATTAAGGGGAATGATGTAATGAGATATTTTAGAAAAGTCATTCCAGCTACAAGTCGGGAAACATATTGGCATCCTAGCATGAGATACAGGTTTCTGGATCTAAGCAGTGCAGTGGGAATGCAGGAAGTGGAAAGCTTTGAGAGTAATTTAAGAGGTAGAAGTAATAGATATGGTGATTAATTGGACCTGAAACTTTTTTGTTGAAACCTACTGTTGGTTTGGAACATTCCATTTCTAAAATAACTACAGTAATCTGATTAGAGAAAAGAATATTTTATCTTGTTAAAGTGTTGACTAGCTAATTGATAGCTGTGTAATTGAGAACAGTTAAAACAATGACATTTTGTTAAAAGACACTTATCAGACTCAGAAATAGTTACCAGTTCAGTGTTTTGGAATTTTGAATATGTGAATAAAATAAGTAAAACATCTAACAAGCATCTGACAAACAAGCAGATTTTGGGGAAAAAAAAAAAAAGAACTTTTTACCAGCTAAAGTGAGGATATAAACAGCACTAAAACATAGTAGGCGCTCAGTAAACATTTATTGGATAAATGTCTTGAATTATTTGACATTTTAAATAGGTCAAAGAAAGTAGAAGCAATTATTGAGGTTACCTCAGTTTCAATTGCATGTGTTCATTCTTGGGGTATACACGTTATACATACTGTGTACTCACATTGTGTGGTGTATGCCAGTTCTGTGAGGGATGAGGGCCAACATCTACCTGCACAGAGTTACTCTTTCCCAGTAGTCTGGATAAAACTTACGAAAATTACCAGTTTGCTAATTGATTTGAATTAGAAAAGTAGAACTGAAATATTTGAAATATTAAAAATGGCCACTCATGATTTAGTAATAATTGTGTGGATAATATTTGACCAATTATATAGTTCCGCATGATCAGTATTTAGCCATTAAGTCTGGTTTATTATGCCTGTGTATCTGTCAGTCAGTGTTTCAGCCCATCTGCCTCCCTATGTAATCACCAGTCTCTCTGGCCACCCAGCAAGCCATTTGGTTGTGTGTGTCTGTTCTGTACGTGTTTCGTAAGTGTTGGTGTGGCTGTAACTTTGTTAAGATGTTGACAGACGAGAATAATTGTCTTAAGGAAGATGTCTCTTTTGTTTGAAAAAATATGTGGGAGAGAAATAGGAGTCTGATTTTTCACAAATGCTTTTGAATTTTTTGAATTCCAAATCAATAACCTGACAGGACTGTTATTGAACCCTCAGGAAAAAAGCTTTCAACATAGAATTTTGAGGAAAATTACAATTCATTATCTTGTTCATTTTTCTTCTTTACTATTTTAGTGTAGTGATGGAAGTGTGTTTGAAAAGTTTTATATATAGATTTATTATCTTGAATTATGATTTTTCATTAACTTTCACTGTTTCTCATATATCTTGCTAAAAAGGAGGGGAGGGAATCAAATATATTAACAAATATATTTCTTTAAAGAACATACTGTTTTTGTCCATACCTGATACTTTTACATTTATTGTCTTGATGCTGCCCTTGGCAAGAAATTAAACCAATTCACTGTCAACTTAACCCATCTGTCTTCTCTGTCAGACAGGTCTCTATTTATGTATCTTTCTTCCCCATTGTCTTGCTCAGTTTCTGAAACTAGAAGGTGTTCAGTAAATATTTGTTGAGCTAAACAAAACCCTCACGATCCTGAATTCATTTATTCATCCACTTATTCATTCAACAAATACCTTTAGTGTTTATCATATAGTTGATACCGTGCTGGTCTCTAGGGCCCACCACGAGTTAGATTTTGTCCCTCTCTTCAAGGCACTTGAAGTTTGTTTAGATATTAAGTAACATGCATATATTCAAAATACCATAGATGTAATTCGGATCTATCATATAGGTAATTTTCTTCTATCCTTCTGTCTTCTTTGCTAGTTCTTCCTCATCTCCTAGATGAGTGATCCAGGAGCTTGTTGCTTGGGCACCTTACATTTTCTGCTTATATTCACTTCCTCGCTAGCTCATCTAGTATCATGGCTTTAAATTTCATATAAAAACTAATGGCGGGGCTTCCCTGGTGGCGCAGTGGTTGAGAGTCCGCCTGCCGATGCAGGGGACACGGGTTCGTGCCCCGGTCCGGGAGGATCCCACATGCCGCGGAGCAGCTGGGCCCGTGAGCCATGGCCGCTGAGCCTGCGCGTCCGGAGCCTGTGCTCCGCAACGGGAGAGACCACAACAGTGAGACGCCCGTGTACCGAAAAAAACAAAAAACAAAACTAATGGCACCCAAATTTATAACTGCAGCTCAGACCTCTACCTGAATTCCAGACATTTCCTGTTGCCTACTCACCATCTCCACTTGGATTTCTGACTATCATTTCAAATTTAAAATGTCTAAAACTGACCTTCTCATCTCCCTACTGCCAAACTTGCCCCTACCTGTTACTGGCAACTCCATCTTTGCAGTCACTCAGGACAAAAACATTGTAGTAATTATTAACTCATTTCTTTTTCTTAAATACTATATCTGATTCATCGGTAACTCCTGTTAGTTTTACAATCTATTCGGAATCCGATAACTCATCACCATGTCCGTGGCACTACCTTGGCCCAAACCACTCATCTCTTGCCTGGGTCACTGTAAAAGCATCCTGACTAGTCTCCCTGTTTCTGCATCTATGCTCAGCACAACAGCCAGAGACTGCTCTGCTCAGAGCACTCCATTGTCTCATGGCTTACCCTCTCCTCCTGCCTTCTCAGCTCCAGCCACACTCACTGCCTTCTTCATGGCCTGGAACAAGCTAGACATTTACCCTTCCTGTTTCCTTGGCCCTGAGTGTTCTTCTACCATCAACCTGCTTAGTCTACCTCTCCCTCCCTTCAGGGCTCACAGGCCACCTTCTCAAGAAGGCCTTCCCTGTATCCCTAAGGGTTGCCCTTATTTCTTTACCAACTCTTACTCCTTCTTGGCCTTTATTTCCCCCCTTCCTTGACATTTATCACCACCTAACCTGTCATAGACTAAACTTAAACTATATCTGGTCAGTTATCTGCTACTGCCCACTAGAATGCTCCATGAATACAGGGACTTTTTCTGTTTTGTTTACTGTTTTATCCCCAGTGCCTAGAAGAGCGCTTGCACAAAGCAGGCATTCAATAAATATTTTTGCATAAGAGTATCTGAGGAAGCTTCTGGAAAGAATACAAACTTGTTTTGTAAAGAGTTTAGAGAGTTTGAAGTGAATATTTTAGGTTTCCTTTCATTTACTTGCTACTTCGGGTACATATGGTGCCACAGTGCTAGCTATTTGAAGGTCCTGTTGCCTAAATACTAGTTAATTAGCATGCTCAGACTCATAGAAATGGATTTTTAACCAAAACTAAAACTGGAGATTTTGTTTAGCAAAATATCTACTTTGGAGCAAAATGTGACATCATGAACACATGTTTTAAGAAATGTGAAGTAGCTAAGCCTGTATGGTCAAAATGGATGTAATGTTCTGAAGCATGATGATTATGATGTACTTAAGTTCAAATACTGATTTTTCTTGATTGTTATGATGCTTAATTAATTGATATTTACCATCTACCTTGACTTTTTCTTGGGAACATTTTGGTTACTTATTTTTAGCCAGCAAGCAAAGTAAGATATTCAGTTACCCTGGGAGCCTGATGCTAATGACTGTAATTATTTAGACAATTGAAGTCATTCCTGTCATTCTCTTTCTCAAACCCACAAAGTGCCAAGACTGAAACATGCAATGTATACATGGCCTAATATATTTCTTTAGTGGTCACATTCTTCACTGGAGTCTGAGGAAAGAAAGCCTCTTTTGTTTGCTTTTTTAATCTCTTATTTTGGAATTTGAAAACTATTCAACCCTTTCCAGAAACGTTGACCCAACTGGGGCATTTTCGTGGACAGTAAGAAATCCTTTCTGCCTGCTCTTACTTGAACAAAGAGGCCACTGATCTGGATGAACGGCATCATCAGCATTTGGTTTCTTGTCCTAGAGTTAGTGATGATATGGACCTTTGCTAAGGGCATGCCTAGCTGACAGTCATAAAACCCAAAACACTCGGGGACTGTGAATAGAAGTGAAATGATGAATAGATAAGGCATAGTGCCTTAGGACTTGCAATATTTATACTCTTGAAATTTATGCCTGGAGTTTGGAAAAACTTAAAGTGTTTGTTACTAATAGTCTAGAGAAGGAAGAACACTTTTCTTATGTGCTCAAACTTAAAGCTTTGTTCCTGTAACAGCTTCAGTGTTAACTATTTCTCTTTTTGGCCACCTCAAAGTGGAAATTCTCTTTGGTTGTCCATGTAATCTCTTTACCTAAAGAAAGCAGAAAGGGATTAAAAACAAATAACCACACTTTTCCTTTTGAGTGTTGCAATGTGAAGAGAGTTTTAGGGACTATGGTTTTGACTTGGTCTCTGCTGATTTGAAGCATTCATTATTTATTTGAAACAAAGTTACTGAGTATGTGAATAAAACCCAAGAATAAAATGATATATACTCAAGTGAAATTTGCTTAGATCAATGTTGTTGAACCGCCCTTATCAATGCATTATATTATTGGAAAATCATTTGAATTTTGCAAAGAATGTCTGACTTAAATCAGAGCTAACATTTGTTAGGTACTATGAAGCCCCCTTCCCAAAGCATATTATTACACATTGTCTCATTTATTCTGCACAGTAACTCTATGAATTATATAGTATTACTTACTTCCTCTTTACAGGTAAGGAAATTGGGGCAGGAAAGGTTAATTGTTTTGTCCAAGGTCACAGAGTAAATGGCTGTGCTAGGACTTAAACTCAGATTTTCTTGACCCTGAAGACAATACCATGAACCACTGTGAAATACTGCTCTCTATTTACAAAACTTAAATGGTGGAGTATCATGTGCTTGCATTTGTTTTGAATGATTTGTTTTTATCTTCTCCCCCTTCAGTCCAAATGTTAATGTGGGGCTTTCTGAAGTCTGTTATTTTTCATTCAAACTGTGCACCCCTTCCCCACTCCATGGACTTATGCTTTTAACTGCATTCCCCGAACATGGAGCTAAGACAGTATCAGTTTCATCCTTTCTTTTTTTCTTTTTTGTCTTTTACTGTAACTAGCAAGTGTTCATAGAAAAGTGGCTTTTCTGTAAGATTCTGGATGTTATAGGCCCTCAATAAGTAGTATCGGAGATGTTTCATTTGTGGAATACAGAGATAAACCCTAGGTTCATGAAAGTTGGACCAATTTGAACTAAATCCAAATGCAGAGAATCAGAAGATGCTTGGATAAAGGAGAACTGAGCTGATCCTCACATCCTAGGGTTGTTCTGTTGAGAGAAGTCGGAACAAAGCCTTGAGAGCTAGAATCACCTGGTAGATTTTGAGAGAGTTTCGCTGAAAAGTGGTGACAGTAACATGTAAAAGTACGTCTAGTTTCAAATGTGGCTCAAAAGTGGCCCAAGTTCAGTTAGTCCCAAATTTTTTCTACTTGATTGTCAGGTACGTTCTCCCAATATAGTGGCCCCCAGAATTCCAGGCTTAGATTTTCCTTACAGTAATAAGTCTCATTGCAAAGAAAGCTTCTTTTTCCCATTTAATTCCAACAGTTGTACTAAAATTGAGTTGTGTTGTCCATCCCTGAACCAATTATTCTGACTAAGGGAATGACACAGTAGCCTTTGGAGCTGAAAGGGATGTTGGTCAAGCCAGTTTACTGAAAGGAAAAAAGGGTACAGTTAACAAAGGAGAAATAAATGCAGGTAGGCAAAAAAGAACAGAGGTCCACAATAGGCAGATAAAGAGAAGAGGTGGACAGGAACCAAGCCAAAGAGGAAAATGCCTTTGAAGAAGCTAGAAGTCTGGGAGATGAGAGCAAGGCTTGCTACATGCTAGCTGACATTCTATTAAACACAGTGGCTTCCAGTTTAATATTGGAGGCAATGTTTAAATGTTCTCTTTGCAGAACAGGAACTAAATATTTTAAATTGCTTTTACTTTTTAAGCATTAAGGTCTATATGCTAAATCATATTGGAAATTTTAAATCTTGCATATTTAGCTTAGACATCAGATAAACTCAGGCGACTTTATGGATTCTGCTTAATGAGTTTTCCTCTCATCATATTAGTTTCTGATTCAAAACGTCAAAAAGAATAAAGATATATAGGGAACATGATAATTTATGAAATCAGATAATACCTGTGAATTATCCTGTGTGTATTGTATATGTTTTATCATATACAGAGAGTATCCATGTACTTTTATATACATATGTATGCATCTATACATATATGTATATAGGTGTATGCATGTATGTGTGTGTGCATGTATGTTTGTGTGTGCGCACATACGCACAAAAGGCTGAGAAGAGATATCCAGTGAGGCTTAGAAAAAAATCACTTTCGAGGTTCAGCTTTAAGCCTGAAATTTCATATGCTGATTATACCAAAGTACAGTCTTCTTTGTTAATTTTAAAATTTATTACTCAGTTTCTAGCAGTCCCTGGTTTTATTTTAATCTATAGATGATTTAATCAGCAAATAGGTCACATTTCTAACCTGTGGTATTTCCTCTCCTTGAGTGAAAAAGTTCTGGAGACTATTGATTAAGGAATTGAAAACATCATGTTTAACTCACACTCACTCTAAGAAGCTATGAAGTCCCTAGTTATGTTTGGTCCAAAGTGATGATGATGAGAAAGGACAGCAGGCCAATATGGGACCCAGAAAAACGCAGGAGAGAGTGACTCAGCCTCTAGTTCCATCTTCCACAGTGATCTGTGAGTAGTGAATAAGGCC
Organism: Lagenorhynchus albirostris; assembly: GCF_949774975.1. NCBI lineage: Eukaryota > Metazoa > Chordata > Mammalia > Artiodactyla > Delphinidae > Lagenorhynchus > Lagenorhynchus albirostris. Next base: position 121,719,667 of record NC_083098.1, on the reverse strand, counting down.
ATCACTGGTTTTGATGGCTTATTAGGCAAAAATGGATAAAGACATAGAGGACATTTTTTTTTTTTAAGATAAAAGGTGGACATCGTCAACACTTTTGCTTTCGTTGCCTATTATCTATTCTCCTCTTTTTTTAAATTTTATTTATTTAATTTATTTATTTTTGGCTGCGTTGGGTCTTCGTCGCTGTGCGCAGGTTTTCTCTAGTTGCGGTGAGCAGGGGCTACACTCCGTTGCGGTGCGCGGGCTTCTCATTGAGGTGGTTTCTCTTGTTTTGGAGCACAGGCTCTCAGCACACGGGCTTCAGTAGTTGTGGTGCGTGGGCTTCAGTAGTTGTGGCTTGCAGGCTCTAGAGCGCAGGCTCAGTAGTTGTGGTGCACGGGCTTAGTTGCTCTGCAGCATGTGGGATCTTCCCGGATCAGGGCTCGAACCCACGCCCCCTGCATTGGCAGGTGAATTCTCAACCACAGCGCCACCAGGGAAGTCCCTATTCTCCTCTTCTTTTGGTAACCACCACAATTTAACTGTGGGACCAAGCTTTCTCCATTATATAGTTGTCCCTCAACATCCATAGAGGATTGGTTCCAGGATTCCCTCTGAATACTGAAATCTGCAGAGGCTCAAGTCCCTTATATAAGATGGTGTAGCATTTGCATATAACCTACACATACCCTCCTGTACACTTTAAATCATCACTAGATTACTTGTAATACCTAATACAATGTAAATGCTTTGTAAATAGTTGCCAGGGCACAGCAAATTCAAGTTTTGCTTTATGGAACTTTCTGGAATTTTTTTTTTTTCCTGGATATTTTTGACCCTCTATTGGTTGAGTTTGAAGATGCAGAATCTGTGACTATAGAGGACCAACTGTTTGTAGCCTGGTGAATCTGTTCTAGAAGGTGTCCTGTTCTCCTTTATTTAAGGGGTGGGCACATGACCCGAGCTAGGACTGTCAGGTGCTCCCCCTAATCTCTGGAATTTGAAACCTAAGCCAAGTAACTAAAAGACTGAAAATGGTAGGAGTGAACTCGTGATGAGATGCTTAGAAGAGACCCCGCAGCTTCTGTGGCCTGGAAACAGGAAGCTTTCCTGGTTCTTGACTCCTGAGCCTGCTTCTTCAGGCCTCCCTCTGATTCTGCGAGCTACCCCATAGCCTGCCACTAGACCCCTTTCCTTCTCACGTAAGCCAGAGTTGGTTTCTGTGGCCTTCAACCAGGGAGCCTAGTTGAAACAGAAGGAGAAGCAAGGGAAAGAAGATGCAAGAATAGAAAGGAAAAGGAAAGAAGAGAATAAGTAAATTGAAGAAAGTGAAGAAAAATAAGTCCTCAGCCTGTCTAGTCTTAAGGAACCATCTTTCATCTTTTCTTCAGAAATGATGTTTTGGCTTCAACTCTGCCCCTATTCCAGCAACCAGACAGTGAGGTTAAGTACAGGACTCCAGAGTCCTGAAACCCACTTGTTTAGATTTGACCCCCAGCTCTGCCAATTACTTCCTGTCTGACTTTGAACCAATTTGCTTAACCTCTCAGGGCCTCAATTTCCTTGGTTGTTAGACAGAAATAGCAGTACCATGTAACTTCTAGGACTGCTGTGAGAATCAAATGATTTGATTGATATAAAACTTCCAGAACAGAACTTGAGGGAGAGTCTGCACTTAATAGGTGTTATTTGTGATTATAAGTCTGAGCTCTGTGGAGGAAAAGAAAGTTTCTGTTGCATCTCTCTCATTGTGTCCGTCAGTAAATGTTTATTGAGCACCTAATGTGTGATGTTATTGTGCTAGGTGTTATGGGGAATACAAAGATGATGGCACTGTTTCTGCCATCAAATTGCTCACAATATGATTTTGGTAGTTGATGCAATAATATATAATAATATTTGTGCTCAGGGAGTTTGGGGAAAACAGAGTTTTTTCTAACTAGAGGATTAAAAAGCATTACCTATAAATGATGTTTATGTGTGTATAAATTTACACACATAGAGGGAATAGAATTCTAGTCAGAGATCACTTTGAACCGAAGTGAGAACTGACGTGTATTTTATTTGGATGGCAATAAAGAACCTGGTTCGGCTGAAGAGGCCTTTCACCCCCTTCGTCTGGAGTCAAGAGGAGGCCTGCCAACAAAGAGCCTGCCATCATCAGGGGTGAAGAGGGAGGCCCAGAAACCTCCCCTGCTCCCACCCTACAATTCACACAGCCTTGGTGCTTTGCATCCACTTGAACTCACTTTGTTATGCCCTTCTTTAGCCTTGCTTTTGGTAGTCATCCCGAGAACCCCCAGACTCCCAGGTTACTTCCTCACCTTCCGTATTTTATTCCCCATGAGGTTTTGTACAGCCTTACCATACTATGAGGCTGAGAGCGTGAGATCCCAGGAGACACGTACCCCTAAGCCATGAAAGGCTGTGGCAACTCTTGACCCACTATAGATAAGCAACTCCATTCTAGTGACAGTGGAGATTACTGGAAATACCTGAAATACCCACGTATACTCCTGCATTCCATTGGATCTTATAATGCAAATACGAGAATCAGATTACTCTATGGCCCAGCGTAATGATTAAGTTTCATGGAAGAGTAGTTTAGGTTTTTCAGGTCTCTAAAGGCATATGTGGCATGCACCATCAGAGCGATGGTGGCCCTGATTTAGGCAGTTCAGTCTATCTACACTTCTCTGTCTCAGTCACATGTGATAGTTACAGGACTCTATGTGTTTGTCAAAACATATAGAACTGTACACTAAAAAGGGTGAATTTTTTTTTTTCTACCGAGTCACTGGGAGGTTTGTCCACAATTGGAATAAAATGCATGCTCAGGTGAGGTAAATCTGTGTGCTGGACTCTGAATTCTGTAACAATTGGGGAAAAAAATTGAACAAGTAGCTTGTTGTATGAACTACGTCTTTGTGACTACATTTTGCTTTTACCTTTGTCTTAGATAAGTTTAGCTGTAGCAAGTAAAACTGGAAATTTCATTTTCTTTTAAATGGTCCCATTTCAGACCATAAGTGCTTTCACAGCGATTATCAGTTGAATTTTCCCTCTGGCAGTGTTACTAGAGACATGTTAGTTCTGAACAAAGTTATCCTGAAGAATCTTGCAGCCTCACCTTCTTTACAGGAGTTGAGTTTCATAACATGTGATACTACTCATTTTTACCAAGTGAGGCCAAGTAGCAACCCATAACACTGCTACAATGCATTTCTAAATAGCATTTAAATAGGACCTCTAACTTGATTCCTAGGAAACCGTGGTTTTTGTTTTTACTTTCTTCCTAGTGGATTCTGTTATCACAGAGAGTGATATCAACAGAGGTTAGAATTTTTGTAAGTTAACTGATGTTAAAAATTGATATATAAGGATTTCATTCAAATTCTTAATCATCTTGCATTGCTTTGTGCCCCGTGCAGCCTGTGTGTTAAACAATACAGACTGAAATCCATGGCCCTGGGAGAGTCTTGTCTAAAACCAGTGTTAGATCTGAACAAACTGGGTGGAGACTCAGGGCGACACTCAAGATAAAATTTAGCATGGCAGCAATTTAAAATTAGAAGCCCTTGGTGAAAGATGAGACCTGTTTTAGGCCACTTGGTGAGTCCCACCTTTTAAAGGCAGGATTTGACTCTGCTAAACGGCTAAGCAGTCACTGGAGGACACACTGTCTCTGCCCCAACAGTGAATGCCTGTCTTTCTATTTGGTGTGTGATGGTGTTAAATAAAGCTGTGACCTTTGATTATCTCCCAAGCTTTTCTACCTCTCCGCTGGCAGAGTGCCATGGGATAGTGTATATTTGTCAGCAAGCTGTGGTCTAAATTCAGACATTGTCTAAACTTAGAACAATAAGTACTATATATATCACAGAGACCCTTTACCTAAGAGGCATTCTGTCAGTCCCTAGAGAATGAGGACCTCCTACACTTTATGTGTTTCATGAAGTCCTAACTTAAGGCAGTTCCTTCAGTATTTATGTAAATAACAACCTGAAGTAGGCTATGAGTAGAAATAGCCTTTGTTTTGTTTTACATATGATCCAATCACTCAAGACCCAGTATCAATATATACAATGTTTACCTTATTCCTTAAAGACAAATTTTTTTGGATGAAAGCTCCTGAGAAATAGCTACTTATTGGCTTGTTTCTTTAAAGTGAAGTGAAGAAAGAGTCTTAAAATAAATAATTTTGAGGATATTTAAATCCGAGTTAATGATGGAAGCCTTCTCTGTCTCAGTCACATGTGATAGTTACAGGACTATATGTGTTTGTCAAAACTTATAGAACTGTACACTGAAAAGGGTGAATTTTGCCATATGTAAATTATAACTTGATAAATGCAGGTCAAAGAGATAGCTATACTAAATAGAAGCATGTGTCCTAGATTTAAATGCTTTACATGTTTATATGTTTTATATTCAAATTTCCTTTCTACTCACATCCTATTCTTGGAGAACAAATCCTACCCATACCACAGTGTGAGCCACCATGCATGTCACCTGATTCTATCCTTCTGAATACAAGCTTATCGGATTAGGTGTGGACACCTAACTGGAGCTAGGTCAACCTGGATTTGGAACCAAGACAGAGACTGAAACTGTAAGTTCTTATAGATTTGGGGCCAGAGTCAAAATACGTGCTTTGCAATCTTGAGAAAGAAAAACAGAGCTGGAGGAATCAGGCTCTATGAATTCAGACTATACTACAAAGCTATGGTAATCAAGACAGTATGGTACTGGCACAAAAACAGAAACATAGATCTAAACCCACGCACATATGGTCTCCTTATCTTTGATAAAGGAGGCAAGAATACACAGTGGAGAAAAGACAGCCTCTTTAATAAGTGGTGTTGGGAAAACTGGACAGGTACATGTAAAAGTATGAAATTAGATCACTCCCTAACTCCATACACAAAAATAAACTCAAAATGGATTAAAGACCTAAATGTAAGGCCAGACACTATCAAACTCTTAGAGGAAAACATAGGCAGAACACTCTATGACATAAATCACAGCAAGTTCCTTTTTGACCCACCTCCTAGAGAAATGGAAATGAAAACAAAAATAAACAAATAGGACCTAATGAAACTTCAAAGCTTTTGCACAGCAAAGGAAACCATAAACAAGATGAAAAGACAACCCTCAGAATGGGAGAAAATATTTGCAAATGAAGCAACTGACAAAGGATTAATCTCCAAAATTTACATGCAGCTCAATATCAAAAAAACAAACAACCCAATCCAAAAATGGGCAGAAGACCTAAATAGACATTTCTCCAAAGAAGATATACAGAGTGCCAACAAACACATGAAAGAATGCTCAGCATTCCTAATCATTAGAGAAATGCAAATCAAAACTACAATGAGATATCATCTCACACTGGTCAGAATGGCCATCATCAAAAAATCTAGAAACAATAAATGCTGGAGAGGGTGTGGAGAAAAGGGAACCCTCTTGCACTGTGGGTGGGAATGTAAATTGATACAGCCACTATGGAGAACAGTATGGAGGTTCCTTAAGAAACTAAAAATAGAACTACCATATGGCCCAGCAATCCCACTACTGTGCATATACCCTGAGAAAACCATAATTCAAAAAGAATCATGTACCCAAATGTTCTTTGCAGCTCTATTTACAATAGCCAGGACATGGAAGCAACCTAAGTGTCCATCAACAGATGAATGGATAAAGAAGATGTGGCACATATATACAATGGAATGTTACTCAGCCATAAAAAGAAACAAAATTGAGTTATTTGTAGTGAGGTGGTTGGACCTAGAGTCTGTCATACAGAGTGAAGTTAAGTCATAAAAAGAAAAACAAGTACCATATGCTAACATATATATATGGAATCTAAGAAAAAAAAATGGTCAAGAACAACCTAGGGGCAAGACGGGAATAAAGACACAGACCTACTAGAGAATGGACTTGAGGATATGGGGAGGGGGAAGGGTAAGCTGTGACAAAGTGAGAGAGTGGCATGGACATATATACACTACCAAACGTAAAATAGATAGATAGTGGGAAGCAGCTGCATAGCACAGGGAGATCAGCTTGGTGCTTTGTGACCACCTAGAGGGGTGGGATAGGGAGGGTGGGAGGGAGGGAGACGCAAGAGGGAAGAGATATGGGAACATATGTATATGTATAACTGATATCACTTTGTTATAAAGCAGAAACTAACACACCATTGTAAAGCAATTATACTCCAATAAAGATGTTAAAAAAAAAAAAGAAACTACAACATAAAACCTAACTGCCCCTTGTCCCTCAATACCTACCAAATAAGCAAAACTAGCTAAGAGTTTTTGGATGTTTTTCTTTTTTCTTAAACTAACATGAACCAGTAAGGAATGAGCCATAACTTAAAGCACCCTTTTTGAAAACCTTATCTCCGGTATGAAAAACAAACAATTCTGAATTGGAGCAGAGAGACATAGTGTAGCTTGTTTCTTAAACCCACTCTGTACTTCTAGAGTTGTACCACTGAGCTAACTCAATTCTGATAGCTCTCACAAATACCGAAATATGTAAAGAAATACACTTTGTGGGTCCTTATCTTTCTGTTCTTTTGACTGAGAAGTACTACAAGCAGAGACCTGTGAGAAATGAATGAAACGGGAGATGTGAATAAGAATTGAATGGGCATTTCGCCGTTGGGAAAATGATCTTAAGTATGAGGATATCTTTCCATGGGAACAGAATATCTTTCCCCAGTGAGGTGGATTGAATTCTGGTACAAAGCATCTACCTTAACTAAGAGTAGAGCCCAAGTATTCTATGAAAGGATATACACCACACAGCCAAACTGCAACCCCCTCCTCCCTATTAGTCTCCCAAGCTATGGAAAGATGGTAGGATTGTGAGACACCAAAATCAGCCTTCAATTAGTAGCTCGAAGTGGGGGAAAAAGCATATGGTCTTACTAATGGTGGAGAGAAACTCAAATCAGGCACATTCTTTCAGAGAAAATTCAAGATCTTTACTGAAAGCAAGCATGTGGAGAATGAAAAAAACAAAAAATGCATCATAGCATTTGTGCAAAAATGCACGGCACTTGTGCAAACAATTATACAAACCTACTAGAGCTAAATGAAATAAATAAATATAGTATAAACCAAAGAACCCAAAGAAAAAACTGTAACACAAATAGCCCAAAGAAAATCTCACAGCTGCTTCACAATAAAGAACAACTTAATAAGAACACATACTCAATAAAGAGCCCAAAGCCTAGAAGATAAAAGGGATATATCATATGTATACCTGAGGAAACAAATTGAGGACCAAATGAGCATCATTATCAATTAAGTGACTAACAAAATGTAAGGTAGTTGTTAAACACCAGATTGTCTTAATTAGTAACGTAGTAAAAACACTCATGATAATGACAGTGTATATGGATGAAAGAGATAAGAATAAAGTAGCTTTAGAGAATCTTACAGATATGGAACAGAACTAAAGCTAATTCAGCATAAGAGTAATTTGTGTCCCTGAATAGAAAACCCAAAATATGGAATATAACATATAATGCAAGAGAAATTCTTTAAAATGAAGAATTGAATCTGTATATTAAAGTACAGTATGTTCTAGGAAATTTATAATCAGAACATGAATCTGAGATGTGTCCTATTTAAGCTGATACACTTGTAAGAAAACAAGAGAAAAAAAAAAAAAAAAAAAAAACAAGAGAATTCTTTAGGCTTCCAGACAGCAAGTTGCTATCAAAGGGAAGAGACAGTGGTAAAAATTCTCAAACATGAAAAATACTCCAAAAATATAAAATTCACTGGACTCTTACTGTGTGTGTGTTGGGATGGGGGTGGGCTGCAAGACTGGCGGAACTACTTGAAAAATTAAAATCCAGCAAATCAATTAAAATGAAGAATTTGTGAATGAAAAAGACTATGGTAAAAGACGTGGCTATGGCATTTAATCCTGTTTGAGATGACATAAATATTAAACAATTTTGGGAATTATTGACAACCAAGAGAATGTGAATGTATAAATCCAGACAATTTAAAAATTATGATTAACAAAATAGAGAGGTTAGAGAGGGGGAATTAGCGACCATGAGGATGCTAATATCCTCATCCCTCATTGAAAGCAGGGAGATAGTTGATGCCATCTAAACTAAAACATGTAGTTAGAAATTATTCTAGTTTCAATTTTTTTCAGAGTTCTCTTTTTTAAAAATTGAATGATCTTTTAAGAGATATACCTGCTAACAGTTTTTAAGATTTATTTTGATTACTTCTTCTGTTCATTTCAAATTTAATTAAACAATATTCTGGAAATTAAGATTAATAAGCAGATGAGTCCCATTTTTTAAAATGTCTCTTTATGTTTCAGTCATCAGTTTATCCTCCCCTGTGCACACACACGCACACGCCCACACACACATACAGTTTCTAGTTTGTGGGTTTGGAATAATTTTTTTTCTCCTTTTTGCTTTTATTTTGTACTTTTCTGCATTGTTTTAGTTCTTTGTACTGAGCATATCTAGCTTTTCTGAAAATAATGGAGTGATTATTTTTTTCTTTTGAAAATAAAGACAGGGCGAAGGTAGATTAGAAGCAAATGTGTCAATATGTTAACAAGTTAACAGGATTAAACATTGGGAAGCTGTGAATGTAGCTTTTTATTCTATTCTGTATTTTCTTGAAAAGTCGAAAGTTAAAATATTAAAAGAACTTAGTAGTTGACATCTAGGTATCTTCTTACTTTAGCTAGAAGACACTTATTAGAGACCTGCAAGGCTTCTCTTCAAAAAAAAGTCATACAGTTTACATTTCTAAATTCCCATTTATTAGGAAGTCAGTAAGCAAGAAAGGTATTTAATGTGACTAAAATTTTTGTCAAAAAACACGCACTGGGACTTCCCTGGTGGTCCAGTGGTAAAGAATCTCCTTTCCAATGCAGGGGACGCGGGTTTGATTCCTGGTTAGGGAGCTAAGATCCCACATGCCGTGGGGCAACTAAGCCTGCGTGCCGCAAACTACAGAGCCCATGCACTCAAGCCCAGGCGACACAGCTAGAGAAAGAAGGCCCGCACGCCACAACTAGAGAGAAGCCCTCATGCTGCAACGGAGAGCCTGCGTGCCACAATGAAAGATCCTACATGCCGCAGCTAAGACCTGACACAGCCAAAAATTTAAAAAAATAATAAAATAAATATTTTTAAAAATATATGCACTAAAACTCATGCACCCTTTTCCATGAGAATCTCAAACTTTCCATCAGGACATATTGACTTTCATATATTTTAACAGGTTTTATAATGTAATATCCAAATCCTCTGATACTTAGAAGTTGGAAATTTGAGGGGAGAAGTACAGACCAAATAGTAATAGGGAGCTGATAAAGTGATTGCAGTAACAAGAAGAAAAGGAGCTGACTGCCTGACTGAGCAAGGGAATGAGCAAATTTTAAATGAGGGAAAAAACAAACAAGAGCCAGAACATCATTGTGGTTTGAGAGGACTTAACACGGGAGCAAATTTTTCTGCTTACTTCTGTAGTTCTTAAGCACCACGTACTGTACAGAACACAGAACTCCATAATCCTAATTATGATCCTGAGTCATTAAAATATTATATTTTATATATTTAAATTAAGAATTCAGAGATATTTAAGTATATTTTGATATAGCCATAAAAATAGTTACAGTTTTGGAACTTAAAGGAGTAATTATTTTGTTATTTGGAAAAATAACTTAAGAAAATATCCCCATTCCTAAAGATGTCGGGCAAATGAGACGTTTCTCTAATTTTTGTTTTACATTTTGTTTCATGAAAACAGTGCAATTAGCATACAGACACATAGCATTAGTTTGTCTATTTTCTTTCTGTCTAAGGAGTGGATGGTAATCTTCAAATAAACAATTACCCTTCTTTTTAAGTTCCTTAAGACAGCAAATGCATAAAATATACCCCCTTACTTTGTAGTTTTAGCAGCTTACATTCCCCATAAGGGAAAAATGATTACATTATTACCCGAGTTTTGTGAGGCTATAAATATTACTGTAGAAAGCCTAATTGGCTGTTAAAACTTGAAGAAGTGAGTGTGCAGATGCTCCGTTTATTTTTTTTCTTCAAATTCTTCCACCTATGTATCACACCCTATGGTACTGACAAAGGAGGACATATCCTAGTAGAATTGGGCTTATAAGAACCTTTGTAGAGTTCTCAAATCTAGTCGTGGTGAATGACAGCAACTTTCTGTTGCCTCTTGGGTTATTGTTTTCATTTACAATGTTCTCTAGCCATTTTTATTTATTTATTTTTTGCAGTACACGGGCCTCTCACTGTTGTGGCCTCTCCCACCCTGTTGCAGAGCACAGGCTCTGGATGCACAGGCTCAGCCGCCATGGCTCACGGGCCCAGCTGCTCCGCGGCATGTGGGATCTTCCCGGACCGGGGCACGAACCCGTGTCCCCTGCATCAGCAGGCGGACTCTCAACCACTGAGCCACCAGGGAAGCCCGCTCTAGCCATTTTTGAATGAATATTTAACATTTAACAGAATTTGAGAGTTGGCAAATAGTGTTTTTCCATTGATGTCAACAGAGAGAAATATTTCCTCAATGATATTTGTCTAGTGGCACACTTTTGTCAAAACCTTACTAAGTTCCAAAGCATATTTTCCTTCACAAATTCCTTATAATTTGTGAAGAGCACTTAATGATTTCATGGTATTGAAAGTGAGAAAGAAGTGTCTCAACTTATAAACCAAGACTCAAACTTGGAAATCAGCTTTGACAAGTATGTGGTGAAGAATCAGGACCTTTGGGTTCTAACAGAGATCCATTAGTGTTTGGAACTATTACCCCAGTATTCTGTACTAGAAGAGATTATCTCAACAGTCCTTCCTGGGCTCTAAAACCTTATAATTTATTCAGATGCTGTTCATGGAATCTAATATAGTCATACTGCAGTTTAGAACAGTAACTGTAACAGCAATGTGGAGAATATATTTGTAGAAGGGAGAGACAAATTTAGAGATAAGAGGCTGTCTAGTAGTCCGTGTGAGACACAGTGAAGCTCTAACTGTGGGACGGCGGGTGGAGAGGAGGGGATCAAGTCCAGAGGTATTTTGGAGCTAGAGTTTGGTAGAACATAGTAAACCACTGGGTGCTGTGGTAAGAAAGAAAGTGGAATTTAGCTTCACTGCGATGGGGGCTATGTAAATAGTAATTCCATTGTAATATGAAGACGTAGATTAAAGTGAATAAATTTATGCACAGCATGAAATGCCCTTGAGACATTGGCTAGAGCTAGTTAAAAGATGAGACATTAATGGTGGGAGAGAAAATGAGGGTAGACGGAGATTTTGATGGAAGAGCCATTTAAAGGCTAATTAGAAGGAGCCAATGAAGAAGGGCATAATGAAGGCCCCAGGAAAAAGAGGTGAGAATCAGGAGATACTGATTCAGAAGGAAAAAAGCAGGAATAAACTAATATCATATTTGAAGTTCTGATTTTGGAAGGAGGGAGATTTCTTTGCCTGAGGTAGGACGGAAGAGTAAGGTTGGATTTACATCAGTTCAGAGGTGGGAGTTAGAAAATGTATAGAGATAGGTCTATAAGTCTCTCTATTATCTGGAAGCTTCTGATTGCTTAATTGTACACTGTCTCAAGGTTATACTTGGAATCACTGTCTGTCACACGGCTGAGCCAAGGTCTTCACTATCTCCCTGCCTC